>NW_026692583.1:1264108-2528217 GCF_021218885.2 Marmota monax
AGAATGAAGAAAATCCATCAGGATTCTGGGTGTTGGAGACTGAGATCCATGATCCGCCTCCAACCCCAGGAGGAAAAGAACCCCTCCTCATGCAATATAAAAAAACCATGTCCATGGGCTGGGATTCTTATAGCTCAGTTGATAAAGTGCTTGCCTTGCATGCACAAGGCCCTGGGTTCAATCCCCAACATTACACACACACAAAAAAGTCACAAGGATCCACCAACTAAACTTACATTATTGGGGTTGGGGATGTGGCTCGGTGGTATAGCGCTAGTCTAGCACGTGTGAGGCCCTGGGTTTGATCCTCACCTCAGCACCATATAAAAATAAATAAAATAAAGGTACTGTGGCCAACTATTTCTAAAAAAAATTTTTTTTAAAACTTACATTATCATACATAATGTCGACAGCTCCTGTTCCAAGCTTTAAAATTACTTAAAATTAAAATATAAAGAATGATAAAGAATTAAGCACAAAATTTGTTCTGTCTCATCTGCATGTTTTTATCAATACAACAGCAGCCTGCACTGTTCATAATATAATACGATATTTCTAATTGTATCTGCAGCATCGCAGCATTATATTGAGATCTCCTGCAACAATCTCCTTGGATTTTTACATTCTGGTCAGGGGAGAGATTTGAGAGAGGATTGATGGGGTGGAAGTGGATGGGGCAATTAACCGTCAAAGGCAAAAATATGGGAAAACGACAAAGGGCACTAGGTTGGAAATCAGACTCTCAAGGCTGAAGACCCAGTTCTACCATGTAGTGCCAAAACTTAAAATTTAATTAAAATTTTGAGAATCTGAATTATTATCTATAAACGCGTCTACACGCCACGTCACTGGGTTTTTGCGGACTGGATGGTATCAAAGAAAGTGCTTGTTTATAAGTTATCATAACACAAATAAAAGTTTTGTTCTATACAAGTCTCTCGTTCCAGGGTCTTGGGATGAGCCAAAGCCCCGCTCCCGCCGACAGCTCCGGGCATGCGCAATGGCGCTGGGGAAGCACGGGCGGAAGTCGGAGCGGGACGGCCTGCGCCACACTGCCAGCGCCCCCATTCCCTCAGCCACCACCTCAGCCTGGCTGGGTCCTCCGACCCCTCACCTCCTGGGGGGGCGCAAGGAGGAAAGGGCCACCTTTCCGTTCCAGTTCTCGCCCCTCTGGCCCGCAACGCAGCTTCTGAACTGTCCCCCTTTGCCAGGTTTCAACGTGGCGCCGCGCACCTCGGCGGCCACAGCATCCCCACAGAGTCCCTCTTCTTTCCCTCGGGCGCAGGCCCGTCCCTTCAGATGCTCCCACTCACCTCGGCACAGCTCCGGCTCGCGGAGACCTTCCCAGACACCGAGATAGATAGGCCCCGACTCCGGGCAAGGGGAGCTTCCTGATGCCGGCCTCGACCAGACGTCTACGTTGCCAACCGCAGATTCGTCAGATGCTGTTTTCCTTTTGCCGTTTTAAGACGTCCCGTCACCTGCATTGGACCTCAGGGGCGGGTATCTTCCGAAGAGATTGCGCTTTCATTTGTTTCTTTTTTCTTTTCTTTTCTACACGAAAACAAAAAATGCTAAATTGACCAGTTGCTATAGCACCGAATGTGCAGTTAGTTTTTTCTGGGAACCGCTTAGGCTCACATGTGGTTATGATGATTTTTAATGAGCCCCGTTGGCATGAAATTTTATACACGGTCCCAGAGGTTTCATAATCCCTGTGTTGCCGAAAGCTCGGTCCTTGTCCCCATGCCAATCCAATAAGGAGGATACGGTTTTGAGAAACAGGAAAAAGAAGGTTTATTGCTTTGCTAGCAAAGAAGAAACCCCAGGATTCCTGTCCCAAAGGCTGGGATTCTCCCATCAGCAAAAACAGGGGTCTTTTAAAGAGGTGACTCAGAGAAAATGAGATTAGGGAGGAGAAGGTTAAGGAAAAGAAGATCAGGGAGGAGGTCAGGGAGAAGATTGTTGGGAAAAAGAAAAAACATGTAAGTTTCAAAGCATCTAGTGAATAAACCCCTGTTACACTTGGACTTAATAAGTTCACTTTCCATACAAGTAGAACAGTATTTTTTTTTCTTTTTCCTTAAACCAGGAAGGGCTCTACCACTGAGTTGCATCCCCAAATCTTTCTATTTTTATTTTTATCAATTATTTACTTACTTATTTTTGGTACTGGGGACAGACCCCAGGAACTCTTTACCATTAAGATACCGCCCTAGCCTTTTTAATTTTTTATTTTGAGTCAGGGTCTGGCTGAGTTGCTAAGGCTAGTCTCCAACTTGTGATTCTCCTGCCTCAACCTTCCCACGTGTTTTGAGATTACAAGCATGCCACAGTGCCAGGCTCCCTGATGATTTTTGTAAGAGCACAGGAAACCCCTGCAGTAAGAAGCCCAGTTTAATAAATATGTACAATTATGTGTCAAGTTAAAAATTTAAAAATTGGGGGGCTGGGGATGTGGCTCAAGCGGTAGCCCGCTCGCCTGACACGCGTGCGGTCTGGTTCCATCTTCAGCACCACATACAAACAAAGATGTAGTGTCCGCCGAAAACTAAAAAATAAATTAAAAATAAATTCTCTCAAAAAAAAATTTAAAAATTGCA
Organism: Marmota monax; assembly: GCF_021218885.2. NCBI lineage: Eukaryota > Metazoa > Chordata > Mammalia > Rodentia > Sciuridae > Marmota > Marmota monax. The sequence continues at coordinate 1,266,712 of NW_026692583.1, forward strand.
TTTAAAAAGGAAGGAGGAGCCAAATTTAAAACCCAGGGTGAGAGGGAGTAGATATAATTATATTTTTAATATAATTATTTATATAATTAATATCTACATGGGCTGGGGTTGTGGCTCAAAGATAGAGCACTTGCCTAGCATGTGTGAGGCACTGGGTTTGATTCTCAGCACCACATATAAGTTAATGAATAAAATAAAGGTTCACCAATACCTAAAATATATTTTTAAAAAATAATTAATATATTGGGACTGAGGTTGTAGCTCAGCGGTAGAGTGCTTGCCTCGCACCTACGAGACCCTGGTTTCAATCCTCAGCATCACATAAAAATAAATAAGTGAAATAAAGGTATTGTGTCCAACTACAACTAAAAAATAAATATTAAAAAATAATAATTAATATCTACAAATTATTAGAAATAATATCATTAAATATTTTTAAAATCTACTTTTAAAAATCTACAAATCTATTTTTAAATATTACAAATATCTACAAATTATTAGAAATAATATAATTAAATATTTTTTTTAAAATAGCACACAGTGATGGGATTTGTTGTTACATATTCGTACATGCACACAATATAAAAATATGGTTTGGTGAATATCCTTCCCTAGCCCTTCCCCCTTCCTCCCTTTGTCCCACCCCTGGTCCCTTTCCTCTGCTGACCTCCCTTGGATTTTCACAATGGATAGGTCTTATATCAGTTATGCTGTGTTTCTTTTTCTTATTTTTTGAGAGCTGGGGACCAAACCCTAGGCCTTACACCTGCTAGGCAAGCACTTTTCACACCCCCTGCCCATCTACGCTTAATTTTTCCACATTATTTTATTGTGTATAATAGTACACAGTGATAGGGACTAGAGTTGTAGCTCAGTGGTAGAGCACTTGCCTAGCCCGTGAGGCACTGGGTTTGATTCTCAGCACCACATATAAATAAATAAAATAAAGATCTATCAATACCTAAAAAATATTTTCAAAAAATAGCACACAGTGATGGGATTTGTTGTTACATATTCATACATGCACACAATATAAAAATATAGTTTGGTGAATACCCTTCCCCAGCACTTCCCCCTCCCTCCCTTTCTCCCAGCCCTGGTCCCTTTCCTCTACTGACCTCCCTTGGATTTTCAGAGATCCCTGTCCCCTCACTCACCCACCACTACCTATGGGTAACCAGCTTTCCATATGCTTTCTTTTCCTGTGTTCTCTCTAGCTTCCACATATGAGAGAAAACAAGACCCCTGACCTTCTAAGTGTGACTTATTTCACTTGACATGATGGTCTGTAGTTCCACCCATTTTTCTGCAAATGACACAATTTCATTTTTCTTCATGACTGACTAAAACTTCATTGTGTACCCATTCCACATGTTCTTCAACCATGTTTTCATTTATGGACACCTTGGCTGGTTCTGTAGTTTGGCTATTGTGAATTATGCTGCTGTAAACATAGGTGTGCAGGTATCTGTAGCATGATGACTTTAATTCTTCAGGATAAATATCAAGGAGAGGTACAGCTAGGAGTCTTTGGGGGAACCTCATGGTGATTTTCATAGTGGCTGTACTAATTTACAATCCCACCAACAAAGTGAATGTGTTCCTTTTTTTTTTTCTTTTAGAGAGAGAGAGAGAGAGAGAGAATTTTAATATTTATTTTTTAGTTCTTTCTTTGTATGTGGTGCTGAGGATCAAACCCTGGCCGCAAGCATGCCAGGCAAGTGCGCTACCGCTTGAGCCACATCCCCAGCCCTTATATTTCTTTTTTGAGGTGTGTTTGTTTAATTCATTTACCCACTTCTTAACTGGGTTATTTTATTTTATTTATTTTTTGATGTTAAATTTTTTGAGTTCTTTCTATATTCTAGATATTAATCCTCAGTCAGAAGAGTATCTAGCAAAAATTTCTCTCCTATTCTGTATGCTCTCTCTTCACATTCCTAATTGTTTCCTTTGCTGTGCAGAAGCTTTATAATTGGATGCCATCCCCTTTATTAACTCTTTGCATTATTTCCTGAGCTTTAGGGGATCTATTGAGAAAGTCATTGTCTGTGCCTATGTACTGGAGTGTTGACCTTGTTTTGTTTCTAGGAGTTGTGTAATTTATGGTCTAATTCTGAGGTCTTTAACCCATTTTGAGTTAACTTTTGTGCAGGGTGAGAGAAAAGGGTCTGGTCTCATTTTTCTACATATGGAAAACCAATTTTCCATTCGCTGAATTTTTTGAGAACTGCCATGCTGTTTTCCTAGCAGCTGAACCATTTTATACTCAGCAGCAATACCCAAGGGTCCCATTTTTCCATATTCTCATATTATTGCCTTTTTTAATTTGTTCTAATTAGTTATACAGGACAGTAGAATGCATTTTGACACATTGTACACAAATGGATCACAACTTCTCATTCCTCTGGCTGTGCATAGCGCAGAGTCACACCAGTAGTGTAATCATACATGTGTTCGGGTAATAATATCCGTCTCATTCTACTGTCCCCTTCCCACAGCCCCATTACTCCCCTCTTCTCATATTATTCTTTCTTTTAATAATAGCCATCTAGGCCAGGCACAGTGGCACATGCCTATAATCCCAGTGGCTCAGGAGGCGGAGGCAGGAGGATCGATCCTGAGTTCAAAGCCAGCCTCAGCAATTTAGTGCTTAGCAACTCAGTGCGACCCTGTCTCTAATAAAATACAAAATAAGGCTAGGGATGTGGCTCAGTGGTCGAGTGCCCTTGAGTTCAATTCCCAATACCCAAAAGAAAAAATAAATAAATAAATAACCATTTGGGGCTGGAAGTATATAGTTCAGTGTTGGAGTGCACACTGATGTGTGCAGGGCCTTGAATTCAAGTCTCCAAAAAGACGTGATCTGAAGGACCATCTCCATGACTGTCAGAGTTGTCTGTAAAATTAAACATTTAAAATGAATTATTTTTTCTTTGGTACTGGATATTGAACCCTCAGGCGCTTACCACTAAGCCAATGCCCCAGACTTTTTTTTTTTTTCCATTTATTTTATTTATTTTTATGTGGTACTAAGGATCAAGCCCAATGTCAAATCAGGTGAGATCGGGCAGCGGCCAAAGGAGGCAGATTTAAAAAGGCCCAGGAAGAGAGGCTTTATTGAGTTCCCAGGCGGAACTCGATCAGACCCACAGAGTGGACAGAAGAAGGGTCTGAGGCGAAACTACGTGGAAGCTCGGCCAGACTGGACTTCTATGGGGCTTACAGCAGGAAGGGAAGGGCTTGGGACAGGAAAAGGTGTTTTTAGAGTCCCTTGTCCCATTGGAGTTCAGGGGAGCTGGCTGAATTCCAGGATTGGCCAGGGGGTCCTGCTGATTGATAGGCATTAGTCAGGAGACCCACAGATTGACAGGTATTTCCATCGGTGCCTCATTGATGTTTCTTTTCCATGCGGGCTGCTTTGTTCTAAGTCACCGCCACTGGCCTGACATCCAGGGCCTCACTTGTGCTGGGCAAGTGTTTTACGCTAAGACACAACCCCAGCCCAAGCCCCAGACCTTTTCATATTTTATGAGGCTGGCCTCCAATTTGCAGTTCTCCTGCCTCTACCTCTCAAAACGCTGGGATTACAGACCTGTGTTACCACACCCAGCAAAATAAAAAAATATATTTTTTAACTGCAGGGGATGCAGCTAGGTGGTAGAGAGCTTGCCTAGCAAGTGCAAGGCCCTGAGCTCAATCAGTCCCCAGCACCCAAAACAAACAAAACAAAAACCCCTTTGGGAGATGTGCTTGCATTCCAGTGGTGGAGAAAGGGCGGGTCTGGGGGCGGCGAGGCAGACATTTAGTCCCTTCCCCAAATGCTCCTCCTACCCACCATCCTGAATAAACACATCTCAACAGCTAAAAGCAAAAGAAAAAAAAAAAAAAAGGAAGTGTTCTCTTATTCACATAAGTAAACAGTCTCAAAACAAGTGCCCTGGAGGCCACCTTTCCTGCTAAACAGATTCTTTTCAAGTTAACCTAGTTCGTCACTGTGGTGCACGCCTGTAATCACAGTGACTGAGGAGCCCCTGGGCCCTGGCAGGAAGATCACAACTTCAAGGCCAGCCTCAGGGATTTAGGGGGCCCTAAGCAACTTGGGAGACCCTGTTTCAAAATGGAAAATAAAAAGGGCTGAGGAGGTGGCTCGGTGGTTGAGCAAGGCTGGGTTTAATCCTCAATACAAAAGGATGGGGGTGGGGAGAGAACAGGAAGAGAGCCAGGCTGAATGTGCCACGTGGAAGTCAGAGGTGCCACCGTAAGCAGAGATGCTCTACCCTCTGAGTGGAACTGTCCTGTTTATGGAGGGACCAGCAAACAGCTCTGCTTCCATTTTTATCAAGCGTGGGCCGCTTACACTTTTGTTTTCCATTTCATTTCTTCCTTGCCTGTCTTAGCTCTCAGGGGAATAGTCTTTTTTGAAGTTATTTTTAAAATGTTGTATAATGAGGTATCATTGGAACTTTTTTTTTTTAGCTGTGCTATGTAGGCATATTCTAGGTGTGTCATGGATCCGACATTTTCTTTCCTTGTTCCCAAATAATTGTGGAGAGTTGAGAGATTTCCTCTTAGTCTCAGCAAATTAGTGTGACACTGTCAGAAAATAAAAATAAAGAAGGGCTGGGGGTGTAGTTCAGTGGTAGAGCACCTATGGGTTCAGCTCTGTGAGGATGGCCTTGGGCCTGAGCCTAAGCCACTCCATTTTAAAAACTCCAGTTTGAAACCTGCAGTCTCACCCAGCACTCCTAAATATAAAAAATGTATGTATGGCCCTCAGGCACAAACAAGTCACTTCTCCCCACCAGGATAAACTCAGAAGCCTCTGGCTGGCTGTCCTCTGCCCAGATGAGAGGAAAAGGCAAAAAGATTAGGGTGGGGACCACCAGCCAGGTTTCTTTTTCTTTTTTTTAGTTGTAGATGGACACAATATCTTTATATTTTAAAACTTATTTATTTTATATGGTGCTTCGGATCAAACCTGGTGCCTCACGCATACGCTCAACCACTGAGCTACAACCCCAGTCCCAGACCAGTGGTTTTAACCCCAGGGTAAGTGATATCGCTGAGAAATCCAGTGGCAGCTGATAAGGATTGAAAGGGGTGTCAAAAGCCCCCAAATTTAATATAAATAATAGAGCAAATGAACAAACAGTCAGCCAGCGCCTAGACTTATGCACACAGCTGGAGAGCCTGATGAGGACCTGGACTGACATCGCATCTCTTGTCACCATTTGCCTGATCCTCTGCATGGTCCTCACTGCTCTCCAACTCTACAGCCACATCTTGACCCAGGTGAGAGCCGCAACTTTTCCCTTGGATCCTCTCCTCAGCCGGCCATCAGCTCCACCCCAGGAGAAGCCTGCCTTCCTGGCCTGATCACCGTGGTCTGAGTGAGTGTGCAGCTGCTGGACTTACAGTCTAAGGCTTCAGACTTCAGACTTGAACTTAGCCTGCAGAGGGAATGTCTGTCATTAGCCTGTCAAGATTAAATGTGTTTTCAGTGCTTAGAATTAATTAATCTAGAATTGTGTGCTGTGAATTGATTATACAGTGCCTAGCATTAAGGATTTTCTTGATTAAGAACCTATAGAGGGGCCGGGGATGTGGCTCAAGCGGTAGCGCGCTCGCCTGGTATGCGTGCGGCCCGGGTTCGATCCTCAGCACCACATACAAACAAAGATGTTGTGTCCGCCAAGAAGTAAAAAATAAATATTGAAATTCTCTCTCTTAAAAAATAAATTAATTAATTAATTAAAAAAAAAAGAACCTATAGAGTGAAATTGTATTGAGTGATTTGAAAAGTGTATTGAGTGATTGAAAAGGGCAGAAGCGCATGGACATTCTTTATTTCTCCCCCTGAACTGCATGCGTCGCACCTTTTGCCCATCGCAACAGCCTCCCAGTACCACAAAAAGCAAATGGAACCACACAGCTGGTAGACCTGGGTCCCCACCTAGGAATGACTGACTCCCCTAACATCACACAACTTGCTGGCAGCAGAGCCAAGACTTGAACCCTGGAGTCAGTTCTAGACCCAGCTCTTTCTCTCTCTCTCTCTTTTTTTTGTGTGTGTGGGTGTGTGTGGGGGGTTACTGGCAACTGAACTCAGGTGCTCTCAACCAGTGAGCCACATCCCCAGTCCTGTTTTATATTTTATTTAGAGACAGGGTCTTATTGAGTTGCTTAGCACCTCACTTTTGCTGAGGCTGGCTTTGAACCTGCCATCTGCTGCCTCAGCCCCAGCTCTTTTTTTTTGGTACTGGGATTGAACCCAGGGGCACTCAACCACTGAGCCACATCCCCAACCCTATTTTGTATTTTATTTAGAGACAGGGTCTCACTGAGTTGTTTAGAGCCTCCCCATTTCTGAGGCTGCTTTGAATTGGTAATCCTCCTGCGTTAGCCTCCTGAGCCGCTGGGATTACAGGCATGCGCCACCGCACCAGGCCAGCCCCAGCCCTCTTGAACACTGCACCATCACCCGCCTGTTTTCAAAACTGGAGCATTAACCAGAATTACCTAGAGAGCGTGTTCAAGCACAGGCTGCAGCCCTGACCCAGAGTTTCTAATCCAGGGTGTTGACAATTTGCATTTCTTTTGTTGCTATTTCACTCTGGGGACTGAACTCAGGACCTAGAATACTCTATTGACACTGACCTAGCTCCAGCCCCAAGAATTTGCATTTCTAAAAAGTTTCCATGTCCTGCTGCTGCTGCTGGTGGTGGTCCCAGGTGTGTAGGGTAAAAACTTCTACTGGAGCTGCCCGGGATGATGGTACACTCCTGTAATCCCAGCGACTCAGAAGTCCAGCAACCTAAGAGGCCAGAGGATTGCATGCTAGAGGTCAGCCTGGGCAATTCTGCCAAACCCTGTCTCAAAATTTTTAAAAACGGGTGAGGTCGGGGATGTAGCTCGGTGGTAGAGCACCCCTGAGTTCCATCCCCAGTACAGCCAACAACAATAGTAATAATAAAATAAAATAAAAATAATAAATCTCTGCTATAACTCCTAATTACATTCAGAATTATCCAACACAGGAGAGTATTTTGCCAACAGCATGTCAACCTCTACAAAGGATCCAAGAGTTGTATTTATGATATTAGTTTTTTTGGGCCATACTAGGGATTAAACCCAGGGCTCCTGCACTCTGGGCAGGTGCTGGACCACTGAGCTACATCCAAGGTGTTCTTTTATTTTTTTATTTTGAGACAGGGACTCAGTAAGTTGCCCAGGCTGGCCTCAAACTTGCAACCCTCCCGCCTCAGCCTCCTGAACACCGGGGCTGCCTCTGTCCCTCCACTTACCCAGCATCACCGTTTTTTCCAGGTCCATTACTTGAGTGGAGGTTCGTTTCTTCACCAAATGTCTTGACTCCCTGACTGAAGGTCATTTTTTTTTTTTAATTTTAGTTGCATATAAACTCAGTGCCTTTATTTGTTTTTATGTGATGCTAGGATCAAACCCAGTGCCTCCCACTTGAGAGGCAAGTGCTCTATCTCTGAGCTACAACTCCAGCCCATGACTGAAAGTCATTTGACTGTGTATTTGAGAGTTTATATCTGGGCTCTTTTTCCAGTTCTTGCATTCCTTTCTACAGCTAATATTCCATTGTTGTAAATAGAGCCTATTTTATTTACAGTAAGCTTAATATTTTTTTTCTTGGTATTTAATCATTTCACGTTATCACATCGTGATTCACGGGCTACCAAACCCTTGCCCAGGCTTCGCTTTGACTGTCAAAACATTGTCTTTGCTGAAGACAGTGCCTTTGTTGCCATTGCTTCTGGATTGCTTGTTTAATTCTTGTGAAGTCTCTATTGTCATTTTAGGACCCCAGAGTGCCTACAACAAAGAAAGCTTCAGTGCTGAGCTCTCTACCTCATAGGACTACAAACCTCTTTTTCTGTTGCTGTTACTGGAGATTAAATCCAGAAGTGCTTTAACTATGAGCCACATCCCTAGTCCTTTTTATTTTGAGAAAGGACTCCTGCCGAATTGCTGAGGATGGCCTCCAATTTGCAATCCTCTTGCCTCAGCCTCCCCAGTCCCTGGGATAATAGGCATGCACCACCGTGCCACACTACTGCAAATTCCTCTAATCAAATCTCAAATTACTCAAATTTTGTAAGTCACACTGTTAATATTCAAGGCACACTCCAGTAATCCCAGGAACTCAAGAGGCTGAAGCACGAGGATGGCAAGTTTAAGGCCAGCCTCAGCAAGTTAGCCAGAACCTATCTCAAAAATTTTTTTAAAGGGGAGTGGATCTGGGAATGTAGCTCAGTGGTAAAGCACCCCTGTGTTCAGTCCCCGAGGTGGCAAAACGAAACAGGAAATTCTCGGTAATACTGGTCCTGCGTGTGTGCATGTGTGTGCATGTGGAATCGTACAGGGTCTTGCCATGGGCGACTCCATCTTTCTTTTTTCCCATTCCCTTTCTCTCTCCTGGAGATGGCCTTTGCACTGTATTCTTCCGATCCTGCTTGTTTTTCTGAGATGATTTCAGAAAACAGCTGTTCATCATAAAAACTGACCCCCAAACTGGAACTTCCTGCCCTCAGGAGAAGAGATAGTCATCACAAGGCATTTACCTGGGGTCAGGCCAAAACACCAGACTGTGGGACTTAAGCTCTTGGGAAATGCTTATTTCTGCTCAGAGACCCTGACCTGATCCTCAAATAAATATTCCTACTTCCCCGGAGGGGACTGGAAAGGGGACTTGAGGCATTAGTTGTCATCCTTCCTGGTAAGAAACAGACATGAGCAGCAGGAACATGAGGTTAAGGGGATCATTCTATAAACTGGGCTTGCTGCACTGATCCTTTCTTTCTCTCTCTCTCTCTCTCTCTTCTTTCTTTCACCTGCAGCCTGCCTGGTGTAAGCCGACAGGTTATGTTACATTCCTCAGCCAACAACCTGTTATCTAAATGCCTGGCCAGAAATGCTGATGAGGAGAACACAAGTTACACCTAAGCAGATGATTTTTGTGACCCTTAGATCTGGGAACTCAGGGAGATAATAGTAATTCCCCCTAAAATCTATAAGAAGAGGTTCTAGTTAGAACCTGTCAGGATGGGCCAAAGCGACCTAGAGTTGTCATGACAGTGGGGACTTGACTGTCTGATACCATCCAGCTGTCAGTCACAAGTCAAAAGGTGGACCTGGGTGGGACTCTCTGGAAACTTCCTTGGGACTCACAGTAAAACTGGAGGGCAGGCCAGGTGTCCTAGCTGGTGGCACACCTGTAATTCCAGAGACTTAGGAGGTTGAGGCAGGAGGATCATAAGTTTGAAGCCAGCCTCAGCAACTTGGTGAGACACTGTCTCAAAAATTCAAAAATAAAATAAAAAGGGCAGAGAATGTAGTTCAATGATTGAAGCACCCCTGGGTTCCAACCCCCAGTAACACACACACAGGTACACACAAACTTGGAGGGCAGGAGAGACACTATCCTCTCTGAGAGGACTCAGTCTGTCCCTTGAAAGTGTCCCCTTTCCCTTTGTTAGCCCTTCAATAAACTTGGGCCTGAGAGAGGTTGGCAGCACACACCTGCAGTCCCATGTTTGGAAGACTGAGGCAGGAGGATCACAAGTTCAAGGCCAGCCTCAGCCATTTAGTGAGACCTCTGCCTAAAATAAAAACTAAAAAAGCAGGGAGTGTGAAGGGCTCCCGGGTTCACCCAGGCCCCATCACCAAAACAAACAAACTCATGCCTGCTCCTCTGAGCCAATGTCTGGAATCTTTCTGGCTGTTGGCAAGGATTCGGGGGAAGAGGGGTGCTCAGTGGCTGCCCCAGCTTCTCAGTGCTTCTCTGCCCTGCAACTTTCCAGGTTGCCAGCGACCTCCATAAAGCCTTTCTTTCTACTCCAACAGCCGTCTCTGTGGCATTGTTTTTTTCCTGGGACAACCTTCGGGACCTCAAAGAGATGCTTTCTAAGTTTCAAAGCAGATGATGATTTTTGCCTTTTTTTCCCCCCAGTTGTTCTACAATTTTTTTTTTTAAAGAAAAAAAGTCTTATTTCGCTAACTTGCTAACTTGCTGAGGCTGGCCTTGAATTTGCAATCCTCCTGCCTCAGCCTCCTGAGGATGAGATTACAAACAGTGCAACACTGTGAGTGGCCGCAGCTAACATTTATCGGAATGCTTAATTTAACTGCTTGCTTTCTTCCACGCATCACCTCATATTCCTCACAGCTGCCCTACCACTAGGTCCTATTATTGCCCCCATTGTGCAGAGACGGAAGTCGAGGTTCAAAGGTCTAAGTAACTGGCCAGGGTTGCGACGCTGGTAAAGCGGAGGAGCCAAGGGATCTGCAAAGTGAGCAGGGCAGGCATTTTGTTCCAGATCAGAGCAAAGTCCAGACACCCCGAGGTCTTGGCGACAACTGGCCTGGGGGCTGTGCAGAACGCCAGCTTGGGGACCCGGGGCGCAGCTGTGTTCCGTTCTGCTACAGGTTTCGGGTGAGTACCCTCGGATGTGACCCGGCCTCCCCCGCACCACGCAGGTCACAGGGCTGGAAAGACTGAGTTCTCGGGCGGAAAGAGTGAGCGCTGCCGCCCGCGCCCCGCCCCCGTCTCCTTGGAAACGGCGGCCCGCGGCCACGCCCTCCAGCCCCGCAGCGCTCAGGGCTGGCCGCTTCGCCGCCGCTTCGGCCTCCCGGTTCTTCTCGGCCGCCGCCTTCCCTTCTCGCTGTCCCCTTCGGCCCCAGGCCACCTCCTGCAGCCGCGCTCCAGCACCGGGCACCCGCGTCCGCGCCGGACAGTCCCCGCGCTATTCCCGGGTCCACCCCTCGGCCGTGCTGATTGGGCAGGCGGGGTCTCCGCCCGGCGGAAAGTTTTCGGTGCCTGGAGGAAGTTGAACCTTGGAAACTCCGAGCAAGCGACTCCGGTGGTGGCCTCGGGGGACTCGAGGTCATGGAGGAGCCCCCGGTGCGAGAGGAGGAGGAAGGAGACGGAGAGGTGGATGAAGCCGGGCCCGAGGGCGCCCTGGGCAAGAGCCCCTTCCAGCTGACCACCGAGGACGTGTACGACATCTCCTACGTGGTGGGCCGCGAGCTGATGGCCTTGGGCAGCGACCCTCGGGTGACCCAGCTGCAGTTCAAGATTGTCCGCGTGCTAGAGATGCTGGAGGCGCTGGTGGATAAGGGCAGCCTGGCCGCAGAGGAGCTGAGGATGGAGAGGGACAACCTCCGGCAGGAGGTGGAGGGGCTGCGGAGACGGGGCCCGCCTGCCCAAGGGGAGGTGAGTGGGGGAGGCGCCCACCCGAGGGAGGTCTTTGGCCTTTGTTGGAGGAGCCGCTCAAAACAGTTCTCTTCGAATTTCCAATCCTCAGATTGGACAGTTGACATTCATTGAGTACTTACTTGGTGCCGGGCTGTGGAGTGTGTTCTAAGTCAGCCTCCATCATTTCTGACCTTGACTTAGATCAGCTAAAAGCTTAGCATATGTGGCTGGGGAAGTGGTTCCGTGGTAGAGCGCTTGCCTGAAGCTTTAGGGTACATGCCAGTCTCGCACACTGAGTTGCCCTTAAAACAGATGACCAGATCCCAGCCCCAGAGTCCCTAACTCAGCAAGTCCGAAATGGGACCTGAGAATCTGCATTTCTAACCAGTTTTCCTGTAACGCTGATGCACCACACTTTGAGAGACTGGACTTGAGTAAGAGATACATTTGAACTAAATAGAAATTACTGCATATGACAACAAACCACAAACACAAGAAGATTCAGAGCAGCTTTAGTAATAGTGATCCTGTCAAAATGGAAAGAACTCTGTTGCAACAGATAGGTTGTTTACATTGTGCTGTGGTCCTACAGTGGAATACTATACAACAATGAAAGAGAACTGAGTAGTGATACAACAGTTTAGATAAAACTCCCAGATGTCACTTTGAGAAAAAGGAACTAGGAGGCTGGGGTTGTGGCTCAGTGGTAGAGCACTTGCTTAGCTGTGTGAGGCACTAGGTTCGATCCTCAGCATCACTAATAAATAAATAAATAAAATAAAGGTATTGTGTCCATTTAAAACCAAAAAAGAAAGATAGCAATTATGCGCAAAAAAGAACCTACTGTAGGGCTGGGGATGTGGCTCAAGTGGTAGCGTGCTTGCCTAGCATGCATGAGTCACTGGGTTCGATTCTCAGCACCACGTAAAAATAAAGATATTGTGTCCACCTAAAACTAAAAATAAATATTAAAAAAGAACCTATGTAGATTTGTATAAAATTCAAGAACAAGCGTAAGAACCTTTAGTTATAGGAGGCAGAATGAGGGAAGGTGGGCAGAAAGGAAACTGATAACTATACATTTCCTGTCTTTTATTTTTTATTTTTAGTTGTTGATGGACCTTTATTTTTATTTTTTAAAATTTATTTTATTTTTTGAGAATTTTAATATTTTATTTCTTAGTTTTCGGCAGACACAACATCTTTGTTTGTATGTGGTGCTGAGGATCGAACCCGGGCCACACGCATGCCAGACGGGCGCGCTACCACTTGAGCCACATCCCCAGCCCGGACCTTTATTTTTATTTGTTTCTGTGCAGTGCTGAGAATTGGACCCGATGCCTCACACATGCAAGGCAAATGCTTTACCCACATTTCCTGTCTTCATCGGGATATGGATATACAGGTGTATACATAGGTTAAAAATCACCTATCTAAAGTCAAGATGAGTGAATATTACTGTGTTATACTTTAGTTTTACTAAATGCTGTTTTTACATCATTGTCCTTTCTTGTTTTCTTCCCCCATGCTGGGGATGGAACTTAGAGCCTGGAGCATGCTGGGTAAGGTGCAGGAATCCACTGCTGATGACACCCCAGCCCTCAATCTCTAGTATTGATGAAGCAAAAATTTCAAGAAACAATTAACCCAAACTTGCCCTTACTCTACATGGTGCACAGGCTTTTTCTTTCCTGTTCTATTTTTATTTTTATTTTTTATTTATATATTTATTTGGTACCAGGGATGGAACCCAGGGGTGCTTAACCACTGAGCCACATCCCCAGCCCTTTGAGTCAGGGTTTCACTAAGTTGCTTAGGGCTTTGCTAAATAGCTGAGACTGGTTTTGAACTTGCCATCCTCCTGCCTAGGCCTCCCTAGCCTCTGGGATGACAGGCATGTACCACTGTGCCTGGTCTCCTATTCTACTTTTATAGTTAAAAATTGGGTCAGAAAAAAAAAAAAAATTGGGTCAGAGTTGTGGCTCTGTGGTAGAGTGCTTGCCCAGCATGTGTGAGGCACTGGGTTCAATCCTCAGCACCACGTAAAGATAAATAAATTAATTAAAGGTATTGTGTCTATCTATATCTATCTATCTATCTATCTATAATAGTTTATATATAATAGTATATGTATATATATCTCATACCCCCAGCCCTCAGTCTCCAGTATTGTGTGTGTGTACACACACACACACACACACATATGTATATATTATCCAGGGCTTCCCACTTGCTAAGGACCTACACTACCACTGAGCTACAGACGCAGCCCCAGCCCCTCCCTGTTTTATTTCACTTATTCCTAAGTCACAGTGACCATGGAATTGTAGTTGAGGTTCTACTTAGCGACTATTATGTGAGATGACTCAGGGTCTTATGCAGTTGTCTGTGGAGAGTCAAGAGAAGTTCATTGACCTGCCCAGGACCCTCATTCACTGCTGTTGGCAATTGATCTCCACACACAGGATATGGAGGAAGTCTTGGCCCGGAACCTGTGGTCTGCAGGGGGCTGGGTGACTTCTCACTTGGGACAAAGTGCAAAAGCGTCATCAGGCAGCAGATGAGAAGGCACATTTTTTTTTTCTTTTTTTTCCCAGTACACAGTCTATTTTTTCTTTCTTTCTTTTTTTTTTTTTATACTGGGGATAGAACCCAAGGATTTTTTTTTTTTTCCTCTGGTGCTGGGAATTGAACCCAGGGCCTAGTACATGAAAGGCAAATGCTCTACCAACTAAGCGATATCCCCAACCCATTTTTTTTAAAACATATTTTTAGTTGTAGATGGACACAATACCTTTATTTTATTTGTTTATATGTGGTGCTGAGAATCGAACCCAGGGCCTCGCATGTGTGAGGAAAGTGCTCTACCACTGAGCCACAAGGATTCTTAACCCCCCAAGGATTCTTAACCATTAAGCTACATCCCAGCCGATTTTACTTTTTGAGACAGTGTCTCACTAAATTGATGAGTCTGGAACTTCAGACCGTCCTGCCTCAGTCTTTGGAGGCCCTGGGATTATAAGTGTGAGCACCCCACCAAACTCCAAACCTCCATGTTAAGAATGGGGATAGCCTGGGTTCAATCCCCAGTACTGGTGGCGGGGGGGAGAAAAATCAGGGGTAGGGAGCCAGCTACACAGGAATTCTGAGGCAGGAGGATTTAAAATTAGAGGCCAGCGTGGGCAGTTGAGCCAGACCTTTCTCAATAAAAAATAAAAAGCGGTGGGGATGTAGCTCAGTGGTAAAGCACCCCTATGTTAAATTCTCAGTACCAAACAAAAAGAGTGTGGGGTGGGTTGTGGTTCAGCTGTAGAGCACGTACGTACCTGGCACGTGGGAGGCCCTGGGTTCCATCCCCAGCACAATAAATTAAAAAATGAACTCAAAAGGTGGTAGCCTTGAAAAGCCACTCTTCCTCACCCATTCAATTCCTCTCCTGCAGATAAATGATCAATTTTGGGGTATCTAAAGATACTTTTTTTTTTTGTACTGGGAATTGAACCCAGGGGTTCTTTCGTTTTGCTGAGCTATATCCCCAGTCCTTTTTATTTTTGAGATGGGGTCTCTCTAGATTGCCAAGGTTGGCCTCTATCCTGTGATCCACCTTCTTCAGACTTCCAAATCACTGGGATTACAGGCCTGTGACACTGCCACAAGCCTTCCCGAGACTTATGCAAACAAAAGCAAATATGACTGTATTTTTCTTTTTTTAAACGCAAATGTTATTGTAATCTACACACTGTTTGGCCTCTTGCTCATTTTCACTTAACACAGCTTGAAAGTTGTACTAAATCAGAATATAAAGAGCTTCTTTGTTTTTTTAATAGCTTTTGAAAAATTCCATTGTACAGTGTTATCAATTGTCCCTCTGAGAGTTCTATACTTGGTGTTCCGGAGTCACCGAGGGGACTATGCTCTGTTTCAAAAAGAATATGAACTTGCCTGGGAACAAAAAATTATTTTCATTTCACCAACCTCCAGAGAAAACGTGTATCATCTTCCTCAATTAGGAGTGTTACCCAGTAAATGAGCAATATTAGGAACATCACCAGTAGAATGCACATGTGTTTTCCTATCACATTATAGTATGTATCTTAGAACATTTTGCTCAATATTTTCTTAAACCTGTGACTAGATCATGTTATTTAGTGAAGAAGGAGCTTTATCAATTATAAAGTTCATATATATATATATATATATATATATATATATATATATATATTTATTTATTTTTTTTTTTTTAATTTATTTATTTTAGTGGGGGGAATAACTGAAGGGTTGAATCTGAGGAGTTGAATCAAGAGCACTTAAACACCGAGCCACATCCCCAGCCCTTTTTGTTATTTTGAGACAGGGGTCTCACTAAGTTGCTTAGAGTCTTGCTAAGTTGCTGAGGCTGGCCTTGAACTTGGGATCCTCCTGCCTCAGCCTCCTGAGCTGCTAGGATTATAGGCATGAGCCTATAATGTACCCACCTTGCCTTGAGCCTATAATGTACCCACCTTGCCTTGCAATATTTTGATAGCTGTATGTCATTTTAGTTGATACCCTTATGACATCTTCCTCCCTACTACTGGGGATCGAATCCAGGGGCACTCTACCCCTGACCCACACCCTCAGCACTTTTTATTTTGTTTTGAGACAGGGAATTGCTAAATTGCCAGGCTGGCTTGAATTTGTGATTCTTCTCACTCAGATTACAGGAGTGAGCCACCCCATCTGGTTTACCCACCATTCTGCCATTTTTATTGATATTAAAACATTGTTCTGTAGGATCAAACATAGGGTCCACATGGTCTTTATCAAGCTGCCAAAATGGATCACAAAATGTTAATCTCCATTTTAACCAGTCTGCTATCGACAGACATTTCTGCCAGGTGCAGTGATACATGCTTGTAATTCCAGGTACTCAGGAGGCTGAGTCAGGATGATTGCAAGTTTAAGGCTAGCCTGGGCAATTTAGTGAGAACCTGTCTCAAATAAAAAAGGGCTGGGGATGTAGCTCAGTGGTAGTGAAAGTGGCTATCCTGTCTGAGGCTCTGGGTTCAATCCCCAGTACTGTAATTAAAATAAAATAAGGCTTTTTTTTTTTTTCTTTTGTGGCACTGGGGATTGAATGCAGAGCCTCAGTTATGCACTGTGAGCACACTACTACTGAGCTGATCCCTAGCCCTTTTTTATTTTATTGTTATTTTGAAACAGCGTCTCACTAAGTTGCTGAAGGTCTCCCTAAGGTGTCTGAGGTTGGCCTCAAATTTACAATCCTCCTGCCTCAGCCTCCCAAGTCTCTAGGAATAAAGGCATGAGCCACCACACCCCACATCCAGGTTGGTCTTAAAATCCTGGGCTCAAGTGATCCTCTGGCTTCAGCCTCCAGAGCAACTGAAACTACAGGTACATGCCGATCACCTATACTTATTTCAACTTTAGTATGAAAATATTTTAAACCTAAGGAAGAATTTCCAGGGAAGTATAATGAACACCTGTATCTTTGGTCTGAATTCAGGTATTATCTTCAGGTGTTTTGTATGTGTGAATAATTTTTATTTTTTGCTTAGCCATTTGTGAATTAGTTGTAGAAATTATGATCCTTTATCCCTCAGTACTTCATTGTGTATCTCCTAAGACATACTGTTACTTGACAAAGGAAATGGTCATGTGCCGAGAAAAGAGGTGGTAGAATGCTGAGCTCATGTAGTGTCCTTGTTAAAAAATCAGCAGCATAATGTTCTTGATAGCATTTTTAAAAAATACTTTATTAGTTGTTGTTGGACCTTTATTTATTTATATGTGGTGCTGAGAATCAAACCCAGTGCCTCACACATGCTAGGCAAGTGCTCTACCACTGAGCCCCAGCCCCAGCCCCTCTTTTTCTGATGCAGGATCCTGTCCAGGAGGTGGGGGTGTGACTCTGTGGTAGAGTGTTTGCCTGGCATGTGTCAGACCCTGAGTTCAACCCCCAACACTGCAAGAAAGAGAGAAAGAAAAAGCACAATCTGGCCCAGGGCCCCACAGCCTTAGCTCTGAGTAGCTCTTCAGCCTTCCTTAGAGTTCCTGACCTTGACTTCTCTCCCCTCCCCTCCCCTCCCCTCCCCTCCCCTCCCCTCCCCTCCCCTCCCCTCCCCTCCCCTCCCCTCCCCTCCCCTCCCCTCTTTCTTTTTTGTAGTTGCAGATGGACAGAATACCTTTATTTTATTTATTTTTATGTGGTGCTGAGGATTGAACCCAGTGCCTCACACAGGCCAGGCAAGTGCTCTGCCACTGAGCCCCAGCCTCCACCCTGACCTTGACATTTCTGAAGACGGTGCAGGACGTGCCTCCATCTGGACTGGTTCTGATGTTTCCTGGGATGAGCACTTGGCAGAGAAGCTGCTGAAGTGTCAGCCTCTCCTGAACCATCTCTTACCAAGATGGTGGCAGGAAGATGTTCCCACTGTGATACCTTCTACTTTAAGTCACTGTCATGCTGCTGTAAAGTACAGGTGTCCCTTTTTCCCATTAGCTACTTTATTAATGAGTCAATTTTAATTTCTTAATTGTTAATTTTTAACTTTTTAGTACTAACAATGGAATCGATGAGTGCTTTACCCCTGAGCTGCCTCCCCGGTCCTTTTTATTATTCATTCATTTATATATTTATTTGGTAGTGCTGGGGGTTGAACCCTGGGCACTGTACCACTGAGCTACATCCCCAGCCCTTTTGCTTTTACTTTGAGACAGGGTCTGGCTAAGTTGCAGAGGCTGACCTCAAACTTGCTATCCTCCTGGTTCAGTCTCCTGAGTCACTGAGCTAATAGGCACACACCACATGACACCCAACAGCCCTTTTTATTTCTTTTTTTGAAATATGGTTTTGCTCAGTTGCTCAGTCTGGCCTTCAACTTGCAATCCTCTTGCCTTAGCCTCCCAAGTAGCTGGAATTAAAGGAATGCACCACCCACTATGCCTGGCTTATTTTTGCATTTTATTTGTTTACTTATTTGGTGCTGAGGATTGAACCCAAGGCCTTGCCCATGCTAAATACCCACTTTATGGCTGAGCTACACCCCCAGCCCCGATTCTGGTATTTTATTTTATTTTATTTTTTAACAATATTTTTTAGGTGTTGATGGACCTTTATTTTATTCACTTATTTATATGTGGTGCTGAGAATCGAACCCAGGGCCTCACACATACTAGGGAAGCATTCTACCACTGAGCCACAACTCCAGCCCCAATTCTGGTATTTTAAATATGAGTGCCTATTAAGACAGAGTCGCTGGGGCTGGCCTTGAACTTTCGATCCTCCTGAGCAACAGGGATTACTTACAAGTGTGCACCACCATGCCTGGCCAAACTGGGTCACTCTGATCCGTCTGCATCCCTTACATAAGGAAATATTCCTCACTCAGTTTGTATTTTGTCTGTTCCAGTCCTGGAGTCAGCTCTTCCAGGAATCCTGGATCTTTTCTTGGAGAGCAGGACTTAGAATTTTGGCTTCTTTCCCATCTGCCAACAGGCGCCATCTCAGCTCCTGGGGCTCCTGGGAGCCACAGGACAGAGCCTGCCTTTCCGGGAGGAGCATCCATGGCCATGAGGAAGACCATTAAAGTAGCATCCTTTCTTACAGGTGAACCTGGGACCGGACAAAATGGTGGTTGACTTGACGGATCCCAACCGGCCGCGCTTCACCCTGCAGGAGCTGCGGGATGTGCTGCAGGAGCGCAACAAGCTCAAGTCCCAGCTGATAGTGGTGCAGGAAGAGCTGCAGGGCTACAAGAGGTGGGCTTGCTGCCGTGCAGGCTACCCCTGCCCAGCCAGGCCTGCCTGAGGTCCTTGCTGGCCACAGAATTGTTTCATGTTCACTCAGCAAATCTAATGAAGACCTACTATGTGCAGGGCCCTGTTCTGGGGAAGGAGAAAGTGAAAGTCCTTGCTAATCTAGTTGAGGGGACAGGTCATCAGTCAGGAAGCCCAGGATTGGGGCTGGGGCTCAGGGATGGAGCACTTGTCTGTCATGCTGTTTGGTCCCAGAATGATCCCTGGTAACGTGCACACACGCACACACACACAAAAGAATGTGAAGCAAGTTATCACAGGCAGTAAAATGGGAGTGGGGGGCTCTTTCTTCAGTTAGATAGTCAGAGAGGCCACTCTCAGGTGAGTGACCAGAGTCAGCCATGTAAATATCAGGCAGGGCAAATAGGAGCAGGAAGTACAAAGTCCCTGAGGTAGGAACCAGCTTGGCAATTTAATGGGGCCCACATGGCAAAGCCCAGAATGCACAAGGAGGATGGTAGGAAGGAGGCCTTGGAGCTCATCAGCCGAAGGGAGGAGTTGAATTTTGTTAATATAATGAGAAAGTTTCGATCAAAGAAATGACAAGTTCTGATTTACTAGTTTGAAAGATCAATGTGATGATTTTGACAACTGAGTCACTTGGTTATATAAGAGAATTTCCATATTCTTTGGAAATACACCCTGGTATTGAGGAGTAAAGGGATAAGATGTCTCCAGTTTAACTCTGGATGGTTCAGAAGGACGAGGGACTGTTGGAAATCTGGGTGAAGGGCCTGTGGTAAGTCCTTGTCCACACTCTTATACCTTTTCTTCAAGTTTGAATTGAAGTTTAGAAGAACATTAGAGCAGTACTGTGGAGAGCGGCCCCAGGACAGTGGGAGGAGGCCGTTGCCACAGAGGTCTGCACTTCAGTGGTGCTGCCCTGGCGAGCGCAGGTTCAGAGTCTTTGGTATCTGCCTCAAGTCCTGCAGCCAGGGGTAGTCAGAGTAGGAGGTGGCCTCCAATGCTCTGACACCACAACCTGTGCATGCCTCCTTTGGACCCAGAACACTTGGAATTAAGGACGTGCCCCGATCAAAAACAAAAATAAAAAGCTGGGTGTGCTGGTGCATGTCTGTAATCCTACCTACCATGGAGGCTGAAGCAGGAGGATCACAGGGGTAAGGCCAGCCTGGCAACTTAGTGAGACCAACTTGAAATAAAATAAAAAGGGCTGGGGGTGAAGCTCAGCTGCAGAGCCCCCAGGGTCCCGTCCCCAGTACGACACCCACACATAGCCCTTGTGATATTATTATTTCTGTGTTTCTGTGTGTGCTGGGGAGAGAGTGCAGCACTTTGCACAAACTACGGGCTTTACCACTAACCCACACCCCATTTTAAAGATGTTTTTAATCATCTTTTAAAAAACAGGAAGTGGGGCTTGGTGGCACACACCTATAATCCCAGCAGCTCAGGAGGCTGAGGAAGGCTGAGAAGCATGAGTTCAAAGTCAGTTGCAGCAATTTAGTGAGGTCCTAAGTAACTCAGGGAGACCTGTTTCTAAATAAAATACAAAATAGAGTTGGGGATGTGGCTGGCTCAGTGGTCAAGTGCCCCAAGTTCAATACCCAGCACACACCCCCATAAATAAATAAATAAACAGGAAGGTAGGCATGGTGGTACACACCTGTAATCCTTGTAATTCAAGAGTCTAGGGCAGGAGGATCACAAGTTCAAGGCCAGCCTCAGAAACTTTTGAGACCCTGTCTCAAAATTTAAAATTAGCCTTGTGTGGTGGCACATGCCTGGAATCTCCGCGGCTCAGGAAGTTGAAACAGGAAGATCGGAAGTTCAAAGCCAACCTCAGCAACTTAGCGAGGCCCTAAGCAACACGGTGAGACCCTGTCTCTAAATAAAATTTTTTTTTTTTTTTAAAGAGAGAGTGGGAGAGAGAGAGAGAATTTTTTTTTTTTTGGGCATCTTTTTTTTTTTTTAAATTTTTTATTGTTGGCTGTTCAAAACATTACATAGTTCTTGATATATCATATTTCACAATTTGATTCAAGTGGGTTAGAGAGAATTTTTTAATATTTATTTTTTAGTTCTCGGCGGACACAACATCTTTGTTTGTATGTGGTACTGAGGATCGAACCCGGGCAGCACGCATGCCAGGCAAGTGCGCTACCGCTTGAGCCACATCCCCAGCCCTCTAAATAAAAATTAAAAAGGGCTGGGGATGTAGCTCAGTGGTAAAATCTCCTGGATTCAATTCCCAGTACCAAAATAAAGAGAAAAAACAGCAGCCAAAGGGCTGGGGTATGGCTCAGGGGTAGAGCGCTTGCCTCACGTGCACAAGGACCCACCCCACAGTAAAAAGAGCAAAAGAGCAGCAGTAAAGTTGAATTCTAAGAAGCAAAAGCCAAAAGAAATGAGTTCTGCCAACAGGAATTTATTGTGTTCTTCTGCCGAGGCTGGACCTTGTTAATGGAAAGGGCTGTCTTTTTTTTTTTTTCTTTTCATTTCTTTTTTTTTTGGAACCGGGGATTGAACTCAGGGGCAGTTAACCACTTAGCCCCTTTCATTTTTTAATTTTAAGACAGAGTTTCGCTGAGTTGCTGACAGCCTTGCTAAGTTGCTGAGGCTGGCTTTGAACTCATGATCCTTCTGCCTCAGCCCCCTGAGCTGCTGTGATTACAGGTGTGCACCATGGCACCTGCTTTTACTTTTATTTTGAGTCAGGGTCTGGCTAAATTGCTGAGGCTGACCTCCAACTTTCAGTCCTCCTGCCTCAGCCTTGAGAGTTACTGGAATTACAGCTGTGTGCCACCATATCCAGTGGAAAGAGCTGCCTTCGTCTCACTTAATTAAACAGTTCAGACACAGGTGGTTAAAAAGAGAAGCTGCCAAGCTGACAGGGCTAGGAGCAGCTTGTTAGTGAACAAAGTGACATCCTTTATTTTCAGGTTTAAATTCCCAGAGAACAAGAAACGTGCAGTCACACACAGAAACAGGATTCTGCTTAGTCACTAGTGATATAATTTCCAGAGAAAACATAATGCCAACTGAGATGTTCTCTTAGCAACTGCATCAATTTGCATGTCCAAACTTACAGTGTAATGACAATAATTTGTGATTAAAGCGAAATCTGGTAGATTGTTTCCAAAGATGGCCACATTGGTATTTCCCATCCTGCATGCCTTTAGCGATGAAACTCAGGAAGAAGTGGAGTCTGTTCAGGTGTGGAGGTGCACACCTCTGATCCCAACAATGCAGGAGCAGGAGGCTGAGGCAGGAAGATTGAAGGTTTGAGGCCAACCTCGGCAACTTAGTTAGACCATGTCTTAAAATAAAATTTTAAAAAGGGCTGGGGATGGAGCTCAGTGGTAGAGTATGCTGGGGACACTGGGTTCAATCCCCTATACGACACACACACAGAAGTGGAGTCTGTATTCCCTCTCCTTGAATCTGGGCTGGCCCTGTGACTTGCTGTGACCAGTGGAATAGGGCAAAAAGGATGCTGTCTGGCACCTTATGTTGGGGCTTCTGTTTTTGCCTGCTTGGAGTGCTGTCTTCAGACCACCATGTGGTCTGAGGATGCCCGGGGTAGTCACAGGGAAAGGACCAGGTTGCCCAACGATACCCACTGTGCCCAGCCCTTGGACACAGCCAAGTGACATCACCAGACTAGATTAGCAGAGAACCACCATGCTAATCAGCAGAGGTAGGGCCAGAGAGTCTGTAAATCATTATTTGATGTAACTGCATTTTATTCATGTCACGATAGATGAAAAGAAAAAGGGATTTTTTTTTTCTTTAAGTACTGGGAATAGATTCTATAGGCACTCTACCCCTTCCTGAGCTACATACATCCCCAGACCTTTTAATTTTGTGACAGGTTCTCACTAAGTTGCCCTGAATGGCCTCAAACTTGGGATCCTCTTGCCTCAGCTTCCCCAAGTAGTTGGAGTTGCAGGCATGTGCAACCCCATCCATCTGAAAAAGGGCATTTTATTTATTTTTATTTGTTTGCTTTTGGCACTAGGGATTGAACCCAGAGCCTTGTGCATGTTAAGCACATGCTCTATCAATGAACTGCACCCCTAGCCCAAAAGGGAGTTTTTAGATGATGCCTACTATGAAATAATCCTAACATTAAAATAAATAAAATAAAAACAATAACATTAAACAATAAGAACTCACCTATTCAAAACCCTTTCATAAAGAAGTAGGGAGGATGACTCCTGCCCTGTGACTCACACTGAAAGAGATGTGTCAGTCACCTCCAGCTGCGATAACAAAATATCACCAACTGCTGGGCTTTCACCACAGAAATTTCTTTTCTCGCAGTCCTAGAGGGTAGAAGTGCAGGGTCATGGTGCCAGCATGGTCAATTTCTGGTAAGGACTGAACTGGTAGACAGCTGCCTTCACAGGAGTCCTCACATGGCCAGGGAGACAGAGCACAAAGACACTAATCCAGCCAGGCAGGATACACACCCCTGTAATCCCAGCTACATAGGAGACTGAGGCAGGAGAATGGCAAGTTTGAGGCTAGCCTCAGCAATTTAGCAAAGCCCTTCTCAGAATAAAACATTTAAAGCTCTGGGGATGTAGCTCAGTATAAAGCACCCCTGGGTTCGGTAACCCCCACCCAAAATAAAGACATTAATCCATCATGTGGGCCCCACCCTTGGGACCTCATTTACACCTAATTATCTCCCAGAGGCTTCATTGGCAATTACCACCAAGAAGGACTAGGACTTCCAGGTAGGAATTTTTCAGGGACAAGGTGTGGTCTAGCATCAGGCACCCCTCAGAATGCCACATGGATGCCATGCGTTGTGCAGTTCACAAGCTGACATGTGTCATCATGAACAACCTTCTTTAGGTCACAACTCACAAAACCCAGTTTAAACTAGCATCAAGACAAAAGGGAACTTTCTTGGGTCATATAATTAAGGGGGGTCCTGGAATAGGTCCAGGAATTAAAATTGCAGCCAAGGGCTGCTCCTTCCTTCTCCTCTTGGCTTGTTCAGAGGGACTTCTGTGAATTTCAGGAAACGTGGCTTCTGGCAAAAATCCCAGTTGGACGAGTGAGAGAGAATGGACTTCCTCCCCCTTGTGTGCCAGATGTCCAGGGAAATGCTCCGCCTGTCTTTGAGCCAGACTTCTCCTGGCCTCAGTGTCTTACTGATTAATCAGTAGCTGTTTAGCTTTTATCACCATCTTACTTACTGTGTGTGTGTGTGTGTATATACACACACACATACATTTTTTCTTTTTGGTGGGATGTACCAGGGATTGAACCCAGGGGTGCTTAACCACTTAGCTATATCCCAGCCCTTTTTAAAATTTTTATTTTGAGACAGTCTTGCAAAGTTGCATAGGACCCCACTAAGTTGCTGAGGCTGGCCTTGAACTTACAATCTTCCTGTCTCAACTGTTGTGTGTGTGTGTGTGTGTGTGTGTGTGTGGTACTGGGGATTGACCAAGGGTCTCAAAGCTAGGCAAGTGCAGTACCATTGAGCTACATACCCTAGGCCCTATTCTATATTTTTAGTTTACGTATTTCTTCATTTATTGACTGTTTTCTTCTTCCTTCCCCAGTGAAATACAAATGGCATGAGAGCTGATACTTTGTCTGTTTTGTCTAGATCATACCATTCTCCTTGCTGTATGTAGGGGCTTGGTTCCATGACCCCTGTGTATACCAAAATCTTCAGATACTCTAGTCCCTTAAATGGTTCACTATTTGCTTATGCCCTCCTCACATCCTCCTGTGCACTTTAAGTCAACTCTACATGACTGACAATACCTAATGCAATGTGCTAGGTAAATAGTTTTTATACTGTATTATTTAGGGAATAATGACAAGAAAAAATCTGTATGAGTTCATTATTATTTTATATTTTGCCAGAAATTGAACCCAGTACCTCACACTTAATAAGCCTGCAGCCTACCACTGAGCTACATTCCTTAGAGTTGATTACTTTTTTCAGTACTGGGGATTGAACTTTTTTTTTTTTTTTTAAGAGAGAGAATTTTTAATATTTATTTTTTAGTTTTTTGGTGGACACAACATCTCTGTTTGTATGTGGTGCTGAGGATCTAACCTGGGCCTTATGCATGCCAGGCGATCCCGCTACCCCTACCCCTACCCCTACCCCTACCCCAACCCTAAGCCACATCCCTAGCCCCGGGGATTGAACTTTTGACCTTGTACTAGGTAGGGAAGTGCTCTACTACTGAACTGCATCCCCAGTCCCTTCTCCCCCTTTATGAGTTGGACTCTCTGTATGTTGCTAAGGCTGGTCTTGAACTTATGATTTTCCCATCTGGGCCTCCCTAGTAGTTAGAATTACAACCATGTGCCACTATACCTGACAGATGCAATTTTTTAAAAGATATATTTTTGATCCATGATTAGTTAAATCCACTCATGTAGAACCTGGGAATATAGAAGTACAGTTGTATTTATAATGTCCTGGCACAGTAGATGAGTTTATAAATATTTGTTGTATTAATTAATGAACGCATACCAGACAGCATATACTTTCTCATTTAATCCCCCAATCCTATGAGGTAGGTACTGTTATCTTCATTTTATAGGTTGGGAAAACATGGCATAAGTTAGATAATTTATACATGGTCACGTTCCTAGAAAGTACAGAAGCTTGAAATACTAGCCAATGCCATTAGATAAGAGAAAGAAATAAGAGTCATCAACACTGGAAAGGTGGAGAGAAGATTCTCAGTATTTCAATCAAAATATCTCTGATTCAATTACTTTCAACCCTAATATTACTAATATAGGAATAATTATTAAGACCTTTCACTTTCAAGCTGCAGAGATAAAAAATAAAAAACAATCTATTTATTTGTCCCCCTTTCCTCAGTGGCCTGATTGCACCAAGAGAAGGCCCAGGGGGAAGAAGAAGAAACGATACTGTGGTTACCAGAGCCTGCAATGCCAACAGTGACAAGGAGGAGAAGACAATCATGAAGAAGCTGTAAGTCAACTTGCTATCCCTGTTATGACTAAATGGTGGCTCAGGAAAGTCTTGGGGGCAAGGGAAGATTGGTCAGCTGCCAGGGCTGGGAGTTCCTCCTACTGGTGGTAGTGCTGTATCTGACAGGAAAACTCAGTGTGAGGACATCCTAAGTCTGAGCACTGAACATACACCCATCAGTACTGGGAAAGTGGAGAGGAGACTTGGTATGTGAATCAGAATCTCTCTGTCTCTTGTACTTTCAACCATAATATTATTAATATAATTATAAAATTATTTGCAGCTTCACTTTCCATGGTTTCAATTAACCGTTGTCTATCACAGTCTAAAAAATATTAAATGGAAAATTCCAGAAATAAACAATTCATGAGATTTATTTATTTCTACAGTGCTGGGGGTTAAGTCCAGGGCCTTGAGCATGCTAGATAAGTGCTCCACTACTGAGCTGAGAATCGAACCCACTACTTCAAACATGCTAGGCAAGTGCTCTACCACTGAGCCACAGTCCCAGCTCTTGAGTTTTACTTTGAGTGTTGTTCTGAGCCATTTGATGACATGCAGCACCTCCTACTTCCTGATCTTGGAAGTGCGTCATTCGCTTTTCCAGAGTATCCATGCTGTGTGTACACTATGCCTGTTAGTCACGTGGTAGCTGTCTTGGGCATCAGATTGACGATTTCTGAATCATAGTGTCACAAGGTCTTTGTTCAGGTGACCCCTATTTTACTCAGTAATGGCTGCAGAGCTTGAGATCCATGATGCTGGCAATTAGGATGTGCCACCGAGAATCTGCAAAGTGCTTCCTTTAAGTGCAAAGTCGAAAGTTTATCACAGTTATGTGTATTTAGAAAAATATAGTATCTATAGGGTTTCGTACCATCTGCAGTCTGGGGTGTCACCGGGGGTCCTGGAACATATCCCCAGCAGATAAAAAGAGACAATTGTGTATTAATTCATGGAATCATCACAACAACCCTATTAGGTAGGCACTATTAATCATTCCCATCTTATAGATGGATAAATAGATATAAAGAGGTAAAGTAATTTACCCAAGTCCAAACAGGTGGGCGACAGTGAGTTGAGATCTGGGCCAGTTCTCCCTCGTGTCTGTGCACCACGGTGGAGCCCCATTCGGCCCTTCTCATGTGAAATTCAGATTCTCAGGAATCAAGTCAGCGGACATGTGCTTCTCGGTGCCAGGTGTTGGGACAGTGAGACTCTTGTCCTCACCCCACACGGAGGCAGACAGCTGTTGTTCTGGCTGCTCTGGGAGGTCTGTCCCCTAGATGGAGACCGAGAAGTAACCTAGACCAGGGTCTCACACTCAATGTCTGTGGGCCCAGTACTTGGTGCAGAGGAAGAATGGGCATGTGGGGCAGGGCAGGAGCCATTTGTCCCTCAGCTCTGTCTGGCCAAGGGATAACACGCTGTCAGAGGTTCTGATTCCATGTGTGTGTGTGTGTGTGGGGGGCACTAGAGATTGATCTCAGGGGTGCTTGACTACTGAGCCACATCCCAGCCCTTTTTGTTTTTATTTAGAGACAGGGTCTCACTGAGTTGCTTAGGGCCTTGCTAAGTTGCTGAGGCTGGCTCTGAACTCAAGATCCTCCTATCTTAGCCTCCTAAGTGGCTGGGATTACAGGCATGTGCCACCGTGCCTGGCGGGAAATATTTTTGAGGGGTCAGAGATTCTGGGTTACTTTCCAGGACCAATTTAGGATTCTTTTGTTTCTTTTTTCTTTTCTTTCTCTCTTTTTTTTTTTTTTGGTGGGCTGGGGGGCTGCTGGGAATTGAACCCAGGGTCACACTGTACTACTACTCACCTACATTCTCAGCCCTTTTGATTTTTTGTATTGAGACAGGGCCTCCCTAAATTGCCCCAACTGCCCTTAAATTTGCAATCCTCCTGCCTCAGCCTCCTGGGTAACTGGGATTACAAGCGGGAGCCACTGCACCTAGCTTGTATTTTGTTTCTTGAGATGGGGTCTTGTTGACATGGCCCAGGCTGGCCCTGAATTCCTGGGCTGCAGTCTTCCTACTTCAGCCTCCCCAGGAGCTGGGAGGACAGGCAGGTGCCACTGAGCTAGGCTTTTCTTTTCCTTCTTTCTTTCTTTTTTTTTTTTTTTTTTAACCTCAGGAACAGGGTTGAGTTAATGATCTGCAGTTCCTGCACAGGTCTTCATTGTTAGCACAAAACACTTTCTTATTTATTCCCTTTTCATTCCCATCCCCCACTCCCCTCTACTTCCCAGCCGCCCTCCCCCACCAGCCACTGTATGGAATTTATTTATTTATTTATTTTTGAGAGAGAGAGAGAGAGAGAAAATGATTTTAATATTTATTTTTTAGTTCTCTTAATATTTATTTTTTAGTTCTCGGCGGACACAACATCTTTTTTTGTACATGGTGCTGAGGATCGAACCCGGGCCGAACGAATGCCAGGCGAGCGCTCTACCGCTTGAGCCACATCCCCAGCCCCCACTGTATGGAATTTAATATGTATCATTTTACTTGACTGCATTTCTAACCCATGTTTATTGTTCTGTGCGGATGTGTTTTCAGTAGTAGCTTAAATTTTGTTTCAATGCTTTATTCTGTTTCCCAGTATTTTTTTTTTAAATAATAATATTTATTTTAAATCTTTTTAAAAATTAATTAATTAATTAACTTTAATTAGGTATATATGACAGCAGAATTCATTTTGATTCATTGAACACAATTGCTGCACAACTTTTCATTTCTCTGGTTGTACATGATGTTGCATTGCACAATATATGTAGTCATACATGTACTTAGGGTCATGATGTCCATCTCATTTCACCATCTTTCCTGCCCCCACCCCATTCCTTCCTCCCCTTTGTCCAATCAAGTTTCCTCCATTTATCCCATACCTCCCCACCCTCATTATAGATCAGTATCCACTTATCAGAGAGAACATTCAGCCTTTGGTTTTTTGGGATTGGCTTATTTCATGCAGCATGGTATTCTCCAACTCTATCCATTTACTGGCAAATCCCATACTTTCATTCTTCTTTAAGGCTGAGTAATATTCCATCATGTATTTATGCCACAGTTTCTTTATCCACTCATTTATTGAAGGGCATCTAAGTTGTTTCCACAGTTTTGTCACACTCAATTGTGAATTGAGCTGCTATAAACATTGATGTGGCTGCGTTCCTACAATATGATGATGTTAAGTCCTTTGGGCATAAACCAAAGAATGGGATAACTGGGTCAAATGGTGGTTCCATTCCAAGTTTTCTAAGGAATCTCCATCCTGCTTCCCAGATTGGTTGCACCAATTTGTAATCCCACCAGCAATGTATCAGTGTGCTTTTTCCCAACATTTATTGTTGTCTGTATTTTTTAAAAAATATTTATTTTTTAGTTATAGGTGTACACAATATCTTTATTTTATTTTTATGTGGTGCTGAGGATCGAACCCAGTGCCTCATGCATGGTAGGCGAGTGCTCTACCTTAAGCCACAACCCCAGCCCCATTTGTCTATATTTTTTATAACTGCCATTATGACTGATGTGAGATGAAATCTTAAGTTTTGATTTGCATTTCTCTAATTACTAGAGATTACATTTTTTTCATATACTTGTTGATTATATATCTTCTGAGAAGTGTCTGTTCAGCTTTTATTTAAATTTTTCTTTTAGTTGTAGTTGGACACAATACCTTTATTTTATTTATTTGTTTTTATGTGGTACTGAGGATCGAACCCAGGGCCTTGCATAT
Organism: Marmota monax; assembly: GCF_021218885.2. Taxonomy (NCBI): domain Eukaryota; kingdom Metazoa; phylum Chordata; class Mammalia; order Rodentia; family Sciuridae; genus Marmota; species Marmota monax. The sequence continues at coordinate 1,296,451 of NW_026692583.1, forward strand.
GCTAGGCAAGCGCTATACTGCTGAGGGTGAGCCCCAACCCCAACCCCTTATTTTAATTTTTATATTTTTTGTACTGGGGATTGAACCCAGGGATGCTTAACCCCACTGACCACATCCCCAGTCCTATTTTTATATTTTTTTAGAGGTAGGGTCTTGTCACGTTGCTTAGGGCCTCACTTAATTGCTAGGGCTGGCTTTGAAGTCAAGATCCTCCTGCCTCAGCCTCCTGAGCCGTTGGAATTACAGGTGTACACTACTATGCTGGCTCCTAGCTCTTGGGATCTCACTAAATTGCTGAGGCTAGACTCAAATTTGCCATCCTCCTGACTCAGCCTCCTGAGTCTCTGGGATTACAGGCATGTACCATCATGCCTGACTTTCTTTTTTTTCCCCCACTAAACATTTTTTTAAATTATTTTCACTGACCACCCATATGTATGTTCTTTTTAAAATTTTTTTTTTAGATGTTGATGGACCTTTATTTTATTCATTTATTTATATGTGGTGCTGAGAATTGAACCCAGTGCCTCATACATGCTAGGCAAGCGCTCTACCACTGAGCCCCAGCCCCAGCCCCAGCCCCAGCCCATGTTCTTAATTTTAATAATAGAGTTTGTTAACACATCCAAAAATTCTATCATTTCAACAGGTGATTCCTATAAGACATCATTAATAAGATATTTTCCATTCTGTGTGTTATCTGCTGTTTATTTAATGTACAGCACATTTCAGTTAAGACTCGCTGCATTCTGAGGGCTCGGGGGCCACATGTTGCTGGGGCGGCCGTATTGAACAGCTCAGCCCTGGCAGGTGCATGCTGAGAATCTTCAGCTCTTGAGAACTGAGTCCAGATGATTTTCTTCTTTCTTTCTTTTTTTTTTTAATAATAGGTAAAATATTCATAACATAAGATATACCATTCTGACCATTAAGTGCACCACTCCAGGAGTTTACCGCATTAGCACATCTATTAATTACCATTATTACCTCCACGACCTTTTCATCATCCCCAGGTGCAACCCTGTGCATTAAACAATAACTCCCTGTTTTCCTTTCTACCAACTTTTGGTAATTTCTATCCTACTTTCTGTCTTCACACATCTTCCTGTAGGTGAAACCCTACATTTGTACCTTGCGTCCAGTTGATTTCAGTTAGCCTAGTGTCCTCAGGTCCATCCGTGGTATAGCATGTGTCAGAACCTCACTCCTTCCTCAGGCTGAATCATATTTCATTGTATGGATGGACGTATTTTGTTTATTCATTCATCTGTTGATGAGTAAGCACCGTTTCTAAGATCCTTCCAGACAGCAGTGTGAGGTTCCACCAGTTGCTTCTCACCCCAGCCTAATCCTTCGCACAGTGAGGGGCCCCCAGGTTGCCAGCAAAACCACCCCCATTCCTATGAAATTCAGATTTTCCAGGGAGATGCCTCCATGAGTGAAGCTGTTGGGCTATGAGCTACGCTGGTCAGGGGCCTGCCAAGAATCAGATGTCACACTCAAATAGGCATCACTGAACAAGTGGTGGCCCCACCTGTAATCCCAGTGACTCTAGAGGCTGAGGCCAGAAGATTGCCAAGTTTGAGGCCAGCCTGGGCAACTTAGTGACACCCTGTCTCAAAAGGAAATTTTTAAAAAGGGCTCAGTGGTACAGTGTCCTGAGTTATGTCCCCAGCATACGTACACACACACACACACACACACACAGGTGGGGAGGTAAAGAGATTCAGCGAAGGGACATTTTGCAGATGTGAGGTAAGCGCAAGGGAACCTTGGGGCGTGGAGAAGCACTGCAGGACTGTTGCCCAGGGGGACTGTGTGACTGCTCAGTCTGAGGGCAGAGGCCGAACAGCTGGAGGATGAGAGGAAATCAAGCAGAGGAACTGCGATGATGGGGCCTGGTGGGAAACTGAAAACAGATCCCGTGCCTCTCTTCTCCCCTGCCTTTCCTTCCAACTTCTCCAGGTCACTGAGCCCAGCAGAAGCTGGAGGAGGGGAGCCCAGGGCAGCGAGGGAGGGGATGGACCTAGCTGGGGGCACGTTCTTAAGTGGATGAGCAGCACCAAGCGGTCTGGAATGGCCTCTCGAGGCTGCTTTCTCCAAAAGACCACCTGAAACCAAATTTATTCATTTATTTTTGGTACTGGGATGAACCCAGGGGCACTTGACCCCTGAGACACATCCCCTGTCCTTCTGTGTGTTTTATTTAGAGATGGGGTCTCACTGAGTTACTTAGGACCTTGCTAAATTGCTGAGGCTGGCTTTGAACTCGCAATCCTCCTGCCTCAGCCTCCAGAGCTTCTGGGGTTACATGCGTGGCCACTTCAGCCGGCTCGTTCATTTGTTCAGTGCATATTTAAGCTGGGCATGTGTTGTGCTCCTATAGTCCCTGGTCCTTGGAGGCTGAGGTGGGAGGATGACTGGAGCCTGGCAACACAGAGACCCTGTTTGTGGGGGGGAAGAAGAGAGAAAGAAAGAGAAGAAATGACATGGAAGATGGCGGGTGGAGCTCGGTGGTGGAAGCATGTTGAGCATGCTCTAGGGCCTGGGCTCAACCCGGCACTGCAAGAAAAAGAAAGACAAAAGTCAAGGTTACCGTTGTTCTGGATGCTAGAGACACAGAGATGGAGTCTCTGCCCCAGTGGAGCTGGCACCCTGGTGGGGACAGGAGGAGAGAGAACTGGCACAGAAATAAACTGCAGGGAATTTCGGAGAGCTACAGTGCTATGAAGACCATCAGACACAGTGCCATAGTGCCAAGCAAGTGACCTGGGGAGTCCTGAGAGGCATCTGTGAGGAGGTGACATTCAAGCCAAGCCCCAAAAGTCAATAAAAATTGAAGGCAGATGGGACAGTGGGAATAAAGGGCCTCAAGGTTGCAGATAGCTTAGGGGACAGAAGGACAGGGAGGCTGCACAGTGAAGACAATGGAGGTGGAGAGCCAGGGGTCCTGCTGGGAACAGCTGGGAGTGAGGTCAGCACGTGTGCAGTAAACACATCCTCTGGCTTCCCTGGTGAGGTTGGGGGCCTCTTCCAGGCAAGGCAGTGAGGAGCGGCCCGCTCCAGGCAGGGGTCTGTGGTGTTCGGCTCAGGCTCTCAGGGTATCCAGAAGGCATCCACTTCTGGGGGAGTTCTCTGGTCGCTTATTGAACTTCTAGCCTGATGTGACAGAAATGAAACATCTGTCCTTTGCACAAGCACAAGGCCATAAGTCGTGGTCGGATGAGCTTATTGAGCCGTGGAAAGAATGAATGAATCAAGGAGTGACGCTCTGGAGAAGGGGTCAGGCCCAGGAGGAGGACTTCTGACTTGATCCCGAGGACATGGGAGCCCCGGGGGGGGGGGGGGGGGGGGCTAAGCTGAGGAATGGCTTGGTCAGCTGCGCACGGTGGAGGACAGGTCCTCTTGGCTGCTGCTTTCACACGTAGGTGTCTGGCATCCCTGGGAGGTTGCATGCACGCTGTGGTGGCCTGGATGGGGGTGGTGTTACCACTGTTGACTGGTGACGAGTTCTTGCTTCCCCAATGTTGAAGAATAACACCAAAGAAGCACGCCGAGGCAAGGTCAGAGTAGAAATTAGAAGTTTATTAAAGGACAGCAGAAAAGACTTCTCCTGGAGGAAGAAGAGGACCCAAGAGGTAGAATCCGTGGAAGTGAGGTTGTTTCCCCTTTTTATAGTTTTGGTGATGGAATGTAGGTTGGAAGGCCCGAGGGGTGGGACACAGGTGGGCCAAAGAAGTAATCTGGTCAGGAAGGACTTCTGAGTCAGCACCTTTTTGCTGGGGGCTGTTCATTAACATTTCTTTGAGGTGGACTTTGGCCTAGGGCCTTTTTGGGACTTCATTAACATTCCATGAGTTGTCCTGTGTTTCCCTGAGTCATTCTCAGCATGGTCTCCATTTTAGATTTCACTCAATATTAGACCCGATTTACCTAACTACACTGACTACCTAACTTTAAATCTGGCTTCAGTGGCAGAGGAGAAGTGGCAATACCAGGAATGTGTTCGGGATGCAATGACTAACCTGCGGCAGATGGCTGGCCAAGGACGCCTGCCAGGCCTCTGGCATGAATGACTTGGAGGTGGGGGTGTCGTTTCCTGAGACAGGAGGAGTGACAGGGTGGGGAGCATGTTACTGGTTCAGGGGAGGATGGGCCTGGCACAGCTGTGACACCAGCATCCACATGGGGGGACAGGCTGCTGGGCGGATCAGGGGCTGGCCCTTAGGACACGACTAGGCCCAGCACCGAATGTTGGCCCCGCATGTCCTGGCCTCTCTCTCCAGGTTGTACTTTGTGACCAGCCCAACATTGTTCTAAGCTCTTTGTGAGGGAGAGGTCACCTAAGTTTGGTGTTCCTGGCTCTGGGGAGACCTTTATAGGTTTTGTCTGTTCTACCTGGGACTCCATGTGTTATTCATTGCACAGGTCTGTTTTATAATTGTAGGTTAACATTGAAAAGTGATATTTTTGGGTTGGGGATGTGGCTCAAGCGGTAGCGCCCTCACCTGGCATTCTCGAGGCGCTGGGTTCGATCCTCAGCACCACATACAAATAAAGATGTTGTGTCCGCCGAAAACTAAATAATAAATATTTTAAAAAAAATTTCTCTCTCTCTTAAAAAAAGAAAAGTTATCTTTACCTTTATTACAAAACTTAAAAAAAAAATGGTGCATGCCTATAATCCCAGTGGCTTGAGAGGCTGAGGCAGAAGGATCACAAGTTCAAAGCCAGCCTCAACAATTTAGCGAGGCACTAAGCAACTCAGTGAGACCCTGTCTCTAAATAAAATACAAAATAGGGCTGGGGATGTAGCTCAGAGGGAAGTGCCCCTGAGTTCAATCCCCAGTACCCCCCCCCCCCAAAAAAAAAAAGAAAGTAAATAAAATATTAAAAAGAACTAAGGATGTGGCTCAGGTGTTAACTGCTCCTGGGTTCAATCCCCAGTACCAAAAAAAAAAAAAAAAAAGTTCCATACGCCATCTGTCAGGGTGGCACAGTGACAATGTGAATCTGGACCCAACTCCTGGTTGCACAGCCCACTGTGTGAAATGGGGCCTGTTCCTTAGCCTCATGGGACCTCAGTTTGCTTTCTATGAAACAGATATTAATTGTGTGACAGCAGAATTGCTGAGAGTGTGACTCGGGCTGATGGACAGAACACTCCGAATAGAGTTTGACCCATAAGAAGCCTGAGTAAATGTTTGAGTCATGGCCCACAAGAGTGGCTTGCTCTCTGCTCACTCTGCCCCTCTCTCCACCCAGGTTCTCCTTCCGGTCTGGGAAGCAGACCTAGATCAAAGCCGTGACCTCTGACCTCAGACTTGACCACAGCAAGATGCCCTCCAGACCATCTCCCTCCGCGTCCAAACTGTTTTTGCTCTTTTGCTTCCGAGGAAGGAGCGGAGGTTGTCACAGGCTCACCTTCTCACGGCCACAGAACTGGACACCCTGGAACTTCTGGCCAGGGCGGGCGACGGGGCCCCAAGAAATCCAGAAAGCAGAAGGAGTGTGAGATAGAGCGACCTCCTGCCTCTAGGGCCCGGAGAGGCCTCCAGTGTGTGGACACCTCCGGTCCCACCAATGCCCCAGGCCTTTGAAGGTGGCAAGGTGGGGGAGAAAGGAGGAGTACGTGGTACTGACTTCCCAGTGCCCTCTTCACTGGTACTTGGCGAATATTCGATTTAGCTCCTGTGACTTCCTTTACATGATTTTGTATTAAAGTTAAATGACTTTTGTACTTCTTTCTTTTTCTTCTTTTTTCTTCCCTTCAGTATTGGGGATTGAACCCAGGGGTGCTTAGCCACTGAGCCACAGTCCCCAGCCTGTATATTTTTTATTTTGAGATGGGGTCTTACTAAATTGCTCAGGGCCTCGCTAAGTTGCTGAAGCTAGCCTCAAAATTGTGATCCTCCTGCCTCAGTCTCCTGATCTGCTGGGAGACGTTTATATTTTCTATAGCTATTTTACAGTGAATTAAGGTAGAATTAAGGTGGTGTATATGGCGTGTGTGTGTGTGTGTGTGTGTATATATATATACACACATTTTTTTTTTGAGGGGGGTACTGGGGATTGAACCCAGCAGCCCTCTACCAATAAGCAACATCCTCAGCCCCCATCCCTTTTTGAGAAGGGTCTCACTAAATTGCCCAGGCATCCTCCTGCTTCAACTTCCCACGTTGCTGGGATTTCAGGTGAGTGCCACCATACCTGGCTGCAATTATAATTTTAAGAGGCTATTAATTTTAAGGCTCATCTTGATTTCTTAAGATGTTAAAATGTGAAAAACAAATGGACATTTAGGAATCTATGAAATGCACCACAGAGAGTGCAGGTGGCCATACTTTACAAATAAATGAATGAGCCTGCTGAACATGTCCCAGGGGTCTGTCTTCTTGGTAGGTGACACTAACTTACCATGGATTACCTGATTTGTTCTTCATAACAATTCAGGAAACTGTGTGTGGTGAATCACACTTGTAATCCCAGTGACTCAGGAGGCTGAGGCCCAGCCTGGGCATCTTTGCAAGACCCTGTTTCAAAAAACAAAAAAAAAGGTGGGCCAGGGATATAGCTCAGTTGGTAGAGTGACTGCCTTGCATGCGTGAGGCCCTGGGTTCAATCCCCAGCACCACCATAAATAAATAAATAAAAGCCTGGAGGGTGGGGTTGTAGCTCAGTGGTAGATTGCTTGCCTAGATGTGTGAGGCACTGGGTTCAACTCTCAGCACCTCATAAATAAAGGTTCATCAACAACTAATAAAATATTTTAAAAATAAAAGCAATAAAAGGCTGGGCTGTGGCTCAGCAATCATGTGCCCCTGGGATCAATCACCAATACAGGTGGTGGGGAGGTGGGCAGGGGGCAGGAAGGACTTGAGGCAGCTCATGTTCATGCGTACCTTTCACAAGGTCACACAGGGAAGTGGCTGCCTGGGGTACAAAGGCAGACCTAATCCTGTGCCCTGGTTCTTGGTGACCAAAGTTTCCCACATGCCTTGCTCAGTTCCCTCTTAGATATCTCACCCATGTTGTGTCCTCATAAGCCCATGAGGTGGGTGTGTTGCTGTTGATCAGCCATTTCTGTAACACCTGCATCTTGAGATATGGGGTCCCCTTGTCTAAATGCTCTCCTGCTTTCTCCCTCATGGGGACAGATGGCAAGAGCCCCCTCCAAAAGCAATGTCATGTTGAGATGACCCTGGGGACTCTGGCTCCCTGGGAGAGACTCATGGAAGTCACAAGAAATGCTTGGAGCACAGCCCCTGGTCATTGGCTGGGGCATGGGCATCTTGGAAGATGGGTCCTGGGAGCTTTTCTCCCAGAGGCGGGTTCTGAGTAACCACAGATGAGAGCTGCCACATCCCTGGGCTCTAAAGCTCCCACGACACTGGCTTCCAACCAGCATGGTCCCAGGGAGGGGCAGGCTTAGAAGCTGGTATTTGAGCCCTGACTCAGAAGGCACCAGAAATGGTTGCAGCAATAATTATCTTTTAAAAATGAAGATCAGCCAAGCTCAATGGTGTTCACTCGTGATCCCAACAACTCAGGAGGCTAAGGCAGGAGTATCACAAGGTTGAGGCCCACCTGGACCTACCTGAGCAAGACCCTGCCTCAAAATGAAATTTTAGACCAGGCACTGTGGCGCACATCTGTAATCCCAGTGACTCAGGAGGCTTGAGGCAAGAGAATCATGAGTTCAAAGCCAGCCTCAGCAATTTAGTGAAGCCCTAAGCAACTCCCTGAGACCTTGTCTTTAAATAAAATACAAAAATGGTTTGGGGATGTGGCTCAATGGTTGAGTGCCCCTGAGTTCAATCCCAGTACCAAGAAATAAAATAATAAAATAAAAATTAAAAAGGGGCTGGGGCTGTTGCTCAGTGGAGGAGCACTTGCCTAGCATGCAGAAGGTCCTAGGTTAAATCTCCAGTACTGCAAAAAAATAAAATACAATCAATATAGTGACTAAAGATCAGAACTTGGAGGCACTAATTAGCCATCAGTCCTGAGCACTTGTAAAATACTTTTTGTGTGTGTATGGTGCTGGGGATTGAACCCAGGGCCTTGTGCATGCAAGGCAAGCACTCTACCAACTGAGGTATGTCCCCAGCCCAAAACACCAATTTTGAATCCTGTTAATAGCTAACAGTGATACTGAGAATTATCCATGTGCAAAGCACTAGTCCAAGTGCTTTTTACATATTAACTCACCAAATCCTCACGTTTGCCCATGTCAGTCCATCTCTCCATGCCATGCAGGAGGAAACTTTACTTACTTAGGAGCTCCAGTTCCTACCCCACCACCAGGCCACAGTCCCCTCCAATATAAATAGTAACACCTGTGACTTAGTCCTCAGGGCACCCCTATAAGGCAGGTGAGCCTGATGGACGGGTTTAAGAGGGGAAGTATCTGTGTCCAAGGTCGTAGGGCTGACAACACTTAAGCTGATGATACACCTCTCAAATCCTCAGTCACAATCTACCCAAGTGCTCAAGTACTGGGATTGAGGGAATGAACGGAAGGAGGGCAGTGGGATGCATAGTGGGGATTGAGAGCCTGGTAGGAGGGTCTCCAGCACGACAGACCTGGGTGGATGGTACTGAGCCACCTGAGAATTGGGTCTAACCAATTATAGCATCTAAAATTTATGGTGCTTACTACATGCCAGACCTTGTCCTAGGGCCTAAAATTTCTCATCTTCACAAGTGCCCTATGACTCCTGACCCCTTACTCAAGTGAGGAAACTGAAGAGTTTGGATTGCTCAAAATTGTATCAGCAAGACTGTCTGGATTCCTAGGTCATTCCCCAAAGCTGGTTCTCAAACCCTACGTATTTCTACTTCTACCTTATAAAAAGAGAAAGACACATAGTTGGCCTTGCCTGGCAATAAATATTTTAATTTTTGTTTCATTTTTATGATGACAAATAATTTTCAAGTTTATTTCCTTTTTTTTGTTTGTTTGCTTAAATACAAAGCTAAACCACAAACAGGTACAACCAAGACATTTTATCTCACATTTAAAAGACTCCTGCCGGATCCTCCTCCAATTTGCTGACCACTGACCAGGCTAGTGGGGGTGGGGGGAAGACTTTCTTAGGTAGCACCGTCATGAGGCCCAGGATGGGGTAAGGATGAGGACAGGTTCTCACACCTGTCTCCATTCACATTTACCTGGGACCAGGGTGGACAGGAGCCCCAGCCCCATGGACAGAAGGTGGACAGTGAGTGAGAATCAGACCCCTGGGGAGGGAAGAGGAAGCCAGCTACTCCTCCTGGTATCACATTCAAGCTGAGAACTGAGCCTTGTCCTTGCTCCCTGGCTAAGGGCCCTGCCCGCTCCATGTGCACCAGATGCCTTTCTTTGAGGCTGGTGGAGACGGCTGGGCGGGATCCTGAGCTCTAGGCTCACAATTCAGGTTATGGCTGCGCTTCACAGGAAGGACACCAGGTGGTCTGACAACAGAAGGCCTCACAGCAGATCTGGAACTTTCAACCCAGCAGAACTGGGCAGGTGGGTGAGGGGATCGGGGAAATAATTTCTGGTCCCGCTACAAAACTTTATTTTTGATTAGAATAGAGTACCATCTCAAATCTCTTCTACAAAAACAAAAAAACCCCAAAACAAAAGAAATCGCAACCACTTCACTCACTTCAAGACCTATATACATGTAAGTTGTTCTCTGTGGTTTTTTTTCCTTTTTTGACTTTTTTTTAAAATTTTTACTATTATTTTTTTAAAATAAACTCAGTGTTCACATTTCTATAAAGAATTAACCCAGTTTCAGGAAGCCCTGCCCTGGCAGGTGCAGGGAGCAGCGCTGTCCCTGCCTGCCTCTAGGGTGACTACCCACCCTGATGCTTCAAGGTGCCCGGAAAAGCAGCCGCCCGTGGAAGAGAAAGTCTAGGCCTGGCCGCGGGCCAGTAAGCTTTCAAGAAAGCAGAGGGGAAGACTAGCTTACTGCGAAACCCTTTTAAAAATATTTCATACACTTCAAGGTGCGCCTGTCGAGACGTGAGGAGACAAGAGCTTGGAGACATCCCGCCCAGGGAGGCAGCGGTGCCCTCACACCCGCCCGTTCTGGGACATCAGGGTGTGCGGGCAGGCCCGCTCTTCACCTGGAGGCAGGAGACACCCCCCCCCCCCCCCCCCCCCCCCGGCTTCCTAGTTCATGTTTGACTCTTTCCTCTAAAACCTGTGCCGAGTCTTTGACTGCATGCACGGGAAGCACAAACGTTCAACTTGTATGCAAAAAAGGTACAAAAACAACTAGAATATAAAAGTTTTGGTAATATAAGGCCATCTGTTCAAGTCCACCTTGGAAACCTGTAACAGATATTTAAATACTACAGTGAAAAGGCATCTTAATATACTTTTTAAAAAGATCTGAAGTACTCCGCTAAGATTAAGTATGTAAAAAAAAAATCATTTCCCTTTGAGGGCACTTTGTCCTTTGAAGAAGGGAGGCGGGTGAGGAAGCCGATGGCGTCAATGCTTCAGCCATGGGTAGGCCTCGATGGAGGCCCTGCTGCGGTCCCCGTAGTCATACAGCAGCTCCTCCCCGGCTGCGATGTCGCGGGAGGCAATGAGGATGAGGTGAGGCACGCCATCGATGTCGTGCAGCTTCGTCTGGCAGTTCCCGCACTTGCTGTGATTGATCAGCCTTCCCAGGCGGTTTGTCTCTCTGGTGGCGTCCACGCTGGCGGGAGGGGGCAAGAGGGCATCAAAGTGATAAAGAGGCTTTTGATCCGGCAGAGCTGCGCCAGCTCCGCTCTGGTGGCATCTCAATCTAGAGCCACATTTTGGGCAATTCAATTCAAAAAGTGACTTTTGAGAGCCTGGAGTGGCCCTGGGTGGGGGCTTAGGGGTAGAATCCAAATGGCTCTTTATGGAGGCACCAGAGGTAGCTGCAGAGTTTGCAAAATAAATAAATGGATAAAAATCAAACCCATTGGGCATAGGAGAGAGTGGTCCTCCAGCCAGGTGCCCCAAGGAGAGGTCGGGGGAGCTGCCAGCAGGTTTCTGTGTGACACCTCTGCTCCTGGCCAGATGAAATGGCCTCTAGGATGTCTCTAATCCCAAATATTAAAAACAGGCAGCACTGCATCACAGTTGGATACAGACAGCAAGCACTACAGGGCCAGCCCGACCAATGCACAGGGAGCCCTCCACGGTTCCTGGCCCTGTGGTCGTCCTCTGTGCCCAGAAGGTGGGAAAGTCACTCAAATAGTGCACTTACCAGTAGGTTTTGCTCAGATACTGAAAATAATACATGTAGCAGCCCGTAGAGGGGTCTTGTGCATACAGAGCCTCTCGCTTCTTGGCGTCAGTGATCTCGATAAGGTCGCCGTGGTACTCCACCACAAAGTCACCCCGGGAGAACTGCTTGGTGGCGATCACGCCCCTGCCTTTGCCTTCAATGAGGTCAATCTGTCAGGAGGTGACAAGAGTGTTGTTGGTTGATAAGCCTGATGGATGCTACCAAGCCTGGAGGGCTTCCTGGAGCCTTGCATGTTCTTAACCAGCTTAACTGAGCTAGGCCTCAATAAAAACAAAATCCACTCCTGCCGGGGCACGGCTGCAGGGGCTTCACTTAGAGCACACGGCTGTGCAACTGCAATGCAACTGTAGGTGCCTTCCACGCCCCTGCAGAGCACCTCCGCGCCCATCTGCACAGCACTGTTCCATCAGATCCCAGCAGTCTGCTAGGTGGGTACTGCCCCATCAGCAGATGAGGACATTGAGGCAGAGCCACGTGTCCAAGGCCACAGGCTGGGAAGGGGTGCAGTGGGAAGTCAGCCCACAATGCACTGTGCTCTGGGTAAGGAGCAGGGCCTGTGTCCTGGCCTCCCCTGCACTCCTTCCTTTACCCTCCATGTTTGTCCTTGCTCTGTTATAAATGGAGTCCGAGGGTAGCTGCTTGAGGGGCCCAAGGCTTAAGTTTGGATCCTCCTAGATGGTGGGTGGAAAGGAAGCCTTCTGTCCCTTGGCTCCCAGTCCCCACAGAGTGGGGCAGTAACCCCCTCCTGACAGAGCCACTTGTGTTTGAAATACACTAAGGGCCAGGGGTGGAGCTCAGGGGTAGTGTGTGCTTGGCATGCATGAGGTCCTGGGTTCAGGATTAACCTTCCCCTTATACATGCACACACACAGAGAAAAGCAAAGGTCATGAACATGGTCATGTGGGAAAGGTCAGGACAAACTCAGCTGCTCTTTGAAAAGTCTGCCCAGGCGTGTTGCCAAGTGAAAGAAGCCAGGTGCAACCGGCCACACACTATGAGCTTCCATGGGTGTGGACTGGAGAGTCACTTCTGTGGAGAAGACAGCAGACGGTGGCGGGCAGGAGCTGGTGGGGGAATGGTGGGCACAAGGTACCAAGTTCCCATTTGGGAAGATGAAGCAGCTCTGGAAGTACACAGGGATGCTGGCTGCCCAAACTGAATGTTCTAAATGCCCCTGCATCATTCACTTTAAAGGCATGCATATTTTTAATGTGTGTGTGGTTCTGGGGACTGAACCCAAGGGTGCTTCACCACTGAGCCACATCCCCAGTCTTTTTTTTTTTTTTAAGACATGGTCTCACTATATTGCCCAGGCTAGCCTCAAATTTGCCACCCTCCTGCCTCAGCCTCGTGAATAGCTGGGATTAGTTTACATAATAAATGTTATGGGTATTTTACAATTTTTTAAGAAGTTTCTCAGGATAACATTTACATACGAAGCCCATCCATGCTCCCTTCATACAACAGTTTTCCTACCTGGCTTTTTGATCTGACTTGTCAGTGACACCTCAATAAAGGCAACAGGGCTGCTAGCCACAATCCTGGGGCCCTGGGAAGGAGGACAGAACCCCGCAAGCCCAGCACGCATCACCACCCTTACCTTCATGCCTTCTTCCTTCCCACTTTCAATCAGCTCATCTATTCTCTTCCTTTCTTCAGACTGGGTGGAGGAGAAAAGAGCAGTTTCAGCATTTACTCTAGGCTACACCACAGGGCCATGGCTGGTCTCTGTGACATGGGTCCCCAGAGCTGCCCAAGCCCCAAGCACCCCCCTTTCTTCATCATCATCTGTTGTGGACAACTGTCACCTGGAACCAGCTTCACCTGGAGCAGGAGGGACCCAGTGCTGGCCCAAGGGCAGAGGGGGTCTGTCATATCTTGGATCTTAAATGTCCCAAAGGCCCATGTGTTAAAGGTGTGGTCCCCAGTGTGGCACTACTGGGGGGCAGTGAAACCCTGAGGAAGTAGGAGCTAGAAGGGGTCTTCTGGTCACTGGGGACATGCTCTTGAAGGCACAGTAGGACCTCAGCCCTTCCTCCGCCTCTCTTCTTCTTGGCTATAAGGGGAGTGGTTTTGCTGTCACATACTTGCTCTGTGACATGCTGGCTAACCCAAAGCCATGGGGGTCATGGATTGAAACCTCTAAACTATGAGGTAAAAACAGAAAATCAAACTATACGCTGACCATCTCGGGTGTCTGATGCAGAAAGCTAACACAGGGCCTTCTAGATATGTTCTTCTCAGCGTGTAGCAGGAATCTAACTCCATACATAATTACTGTAGGAGGTTAGAGGCTGAGCCCTTTAGAGGACACGTGTGCTCCATACCCTTCCCTGCCCATCACCTCTGTGAGGCCCACAGAACTCTGCATCTCCCCAGGAGCCACGGCCATGGACAAGGGGCATCCCCGCCAGAGGGTCCACATGGCCCTGAGTGGAGAAGCTGGAAGAGTGGACATTCCCAGTCTCCCTTTTCCTATGGAGCTGGGCCCTGCTGCTCTCAGTGCATAGACACTATGGAACAAAAGGGACTATGTGAAGTCCGACTAGCAGCCTCAGGCCAGCGCAGCGCAGAAGCAGACCTCCGCCTAAAGGGACAGCAGAGACCAGCTCTCCCTGAACCAGCTCTCTACACCTGCAGTGGGCCAGACACTGTGATGTGTTGGGGACACTGGTGAATGGGACAGGTCTCTGCCTCCTTTCCACTCAAGCCACACCTTGCTGGTCTCCTGGCTGTCACTCTGCCACCCCACACCCCATTCTGCACTCAGCAGCGGGAGCAGTCTTTTGAAAAGGTCGAAGAGATCGGCCACTGCAGTGTTGACTTCAGAGTAGGCACTCACATCCCAGAGCTGGCTCCTTAGTTGTGACAAATTTACCAGAGTAACAAAGCCTCTGTGGGGACTCTCTGTACTATCTTTGCAACTTTTCTATAAATCTAAAACAATAATTACAAAATTAAAAGTTCATTTAAACAAAAACAAAGGTTCTACTGCTACTGGGATAAAAACCCAGACTTTCCTCTGTGGTCTGGAAGGTTCTGCAAGATCCAGATATCCCTCCCAGCCCCTATGCCCACCTACCCTGAGCCCACCACAGCCTCATAGATGCCCCTCGCCCCTCCAAGGCTAAGCTTGCTCCTGCCATGGGGTTTTGCATTCACTGCCCTTTTAAAAAAATGTATTGTGGTCCTAGGAATTGAACCCAGGGGTCCTCTACCACTGAGCTAGAGCTCTAGCCCTTTTTCTTTTAATTTTTTTTTTTTTGTAGTTACAGATGGACGGAATGCCTTTATTTTATTTGTGTATTTTTATGTAGTTCTAAGGATTGAACCCAGTGCCTCACACATGCTATGCAAGCGTTCTACCACTGAGCTACAGCCCCAGGCCTCCAGAGCCCTTTTTGATTTTTATTTTGAGACAGGGTCTCACTAAGTTATCATAGCTGTCCTCCAACTTGTGATCCTCCTGTCCCAGCTTCCCGAGGGCCTGGGATTACAGGCCTGCACTACTGTCCTTAGCACAATGGTCTTTTTAAATTGCTACTCATTCTCCACCTGAATGTAAGCTCCAGGAGCACAGGAGCCTGCCCTGCTCCCACTGGAGAATCCTGACTAGGACCTGGAGGTAGAGCAAACAAACCCCTTTAGCAACCACATGCACCTTACTCGTAGTGATGGCTAAAGTGTACAGATGAGGGACGGGGGCCACATACATGGGAGCAGGCGTGGAAAACCGGGGACAGGTAATTGGAATTTTCCTGCTGACACTGAACGCGGCCTAGAGGACCCCGAGCAGCTAGATGCCCTGAACACAGAGCCAGGGAGTTGGAATCTGGTTCAAGGCCAGAAGCCCAAGGCCTGCAAGCAGTTAGTTCTGGGCTTCCTAAGGAGAGTTCTGGCAGAATACAAGCTGGCCTCCAGCACATGGAGTGGTGTTGGCAGGGCCTGAGTGAGGGTGAGGGGGGCTTGTGGACAGAAGGAGATGCCTTTAACAGTGCCAGGGTGGGATCGGCAGTGACACCACAGGTCCAGCCCTGGGGCTGGTAGGGAATTAGAAAGGGCTGCCAAAAGGTGGAGCTCGCAACCCAGTGTGGCTGCCATGTTGTCCACACCCAGGCCAGCCAGCCTTGGGGCCCCTCCGCACAGCACGGCTGAAGGTAACTACCTAGGACCCATCCCGAGTTCAAATCCTGCAGCCTGATTCCTCTCTCCTGCCTCGGCCTGGACCCTGGACCCAGCTACCCATCCCCCACTTTGTCTCCAAGCTCAGTGAAATGTCTCAGAGGTTTTCATTTCAGTTTCACTCCCACCTACCTGGACCCCAGCCTGGGCCCAGTTCCTGCTGGCCTTGAAGGGCAGTGAGGTCAGACCAACTTCACCGCTCAGACAAGCCCCACTGGCCACACCCTGGGGTTTCCTCTGCACACTCAAGAGAGTACACACCCAGGCCCACAGCAGCCACGTTGGCTGGGACAGAGACAGCCTCACCCCTGGCCAGCAGCAGGCTTACTGCCATGGGCAGCAACAGCCCAGCATTCACTCGGCAGAGCCCACACACACACAGGGAAGGGCACAGCACAGCTGTTGCTCACAACTGGCTCCTGGTCTGTCCCCAAACGAGCTTTTTGTGTCTGCAGCCCAAGCTCTGAGAAGCACATGCACCTTCCCTCCCCAGCATGTACTCCAAGACTGAGCAGACCCCACTGCGTTCCTCTCTCCTCCAGGCCCAAGACCCCTGGCTTCCTAGTACAACAAGGTGAACTCAGCTGCCTGGATGGGAGCCCCAGCCTGCAGCTCCAGCCCTGGCTGGGAGGAGTCCGCTGGGCAGGCCCCGCCCTCCCTCTGCATCACTACATTTGGCAGTGACAAGCACAGCCTCCCACTGCCGGCCTGTTTTATAACAGCTCCTTCTTGGCCAAAAGAAACTGCCATTCTCCAAAAATAAAGCCAAAGTAGTTCTCTGGGGTTAGAAAAATGGACCCTGTTTTAATTTCTTTCTTTTTTTAAATAAAGCTCCCTCAATTAAAAATAAAAGCATGGTAGATCTGTGTATCTACATTTGCAGATTCAACATAACACGTGCTAGAGGAGTCTGGAAAGGTTGAGGCAGAGACACTGTCCAGCTGGGCTTCCTCCTTGTGCAGGAAGATGATCCTGAGCACCCAGGTCGAGAGGGCTGTGGGAGGGGAGTCAGGGTGTGTGTGTCTGTGTGTTGGGGCCCGGCCACACCCTGCAGTTCCGGAACAGGAAGGCAGTGGCCACGCCCACTGCAGCACACAGGACACTGCAGCCCCCTGCATGGCACATGCGGGTGTGGCTGCCACAGGCTGCCTGGCCTTTCTGCCTGAGTTCTCCACTCATTCTGCATGTTCCCAGCTGGCTAGGAAGCAATGGGGACGATAGTCACAGTTAACTGGCCTCACTGTGGAACGGGCACAGTCCTGTGTCCCCCACATCTGAACCCATTTCTTTATTCCCCTCACCAACCACGCCAGGCACTACTTTATCTCCTCATTCTACAGATAGGAGCGTGTGGCAGGGTAGGTGACCGACCTGTGCTTGCACAATCAGGAAATGGTTCCAACCGCTGCTCTTTACTATCCTGAACAACAACATGGAAACTTTTAGATTACAGATAGGGCAAGCCTCTGAAAGAAGAGGTGGCCTTTCCCACAATTCCAGCTCCAAATGGCTCTGCCAAAGTCCTGGAAAAGCCACCCTGACAAGAACACCTGGCTTTCTGTGCCCTATGATATAGGTTGAGCTTCTTCACAGAAGCCTCCCAACTGCAGCCCCCGATGACCCCAGCAAGCTCTTGGTGACCCCTGCTACAGGGAGGGCAAAACCAGCTCCAGAGAGACAAGAGGCCTGGCCCAAGATGACAGCATGAAGCCCAGGCCCGGGGGGCCACGCCACCCAACTCTACCTGCAGCTCGGCCTTGCTCTTCCTGGAGCTCCTCCGGACAGGGTAGAAGTCCGTGAGTTTGCGATTCTGTTGCGTTTTTCCTTGAGCTCTGGGTGAGAAGAGGAGAAAGCAACCATCAGGCCTGAAACCACACCAATACAGCTCCTTAAGAGGTGGCACCTTGGACACAATGTCACCTAACACCTCTGCCCACTGGGGCCTGGTGGCACATCAGCTCACCTGCCCGGGGGGCCTCAGAGACAAAGTACAGACTGTCTATTCTCATCAGGGAGGGACAGGCAGAGCAGGCCTTGTCGGCTCAGGCCACACTGAGGTGCTGGCATACAAGGACACCAGGATGAGGCCACAGGGGTCTGAGCCTCTGCCCGATAGGGGCTTAGAAGATGGACTGCTGAACCCCAGTGGGCACCCAAGCAGCCTTCTGGCGGTCACAGGAGTCAAACTGCTCTGCTCTGGGAGGAGAGATTGAGGGGACTTACTTTTTCCGAGGGGTCTGTTTTCCCTTGAGGGGCTTTTTCAGGGCCTGCTTGGCAACGGCTGCATTGGTAGAATCACAAGTCGAGGTTGGAGTTTTTGGAGGTTCTGCTGCTTCAGATTTTTGGTTTGGAAAAGGTGCCAGGGGACCTCTCCTGGCGTCTTTGATCTTCTGTTCTTCGGACTTCAGGGAGCTCCGGATGGCATTCCCAGCACTTCTTTTCTCTGCAGGGGAGGGTGGGAAAAGACGGGTTTATTTTCTACTCCACGTCTTCCAATCTTTAGACAGAGGATCATGAGAACCTCAGGCAGCAATGCCCAGCCTACTGAGCCAGGGCCCACCACGCCATTAAGGCAGAAGTGCCTGGTTCTAGTCTCTGACCCACCAGGCAGAGGATTTGGCCTTCTGCCTCTTGATAGGGGAGAGAGCCTGTGAGGCAAAGCACCACGGACGGCAACAGTGGCAGGAGCACCCAATCAACCGATTTTAGGAATTAGGTTTCAGATCCCAAAAAACAAGCTCACTTCCTAAAGCACGATAGTCCTGGTCCATGCAAGTAGGGGACAAAGGAGAAACTCTGTCCAAGCACTGCCCAGCATGCATCCTTTCAGATGCTTGACAAAACAAGTTCTCCTTCTCTCCTCTTTTTCTTTTCTATCTGTGGTGCTGGGGATGCAACCCGGGGCCTCACAGATGCTAGGCAAGCACTTTACCACTGAGCTATACACCTGGTCCTTTTTATTTTTTAGTTTTTCAAAAATATCTTGTCAATGGACCTTTATTTTTATATGTGGTGCTGAGAATCGAACCCAATGCCTCACACATGCCAGGCAAGCTCTCTACCACTGAGCCACAACCCCAGACCTACACACCTGGTCCTTTTGAATTTTTATGTTGAGACAGGTTCTAAGTTGTGGAGGGTGACCTAGAACTTGTGATTCTCTTGCCTCAGCCTCCCAAGTAGCTTGGATTACAGGCATGTGCCACTGAGCCTACCTAACAGGTCTTGTCCAAAGAGGGTTGAAGCCCCACGTTCACAGTGGCTCTTGGCACGGTGGGGTGGACAGGCTGGCAAGCTGATAGTCGCACTGTAAGTGTGTTCTTGACAAGCCTAGAGCCCTAGTGTTAGGGAACAGGGTTTTTTTTTTTTTGGTTTGTGTTTTTTTTTGTGTGTGTGTGGTGCTGGGGATTGAACTCAAAGCCTTGTAAACAATTTTTTAATGACTTACTTTTTTTTAAGATGTTGATGGACATTTATTTTATTCATTTATTTATATGTGGTGCTGGAGATTGAACCCAGTGCCTCACACATGCTAGGTTAAGTGCTCTACCACTGAGCCACAGCCCCAGCCCCCGTAATGATTTACTTTTTAAAGTAATATACTCTTGGTAGGAATGTAAAATGGCACAGCCACTTTGGACGACCTTCTGACATTTCTTCAAAACATGAAACATAGAACTACCATATGACCCAGTAATGCTACTCTAGGCAACTACTCGAGAAAATTAAAGACATATGTCTATACAAAAATCTGTACAAGAATGCAGAAGCTCATTCATAACAGCCAAAAAGTACAAACAATTCAAATGTCCATCGACATGTGAATGATTAAACAACGTGGTCCATCCACAGTAGACTGAGATTCAGCCACAGGAAGGAATGAAGCACAAAACACTACAACACAAATGGGCCTTGAAAATACCACTGCTGCATGAAGAGCCAGAAACAGAAGGTTATCTGCATATGATTCCACTGATATGAAATGACCATGACAAAGCCAGACAGAAAGTAGTGTGTGGCTGCCTAGGGTTGGGGGAGTCAGGGAGTAGAACACTGACTGCTCTTCATGGGCTTCTTCTTTTTATTTGTATGAGGTGCTAAGGATTGAGCCCAGGGCCTCGCATGTGCCAGGCAAGCGCTCTACTTCTGAGTCACAACTCAGCCTAACTTACATTATTTTTATGTGGTGCTGAAGATCGAACTCAGGGCCTCATACATGCTAGGCAAGTGCTCTACCACTGAGCCACAACCCAGCCCTCATGGGTTTCTTTTAAGGATGATGAAAATCTTCTGGAATCAGTCATCAATAATAGTTGCACAATCTGTGGCTATACTCAAAACCACTGAACTGTACATTTTAAAATGTTCAACTTTATGATACACGAACTACAGCTCAATAAATAAAAAAAATAAATAAGTATATCATGTGTGCTCACGCACACAAACAGTTAAGTTTTGCTTATATATATATATGTTTTTGCCTGGGAATAACTAACTGCAAGTTAAATGATAAGAAGTACGGAGCACTGTGACCATAAACAGAGTTTTCCTGAGAATGTTTATCCATGCTTAAAAGGATTAAGCTGCCGAAAGGATGTTTTTACTTTTCCCTTGTTTTAATTAACAATGCTGTATAAAAGGAGGAGAGAAAAAAGTAAAGACGGTGCTCATTTTCTATTGAATGTGTGTGTGCGTGTCTTTTTTTAAGCATCTCTGCTGTACCAGGAATTACAGATTGTCAGTGGGTTCTGACAATATCAATCCTGATCATTTTCACTCCCTTACATGCCTTCTTGAGTAGAACCTCAGAATATTGGGGTCAGTGTGGCAGGAGTCCCCATGAATATTCCCTCTGCGGTCAGTCTGCCATGGTAGAACTAGGGGTAAGAGCCTGGCCCTTGGGGTCTCCAAAGTACATTTGACTCCAAATTTTAATCATTGCCAGTTGGTAACACCATTAGCCAAATAAGTTAGCTTATCTGGGACAACATACATTTTGTCCTATCCCAAAATACACGTGAGGCTGGCTGGCTACCACAACAGCTTCCTGTCCCACACCTGAGTGGCAGGTGCTATCCTAAGTGCTGCAGGAACAGGAATGAGCAAGGATGTGATGCTGGCAGTGGGGAAAGCTGGCATCTAGAGAGTATCACAAAGCCATTCTGCATCTATGCTGAAATTGATCCTCTAGATAGCCTGCAGGTGAGGTAGGACTGCTCTTTCCCAACTTACAGATGAGACAACCAAGGTTCGAGGCTCGCAGAAGATAAGCAACCTCCCTGGCTCCTCCTTCTAGATGGCAGTTAGGATTAGAACCCAACTCATCTGAGATTAAAATAGTATCACTCTGTGTACTGGGGGAAATCAAGCTGAGGGCAGGCTCCAGCCTCCATGCCTGGTTCTCAGACCTGGCCCCAGAGGTCAGGCTCCATCATCACTTAGGATGTTATCTGTCGGCAAATACAAGGCTTCCCCCATGGAGCCGCTGGGAGCCAGAGGCTCTGGTCCTGTCAGGCAGGTTTTAACTAGTTGGGAAAGAACTCATGCTCCCTATTGAAGTTCCAAAAGAGAATATTTGGATGAGAGTAAGATTCTTAGCTTGATTGCAGGACCAGACAGAATTCTACATAATCATCCGTTTTCTGGTTTTAATTAATTAATTATTTTGCCATGCTGAAGACCAAACCCAGAGTCTGATGTATGCTAGGCTCTATGACGGGGCTAAATCCCAGCTCTCCCTCAGCACTTCAATTCCACATCCTGTTGCAGAGTATGCTGCTTTGGACAGTAATGCTGAATATTTGGGTAGAAAGAAACTTTAGAAATGGAGTCAAGGCCCACCAAAGGGAACAAAGTTGATCCCCTGTATTCACTATTCACACAGCACATGATCGCCTTGTCTACACCATCTGTACTTTTCACACTTAGGTTCTCTAACTGTGGGTCAGGCGTATTAGTTTGTAACTTGGCAAGACAAGCTGAAGGACATGCTGACTCCTTTGAAGGCAGGGAGAACCTGTTGGACCAACAGGGCACACGCCCTGGGATAGGCTACTCTTTTCCTGTTTTTTTTTTTTTTTTAATATTTATTTTTTAGTTGTAGTTGGATGCAATACTTTTATTTCACTTATTTATTTTTATGAGGTGCTGAGGATCGAACCCAGGGTCTCGCACGTGTGAGGAGAGCGCTCTACCGCTAAGCCATAACCACAGCTCTCCCCTGTATTTTTTTAAAAATATTTTTTAGTTGTAGATGAACACAACATCTTTATTCATTTATTTTTAGGTGGTGCGGAGGATCGAACCCAGTACGTGCTAGGCAAACAGAACCCCAGCCCTCCCCTGTGTTTTTTAGCAGGAAGATGGAACATAGTTCAAATTTCTCAAACTAAGGATTGGAAAGCCTGGATAAACATATACACATATATGTCCTTACAAAGGAAGGGGTTTCTGCAACCTAACCAGCTGAGATCAGAATAAGACCATTTTGAAGGCTTACCTTCTCGTTTCCTGTAGATTCCAGCTAATGGTTTCCCCTGGCATTTGACTTCGTGATGTGCAACTGAGTTCTCTTCCTGAAGGGGGGAACGCATTCCAGAGCATTTGTTCGGGCTCATGTAGGTATAGATCTTTGATTGCCCGGCAAATACGTTCTCCTAAAAAGACAAATGAGTATTCTGAAAGAGGCTTGAAAAAGAAGAAAATCTCATAGCATTTAAGAGGAGAAGGGGAAATAAGAATACAAAAAACAGCAGGGTGTGGGAGCACACGCCTGTAATCCCAGCAACTCAGGAGGCTGAGAGAGGAGGATCACAAGTTCGAAGCCAGCCTCAGCAAGGTAGCAAAACCCTGTCTCAAAATAAAAAATAATTTTTAAAAAGGACTGAGGATGTGTTGTTCAGTGGTAAAGCACCCCTGGGTTCAATCCCTGGTACCAAAAAAAAAAAAAAAAAAAAAAGACAAAAGACAAATGACATTATCTCTCAACAACAACTAAGCTACAAGGGATTGCCAGCCCCAATTCTCAGGGGAGCACTGGCAGGGTTAGAATTTCCCCAGATCCAAGAACACATGAGGTCTCCAATTATGGTGGTATCTAGCCAGAGGGAGAACCAGTTGTACACCAAGGTCTACATAGGAGGAAGCTGACCTACCAGGTCCAAGTGACCCAAGGAAAACTTACTGGCAATCTGGAGGGCGGGGCTGAGCTTAGAAGTTAACTTCCCTGGCAGGAGCAGCAACTCTAACTTAGAAACAGGCCTCACGGAACATGATTAATCACTTGGTCCTGAGATCAGCTGGGAAGGCTTGTCATATTGCTTGAGCCTCCAGCCTGGCCCCTCTCAAATCACCACAACCCAGCCTCCTCCCTGGACTGTGGTTGGCAGATTCTCCAGGGTGGTGAGGGAGACTAATGAAAGCAGAGCAGGGTCAGGACATTTAGGGCGGTCACCCTAAGGCAAAACCGCACTTAGCTACTAACAGTGGGCAGGTCGGTACAGGGTTAGGGTACAGGTCACTGCAGGTCTCTGGGTGTGGGGCCTCTCCTCCCAGTGAGCACATAGCGGGAGGTCTTCCCCAGAAACAATGCGGGCCTTGCTGCCTGGTGATCCATCCAACGCCAAGTCAGAGAACCGGCAACCCCTCTGGGGGCACCCAGGCAGGCCCCGCACACCCTGGGAAGGCGGCCACCCCCGGAGACGCTGAGTCTCGGGGAGCGGAAAGCCACATCGAGCCACCGTCAAACTTTTTCGAGGTCAAACCCTGCTAGGGTCATGGCGGAACCCAGCGTGGCCGCCACTCCCAGCCAGGCAGCAGAAAAGGAAGCTGCCCCGGCCGGTCGCCCCAGGGCGGCGCGGGCGGGGGCCCGGGTGCGACCACGTGCTCGCGGCCCGGGCCCGGCGGGCGCACCGCTGAGTGCGGGGAGGGTGCCTGCTTACCCCGTTGGTGCGGGGCCTCCCCGGGCCCCTCCGCTCCACCATCTCCGGGCCCGGGGCCGTCGCTGCCACCGCCACCGCCGCCGCCGCCGCCGCCGCCTCCACCGCGCGGGGCTTGGACATCTTCCTGCCTGGAGAGGGGGACCCGGGGGAAGCGGGGGAGGGGGCGCTCAGGGCGCGGCGGGGCGGGGAGCGGGGCCGCCCGGGCCGGGCGCCGCGGCGGCGCCTCCCGCCGCAGCCATGTTTCGAGGGCCCGGCGGTGGTGGGCCAACCGCGCCGCCGGGAGGCAGGGGCCGGCCGGCCGGGCCGGGCCGGGGCCCGCGTCGCCCTCCCGCCGCCCGGCCCGGCCGGGCCCCGCGCGCCGCCCGCCCCCCGCGCGGCCGGGCCCGACACACCCACCTGCAGCCCGGCCAGGCCCATGGCAGCGCGCCCCGCGCCCTCGCCGCCGCCGCCGCCGCGGCCCGGCCACCAGCGCTGCCGTTGCCGCTGCTGCTGCTGCTGTCGCCGCCACCAGCGCCGCCGCGGCGCCCCGGGGAAGGGCCGGCGGCGCCCCACGGCGCCCCCTTCCCCCATGGCCTGCGAGGCAGGGCGGGCACCCGCGGGCCGCGGCAGCCCCGGGCCGCCCGGGGCGAGGGACGCGGGAGAGAGGCGCTGGCGGCGCGTCCTCCGCGGCCCGCTCGCCGCCGCCGCCCACCGTCCGGCTCCCCGCCCCGGGAGGGGGCTGGCAGGGGCGGCGCTGCAAGGCTCCTCGGAGGGAGGGAGCGAGCGAGGCGGGAGGAGGGAGGGAGGGCGCGGCGCGGCGAGGCGAATCCGGACTCGGGTGCGCCCCCTCGCGCGCGTCCTCTGCCACTCGGCGAGTACCGGGTGCGGAACACGGTCACGACAGCCAGGCTCCCCGCCGGCCGGTCCTCTCGCGGTTCCACGGGTATTCAGGGAGCCCGGTCGGTGCCAGGCGAAACCAGCAGCGGAGAATGCGAGGAGAGGACTTCGGTGCTCCCGGAGCTGTGCTCACCGACGTCTCTTAAACTCCGCCAGCCCGCGGGGGCAGGCACTGTCGCCATCTCAGTTTAAGATGGGGATGCTGAGGCTAAAGGTCTGGGCAGGAGTTTGCCCAAAGTCACAGAACCAGGAAGTGACCGGGCTAAGAGTCAAACCTAAGTGATCTGTACTTAGCCGATAGGAGGCCTGGGGAGACAGAGCCTGGGCTTGTATTGATAAGCTTACTGGGTGCTTCCTTGCATAGTTGTCTCATTCAAACCTCACAACAGTCTCACGCAGGAAGGCACCATTAACTCTTTTCTACAGATGGGGAAAATAAGCTTCAGGCAAGTGAAGAGTTTGGCCAGATCTCACAACTAGAAACGGGTTTCTAGTCCAGGACAACAGACCCTGAAGACTGCTCTCCTAGCCACTACCCTTCCCTGTTACAGATGAGGCAACTGAGCTTAGGAGGAGAAAATGGGGTTGCAGAGGGAATAGCAGGTCACCTTGTGCTCCTGCCTTAACTCCCATGAGAAAATGCCCCAGGTAGACAGGGTTCCAGGCACTCCGATGGCTGTCTCTGCAGAGCTCACTGCCTTGTGCGGTAGTTGCTAGAGCTGTGGGCCCACAGCCAAAAATTCGTCAGTATATTTGTGCAAAGTCATAGATGCAAACAAGGTACTTCAAGATGTCCAGCTCTTATTGCCTGGGTTTCTCTCACTGTATTTGCCCAACGATGCTTTGTGGCCATGGCCAAGGCATTTCCCCAGGCTAGCCCTCAGCTTCTCATGGGTAAAAACCAAGAACATTTTATTCCATAATCTACCCAAGGCACCTTCTAACATATACAGGTAAAAAAAAAAAAAAAAGGCTATAGGTACCTCTCTGCCTTGCCTCCCTTCAGAAGGGATATGACTGAGTAGGATTAAGTGACAGGATGGCACTCAGGGCAATGCCTCCCAAACTAGCTCAAGTTTTAACATTCATCAAGACAGGAATCCACCCTGACCATTAACCCCAGTGGGATAGGGCATTCTTCACATGCCCTCTGCAGAGTCTATTGTATTTGAATACCCAGGATGAGGAAGAAAGAGGATTCCAAAGTGACATTCTGACACTCAGTAGAGCCATTTGAAAGTGTCTCTACATCTGTAGAGCATATTTTGCAGACTGTTGTCACATTATGATGGGAATCATGGCTCTAGAGAAGGAAACATACATACAAATCATTCTGTTCACTTCACAAGGATACCATTCTCCCTCTCTACACTTATGGCCATAGCTTTCATTGCAATGTTAGTCCCAAAAGCAGGGGATTCAAGTCTAGCACCAATTCCTCTAACTGAAGCTTGAGTACCCAGAAGAAGTAAATGCAAATCATTCAGCGTATCAAAACAGTTCTCCCCTTCTTGGCACCTGTTTATTTGCATAATATATACACCCATCGATGGAAATACAGATGCTCCATTTTGCCCAGGAATTTGTAGAAATATAATGCAACAGTGATATTACTACTAATAACTAACACTTATTGAATGTTTATGATGTGCTAGGCCCTGAAATATTGCATTATTTAAATTTCCCAGGAAATGATGAGAAGGTACTATTACTCCTGTTTCACAGATGTGGAAATTGAGGGTCAGAACAAATAAATCATTATAAGTCCCATGACTAGAAAGTGATGAAACTGGGTGGGATCTGAACCTAGTTCTGCTAGATAAGCATATTTTATTTTATTTATTTATTTTTTATTTATTTTTTTTTAAATATTTATTTATTTTTTTAGTTCTCGGTGGACACAACATCTTTGTTTGTATGTGGTGCTGAGGATCGAACCCGGGCCGCACGCATGACAGGCGAGCGCGCTACCGCTTGAGCCACATCCCCAGCCCATTATTTATTTTTTTTTTTTAAAGAAAGAGTGGGGGAGAGAGAGAGAATTTTTTAATATTTATTTTTTAGTTCTCGGCTGACACAACATCTTTGTTTGTATGTGGTGCTGAGGATCAAACCCGGGCCGCACGCATGCCAGGCGAGCGCGCTACAGCTTGAGCCACATCCCCAGCCCCAGCATATTTTACAAAAAAAAAAAAAAAAAAAGAATGTGTATAGCATCTCTTGAATTCAAATGCTAACATACTGATTCATTCATTCAACAAATATTTATTGGATACCTACTTTGTTTCAGGTCTTGTGATAAAAATAGGGTAGTGAAAACAAAAATAGGTGGAGCACAGTGAGGCCAGGGGTCTTGCGGTGGCATTGTTGGTGACCTCCTAGGCCACAGTTACTGTGGATTTTATTCTAGGAGCAATAGGAAGATTGGTGAAGGAGAGAGTAGTAAGGGTCCCATGCTAAAAATCTGTATTCTCGGGAACTACTCTACCTGTGAAGGGATAATGAACTGGAAGTGGTAAAAATGCATGAAGGAAGAACAATCTGAAAGGGGCCGTTTGGCAATAGAAGAGATGAGAGAAGTAGATGGACTGATCCTCCTCAAGCTAAAATACTTGGGGTTGGGGCTGGGGATGTGGCTCAAGCGGTGGTAGCACGCTCACCTGGCATGCGTGCGGCCGGGGTTCGATCCTCAGCACCACATACAAACAAAGATGTTGTGTCCGCCAAATACTAAAAAATAAATATTAAAATTCTCTCTCTCTCTCCCTCTCTCTTTAAAAAAAAATAAATAAATAAAAATAAAATACTTGGGGTTGTAAATAGTTACGTGCCTATAAAATTTTAAAACCAACTGGGTGGGGAGGCCCATGTCTGTAATCCTAGCAACTCAGGAGACTGAGGCAGGAGGATCACAAGTTCCAGGACAGCTTGAACAACTTAGTGAGATCTTGTCTCAAAAGGCCTAGATGGGGCTGGGGATGTGGTTCAAGCGGTAGCGCCCTCGCCTGGCATGCTTGGGGCACTGGGTTCGATCCTCAGCACCACATAAAAATAAAATAAAGATGTTGTGCCCACCAAAAACTAAAAAATAAATATTAAAAAATTATCTCTCTTAAAAAAAAAAAAGGCCTAGGGATGTGGCTCAGTGGTTAAGAGCCCTGGGTTCAATTCCCAGCACCACAAAAATAAATAAATAAAACTTCAAAACCAGCTAGGAGTCGACTGGTATCTGAACAGTTTGTAACATACTGGGGCTCTCAAAATAAACTGCAAGTCTGAAACAAAGAATGATTTTCTAGAAGAAAAAGCTTTCTTTTGCTATTCTACAAATAATTTGGTGTTTACAATCCAATTTACTAGTCTGCAAGCTTAGCGAAGCCTAAGAAACAGGTAAGTACTAATCCAGGGGTCAAGTGAGACAGTGAAAATCTCTAACTAGGGGCTGGGGATGTGGCTCAAGCGGTAGCGCGCTCGCCTGGCATGCGTGCGGCCCGGGTTCGATCCTCAGCACCACATACAAACAAAGATGTTGTGTCTGCCGAAAACTAAAATAAATAAATAAATATTAAAAAAAAAATCTCTAACTAATAATTACAAAGGTGATTTGTAAGCCTACCATGGTAGAAGCTGGAAAACTTTGACCTTCACTTAGGCTAATTAAGGGAGATGGGGGCCCAATGAGCAAAGGCACAGCATGGCTAGAGTCTGGAAGGTGACTTGAACTTCAGCTTCCATCTCTGAAAAAACGTTTTGTAAGATTAAATGAGCTCCTTCTGTTCGTAAGTGATGATTGGGTATTCACACAATTGTGCGAGATGTGCCTCCCTCTAAACATATTACAGCATAGGCACATTACCCATCTGAAGTGAAGGAAAAAAAAAAGATTAAATAAGATAATAAACTGCCTGGCCCTCAATAATTATTATTTGGGCTGGGGTTGTAGCTCAGTGTAGAGCACTTGCCTACCATATGTGAAGCACTGGGTTCGATTCTCAGCACCGCATATAAATAAATGAATAAAATAAAAGGTCCATCAATATCTAAAAAAATAATTTTAAAAATAATGATTTTAAGCACTTTTTTTCTTTTTTTAAACTTTTACTTTTGAAACTGGTAGTTTAAATGTTTTTGCAGTGATGGGAAAAACAAAGAATCAGTTTTACTAAGTCTTGTCAGATGAATATACTTTTTAAAGGAAAAATACTAGTTTTAATTTCCCTGTGAATTATGAATTGGGTTACAGCTCTTTAACCAGAAGTTTACTAGGCCTCATTACTTCATTAGAATCTAGGGAAGTCTAGCCCCATGCGGTGGCCACGTCTGTAATCCCAACTACTATTGAAGCAGGAGGATCACAGGTTCCAGGCCAGCCTGGGCAACTCACCAATACTCTGTATTAAAATGAAAATAAAATAAAATAAAAATGTCTGGAGATATGGCCCAATGGTAAAGTGCCCCGGGGCTCAATTCCCAGTACTAACAAAATAAATTAATAAATCCCTGGGGAATTCTTGTCCCAAAAGATCCTACCCTGAATAAATGATGCAATCGTGTATAGGGCCTGAAAACAAAGGGGCCCCATAAAGATTTGCTGAATGAATCGTGATTTTATTAATTATTATTGCTACAGGGAGTACACTACAGTAAGCCAAATTACTACCAACACACGATGCCTTGGAATTTCGAGAAGAATACTACAACTCGATTTTTTAAAAATCGGTAATTCTAGTTGCCTGTCACGCTTAAGTTTTTGTCCCTTGAGCGAGCAGGAGGAGGCAGTCGCTGGAAATGACCAGCGGTTGGAGATCTCTTTGCCGCATAACGTGGGCTCTACGGTCCTGACAGCAAACTAAGTATGCAAAGACTGACTTGAGGCAGGCACGTCGCCCGCCGAGGCTGCACAAGCCCACCCACGCCATCCGCGAAGGGCTGGAGTCCTGGCCGGCTTCTGGGCGGAGGGCTTCTCCGGGAGGTGCCGGGGGACACGTTTCTGCTCGAAGTGTGCCAGCGGCCGGCCCTCGCCCCGCGGCGCAGAGCTGACTCAGGGAGTGGGGAAGGAGGGTGCCCTCCGCGGCGCTCCTAGGAGGCAGGCTCTGGGTCTGCGCCCTCGCCCCGGTCGCTTCCTGCCCCTCGACGGGGCGCCCCAAGGTGGGCAAAGCCTCGACCCCACCCCCCCCGAACAAACAACCGCTCCCAGAGGTGCCCCGGTCGTCAGTTTCCAAAGGGCGCTGGCACATGGGTCCGCCGCCTCTGGAGAGGCGGTCAGTGGGCGCCCACACTTGAGAGGAGCCTGAGGCGCAGCGGTGGAGGCGCTCCTGCAGGCTTCGGATTAGGGGCAAGGGGCAGGGGGCAGGGGGCGGGGAGCGGGCGGGGAAGGTTCTGTGGCAGCCCCCTTCCCCCCGGCCCCCGCGCTCCACCCGCAGGAGGGCGCCACCCCGCCGCCGCTCCCGCCACCCGGCTCCCTCCAGGGGACCCCCATCCCCCGCTCCTTGCGCTAGCCACCCAAGCAAATACCTCTAGCCATGGCCCGGCTCTGTCACCGCCTGGATCTCCCGGGAAACCGAGCTTTCGAAAAAAGTTGCAACAACTGTAGCCAACTGCTCCAGCGAGGTGCAGCTGCTCGCCCTGATTGGCGCCTCCCCCGTCTCTCCAAAGGCTGCCGGTCGTGATAGGCGAACTGGCTGAGAGAGCCCGCCCTTCTCCCCGCCTCCCCTCCGGGGGCGGGGCCAGCTGCCGCACTTTCTACAAACGCTTTCGGGACAGGTCCCGGCGGAGGAGATGGGAGGGGGTTTAAATTTGACCGTGTCCTGGCGTTGATTGGCTGCTGTGGAAGGACAGTCGAGCTGCCATTGGAGGACCGCAAGCCCCTCCCTCTCCCGGTGCTGAAGCTCCTCCTCGGTTAGTTTAGTCTTGCAGCTGGAGGTCCGGGCTGAGTGGACCTGATCTGGGACTTCCGGTTCTTCTTGGTGTTGACCGGAACCCGACCTTTGACCCCTGCACCTCACCTTATGACCTGGGCAATCGAGTTCGCCGAGTTTGGCATCTCCAACACCTTGGCCTCTCCAGCAATTTTGTTCATTCATTTCTAAATTTGAAAGGTTTGTGCCAGGGGCTTTGGTGCCTGCCTGTAATCCCAGCAACTTAGGAGGCTGAGGCAGGAGGATGGCAAGTTCAAGTCCAGTCTGTGCAATTTAGCAAGACTTTGTCTCAAAATACAAAATGCAAAAAGGATTGAGGATGTAGCTCAGTGGTAAAACATGCCTAAATTCAATCCCGCTACTGGAAAAAAAAAGTAGGGGATGAGAGTGTAGCTCAGTGATACAGCTTGTGCCTAGCATGCATGAGACCCTGGATTTCACCCCTAGCACCACAAAAATTTTAACTTTTTTTTTTTTTTTTATTTTTTTAATCTACTTTCCCCAGTACTTTCACAAATACTTGTGGTGAGGCTGAACTGGGGATTGAACACTCAGGGACTTTGGTACCTTATCACTAAGCCACATCCTTGGCTCTTTTTACTTTTTATTTTGAGACAGGGTCTCACTAATTTGCTTAGGGCCTTGCTTCATTGCTGAGGCTGGCTTTGACCTTGCAGTCCTCCTGCCTCAGCCTACAGAATCATTGTGATTACAGTCCTGTGCCATGTACCCAGCTGCAAAACGTAATTTAAATAGTGATAAATGTTATGAGAAAAATGAAAATGGGAAATATTACCAAGTGTGTAAAGAGAGCCAGTTATTTTTTTTTAGGTTGGTAAAATCAGAGAAGTCCTCTTTGAGTTGGTGGCTTTAAGGAAGACCCAAAGTAAAAGGTACTTCTGGGTAGATGGGATAGCAAATAAAAATGCTTAGTGGTGGTTGAGAAATAAAAAGAAGCCCAGTAGGATGATTGGAGTTGAGTTCATAATGGGGGGATAATGAAAGGGATTGGGCTGGGAAGGTGAGCAGGGGCTATATCATCTAGGTCTTTGCTGGTATCTCAGCTCAAAATCCACTTTTCTCAATGCTGCTCTGTGAAATCAGGGCTACAAATCATAATTCTTGCCAGCTAGAGTTGGTTCTGTTATTAGGAGTGGAGGAGGAAGGACAAAAGGCTGGCAGAGAAGGGACTTACTCTTGGCTCACTCCCATGTCCTTACTGTACCTGCTCCCTATGTAGTGACATTCTACTCTGGCAGTGGCATTTAATTCAGTCTCCAAGTTCTTTCCATACTCACAGAAACAACCTCCATGGCCAGGTATGGTGGCGCACTCCTGTAATTCCAGTGGCTAGGTAGGCTGAGACAGGAGAGTTGCGAGTTCAAAGCCAGCCTCAGCAACTGCAAGGCACTAAGCAACTCAGTGAGACCCTGTCTCTAAACAACCTCAAAATATGGCTGGGATGTGGCTCAGTGGTTGAGTGTCCCTGAGTTCAATCCCTGGTACTAAAAAAAAAAAGAAAGAAAGAAAAGAAAAGAAACAACCTTCATGTACACCCCCAGAATGCCAGCACCACCCCCACTCAGAATTCTGGGCCCCAGTTTTGTAGGCCGTGGGAGGGCCAGCAGCTACTTGGTGGCACCCCTTTCTTGGAGGCAGAAGAACCAGCTCTCCAGGGCTCCCCCTCCCACTTTACCAGCTCTGCTCACCCCACCTTGTTCTGCAGCCTTGGAGACATGGTCACTGCTTCCTGTACTGGTGATTTATATCACCTCAATATTCCCCTTTTTGCTTTTTTAGTCCTCTGGCACCTGTTTCATGAATTTCCTATTTTAAACTCTGTTTTTCTGACTGGACCCTAACTGTCACAGAGGCTTAATAAGAAGTTAGATTTATGGAGCTGAGGTTGTGGCTCAGTGGTAGTGTACTTGCCTAGCATGTATGACGCCCTGAGTTCGATTCTCAGCACCATATACAAATAAATAAAATAAAGGTCCATCAAAAACTAAAAACTAGGGGCTGGGGATGTGGCTCAAGCGGTAGCGCGCTTGCCTGGCATGCGTGCGGCCCGGGTTCGATCCTCAGCACCACATACAAACAAAGATGTTGTGTCCGCCGATAACTAAAAAATAAATATTAAAAAATTCTCTCTCTCTCTCTCTTCCCCCCCACCTCCTTCTCTCTTAAAAAAAAAACTAAAAAACATAAAAAAAGAAGTTAGATTTTATTGATTGATTGATTGATTGATTGTTGTTCCACATAACACGATACCTTTTTTTTTTTATTTATTTATGTATGTGGTGCTGAGGATCGAGCCTAGTGCCTCACACATGGAAGGCAAGAGCTCTACCACTGAACCACAACCCCAGCCCCCACCCCCCACTAACTGGTTTTAAGCAAAGGATAGATAGATAGGTTGGGAAATCTGAAGAATAACTCTAATTGCAAAGCGTGACATAAGTTATGTGTTTCTACTTTAAGACTTGGAATCTTGGAATAATGTGGCACATTTCTAGATTGTCTATTTATTAGATTCCTTATTTCCTGAGGTGGACACATTATGTCAGTGCAATCACACAAATGCTAAGATGACTTTCATTATTCTAGTGTTATCTTTGTGTTCATATTTACTCCAGATATTTGCCATTGTTAAATACTTTGTGTTAGTATCAGTTCTTGCAAGATTTCCCCCCGCCCCCCCAGGGATTGAACCCAGGGTGCTTAATACTGAGCCACATTCCCAGCCCCTTTTTTTAAATTTTGAGACAGGGCCTCTTTTAGTTGCTGAAGCTGGCTTTGAACTTTCAATCCTCCTGCCTCAGCCTTGTTAGCCACTGGGATTACAGGCTTTTTCAACCATGCTGAGAAGTTCTTGTAAGGTCTGTGCCAAATGGGATATGTACAGAGTTGCTTTTCAGTATCCAAGGGGATTGGTTACAAGACTCCTTTCCCCCAGGATATCAAAATTTATGGTTGTTCAAGTCCCTAATAGAAAAGTATAGAACCTATGTACATTCTTTTTACATACTTTAAGTCATTTTCTAGATGTTTTATGATATCAAATACAATGTGAATTCTATAAAAGTGGTGATTTCGTTGAATCATTGAGGGAATAATGCCCTGAACAAAAAATCTATCTGTGTTCTGTACAGATTCAGCAATATTTTCCATCCCGGGTTGGCTGAATCCATGGATGTAGAACCCACAGATATGGAGGGCCCACTTTCACAGCCAGTGGCCACTGTGGTCGGCTAACTCCATCCCATTCTTCCACTATAAATACTCACACACGCACATACATGCACACGTGCAGAGTATTACATATATATGCATATATGTTTTACATGTAAACACATATATAATTCCCTTTCCATATGTACACACACTAATATGAATAACACATATGCTGTATATAATATACTTAAAACTAAAACAATGTAAACTACTGCATGGGTTTGTTAGGATTAAGTGATAAAAATGAATATAATGCATATATGATGTAGGAATTTGAAATTTTTAGCCATTTAGCAGTGAACAAAATAGTTACAAAATCACATCTTAGTGGATTGTTGTAATTTAGAGTTAGCAACACTTCCTTCCTTAGACTTTTCCTTGGTGTCCTAGGAAGGTGGCCAAAACTTTTCTTTTAAGTAGCCCTGTAAGAAAAGTTTCTATAGTCAGGTTTCTCTTGTCATTGGACATGTAGAAAATGAACAGAAAATATGGTTTCAAGGGCTTAAAAATTGGTGTCAGATGAAATATTCTCCAAGTAACATTTTATTTTATTATTTTTTTTAATATTTATTTATTTATTTTTTTAGTTTTCGGCAGACACAACATCTTTGTTTGTATGTGGTGCTGAGGATCGAACCCGGGCCGCACGCATGCCAGGCGAGCGTGCTACCGCTTGAGCCACATCCCCAGCCCTCCAAGTAACATTTTATGTTTAATAAGCCTTTTTTTCTTGGGGTTGGGGTTGCCTAGCATGCTTGAGGCACTGGGTTTGATTCTCAGCACCACATACAAATAAGTGAAAATAAAAGTCCATCAACAACTAAAAAATATTTTTTAAAAAGATAAGTTTTTTTTTTCTTTCTTATCTGTCAAATGGCTATAGCTTCTTTTCTCTCCACGTTCTCTCTTTACAAAAAGATATGACTGTGCACGGTGTAGCATACCTGTAATCCTAGCAGCTCGGGAGGCTGAGGCAGGAGGATCCTGAGTTCAAAGCCAGCCTCAGCAAAAGCAAGGAGCTAAGCAACTCAGTGAGACCCTGTTGTTAAATAAAATATAAAATAGGGCTGCGGATGTGGCTCAGTGGTCAAATGCCCCTGAGTTCAATCCCTAGAACTTAAAAAAAAGTGGGGAAAAAAAAAAAAAGATATGGGCTAGGATGTAGCTCCTTTGTAGAACCCTTGCCTGGCATGCACACTGCCCTGAGTTTGTTCCTCAGCAACACACACACACATACACACACACACAAACATATTATAAACCAGTTATGCAATTCATTGGGAAGTCCTTTGAGACATATATATATATATATATATATATATATATATATAATTTTTATTTGTTTATTTTTATGTTGTGCTGGGGAATGAACCCAGGGCCTCACAAATGCAAGGCAAGCAGAGTATTACGTATATATGCATGAGCTACAACCCCAGCCCAAGTCCTTTGAGTTTTAAAAACTATCATCTTATCCAGGTACAGTGGCACAGGCCTGTGGTGCTAGGGATCCAACCCAGAGCCTCATGCATGTGAGAGAACACTCTACCAACTGAGCTACATCCCCAGTCCTAGGAAGTTTTCTTAATAGTTACAATAGTTTGCTAAGGTTTCTGTAACAAAGTATCACAAACCGGATGGCTTACACAGCCAACTTCTCACCTGGAGGCTAGAAGTCCAATATCAAGGTTTTGGCAGGGGTGGTTCCCTGAGAGGGCTGAGGAAGAAAGTGCACACCTGTCATCCCAGAGGCTCTGGAGGCTGAGACAGGAAGATCACAAGTTCAAGGCTAGCCTGGACAATTTAACAAGGCCCTAGGCAATTTAGCAAGATCCTGTTTCAAACATTAAAACAGGTTGGGGATGTGGTAAAGTGTCCCTGGGTTCAAAACCTGGATATTAGGGGGGGGGAAAGGGTCACCCCAATATTTGCCAGCTTTTCCACATGATTCTTAGGTACCTGACATACTTAAAGTCAAGTGACTCGAGCTGGGTGCAGTGGTGCATGCCTGTAATCCCAGCGACTCAGGAGACTGGGGCAGGAAGAAGGAGGCTGAGGCAGGAAGATTGCAAGTTTAAGGCCAGCATGGGGAACTTAGTGAGACCCTGTCTCAAAATAAAAAGTAAAGGGGCTGGGATTGTGGCTCAGCGGTAGAGCGCTCGCCTAGCACAGGCGGGCCCCAGGTTCGATCCTCAGCACCACATAAAAATAAAGGCATTGTGTTGTGTCCATCTACACCTAAAAATAAATAAATAAATATTAAAAAAAAAGTAAAAAGGACTGGTGATGTAGCTCAGTGGTAGAGCACCCCTGGGGACCATCACCAGTTAAAAAAAAAAAAAAGTAACCCTGGAATTGAGGCTCCCTAGCCTGACTCTAAGTCAATCACTTCGGCTTTGCAATAGTTGAGTATTCCAGTTGGCCAAACCTGGCTTTCAAGCTCAACTCTGATGCTGTGTGGGGGTGAGGGTTGGTGTCTTTTGAGAGGACTTTTAAGAGGGGGAGATAAAATGGAGGTACTCTATGAGAAGAAAGAAGGATGGATTCTGAACAGTCAGAAACAACTACTGTGTTTACCCTGAGGTCTGCCATTTTGAAAGAAAACCATAAATACTTCAGCCGCATTCCAGTATCCTCTGCTGCATTAGCTATTTCAGACCACTCATTTCTTGAAACTTTACTCCCTTGGCATCCATGAAATAATCTCTCCCAGATTCAACTTGGTCTCCTTGACTGATCTATCTCAAGCTCACTGGGCACTCACCTCTTAGATGGGAACTCTAGGGTCAGCTCCTGGTCCTTGCTCTTGTCTCTGCAGTCTCTCCTAGTACACTCTCATATTCTCCCCTGTCATAACCCCCATCAGGAACCTCAGCATGTTGATTCCAGCCACTTTCTAAACACTGCCATTGGACTTCCCATAGGCTTTCAATTCCTTTATGATAAGATGGGTGCAGTGGCACATAATCCCAGCTACTTGGGAGGCTGAAGCAGGAGGATCACAAATTCAAGGACAGGGCTGGGGTTGTGGGCTCAGCGGTAGAGCGCTCGTCTAGCACGGGCGAGGCCCTGGGTTCGATCCTCAGCACCACATAAAAATAAATAAACAAAATTAAGGTGTTGTGTACAACTAAAAAAATAAATAAATATTTAAAAAAAAAAAAAAATTCAAGGACAGCCTGGGAAGCTTAGTGAGACCCTGTTTCAAAGTAAAAAATAGAAAAAGAAGCCGGGTTCAGTGAGGCGTGCCCATAATACCACTGACTTTGGAGACTTAGGTAGAAGGATTGCATGTTCCAGGCCAGCTTCAGCAATTTATTTTTGTTTTATTTATTTATTTAGATATTGGGGACTTAACCCAGGGGCACTTTACCACTGAGCCACCTCTCCAGTCCTCTGTTTTTTTTTTTTTTTTTGAGACAGGGTCTCACTAAATTGGTTAGGGCCTCGCTGAGTTGCTGAGGCTGGGCTCAAACTTGTAATCCTCTTGCCTTGGCCTCCAAAGTCTCTGGGATTACAGTCATGTGCCACCACACCTGGCTTGAGTCAGCCTTGTTAACCAACATAA
Source organism: Marmota monax (assembly GCF_021218885.2). Taxonomy (NCBI): domain Eukaryota; kingdom Metazoa; phylum Chordata; class Mammalia; order Rodentia; family Sciuridae; genus Marmota; species Marmota monax. Next base: position 1,333,449 of record NW_026692583.1, read on the forward strand.
AGCATGACTTTGTCAAGTGTAAACCTAATATTTTAAAAAGACTAGCATCTTCTGTTTTCATATGCTTGAGATCCCTTGGCTGTCACATAAGAACCAAGGAGCGGCTACTGGAGAGACCACGTGGGCAGGTCTAAGAGTGAGATATCAGCTACTCCAACATCCCAGCTGAGCCCAGCCCATGGTTGACCCATCAGCTAGTTATAGTCATCCAACAAATAACTATTAGCAACATTTGCTTAGCTAAGTAAGCCCAGCCTGATTTGCAACATCATAAGAAATTACAAAGTGGTTGTTGTGCTTAACCTTTACATTTTGGGGTAGCTGGTTACATGGCAGTAGATAAGGAAACCATTCTCTGCACCTGAAGCCAAAGCCATTAACTTTCTCTTTATACTTGCTTCTCTTCTTGGGAACATAGTTTCAACTTATTGCATCATTATCTAGGGTAGAACCCAAGCCAGAAACTGAGGTATCACCCTAGATTCCTCTCTCTCCAGTATTGCTATCCAACAAGTTGCCGTTTTTTTTTTTTTTCCTGCCTTTACCTCCTAAATATTTCTTGAACTTAGTCATCTTTTATTGTTCAACATTTCTGCTCTGGTTCAGGTTCTTACCTTCTCTTGGCCTTTCTGGCCTTCATATCTGGGGCCCAGTCCTTCTCCTCTGCCCTGCTGGGGCTGGAACCCAGGTCCTTGTGCTGGTGCTCTACCTGAGCCACACCCGGTCTCCTGCAGTACAGTTCTCAGAGCCCTCTGCGCCACTCCATGGCTTCCAGAGTGACCTAGCATGCACATGCAAGTGTGGTGGTTTTCTGCACAGGAGGTTTCCGAGTTCCCCATAGTTTACGGAATAAAGTCTAAACTCAAAATCTCGAGAATAAAGGTTCTTTGAGAATGGCCTTCAAATACTTTTTGCAACTTTTTCCTTACTGTGAACTTTTTCTTGGTACTAGGGTTTGAACCCAGGGGCACTTTACATTGAGCTATATCCCAGTCCCAGAGAGAGAGAGAGAGAGAGAGAGAGAGAGAGAGAGAGAGAGAGAGAGAGAGAGAGAGAATTTTTTAATATTTATTTTTTAGTTTTTGGTGGACACAACATCTTTATTTTATTTGTATGTGGTGTTGAGGATCGAACCCAGCGCCATGCCAGGCGAGCGCGCTACCGCTTGAGCCACATCCCCAGCCTTATTTTTCAAAAAAATTTAATATTTATTTTTAGTTGGACACAATATCTTTATTTATTTATTTTTATGTGGTGCTAAGGATCGAACCTGGGGCCTCGCATGTGCTAGGCGAGCGCTCTACCGCTGAGCCACAACCCCAGCCCTTTATTTTTTATTTTGAGACAAGATCTGAATAAGTTGGTGAGGCTGGTCTCAAACTTGAGATCCTCCCGTCTCAACCTCGCCACAAGTTGCTGGGATACAAGTGTGGCCACCACATGCTTTGTTTGTATTAATCAAAGTTCAGGAAGGAGACAGAGACTATACCAGTTTAAAAAAAGAAAAGAAACTACAACAGGTTTTTGTTTGTATGTTTTGGGGGGAATTGGAGATTGAATTCAAGGGTGCTCTACTACTTAGCTACATCCTTAGACCTTGTCTGTCTTTCTTTCTTTCTTTGGACCCAAGGGCCCCTGGCTCCCCTCCCTCCCTGCTTTCTTTCTTTCTTTCTCACACAAGACAAGCATTGTACCAACTGAGCTATATCCCCAGCCCTGCTTTTTATTTTTTGAGACAGGGCCTAAGTTGTTGACATTGGCCTTGAACTTGTGATTCTCCGGTCTGAGCCTCCAGAATCTCTGGGATTACAGGGGTGTGCCATAGTACCTGGTTACACCAGTTATTTAATGGAGGTGATATAAGGCTTTGCTACCTAGGTAACTGAAAGGGTAAGAGAGTACTTCAAGATATCACAGGTAGCACCTGCAGGAAGCAGGTCTCACCATTAAGCACAGGGGCCACAGAACAAGAGCTGGTATAATTTAACCTTAGAAACCTGGAGCAGGGGCCTCATGTCACTGGAACTCAAACTCCAAGGAGGGAGTTCCGCTCAGCTGGTGCTCACGTCCCTGAGCTTAGAGGGCCCCCTGTGGGGCCTCTGGTGGGTCCTGGAGTCTCAGGGGAAAGGACTGGCCTGATGAGGCTAGTTCTGCAAGCTCCATTCCGCTGCTGCAGGAAGGAAGCACAGCTGCCAGGGTGGAGAGGTGCTGCTTAGAGGACAGTCATAGGAAACCTTTTCCTATGTGCTCAGCATAGCTGAGTCTCTCTAGCACTTTCCACTGTGCAGTTAACAAAGAACATCTGGAGAAGCAGAAACGTAGTTTGAGTGCATTACAAAGCCCAGTATAGGAGCTTGGGTTTGGGCCTGAGGGACAAAAACCCATACCCTGCCTTTTATTGTCCTTTTTACTTGCTTTGCTTGCAGCCACCTGTCTCAGGACATTTGCATGTGCTGTTTCCTCTTCATTAACTGCATCTCCCTCTTCTTTTATCTATCTTCTTTTATCTCCCTCTTCTTTTATCTTCTTTTACCTTCTATTCTTTCTTTCTTTTTAGGTTCACATAAAAATTGAGTGGAAACTATAGCGATTTCTATTTTTTATGATTTTTTTTTCTTTTCACATTTTTTTGTGGAGGGGTACCAGAGATTGATCTCAGGGGCACTCAACCACTAAGCCATATCCCCAGCCCTATTTTGTATTTTATTTGAGACAGGGTCTCACTGAGTTTCTTAGTACTCTTCCTTTGCTGAGGCTGGCTTCGCACTTATGATTTTCCTGTCTCAGACTCCTGAGCTGCTGGGATTACAGGCATGTGCCACCACACCAGGCCTCTTTCCACATTTTTTATTGGTGTATTATTATTATACATAATGATGGGATTTGTTGTTACGTATTTGTACCTGCACACACACACACACAATATAACAATATAATGTGACCGACATCCCTCCCAGCATTTCCCCTCCCTCCTCCCACCCCTGGTCCCTTTCCTTTACTGATCCCCCTTTGATTTTCATGATATCTGCTCAACACCTTTCTTTTCTTTTTTCCTCTTTAGCTTCCACATGAGAGAAAACATGACTCTTGACCTTCTGAGTTTGGCTTGTTACGTTGAACATAATTTCTCTAGTTCCATCTATTTTTCTTCAAATGACATAATTTCATTTTTCTTTATAGCCGAATAAAATAGATAACACCTACTTTTCAAATCTTAGTTCAGTCCTTACTTCCAAAGAAGCCAAGACAGCCCTGATGAGGTCAGATTCCCCTTTGGTGGGCTTGGCCAGCTACTTTGTAGCACACTCACAGTTTTTACATTTTGTGTAATGTTTTGATTCATGTCCACTAGTCTGTAAGGGCATTGATCTCAAGGGTGGAAACCATCCCATCTTATTTTCCTTAAACTGGGATTCCTGGCCACTAACGTAGCGCCTAGCATATGGTAAGCAGGCCTGTAAACATTTGTTGAATGAAGTGAGAAGTTCTGTGTGAGTAGTGGATATCATGCCTGAATAAGGATATGCTGGATCTTCTGCTTCTAGTAGCATCGCTTCTGGGTATAGCTGGCTTTCATCCCTCCCTTTTTTTTTTTTTTTTTTTAGTACCAGGGATTGAACCCAGGGGGCACTTAACTACTGAGCTACACCCCCAGCTCTTATTTATTATTATTATTTATTTTGAGACAGGATCTAGCTTAATTACCCAGGCCTCGCTTAGTTCCTGAGAATGGCTTTGAACTTGTGATCCTCCTGCCTCAGCCTCCTGAGTTGCTGAGATTATAGCCATGTGCCACTACTGCACTCAGCTCATTCCTCTTTGATTCCCTGATATCTCAGTTTCTAAATCCTCATGCAACTTCTGCTGATTTGTGTTATCCTTCAGAGATGCTGTACGTGCATGTGAACAAATCACACACACACACACACACACACAAAAGCAGGCACCACTCATTCAGGCACCTGTCTTTGAACAAGGGGAGTAGCACAGTTGGGCCAACCAGCTCTTCTTCAAAGACATTTAGGCTGTTTCCAATTTTTTACTTTTATAAATAATGCTGCAATAAATTGCCTTGTATATAACACTAGTGTGCATATGTGCAGTTAAAAATATTCCTTGAAACACCATCTTTCACTTTGGTTCAATGTAAAGAGATTATGCAGATAGTAGCAAGCCTCTGGCTTGGATGTTTAGAAAAAAAAGTATCTCAAAGAATGGAAATACTGAGGTCAGGGCTCACTTCCAGAATCTCGTACTCATTTAATCCTAGTGTGCAACTAGAATTGGGGCCACTTGGAAACAACCAATCTCTGAAGACACCCTGTATTAACTAGACCTAATGCCTTAGGTCTCTGCTGCTGTATTTCTTTATCCTTTTATAACATGACAGATTTGACATTGCTTGTTTGCTGTCTTCTGCACTGGGTCATAAGCTAAACTAGCGAATAACAGCAAAAAAGACAAATGAGGTCCTTGTTGTATGAAAAAAAATTAAATATTTTCTTAGTTGTAGATGGACACAATACCTTTATTTTATTTTGATTTTTTTTAGTTGTTGATGGATCTTTATTTTATTTAATTATATGTGGTACTGAGAATTAAACCCAGTACTCACACATGCTAAGCAAGCACTCTACCACTGAGTTGCAACCCCAGCCCATGTGAAAATATTTAAATATTATTTTAATATATGTTTGAAGGTTAAACAAAAGGGAATCTCTATCTCACCATATAAAAATCAAGTCAAAATAGACCAATGACTCAAATGTAAGACCCCAACTGTCAATCTACTAGAAGAAAATGGAGAAAATCCTTCAGGACTTTGGGCAAAGTTTTTTTTTTTTTTTTTTAAGATATAAGCCAAAAGATCAGGCAACAAAAGCAAAAATTGACAAATGGGATTACATTAAACTAAAAATCACAGCAAAGGAAACAATCAACAGAGAGAAGAGATAACCTAAAGAATGGGAGAATATATTTGGGAACTATTCACCTGATTAAGGGACTAATTTAATATGTAGCATATATAAGGAACTCAAAACACTATTCACAATAGCCAAGGTATGGAATCAAAACAACTCAATAGCAAAAAAAAAAAAAAAAAAAAAAATTCAATTAGAGAATGGACAAATAAACCAAATAGACATTTCTCAAGAGTTATATACAAGGACTGGGGTTGTGGCTCAGCTGTAGAGTGCTTGCCTAGCATATGTGAGGCGCCGGGGTCAATTCTAAGCACCACATAAAAATAAATAAATGAAATAAAGGTACTGTGTCCATCTACAATATTTTTAAAGAGTATATACAAATGGCCAACAAGTATATGAAAAAAATGTCAACATCACTAATTATCAGGGAAATGAAAATAAAAAACAAGGCAATGCCATATCACCCAAGTTATAAAGGCTGTTATAAAAAAGACAAAAAATAATAAATGCTGGTGAAGATGTAGAGAAGGGAAACTCTCATACAAAATGGGATGTAAATCAACACAGCCATTATGGAAGACAGAATAGAGGTTCCTCAAAATGGAATCAGAAACAGAACTACCATAGGATCCTACCATCCTGCTATGAGGTATATATCCAAAGGGACTAAAACCAATATGTTGAAGAACATATGCATTTTGTGTGTGTGTGTGTGTGTGTATGGTATGGATTGAACCCAGGGGCTCACTCTATTGCTTGGCCTTTTTATTTTTATTTATTTATTTTTAAAATATTTATTCTTAAGCTTTAGGTGGATACAATATCTTTATTTTACATTTATGTGGTGCTGAGGATCAAACCTGGTGCCTTGTGCATGCTAGGCGAGCACTCCATCACTGAGCCACAACCCCAGCCCCTGACCTTTTTATTTTTTATTCTGATACAGGGTCTTGCTAAGGTGCCCAGGCTGCCCTCAAACTTGCAATCATCCTGTCTTAGCCTCCCAAATTGCTGGGTATAGGGGTGCACTACTGCTACTGGCTGTACTTTTGTTTATTGCAGCACTATTCACGATAGCCAAGGTATGGAATCAAGGAAGGGGGTCCATCCACTGACAAATGGATGAAAAAATTATGTATGTGCAGTGGAATACTGTTAGGTCATAAAAGAGGAATGAAATTCTCTCATTCACAACACAGATGTAACTGGAGGACATATGTTAAGTGAGATAAGTCAGACACAGAAGATCAATACTGCATGCTCTCACTTTTATGTAGAAACTTAAAAATTGATCTCAAAGTAGCAAATATTGTTTGTTTCGTGTGTGTGTGGGGGAATGAAGTACTGGGGTTGAAGTCAAGGGCCTTGCACATGTTTGGCAAGTGCTCCATCACTGAACTATACATCCTAAGCCCCAGAAGTAGAGAATAGCATAGTAGTGGCCTGTACAGTGGCAAATGCTGTAATGCCAACAACGCAGGAGGCCAAGGCAGGATTATAGTGACTTTAGGAGAACCTTAGCAATTTCTCAGAGTAAACAATAAAAAGGGGTGGGGTTGAAGCTCAGTGGTAAAGCACCCCTGGTTTCAATCTCAAGTACAAACACACACACACAGAGGTTACCAGAGCCTAGAAAAGATGTGGGGAGAGGATGATTAATAGGTATAGGAGTACAGCTGGATAGGATTAACTTCTTTCTTTTTCTTTCTTTCTTTTTTTGATACTGGGGATTGAAGCCAGAGGCACTTAATCACTGAGCCACATCTCCAGCCCTTTTTTGTATTTTATTTAGAGACAGTCTCACTGAGTTGCTTAGCCCCTTGCTGTTGCTGAGGTTGGCTTTGAACTCTCCATCCTCCTGCCTCAGTCTCCTGAGCCGCTGAGATTAGAGGCATGTGCCACCATGCCCAGCTAGGATGATAAACTTCTAATGTTTTAGAGCACAGTAGGGTAAAATGGTTGACAACAACTAATTGAGCATTTCAAAATAGCTAGTAAGATAATTTTGAATATTTCCAATGCAAAGAAGTGATTTTTTTTTTTTTTGTATTAGGAATTGCTCCCAGGGTTGCTTAATCCTGAGTTATATCCACAACCCTTTTTTATTTTTATTTTGAGACAAGAGTCTTACTATGTTGTTTAGGGTCTTAAGTTGGTGAGTTATCCTGGAACTTGCAATCTTCTTGCCTCAGCCTTCCGGAGTCCCTGGGATTACAGACATGCATGCACCACCACTCCCCTGGCAGAAATGGTGTTCGATATGACAGATATGCCAAATACCCTGATCATTATGTATTGTATGCATGTATTAAAATGTCACACTGTACCCCATAAATACGTACAATTATTGTCAACTAAAAATAAAAATGTATTCTAAAAATAAAACCATGAAAGTAAAGTGATTACCAAAGTGATCAGCTGGCATTTAAAAATGTTTATAGAAATATGCACACATACGTAATACATATGCATACAAACTCCAGGTTGGAAGATTCATAGTTACCCTCGTCATGCCTATACCCTCCACCCCCATAGTTTCTCTTGGAGAGTTTATACTGCTCCAACTACAGAGCTGGTTCGCTTTCACCAGGAGGCGAGTGAGATGCACAGCCGGTAGGGGGCAAGAATCACCCAGGCCTGCCCATTACCTAAGCAACGGAGTCAAACAGCATTCTCAGAATGACTCTACAAAAGGAAAAGAAGTTAGTATGTCTGGTCTGTTAGGTCTCTTAATCGTAATGAAAGTGAAAGGTGGTAGGGATAAACGTTTCCTACAGCAAACATTAGTTAAGATCAATAGTTGCTTCGGGTGGCCGGAAGAGACTAGAAATGGGACTGCGGTTGCTCACACTCCATAGCATGATAATGGCCGTGGAGGAACCCACGGGCTCCGGGTTAATTGCGGTTTCTCAATAAAGTGCTTTGAACGAGTCTAACAAGCACTGGCTATGTGAATATTATCCAAGGATGGCTAGGCATTGAAGAGCTTTTCCAAGTGACAGAAACACCACTAGGTAACTTTGCGGGCCACAGCAACCCACCAACAGGATTCTGAAAATAGCTTCGAGCCCCTCCTTAGCCGGACTTTGAAAGCTGGCACGGGACGCATGCGCAAGGCCCACCCGCTGACCTCCTGGTGGCAACCCCAGAATGCCGACCTTCTTCCCGACAGCCCGCAGGGGAGAAAGTGAGGGGGAACGGTATTCTCGCGAGGTCTCAGTGAGAGCCGGCGGAAGCAGTAGACACGTGACTGTCCTAGGTGGCCTTCGTTCTCTCCCCTCCCCCTTCTCGGAAACCCGGCCCCCTTACCCCTCGCCCACCCCAGAGCCGCGGTAATGGACCGTTTGGGTTCCGGAGTTCCTTTGGATCCGATCGCTGGTACTAGGCTAGCGAGAGCTAGTGGAGTCCGTTTTTGTTGGCGAAGGCAGAGGGCGGTCAAGATGGGGGGGTGGACTCTAGGAGGGAGGCGGGGCGGAGAAGGGCGCGGGGTGGGGGTGGAGAGGAAGTCACGTGGGACGCGGTGCGGGCTGCGTGCGCGCGGTGCCTTATCCGTCGCCCCGCCCCTCCCCTCCCTGCGGGCGGGGGGCTGGGGGAGGGGCGTCAAGATGGCGGCGGGGAGGTAGGCAGAGCCGGACGCCGCTGCCGCCGCCGCCGCCGCCGCCTCCGCTCCAGTCGCCTCTGGCTCTTAAAGCTCTCACCCCCGGGGAGAAGCTGTCCTGGCGTCGGGTCCCGCGAGGAAAGTAAGTCCTCCCCTTAACCCTTTTCTCTTTCCACTCTCGTCCTCCCGGACAGCCTCCCACTCCCACCTTCCTCGGGGTCCGTGTGGGGCCGGCTGGGGGGGTAACCACCTCGCTCCGGCTTAGGGCCTCGCTCCGGGCTCGCCGACCCCCGCGGCCGCACGGCCCCGGCGGCGGCCCTCTACACTCGCTTCCTCCGCCGTCAGCGCCGGCCCTGCGGTCGCCGCGCGTGGGGCTCTCGGGCCCCGGGAGCCCCGCTGTCCCGAGCCGGAGGTACCCCTGCGGCTGGGGAGGCGGGGGCTGCGCACGCCGGCGGCGCCGGGTCGCCCCCTTTGCTTCCGCGCACGACCCGGTGGCGAGGTCCCGGACCCGCGGGGAAAGTGAGCTCGGGGTCCTTCCAAGTCCTCCTGCCTTGGTCCCGGTTTAGGGCGAGGGAAGGAGGCGACGGGTCGCTTTTCCTGAGTCTGTCTGCCTCGCCGGCGGTTTTCCGAGAAGCCCTTAGGGCAGCGGAGAAGGTTGGCGGGACACATGGAGGCTCCCTTCACGCCTCGCCCCGCGATTAGCTTAGTTTTGCCTCCAGCGAGCCAGCAAGCTCGTCTCGTAGACCCTGAGGGTAGGCACACAGGCGAGGGAATGGCGGTTGGGCATTTGCTTGCTGTGGGAGTGCTTGTGTACCAAGCATTCAAAGTTCCCCAGAGCAGTGTCTGCTCATGGGTTTCCCAGAAGTATTTCGGGATCGGTTTAACCGCTGAGGAGATTTGGATATTCGTGAACCCTTGTGATTGTTTCTTTTCTGACCCTGGCATCCAGCTCCTCCCCTTTCCACCCGGCTTTGTGCTTCTGTTTGGTTAATGTTTGCGGACCACTAACTTGATCCTCGCACAGACAAGCTCTATTTATGTGCGTGGTCCGTTTACTGTGGGAGGCTTTTGTTTTTGGGAGTCGCTGGTTGAGAAACGTGGGAAAAGAACCGGCGAGAAAAGGAGAGTCAAATAAAGCAACGTTTTTATCCATTGAATTGCGCAGCCAATTGTAACCGCACCCGGAAGTTTGTGCTGAACACGTGTTGAGGGAAGGTTAAAATCTGGTCCCCTTTGACCTTTAAAAGTTCATGTGAGCAGTTTATGTTAAATTATATGTTTCATATTCTCCAGACAGCCTGAATTTGGGATGAAAGAATACTAAAGTGCCGGGCAAGGGGGTCCAGCAAACTGTCAAATTCTTAAGTGCCCCAGCTGGAATCAACTTAGCACTTGCAGATGGATTCTGTTTTCCCCGTATTTTCCAGTGATCAAGAATTGATTTTCATAATTAGTGGGAAAAACCATATCATTGCACAAAAGATAGCTTATACAGAATTTCTGGGATGAAATGCAGAATTTGCTACTGGTCATTGGAGTAGGACGTTAATTTTGCAAGGAACAGACGTGCTTTCATCTTGTAAAGAATTGTTTCTAAAATTTTCCTGACAAAAGACATCTTTTCTTTGGCTTCTACTTAGCTCCCAATCTTTATTCCATGCAACTCCCTTAAGTTTTAATTAAAACTTAATTTTAGTTACTGGAGAAGTATTAAAAAGGAGAGCCTAAGTAGTTATTTATTATTCATTCCTTGAATGCTGTTAATACTAGGCAATATATGTTTCCAGAGCTTTGCTGAAATTGTTATTTAAAAATGGGCTGCATGGAGATTTCTTTTCATGCTCTTAGAAGTGATTTGCTTCAAAAGACTTCATCCGCAGATATTTTATTGCATTTCTTAGAGTTTTGAGTTGAGACTTGCCACTTGTGAAGAACAAAAACACTCAGGTCTGATTTCATTGAATGGAACTTAGAGCAAACATTAGTCTCTTTGGGATCCCATGCTTTGCCTGCCTAAAGTTGGTGTAAAGATAGTTTTTGAAAGAAATTGCTTTCACATTAAGTAGCCAGTCAATAACAAAATGATGTAATCCTAAACTTTTTGTAATCATCTTTTTTATAAGCTAATTGACAGATTGACTCATCTGTCCCACTCCCCCCCACTGGGGATTGAACCCAGAGGTGTTCTATTACTGAATTACATTTCTAGTCCTTTTTATTTTGAGAGAGGGTCTCCCTAAGTTGTCCAGGGTGGCCCCAGCAATCTAGTGAGACTCTGTCTCAAAAATGAAAATAACTTGTGACGTAGTTCAGTGGTAAAGCACCACGGTTCAATCCCTAGTACCAAAAAAAAAAAAAAAGTAATCTTGGTATATCACTGAATTTTTCTGTCAGTGGAAAGGCTCTTGAAGAGCAGGAACTGTGTTTTATATTAGTAAGATATAGTGTAAAACCCATTAAACTAACTTCTTGTTTCTTGAGAGGCAACAAATTAGAGTGGTGATTTACAAATATTTGTATTACATCCGCAGTAAGAAATGTTTTATATTGTGAACTAGTGTATATGTGTATACACAAATAACAAATATTTCACAAAATAACGTTTCTCTGTGATAATTTTCTGTTCTATTATTAAATGGGTAAGTATGCTAGCCATCGATTTGAAAACTCATTAACTGTCACTGAAAATATGGTACTCTTGTCCCTTGGATATTTTTGGGAGATGAGTTCTGCAACCCCCAAAAGAGATTACAAAATGTTATCAGATTTGCTTGTAACTTTTGCACATTCTCCGTTATATTTTAAATCATGTTTAGATTACTTATAATACTTAATACAATGTAAATGGTATATAAATAATTGTTTGAGAAATGACAAGAAAAAAGTCTGCGTGTTGGTCTGGGGGTGTAGTTCAGTGGTGGAGCACTTGCCTAGCATGTCCAAGACCTTGGGTTTGTTATGCAACACTGGGTGGTGGGGGGAGTCTACAGTTGAGGACATGAATTTTTTTCCAAGAATTTTTGATTCTCGGTTGGTTGATTGCTTAAATGCGTAACCTGGGGATATTGGGTTGGAAGGGCAGGAACTTGGAGAAGTGTGGTATTAGACCTCCTGGGTTTTGTAATTTTCCAAGCTTGTATAGTTGTTAACTTATTATATTATTTCATCTTTCTAAGTCTGATTTCTCACCTGTGACAAGGGATACTCAAGGGTTATCTTGATTAAAAGAGAAAAACCCAAATATACAGTAAGTATCAAAACCATCTGAATTTGAGCAAGTGGTGATGGAGAGAGTCCTGTCACTTTTCCTCTCTCTCTGATTCTTTCCTGCATTTTTGTTAAAGCATTTTTAAACTTCATATAATTTACATACTCTTATGAATATATTTCTACTGGTTTTGCAGTGGGGGATATTTTATTGAGCAGTGTTCATTAGTAGGTGTTGAAAAATACAGATTATGATGGTGCATGCCTATAATCTCAGTAACTGAGAGGCCAAGGCAGGAGGATCACAAGTATTAAGCCAACTTGGAAAATTTAGGAAACCCTAAGTTTCAAAATAAAATTAAGAAGGGATGGGTATATAGTTCAGTGGTAAAGTTCCCCTGGGTTCAATCCCAGTAATGCAAAAATAAATAAAAACAAAAAGGGCTGGGGATGTAGCTCAGTGGAAGAGTGCCCCTGGGTTCCATCCTCAGTTCCAACAAAACAAAACTTTTTTTTTTTTTTTTTTTTTTTAATCATAATACTCAAGTTTTGTCAAAATGATAGTAACTAGTAGCAAATATTTACTGTAGGTAGCATCACATTCGATATTCAATACAATAGTTCCAGAAGGGAAGTTCTGTTTTTATTTGCCTTTTAAGATAAGGAAACTGAGTCAGGAGGTTATTACTTGACCATTATACCATTAGTGGATGATGTCTGACCCTACAGTCCTCAACCTCTGTGTTGTGCTCTTGTCTTACAGATATGTATCCCTTGTATCTGCTTAGAGCCATAAGGATCCTCTTTAGGTTTCAATGAAAAAAACCTTGTCCCGTTTCAGTATTTATATTCTCAATGGGAACTGTCTCCTTTCTGTCTTCTGATTGGTATTGTTCCTCAGTATTCTCTTCCTGCCAAAGGTGTTTGTTTCTTATTCATCATAGAAATTTTCATAGGCGTACTATTTTGAAATAAGTGATGTTTTCACATACACTTATGATAAACGTTGAAACAGTTTTTTATTGTTTGTGATAATTTGGGGGTTAGGTTGCTGCATGGTAAGTATCACCTGAGGTCTGTGAACTTCTTTTTAAACATACTAATGTGATTTTCTTAACATCTAACAGTATTTAGCATTTATATTATACTTTGTGGATTCAAAGTGAAAATGTTTTCCTTCCCAGGAGTAAGTCTTACTTATTTACAAAACGAGATGGGCTACTATAAGTTTTTAAGGGCTCTATCTGCTTGAGAACTGAAATTGCATGTGTTTATAATAGTTTCAGAATTAGAAATATAATTAAATTTCAGAGTTTTCTTTAATAGCGTTAGAGAATTGGAGTATGCTTTGCTTCTTTTTCTTCTTCACCCCAAGAAAAAATAATTTGTGTCCAGTTGGCTGAGAGAATGGATTCTTAGGTTCCATTTTTGTATAGGATGCATATTACATTAGGAACTTTTTCACTGTTAGCTTGTGCAAAATAATGTCTTTTACAGACATGGTCACTACTCCAAGAGTCTCAAATTGTTATTTATTTGATGTGTAAAAATTTTTTATATTTATGAGGTACAACTTGTTCTAGTATTTGAATACATTTGAAACAGCAAGATTGTGATTCCTCTGAGTGAATTCTGAGCTGATCACTGAGTGTTATTTATAAATGTTGCTGTCTTTAATGAGCATCAAAATCTCTCCCCACAATTCCCTTCCATGATGATAGTTTTGTACTTTTAATGCTCATTGTTAAGAAAATACATTTCAAAAAGCTATAACATTTTTTAGTGAATTTATATTTCATTAATAAATGGTATTTCTATACTTTGAGTATAAATACACAGGACTTGGTATGATGGATTAATGAATCTATTGAACTACAAGGGCTCTGTGGTCTGTAGTTTAGAATTTGCTGCCTTAAAACAGTACTTTGGGGTGTGGTGAATAGGCTAAGGCAAGAGGATGGCATGAGCCCAGGAGTTTGGGAACAGCCTGGGAAACATAGCAAGACCCTGTCTCTTTTTTGCTGGACAGGGGTACTGGGGATTGAACTCAGGGGCACTCAACCACTGAGCCATGTCCCCAGCCCTTTTTTGTATTTTATTTAAAGATAGGGTCTCACTGAGTTTCTTACTTAGCGCCTTGCTTTTGCTGAGGCTGGCTTTTAACTCACAATCCTTCTGTCTCAGCCTCCTGAGCCCCTGGGATTACAGGTGTATGCCACTACACTCAGCTAAGACCCTGTTTCTTAAAAAAATAAAAACGTTCTTTTGTTTCAAATGTAAACCAATGATTTCTAATTTTACAAAAAATAGATAATATTTTGATAGTTTCTGAAGTTTTATTACTCTTTTTTTTTTTAGTTGTAGTTGGACACAACACCTTTATTTCACTTGTTTATTTTTGTATGTGGTGCTGAGGATTGAACCCAGGGTCTCGCACGTGTGAGGCGAGCGCTCTACCTCTGAGCCACAACCCCAGCCCAGTTTTATTACTCTTGAGTCAAGATTAACCATAGCAAAGAGTGTGGTGATGCAACTCTGTATGTAATACCAGCAACTCTGGAGAACTGCAAGTTCAAGGCTAGCCTCAGCAACTTTAGCAGGACCCTGTCTCTAAGTAAAAAATAGAAAGGGCTGGGGATATAGCTCAGTGGTAAAGCACCCCTGGGTTCAGTCCCCAGTACCAAAAAAAAAAGCATAGCTCGTGGCCCAAGACACCCTGTTCCCACAGATCATTGGTTCTAATGAACCAATGTGGGTTAAAAAATGTTTTTAAAGCATTAGTTTAGAGCTCTAGGTACCATGTACTAGGATAATTGTAAAGCATGATCAAATATGTTTATATTAGAAAAATGGATAAATTTTATTGTAAATGAATATTGGGACATTTCTTCTTTTTTTGTGTCCCTGTCATCCATTCCTTCGTATTCTTTTTTTTTGGGGGGGGGATGAGGATTGAACTCAGGGGCATTTGACCACTGAGCCACATCCCAGTCCCTATTTTGTGTTTTAGTTAGAGATGGGGTCTCACTGATTTGCTCAGTGCCTCACCATTGCCGATGCTGACTTTGAACTCGCGATTCTTCTGCCTTAGCCTCCCCAGCCATTTCCTCATATTATTTTCATCTTACTGTCTAGTACTTTATTCCTTGCCCCTTCAGGATTTTTTTGTTTTTGTTTTTCTTGGTGCTAGGTATTGAACATAGAGGTACTCTACCACTGAACTATGTCTCTAGCCCTTTTTTATTTTTTGCAACAGGTTCTTGCTAAATTGCTGAGGCTGGCCTAGAATTTGAAATCCTCCTGCCTCAGCCTCCTGTGTAGCTAGGATTATTGGCAAGTGGCCCTCCACCCAGCCCCGCTTCAGTTTCAATCTCAGTCTGGCATTTATTCCAAAATAAGGTATTGAAACTTCTTAGGTTATTAACATCAGCTTTACTCATTGGAAAGAAGACCCATGAGGGCTGGGGATGTGGCTCAAGTGGGTGGCGCGCTTGTCTGGCATGCTTGGGGCGCTGGGTTCGATCTTCAGCACCACATTAAAAATAAAATAAAGATGTTGTGTCCATCGAAAACTAAAAAATATTAAAAAAAAAAGAAGACCCATGGCCTTTAAGAGTTTAAACTATGTAGATTTTAATCTTCTACCACTCCCTGTTGAGTGAATTTAGGTAATTTAAGCTTTCTGAACTTCAGTTTCAGTGGTAAAAATTAAATTACCTATTTTATTCAGGGTGGTTGTGAGTTTACTGATGGTAATGTATATGAGGAGCCTGACATTGTATCAGGTTTGTGGAACATACTTGGTCACTGTCAGTTTCCTTATCTTGCTCTTTCCTGCTCAAAATGTTTTTTCTTTCCTACACTTCTTTTTCTTTCTCTGTATATTGTTGGCAAAGTCTGTTTTGGGTTCTATTTTTGGTGGTGCTGGGGATTGAACCCAGGGCCTGGGCCTAGTGCATGCTAGGCTGGTATTGAACTACACCCCCAATTTTTTTGAGAAAAACAAGTATAGTCAGATTTTTCATGTTTATATATATAAATTGGTTATTTCAGATAGATTGAGAAAAGTTGAAACTGAGAATACACTGTTTTGTTTCCCTTCTCTTTAAGATGGGAAATCCATCTTGGAGGAAGAATGCTTTCTTCTGGCTCCTGAGATCATTATATTTTGAAAAACCCCAACTTAAATTGAACTTGTTTACTCCTAAATTAACCACTCCTAAATTAACCACTTTGTTTACTGCAAAAACAAAAACACAAAACCCAAATAACACTTCACATAACTTGTCCTTAAAATTTCCTGGCTCAACTTTTTTTTTTTTTTAATATTTATTTTTTCGTTGTAACTGGGCACAATATCTTTTATTGTATTTATTTTATTTTTTGTGGTGCTGAGAATTGAACCCAGGGCCTCGTAGATGTAGACGAGCGATCTACTGCTGAGCCACAATCCTAGCCCCATCCTGTCTTAACTTTTATGTTTTCATTTTCTCATGGCTTAACTTTTTTGAGGGAGTGATAGTGAGAGTTCTGGGATTGAATTTGGGGACACTTGGCCATTGAGCCACATTCTCAGCTCTATTTTGTATTGTATTTAGAGACAGGGTCTCACTGAGTTCCTTAGCAGCCCGCTTTTGCCGAGGCTAGTTTTGAACTTGCTATCCTCCTGCCTCAGCCTCCCAAGCCGCTGGGATTACAGTTGTGAGATATCACACCTGTTTTATGGCTTAATTCTTAATTGTCTGTTAATTCTTAATTTCTCTGGAATGTGTTATATTCTCTCAGTCATTCTGAGTTTATATTTAAGTCTGATGTATTATTTCTCCTAATTGTCCTGGAATATTCTCTCCTCTCCCTGCAATTCAGATCTATCATCTCTCTCTTGGTCTGCTGTAGCAGTTTTCCAATATGTCTTCCTGCTTCTGATCTTAGTCTGATTCTTCTCTATATTTGCTTCCCCACTGGTTTTGAGTAATCTTTCTAAATCGCAAGTCTACTGTCTCAAGTGGTCATCCATCTGAAAAGCTCTTTTAGTTACCTGTATTACCCACAGGATTAAGTGAACCTTCTAGAATGGTGGATAGTACTGTGGGTGATATAAGTTTTTTTTTTTTTTTTTTGTATGTGTGTGTGTATGTGTTGTTGGAGATTGAACCCAGGGCCTTGGTCATACTAGGCAAGGCTTCTACATTCCCAGCCAAATTCTGTCATCCCTTCATGATGTTTAGAGAGTCTTGTCCACATGGTGATTTCCTCCTTGAGACTAGGTCTCTATTATCTTTGTCATCTCTCTAACTAGGCAAAGTTCACTTTTTCTTTCTCTGATCCCATGGTCAACCCCTTTTTTGTTTTTGTTTACTGGGGATTGAACTCAGGGGCACTAAACTACTGAGCCACATCCCCAGCCCTATTTTGTATTTTATTTATAGACAGGGTCTCACTTGCCTTGCTTTTGCTGAGGCTGGTTTTGAACATGAAGTCCTCCTGCCTCATTCTCCTAAGCTGCTGAGATTTCAGGGGTGCACCATGCACATGGCCCCACGTGGATTTTTATATATATTTATATATATACATACAGTTGTATGTATATATACATATAGTTGTAGATGGACACACTATATTTATTTATTTTTAAAATTCTATTTATTTTAACATATATATATTTTAACATTACATATATATGTAATATTACATATATATATTACATAAATCTATTTCTTTTTTTTTTTTTAAAGGGCGGGGGAGAGAGAATTTTAGTTTTCGGCGGACACAACATCTTTGTTTGTATGTGGTGCTGAGGATTGAACCCGGGCTGCATGCATGCCAGGCGAGCGCGCTACCGCTTGAGCCACATCCCCAGCCCCAATATATTTATTTTTATGTGTGCCAGTACCTCACATGTGGGAGGCAAGTGCTCTACCACTGAGCCACAACCCCAGCTCCCCCCCAACCCCATGGAGTTTTGTAGACATATTCTTGCTGTGATTGACATACTTTTCTATCCTTTCCATTTCAGTCTGAGCTTTCTGGAATTGAAGACTTATTCTTATTTTTCTCATTTCCTGACATATATCAGGTTCTTCATAAATATTGAATGATGGATTATTTATATTTGGAGAAATGTTAATGTTTTTTTATGTTACTATTTAATATTTTGTCCTAAAGATGGTGGAACCAGGGCAAGATTTACTGCTTGCTGCTTTGAGTGAGAGTGGAATCAGTCCAAATGACCTCTTTGATATTGATGGTGGAGATGCAGGGCTTGCAACTCCAACGCCTACCACTCCAGTTCAGCAGGTAAGTTTTTTAAGCCTGTTAAAAGAGTAGAATTTTTTCTTAATTTGTAGTTTTCACTTATAGAAATAGATACTATTAAATTTTTAATTTTAAGTATACATGTATTTTTCTGTTGAGTATTTGTCTTCATAAGGTAGAAAATATTTGCAATGAAAACCAAGATATGGTATTATATATTTATAAACATAAGAGATGAATTTATTGAGTTTTTGAGGGAGTATCATTAATCTCCTTTATGGTTGTCTTTGTAGTTATATAGGGACATTTTTCTGGGTCTTCTCTATGTCCATTCTCTGAAATAAAAAAATAAGATTCTAATATTAGTGGAGTTTTTATGCCTGCAAAAATAGCTTTGCAATACATGGTATTAGTGATTTCATATTTTTACGTAAAGCTTGACTCCCACCCCTGGGATTCAAACCCAGGGTTTTTTATGCTAGGCAAGCTTTACCACTGAGTCTCACCACACACACACACACTTTTTTCTTTTTGTTAAATGCAACTCTTGTTCTTGAAACAGAGTTTACTGCTGTCCTCCTGTTTCTTTCTCTGATGTGTTTTCTCTTCAGTCGGTGCCACTTAGTGCATTAGAACTAGGTTTGGAGACGGAAGCAGCAGTTCCTGTTAAACAAGAATCAGAGACGGTACCTACTCCCGCACTGTTAAATGTGAGGGTAAGAATTGTCCAGATTTGGCATTATTCTAAAATAGTTGAGGATTGTAGCAAGAAAATTGCCTTTTGAGTATGGAGTGTTTTTATTTCACCAGTTCTCCTTTTTTAATACTCACCCAATATCCTACTCTTATCTCCTGCTTTTTAAAAACTTTTGATTCTTGTCACTTGTGTTGATCAATGGTAATTAGAAAAAAAATTTATTGCAAACCATTTAAAACTGATGAAATAAGGATGAAATGTACATTATCTCATTATTTTCATTTTTGTTTGTTTATTTCAGTTTCTATCCATTGATATTATAGTTTTCATGAGATTGTTATGTTTTTGTGTGTGGGGGGGGAATCTGGGGATTGAATTTAACAAAATTCTGTCTCTGAGTTATATCCCTAGTCTGCCTTCCCCTACTCCCCAGCCTTTTTTTGTTTTTTGTACTTGGGATTGAACCCAGGAGTGCTTAATCACTGAGTCACATTCTGAGCCCCTTTTTTTGTTGTTGTTTTGTTTTGAGAAAAATTCTAAGTTGCTGATGCTGGCTTTGAATTTGCAATCCTCCTGCCTCAGCCTCCCAAGTTGCTGGGTGTATGACACAAGCCCAGCTGTAATTATGCTTTACTTATAGAGTTCTTCCAACATTACCTTAAGCACAGAAATTATTAACTGACACCTACTGATAAAATGTTATTGGACCAACTGTTAACATCTGATAAATTTGTATTATCATTGAGTTGTATTACATGCCTGTAATCCCAGTGGCTCAGGAGGCTGAGGCAGGAGGATTTTGAGTTGAAAGCCAGCTTCAGCAAAAGTGAGGCACTAAGCAACTTAGTGAGACTTTGTCTATAAATAAAATACAAAATAGGGCTGGGGATGTGGTTCAGTGGTCAAGTGCCCCTGAGTTCAATCCCCAGGACTCCCTCCCTCCCACAGAAAAAAGTAATAAATTGTAATCCAGAGGAAGATTTTTATTTAAAGACTCATGGACAAATAGTTTGAGGAGGAAAGACATTTAAAACTATCTCAATTGTACTAATGGTAATAGATAAAGGATCTTCAGATTTGCATCCCCCCCTTTTTTGGGTTTATTTCCACTCCACCTTACCATCTAATAAAAATAAAACAGTGGTTTTGTGTTAGGCTCACTAGCACCTACATTATCACCAGTGTTTGCAGTTTACCTGGTTCAGTTGCTTTTGTTATTTTAAGTTCTAAATAATAGTGTAGCTTATATAATGAATCATTGAACAGGGATCATAGAATGTTAAAAATGGAAAATGGGCTGCAAGAGAACCCACACCTCCAGTGGTTTAAGTGATTTGCCTAAGGTTATCTACCTAGTTGGGGCAGTGCTGGCATTAGGAATCTTTTTTGTTACTAACTATATTATTTGGAATTATTGTATATCATGGTTTGCTTGGAATAACTTCTTTTTATGTTTTCTGTCCTTGATGTTTATATAAAATGTCACCTTACTACCATACCTTCTTTTCCCCAAAGTGCTATGTTTTAACTTGGTAATTTATAGCTAACCTTAAGTTAGAAATGAAGTGCTTTACCATGTTTATAGGTAAAGACTATGTTAGAGAAGAAAGTATTGTCAGTATTTAAGTGTTTTATTTTCCTTCCTAAGCAGCAGCCTCCATCTACTACAACCTTTGTGTTGAATCAAATAAATCAGCTTCCAACCTTGGGATCTACAATTGTAATGACTAAAACACCACCTGTTACAACCAATCGGCAAACCATCACTCTAACAAAGTTTATCCAGACTACTGCAAATACACGCCCTTCTGTCTCAGCACCAGTAGTACGAAATGCCATGACTTCTGCACCTTCCAAAGAGCAGGTTCAACTGAAGGATCTACTCAAAAATAATAGTCTTAATGAACTTATGAAACTGAAACCACCTGCAAATATTGCTCAGCCAGTTGCAACAGCAGCTAGTAAGTCTGTTTTCAGCAGTATCATTTTCTGTCTTGGGTAAGCTATGTCAAAATGTTTTGTTTTTTCTAAGGATTTACTTGGGTCTCAAAAGAACAGGGCATGAAAGAGGCATTATCTGCCTTGCTCTGTATGCTTGTAACATTCGAAATCCAAGGGAAGCAAACATTTGGAGGCTGAGGTAGAGCAGGTAACTCTACAGTGAAGTGTATGAAATTATCAAATAGCTACATTAATATCATGAGATCATCTTGTTTTTATATTTTGAATAACTATTAACATAACATTTTTCTTAATCCATAAATTATTGCTTCTTACACTTTGTGCCTATGAATGAATCACTTGGGAATGTTGTTCAAGAGCAGAGCCTGATTTAGAATGAGGCCCAAGATTCTGCATTTCTAAGTTCTCCAGAGATGTTTTATTGGTGGTCTTTGGACCATACTTGAGGTAGCAGGCTTTTCTTTGGAAGGAGGGTTGGTATTGGGAATTGAACCAAGGGCCACCTAAGCACTGAACCACATTTCCAGTCCTCTCCACCATCACCCCTTTTGAGATAGGGTCTCACTAAATTGCTTAGGACCTCCCTAAGTTGCTGAGTGTGGCTTTGAACTTGGGATCCTCCTGCCTCAGTCTCCTAAGTTGCTGGGATTAGAGGCATACACCATCACACGTCTGGCTAGATACTTAGATACTCTAGACTTACATGGTTTATGATTTTATCTGTCTTGGCTTCATCGCTTGTGGGTAGTTGTCTTAAGTACTCTGATTCATTAATACACTTTTTTTTTTGGATATGGAGATTGAACCCAGGGGGTGCTTTACCACTAAGCTACATCTCTGCCCCCCCTTTTTAATATATATATTTTTTATTTTTAAGTGGACACAATATCTTTATTTTACATTTATGTGGTGCTGAGGATCGAACTTAGTACCTTAAGCATGCTAGGCGAGCGTTCTACCTCCGAGCCACAATCTCAGCCCCTCTCCAGCGTTTTTTATTTTTAGAGATAAGGTCTTGTTAAGTTGCTGAGGCTGGTCTCCCAACTTGTGATCTTTCTGCCTTAGCTGCCTGAGTCCCTGGGATTATAGGTATGTGCCATCACACCTGTTCAGTAATACACTTTCAATATAAAATTGTTATATTTTCTTTGAAGAATGAGCACCCATAATATTTTTTTTTTCATTTTTTTTGAGAGACATATAGTTCAGATAAATAGCCATTTATTTATTTATTGATTGATTGATTGCAGTACAGGGGATTGAACCCAGGAGTGCTCTGCCACCCAGCCATATTCCCAGCCCTTTATTTTATTTAATAAATAAATGAATTTATTGACATATTTTGCAATGCTGAGAATCAATCCCTGGGCCTCACACATGTTAGGCTATATCCCCAGCATTTTATTTTCTATTTTGAGACAGGATTTTGCTGTATTACTGAGACTGACTTCAGTCAGATCCTTCTGACTTGCCTTCCTCAGTTTCTGGGATTAGAGGCATTCCAACATGGCTCATTTATTCTTTCAGAGTATACAATTTAGTGGATTTTAGTATGTTCATAGAGTTGTGCAACCATTTCCATTATAATGTTTAAATTAAGAACAGGTTCACGGCTGGGGATGTGGCTCAAGTGGGAGCGTGCTCGCCTGGGTTCGATCCTCAGCACCACATAAAAATATTGTGTCCATTGAAAACTAAAAAATAAACATTAAAAAAAAGAGAACAGGTTCAGAATATAAGTGGGAAAGACTCAACAATGATTTTTTTTTTAAATTTGTTTATAGTTGTAGGTAATATCTACAACTATTTTGCTTGTTTTTATGTGGTGCTGAGGCTCAAACCCTGGGACTCACTTGTGCTAGGCAAGCGCTCTACCACTGAGCTACAAACCCAGCCCCTCAATAATGACTTGACCCACACCTTTTTAAGGAATTTGTAAATAAATTAAAAAAATACATAAGGAATGTCAGTTTTATAGTTATTCTTATTTCTAGTGTCTTTTATTGCTCATTCATTCAGCAAATATTTGAATGTGTATTAGGTGCCAGGCACTCTTCTGGAATTTTGAGTCTATAACTAGGGGAAAAAAAAACAACTAAAAACTCTGTACTCAAGGAGTTTGCTTTCTAGTGGGAAAGACAGGTAGTTTAAAAAAATTAATTACATAGTATATCAGAGTAACTAGAACCATGGAGAAAAGTGAAAATGTGTGTGTGGGTAGGAGGAAATAAGTTTTAAATGGAGTGGTCAGAGGAAGCTTCCAGTAAGTGTGCCAAGGTAATTTTTAAGGGTAAAATAGAATAATGTGTCTTTTTTATTTTTTTAATTATTACAATTTCAAACTTTGGCAGTATAATGTATTTTAAGTTGTAGACATAATGCCTTTATTTATTTATTTGTAAGTGATGCTGAGAATCAAACGCAGTGCTTCACCTGTGCTAGGCAAGTGCTCTATCACTGAGCCACAACTCCAGTCCTAGCAGTATAGTTTTAAGAGACTAAAAAATAAAAAGATAACCTGTAAGAGGGAGAGACTTGCCTTCCCTCCTTCATTGGGTTAAAGATTGTCTTGAATCTTTGTTATGTAAAAGTCCCCCAGTGTTGAGTCCTGTTTTATAATAGTCCTCTGGTGCGCACCGTTGGAGATACTGACTTCAGCTATAACCTGTGCTGGCCACTATTTTTATAGTTTCAGCACACATGGGTGTTCATAGCTTTTTTTTTTTTTTTGGTCAATTTTACGGGGATGAAGGGGATAGTAGGAAGATAAAATGTGAGCTGTTAAGACATGTTCCTGATGATTTTCACTAGTATATACATAGCATTTCATTAGGCTTTTCAAATTAGGTGGTGATTTTTATTTTATTTTATTTATTTTTGCATGGTGTTGGGTGAAGAACCCATGGTTAGGCAAGCATTCTACTGCTGAGCTACAACCCCAGTCTAAGATGATAGATTTCAAGTGGACAGTTTCTCCTTCCAAAGAACTTTATTCTGTTTGTTGGAGCTATGAACAGTACATGTTTGTGGCAGAATTGATAGCTTGGAAATTGTAATGTTCATGTGTTTATTAAGTAGAGGGCGAGGGCTTTCTGAAAAATCATTAAGAAGTGTTTCTAGGATAATGTAGAATTAATTTTATCTCTGTGTTGGGGTAATTAAAATTTTCATGTAATCTTTTAAGTTTGGGTCCATACCATTGCATCATCATTTTGATCTAACTATACCCAACCACCTATATCCCAACAGCTAAAGGATACTTGGGAAATAATTTTAATTGTCTCAGTACTGGTTTTCCTTTCCTGCCATGGATTTTAGGATGGTGGCCTGATAGGGCCAAAGTTCAGGCAGCAACTAGATGGCTCCTGGGGATTTTGAGGTGGTCAGCAGTTAGTGGAAGCCACTTTTGAGTCAGGTCTTTGGGTTTAATGAGGAAGCCTGCCCCTTTTATATGAGGTGTTCCCTGAGTATCCTAGTTTTCAAATTAGCTTATGCCCTTGTAACTCAAAGATAGGATGTATGCCATTGGGAAGAGAGTTTGAAGAGAAAAACAGAATAAATTGGAACTTGCTGAGTAACATCTGGTATAAGTTCTCCCACAATGTAGTAATTTTTAAAAGATGAAAGCCTGCAAATCAAGATCATCCTTGCATGTAATCCTGAAAAACTTAACAAACTAGAATAGGACTAAATAAAGAAAGATGGTAAGTGAATGCTGAAGAAAAAGGTATGTAGGAAAGGATCATCTTTTTCCTGATGGGAAGGACATTGAAAGTGTAAACATGGTAGACACGATGATTTTGCGTGTTCCACTTTTTTTTTTTTTGGTATCAGGTATTGAACTCGGGGCACTCAACCACTGAGCCACATCCCCAGCCCTATTTTGTATTTTATTTAATATTTGTCCTTTTTAAGTATTTTTTTTTAGTTGTAGACAGACACATTTGGTTTTATATGGTACTGAGAATCGAACCCAGTGCCTCACACATTCAAGGCAAATGCTTTACCAATTGAGGTACAACCCCAGCCCTTTGTATTTTATTTAGAGACAGAGTCCCACTGAGTTGCTTAGCGCCTTGCTTTTGCTGAGGCTGGCTTTGAACTCATAATCCTTCTGCCTCAGCCTCATGAGCCGTTGGGATTACAGGCATGTGCCAATGAGCCTGACACATGTTCCATTTTTATTGTGCAGTATTGCCCCTTTTGGGGCTCTTAGACATTTGGGTTCTGATCTCACTTGAGATCTACTATTTTTTTTCTTTATTCATGTATTTGTATGCTGCGGTGAGTATCAAACCCAGTGCCTCACACATGCTAGGCAAGTGCTCTACCACTGAACTACAACACCAGCCCTTGAGTTCTAGTCTTAAAATTTTGAAATGATCACTGTTTTTTCCAGAGTTTTTCAACTGTTTCAGTTTCCTCCTTTTTAATATTTTTTAAGAATTTTATTACATCTACTTATTTTAGACTCCCAAGTGGTAAACTTCCCAAATACTCCCAATCTTTGGTAGAATAGATAGATGCTAATCAAACTTACTGGCATTCTGTCTCTCTCTTTTTTTTTTTAATATCTATTTTTTGGTTGTAGTTGGATACAATATCTTTAATTAATTTATCTATTTTTATGTGGTGCTGACGGTTGAACCCAAGGCCTCGCCCGTGCTAGGCGGGCGCTGTACCGCTGAGCCACAACCCCAGCCTGCCTTCTCTCAAGAGCGGTGATTTTCACACTGTAATATCAAAACTCCTTCATACTAGAGGTGCTTCAGGGATATTAGAGGTTGGTTACACAGTCTTTGGCCCCACCCTACTCCATAAACCCATTCAGTTAAATAGTTTAGGTTTAACTGATTTGGGTTCTGGGGTGCTATATTTAAAAATATTTTGAAAACCGCTGATATAGAAGAAAGGGTTCAGTCATTGTGTGGATCTTTATTCCAGGGGCAAGAGTGAAATAAGGAGTTCCCAAAATGATTTTTCTTCTACAAATAATAATCATTCTTTTAGAAATTAGTAAGTAACCACCAAATTAGAACTTGCGGTACTCTTACCTCAGCTTCCCTGGTAGCTGGGTTTACAGGTGTGTGCCCCCACACCACTCTGTGGATTTCTTTTGAACTACTTGTTTTCTAAAGTTGATTCTTGCATAAAGACACAATAATTTGGAATGTTTTCACATTTACACTAAATTCAGCAATAGGCATATTGATGTCCTTTATGAAATGGATAAAAATCTAAATTTGTATACTAGGAAAAGAAATTGAGATTTTGTTCTAATATATGAATATATTCTCCTTCTCAGCTGATGTAAGTAATGGTACAGTGAAGAAAGAGTCTTCTAATAAAGAAGTAGCAAGAATATGGATAAATGACATGAAAATGAGAAGTTTTTCCCCAACCTTGGTGAGTTTCAAAAGGTTTATCTGTTTTTATGTAGTATGAAAGTATACTTAAGTTCTTTAGAGCAACTCTCAGGAGGATTTGAACAGAGAAGTGTGTTACGTAAATATGGGAGAAGCTTAAGCCTCATAAGAGTAAATAAAATCACCAAACTGGATGATTTTATAAAATTATGTGTTTGATAGGAATTGATATTACACGTAGCTTTGACAGGTTTTTGTTATGAATTTTACCTGATTAGGAAAAAAGAACGTAAAAAGAATGTAGAGTTAAATATCTTTGATAACTGTTCATTTTATGATTGAACCTGAATGAGCTGTCAGATTGTGTAATGATTTCTTTTTTATTTTATTTATGGTAGTACTGAGGATTTTATTTTATTTTTGGTAGTATAAGTGCAATGGTAGGCACTCTTGTCACTGAGCTACATCTGCAGAGCTGCAGGGTTTTGGGGGTAAGGGGGGTAAGGTTTTGAACTCAGGGGCACTCACAATTGAGCCACATCCCCAGCCCTATTTTGTATTTTATTCAAAGATAGAGTCTCACTGAGTAGCTTAGCACCTTCCTGTTGCCGCGGCTAACTTTGAACTCACCATCCTCCTGCCTCAGCCTCCCGAGCCTAGTTTTTTTTTTTTTTTTAACTGGGGATTTAAACCAGGGGTACTTTATCAGTGAGTTGAATACCCAGCCCTTTGTAAATTTTTTTTATATTTTTGAGACCGGATCTCTCTAAGTTGCTTAGGCCCCAGGTTGCTGCTGAAGCTTGCCTTGAACTTGCCATTCTGTCTCAGCCTCCTGAGTTGCTGGGATTACAGGTGTGCACCACTGGGCCCAGTATCTGTAGCACATTTAAAAATATATATTTTAATTTCAAGATAGGGATACACTAAATTGCCCAAGCAGGCCTTGAACCTGTGATGCTCCTTACTCAGCCTCCCATGTATAATGATTTATATATGAATAATTTGTGATAATCTTTTCTCTTTATATTAGAAATGTGGTAGGTGTTAGGTCAATTGATTTTTAAATATTTAGTAACTTTTCTGTGGATAACGTTGTAAGTGGAGTGGATTTCTATAAGAAGAATGTTATTTGGTGTCCCTCCCTCCCATAAACATAAAATGTGACAACCACCTGAATTAAGTAGTAGTATAAGTTGACCAGAATGTACAGTTTGATCCTCACAATAGAGATTATGAGTTTGGAGAAAGGTGAGACCTCCATGAAGCTTTTTACTTATGAAGGAGGTATGATTTGCAGGAAGAACTTACAGTGAAAGATGAAGGTTCTATGGAGGGCCCTGAATTGAGCTTAAAGAACATCAGTTTGGTGGAGCCACTGGAGGAAAGGGAGAAGCCTGCTAGCGACTCAGGATGGGTAGGGAGAGAGGCAGGTTGAAGACTGGTTAGTAATCTAAAAGTGAGGTAATGAGGGACTAACCTAGGAGAATTATAGGAGGGAATTTGAAAAGAGCAAGGGAAAAGAGAAAAAAAAAGAAAATGAGATGTGGCTGTTGGAGACTGCACAGCACCTGTATCTTGGATTTTGAATAGGGACCAGGAGACCACATACTAGCAACATCCAGTTTACTTAGTATAACAGTAGCAAAGCATTATTCTTTTAGAGACATTTGATATATTTATTACTCATGTTCCCATTACAATCCATGACCAATTTGCCCATAGTATCCTAAAAGTTCTGGGTTAGTCTACTTGTGAATAAACACCTAATACATTGCAAATTGGTAATCTGTGAACCAAAACTAGGTGACAGTTTTTTTTCCCCTTTGGCATTTACAATATTTTGAGTAATTTTGAATTTGTTGCTGCCACATAAATCCTGATTTTTGAAAAACAGTGTATCTGACAGCCCTAGGCCCTCGTTCTTTGCCTAGTAAAATTTGCCTAGTGTTGAGTAGTGAATGTCTGCATTGTGTGTTGGCAGGCATTGCCCAGGAGTCATGGTTTCCCTCAACCCATTATCTCCTTGATCCAAAACTTGTTGTTAGTTGCCATTTCACAACCACTTGGCTTAGAAATGGTGTTGAACTGTGAGCGGCAGTTGTGCATGCTTATAGTATCAGCTACTGAGGAGGCTGGGGTAGAAGAATCATAAGTACAAGGCCAAACTTAGTGACAACCTATTTAAAACTTTTTTTTTTAAGGGGACTGATGCCAGGTGTGGTGTTGCACACCTGTAATCCCAGCAGCTTGGCTGAGGCAGGAGGATAGCAGGTTCAAAGCCAGTCTCAACAAAGCAGGTTGCTAAGCAACTCAGTGGGGTCCTGTCTCTAACTAAAATACAAAATAGGGTTGGGGATGTGGCTTAATGGTAGAGTGCCCCTGAGCTCAATCCCCAGTACCAAAAAAACCAAAAACCAAAACAAATATTAAAAAAAAAAAAAAAAACAGAATTGGGAATCAGTTTTGTTTTTCTTGCCAGTCCCATTGGTTTCCAGTTTCTGAAATTAGGTTTCATTTTGGTGTAATTCTAAGAACTTTTGGAGTACTTTGGATTCAATCTCAGGATCCCGTCAGTACTGATTAGTGGGTCCCCCACGTGCTCTCACATGTACACATACCCCTTTTCCTTTTCACACTGAGCATCTTTGTGCCATCATATTCTCCAGGTTCAGGCAAATAATGAGAGAAATAAACCTGCCTTACCTTTCAGGGATCTCTCTACTCTAGAATTTCTGACTAGGTTTTCTGCCTCTTTCTCCTTGCTATGATTTATTTTTTAGTTGTAGCTGGACACAATACTTTTATTTCATTTATTTAATTTTAGTGGTGCTGAGGATCGAACCCAGGGTCTCACAAGTGCAAGGCGAATGCTCTACCGCAGAGCCACAACCCCAGCCCTTTTGAAAAATATTTCTAAATTTTTTTTAGTTATAAATGGACACAATATCTTTGTTTACTTTTTATGTGGTGCTGAGGATCAACCCAGAGCCTCACATGTCCGAGGCAAGTGCTCTACCACTGAGCCACAACCTAGCCCTTTCTGATTTCTTTTTTCTTTTTTTTTTAGAGAGAGAAATTTTTTAATATTTATTTTTTAGTTTTCGGCGGACAACATCTTTATGTGGTGCTGAGGATCAAACCCGGGCCGCACCCATGCCAGGCGAGCGCGCTACCGCTTGAGCCACATCCACAGCCCTCTGATTTCTTGATACACTTGAGTTTCACAACATTTTCTCTGCTGTTCCTGGAATAAGGAGCTGTTTAATGGTTTTACTGGTAGTGAAGAAAGACATGTTCAGGATCTTCCCATTCCCTTTCATTCCCTTCTCTGTAACATTTGGTCCATTCCCTGGATTTATCAGGGACAGTCTTGGTTTATTCTTTGTTTCTTAGTGTAACTGTTTATAGCACTCCATTTTACCCTCAAGTGTGTTAGGTTTGAAGAATGAAGTCTGTGGCCACCTTATGTGTGCTTGTTGTGATTGTGGAGAAACAGAAGTCTTGAGTAAATTCTCTGTACTCTTGAAGAGTCTTTAAACTCCAGAATCTCTTGAGTTTTGATGTTAGCATCTGAGGGAAAGAAGACACGAGGGAGTGGAATGAGAAGGTGGTCCCGATGTGAGACTTAGTTCTGCTGTGATTGCATGGACTCTGTGTTGGGCTATTTCACTTTTAGTCTTCACATTCCTTGTTCTTTCTAGCACTGGAATTGGAATGAGGAGGACTGAGATATTAGAGTGAGATGTGGGTAACAGAGAGGTAGTATTGAAGGGAAAAATAGTTCCAGATAATGGTGACTGAGGGATTGGAGCCCTGTGGTTACTGATTTGTCTGTAAGGAGTAGAGTGGGTTGCTGTTGGCTGTGCTTATCATTAGAGAAGCAGGGAAGTTGCAAAGTATGACTTAAGTTTTTAGGAAATGTGCAAGAGGTGACATTACAAACTTTCCAGGTATAAAGATTGTGGATATTCCCGCAGAATAGTTTTTCTGTGTTGGCTGGGCCTCTGGCTTCTGGACTTGGTATTGATGATATTTTCTTTGTTACAGAAGGTTCCTGTTGTAAAAGAGGAAGATGAACCAGAGGAAGAAGATGAAGAAGAAATGGGTCATGCAGAAACCTATGCTGAATATATGCCAATAAAGTGTAAGTCTTTGGGATTTGTCAAAATTATAAGACTTCTGGGTTCCTCTGGAATTTAAATAACTCTTCTCTACACTATCTTTTTGTGGTATTGGGGATTGAGCCCAAGGTTGCTTAATCTCTCAGAAACAGCCCTTTTTTAGTTTTTCTTTTGAGACAGGGTCTCGCTGAGATACTTAGGGCCTTGCTAAGTTGCTGAGGCTGGCTTGGAAATTGTGATCCTTTTGCCTCACCCTCCCGAATCACTGTAATTATAGGCATCTGCCACACATCTGGCTCCATATTGTTTTATTGTGAAACAAGGTCTTAATAAATTGCCTAGACTGGCCTTGAATTTGTAATTCTCTTGCTTTAGCCTCCCAAGTAGCTGGTATTACAGGCATGTACACCTGGCTCCCGTACTCACTTTTATCCATTAGAACTTGTTAGTATTGAATACCATAGGATTTGACTAATATAAGTTTTATAATGTGTTTTGGTTACGTTAGCTGGGTGCAATGATGCCTGCCTGTAATCTCAACTAGGAGGGAGGCTGAGAAAGGATTGCAAGTTTGAGGCAAGCCTGAGAAATTGAAATTTTATCTTACTTCAATATAAAAAACAAAAAGGAGTGAGCATATAACTGAGTGGTAGAGGGTCCCTGGATTCAGTTTCCAGTACCATAAGAATAAGTAAAGCTATATGAAAATTTTACTGAGGATTTTTTTTCCTCTACACAATTTGAAAACTTTGTTATAGATTGAAGATTAAAATATTTTTAGTTGTCGATGGACTCAATACCTTTATTTTGTTTACTTATTGTTTTATATAGTGCTGGGGATCGAACGCAGCGCCTCATGCATACATGCTAGGCAAGTACTGTACCACTGAGCCATAACCCTAGCCCCCAGGTTGAAGTTTTTTTAAAACTAAGATTAATAATTCTTAGGTTATAGTTGGGCATGGTGGTGCATGCCTGTAATCCCAGCAGCTTGGGAGGCTGAGGTAGGATATCTTGAGTTCAAAGCCAACCTCACCAAATTTAGTGAGGCCTGATTCAAAACAAAACATAAAGTATGGACTGGGGATGTGGCTCAGTGTTTAAATACCCTTGGTTCAGTCCCTAGTACCAAAAAAAAGAAATTCTTGGGTTATATTTTGTTTAAAGTTTATTTTGCTCAAATAAATAGAGCTTATAAAATCGAAACAAATTGTAGAGATGTAAATATATGTAATAATGTATATTTTGCACAGGTTATTCAAAAGCATAAAGACATTGGACTTTTAAATAACTTGTGCTATTTAAAAATAACTGATTTTTGGGCTGGGGCTATGGCTCAGTGGTAGAGCACTTGCCTAACATGTGTGAGGCCCTGCATTCCATCCTCAGCACCACATAAAAATAAATAAACAAAGGTAGTATTGTGTCCAACTACAACTAAAAAATAAATGTTTAAAAAAAAAATCACTGATTTTTCTTAACATAGTTTTTGCCTATAAGATAATATCCATGATTAATTTTTTTAGTGGCCACTCTATAAAGTTGAAATTTAATTATTTTTAAGTGTTTATATAGAAATTTTTACTTTTTCATTTTGTGTGGGTAATATCATGGATGAAAATCTATGTCTAGAAAATATCTTATAAATTTTAGAATTTGTAAAAAGCTGCTAATATTTATTTTTTAAAAAATATATTTTTATTGGGCTGGGGTTGTGGTTCAGGGATAGAGCGCTTGGCTGGCACGCGTGAGGCACTAGATTTGATCCTCAGCACCAGATAGAAATAAATAAACGAAATAGGAGTATTGTGTTCAACTACAACTAAAAAATAAATACTAAAAAAAAATGGAGTTGGGATTGTAGCTCAGTGGTGGAGCGCTTGCCTAGCATGTGTGATGCACTGGGTTCGATTCTCAGTACCGCATACAAATAAATAAAAATAAAGGTCTGTCAACAACTAAAAAAATATTTTAAAAAAATGTTGGAGGGACTGGGTTTTTTTTTTTATATTTATTTTTTAGTTTTAGGTGGACACAATGTCTTTATTTTTATGTGGTGCTGAGAATCGAACCCAGTGCCTCACGCATGCCAGGTGAGTGCGCTACTACTTGAGCCACATCCCCAGCCCAAGGGCTGGGGTTTAACAAAGGTATTTTTAAAAATCTTGGAAAAAAGTGTTTTATTGTTTTTTTTCCTATTAGATAGACAAAACACCTTAATTTTATTTTTATATGGCGCTGCAAATGAAACGCAGTGTCCCACGCTCACTAGGCAAGCATTCTACCAACTGAGCTACAATCCCAGCCCCTACAATAGTAATATTTAAATTGAACTAAAATTCTGTTGACCAACTTCATGTTGTCCCTGATACACTAAATATTTAAAATGAGTTTTCTGGGCCAGGGTTGTGGCTCTGTGGTACAGTGCTTGCCTAGCATGCATGAGCCATTGGGTTTGAGCCAGGAGTGGGGATGTACACATATATGCCACCAACTTGGAAGCCTGGGGCCAGGAGGATTGCAAATTTGACATCAATCTGGGCAATTTACTGAGACTATGTTTCAAAATAAAAAAAGGGGTAAGAATGCAGTTGAGTGACCCTTAGTTTAACCCCCAGTACAGGAAAGGAAAAAAAAAAAGAATATCAAACGGGGTGGGTATGGTGTCTGGAATTGTTTTTTTCTTCTAAATTTAAAGTTTTCACACAAGGGTCAAGAATTTGTCTATGATTTTTATTTATTTATTTTGAGAGGGTCAGGAACTTGTCTATTTTTTGTTTGTTTTTGAGAGGGACAAGGGAACTGATGATTGAACCCCATGGCACTTGACCACTGAGCCACATCCCTAGCCCTATTTTGTATTTTACATAGAGACAGGATCTCACTGAGTTGCTTAGCACCTCACCATTGCTGAGGCAGGCTTTGAACTCGAGATCCTCCTGTGTCAGCCTTCTGAACTGCTGGGATTACAGGTATTCACCACTGAGCCCAGCTGCCTATGACCTTTTAAAACAGAGGTTAGCAGATGAAATCCGAACCATTCCCTGCTTTAGTAAATGAAGTTTTGTTGAAACATGGTCATACTCGTTGGTGTATTTACTGTCCATGGCTGCTTTTCCACTGTAGTAGTTACAGGGGAAGCTGTATGACTGAAAATATTTACTATTTGATCAGAAAACATTTGCCACCATTTAAGATTATTAGTGTTCTACATTGTGAGGAGTTAATTGCTCTTTAATATTATAGGTAGGGTTTTCCTTTCAAAGTAAAATCAGATTACAGATTTATTTCTCTGAATGAAATGAGTGAGGTATAACCTAGGATTAATGAGTTATTTCTGGAAAACCTGATGGTGTGCACTGAATTCGTGTCTTTGAATTTTTTTTTTTTTACTTTATTTATTTTTTGAAATAATGTCCTGCTATGTTGCCCAGGCTGGCCTCTAAACTCATCGACTGGAGCGATCCTCCTGTCTTGACGTCCTGGGACTATACACATGCCCACAATGCCCAATTAATTTCTGAGTTTTAAAATTAGACCTTATCATTGTGTCTCTGTCCAAATCATATGCAGTTGTTACTCATTTTAGCCAAATTTATTTACTTTATTATCAGTAACTTTTTCTCTACAACCTTGGAGTAGTTATTTATTTTCTTGTTTTAAGAAAAATGTTAGAATAAAACTGGAAATGTTATTAGAATGTTATAAATGAAGTATCTTAAAAATTTTCTAGTGAAAATTGGCCTGCGTCACCCAGATGCTGTAGTGGAAACTAGCTCTTTATCCAGTGTTACTCCTCCTGATGTTTGGTACAAAACATCTATTTCTGAAGAGACCATTGATAATGGCTGGTTATCAGCTTTACAGCTTGAAG
Source organism: Marmota monax (assembly GCF_021218885.2). Classification (NCBI taxonomy): domain Eukaryota; kingdom Metazoa; phylum Chordata; class Mammalia; order Rodentia; family Sciuridae; genus Marmota; species Marmota monax. The sequence goes on from NW_026692583.1 coordinate 1,367,457, forward strand.
CAGTTACATATGCAGCCCAGGTAAGTAAGAATTCATAATTATATATAATATATATGTTTTTTTTTTACCTGAGTCTGTATACTATGGTTATTTTAGTTGAAAGGTAGCTTTTTTGCATGAAAATCTTTTTTATTTTTATTTTTTTGTATTAAGGATTGAACTCGGGTATTTTACCTCTGAGCCATATCCCCAGTGTTTTTGTTTGTGGTTTTTTTTTTTTTTTTTTAAGTTTTTTTTTTGAGCGAGGGTCTCACCAAGTTTGCCGAGACTGGCCTTATACTTGTGATCTTCTTGACTCTGCCTCCTGAGTTGCTGGGAGTAAAAGGACTGGGGATGTAGCTTTGTGGTAGAGCATCCCTGGGTTCCAGTACCTCAAAACAAACAAAAAAAGCCAAGCACAATGGCCCATGCTGGTAATCACTGTGTGAGTCAAGAGGATTACAAGTTTAAGACCTGTACTAGCAATTGAGAACTTGTCTTAAATTAAAAATAAAAATATAATTTAGTAGTAAAGCATTTCTGGGCTCAATCCCCAGTACCAAAAATAAAAATACGTATGTGTGGATATTTGTTACTACCCAAAGCTGGAAAGATAGACTGCTCCTACTTTTGTGGATGATGGAGTAAATATATGTGACCACATTGCAAGGCGTATTCAATAGGCCTTGAAAGCTATGTGACCTAGAGTTAAACACCAGTGTTGAAAGGATTTTAGACATTTTTTATTTCTCTGAAATTAATGACTTACATAGCTAACACCACCCCAAATCACGTGTGACATAGAAGTTTGCATTTGAGTATGTAAATGTTGAAAGGGGTATGGACGATTTTTCACCATTTTATAGCCTGAGTTTTTGATGACTGGGAAAATAAGAGAAGAAAATGTGATAAGTCTTTAAAGAGTATTTACCTTGAAGTACTAAACCCTTTATAATTCATGTAAAAATAGGTGAAGTCAGTATGTTCTTTAAACCATATATGAAAGATAAAAATATATATAGGATTGGGGCTGAAGTTGTAGCTCAGTGGTAGAATACTTGCCTACCGTGTGTGTGACACTGGGCTACATTCTCAGCACTACTGAAAACAAATAAGTAAAATCATTTAAAAAATATATACATATATTTTTCAGCACCACATAAAATAAATAAATAAAAATAAATATAAAAAAACCATACACGTATATAGGATTACACACTAACCATTTTTTTTTTTCAGCAACATGAAACATTCCTACCTAATGGAGATCGAGCTGGCTTCCTAATAGGTGATGGTGCAGGTGTGGGAAAAGGCAGGACGATAGCAGGAATCATCTATGAAAATTACTTGTTGAGTAGAAAAAGAGCATTATGGTAAGAGTTTGGTTTGTCTTCAGTAGCTCTCATTTCTGAATAATTAACTTCATATAGAGATGGGTTTTAGTGTGTAGGTCTTTTGAAGTGTCAAAACCTGGCTTTATTCCTGAATTCTAGAATGATGTGATTTGCATTTAATTTTTTTTTTCTTTAAAACAGGTTTAGTGTTTCAAATGACTTAAAGTATGATGCTGAAAGAGATTTGAGGGATATTGGAGCAAAAAACATTTTGGTTCATTCATTAAATAAGGTATGAAAGTTTCCTGTTCAGTTGGAAATTTAGTAAAGTATTGACTCCTCTTTGAGATGGGAGTAATAGTTTCTACTCTTTCCACAGTTGCTGAGGATTAAATGAGCTATTCCATAGAAAGGGTAGTGAGTGCCAGCTGCTCTTTGAGGGTTTGACTCTTTGTCATATAGTAGCAAGCAAAATAGGCAAGTTCCCTGCTGTAATAGCATTTAGCCTCTAAGTCTTCAGTGTTAGTTTCTAGAGTAATTTTTTATGGCTATAAGGGTAGTGTAGAAAGGTAGTGTGCCTGTCATTTTAGGTCACCAAATCCCCTGTAGTGTATGTTGGAAATTGGCTTTTAGACTGTTTTCAGTATTTGTCCAGCTAATGGACTTGCGTGTCTGCAAGAAAATGTATGTTGGTGTCTAAAGCAAATTTTAATTTGATTAGAACCTTATTGTTCATTTAGGAAAGCTTTATTAACATTCTGTGCATCTTTTAATTGTAAAGGTACATGTGACAGACCTACAAATGACTCCCCATTATCCTTAAAAATAAGTACATGTTGGGGCTGGGGTTGTGGCACGGTGGTAGAGTGCAAATAAAAAAAAAGTACATGTAAGTCTACTTTCCCAGTGAGTCCTAAATTGGTTCATTTTTTGCTGTTGCCTCTCCAATAAGCAAGTCACTGATGAACAGGGGATCTGAATAATGAATTGAATTGATGGGCAGTTAAAAACACTGTTTTGACTACGAACAATTTAAAAACATGCAACTGGCATCTACAAATGGTTTTTATTTTTGAGCAGTATAGATGAGTAAGAGCGTATTAACTATTACTCATAAATCCATACTCTTAGAACTTAAATCACAGTGCCTGCCATATAATCAGTCTACAATAAATATTTGTGGAGTAAGTATTGTACCTTTTTCTTAGGGGAGTTTGGTTTTCATGTTTTGGTGATAGATTTTCTTGAATTTGAAAAGTAAATCCTGTACCAAAAAGTGTGTGTATGTACATACAAGAAATTTTGCGTATTGTCTTAAGTGGTAGTTTGATTTTTCTGTACTTGTCTTGAGCCTACCAGGTGAAGAGGTTGGGATGGGATAAATGTTTCCAAGAGAAAGGTATGCTAATCACATTCTTCTCTCTCTCTCTTTTTTTTTTTAGTTTAAATATGGAAAAATTTCTTCCAAACATAATGGGAGTGTGAAAAAGGGTGTTATTTTTGCTACCTATTCTTCCCTTATTGGTGAAAGCCAATCTGGTGGTAAATATAAAACTAGGTTAAAACAACTTCTGCATTGGTGCGGTGATGACTTCGATGGAGTGGTATCCTTTATGACAGTTGTATTTATTTTATATTTCTTAATTGCACAAAGATTTGTAAGGAAGTACCTTCACAAAGGAAGAATGCTCAGTTTAATAATTTTTGAAAATGAGCACTTTAATGATTAGAGTCTAAGGCACCTGGAAAATCTGTCAGATAGTGCATCAATATTTAAACTCCTGGTTTTGGGAAGTGTTTATATATAGGGGAATTCTGAATTATTCTGTTAACCTTTTTTTTTTTTTTTAAGAGAGTGTGTGAGAGGGAGAGAGAGAGAATTTTTTGATATTTCTTTTTTAGTTTTCAGCGGACACAACATCTTTGTTTGTATGTGGTGCTGAGGATCGAACCCGGGCCGCACGCATGCCAGGCGAGCCGGCTACCGCTTGAGCCACATCCCCAGCCCCCTGTTAACTTATGTGGGGATTTATATTGCATATTTAAACATTTAGTACCTGAGAATATTTTTTTCAAAATGTATTTGTTCATAGCACATTTTATATCGTCCTGCATGAGGGACATAAAGTGTCCTGGTTAAATTAAAGTGCTGGTTAAATTAGTTGCCAATTATTCTTCTAAGTACATAGTTTTTACCAAAATATCTCTCTTGCAGCAGGTATTTTTTTTTCATTCTAATTAAGAACTTAAATATCTGTTCAGGCACAGCGCCACTTGCCTGGAATTCCGGCTTGGGAGGCTGAGGCAGGAGGACTACAAGTCTTTGCGCAGCTGGGTGATTTAGCCATACCCTGTCTCAGGATTTTAAAAAATAGCTGGACAGCTTGGTGTATTCCTGTAGTCCCAGTGATTCTGGAGGCTTATGCAAGAGCAATGCAATTTTGGACCTGCCTTAGCCCTGTCTTAAAATTTAAAAAGACTGGGGATGTAATGTAGCTCAGTAGTAAAGTGCTCATAGGTTTAATTCTTAGTACTGTTCACATACACAGTGGTTAAGATAAATACCAAATTCAGTGGATTCCTCAGAGCCTGGGAGGGGGGGGGCAGGGGATGAAATAGAGGAGAAGCACATAGAGATCTTCCTATGCGCCTGTAATCTTTTTTTTTTTTTTTTTTTTAATGATCTGGCTCACCACTTTTTTTTTTTTTTGAAGAGGGGGAAAGAGAGAATTTTTTTTTTTAAATATTTATTTTTTTAATTTTCGGCAGACACAACATCTTTGTTTGTATGTGGTGCTGAGGATCGAACCCGGGCCGCACGCATGCCAGGCGAGCGCACTACCGCTTGAGCCACATCCTCAGCCCACGCCTGTAATCTTGAAAAGAAAACCAGAAGACATCAAAGAAAAAGTTAATTTTTGCTGAAAATTCATAGGCATTTAATATTTTTTTTAACCTTACTCAGTAGCTTTTCTTTTTTTTTTCTTTTTTTTTATTGGTTGTTCAAAACATTACAAAGCTCTTGACATATCATATTTTATACATTAGATTCAAGTGGGTTTTGAACTCCCATTTTTACCCCAAATACAGATTGCAGAATCGCATCGGTTACACATCCACATTTTTATATAATGCCATGTTAGTAACTATTGTATTCTACTACCTTTCCTATCCTCTACTATCCACACTCCCCTCCCCTCCCATCTTCTCTCTCTACCCCATCTACTGTAATTCATTTCTCTCCTTGTTTTTTTTTTTTTTTTTAAAAGAGAGAGAGAGAGAATTTTTAATATTTATTCTTTTAGTTTTCGGCGGACACAACATCTTTGTTTGTATGTGGTGCTGAGGTTCGAACCCGGGCCACATGCATGCCAAGCAAGCGCACTACCACTTGATCCACATCCCCAGCCCCTCTCCTTGTTTTTTTCCCCTTTCCCTCACAACCTCTTATATGTAATTTGTGTAACAATGAGGGTCTCCTTCCATGGCATTTAATATTAATGTGATATGTTCCTTAATTTGTTCCTAATAGATAGTGTTTGATGAATGTCATAAAGCAAAAAACCTTTGTCCTGTTGGTTCTTCAAAGCCAACCAAGACAGGCTTAGCAGTTCTGGAGCTTCAGAACAAATTGCCAAAAGCCAGAGTTGTTTATGCTAGTGCCACTGGTAAGTAGTTTTCTAATGTAAAGAGATAGGTGGGGCTGGGGTTGTAGTTCAGTGGTAGAACACTTGCCTAGTATATGCAAGGCACAGAGTTCGATTCATATAAATTAACAAAATAAAAAAGGTCCAAATAAAATAACACCAACTTTGTTTAAAAAAAAAAAAAACAGAGATAGGTATATGCCATTTTTGCAGTTCTGATATATTTGGGGGTTTTCCAGGTGCTTCTGAACCGCGCAACATGGCCTACATGAACCGTCTTGGAATATGGGGTGAGGGAACTCCATTTAGAGAATTCAGTGATTTTATTCAAGCAGTGGAACGCAGGTAATATGGCTTATGGCGCATACTTTTCCCATTAGGAATCTTTAATAGATGTGTTACTGCTAAAACCCCATCACTGTATGTTAAGTTCTAATTTATTTACTGATAGTTACTGTGTGTTTTAATTTTATTCAGAGGGGTTGGTGCCATGGAAATTGTTGCCATGGATATGAAGCTTAGAGGAATGTACATTGCCCGACAGCTGAGCTTTACTGGAGTGACCTTCAAAATTGAGGAAGTTCTTCTTTCTCAGAGCTATGTTAAAATGTATAACAAAGCAGTCAAGCTGGTGAGAAATGTTTCTTAATTTCTGATGCTTTTAATGTAATTGATAAGACTTCTGTTAGGTCTGTCCATTGTAATGTCTCAGCCCACAAGAAACCATTTCGCTGTGAAACAACAAATAAATATTATGACACGCTATTTACCCAAGTCATCATTTCCCAAATTTTCCAGGTTTTCCATTTATTTCGGTTACATGAATTTTGAAATTATAATGTAGCTATATCCTGTAAGATAACTGCATTATGTATTAAGAAATTTTGATTCCCAGTTACTGAAGATTGAATAACTACATTATATAGCTGTGTTCATAGATGAAATATGTAAAATGTTGATTCTGTATCTTCAGTGGGTCATTGCCAGAGAGCGGTTTCAGCAAGCTGCAGATCTGATTGATGCCGAACAACGAATGAAGAAGTCCATGTGGGGTCAGTTCTGGTCCGCTCACCAGAGGTTTTTCAAATACTTGTGCATAGCATCCAAAGTTAAAAGGGTTGTGCAACTAGCTCGGGAGGAAATCAAGAATGGAAAAGTAAGTTGGGGAAGACTTATTGGTTTTCCTTAAGTTGTTGGTTTTGTGGGTGTTTTTTCTACTTGTGAGTTGGATCTTCTGAAGAATAGTTGCAAATATGTTAATGTATTAAAACTTATAAACATAGATTTTTTTAAAACCATAAAACCAGTGTCTGTTTAGAACATTTTTTAGATAGTTCAGTATATGATATAATAAATAATTCTATGTCTGCCATCCCTACCTGTCACTGCTAATGATCTGGGGATGTGTATCTCCTTAAACTGTTTTTTTTTTTTTTTTTCCCTTTCTTTCTTTACTTTCATGGGGGATTGAAACTAGGACACTTAATTACTGAGCTGCATCGTGGTCCCCCTTTTTTAAATATCTTCATTTTATTTATTTATTTTTATGTGGTTCTGAGGATTGAACCCAGGGTCTCGCACATGCTAGGCAAGCGGTCTACTGCTGAGCCACAGCCCAGCCCTACATCACCAGCCTTTTTTTAAAGAAAAATTTTTGTAGTTGTAGATGGACAGAATGCCTTCATTTTGTTTATATGAGGTGTTGAGAATTGAACCCAGTGCCTTATACATGCAAGGCAAGTGCTCTACCACTGTGCCACAACCCTAACCCTTGATGAATATAGTATCTACTTAAAACACAAGAGCTGTAAACTCCCTAAAGTCAGGAATAGTAATCTTGCTTGCTATTTATAATCTATTTCCTGAGTTTTTGAGATATAGTATATCTCAAATATATGTAATGAATCAAACATTCTTTACATTAATGGTGTCATTCTATGAAAATTTTGAATTCAAGGACACATAACCCCAGAGCCACATCCCCAACCCTGTTTTATATTTTATTTAGAGACAGGGTCTCACTGAGTTGCTTAGCTCCCTGCTGTTGCTGAGGCTGGCTTTGAACTTGCAATCCTCCTGCCTGTACCTCCTGAGCTGCTGGAATTACAGGCCCATTCTTTGACTCTTTAAACAAGTTTTCACTATTTGAAAATATGTCTTCATAAGAAACCATAAATATATTTTTATTTATATTAAATACACTTATAATAAATACATTTTCTTTTCTCCAGTGCGTCGTAATTGGTCTGCAGTCCACAGGAGAAGCTAGGACTTTAGAAGCCTTGGAAGAGGGCGGAGGAGAATTGAATGATTTTGTTTCAACTGCCAAGTAACATTTTTGGTTTTCTTCTTGAGTTTTTACTTAGATTAGTTCAAATGTTGGCATTTCCTTGAGGCAGAATTTTTTGTTCACTTATATTTTCAAAAGTTTACCCTTCTGGGTTTTTGCAATTCTGTCCTTGTTTATATTGCAATGTCTTTTGGGAATTAATAATATAAAAATCTCATGATCCTGAAATGTTAAGCATTTTGCCAGTATTACACATAATATGTGAACTAACAGAAGAACTTAATTTTTGTGTTGTACATCTTAGAAATATGTGACAATGTGATTGGGTTTCAGTTAAGCTTTATGTATTTTTTATTTCTCAGAAGAATAGTAACTGTAGTCAGCCCCATTATAAGATATGCTAGAAAATATGGAAAACCCCCCATATATCCCCATACCTAAAAAAAAAAAAATAGACCTGAGATCTTCCAAAATCTTAAAAAATTCTGATAATAAAATTAGTATATAATCTTTATACTCCTTCTTGCCTTTGGGAATACAGGTAAATACAACTGAGAACAGCTTAGCAAAATTTGTATTTTTCTGTACTTAACTGCCTAGAACTAGAACTATCACCTGTCACATGTGGCTATTGAGCAGTTGAAATGACCTTTCCAGATTTAGTGCCATTAATGTAAAATACACACCAGATTTCAAAGGCTTCCTAAGGAAAAAAATATAAAACATCTTATTAAACATTGAAGTGCTATATTGCGTTAAAATGTTATCAAGTTTATATTTTCCTGTAGTAATATGAATTAAATTCTGGCTATCTACCATTGAGCTACATCCCAGCCATTTTATTATTCACTTATTTTTTAGAAACAGGGTTTTGGATATCTGATTTTTTTTCTCAAGAGTGATTGAATATAACCTGAGTTGTTAGGGGAGTCCAAAAGGTTAGCATTTGATTGCGAGTTTTCTTTGTAATTATATATTTTCCTGAATATATAATTTATTTAGGTTAACCTTGAACTTGTGATATCTCTGCATTAGCCTCCCAAGTCACTAATATTAAAGGATTAAGGGTATCTGCCACTACACCTTGCCCCCCCCCCCCCAAATAATGAATTTTATTGTGTTTATTTTGTGGCACCAGGAAGTAAATCCAGGGCCTCACAAATACTGGGTCACTTTGTTGCCCAGTCTGGGATTCTCCTGAGTAGCTGGTTTGGGGGTTGGTTTGTTGTTGTTGTTTTTTTTTTTCCTTTTCCCAGTATTTGCTATTTTGCCCAGGCTGGTCTTGGCTCAAATGATCCTCCTGCCATGCCTCCAGGTAGTGGGACTACAGTTATGTTCTACTATACCCAGGTCTTTTACTTTATAGTGTAGCTATGAGGACATATGAAAATTGCTTATGTGATTTTGTGTACAGTATAATAATTGTACAGATTTGACCTAGAAAATTAGAATTTATTTGAACTGGGTTGTGTTTTGTAAGATTGAATAAAGTGTATTTTTTTCATAGAAATATATTTAGTAGGACTTTACATGTAATAAATTATTCTCTTTCCTACAGAGGAGTCCTACAGTCACTCATTGAAAAACACTTCCCTGCTCCAGATAGAAAGAAACTTTATAGTCTGCTGGGAATTGATCTGACGGCTCCAAGTAATAACAGCTCACCCAGAGATAGTCCTTGTAAAGAAAGTAAAGTAAAGAAGCGGAAAGGTGAGTGCTTTTCCTTAAATGTTAATGTTGAAAGAACTTAAATTTGAATTGTTTTTTAAAGAGAGAGAGAATTTTAATATTTATTTTTTAGTTTTCGGCGGACACAACATCTTTGTATGTGGTGCTGAGGATCGAACCCAGGCTGCACGCATGCCAGGCGAGCGCGCTACCGCTTAAGCCACATCCCTAGCCCAAATTTGAATATTTTGAAACAACTTTGTTTTATGAATGAACTACTGTCCTCATACTGGCAAGAGGTGGTCAGTTTTCACTGGTGTGCTTCTGTAGTATTGAGTGTGAAACTATACCCTGTTTTAATTTAGATCTTGAACAGTTGACAGGTGCTAGACGCTGTGGTCAAGCATTTGACCATATATTATGTTATTTAACCCACCAGAGGTCGTAGGAAATTAGATTTTGCTTTTTTAGTTTTATAGACAGGAAAACAAAAACACAAAAAAAGATAAATAGGTTCAGGAATGTTCCAGCTTCACATGGCTAATGAACAATGCCATGTGGACCAAAATCTGGGACTTTCAATCGTTAGAACTGCCTTTAATAAATAGAGTTGCGTGAGGAATTCAAAGAGCCTTTAGGCTGGGCATGGTGGTGCACACCTGTAATCCTAGTGGCTTGGGAAGCTGAGACAGGAGGATTGCAATTTGAAGGTCAGCCTCAGCAACTTTACCTAACCTTTTCGCAAAATGAAAAATGAAGGATTTGGGCAGGGTTTCATTGCAAATGCCTGTAATCCCAGGTACGCAGGAGGCTGAAGCAGGGATAGTAAGTTCAAGGCCAGTGTCAGCAACTTAGAGAAACTGGTGAAATGGCTGTCTCAAAAGCAAAAAAGGGTTGGGGATGTAGTTCATTGATAAAGTACCCCTGGGTTGAGTCCCCAGAACTAAAATAATAAGTAAAATAGTTCAGAACAACAGCTTGTTTACCTTTAAAAATGAGAATTTATAAATTGATACTTTATATGTATTCCATGACCATGAACCTGTATTTATTATTTGGGCTCTTCCCACAACCTGTTACACAATGAAATTGTGTTTGGCCCAGAGATTCCATCTTAAGTCTTTTGTCCTGAATTTGTTTTGAAATATGTGCACTTTGTAAGCAGGTCTGGAGTATGTTCTTGGATATCTGATTTTTTTCTCAAGAATGATTGAATATAACCTGAGTTGTTAGGTTATAACCAAAAGGTTAGCATTTGATTGCGAGTTTTCTTTGTAATTATATATTTGCCTAAATGTTTTCCGTCTGTGCTTCTCATTTGAATTAACTCATGACCTAAGTGTGATGTCCTGCTCTTTAAAAATGTATTTTGGCTAACTATCTTTTTTGCGACTTGAGAGTAGGTGAAGAAATAGCTCGAGAAGCCAAAAAAGCTCGAAAAGTTGGTGGCCTTACTGGTAGCAGTTCTGATGACAGTGGAAGTGAGTCCGATGCCTCTGACAATGAAGAAAGTGACTATGAGAGCTCTAAAAACATGAGCTCTGGAGACGATGATGATTTCAATCCGTTTAGAGATGAGTCTAGTGAAGATGATGAAGATGGTAAGTTTTTCTGTGTATTGGGTGTGAATGAAGGATATTATGCTCCAGGGTATTTGACAATGGAATATTAGCATCTTTTTTTCTGTGTAGTACAAATGGTCACATAGTCCTAACCTTTGCTTGGTGGGAAGCTCCTAGCTTATCTGTCTTTGGGAGGTTTGAACCTCATTTATGGCAGATGATAATCTGTTTTGAGCAGTTGTTTTAATTGAACTTCAAAATGTGGGATGGTGCCTGTGTTTATGGCAAGGTTATACTGGACATTGTGATGACGACTCAGAACTATCAGTTCACAATATAAAAATATTCAAAGGTTAGGGGTTGTCTTCTTTAAATATTGTGTGTTCAACAGATGATTTGACATCTTTTCTTGACTTTCAGATCCCTGGTTAATCAGAAAAGATCACAAAAAAAACAAAGATAAAAAAAAGAAGAAGAGTATAGATCCAGATTCTATTCAAAGTGCCTTATTAGCATCAGGTCTTGGATCAAAACGACCTAGTTTTTCATCTACACCAGTTATCTCACCCGCTCCTAACAGTACACCAGGTATCTTTGTAGAAATGTGCTTATGTGCTTTATCTGTAATGTATGCTGTTTATTTATTGTGACAGTAGGGATTGAAGTCAGGGCACTCTACCACTGAGTTGATATCCCCAGCCCTGTAGTATTTTAATGTTTTTTGTTGTTGTTATCAGTGGACTTTTATTTTACTTATATGTGGCATAAGAATCGAATCCAGTGCCTCATACATGCAAGTTATAACCCCAATGCTCTCTTTATTTTTTGTTTTGAGATGGTCTCACAAAGTTACCAAGGATGCCCTTGATCTTGCCACCCTGTTGACTCATCCTACCCATTGTTGCGATTATAGGAGTAGGCCACTGTGCCTGACTAAAATATGCTTTTTTGTGGTACTATGGACTGAACTCTTAGGTGCTCTACCAGTGAGCTTTGTTATCCTCCCCCCCCCCCCTTAGTTGTAGTTGGACATAATACCTTTGTTCATTTTTTTATGTAGTGCTAAGGGTTGAACCCAACACCTCGCATATGCCAGGCAAGCACTTTACCACTGAGGCACAACCCCAGCCTCTATTTTCTATTTTGAGACAGAGTCTGGCTAAGTTGCCCAAGCTGGCCTCACACTTGAAATCCTCCTGAGCCACTGGGATTATAGTCATGGGTCAACACACCCATCTTTAATATGGTTTTCTTCTGTGTGTGTGTGTGTGTAGTCTTTATATATATTTTTTCAGTTGTTGGACTTTCAGTTTATTGACTGATTGATTGAGGTGCTAAGGATCAAACCAAGTGGTGCACGCCTCTGAGCCACAACCCCAGCCCCCAAAATTTACTTTTAAATGAAACAAGTTTTTAAACTTTGTATTGATTTTTTTAAAAAATATTCTTTTAAATCTAGCTAATAGTAATACCAACAGTAACAGTAGCCTCATAACAAGTCAGGATGCTGTGGAAAGGGCCCAACAGATGAAGAAAGACCTTCTGGATAAATTGGAAAAGCTTGCCGAAGACCTGCCGCCTAATACTCTGGATGAACTTATTGATGAGCTTGGTGGTCCAGAGAACGTTGCTGAGGTAAATGTGTGGGACTTTATTAGAGCTATGTCGTTTTGGTAACAATGTAGCCACTTTTAAAAGTTATAACTGAGTGGTATTTAAGCCCTGTGGAGTGACTTGTGGCATGGGTATCACCACATCATAATCTTTCTGGTTTCCTCTGGTAACTCTTAGAACACTCATTCTACTCTAGTTGTCCTGGAGCTGATGAAATCTTCTCTCCAGTATACAAGTGTGTCTGGAGCCCTGAGTCTCAGTGCTTGCTACACTTGAATTAGAGTCCTTGTGATGTTGGCCATGTGTCAGTTTTTCTCAGGGACTGTGTTGCAGTATTGTCTATTTCTGCTACCTAAATTTCTTTAATGAAGGAGCTGCTGAGTTGCATGCCCCAGAGTCAAGTACCATTGTTGTAATGTCTTCATTTTTCTCAGATGACTGGCCGCAAGGGGCGGGTTGTGAGCAATGACGATGGAAGCATATCTTATGAGTCAAGATCTGAACTTGATGTGCCTGTGGAAATACTAAATATCACAGAAAAACAAAGATTTATGGATGGAGATAAGGTATGTCTTTCTTAGATGCTTTTATTTATAAAAAATGGAAAGGAAGAATTCCCATATGTTAAGCTTTAGGGCTTTTTTCCCTATTAAAGTTACCTTTTGTGCGCAAATCCATGTGGTTCTATGGATTGACTCCGTGGCCTTGTGCATGCTAGGCAAGTGTTGTATCACTTTGCTACAACCTTCATCCTCACAGTTGTTTTTTTAAAAATGTTATAAAACTATGCCTAGTGTGGTGGTTCACATTTATCACCTGTAATGCCAACTGCTTGGTAGGCTGAGGCAAGAAATTGCAGATCAGCCTGGGCACATTAGTGAAACCCTATGTAAAAATAAAAGGGAGCTGAGGATGTGTAACTCAGTACCAGAGTGTTTGCCTTGCATATTTAAGGCCCTGGATTGAATCCACAAGTGTGCATTAAAAAAGAAAAACCCCAAAACTATCAAGAACCATATCCGGTTCATTGTATTCAATTTATGATTAAATGATAATAAAAACATGTAAAATAGTCCCAGTTATTTACTAAAAAAGAATAATAGGCATGTAACTTCTGTCCTAAAGTTGTCTTCCCCCCCAAACACAATGCCTTTCTTCCTTCCTTCCTTCCTTCCTTTCCTTCCTCTCTTTCCTCTCTTTCCTTTCTTTCTTTTTTTTTTTTTTTTAATGTGGTGCTGAGGATCGAACCCGGGTCCCGCCCGTGCTAGACGAGCGCTCTATCGCTGAGCCACAATCCCAACCCCCTAAAGTTGTCTTCTAAAAATAAAAGGCAGTCATGGTACTGCACACCTGTAATCCCAGGTGGCTAAGACTGGAGTATCACAAGTTCCAGGACTCTGCAGCTAAGACCCTGCCTCAAAGTAAAAAGAGCTGGCCATGTATAGGTCCATGGAAGACCGCCACTGGGTTCAGTCTCCAGTATTACCAAAGAGAAGACTTGCTCTCCTCCTGCCCCAGCCTCTGAAGTTATTGGGATTACAGGCCTGTACCACCATGCCCAGATTGTCCCCCACATTTAAACACGTTTTAGGATATTGTACTTACCTTACTATCTACATCCAACTGGTTACAAGCCCACTTGTAGCCATAAGGGAGACTTGGATAGCTGATCATGATTCTAGCTAGGCATTCATGTATCCAGCTAAAACTGGGAGTCCTATTATTGAGAAAGGCAGAAAATAGTATTTAATTAGGGCCTGCCCTGTTTGTGTACAAAAGTGATTTTTCTTTTTCTTATATTTAATATAGAATATTGCTATCATCTCAGAAGCTGCTAGCTCAGGTATTTCATTACAAGCAGATCGGAGAGCCAAAAATCAAAGGCGAAGAGTTCATATGACTTTGGAGTTACCATGGAGTGCTGATAGAGCAATTCAACAATTTGGTGAGTTCTTACACTGAATTTTACCAGGTGGATCCTGGGAATCATAGGGCAAGTGTGTACATACATAAAATTTTAGAACTTGAAATCTTGGATTTTGCATTTAAGGTATATTGTATATACATTATGACATATAGTGCTTCATGAATTGTTTTCTATTTTTAAAACTATCCGCTGGGCATGGTGGTGCATGCCTGTAATCCCAGTGGGTCCAGAGGCTAAGACAGGACGATCATGAGTTCAAAGCCAGCCTTAGCAACTTAGTGAGGCCCAAGCAATTCAGTGAGAACCTCTCTCTAAATAATGTATTAAAAAGCACTGGGGATGTGGCTCAGTGGTGAAGTGCCCCTCGGTTCAATCCGTGGCATACAAAGCCCGCCCCCTGAATAGAGAGAGAGAGAGATATCTGGGAGACTTCATGGGCTTTCTGGCATTTTATCTAAGAATGGGGCTTCTTACAAGTATCTTCATTTTGGACCTGTAGGATTTATGGGGTTTGTGTTACAGCATCTCTTTCTTCCATGTCCCTTTTTCAGTCCTCAGGAGCTCTACTAATGGTACATCATTAGTGCTTTCCATTTTCATATTCCTGACACATGGTAATTTAATGTCAACAATTTTGGCAGAATCCAAAGTGCCCGCATATTAGCAACATTATGGTTACCCAAAACTAAGCAATAATAATACTTTGAGTATTTAAGTCTCACAAAAGGTTCTGTTTCCTCATAAGGGGGGAGTATTCCTCTGAATTTGCATTTCTTTTGTCAGTATTTTCACCTGTGTACTTTTGGGTAGCTATGGAAAATGTTAAAAATTTCTTTGTTTTCCTCTTAATGGGTTATTCAGTATAAGCTTAATTTTAAATGCTAGGAAAATATCTCAGAGTATCCGTCTCTAGTGAATGTAATCATTGACATCTAAGAAAATGTTGTTACAGGAAGAACTCATAGATCAAACCAAGTTACTGCTCCCGAGTACGTCTTTTTGATTTCTGAGTTGGCGGGAGAACAAAGATTTGCATCTATTGTTGCTAAAAGACTTGAGAGTTTGGTAAGTTTTTGAGTAGTCTAGTGTGTAAAAGATGGTCTGTGTTACCTGTCTTCTAGTAAGGGGGCTAACCATGCTTTGATTGGAAATTGTGTTTTGCTAGGGGGCCCTTACACATGGAGACAGGCGAGCAACAGAATCCAGGGACCTGAGCAGGTTCAACTTTGATAATAAGGTATGTTTTGGCATTCAGTATTTTTGAAAACTTGTGGAAGTATGTGATGTCTATAGTGACAAAAGGAAAAGAGGTTACTGTTTAAAACTGAAAATGGGCTGGGGCTGTAGCTCACTGGTAGAACACTTAACTAGCAAGTGTGAGGCATGGATTCAATCCCCAGTACTGCCAAAAATATAATTGAAAACTCTGCCTGCAGTTTTAGTTTTGCTTTTATATTATGACTTCCTTTAAGACGGAATTTCAAATATATGTTACATCTTTAGTGAGCCTACTGCAATATAGTTATCTTTCCACTTCTATTGGGAAATAGAAATATAATAAATAGGAATGAATCAAGTGCAAGTTCCTGGAAGTGTAAAGCAAATTATTGTTTATTGAACAATATGTACATAGGCTTGATCTCGGCAACAGAATAGACATACAATGTGGCATGTGGAGAGCACTTGCATAGCATGTAGGAGGTACTGACATATCAAATATATAGATAATTGAGAACTTTTAGTCTTGAATTCTTCAGTACAATAATAGTTTATTCAGTCTAAAATGTAATTGAAAAATGTTGTAAGTGCCGAAAGTGGGTTAAAATATTTTGGTTTTTATTGTAGTATGGAAGAAATGCTTTAGAAATTGTTATGAAATCCATTGTAAATTTGGACTCTCCTATGGTATCACCACCTCCAGACTATCCCGGAGAATTCTTTAAAGGTAATTTTTAAAAACAGTGATAACAAAAAAGTCATAACCATGAAGAATACTTACTGACAGGAATATATTAAAATCTGTTCTAACATTTATTATTTTTTAGTTTTTATTTTTCTTTGAACACAACTTAAACTTCAGATAACTTAGTTTACTTTTTATAATAAACAGATTGGTTATAAGTAACTGAATTCATATGAAAGTGCTTTTGCTCTTGGCAGAATTTATTGCATGTTGTCTTAGAACTGAACTTACTTGAAGAGGGTAGTTTTTTTAAAAATTAAATCACTCTGCCAAATACCTTTTAAAATTTCATTTTAATGTTAAAAAAACCTCAAGGTGAATAATCTGGGGGATGGGTTTTGTGGGGATTGCAGATGAAAGGACATAGTAACCATTGTAAAAACTAGGTAATGGGCACATGTGGCTTATAGGATCTTCTTTTTTGAAATTTTCATACTTAAAAAAAAAATCCTTGCTAGTACTATGGAAATTACTCATTCCAAATTTATAAATCTATACTTTTCTCACCCCGTTAATATAAGTAGTTTAGATTTTAGTAGTTCGGAAAACTGAAAATATTTTGAAATATAAGGAGAGACCAGGTAACTTAAAGCGTTGTCATTGTGGAATTGACATTTTTCACTAGAAAGTGCTTTCCAGTATATCAGGACATACTAATATGCATCTGTAATAGTCTATGTTGACCTTCCAGATAAGGGTAGTCATCATCCCTGTCTTTTGACAGAAGAAATGACAAAGCTTTAACTCAGTTCTTATTTTCCTTCAGAGACCTCCAATGACCAAGAAAGGAGACTCTTTCTCTTTCACTTTTTTGATCATTGGAGGGAGTATACAAAATTACTGTTATTATTAAATGATCACTTATTCATTGTAAATAGTGAAAATCAACTAAAGTATAGTGAAACTGGGCATGGTGATGGATATCTTATAATTTCAGTTACTCAAGAGGCTGCTGAGGTGGGAGGATCTTAAGTTTGAGGCCAGCCTCAGCAATTTAGTGAGACCCTATCTCAAAATAAAAAATGGGCTGTGGAGCTGGGTGCGATGGTGTATGCCTGTAATCCCAGCAGCTCTAGAGGCTGAGGCAAGAGGATCATGAGTTCAAAGCCAGCCTCAGCAACTTAGCAAGGTCTTAAGCAACTCAGTGAGACCCTGTCTCTAAATAAAGTACAAAAAAGGGCTGTGGATGTGGTTCAATGGTCAAATGCCCCTGAGTTCAATCCCTGGTACAAAAAAAGGGGAGCTGTGGATGTAGCTCAATGGTAGAGCAACCCTGGGCTCAATTTCTAGTAACCCCTCTCTCCAGAATGACAAGTTAATAGTCACATTTAATTTTTAACCCTGAAATTACAGAAATTGACAGTCTGAACAGAGGCAGCACTACACATCTTTTCTCTATTTAACAGCTGGGGTGTTCTTTTATTTACTTATTGTGTTCATTTATTTTATGGTACTAGGGAGCAAACCCAGGGTCTCATACATGCTAATAGCAATAATAATCTGACAGTTTATTCACTTACTTTGTTCAGATGGTTTCCTATTTTTTGCCACCAGAAACAGTGCTGAACTTACACAGCTATCCTTACATATAGGTGATTTTTCCCCAATTGGAGTGATTCCCAAAAGGAGAAGTCTGGGTCAGAGTTGACCCTCTTCGCTTATTTACTCTTATTCTGTAAGTTTGGGTTGGAACCTATATACCTTTTTTTTTTCCTTTTGGTATTTGGTGTTTGGGTTTTCTTCTTTCTTTTACAATACTCATGTTTGAATCCAAGGCCTTGTGCATGCTAGCCATGTGCTCTATCACTGAGCTCTACTCCCAATCTCCTACTTTTTTTAAAAAAGAGTCCATAAACTCCCCTCTTAGTATTAGAATTCAAGGCATATTGACTACGTGTCATTTACCTTTTGCATTACTTTGTCAATAATGGTAACATCTGGATAGAAGAATTATTATGTTATTAATTTATACAATTATTTGATCAATATTCTGCTGATTGTCCAAAATGGTTGAGATTCTGTGCGTGACAGCTGCATAAAGAAAGGTCTCCATTGTGTGGTATTGCTATTGGAAAGATATTTTAATGAAGGTCCAGGGGTATATACATTTCAATAAGTCACCTTCTTAGCAAGCACAAGGTGTCCTGGGTTTGAACCCCCGTACCCTAGGAAAGAAAAAACAAGAATGAAGGTAATATAGTATGAGGTTTGAGTACTACAGGATTTTGGAGTGGCTAAAGTCCTTTGGGGACTGTGAGTATCACTTTATTCATCTACTTGGAACTGTGGAAGATATATAGGTTGAAATTTTTCCCCGTCCTCTGTCCTTGGAGATCGAACCCAGGGTCTTCCACACGATAGTCCTGTGCTCTACCACTAAGCAGCATCCCCAGCCCTTTTTGTTTTTGATGAGGTCTTGCTAACTTGCCCAAGCTGGTCTCCAAGTTGTAATCCTCCTACCTCAGCATCCCCAGTAGCTGGAATTTACAGGGCTGTGCCACCATGCCCGGATGGGCTGGATCTTAACGTAGAATTATTTATCTAGTTAGGTTAGTTGTGTAATAGCTCATTGGATTGTTTGAATTAGGCTTCTTACAAATTTATTTTCTTACAGATGTTCGACAAGGACTGATAGGAGTTGGCCTGATCAATGTAGAAGATCGCTCGGGAATTCTTACTCTTGATAAAGGTAGTATTGTTAACTTTGTATGTGCATGTAACGCTTAAATTAGTGAAGTCCATTTTTGTCATATTTGTTTTTGTCAACAGAGAGGAAGCTTTTAGGTCAGTAGTTGTGTTCTTGTTTTTGTTTTTGCACTGTCTTTGGGTGCTGGGGATCAAACCCAGGGCCTCATGCATGCCAGGGAAGATTACTGTATCTCTGAGCCATATCCCCAGCCTTAGTCAATAGTTCTTAATCTATCATTATTGACCACTCTGTGTGCTTTTGGGTATTGTGGTTTATTCAAATGAAGTGAAAAGTCTATTACGCCTACTGAGCAGTAGTTCTCAAACCTGACTGCAAATATGATCAGCTGTTTAACTTAAGTAATACTGGCTCCAGGTGTGGAGCACAGATGGTGGTAGTTTTCCAAAGCTTACAAGTGTTCCAGACAAGGTTGAGATTCACTGGTTTTCATAGGACTTAGAACTTAGTTCTAAGTTTTTTTGTATATGTTTATTGTGATGAGGATTCAAGCCAGGGACACTTTACCACTGACCTGTATCCCTAGCCTTGTTATTTTAAGACAGGGTCTTGGGCTGGGGATGAGGCTCAAGTAGTAGCACACTCACCTAGCATGCGTGAGGCACTGGGTTCGATTCTCAGCACCACATAAGTATAAAATGAAGATATTATGTCCACCTAAAACTAAAAAATAAAAATAAGTTTTTTTTTTTAAAGACAGTTTCAAAAAAAAAAAAAAAAAAAGACAGGGTCGTACAAGTTGTCCAGGCTGGCCTTGAACTTGCAGTCCACCTGCTTCAGCCTCCTAAGTAGCTTGGCTGACAAGCATGTGCCACTGCTCCCAACTTGAGTGAAGATTTAATGTTGATGAACCAGTTCTAAATTGTGTTCATAATTTTCCTTTAGCAAAGTTGAAAACGCCAAAAATCAATTTGCCAACATGTCCTAAATGTGCACTACAGTGCTAATGGCTAAAGGTAGAAATGGGCAAATTATAGCCCTATTGTAGGGACAGCATAAGAGTTGAAAGGGAAGACTTTGCAAAATAATGTGGAAGTTGAAGTTTGTCTCGAGGGATAAGAAGAATTTTAATTAACATTTGAATGCATGAAATTGTTCATATAATCTTGTTGCAGATTATAACAACATAGGAAAATTCTTAAATAGAATTCTGGGCATGGAGGTGCATCAGCAGAATGCATTGTTTCAGTATTTTGCGGACACACTTACTGCCGTTGTGCAAAATGCCAAAAAAAATGGAAGATATGATATGGGAATCCTAGGTAAGTGAGGAATTTTTAACATGTCACATGAATTCCTAATCAGTGTTCATTTTACATTTACATGTTGCTTTTTCTCATTTAAGATCTTGGTTCTGGAGATGAAAAGGTGAGGAAAAGTGATGTTAAGAAGTTTCTGACTCCAGGATATTCAACTTCTGGCCACGTAGAATTATACACAGTAAGTTTGAAAAGTGTGTTCATGTTCGTGTTCGATTGTGTGATGGGCATTTACAGAGCTAATTTAATTTAAATCCCGTGATTTCTTTTACAGATTAGTGTAGAGAGGGGAATGTCTTGGGAGGAAGCAACCAAGATTTGGGCGGAGCTGACAGGACCAGATGACGGCTTTTACTTGTCACTGCAAGTACGATGTCTCCTTTGGATCTTGGCTGCTCAAATACATGATGCTTTTTACTGCCAGCATGTGTCTCTTCCCTTTTTTTTGTACATTTATGGTTGTTTCTGTCTCTGTTGTGATGGTTTATTCTTGTGATTGTATGTTTATCCGTTTTACATGCTTTTTTACTTAATATATTTACAGGGTCACTACTACACTCAAGTTCATAATTTTAATTTATTCTTAGTAAATCAAATCTTTTTTAAAAATAATATAACAGTTTTCTTTAATCTTCTTAATGCTTCATGGGTTTTTTGTTGTTTTTTGGAGGTTTTTTTTGAGTGATTTAGAAGTGCTTGTGGGAATATTGCCTTGAGTTGCTGCCAGCTAGTCAGTTTTTCTCTGCCCCTATACTTAAGAGACATGTTTACCATAGACAAAGTCATAGGTTCACATTTTTTCCCTTGGCATCTTAAATGTGCTACTGTGTTCTTCTGGGATAAAAGGTTGTCCTCAAAGTTTCTGGTGCTCTGGTCTTTCTTTCTTTGTTTCTTTCTTTCTTCCTTCTTCTTTTTTATTTATTTAATTTATTTTTTTAAGTTGTAGGTGGACACAGTGCCTTTATTTTATTTATGTGGTGTTGAGGATTGAACCCCGGGCTTTACACATGCAAGACAAGCATTTTACCGATGAGCTCCAGCCCCAGCCCCTTTCTTTCATTTTTAATTTATTTCTTTTGCCTAAATGCTCAAAGAATGTTCTCTTTAAAATATAGTAATTTTGCCAGATGCAGTGGTGCATGCCTATAATCCCATCGACTTAGGAGGCTGAGGCAGGAGGATTGTGAGATCAAACCCAGCAATTTAGCAAGGTCCTAAGCAGCTCAGAGAGACCCTGTCTCTAATAAAATATAAAAAAGAGCTGGGGATGTGGGTTGGTGGTTAAGCAATCCTGGATTCAGTCCCTGGTAAATAAATAAATATAGTAGTTTCCCTGTATTGTCAGGAATGTTTTATGCTTTCAGTAGTTTCAAATCTTATTTCAGAAAATTTTATAAATTTTATTTTTTGAATTATTTCTCATATTCTACTTTTTTGGCTTTCTGCCGTATTGGGGCTTATATTATTGTTATTTATTTGTTTGTTTATGTGGACCTATATTATATAAATCTATTATTTTAATTATTTTGAAGGATACGTTTCAGTAGCATTAATTATAGTCACAGTATTTTGCAACCCATCACCAACTTCTGTCCAAAAGTTTTAATTATCCCAAACTCAGACCATTAAGCCATAATGCCCCATTACGCCAGCTACCACTGTTCTACTTATTCTATGAATTTGTCTATTCTAGATACCTAATGTAAATTGAATCATACTATATTTGCTTTTTTATGTCTGACTTATTTCCCTTAGTCTAATGTCTTCCAGGTTTATTCATATTATGGCATTTGTTGGAGCCTCCTCATTCCTTTTTGAAAAGGATGGACAATATTCCATTGGTTGTAAATTCACATTTTGGAACTATTTATGGAGTGACAGCTGTAAAGACAGAGATCAACTGCAGTGGGGCTGGAGATGTAGCTCAGTGGTAGAGTGAGTGCTTAGCATATGCAAGGTCTTGGTTGGATGTCCAGTGCCAAAAATAAATAAGTGCATGAGGGAATCATATACGATGGTGTCATAAACAGCATAATTCCCTTAACCTTTCTGTAAAAGGCCCAATTGATAATAACTGTGTCAGGTTTTGAAAGCAATCTCTGGTCTATGTTATATATCCTTTCTTTTTTTTTTATTTCTTTTTCTCTCTTTCCTTTTTTGAACTGTACTTAAACTTAGGAGCCTCAGGCTAGAGTTGGTCTATAAGTCTAATTTGCTGGTTCCTGATTTAAAGTAGAGCCCTCAAACCATCTGGCTTCCAGTTTGTAGTTTTGGAGTTTTGAGTTTTTTTCCTTTTCTGTAAGATGTGGTCTTATTTTGTTGCTCAGGGTGACCTTGAACTCCTGGGCTCAAGTGATCCTCCTGTTGCAACCTCCTGAGTATCTGTATCTATAGACATATACCACCATGCCTGGCTTGCTTGCTTGTTAGTTTTGAGTGGTGCTGGGAGAATTTTTTTAATGGATGTGGATTCACGTGCATCTAAAAGAATTTAGAGCCAGGCGTGGTGGTGCACACCTGTAATACCAGCAAATGTCTTAAAATAAAAAGAAGTGGGGATGTAGTTCAGTGGTCAAGCCCCCTTAGATTCAATTCTCCATAGAAAAAGAAAAAAAATTTTTTTGAGAAATCGTTATATACTTTGCCCACTTCCCTGTATGGTAATATTTTGCAAGACTGTAGTATCACAATTATGATGTTAACAATTAATCAAATAGGATGTTAATAATTAACCTAGTTTAGGGGCTGGGGATATAGCTCATTTGGTAGAGTGCTTGCCTCCCATGCACAAGGTATGGGTTCAATTCCCAGCACCACTAAATAAATAACCCATTTTATTCAGGTTTTCCCCTAGATTGGATTTTGATTAATTAGTTTAAATAGGGTGCTGTTGTTTTTTTAATTGAAATTATTGTCAGAATTGGTTGAAAGTTCTGATTTTTAGCTCCCCTTGAGTAGAAGGATGTGGTAATTGGTTTCCCACATGGCAGTTGGAGACTGGATCCCAAGGGCAATGGTTCTAGAGGGGCATCATTCCAGGAATGTGCAGCCATTTGTCTCTGAACCTCCACAGGATTAAGCAGACATGTGTTATGTGTATAATGTGTGCTATCCTTAAGCAGCAGTGGAAAGGGTCACCTTTATTTCCCTTATACCATGATGATTTATTTTGTAACTGTAACTAGTTAGCCTGACACTTATAGGACATTGCATGTCCTCTAAGGGACAGTTAGTGTGTTTCACATCATCTGATGGAAACTTTAAAAGTGTAATTTTCCCTTTATTATTTTGTGACTTTACTATAATTATGTAAATTATAGTAAAAAAAATTTTTTTTAAACTTGAACAGGTAAAAGACAAAGCATCTTTAACGTCCACAAATTAGAGAGTGAAATACTGCCTTTTAACCATTGTAAGACGTGGCTTTTATCATAATATAAAATTAATAGCTCAGTGAGCACTGTTATTGAGCGCTGTTATATTGTGTGGAGGAGGTGGTAAAGCATTTGTGTTATAAAATTTTCCCTCCATTTCCATACTAGAGACTATTGCTTGGAGCTGGGCACAGTGGTGCATGCCTATAATCCCAGCGGCTCAGGAGGCTGAGATCGGAGGATCACTAGTTCAGAGCCAGCCTCAGCAAAAAGTGAGGCGCTAAATAACTCAGTGTAGACCCTGTCTCTAAGTAAAATACAAAATAGGGCTGGGGATGTGGCTCAGTGGTCGAGTACTCCTGGGTTCAATTCCCAGTACCCCCCACCAAAAAAAAAAAAAAGAGAATTGCTTGGAAGTTCTGTACCTTATTAAAGAAGAAATAATTCCTTTTCCTCAAATACCTCTTATAAGTCCAAATTTTAAAAAAATTAAAAATATTCAGCCAAGACTAAGTATGGTGCACACCTTTTAATCTGAGCTGTTTGGGAGACTACCCTGGGCAGTTTATTGAGACCTTTCTTCAAAATGAGAAGGGCTGGGGGCTACAGTTGTGATTCAGTGGTAGTGTGCTCACCTAGCATGCTTGAGGCACTGGATTTGATCCTCAGCACCACATAAAAATAAAAGAAAGGTATTGTGTCTACCTACAACTAAAAATATATGTATTTTAAAAAATAAATGTGAAGGGCTGGGGTTACAGCCCAACGGTAGAGCATGTTCAATCCCTAGTACTGCAAAAAAAAGTTTTGTTTTTTGTTAAGAGAGAAAATTTTTAATATTTTTAGTTTTTGGTGGACACAACATCTTTGTTTGTATGTGGTGCTGAGGATCGAACCCGGGCCGCACTCATGCCAGGCGAGCGCGCTACCACTTTAACCACATCCCCAGCCCCCAAAAAAGTTTTAAAAATAATAAATTACACATATCTCTTAAAGCCAATATATTGGTTCATGCCTGTAGTCCCACTCAGGAGACTTGAGTCAGGAGAATCATTTGAACCAAGGCCAGCCTGAGCAACATAGACCCCAAATCTCCAAAATAATAAAGGTCAAAAATATAGACTTAATTTCCATGTTTCCTTAGAGTTTCCTTTTCTGCATACTTAGTCACTCTTAATTTGCTCAGCATTTTGGCTTTCTGCTGTCATAGCCTTGCTGTTCACAGAAAGCTTATATAGGACATCATGCTTTGTCTCATTTCAACTCACAACCACCCTGGGATACAGGGAAAGGAAGGGCGCGTTGATGGAGAGCCCAAAGACAGAGGGCCAGGCTCTCTGGAGGGCATTTTGGAGGAGGTTGAATTTTATTGCAACTGAAAGAGCTTTCTCTAGCAGTTTTTATGAAAATTTTAAAATATAAAGCAGAGATGAAAAAGTTTTCCTGAGGTACCCTAATGTATACCACCTAGATTACAAATAATAGTCTAGTAGTTGTGTTATATGTATTTTTTTCCCTCTCAGACTGCTTGACTGTACAGAGAATAGAAGAAGCAAAATTGTCTGTATTGGACATTCATACTTTAAAAGCTTATTTCTAACATTTTTCTAAAGAATACCATGGCCCTCAACCTGTGTTTTTAGCCAGATTTATGTTGCTGCCTCTCTGGTATGGCCTTGTTAAAGTCTAAACATTACTGTTTCTTTCCTCTCTCCCTCCTTCCTTCCCTCCCTTCCTTCTTTCCTTCCATTTTTGGTAACCCAGGGATGCATTCCTCCTGCCTCAGCCACCCTAGTCCCTTGAATCATGTGTTATGGTCCTTTCTCAACATTTCATAATCTTTTTTTGAGAGGCAGGGAGGTACTGAGGAGTTTGAACCTAGGATGTTCTACCACTGAGCTATACCCCAGGATGCCACCACTGCCCCCCTACCCCTCCACTTTGAGACAGGGACTCCTAAGTTCATGGCTGCTAAGGCTGGCCATGAATTTAGGATCCTTCTGATTCAGCCTCCCAGTTGCTGGTATTACAGGAGTGTATCACCATGCCTGTCTTGGTAATTTAATCTTTTCAATGATTATATTTGAAGATATGATGTAACAAAAATGTGTTTTAAAATCTATAGTATCAAATTTTCATATTTTCTCGTTTTTTTTTTTTTTTTCTTTTAATAGATAAGGAACAACAAGAAAACTGCAATCTTAGTTAAAGAAGTAAACCCTAAAAAGAAACTCTTCTTGGTTTATCGACCAAATACTGGGAAACAGCTCAAATTAGAAATTTATGCTGATCTAAAAAAGAAATATAAGAAGGTATTTTCTTATTTGTATATATTGCACTGCGTATTTAATACTTGTTTTATGATATGTTAAAATTATGTCAATAATAACTTCTAGACATAAAATTGTCAATTTTTATTTGGCTACTTTTTTTGTTGTTGTTGTAGATGAACATGATACCTTTATTTGTTTATTTTTTTTATATGGTGCTGAGGATCGAACTCAGTGTCTCACACATGCTAGACCAGTGCTCTATCACTGAGCCACAACCCTAGCCCATTATTTGTTTACTGTTTAAAGGACAAGTTTCAGAAAAATATTGTTTTGTTACACTAATATCCCAGTCTTAATTTTATTGACCATTGAGCACTAAATGATGATGATTTTAAACACTGTATATTATCAGTAAAGGTCACTTCAGTGCTGAGGACAGGAGTTAGAATTTTCTTTTAAAAAAGTGAAGATGTGTGAGATTGAAATTTCTTAGTACCAACTCTTGGTTTTTTTGTGAGTGGTATTTTTTGTATCTCGCAATGATTTCTAGAAAATACAAATAACTTGTTTGTTTTAAGTAATATTATGATTAGTTTTTGTTTTTTTAGTATTCTCTTAAATTATTATTCCTAGCCATTCTCATTTGAAATTCATTATTAACTCTTATAATCACAAAACATTTTGAGTGGTGTTCCAATTCAGCTAATAACAATGGTTAGGTTTTCTGTATAGAAATAATTTTAAGTTGGCCTGCCTTTGAAGTTAAAGGCTGGATTAGACAATCAAAGCAATACTGTTTAAATGGAATTTTTGTTTTATTTTTATAGGTAGTCTCAGATGATGCCCTGGTGCACTGGTTAGATCAGTATAATTCATCTGCAGATACTTGTACTCATGCTTACTGGTTAGTATTTTCATGTTTCTCACCATTTTTTTTAAAAGAGCAGTCAAGATTTAAACACACTTTATCTTTTATGAGTAAATGAACAAGCTAGCTGTTATTAGGCTTGGTTGATTTCATCAGGAATTCTTCCTGGGCGTTTGTGGACCAGATGCTGTCCAGGTATCCCCTGACTCTTCCTTGATGCTTTATTATTTCCACCCAGCTGTTATCTAGCAGTATGGTCTTAACTGTCATCCTTGGTGTTATAACTTGCTTTTTCTTCTCAGTTTCTTATTTTCTCCCTCCCTATATATCTTCTTTCCCTTCTTTATTTTTATTTATTTTCAAGTTTTTCAGTTTAGATGGACATAATACCTTTATTTTGTTTATTTTTATGTGGTTCTGAGGATCAAACCCAGTACTTCACACATGCGAGGCAAGTGCTCTACTGCTGAGCCACAACCCCAGCCCTGTTTTTATTTATTTTAAAGCTTTACTGTGTCCAGCTCCAAGGAACTTCTAAGAAACTGGGAGATGCCCAAAGTAGCTGCATAACACAAGTAAACTTGATGTTCTTTCCTGGAGCTAATCCCTCTGGGCTCCCCAGCTCACCCCTTTCTGTGTTCATTTCAGGGTCTATTACAGTATTTCAGTATTCTGCAGTGTTTTATCATACATTCAGTACTACTTTTATACTGCGTGTTCCATTCTCTGAAAAGGGTTGTAGAATAGAAGTGAATTTGAGCTCAGAGTTTGTTGATTTTATGTTAGTATGGGAATTGAAGCCAGGCATGCTTTACAACTGTCCTATATCTCCAACCCTTTTAAATTTTGAGACAGGATCTCACTAACTTGCCAAGACTGACCTCAAACTTGAAATTCTTCTGCCTCTGCCTCTTGTTGTGTTGCTTGAATTATAGGCATGCACCAATGTGCTAAGCTTATTTTGATTTTTTATTCATACAGGTAGATAAATTTTCTTCAATGGGAGCAGTGTTTTTGTTTTCATTTTGAGATAATTAAGGCAGTTAGTGAAAACTTTATAGCTTTCAACATAAAATATTTTTAGAAGTTAACCTCTAAGCCATGTTTGGTGGTGCATGCCTGTAATCCTGACACTTGGGAGGCCGAGGCAGGAAGATCACAAGTTCAAGGCCATCCAGGACAGTTTATTAGGACTCTGAGCAACTTAGGGAGACCCTGTCTCAAATAATTTAAAATGGGGGGATATACCTTAATAGTAAAGTGTCCCTGGGTTCTGTGCCCATTATTAGGGGGAAAATTTTTGTTTTAAGTTAGCCTGCAAAAGTTGTCTAAAACATTTGCTTTGTGTGATAAGCAAAAAAAAAAAAAAAAAAAAAACATACCCATATGATACATATACACAGTTATATACATACTCGTTGTATTAAATTCATCTTGATTTGATCCTGACCAGAAAGATTTCTGTTGATAATAACTTTGACCATAAGATATTGGTATGTATTACTTTTTTCTCCATGTAGTCTCTTTTTGTTTGTTTACTGAGGCCTTTTCCATTAATTGGATTTAGACTGGTATATTGGCAATTTAATAATGTAGAAATGACTGGCTTCAGAAAACAGCATTACTACAGTAGATATAAAAGTGGTTAAAATGCTTACTAACACAGTAAGTCAGCCCTTTTACACCTAGGCAGCCCCACAAACAGCTGTAGTCTTGGAATAATTTGGAAGGATAATCCAGTATGCCAAAGATTATTATGTATAAAAAACTAAAGGCAAATAATGCGCTGTGGTTTCCATTTGAAATTTGGATAGGCTTTGTAAACCCTTTTATGAATATGTGTGTTTGTATGTACATAACCATCCCCCATCTTTTCTAGGCGTGGCAATTGCAAAAAAGCAAGTTTGGGATTAGTTTGTGAAATAGGTCTTCGCTGCCGCACGTATTATGTATTATGTGGTTCAGTGCTGAGTGTGTGGACAAAAGTTGAAGGTGTTCTCGCATCTGTCAGTGGCACAAATGTGAAAATGCAAATAGTTCGGCTAAGAACAGAAGATGGACAACGGATTGTAGGTGAGCCTAATTTTCATTTTGGTTTTGAGTTGTAGGTAGAAAGTAGATCCTGCCTTGTTCTTGTTTTTCTTCTAACATCTTAGATTTATTCCAGATGGATCTAAAATGTGTTCCAGCAGTGGGTGCAGAACTTGCAGGTCTTTGGCTATAGTTCTCATTTGATGGTCCCTATGGTGCTTCTTACAGCTCGTCTTGGTCCACTGCCTCCTGCTGCTGCTCTTTGGGTGGGCTGCTTGTGGTAAAGACAGCCCAGGCTCTTACCTAGGGCTCTGCGTTGAGCTAGGTTGAGGCTACTGAACTCAAAGCCACTGGCCACAGAGGATGTTCCAAATACTGCAGGAAGCAAGAACAGACCAGAGTGGCAGCCCATCATTTGCTCAACTACAGCTGTCCCATCAGGTGGACCAATTATTGCTCTTTGTTTCAGTGTCCCAGCAAGTGGACCAGTTATTGTTCTTCAATTTATAGCCATTGCTTTTTGTACAGTGGGTTAAAGATTGGATAGCCCATGTGCCAAAGACATTCCATAAACTTGACACCACCACCCCCTGCCAAGCCTTCAAGTTTACTTTTAGTTTTAGCTTTTGTACTGATTGAACCCAGGAGCATTTCACACTGAGCTACATCCCAAATCCTTTTTTTTTTTTTTTTTAATGGAAGCCATACAGGCCTAGCCAACTGTAATTTTTTTTTTAATTTTTTTAATTCTAATTTTATTTATTTTTTTTTTAATTTATTTTTTAGAATTTGGTGGGCACAACATCTTTGTATGTGGTGCTGAGGATCGAACCCGGGCCACACGCATGCCAGGCGAGCGCGCTACCGCTTGAGCCACATCCCCAGCCCCCCAAATCCTTTATAATTAAAAAAAAAAAAAGTTTTTTTTAGTTGTAGATTGAAACAATACCTTTATTTTATTTCATCATTTTTATGTGGGGCTGAGGATTGAACCCAGTGCCTCACATATGCCAGGTGCTCTCCCACTGAGCCACAACCTCAGCCCTCCTTTGTAATTTTTTTAAAATTTCAAGATAAGGTATTGTAAAGTTGATGTAGGCCTCACTAAATTGCTGAGGCTGGCCTCAAACTTGTGATCCCCCTGCCTCAGTCTCCTGAGTCACTGAAATTACAGGTGAGCTTCAGTGTAACCAGCTGTATTTTTGGTTGCAACAGATTTTCACGAATTAGTTGCCAGTATTTAAAAACTCAAGAGGTTTCATATAAAAGCCTGAATTTCCACCTGTTTCTCAAAAAAATCTTATGTGGAACATTGAGTTCACATTCCCATATGACAAATTTTGAAGTTCCCATAACCAGGACCTATGATTTCCAGTTGTCCTTTCAAAGTTATCTGCTTGGAAGAGCATTTGAGTTTGTAACTCTTGTTTTATGTCATTTTGTGTATTAGTACCTGTCAAAGAAGATTTGTGCGTATTTTTGCAGAGCCAGAATGATGGTGGACAGAGAAATGCTATACTTTGCTCTTCTGATCTTTCATTAAGAAGATGGTGTTAGGTGGACGCAGTGGCACACACCTGCAATCTCAGCGGCTCAGGGGGCTAAGGCGGCTAAGGCAGGAGGACTGTGGGTTCAAAGCTAGCCTCAGGCCTCAGCAACTTAGTGAGGCCCTAAGCAACTCAGCCAGATCCTGCTTAAATATAAATAAAGGGCTGGGGATGTGGCTCAGTGGTTAAGTACCCGAGTTTAATCCCTTGTACCAAAAATAAAAGAAAAAAAGATGGTGTTAACTAGACACATGTGCTTGAAGTGCTTGTGGGAAACACTGTTGAAGAATCAGGTTACATCTTAATGGACCATTGCAGTTTTTAGGTACTTGTTTAAATTTTTGGCAAAATTATTGTTTATTCCTCATTTTAAATATGCTGTGAAGATATAAAATACAGTATGGTGTCTACTTGAGCAATATTTAAAATTGTTGTTAATTGCAGGTTTGATCATTCCAGCAAATTGTGTATCTCCTCTTATAAATCTCCTATCAACTTCAGACCAGTCTCAACAGCTTGCAGTCCAACAAAAACAGTTATGGCAGCAGCATCACCCGCAGAGCATTGCCAACTTGAGCAACGCATAAAGAAAAGTTAGGTTTCAAAACGGATGTATCTGAAATGCTGTGGGAGCATATCATTTGCATAAAAATCAGGGACAGTTTCCAAAGAATTATATATTTTTTTCAGTTGTGCTCTCTGTAGTTAATTTTTGGGGGAATAAGGACAACCTGGAATAGATAAGAAAACTGAAAATCAGCAGTGCCATTGGTGGTACATGTGTCTTTCCTTTTGCTTCTTTTGGGACTTCTGTATGCTTTTACTTTGGGTGAGCAGAGGATGTGTGTGCACGTATGTTCTGTGTGTGTGTGTATGTGTGAGAGAGTGAGTCTGTTTGTGGATTTGTTAAAGGCTACAAACCACAATCAATTTAAAATGCTTGGAACTTCCCAAACTGGCTTTATTTTCTGTTACACAGTGCTCAGGGTTAACACAGTACATCCATGTCATTGCTGTGGGAATTATCCCCAGATGCATGTGTTTCAAGTCTGTAATTATAGAAAATATATATTGGTTTCTTTTTCCAACTTAAACAATAGGTTTACTAAAGCATGAAATGAAAGGTTGCATTATCATGCATTCGGGTTCTTCTGTAGTTTTGTTTTGTCCGTGCATGTCTTTGAAAGCATGCGTAAACAAGATTAACACAGGAGTCAAGTATCAGAGAGAAACATTTTTAGGTGTACAGCATTGGTCATTGCATTTTTATAGTGTTTATACCTGGGTATTGCTTCTAACCCTGCAAACCCCCCTCCCCCATCTCCTCTTGCCCCAGGTTTCTTGTCAAGATAATGAGTACATACCTTTTTTGTGATAAAACTCTGAAAAGTTAATTTTAATGTATTAATAGTATTCCTAATGTGTGCTGCAAAAAATGGCTATAAGCCCCTTTTTCTTAAAGTTACATTTTCCTTAAGGACAGTTTTAGGAAGAAATACAATTGGCTTCCATCTGGCAAACAATCTTTTTTTTTTTTTTTCATTATCTGAATTTACTTTGTCATTCATGAACAGGAAACCATACTTTAGTTGTGAACTAGACAATGAGGAAACACTTGAGGCTTCTGCTGTATGTGTTTTTTGTTGTTGTTGTTGTTACCCAGTAACTTGAATATGTTTAACATGTTGTAAGACATTGTAGAGTTTATTTCAAGCTGTTAAAAATGGTAATGTACAAATGTGAATAGACACTTATCTATAACATGGGTAAGTTTTGTTTCGCCTATAATAGATGTTTATAAAAACAAGTGAGGGGACAGTTGGTCTTTTTGTTTCTCCCCCCGCCCCTCCTTTTTTTGCTTGCACAGGTTGCACTATTGAAAAATTGAGATTGTATAAACCTGGTCAAAAGCTGCAAGATACCAATATCTTGTAGATGTTAAATAAAAAAGTTATTATTACTAATGAAGTGGACTCTTGTTTAGGCCCTCACTGGGGACTTTTAGAAATAGTCTGATGGGGCTCTGTAGAAGTTGGTATGGCCTCAGCATTCCAGGTAGCTTTAGAGTCTGTATAAAATTTGCTTAAATTTGAGGTATTGTTGAGGAAAGGGTAACATGACAATACTTTCGAAAACTGAATTGTTCCTATTGTACTTTTTTAAATTTTCCAGAGAATTGAGTGAGATGTGTGTTAAGTGATAGAACCTGATGAAAAGTTTAAGGGCTTTCATCTTCTGTTTCTTTCAACCTGAGTTTGGTTATGTTTACCCAATAAGTTTTCTTTGGATTTATTTATTCTTAGTGCCTAAAGAACAAATTGAGAGTCACTCTTCTTGTTGTGTACACTTTGCCCAGTAGACTCTCATCCTCAGTCTAGTCCATGTGTCTCAGGCAGTGACCCATATACATACCCATCAGTGTCCCTGTCAGAGCCACTAGGTCCAGCTGACAGCCATGAGCAGAGTTGTGTCCACCTTCAGGAGAACCTCCAAGTTAGTGCTTCTGTTTTTCAGCTGGTGGTAAGGTGGATGTGCACTGGGGAAGGGAGGCATATCTAATTTGCTCCCTCCCATGAGATAAAATGTTGGGGTTAGGAAAAGTACTATGAGATTGTTTGACTCTTCCCCTTTCTCGGTGTGAGGGCATCTGTTTTAGCAGGTCCTGGCTTTTTATGGTGTTTTCAGAACAGCATCAGCAGAAAGATTCTTCGGCTGATTGTTACGTGATACTTCCCTCACTCTACCCCAGGTCATGCTGTCATGTTTGTTCTTAGAGTAGTCACCCTGATACAGAAGGGCCTATGTAGGTTCTGTTCTTTGTAGAACCTCCTTTTTGTTGTTTATTTTAAAAATAAGATCCAGAAACAAGGCATCTGAAAGATTTCCAAAAGGTGACCAGTGTGGATGGATGGGAGCTGGGGTGCCACATGCCCACATCTGTTGTACATGTATAGCACCGAGGGCTAGTGCCCAACCCCTGGAGGTGAATATCTGGTGTCTTATACCATGCTCCTACAAAAGTCAGCAAGTCTAAGTTGGCCGCCAGGGAAGCTCCAGCATTCAAGGGCTTCTGTCAAAAATCAAGTCTTCACAACAGCTAATCTGTTTAAAATAGGTTTGTGTTTTTCAGGATCTAAATGCCACGTCTATACCCAGAGGCCTTGTTAACCCAACGTGAGTCCATTCGGCCTCTCCAATGCCTTTTTTCCTCTTTAGCAATATGACTCTGAGCATGTGGATTTGATTGTAAATCATCAGGGTTTCAGAGTTCACAGTGCTGATCATGGTACAAACCATTCCCTGAGTCCAGAGCTGCTCAGTTGTCCTAGTTGGGGAAGTGGTGTTCCCCTCACTCAGCAGCCTACACACCACAGGTTCTGTCTGCAGTCTAGCTGCCTTATCCAGAGAGGTTTTCAGTGTTGAATTCATGAAAATATTAACAAAGTATTTATTTAAGCAAAATTTGATCAAAAAGTGGATGTATTAAGCAATTTTCCTTTTGCTAAATTGCAGATGCTCTTCTTATCTTCTCTTTACATGTATATAAATTAGCAAGAACCAGCATCCAAAGCACTGTAGCGGGGGAATGGAGGGAGCGAGAATGTATTTATTCTAATTCAGTAGCACTTCAGAAACCTTTTTGAGTTGCAACAATGAAGAACCTTCAGTTTTGAGTTTGCTCTATCTATAAAGGTAAAAGTTTTAGATTAGAGTCACAGTGTTTTACTGTAGCCCCTGAGGCATCGATTGGCTGGTCTCCATATGATGCTCTATTAGAACAACTTCTAACAGGGAAGAAAAAGGGGTGCCAGGACACCTCTTACACTTAGGACCCCCACCCCCCTTTCCATTTTAGCATGAGGGCAAAAAGCAATAGATTAAAGTGATAGCTGCATCTTACATTAAGAGGTAGGGACAGAAGTTCCCTTCAGGTCCTTTTCTTAGTAAGATGTTAGAAGGATGGGCCTTATCCAGGTAATCTCATTTTAAAAATGGACCTAAGCTGTATTGGGTAGTTTCTAAGAATGGTGCTATGAAGGAGCTACTGTTGGGCTGGATCCAGATGAGGAATGTTTTGATTAGTTCAGGAGTCCCAGTGGCATACAACCACTGTGACAGTGGGCATTTGTTGTCGCCCTTGTGTCTGTGGTCTGCGTGGCTAACACCACACCCCATGCACACTTTGCTGCTGAATGTAGCAAGTATTCCCTGTTTGGCTGCAGCTCAGCAAGTGCATTTGCAGAACAATAATCCTCATTCAAGGCCAATTGTCCATTACAAATGCCAGTGACTTTTAAGTGAAAGAAACATCTAGATACATGCAACTCAAGCTTATTAGCAAGTAGATTTTTGTCTGAGTATGTTGGTGATATCTAGAGCCCACTCTCAGATGTATGCTGTACTTATATATGTGTACATATGTGTGTATATATAGAAATGAGAGTTCTTTTGAATTCTGAATGTAAATATTTCTTGTACATTTGGGACCCTACCTGCTTGTTTTTCCCTTTCCCCTCTTCCCTTCATTCCTATTTATTCTTTTGACTTCTCAAATGGGGCATCTTACTTTTTTTTTTTTTTAAATAATTTAGGAAAGTATGGAAAACTTGTTTTATTTGAAATTGTTCCTATATTTTGGTATTTAGTTTTGCATTTTGCTATAGAATTCCTGTCTGGTTTGTGTTAATGTTTTTCAACATGCTTGTTTGCATTTTTATTACAGTTTTTACTATGTGCAGTGCATTGTATTGGGGGAGTGCACTTGAGTGCCATTTCTGATGCTGTCATCATTCATGTTCTTTGGAGGCTGTAGTGAGCCTGATGTTTTCACATCTTAAAAAAAAAAAAAAAAAAAAATCCCAAAACTTGCTTGAAGCTCCTCTAACTTCTTCAGTGCATTTGGGATCAAGCCTAACTCTTCAGGAAACCTGACTTGCCTCTGCCCTTGAAATTTTCAGGCCTGTACCAAGTCCCAGAGCTCCAGCTTTCCACTGACAGGAACATTTGAAACACATTTGAAACAGTGGCTCATGGCCTGCTGCTGCTGTAGATTCCTTGTGTTTATTTAAAGAAGTTGGGGCTGGCTATACTTTTAAACCATATAGAACAATCAGAAATGTACTTTGCAGCAAACCCAGCTTTTGGTGCAATTTGTTGAGCGTGTTTTTAACAGGTGGGAGACAAGCCTGGTAGAAGGTTGACAGGTGACTTTAGAGAATGTGCATTAAGGAACATCTGTCCTCCCAAGGAGAGCACCACCAGTGAATGCTGCCACAGCCTCCAGCACACCACAATTTCTGTTGAAGGGCCAACCAGTGAGTCTCCTCCGCTGCTGCTCTCCCCTATGTTGGGGACTTAATCCCACCCGCCTCCTTGTTCTAAGAATTAAACCCAGGGCTTCTTACATGCTAGGCAAGCTCTCTACCACTGAATCACCCCAGTCCTGGGGACTTGACTGGGTCAGACATGAAGGTAGGAGCTGGGCTGGAGTAATGTGTTCTAATAGTGTTAGCAATAGGGAAGGCCCTAGGCTGGTTTATGGGGACAGTGTCAATTATCACCCAGGAAGCAAAGATTTTTGTGTGTGGGGTGGGGGGATGTTTTATGGTGCTGGGGATTGAACTAGGGCCTTGTGTATTAGAGGCAAGCATTCTACCAAGTAAGCCATATCCCCAGCCCAACATTGGGTTTTTACTTACAGATTTTGCACCTTTAAGAAAAATGTTCCTCTCTAATTTTCAGGAAAGATTGCTGTGAGCACTTCCTGGGCCTTTCCTTCATGTATAAATTTCATTCATTATTATTTAGCTTGGTAGACCAGTTGACATTTTCGATGTTGTCTGCATTTGGATGAGTCTTGGGAACTTGATGTGTCAGGCATTGGGGCCTGTCACAAAGCCTCCCAGTGTAAGTTGCCCTGCTGTATTTTCTGTTCCCAGCAGCAGTTGGCCCAGGTGGTTTGCAGCAGCAGGTGGCAGGGTGCAGCTAGGCTAGATTACTGTCCAGCAGAGTTGATAAATGAGGGAAGCCTGAGGGAGCTGGTTCTTTTTTAATTTTGCAATTTTGGCCTCTTCGGGGCTGAAGGTCAGTCTGCAGGTTCCTTGGGGAGACACAACTGGCTTTTGCACTTGCAGCCTTCTAACCCAGACCCTGCCCTGAGAAGGTATCTCTGGCTTGTAGGCACTGAGGGCCATTCTCATTGTGGCAGTGTTTGTGGCACTGAAGAGGGTAAAGAAGCTGGAGTCTTCCCTCTGGCTCCCAATTAGGGGACAGAGAGAGCTTTTTTCCTACATAGCACATTGCAGTCTCACCACTATGCGGAAAAATCATCCTGTTTGTGATTTATACTGAATCTGCAACTACTGATATTATTTTTCAATAGCCACTTGTATCTACCATCAACCATGAGAGGTGTGAAGAGGTATGCTGTATCTCTGCAATAAACTTTTGCCAGGTTCTACCTCCTTGAGCAAAGGATATTTTCTACATAGGCGTAGATCTTCCTCCTTTACTAGTCCGACATGGTGCATCTTGAGACGACATCTGGTGGAATCCAAAGACCAGAGGTGGATGTGAACTCTGGGTTGTCTTTGTTCTCTTCTTTCTCTTCAGTCTCCCTTTTTGTGTTGCTGCTCTGTTCAGGAGCGTTGGTGTGGAGGGTACGCACTGTTCTCAGTGATGCTGCACTGCTGCCTCAGATTGTCCTGGGAACACGGTACCAAGTGTCCAGAATCGACTGTCCCCACCATTTTGATATATGTGTAACTAAACATCTGTCTCATGCAATAAAGTGTGTCGGCTGCATCTAGCAACAAGGTTTACTCTTGCAAGTAAAAAGATCAACCATGAAGCAACAAATTCTGTATTTAGGTTTTTGTTTTTCTTTCTTCTTTTTTTTTTTTTTTTGTAAAATTCTTAAATAAATAAATGAATATGCTTCTCTCTCAGCTTCTTCGCTTCTGTCACCCTGTGTCAATGCCATCTCAGTCACCTAGAGAGCTGTTTTCTCTGTGGGAGATTGGGGCTTTTTTGTGGGCATTGTGTTTAAATGAGGCAGGAGGATCATGAGTTCAAGACCAGCCTCAGCCGCTTGATGAGACCCTATCTTAAAATAGAGAGGGGTGAGGGCTGGGATTGTAGCTCAGTGGTAGAGTGCTTGCCTACCATGCATGAGACACTGGGTTCAATCCCTGGCACCATAAAAAAATAAATAAAGAGGGGAGTGAAAATAAGGGTGCCTGGGGGATGTGGCTCAATGGTTAAGTGGTTAAGCACCCCTGGGCTCAATCCTCATACTACCAAAAAAAAAAAAAAAACTTCTGGAGAGTATGGAATTAGGAGAAGAACTGAAATCAGGAATGCAGCAAGGGCCTGGGGACCTTTTAAGGAGGCCATTGACCCCTGAGCCAACACCAGGAAGCTGAATGTCTCTGGGATGCAGGTGGGTGGGCTGGAAGGGACTTGCCCAGACGTCTAGCCTACTCCCACCCTAGAAGGGAAGTCAGGAAATTGGAAATGGAGGGAAAGCACCACCAGAGAGGGAAGCAGGGCTTGTTTACAGCTGCCTACAGATAACTGGGGGTGGGGGTGGAGGTGTCTTCACCCTCCACAACTGCTTTAAGCCTTTACATGTCCCTGTGAGGTTTAGCTGTCAACTGTTTACAGATGAGACAGACTCAAGACATCAAGAAAGCCTGCAGGGCTGGGGCCTGCTTCCAGCCAGGTAATGTGGGCCCAGAGCCCACCCTGCTGTCTGCCAGACCTCTATGCACATGGGCTGGGGGAGGAGTGAAGCCCCAGGGTGGATTTTTTTGAATAAAATTTGACAAATACTTGTTGAGCTTGAAGACTAAAAGGAAATTTATGTTTTAAAATTTATGTATAACTTTTTTTCTCTGGGGATTGAACCCAGGGGTGCTTTACCACTGAGCTCCAGCCCCTCCCCCCTTTTTAAGGTTTTATTTTTAATTTTTTAAAAATTGTTGATAGTTGGGGCTTGCGATATAGCTCATTTGG
This sequence comes from Marmota monax, assembly GCF_021218885.2. Lineage (NCBI taxonomy): Eukaryota > Metazoa > Chordata > Mammalia > Rodentia > Sciuridae > Marmota > Marmota monax. Next base: position 1,405,516 of record NW_026692583.1, read on the forward strand.
TAGAGTGCTTGCCTAGCATGCACAAGGCCCTGGGTTCAATCCCTGGCACCAAAAACGAAAAAAAGAAAAAAACAATAATAAAAGGTGTCTACTTTTAAGAATTTGTTGATAGACCTTTATTTTATTTATTTATATGCCGTGCTGAGAATCAAACCCAGTGCCTCATACATGCCAGGTGAGTGCACTAGCAATGAGCCACAACCCCAGCCATATTGTTCATTTTGAGACAGGATTTCATTAAGTTGTGTAGGGCCTCACTAAGTTGCTGAGGTTGGCCTCGAACCTGCAATCCTCCTTCCTCAGTAAGTTTGATAAATTGAGTATTGGCCAGATAAGCTGGCACATGCCTATAATCGCAGCGACTTGGGAGGCTGAAGCAGGAGGATGGTAAGTTTAAGACCAGTCTGGGCAACTTAGACCCTGTCTAAAAATAAAGTGTGGGAATATAACTCAGTGGTAAAGCACTCCTGGGTTCAATCCCCAGTACCAAAATAAATTAATAAATTGAGTATTAATTTAAATAAAAAATGAGAGACCAAAATTCCAGCAGAGCCTCCACCATCCTCTTGAGTTTTCTTGCTACAGTTTAATATGTTTTGACCTCATTGTCTTCGGTGCTTTCTTTGTCTCCGAGTCAGATTTTAGCTTTGCCTTGCTCTGATCTTGGCTCCACAGACTTTTGGCTCTGGCCATTGTGGTGGCAACTGCCCTTGTCAGCACCATCCCTGGCTTACACCCACCAGTTCTCACTAGTGTATACTCCCCTCCCATTTGTGACAACCCAGAATGCCTAAGTACCCCATGAGGGGCAAAGTCATCCCTGGGAACCCCATTCGAGCAAATCAGCCATAAAAAGGCAAAAGCTCATGTCTATGTTGTGTATATGTGAGTGCATACACAAGTACACATTTGTGTGCATTTCATAGAGGACAAATCCCATGAACAAAGGGCGCCACCCCTGAGATACAGAAAATACAAACGTTAGTGGGCTGATGACTTGGAATGCGTACAATACCATTTCCATAAGTATGAATATTTATCAGCTAGTCATTTGAGAGCATGATGTAAAGAAGCCATCTGTGGAGGCCTTTATGGGGAGAAAGAAGCTAAAAGAAATGTGTAAAGTGCTTATTTTTAGAGTCCAATTCTCTGCAAGTTGGCTTGTCCTCTGAAAGCTGCCCACTCTGGGTGTCAAGTGTATTACTGGGTTAGGAGAGGCAGTGCCATGCTTTTGAATCCAGATCATTGTTGACTGGAGAACTACCACTGAGTACATACAAAGGTAAGATGGCTAGGGTGACACTAACTTAGTCTGAAATACATGATTTTACTTCTTCAGTTGGTGGTTTGCTTGAATAAGTACGAGCGCACAGCAACAGGCAGATGAGAAGGTACAGTGGAAACTGCTTCTTCCTGCTCTGCTGCCCTGTTCCCTTTTCCATGCGGACATTCTGTTCAGTTTCTTCTTTTCTCGAGGAACTTTAGAGGGTACATTTTGCAGTCTCAGAAAATGGTCTAACATCTGTTGTTTACTTCGGTTCCAGGTATGATTTCGTTTTTGCAACGATTGATGTGAGAGCCCTTGGTTGCTGGAGAAATCCAAACTAGAATAATTAATAAAATTGTAGGGCTGGGGATATGGCTCAAGCGGTAGCGCGCTCGCCTGGCATGCGTGTGGCCCAGGTTCGATCCTCAGCACCACATACAAAGATGTTGTGTCTGCCAAAAACTAAAAAATAAATATTAAAATTCTCTCTCTCTCTCAAAAAAAAAATTAATAAAATTGTAGGAAGTTAGCTGGACACAGTGGCTCACGTCTGTAATCCCAGCAATTCAGGAGGCTGAGGCAGGAGGATTTCACATTGCAAGCCAGCCTGGGAAATTAGGCAAGACCCTGTCTCAAAATAAAAATATTTTAGGGCTGGGGATGTGGCTCAAGAGGTAGCGCGCTCGCCTGGCATGTGTGCGGCCCGGGTTCGATCCTCAGCACCACATACAAACAAAGATGTTGTGTCCGCCGAAAACAAAAATAAATAAATAAATATTTTAAAAAAAAAAATTTAAAAGGGAATGTAGCTCAGTAGTAAAGTGATCCTGGGTTCAACCCTCAGTGTTTTCTTTTTAATTTTTTAGTTTTAGGTGGACACAATCTTTATTTTTTTATTTTTATGTGGTGCTAAGGATCGAACCCAGTGCCTCACACGTGCTAGGTGAGCGCACTATCACTTGAGCCATATCCCTAGCCCAAATTTTAATTTTTTAAAAAATATTTTTTAGTTAATAGATGGACACAATACCTTTATTTATTTATCTTTATGTGGTGCTGAGGGTCAAACCTAGGACCTCACACGTGCTTGGCGAGCATTCTACCGCTGAGCCACAACCCCAGCCCAAACCCTCAATATTAAAAAAAAAAGTTAGGAAATCCAGCAGCATTAACCTGCAGCCAAAAGTAAAGTGTTTGGGGTTGGGTTGAGGTGTGGCTCAATGGTAGAGCACTTGCTTAACATATCCAGGATCCTGAGCTCCATCCCAGCCCCGCCCTGGGTGGGGGGGGGGGGAGATCCCATCTTCATATGGATGTATGAAGATGTGCAGGCACACACACACTGGAAGCTGTGGAAACAGAAAGCTAGACAAATCAGTGTCAGTGCAGGAATTGAGAGCTTTGTATTATTTATTTCAATTTAGGACTAGAGATGAAAAATGGAAACTTTGGGGAGTCTATTCCCACCAAAACCTTTTTTTTGAAGTGCTGGGGACATGCACATGCCATCAAGTCCTCTACCACTGGGCCACCTCCCAGCCCTGGGGATGGGTGTTATGTCCTCATGTTTGTGTGTCCCATCTCTGGCTTTCTATCCATAGGAAATCAACTTAAGGAAACCCTTGCTGGGTGTACCCCTGTAATCCCAGAAACTCAAAAGGCTGAAGCAGGAGGATTGAAAGTTTGAGGCTAGCCTCAGCAATTTAGGGAGACCCTGTTTCAAAATAAGTAAAAAGGGCTGGGGATGTGGCTCAGTGGCAAGGGCCCATGGTACCACAAAACAAAACACTATTTCATTCAGCGTTTTCAATGCTGTGACTAAAGGATCTGACCAGAACAATTCTAGAGGAGGAAAATTTTATTTGAGGGCTCACAGTTTCAGAGATCTTAGTCCATAGAAGGCTGGCTCCATTCTTCAGAGCTCCAGGTGAAGCTGAACATCCTGACAGTGGTGGAGGGAAGCAGGTCACTTCAGGGTGACCTGGAGGCAGAGAAACTCCACTTGTCCAGAGATACCACTTCAGTTACCACTCAAGTAACCCCTGTCTGGGGATTAATCACTGACTGGGTTGACTTGACGGCCCAATCATCACTCCTCTGAACCTTCCGCATTGTCTCCTGTGAGTTTTGGGGACACCTCACATCCAAACCATTAACATACTCTGTTGTCTGTGGGTCAAATCCCGCCCACCACCTGTTACTGCCTGGCCTTGAAAGCCAAGAGTGGCTTTGACGTTTTGAAATTGTTGGGGAGAAAAAGATGATTTTATAATGTGAAGATTACGTGAATTTTAAGTTTCAGTATCATAAATCAAGTTTCCTTGGAAGGCAGCCATGCCTGTCCTTTTGTGTATTGTCTGTGGCCCCTTGAGAGCTACAGTGGCAGAGCTTTGTGGTTAAAAAGCTCAATGGCTTACAAATAAGTATTTGCTATCAGGCCCTTCACATAAAATGCTGGCTGGCTGGAGCCCACCCAGGGATTTAAAAAAAAAAAGTTGGTTTTAGGTCTAAAAACAGATGTGATGGCAGAAACAAAACTGAAAATGTGTAAATTTTGAGAGTCAACCTCTGATTAAAAGCCTGATGAGTGGGCTGGGGATGTGGCTCCAGCGGTAGCACGCTCGCCTGGCATGCGTGCAGCCCGGGTTCAATCCTCAACACCCATACAAACAAAGATGTTGTGTCCACCGAAAACTAAAAAATAAATATTAAAATTCTCTCTCTCTTAAAAAAAAAATTGATGAGGCTGGGTATGATGGTGCGCACTGTAATCCCAGCTGCTCTGGACACTGAGGCAGGAGGATCACAAATTCAAGGCCAGTTTGGGCAGCGAGACCCATCTTTTTATTTTTTTAAGTATATTTTTTTAGTTATAGGTGGACACAATATATTTTATTTTTAGGTGGTGCTGAGGATTGAACCCAGGGCCTTACATGTGCTAGGCGAGTGCTCTGCCTCTCAGCCCTAGCCTCATGAGACCCATCTTAAAAACTAGACCTGCCTTGAGGGTGAGCGCATGTTGGAGCACTTGCCAGCATAGTTTCTTAGGTCAGTGATCTCTAAACTTTTTTGATCCAATTGCAGGGTACAGGGGGAGCAAGGCACTGTAGCACTTGCCTGTAATCCCAGTGACTTGGGAAGCTGAGGCAAGAGGATCGCAAGTTCAAGGCCAACCTCAGCAACTTAGCAAAATGCTGTCTCAAATTAAAAGGGGGTTGGGTTGGGGCTGTGACTCAGTGGGAGAGTGCTTGCCTAGCATGTGTGAGGCATTGGGTTCAATTCTCAGCACCACATATAAATAAATTAAGTCTATTGACAACTATTAAACAAAATTATAAGGGTTGGATGCGGTGATGCATGTCTATAATCCCTGCAGTTAGGGAAGCTGAGGCAGGAGGATCCTGAGTTCAAAGCCAGCCTCAGCAATAGTGAGGTACTAAGCAACTCAGTGAGACCCTGTGTCTAAATAAAATACAAAGTAGTGCTGGGGATGGGGCTCAGTGGTTTAGCACCCCTGAGTTCAATCCCTGATACAAAAAGAAGGAAAGAGAGCTGCGTAGGTGAGTTTTGGATATCGACAGTATCTAGCCACTTCCCCTTTGACAGTTTATAACTCTTAGAGAAGGAAGGGGGGAAAATCCCAATTCTTTTTGAAGCCTATTGAGGTGAGTTGAATGCTTTCCCCACCAAAGGGGTAGATGTAACTTTATGTGAAAAAAGATGTAACTCATTTAAGGATCTCCAGATGACCGGATCTCCCGGTCTAGTATGCGCCTAATTCCAGAGAAAAGTAGAGGACACTCAGGGAGGAAGGCCATGTGAGGGAAGGTAAAGGCAGGCTGGAGTGAGGTGGCCACACACCTGGGGCCACCAGAAGTTTAAGGAGGCAAAGAATCTTCCCACAGCCTTCAAAGAGAGAAACTCCACTTGTCCAGAGAGATTATTCTCCAGCCTGGAGAATAATAAGTGAATGAAGTAAGGGTAAGGAGATGATCCCAATGTGGTAGGTGAGAGGATAACTAAATAATATGCCATGGCTAGAATGGGTCTCCTCCCTGCCTCCTTCCTTTTCTCAGTATTGGGGGTTGAATCCAGGGGCACTTTACCACTGAGCTACATCCCCAGCCCTTTTTATTTTATTATTTTGAGACAGGATCTTGCTGAGTAGCTAAGGCTGGCCTAGAACTTGTGATTCTCTCTTTTTTTTTTTTTTTAAATAGGAAAGAACTCTTGCTTTTTTTTTTTAAGAGAGAGAATTTTTAATATTTATTTTTTAGTTTTCGGCGGACACAACATCTTTGTATGTATGTGGTGCTGAGGATCGAACCCGGGCCGCACGCATGCCAGGCGAGCACGCTACCGCTTGAGCCACATCCCCAGCCCGAACTTATGATTCTCTTGCCTCAGCCTCCCAAGTAACAGGGATTACAGGCATGTGCCACTGTGCCTGATTAGAATATGTTTCTGGACAACATGAGGACTGTCCTTCCCAACTGCCCCTAGAATACTGCCTGTCAGTGGATGGTACACACACACACACACACACACACACGTGACGATATTGATTCTATCTCTAGGACTCTATCTCCAGAAGAATTGAAAACATGTTTACACAGAAACAAAGAGGAAGACACATGGTCTCTCATTAGATGCAGAATAAGCATTTTACAAAAGGGAACATCTTTTCATGATAAAAAATCAGTCAAAAAGTAGGAATTGAAGGGAACTTCATAAAGGACATCTACAAAGAGCCCACATATAACACTGCACTTAATGAAAAAAAACCATCGTTCCCTTCTGATCAAGAATAAGACAAGGATGTCTGCTATTGCAGCCACTTCTATCAACATTGTACTGGAGGTTCTGGTGAGGGCAGCTGGGGGAGAAAGAGAAATAGAAGGCATCCAACTGGAATCGAAGAAGTAAAACTGTCTCCATTTGCAGATAACTGGACCTTACACACAGAGAACCTGGAGAGCCAGGGACAGTGTTGCACGCCTGTGATCCCAAAGACTTGAGAGATTGAGGCAGGAGGATGGCAAGTTTGAGGCCAGCCTCAGCAACTTAGCAAGACCTTGTTTCAAAATAAAAAGGACTGGGGGAAGTAGTTCCATGGTATAGAACCCCTGGGTTCAATCCCCAGAACTACAAAAAAGAAACCCCTGAAGATTCATGCACATACTGTTAGAGCTAGCAAGTGAGTTCAGTTCACCTCTCTTGTGGGATTCAAGATCATCACACACACACACACACACACAAAAATCAGTTGTACTTCTACGCACAGCATTGAATAGTCCAAAATGAAATTAAGAGAATGGTTGCATTTATAATAGCATCAAAAACAATGAAATACTAAGCCAGGCATGGTGGTGTGTGCCTGCAGACTCAGCCACTTGGGAGCTAAGGTGGGCTTTCCAGCCAGCCTGGGCAACTAAAGATCTGTCTAAACAAACAAAATCAGCTTTAGGAATAAATTTAACCAAACAAGTAAAAGTCTTGCATACTGTGAGCTACAGAACATCATCAAAATTTTTAAAAATTAAGAGAAATCAATGGAAAGACATTCTGTGTTTATGGTTTGAAAGACCTGGTACTGTGATTAAGTGGCTAGGGTGTAGCCCAGTGGTAGAGCACTTGCCTAGCATGCTTAAGGTCCTGGATTTGATCCCTAACACCTCCCCCTGAAAAAAATATGAAGATAGCCATACTCCCTAAATTGAGGCTGATTTAGTATAAGCTCAAATTTTTCTTATGTGGACAACCTTGTCCTGAAACTCATGTGGAAATAAATGCAAGGAATGAAAGCTGGGTGGGATGGCACATACCTGCAATCCCAGCAACTCAGAAGGCAGTGGCAGGAGGATCAAAAGTTTGAGGCCAGCCTCAGAAACTTAGTGATGCCCTAAGCAAGGCGATACCGTTTCAAAAAATAAAAAGGATTAGTGATGCAGCTCAGTGGTAAAGCACCTCTGGGTTCAATCCCCAGTACACCCTCCCCCCAAAAAATTGTGACCCATAGAATGGGAAAAAAATCCCATAACCATTGAGAGTATAGCATGGGGGGGGGGCGGTTGGGGCTGTGGCTCAGTGGCAGAGTGCTTGCCTTGAACATGTGAGGCACTGGGTTCAGTCCTTAGGACCACATACAAATAAATAAACAAACAAAGATATTGTGTCCATGTATATAACTAAACAAACAAAATGAGTATAGTATCGTCCAGCGTGGTGGTACACACCTGTGATCTCTGTGGCTTGGGAGGCTCAGGCAGGAGGATTGCAAGTTCAAAGCCAGCCTCAGTAACAGCAAGGTACAAAGGAACTCAGTGAGACCCAGTCTCTAAATAAAATACTAAAAAGGGCTGGGGATGTAACTCAGTGGTCAAGCGCCCCTGAATTCAATCCCTGGTACCCCCCAAGAGCCTGGTATCCATAATGTATAGAATTTTTACAATTCAGCAAGTAAGACACATATCCCAATCAAAAGTGGGCAACTGCCAGCTGCAGTGGGACAGGCCTGTAATCCCAGCCCTTGGGAGGCTGAGACAGGACAATCACAAGTTCAAAGCCAGCCTCAGCAATGGCGAGGCACTAAGCAACTCAGTGAGACCCTGTCTCTAAATAAAATTAAAATAGGGCTGAGGAGGTGGCTCAGTGGTTGAGTGCCCCTGAGTTCAATCTCCAGTACCAAAAAAAAAAAAAAAAAAAAAGGGCAAGGAATCAAAATAGAAGTTCCCTCCCCCAAGGAAGATATGGAAATGATCAGTAGGCACCTGAAAAGATGCCCGGGTCACTATTCAAGAGGAAAATAGAAATCAAAGCCACAAGGAGATAACAGCTCTCACACTAGGGTACTTAAAAAGAAAAAGGAAAAAGCTATTAGGAAATTCGGAAGCACTGGTGTTGATGTGGAGAAATTGGAATCCTACACTGCTGGTGAGAATGTGAAAGGGTACAGCCACTAAGGAAAGGAGCTTGGTAGTTCTCCAAAAGTTAAAGATGCCAGGTGTGGGGTATAGATGCCACCTGTAAGCCCAGCGACTGGGGAGACTGAGACAGGAGGATCACAAGTTGGAGGCCAGTCACTCAGTGACTTAGTGAGAGCTTGTCTCAAAAAATTAAAAGGGCAGGAGCTGGGCACAGTGGCTCATGCCTGTAATCCCAGTGACTTGAGAGGCTGAGGCAGGAGGATTGAGAATTCAAAGCCAGCCTCAACAACAGAGAGGCTCTAAGCAACTCAGTGAGACCCTGTCTCTAAATAAAATACAAAAAAACCCAAAAAACAAAAAACAACAACAACAACAACAACAACAAAAAAAAACAGCTGAGGACATGGCTCAGTGGTTGAGTGCCCCTGAGTTTAGTCCCCAGTACCCAGTACCCCTTCCCTCCACAAAAAGGGCAGGGGACTTAGGCCAATAATAGAGTGTCCCTGAGTTTAATCCTCTGTAACACACACCCATAACCACATACACCACCCGAGTGACTATATTAATTGATTGCATTTCTATGACTCTATCTCCAGAAGAATTGAAAACATGTTTACACAGAAACTTGTATACAGATGTTCATAGCAGTAGCAGTGACTCAAATGTCCATGGATTTATGGAGAAACAAAAGGCTATGTCTACACAAAGGAATATTACTCAGTCATAAAAAGCAGCCAAAGTACTGACACATGCTACAATGTGGATGAAACATGAGAACAAGACACTAAGTATCTTCCCCAGGAGGCCTACACCCACCCCTTTGCTGTTGTCTTTTCTCTAGTGATTCTTGAGAAGTTCCAGCACATCTTGCAAGTACTTAACAGAAATATCCATAGGCATCGGAAAATAGCCTTTGCCATCACTGCTGCTAAGGGTGTGGGGTGAAAATGTGCTCCTGTGTTGAGGAAAGCAGATGTTGACCTCATCAAGAAGGCTGGAGGACTTGCTAAGGATGAGGTTGAATGTGGGATGGCCATTATGCAGGATCCGCGGCAGCACAAGATCCCAGACTGGTTCTTGAATAGACAGAAGGATGTAAAGATGAAAAATACAGCCCAGGTCTGGCCGCATTCTAGACAATAAGCTCCAGGATGATCTGGAGTGACGGGAAGATTAGGGCCCATAGGGAGCTGCATCCTTTCTGGTGCCTTCCTGTCCAAGGCCAACACACCAAGTCCACCTGGCAGTGTACTGTGGGTATGACCAAGAAGAAATGAGTCTGTAGGCCTTTTCTGTTAATAAATGACATATCTAAAAAAAAAAAATACACTAATTAGATTCAATCCTCAGCACCATATAAAAATAAATAAAGGTATTGTGTCTATCTACAACTAAAAATATATTTAAAAAAAAACAGAGAGAGAGAGAGAGAGATAGAGAAAAGCTAGTTATAAACCTGGCTTTGGTAATGAACACTACCTGTAATCCCAGCGAGCAGAAGGCTGAGACAGGAGGATCCCAAGTTCAAGGCCAGCTATGGCAACTTAGTGAGATGCTGTCTCAAAATGAAAATTAAAAAGGCTGGGGATATAGTAGAGCACCTCTGGATTCAATCCCTAGTACTGGAAAAAAAGGGAAAAAGAAAAAGTCAGACACAAAATGCCACATGTGTATGATTTTATTTCCATGAAATGTCCTGAATAGGCAAATCCTTAGAGAAAAAGTAAAGTATACTAAGTGGGTGGGGAGTGGGGAGTGGGGAGTGAGGACTGACTAGGGGTGGAGGTTCTTTATAGTCGATGGACATGTCCCAGATTTAGATAGAGGTAAGGCTTGTACAACTCTCAATATACTAAAACCCACAGGACTGTGTACTTCAAAAGGTTGTATTTCATGATAAGTGAATTATATTACAAAATATTTTCATGATAAGTGAAATTATATATATACATTTTTTCCCCCTTCCAAATGACCAGGACTTAAACTGAGGGGAATCATGGTAAAAATATAACATCACAGAAACAGACTAACTGAGAACAACCCATGGAAGAGCCTGAGCAGCCACTGAGATCTGAATTTCCGCCCCAAGGAAATGGAGGCCAGGACAGATAAGAGGTGGGGAGCAGAATTAGTACCTAGCTGAAGGACCCTCTTTTGGCTTCCAGCCCTGCACAGTCCAATATGGTGACTGCTGAGCTATGATGGCTACTGAGTGCCTGAAACGAGCTAGTCTGGGTTAAGATGCCCTGTGAGTGCAAAATGCACAGTTGAGTTTTGAAGACTTAATATGATAAAAAGAATGCCAAGTGTCTTATTAGTATTTTCCATGTATTGTTACATTCTGAAATCATATTCTTCTGGATTCATCCTGTTAAATACAATATATTAAAATCAATTTCATGTTTCTTTTTACTTCCTGAAATGGGACTTTAAAATTAAGATCTAAATGTAAAATTACATATTAGCTTGTTTTATGTTTATATTAGCCAGTGTAAAAGGGGTGGCATTGACTTCTTCATGAGATAAAATGTCACTGAGCAGCCTTCCCTAGAGCTGGCCTGAAGCTGAGCAGGGGAGCTGGCCAAGCTGGGGAGGGGGTGTGTCCTGCACCTTTAGCCCTAAAGGGAAGGAGGGAAGGCCTGGGCGGGTGTTGCCTTCCTTCTTGGGCAGAGAGGTTGACGCCTTTGTCATCAGATCCAGAGATGATGTTTGAATGTGACTAATTAAAAAAAACCTGCAAACCATGGCGATTAAAACAACATAAAAGGGTGGGCGTTTTATGTAATTCCAGGAGCATTACTATTCAGACAGAACTCCAAAATATAGTACCTTGGGGAGGTTATTCATCTAACCCTAAATATGTTCAGTCCCATCCGGGGATGGGTGGGGGGTGGGGTGGGGTAGAAGGAGGGTCAGAAAATGCAAGCGAACTCCAGGGGGGCAGAAACTTGGACAAGTTCCTCTCTGGTTCCCTCAGCGCCTAGCACGGTGCCTGGCATACAGAAGGCGCTCCCCCTAAATACTGGCACGAGTTAACGTGCAAAATTACGTGGTCGCGAGGGCGAATGTTCCGGGGGAGGAGGCCTCTCGCTTTTGTCAGTCTCAAAGGAGTCTGAGGTCCCCAAAGGGTTAAAAACCACTTAATACAGGCAGGGACATGAAATTTATTCTAAATCAATGTCAGGAACGGGCTATTCTAATCCTGGGGCACAGCCAGACCTGGGCATCTGGAATAATCTACGTGCTTGAGAGAAGACGGGTCGCCACCATTTTCTCCAGGTAATTTTCCACCCCTGCCCCCACAGTCCCCAAAAAAGTACTTCTCAGGTCCCGCTGGCTCCCTGGGAAGGGGCAGGGGCGCGCGGGAGGCGGCGGGGGGCGCGGGCCGGCACCGCCAGGACCCCAGCCCCCCAAACTTTGGCAAGTTGCGGGCGCCGGGCGCCGCCGGAGGCGCGGGGCGCGGCCGCGGGCGGAGCCGCCCCCTGACGCCGCCGCCCCTCCCGGCCGGGCCGGCCCCGCTGGCTCGGCTCAAAGTTTGCGGCCGCCCCTGCGCCGCGCGCCCGATGTATGGGTGATATACTGCGGCGGTGTCAGGGTGAGGGACGGCCATATTTGCCGGTGCGGCCCGAGCCGTCAACAACAAAAAGTGCGCGGGCGCTCGGCGGGCGCTCGGACGGGCGCGGGGACGCGGGGGCCGCCGCGCCGCCGCCCGGCCTCGCCGCCGCCGCCGCCCTCGCGGCCTGGCCCGGCTGCGCCCGGCGCGCCCGCCGCCCGGGGGGATGTCGTACAAGCCGAACTTGGCCGCGCACATGCCCGCCGCCGCCCTCAACGCCGGTAAGTGAGCGCGCCCGGGCCGCGCCCCAAGTGCCGCCAAGTTGGGGGCCCGCGCGCGCGGCCCTGCCCGGCGTGCCCGGGGGCTCCGCGGCGGCCGGGGGCGGCGGGCGGCGGGTCCCGGCCGGGGCGGCGCGGGCCGCCGCCATGATCCCCACGCCGCGCCGCCAAAGTTGGCGGGTGCGCCCCGCGCTCGGCTGCCGTGGCCGGGGCCGAGGCCGGGCGGCCGCGGGGACCCATGCCGGCGGCCGCGGGCGCGGGGCGCCGGGCGGGGGAGGCTTTCTCTCGCTCCTTTTTCCTCCGGCTTTTGGGCGGCTCGGCGAGGGCCCCTGCCGGCGGGAGGCGGGAGCGGCCGCGCGGGGGGCGCGGGGCGCGGGCCGGCTGCGGGCGTGCGTGCGGGGCCGGGCCGCGCGTGGGCAGGGCGGGGGCGGCCAGGTGCACGGGGCCGCCGGAGGGGCTGGGGGCGCGGGCGGCGGGAACTCCTGGCAGGGGCCGCGGCCTGGGCGGGCGCTGGGGGAAAGAAGTTGGCGGAGAGGCGCGGCTGCGGGGGCCTGCGGGCGTGAGGGGGCGGCGGAGCCCGGGTCGGCGGGGTCTGCGTCCCGGAGCCGCCGCGTCCGCGCCCCCAGGGCCACTCTGCAGAAGGCCGAGGGGCTCCTCTCCCACTCCGGCTGGCGTTGAGCGCTCCGGGAAACTCCTCCAGAAGTTGTCAGGCAGCTCTAGGCTGTGTCCAGGGACTGGCCCCAAGCACCGAGGGAGCCTTGGGGAGGGGTGTGAAACCGTGGCCTTCGGGGGGTGACCGGCTTTGGGGCCCTCTCCAGGGCCCCTCCTCCTTAGACACTTGGCTGAGAATGAACTTAAAAAGCGAGGTGCGTTGGGGGTGGGGCATGCCGAGAGGGCAAAGGGTCTGGAGGAGCTAGGGGACTTGCCAGGCTGGTCAAAAATGCCACGCTGGCGGCTGGCTTCAAGTTCAGGGCCTTGCCTGCAATCATTGATTCCAGCACTCTAAAATTCCCAAGAAAGACCCAAAAAGCGAGTTTTTTTTTTTTTTAAACTAACTTCTCAGGGGCTGACATTTGGGGTTTGGAAAGGGTTAAGATTCGGGGTGCTAGTGAGGGAGAGTTGAATTGCTCACATGTCAGCTGAGTGCCCTTAGAATAGGCAGCCACGATTTGGTCTCTGTCACCCGCCTGGGGTCCGCAGACCTTACAAAGACAGGCTTTGTTGCCAGGTAGGATTTCCTGTAGCCTTCTCTGTGTCCGGGTGGGTGGCACTGCCAGCCTGGACAGGGCTAGAGATCTTGGGCCTGTCGTGGGATACTTGGAGCGAAGGCCCTAACTGGGACCTGTAGGGCCTGGGGTCATAATGACAGAGGCACCCACTGGGATCCCGAAGCCTCTCTGTTCTGGGTGGCTAGTACCTGTGTGCACCTTTTTTTCTTTCTCCTGTGGAGGAGTGCCAGGAAGAATACAGAGGTCCCCACCTGTCTGGGGTTTTAGTAGGAGGCCACCCACCTCCTGGGGGACCCCTTTGCAGAAAGCCCACTGTCCTCTGCCATCTGCATCCAAGATGGACTCTCACTGCCGCTCCTGCGGCTTCCCTGTCATCATTCCTCACGCCCTCCAGCCCTGCCTCCTGCTCATGGGTTGCCAAGCTGCGGCCTGGCCGGTGGTGGCAGGGGCGGAGTTAGACAAAGCCCCTGCCTCCCCCGCCCGAGAGCCCCCCCAGGCGCCCCAAGTGGCGGGAAGGCCGCCAGCTCCCCAGGCCCAGGCTGCTCTTTGTCTGGCGTGGGGGCGGGGAGCTGCGCCTGGCCCCAGGAGCTTCCTGGCCTCTGCCAAGCCCTCCCGGCTCCCTGTACACTGTGCTCATTGTCTGAGATGCGCTGCTCCACTGGCTTGTGCTGACGTGGAGCTGCCTCTCGGTGGCCTCCCCTGGCCAGGTCCCTGTGTCTGCAGGAAGGAGTGGGCGTGAGCGGCACTCAGGGCCCTTCCACTAACTCTCCCTAGGACCGAGCATACCCCCAACACTGAATAACGGTCTGGCCTTGGTGAACCAGGGTCCTCCGCCACTGCACCTGGGTGATGGGAATGCCAGTCTTGGAGCTATTGCTCAACTCCTACAACTGTAGTGAGGCGACTTATTCCTCTTCTCCCCATGCCCAAACCTCCAAACCTAACTTCATCAAACTGTAGATTCTAGACCTTCTATTGGGGAGCATTGCCTCCAACAGATGGAGAAACTGAGACCCAGAGAAGGAAGCACCTTGTTGAGGATCACACAGCCAGGGGGGGTACAGGTGCGATGGGCCCCTAGTCCAGGAGGGAAGAAGGGTCCAGGGGAGGTGAGAAACAGTGAAAAGAGCTCCAAGGGACAGGGCAGAAGGTGGTCTAGGGCTTCAAGGACGTGGCCAGCCCACCTCCTACCGGGCGCTGGAGTCTTCTAACCACCTCCAAGTGCTGTGCAGTGGCATGCCAGCCTGTCACAGCTGCTCTGCCTTTCTGAGCCCAGAGTGATGTGATGGCCTGCAGCAGTCAGGATTGGAACCCAAGCCTCGGACTGTGGAGCCCGTACCCCCAGACCACACGCAGGCCACATCCGAAGGCTCTGGATACTGGGGTCTGGCTGTTATGGTCAGGGAGCAGGAGGTTGCCACCCTGCCTGTGTGTTGGTGTCTGTATGGCCATGGTTTCTGTGGATGGGGGTCATAGGTATGCTTGTCTGCATCCCCATCCTGTGCATCATGTCCCCATAGCACAGGTGTCTAATCATCCCCACTGAGGGGCGTAGAGCCTGGGCTTGGAGTGGACAGTGCTCAGTCCGGCTCAGGGTCTGGATCCACACTGGAGCTGTCTCAGGGGGGAAACCGCGCGGGCCAGACCCCTAGGAAGACACCTCAGCTGCTCTCCCCAGCTTCTGGGCAGAGGGAGGGATTGTGGGGCGCTGGCTTGTTGCTCAACCTCTTCTGTGGCTCTGAGCCTCTCTGCAGTTGGGGCTTGGATCCAGGGTTCTCAGGGCCCCTCCCAGCTCCAGCAGCCTGGGGCTCCTGAACTTCCTCCTGCCCCTCCCTTCGCCCATACCAAATGAGCAGCTGGTCTGTTGGCCGGCCTGGCACCAGCTGCCCATCCCTGGGGCCAAGTCCGTGGAGCCCGCTGTATGTGAGACACCGTTTGGCTCTGGGGGCGACAGGCAGGCAGCTGCTGAAGAGGACTAGGTAAATTCTCCATGGTTACCGCTGTTTGTAATTCTGCAGGACATCCTTTACCCGCTAATGGCCACTCGGAAGCCATTATGGGTCTGCATGTTCCTGCCACGGGCCCCCTCCAACCCACATCCAGGAGGTGACATTCTTTTAGCTGGGCTCTGGACTGTGGTCCCCAACTACTGGCTACAGACAGTGTGCTCAAGTGTTGCATTCCATGGGTGGGGCCTAGCCCTCCCCTCTCAGGGTGCAGAGCCCTGGGGGGCATAGACTGTCATCAATCCTGTCCCTTTTGGGGGGAGGAATGACATTGGCTCAGAGTGGTTGAGAGGCCTGTCTGAGGCACACAGGCTGTGATGTTAAGAGTGTTGTTCTGGTGTGCAGGGCACCTGTCGACAACTAGGGCTGGGCTCAGTTCCTTCGAGGCCTTCTAGTCTTCAGTCTCTGTTACATATTGTGTGCAGAGACCAAGCACACAAGAACAGGGGTTTCCGTGTGTATGAGATCTTGGTCCTGGGGGACTTTGTGGCAGGGACATGGCTCTGGGTCATCAGCCTCTAGTGTGCAGGACGCAGGGACAGATAGTAAGGATTAGGCTGAGAAGGGTAGATTTTGTCTTTGGTGCCAGTCCCCTCTTGTGTGGAAGGCTTGCTGTGGCCGGGATGGGCCAGTTATCAAGGCTGCATGTCAGGAATGTGGCCTTTGGAGGTCAAGAGCAGAGTTCTCTGCCCTGTGAAGAGCAAAGATCACAGATGGTGACGTGAGTCCCAATGTCCTTGCCTAGGGTGCAGTTAGCTAAGACTGCAAGGTTCTTATCCTTCTCTCCTCCCTTACAGCTGGAAGTGTCCACTCGCCTTCCACCAGCATGGCAGCATCCTCCCAGTACCGCCAGCTGCTGAGTGACTATGGGCCACCATCGCTGGGCTACACCCAGGTAGGGCAGTGTGGGCGCCCGCAAGGTGGGAGGGCCTGGGGCTCTGGGGAGATGTGCTCACAGACTGAGGCAGTCTCCTCGAAACCTCTCCCAGCCCTGTTGGGTCATGGTCAGGACTTGAAGCTGCAGGATGGAGAGGCAGCCAGGACTGAGTGACAGGGGACGCTGAGGTTTGAGGAGGGGCAAGCACAGGGAAGGTCTCGCAGTCTCTGAGATGCAGTTCTGCCAGGGCCAGCACCCCACATCTCTGGTGGCTCCTTCTTTTCCCGTTTCCTGGCAAGTAAGGCCTGACTGACTCTGGGCTGTAGGCTGGGTCAGAGGTAAGGCCTCCTCATCAAGAGCTGGCAGTTACCAGTGTGGTCCCCAAGTGAGTGGTTCTGCACTTAAGGGACTGCAGCCCCCCTTGGAAATCTCCAGGAGACTCAGGGTCCTCAGGGAAGGAGGAGCCACCACTTTAGCCACAACTCGGGAGATATGGTGCCCGGGGAGGTTCCCAGTCCTCTGGGAACCAGCTGAAGATTCTCTCTTGGGCCAGACCCCAGGCCGAGTTCCGGGGTTGCCGTGGAGCCTGCGCTGGGGTTGAGGTGGCCTCTCTGTCACTGAGTGTGGCTTCCCAGCCATGCCCCGGCAGGCTGTCTTGTCCCAGGAGGAGAAGCAGGCCCGGGCCCAGGAGAGGGACCGCCTGAAGAAGCGGCGTCGGCGGGAGGACGGGCTGCGGCGCAGCCTGGAGCGGCAGCGCAACGCTCTGGCCATGCTGCGCCGGCGCCGGGAGAAGCGTGAGGCCAGGAGGCAGCTGTGCCAGGAGGCCGGGCGGCCAGGCTGGGCCTCGAGGCCTGCTGGCGAGGCCAGGGAGCAGAGGCGGCAGAGGCGGGAGGAGCAGGCGAGGGCCTTGCAGAGAGAGCTGGCTGCCCTGGTGCCACCGAGGGCTGAGCAGGCCCAGGAGGAGGAGTGGCCTGAGCCTGGCACCTCCCTGATCTGGGTGCTTGCGGGCGGCGCTGGTGGCAGTGGTCTGGAGAAAGGGACTTTCTGGCCGGTGGCCCTGCCTATGGGGAGGACTGGGTGATTTGATATACTCCTGGCCCCGGCTGGGATCTTGGAGTTGCCATTTCCACCTCACCTCGGGGTGGCTTCCATCTGCCATTGCTGTGGACACTCAGCCCCCAGAGACTCTTTCCTCATGGCTCCAGGGAACTCCCTGTGAATTCTTTTCCTGGAGACAGTTCTTTACTTTCCTTTGGGGTGGAAAGGAGCTTTCTGGGCTCTTGGGGGTCAGTCTTCTCTGGTATTGTCCCCGCAAGTCCTGGGAGCCCACCCCAGGCTTTCCCTGCTCTGATTCTGCCCTGGGCTGTGCCTGTTTGTGGTCGGGGCCTAACCATGGCATTGGGGTCAGGTTCAATGCATTTGAAACCCCGTCCTTGTGATTCTAGGGAACTGGAAATAGCCAGGTGCCCCAGAGCAAGTATGCGGAACTGCTGGCCATCATCGAAGAGCTGGGGAAGGAGATAAGACCCACCTATGCAGGGAGCAAGAGCGCCATGGAGAGACTAAAACGAGGTGAGCAGAGGTCCTGGGGGACCTACAGGCTGATCTAGTCACTATTTTGAAAGATTTTTTTTTAAAGCTGGTCATGATGGCACATGCTCAGAGTCCCAGCTTCTTGGGTGGTCAAGGCCAGAGGATCACATGAGCCCCCAGGAATTTGACACCAGCTGGGGCAACATAGTGTGATCCATCTCAATAAAAAAACTGAAAGGTTTTCTCGGGAAAATGCTAGAGGTAGAAAAGGGTCTCCTGCTCCATGGTCTGCTTTGCTGCGGTGCAGTGGGGTGGGGGCAGGGCCAGTGAAGGCTGGGTGTTACAGGTGGAGTTTGCAGTGCGCTGTCACTCTGGCATGCTGCATGAGAGGCCCTGCGGCTCCAGACCCGGAGGCCATGTTCCCTGCCTGCTCTGTCCCCTTAGGTGATACCAGCAGGGAGCCAGCTGCAACAGGCTCTTCCTGGGCAGTGTTGTGCAGAGGTTACTGGAAGGCCTGGGTTTAGGGCTTCTAGTTGTCCACGCTGCCCTCTGCTGTCACATCTTTGGCACAGGACCAAGGAAGGGGGCAGCGTGTCTTCAGTGTGGGGCACCCTCAGGTTCTTTAGTGATGGAGGCGAGAGGAAGGTCAAGAGGGTGCTGTCACAATAACTCGGGAGGAGGATGTGAAGTAGCTTGCTGCCTCATGACATCAGATGCATGCAGGGAGAGGAGGATTTCTAGTTAGAGAAGTTGGCTGTTCACTGAGCTACATCCTCAGCAGTTTATTTATTATTTTTTTGAGAGAGGTTTTCCCTGAGTTCCCCAGACTGGCCTAGGATTTGTGACTCTTCTGTCTCAGCCTCTCGAGTGGCTAGGACTATAGGCATCTGCCACTGTACCCAGCAGAAAGCATTGTTGATAGACAGGTAAACTATAGCCCATGAACTGAGAAAGGTTTTTATAGTTTTTATTGGTTGCAAAAAAAAAAAAAAGTGATTTGGAGACATATGAAATTGAGACTTCAGTGTTCATAAATACAGATTGATTTGGACTGGCTACACTCATGGTTTGTACATTACGCCTGGCTGCTTTCACTATATGCTAGCCGAGTAGAGAAGCAGTGACAGACCGTGAAACCCTGTAATAAATGCTGATGATTTGAGCAAGTTTTCTGAACCTCTGAGGCAGATTGTAAGAATACTGGGTGTGGACGCCTTGTTTTAGCTGCTGGTGATTTGGAGAGGTGATCATAGTGGCCTCTAGTCATATACTAGAATAGAATTTTTGGTGTCTCTTTAAATGAGATTAATATTTTATGAAGCTAAGTAGGGGCAGAAAGAAAAAGTTAGCCAGCAAACCACAGAGAAAAAGTTGGGGAGCTTCATGGGCACAGGGCAGCTGAAGTTCCTAGGGGAAGGATGTCAAAGTGCACCAGCAGTTCCACAGGTGAGCAGTGTCCTCTTGTGCCTGAGGCATGTGGACTGGGGGTTTCCTCTTACCTACTTGACACTGGCTTATCCCTTTCTAGGATTTAGAATTTGAAGAAGCCACATTGTGTCCAATGTAAAAGAACTTTTGCATTTTTTTCTCCCACCTTCCAACAAAATGTTGAAAAGGATAGCTTGCTGGGGCCACTCTGAGTGCAGGAGAGATTTTGGCAGTACAAAGAGGTTTTTTTGCCTAGGAGCAAGGAGCTTTAAAGGTGGGACTGTTAATGTCCCTTAACAGCTCATATATTTGGGTTTTCTATTGGAGGCAGTGGTCCTCAATGTTACCCAAGGTGGTCTTGATCTCTGGACCCAAGTGATCCTCCTGCACCACCCTCTAACAGCAGATACCATATTTGTGTGCACCACTACCCCTGGCTTTGAGTTTTTTGCATGTAGTTCCCAGGTTCCCTTCTAGTCTGAGGTATTATTTTTATTTCTTATTTATTTATTTGTGGTGATGGGGATTGAACCCAGGGCCTTAGGCATGTGAGGCAAGCATTCTACCAACTGAGCTATATCCCCAACCCCTTATTTTTAGTTTTTGCAGTGCTGGCAAACCCAGGGCTGCACTCGTTAGGCATATCTTTCAACCTTTGAGCTATCCCAGCCCTTTTTTCTTTTTCTTTTATTTTTTAAAAATATTTATTTAGTTTTTGGCGGACACGATGTCTTTGTATGTGGTGCTGAGGATCGAACCCGGGCCGCACGCATGCCAGGCGCGCGCGCGCTACCGCTTGAGCCCCAGCCCCATTTTCTTTTTATTTTGAGGCAGAGTCTCACTAAGTTGGCAAGGCTGGCCTTGAACTTGAACTTCTGGTCTTCCTGCTCTAGCTTTCCAAGCATCTAGGATTACAGGTGTGAGCCAACATACTGGGCACAATCTGAGGAATTTTTTTGGGGGGGTGGGGGGTTTACCAGGGATTGAACCCAGGGGTGCTTCACCACTGAGCTACATCCTCAGCCTTTTTTTTTTTTTTTAATTTTTAGTTGTCGATGGACCTTTATTTATTTACATGCGGTGCTGAGATTTGAACCCAGGGCCTCACGTGCCAGGCAAGTGTTCTACCACTGAGCCACAACCCTAACCCCCCTCAGCCTTTATTTTTTGAGACAGGGTCTTGCTAACATGCTGAGGCTGGCCTCAAACTTGTGACAATTTGAGGGTTTTATGGTGGATCCTCCTGTTCTGGAAAGGGTGCTGATTGGGTTGATTCCAGACCTGGGCTTCTCTTTCAGGCATCATTCACGCACGAGGACTGGTTCGGGAGTGCTTGGCTGAAACGGAACGGAATGCCAGGTCCTAGCCTCCCCGCCAGCTTGGGGGTTCCTGGCTCTCTACAGCTCATCTCCCCTGTTCAGATGAAATACTCATTTTCAAAATGGTAACAGTTTAGTTTTTTCTCCCAAGATTCACAGTCTCAAAATATTGGGAAAAGATTTCGAAGTTAATTAGGATTTGCATTTTAAGTAGTTAGGAATGACCCAGGTTTTTTTGTTTTTGTTTTTTTAAGATGCATGTGAAGTTATTTTTCAGCAAACTGTTGTTTGGCTCCAAGATACCAGTGTCTCCCTTTAATCTTTTGAATACTTTATGTCACCCAAGTTGTTATTTGTACCTTTTCATAAGCTCATTTGATCCCAAGGACTTTGTTTTAATGCATCCTGACCACCTGCTTCACTTAGCTGGTCCCATGTGCCATACAGTGTAGATTCTGCTTACTGGCACTTCTTTTTTGCTTAAGCATTTGCATGACTCTTAGTGCTTTGAAGTCAATTTTAAGAGTGCACAAGTTATAAATACAGAAGAAAGAGCAACCTACCAAATCTAATAAGGACCCCGAAAATTTTCATACTAAGACTGTATGTAGATTTCAGTTTGTGTTTACTGTAAGTTGATCAAAACATCTGGAAGAAAATGACTAAAACTGTTTGCATCTTTGTATGTATTTATTACTTGATGTAATAAAGCTTATTTTCATTAACAATGTGTATTGAGATGTATATTCCTTGAATTTCTAAGTGCAATTAAAGCAGTTCAGCCTTTGTGAAAGATTGGAGATGACCTGTCAAAGGACATTTTCTGACAAAGTTCAGCTGGGTGGAGAAAGGACGTGTTTGCTTTAGCATAGGTAGGGATGACGCAGAGTTGCACGATGGGTTTATTTAAGATGTAGTTAAGTGTGTGCTAGGAAACCTGCGGCAGCCGTGAACTGCCCTTTCTGCCAGGGTGTTAGGAGCCCCAGAGGCTATTTCTCATTCCACGTGGTGGCGACTTGGGTGCGCGCTGGAGGAAGGGTCTGCTCTGGAGCTGAGAGGAGTGACTCCATGTGGTGCTTTCCAGCAGTGCTTCCCACAGGGGCTCAGTTCATTTCTGCTGTGCAACCTCAGCACTGACCCCTGTGGTGAGGGTTTGCCTTGCTGAGGGTAGACCCAGGAAAAGGGAGGGAGTTTTGCAGGTGGGAGGCAAGATCTGACTGGTGGGTGTGGGCTGTGGTGGGGTGGCTCCTCTGCACCTTCTCCAAGCATGTGACAAGGGTGAAGAGGAGAGGTCAGCTTCCTGGCTGTGGCTCTAAGTCTGCCTTCCAATCTTACTGGTTTCTTGGCTCTCACTGAAGAGACTATTGCTCAGGGGAGCTGGTGGGTAGGGTCCCTGATGCACCAGTGGGAGGCATGGAGAGCCCTGCTCGGATGTCAAAAGGGCTGGGCTGCTGGATGGATCAGCTTCACGGCAGGTGATGTAGGCCGGATTTCTGGCAGTCTGATGGTGGCCCCCTCACCTCAGTATTTTCCCTACCTGCAAGCTGTTAACCATGGATATAAAAAACCCAGAGAACAGTGACAAAACCAAACATATAAGGTCAAGTCCAGAGTGATGCAAACTCACAAACACATCAGGTTTTGGAACCTTATTCCTAACACATCTGCTTGCATGTCAACACAGAATGACATGTTTTTCTACATCAAGAGACATTACTTGGCAACATACAGTGTGTCTTAGTAAATGGGCAAGTAACTTGAGTATCTTTTTTTAACTTTCATCATCACTTTCTCTTACTCTCAAACCAACCTTAGGATAAATGACATCTTTTTTTGTTCAGGGATTTTGTTCAGTGCTTAACCACTGAACCACATCCCCAACCCCCCCCCCCCCCTTTAAAATTTAGTTTTAGGTGGACACAATATATTTTACATTTATGTGGTGCTGAGGATCGAACCCAGTGCCTCATGCATGCTAGGCAAGCACTCTACCACTGAGTTACAACTCCAGACCCTATCCCTATCCCTATCCCTATATAAAAAAAAATATTTAGAGACAGGATCTTGCTGAGTTCCTGAGGCTGGCTTTGAATGCGTAATCTTCCTGTCTCAGCCTCCCAAGCCACTGGGATTACAGGCATGCACTACCGCACCCAGCAAATTTCTAAAGGTTTTATGCAATAGACAATCAGGACTAGGATTGTGGCTCAGTGGCAGAGCGCTTGCCTCTCATGTATGAGGCACAGGGTTCAAATTCTCAGCACAACATAAAAATAAATAAAGGTACTGTGTCCATCTACAACTAAAAGAAAAAAGAAAACTCAATCACATAAATCAATGAATAGCTTCAAGTAAGGTAAAGAATAAGCCAGGTGTGAGGGGAACACTTTAGTCCCCACTGCTCTGGAGGCTGAGGCAGGAGGATCACTTGATTCAAGAGTTTGGGGCCAGCCTGCCTTTCCTTTTCTTTCTTTTTTTTTTTTTGTGGTTCTGAGGATTGAACATGGGGCCTTATGCATTATAGGCGAGTGCTCTACCTCTGAGCTCTGCAGCAGCCCCAAAGACCCTTTCTTTGGGGAAAAAAAAAGGGCTGAGGTTATAATATTGGAAGGGTACCCATCTAGTATGTGTGATGCTCTAAGTTCAATCCCCAGCGCACCACCTACCACACGCAGACCCATGAGCAGGTAACTTCCAACTGTTGCCCAGGTCAAGAAACAACTCCTCTAGCCATCCTGGAAGTCACATCAAGTGCCTCCCCCCAAAAGTAGCCAGTACCCTTTTATAGTGACAACTTTCTTGTGTTTTATAGTTTTATTTCCAAAGTGTGCATCAATATTCACTATAGTTTAGTCCACCACTTAAAAACTGATGTCTTTTAAATCTGTCAGTTATTTCTTTAAAAGCTTTGTACCAGTGCTGGTGACAGGAGTCGCCATCATCTTTCCCTGGAAGCCTTTTGGCGAAGTCAGCTGGAATCAGTGATTACTTTCTCAGTAGAATTTTTACTTAATTCCCATAATTGTTTCAATAGTTTCTTTTTTTCTAGAGTTTCCTTTGCTCTTTTTTTCCTGTCTTGCTTTTTCTTTGCTGCCTCCTGTTTTTCTTTGTAAACAGGACTATTTTCACCATTGTAGAAAACATCCACTTTCTCTTGTAGGATTTTCCGAGCGAGCTTTCTGTTGTGATCAACAGATCTTGTCTGATGGCACTGCAAGAGATAATGTTCCATGATGTGAAAATCATAGGTGTCAAGAGATGGAAGGACCTGTGAGAAATCTCTGCCCTTTATGGTCTGGTCAGGCTAGGGAGGCACAGCACTGGCCAGGAGTTCCCCTGAGTCTGTGACAGTGAATACCATATTCTTCCTCCTTTGCTCTAGGTCTCTGCCCCTTCTCACACCCCAGCTGGGTTATGTGACTTTCACTGTGTCTGTTTTATAGTTGTTATTATTTTTTTTCTTTTTGGTACCAGGGATTGAACCCAGGGTCGCTTAATCACTGAGTCACATCCCCAGAACCTCCTTTTTTTTTTTAAGAGACAGATCTCACTGAATTGCTTAGGGCTTTGCTAAGTTGTTGAAGCTGGCTTTGAACTTGTGATCCTCCTGTCTCAGCCTCCTGAGCTGCTGGGATTACAGGCGTGTGCCACCATCCCAGCAGTTATGTTATTTTTGTTTAGAAGCAACAATAGCCTTTAAATAGCTTAAGTCCCCCCAAAAATTGTGAAAACATTAACTGATGATCTGGCTGTGACCAGGGAACAAACCCGTGCATCATCTATATGCACCATTTGTAAGCTAATATCTAATAGAGGAAAATACTATATTATTAGCCAATCACAGCATTCCTTATATAAAGGCATTGTCATTATGGGCAAATAACTTGCAAAGCTGGTTGACTAATGAAATACTGTGAAACAAGAGTGAAAGAATACCAGAAGCAAGCCAGAAGCCACATGAAGTAGAGAGGCTCAACAAAAATTAATGATACAAGTTTTCAGAATTTCATTACTTGTGAATGACAGTTTTTCTTAGGAGGAAAAGAAAAGTAATTTGAGCTTTTAACTGGTATGCCCTTGGCTTCCGAAGTTGGCAGTAAAGTGTAGCTATCAGGAACATGGATCCTGGGTTCAGTCAAACCTTGGGCAAGTTATGTGACAAGCATGGGGTTGTGGAGATGGAAAAAGTCAGTGTGTGTGTATAGTTGCTTATAAGAGTGTCTGTCACATGTCATGTGATGTGTGGGTATTTGCTACGAGTACCTGGGGACGACTCATTTGCCCCTGTGCTAGCTCTCTCTAGTGTCCCTCCAGGCTGGCGCTGCTTTGGGGCCCTCTAGTGATAGATGTGTGGTAAGATGGGCTGGCAGCTCCAAGACCAGACCAGGAGACAGGTGAGAGCACTTCACCACTTGCTAGAGGTTCAGGACTGGCTGAGAGCTGGTGGTATTTTTTTTTTAATATTTATTTTTTTTAGTTATCAACGGACACAACATCTTTGTTTGTATGTGGTGCTGAGGATCGAACCCGGGCCGCACGCATGCCAGGCGAGCGCGCTACTGTTTGAGCCACATCCCCAGCCCCTGGTGGTATTTTTGATGAGGGATTTTTTTTTTTTTTTTTAAATAAGGAGATGCCTACAGGCAGCTGTACAGAGCACTTTTTCTTCTGAGGCTCAACATGATTTGCTGGATGGGTAGGTGTCACTGACATTGACCAAAGTGGCGCCAGAAGAACATGGAGGACGTGGCCATTCATTAGAAAGCCGTCAGCTGATGGCTGCCACAGCTAGCAGGCAGCATGGGCCCACTTGCTGCCCCTCAGAGACCCAAGGCCACAGCACTGCCACAGGTCTCTGGTCACCAGTAGCTAGAGTGGATTTGAAGGAAACACGTTACCCGGGGACCTGCCTTTACCAGCCACCACCACTTTGCCTGGTTGAGATGCTGCTGCGTAGGCAGCAACCAGACACCACCAGTGCTGCCTGCTAATTCAAGGATGGCACTAGTACCCTGGCTCCAGAGGGTCCTGGAACCAAGCTTCTAATGCTGTATGGGGAAACTGGCCCAGGGCACAGGGCAGATCTGCTGGCAGAGGATGGCCCATGCCAGGATGAGAATGCCCTCAGCAAACACCACCTGCACTTAGGAGAAGCCCACTGTGGCTGCAGAGCCCCTGGCCTCTCCCCTCTACCTTGACGACGATGCCAGAGGGGATATGCTTCAGCACCACACAGTTGCTGGTTTTGTTGGTGGCTTGGCCCCCTGGACCGTGTCCTTTCACAAACTGCTCTTCAAGTTCATTCTCATCCAGGGGAAGCAGAGCAGGACAGTCCTTCTTGCCTGCCATCTGGACAACCGTGGCAGCTATTCCTGGGGATAGCAGCGTCAGCTTCTCCCAAAGCCCAAGTCCCCGAGGCACTCTGCATAGTCTGGTCAGTGGTGCAGGAAATCGGAATAAACCTGAGATGCTCATAAAGGATGTGGCTGGGCTTATTCAGGACCTAAAATGGACAAGGAAAAAGACCAGCTTTTCAGGAAGATGCCTTTGCTCTGAAGACGGCAGAACAAGTTCTAAGGCAGCTTTTAATACAATTCAAATGATGACCCGCCCCACCTGAGAAGAGACGAGCCATTCAGCACCTGCGTCCAGCTGGCCTTGCCCATGGTGTCCTCCCCAGTCCATCCCTGCCAGCTAATAAATATCTTCTCCTAACAGGCCAAAAATATCTTCAAAGCACCCAGAGGTGCTGTTCTCTCAGGAAAGAGAGGTTTGAGTGTGAAATTCAAAGGAACAGGGACATAACTTGATAATTATTTAAGTAGCACGAGGCAAGGATTAGGATGTTAATCAAATGACAGTATTTAAATGTCTGTGAATTTGAAATCAAAATGTAAAGATGACAGTATGACTCCATTTTAGAGCTGAGCTTAAACAGTCTGACACAGTAAACTTCACTATCAATCAATGTCATGATTGTTGTTTTTCAATGTTTCCAGTTTCATGAATTTGAATAAGAACATCTGTTCCCCTGGACACACTGCCAATAATGTGATCCAACTGGTCCTTATCGCTAGGACTACCAAATCAACCAAGTTTCATTAAGGTGCCTGTGAAATTTGAAACCGCATGTTCAGTGTAGTGAGGGTTAGGAGATGAAAAAGAGCTGGCCTCTGTCTTCATGGGGCTTACAAGCTAGTATGAGAAGATATTTAAAAAGCAAGTGAGAGTTGAGGTGCTGAGGACTGAACACAGGGCCTCGTGGTGCTGAGCACATGTTCTACCACTGAGCTACATCCCCAACACTGGGAAAGTGGGAGAGGGAGAAGGAGAGAGAAATGTGGGCTATCTCAAGACATAGACATTTTGGGGGTAAAGAAGTAAGAAATGTACATTGTTCAATATGGAGGATGCTGGCCATCTTGAGTGAGAAGCTTTTTGGGTGAAGCAAGGAATACACAATTAAGGGAGAATGAGGGCCATGTAGAGATGTAGAAACAGCCAACAATAAAATATTTAACTACTTGAGATAGAGCATAAGGTTGAAATCAGTTAGCTGGTAAATGAACATGTAGGAATATCAGCTATGAGGTGGTAGTGAATCCCACAGGCCTTTGCTTTTTTCAAAGGGACAAACGCAGACAAATCTGGTCTCCCCAAGAACAGGGAGAGCTATAGCCCTGGGCCTGAATTCTAAATTGGAAAATGGGTGAATTAACCCTTCTCCACCCATCCCACACAGGCACAGAAAAGACCAGAAAACAAGTGTTCTGGAGAGGGCTCTGTGGGTGCCTTCTATGTTTAAGACGGATTTATCAGCCAGGTGGACGGTGGGAACTGCAGCTCTCACGCTTGCCGATGGTGTCTTCGTTGGGACACAAGGTAGTGAACAGAGGCGCTGCTCTTCGGTGACGGCTCTGCCAACTCTCAAAGGTGGGTCACTGCCCCAGCTCTGCCCTCAGCCTGTTCACCCTCCCCACACTGTCAACTGTGCCTGCTGACATCACTGAGTGCACTTGGAGCTCTGGAGGAGTGTTGCGGGGGAGTGACCCAGGTGCTTTTCCTATTACTGAGTGATCAGTACCATTGACACTGAGATGACACTGGTCATCTTTGAATGACAAGACAATTCCCTCACCTTTACCTCTGCTGTTTATGTGGGACTATAATGAGACCTCACACGACAGGTTTTCCAACCTTCTGCTCTGCTAGTTCTCAATTCTATGGGTTATATGCATGTCTTCTTGTGGTGACCAAGGCATGCTCAGTCTCAGTAGGCAAGGACCTCCTTGGCTGTGGAGGATATGTTTTGAAAGAGAGTGCCAACGAAAATGGGGTTTTGAAAACTGGTTTTGTTTAATGTATGTGAAATATTTTACAAGTATCCTCAAGAAAACATAAATACTAAAGCCAGACACTTCCTCCACAATCTCTTCAACAAAGGACTACGTGTGGTCGAGAGAGTAGACGAGTACATGTCCACAGTTCCCCCTCCCTCGTTTTTGCTCTCCATCTGCAGAACAAAATTCCTTTGTGTGTCAGCAGCTTCTGGACCCGAGAGTGGATTCACTCTGGAACATGAGCCCAGAGCCTCTCTGGGGTTTCTCTTCCGCTCATTTGTGAATTGGAGGAGGCAGGACAGCACTGGTAGATGGTGCCGCGACAAAGAGAGGAAGACGCCTAGACGAGGCGAGCCTCAGACAAAGCAGGCAGTGGAGAGATTTCAGAGCTGCTTTGTTACAGACCACTGTTCAAACCTTGGCTCTTCTGTCCCAATTCAGAGCTGACAGACATCCTGGAAGATCTCCCACCCAAATGAAGTTCAAGAAGGTCCTCATTGTTTGGTTACTGGCTGCTTCGCTTAATGGTTAATTCCAATAACCAATCAGACAATTCTAGACTCTTCTAGTATCTCCTGGAGCTTTGGCCCTATTCCAATGACTGCTAAAAGTGACAGTCCCCTTTCCCAACACCCAAAGAATATGGATTGGATTTTAGTTCTTGTGATATACACAGAGCAATCTAAAGTTTTTTGGAGAACATTAAAACAGCTCAAATTATAGCTCATCATGACATTAAAAAAAAGAGAAAAATGGTAAAAAGAAGTGCGAGTAAGGAGAAACCAGCAGTCACAACAGCTTTGCCCTCATTCTGGGAGTGTGGGCTCTAATTGAGGGCCGGCTCCGTCCCCACTTCCCTCTGCTCTGCCTTCCTTTGAGATGGCTTTCACTCTTAAACAGCTCATCAAAGTTTAGAGTAAAGCCCTCAGTCCATTTCAACTCAGAGATGACAGGTCTGAGGACTTCACAAAAGGAAATGTTAATTTGTCCAATAAATATTTTAATTATCTACTGAGTTTAAGGCACAGGTCTCAGGGAGCCCAAGGAGCCTATATCATAAAACAAAAATTAAGACATCTATAAAAATGATTCATGCCATAGCCCAGGACAGACAACATGCTATTGAGCTGTAGTTCTCAAACTTTAATACGGCCCCAAATCACTTGGAGCGCTTGTTATCAAGACGTGGAAGCTGCATTCCATTAAGCTGCACCTGTCTTCATCACTGGATCCAGAGAGCTCATCCCCTCCTCTAGCTCCACAATCAGTTCAACCCAAGAAACACAGCTAGCTGCAGGGACATAGGCTCAAGTCAGCACCAAGCCCAGACGGGACTGTCTGAGGTTAGAACTGGACGCAGGAGGCAAGGCCATGCCACCAACAACTGCACTGCTCTGGGGAGGGTGGAGGGTGGTGGTACCTGCTGCTCCTTTAGTGTCCCTAAGACAGACAAAGCTATTTGATTTGAATCTGTTTTTAGTAAAGTACAAGATTTTGATCTCTGGACCTGTCTTCTAGATACTATTTATTTAAAATTCACTATTTTAAGTGTTTTTCTTAGGAAGGGAGAGTACTGGTTTCCCTTAGTCACAACTTTCACACTCTGCAACCTTGCAGAATCAACTGAAGGAGCCAATGTGGAGACTTACTGGAACAGGATGCTTGAGGAAAGATGTTCACAGCCAGGCTCACCACTCAAATTCCAATTCCAATGCGCCCCCTTCTCTACCCTGGAGTCTTTCTAAATCTGATGCTAGTTCTTCAGTGGGGTACAAGGCCTCAGATTCTGTTTTTCTAACCAGCCCCGGGTTGAGGCTATTGCTGCAGATCCAGAGACTGTACTCTGGGTGTCCAAGAGCTTTGAGCCAGGCTGCTGCAGGCACCCTGCACTTAAGGTCATGTGACTGCCTGAGGAGAGCCTGGGGTTGTAAAAGAGTGTGGTGGGAGGATTGGGAAACCATCTAGACCAGAGAACTAAAAGATTGTTGGTTTGAACTCGCAGAGAAGGTGACATGGCAATGCATGGATTGAAAAACTGGGTCAAATGGAAAGAATACAAAAAACGTTGCCTCTGTGGCATTAATGTTCCAGAATAGTATTACCCAACGAAAATATACTGCTAGCTGCATGTGAATTCTAAGTTTTCTAGTAATCATACTAAAAATCATAAAACTGATTATTTATAATATATTTAGCACAATGTGTTAATATTATTTCAGGGCTGGGGTTGTAGCTCAGTGGTGGGGCGCTTGCCTGGCATGCATGGGGCACTGGGTTCGATCCCCAGCACCACATAAAAATAAACAAATAAAGTGGAGATATTGTGTCCATCCAAAAAAAAATTTAAAAAAAGAATATTATTTCAATAGGTAATAAACAGCTGGCATGGTGGCCCTTGCCTGTAATCTCAGCAACTTGAGAGGCTGAGGCAGGAGGATCACAAGTTTGAGGTCAGCCTCAGCAACTCAGCAAGACCCTGCCTCAAAACAAAAAGGACTGGGGATGTAGCTCAGTGGCAGAGCACCCTCTGGGTTCAATCCTCAGGGCAAGGGAAAAAAAATACAGCTACTGTTTATTTTATTTTTATAACATTTAAGGCGAGAGTAGAATTCAGAAGGGCTGAGTAATTGCTTATTCATGTGAGTCTTCTCTCCCCTTCCCCAATAAACCACAAGTCTCAAAACAAAAAATCCAATAAATGATGAAGGATCAAACATGTTGAAAATGTCTTTAAAAAGACAAAATGGCCTGCTGATGGCACAGAAGCTAAGAGAGAGAGGAGAATGATTTTCTGAGAGCGTGGATTTTTCTGTTGTTGTTGCTGTTTGTTTGTGTTTGCAGTGCTAGGGATCAAAATCAGAGCTTTGTGCATGCTAGGCAAGTGCTCTACCACCGAGACACACCCCAGCCCTCAAAAGTGTTTTCTGATGCCCCCTATAAAATGGGAGTTAAAAGAAAGTAGCCTTTCTCTGTTTTTTGCATGTAGCTCATCCCCCTATACCCGAAGGCCTGAAGTCCTTGTAAGGGCTGACTTTCCTCTCCAAAGGGAACTGCTGGTGTCCTGCAGGACAGGCGTGGGGCTTCACGCTGAGGATAAAGCACCTCTCACCCACAGTCAGTGTTCACAGAGAATTATCTTTCCAACAAGTACAGCACAATAGATCCAGCAGGAAATGCAGAGCTGTCATCTTTGATTTGGGGGACCAGTGGAAAAGATGACGGCTCTGGGTCTGGTCTAAATGTAATAGGCTCACTGCTGCAGAGTTCAAGAGACAGGTAATGAAGTATATAAAGAGAAACATCCAATTCATATAATACTGACATCCTGTTCATCTTTTTTTTTTTAAACAGAAAACTTTAAAGAGAATTACACTTGTCCTATTTGTGAGCACCACTGTGATTTTCTTCTATTTATGGCATCTCACAGGAACCTTATAATTTATCAACTACATTTTAAAAACAGAAACACATAAAAGAGCAGCAATAACATTACATTTTCTTCTAAAAGTCTCAAAGCCTATAGCCATTAATGATGCCTTGTATTTATTATTTAAAATGTTTCAAAGCACTTTAACATGAATTATTGGATTTGACACAAATGAAGAAAATAGGGAAGGTAGAATATATGGATTCTCTCAGGAAGACTTATCTTGGAAGATTACTGAGTTTTCAATTAAATTTTTTTTTTCCTTAAGTTGTAGATAGACACAATACCTTTATTCTATTTATTTGTACTGGTGCTGAGGAGTGAACCCAGTGCCTCACACGTGCTAGGCAAACACTCCACCGCTGAACTATAACTCCAGCTCTGGTTTTCAATGTTTTTATTTTAAATATTTTTTTTAGTAGTCAATGGACCTTTTATTTTATTTTATTGATTGACTGATTGATTGATTGACTTTTCAGAAAAAAATTTATTGTGATTTGTCAAGAATTTCAGAAGGCAAAGTAAATATGATATTAGGGGGATCTTTAGGGTGGGAACTTTTCTTACAGATCGGTTAGGATTCTACTATGTAAGAGCAATACTTTGTACTGAAAATATTTCATTTAAAATGTCTAACTCAAGAATTACCATGAGTTTTCATGTGGAGAAACAAGGTCCTAGGAAGAGAAGAACAAGGTGGGCAGCTAGTGAGAGATGGGCCCAGCCTGCTTGGTATTTGCAGCTTCACTCAACAGGCTAACCACTCTCCGTAAGGCCACTGAGAAATCACTGGGCAGAGAGGGGCACACTCATGACTGTGGCATAGACTGGCTCTGAGTGAGATCCTGGATCCTGGGGGGTCCAGTCTTGCAACAAGTGTCTGGAAGAGAAGCCATCTTCACAAAATGAGGAGAAGGAAGTATACTTAGCAAATCAGCTGAACACAATAACCAGACTCATAAAAGCCAAGGCCTGCAACACTCAGCCTTTGCTCCCTCCAGCTTCACAGTCAAGAAGTGCTGCCAGTGTACCTCAGCACACACAAGCGAGCGAGAAACACGACTTCTTCATAAATAACTGCTGGCCATGACCAGTACAGTGGTAGCCACTGCAGCAGGACCTTCTACTCCAGTGTAAGGTAATTCACTGACGATGTGCAGATATCTCAAGGGGATTCACTGGGCTTCTCCCTAACTCCCCGTTACCTTTGGAAAATCAAAGAATCATTGAAGCGAAACCACCACTTCTCAGAGGGTCAGCCTAGTCATCGTACTGAATTTCAGCCTGCAGCTCCTTAGTGATATAGTTCACCAGCATTGCCATTAGCTGATGCTTCAGGGCCTCACTGCCCATAACCAGAGTAGTCAGCTGCACAGCGTCTGTCCAATCCAAGTGCCTGATGATGGTAGTGGCTTCATTAAAGAGCTTCTGCTGCTCAGTGGGAGGCAGCTCCATTAAGATCTGTGGAACTGGCTTAAGCTGTCCACTCATCATCCAGGCACCTAATAGACCTCCTACAGCCCCTCCAACAGCTAGTCCTGGTGGGCCACCCATCAAACCACCAACAAAGGCCACAGCCCCTGTGACCAGGGCACCCCTCCCAGAGTGCTTGACAGCTGCCTTCATCTTGCTTTCCTGGGAGACGGAGCACAGCTGCTTCATGATGTCTGACACTATGATGGGCATCTTGGGAGACTCCAGAGTCTCCCACAGGCCGCGGTGATGGCGCACAGGCCCCGCCCTCCCCTATTTTATTTATTGACACACAGTGCTGAGAATCAAACCCAGTGCCTCACACATGCTAGGCAAGTGCTTTGCCACTGAGCCACAATCCGAGCCCCGAGTTTTCAATTTTTGAAACTAAGTTTATCCTTTCCTTAGCTTCACCAAATAGTTCTTTTCCTAGTAAGATGTCTCCCTGCCACTCTGTCCAGCATTCAATGTCTCAACTCTCTGTGTAACTTTGGCCGTGTTTCCTCATCTGTAAAATGGAGACCATAACATCTAGGGTAAGAACAAATCCTACATGTTGCCACAAATGTAAAGCTCTAGTGCTTACTAAGTGGTAGCACTTCAATTGCCTAAACTACAAAGCTGAGGAACCTCTGACTAACATACCACATAAGTCGTGGTCTTATGGCATATAAACTAATTATTCCATGGGCTTTTCGGAGTTCAGATTGAAAAGGCAGCTAGAACAGTGACCTGCAAGTTATTTTCTTTGGTTGGTCCAATTTAAGAAATACTTGGAAACCACAAAATTGCAGGAGACAGTTATTTGGTGAGGTCATAATTCTGGTCCATGAACTGGGATCATTATGATGCCAAAATACAGTCTGAATTCTTGGCAGGCTCCCATTGAAAGATAAGAACACTTACAGCAAAGTAATCCCTGGCTCAAACATAGCTGTATCTAGGAATACAGAAAGAGGAAAGATATAGAAAAAATTAAATGTAAGGTTGGGGATGTAGCTTAATGGTAGATCAACTGCACAGCATGCTTGAGAACCTGGATATGATCCTAAGTACCATGAAAAAAATTTGAAACTGAACCCAGGGCCTTGCCCATCCCAGGCAAGAATTCTGTGGGTTATATCCCCAGCCCATTTAAAAAATTATTTTTTTTAGGTAGGGTCTCCCTTAGTTGCCTAGGTTGGCTTCACATTTGCACTTTTCCTGCCTTAACCTTCCCAAGTGGCTGCGATTATGATGTGAGTCACCATACCTGGCTTAAAGACTTATTATTTCTCATTTTATTGCTGTGAAGACACCCTCCCACCCCCGCCACAGCAAATTGTTTGGATATAAAAGTCAATGACAAAAAGTAACACCCTGGTTAACAGGAAATATCTCAAGTCATCAATGGCCTCTATTGCTCAACAGCTGTTTGATTACTTAAAAACTATTAATTTGAAGCTTTCAAGACAAACAAGAAATACTTGAAAACTTGATGTTATGATAAAACTATAAGGTAATCTCGCAACATTATAAAAGTCATAAACTAGAGTTCACTAATGCAAGGTCTCTGGCATGAGGGTTATTCATATTAGACAATTGTGTTAAGACATTACTTGAATTTTTGAAGCCTCTGCTTTTAGCTTTCCTTGGACTTTAAAAACAGACATTCTTAGCTTGTTTACAAAGCTTTTAAAAAGACATTTCTTAATCCAGTAAAGGCAATTTCCACTTTGAATTTTTTAAAATTAAGACTCTACTAAAGACATATGGGGGGGGCAAGGGTTGTGGCTCAGCAGTAGAGGGCTCACCTAGCATGTGTGAGGCCCTGGGTTCGATCCTCAGCACCACATAAAAATGAATAAATACATAAAATAAAGTTATTATGTCCATCTACAACTAAAGAAAAAATAAATATTTTTAAAAAGACATATGGTGTAAGCAATCTTATCAAAATATATCACTGCATCATTTAATAATGATAATATAATGCTAGATCCTGAACACATTGGCTTATTAAGACATTCATGAATTAAAAAGAAATTACCTACAAGTCCCCTAAAATTGCTCTGCCAAAAACTAAATAAAAAACACACTCCCAGGGCTGGGGTTGTACCACAGAAGTAGAGTATTGCCTAGCATGTGTGAGGCACTGAATTCGATCCTCAGAACCACATAAAAATAAAAGTCTATCAATAACTAAAAATAATAATAATAACTCCAAATACACTATCAAAGTAAGTCTGATTTTGTAATCAAAAGCAATGATCAACTACCTTCTTCATGGTTATTAACTAATCACTAGTAATAGCTTTTAGGGCTAATATTTCTTTTCTGAAACAGATCTTTGGTTGTCTAGAACTCTTCTCAGTTCTTCTGTGAGTGCCAGAGTCTATAGTGCCTCTCAGCCGAAATTAGTGATAATTTTGTGTGTGTGGACCTGATATATTGTCACTGAAAATACAGCCAGGTGCTGAGAACATTTTGATTTTGGTTAGGTGTTACATGAGCATAATACTGATAGGTGGATTACCACACGGGGTCTGGGTTTCCATTTATTTAAGCCTCAGATCTGACACACTGATGGGGTTTTGGATGGAGACTGTTTTACTGTTGAAAATAATAGGTATTCTAAGGAAGTGCAATGAGATGGAGGCCTCCAGAGACATTAGTCATTCCAAGGGGAAATCCATCCTTTGCATCCTGGCTTCTCAGTATCATCTCTGGCACACTAAAGTGACAGTACCGCAGAAAGTATTCGCTTAGTATTAAAGGCTAACTAGGCTGAAGAACATGCTGGTCAGTACGTATCAGATGGGCTGAGGCCCACGGGAAGTAAAGCGGCTTTCGGCTGTCTTCCCAAGCTTAGCAAGGGCAGTGCCGACACCTACTACGTGCCACTCCCAGGACAGCACTCGCTGCGTGGCCACAGTTGCATCCCGCTCTGCTTAACATGCAAATTAGACCTTTCTCTTCGGCCTCTGGGAACTGCTCTCTCCAGAGCGGGGATCTCTGCTCCTCTCCCGCGCCCCGAGGGCTTGAGGACCAGCAACTCTACCCAAGCAGCTTAGGGTAAAACGCGCGCTGGGGTCGGGACCGGCTCCTGCT
The DNA here is from genome assembly GCF_021218885.2 of Marmota monax. Classification (NCBI taxonomy): domain Eukaryota; kingdom Metazoa; phylum Chordata; class Mammalia; order Rodentia; family Sciuridae; genus Marmota; species Marmota monax. The sequence goes on from NW_026692583.1 coordinate 1,441,262, forward strand.
CCACTTCGCTACCAGGCCCCCAGGTAAGCTGGTTGTTTGACAGTTCGCAAGACGGGAAAAACTCAGGCGTCTTGGCTCCTAGGCCTCTCTAGAGCCCTGGACAATCGTGAGCAGCCCTAGGGACTCTGCCTTCTTCGCGGATGCTTACCTGGTCTTGGCACGGACCTCCCTCCGAAAACGTTCAGGGTGAACTAGAAGCACCGCAGACCTGGGAGCGCGCAAGTGCGCACGCGCAGTACGCTCGCAGCGGAGTCCCTCACCTGCCGGAGGCGCATTCCTACTAACTGCGCATGCGAGAAGCTGAGACTTCTTTCCCGCGTGCAGCGGTAGGTTCCCAGAAAGCCAATCAGAGGGGAGATCTTGACAGTAGCCCCACTCCCACACCCCTAGCTTCGAACCTTCCCGTTTGGCGCGCGGGGAAGTGGGTGGCAGACGCGCGCACCGCGCTTAGCCGTCTCCGCCCCTTTCCGAGCAGCCAATCGCGGGAGAGACGCCGGACGCGCGCACGTTCCCCGGAGTTTAACGGTCGCTCGAGGCCGCTCGGCTGACCCTGACTTCGGCAGTGGGAGCGGCGGCCAGGTAAGTGACAGTCTGCCTGCGGAGAGTTGCTGGCCGCGGGGCATGGGGCACGAGATGTATCGGACACCTGAGTGCTCAGATGGGCCAGGGTGAGGGGAGACAACTGTCTGGGGAGCAGCCCGGCCAGAGCTCACTGGCGTGTGGGGTTTTTCAGCTCTGCGTGCGCCTCTTCTAGACTCGGTGCCCTTGAGTGACACCCGCGCGGCCCAATCGCAGAGCGGCCTTTCTGAGGGGCGGGGGGGGGGCTTTTTTATTATTAATTAATTTCCTCTTCTTCTTCTTTTTTTTTTTTTAATTGACAAGGTGCCTGGGTGTCTGAGTCTCCGCGGTGGTTTCTGCCACCAGCGCTTTTCTTTCCTCTCTGGTTTGACGCGGTAGCCGCCTCCAGCAATAGGGGCTCTGGCCTCCGCCCGCAGCGGTGCCGCGGCCGCCCTGCGGGGAGGACGCCCTGTCCACCTCCGGCTGCTGTGGGCCCCATTGGTGTTCCCTGTCCCCACCCCCGTTTTCTAGTGCGTGGGGGCGGGGGCTGGAGGGGCAGATTTTGTTGCTGGAAAAATATAAAAACGCCTCTGTTGCTATATTTATTCCCTATCAAATTTCCCCTTTTTTAAAACATTTTGCATCTTATGTCAGCCCCTCCCCCGTTTTGCTGACTTCACCCGCCCCGCGCCCCAACCGGAGAGTCCCCCCGGAATTTCTGGTTTTCCGTCGGGTTCCACCGCATCTGGTGGCCTCAGCCGGGGAGGAAATAGATGGGGTTGCAGATCCGGCCCCCTGGCGTGGCGCGGGGTGGCTGGGACTCGGGTGTGGAGCGGGCAGCCCCTGGCTTGTTCAATGCCCCGTTTGTCATTGGTGCTGGGCCGAGCCACTGGGGAGGCCTGCATTTAGCTCGGTCCGGTTACCCTGGGCTTTCACACCTGTCCCCGAAGGAGATGCTTTCTTGATGAGCTGATAGCTTTTGGTGAAGTGCTTTTCTAAAACCAGGCCCTAGGAAGTGGGAGCCCTAGGTAATGGTCCTCGGTTGCACTCTTTTAAACGCTTCTTATTGTGAGCAGCACAGGTTTACCCCCCACCCCCTTTTGTCTTTCTTTTCCCCTGGTTTCCTCAATTCTTTTTAAATGCCTGAATTCGCAAAGAAGGAGGCATATTGTAATAGTTTAGTTATAATTCAGTTAAAATTTAGTTGACCTGACACATAGTTTATTTTTAAAGAAATGATACATGCACAGAGTACAAAAGACTAGATAGTGCAAAGTTTGCTTCCAGACAGTAGGGAAACAATCGTGTTAACAGTTTTCTCTTTTTAATAATAAGCAGTTAAGTTCTTCTAGTCACTGCATGAAACTAACACGCATACTTGTTAGAATTTATTAAGTGAACAATGAATGTAAGCATTCCAATTGTTACATAATAGGATTGTGTCTAGAAGCTTGATTATTAAATACAAAATTCTGAAAAAGATGCTGCTGTGTTTGTAAATCACCCTTAATGTAGATTTTTAAATTGAGATCTATAATTCACATGCCATAAAATTTATCCTTTTCAAATAAGTTTCAGTGGTTTTTACAAGGCTGTAGAACCATCACTAAATGCAAAACTTTTCATTACCCCCAAAAGAAACCCTGTACCTATTGCAGTCACTCTGATTCTTTCCTACCTGCGACTGCTAACAAATGTTAATCTACTCTCTGTCTCTGAATTTGCCAATTTAAGTATTTCATATAATTGGAATCATACATTATGTGGTTTTTGTGACTGACTTTTACTTAGCATTATGTTTCATTCATGTTATAGCATGTACCAATACTTCATTCCTTTTTAAAGCTGAATCATACTCCATCATATGAATGTGCTACTTGTCATCATCCATGCCTCTGTTGATGGACATTTGGGTTGTTTTTGTATTTTGGCCATTGTGAATATTGATGCTGTCTTTAATGTAGATTTTATAAAAGAAGTGAAGATTTCCAAAGTCACAAAAGGACAGTTGCTAAGTTAGTGGCTTTTTGTACAAGTATTTTTCCCCCATTCATTTTCAGACTCTCAAGGAAGTTTAGGATATTTCACAGTTCTGAATGTTAGCAACTGAAAATGCCAGTAGACGATGAAGCATCTGAAGATGACCCGGATTCAGTTTCCTCAAACAGTGAAAAAGCCTATATTTTCAAATAAGAGAGTATAACAATTTCTGTACACTATGGAGGATTTTGACTTGGTGAAAACCTTACAAAAAGCTTCATCTGTAGAATCTGATATCAAAAATTCTCCCCATTCTCTTGGATTGAGCTTAAATACTAATAGGTAAGAATGGGATAGATATTTTGTAACAATAAACTAAAATAACTTTATTTGCATAGTGTATCAGTTTATCCAAATAGTGTCATAGTTGCTGATTTAAATGTGTTAAAAAAATCAGGAACTGTTCAGGAACAATTATTTAAGTTGAGAATACTTTTAGTTCTTTTGTGTTTTTCATTTCTTCTAGAAAAAAATGTGTTTTTGCATGTGGAGCATTGTGAGAAAGAACTTATTTTGCTAATTGTTTATGCTTTTTTAAATTTTTAATTTTTTGCTTTGGTAAATAAGAATATTTAAAAATTTTTGTTGCCTAACTATTAGTTCTGCATTTTAAATTAATGGTACAACTAATGTCTTGTATTGCAGAAATACCTCACCAATCTGGAAAGTAGAAATTAAAATTAAATATTAGGAACTAAGCAAAAAACAGACTCTGAGATAACAAAATAGTCAACAAAATGCATCTTATTTTTAAGCTATTCCATAGTTGATTTTTTGTTTTTGTTGTGTTGGATGGAACCTGGGGCCTTGTGCATGCTAAGCAGACCCTCTATCACTACCACTGAGTACATCCCAGCCTGGTGTGGGGGGTTTTTTTGGTGCTGAGATTAAACCCAGGGGCTCTTTTCCACATTTCCAGCCCGTTTAATTTTTTTATTTTGAGATAGGGTCTTACTAAGTTGCTGAGGCTGGCCTTGAACTTGGGATTCTCCTGACTCAGCTTCCTGGGTTACTGGTGCCTGGCTGCCCAGTGGTTTTTGTTTTTTGTTTTGTGGTACTGGGGATCGAACCCAGGGCCTTGTTCATGATTGGCAAGTGTTCTAACAATGAATTGTACCTCCAGCCCATTGGTTTGTTTTTAATCAGACTCTGTACTTTTAATTTGCAGGCCAACAAGCTCCATTATTTGTAAGTTTATAGTAGCTTAAAAACAGCCACGAGGGCTGGGGCTGTAGTTCAGTGGCAGAGTGCTTGCCTAGCATGCATGAGGCCCTGGGTTTGATCCTTAGCACCACATAAAAAGTAAAAGAATAAAATAAAGGCATGCTGTCCATCTGCAACTACAAAAACAACAACAACAACAACAAAAACCAACAGCCACAAGTCAGGGTATATTAGACAGTCAGTTATAAAAAGCAGATACATAGCAGAAAGCAAGGACACAGCCATTTAGGGCTTACCTATGAAGGGGTAAATAGCTTTAAACTCATGGGTCTTGAAGGAATGGTGTATTATAAATAAGTTACTTTAATAACTTAATTTTCTGCCTGCCTTCTGAGGAATTTAAAGCAGTTTACAAGAATAATTAAAATGAGGGCTGGAGATAAAGCTCTGTTGGTAGAGTGTTTGCCTGGCATGCCCAAGACCCTGGATTCAATCCCCAGTATTCAAGGGGAAAAAAAAAAGGCATACAAGAGATGTCTGCTCCAATAGTCTGTCTATGTACACTTGCTGAAGGTTGGCCACATGTTTTGTTTGCTGTTCTCATTTGGTGGCCTCTCTGAAGTTCATTTCTGGAAGAAATTCCTTTTAGAATATAGCATTTGATTTGCCTGGAGGAACCTAAATATGGCTTTCTTATGAAAATTTTGTAATTGCACTTGGCTTCCTTGTCCTTATGACCGGCAGTTAAATCTACATGATGAAACTAGATTATTAAAACTGTATAAATCCCTTATGAACAACATATCATGTTCTTCTTTCCCTTGAAATTTTAATACTTTACCTGTCCTAACTCTATTATTTTACTATTATTTTTCATTATTACCTCTTTCTCTTTCTTTTCTTTTTTTAACAAATTCTTTGTGAAAGCAGGGTATTAATAAAAATTAAAATGACCTTTCAGTGCCTAGATTTTAAACAAAATTCAGTATCCTGAATTATGATGTATATGTTTATAAAATAAATGTGAATTAAACTTAAGTTTGGAAAAATCAGTCTTCCTGGAAGGAATCACAATGAATAGGCTAAATCAGTCCTGAATATTTGCTGCTAATTTACTTGGCATAAGCACCAGAACATCACACCAATGAGGGGATCCAGGTGACAAGACTTGACTGTAATTTTGGAAGTGGAGAGAGAGTCCCCACTACACAGGGAACTGCTATTCTCTAATTAGGCTCGAGATAGTGCTCTGGAACATAGAGATTCTCACCTGGAGACTGCTTAGTACCTGCTACCACAGACTCATTTCCTGCTGATTCTTTGGAGTGTTTTCATTATGCCTGAGAAGTCTTTCTGTTGGGTTTTTTTTTTTTTTTTTTAAAGATTTCTAAGCACTGCCTGTCATTTTACTGATGTCTTCTTTTTGTGACCAGACTTATGATCAGATTTTCAACGATTGAGGTACCATTAGAAGGATTAAATATCAGTGGTTTTGTATTACTTTGTTAAATCTTGGACTGCTGAATTATTCAACACTTTGGTAGAATGAAGAAAACCATTTGAATTATTTATGTTTCAACAGAAGTAGTACAAATGGGGTATCCTCTTTCTCAGGGAAGACCACACCCTCTGCCATTCAAGGTACAGCTGAGTTCCTAAACTCCTTAACGCAAGAGCTACAGAACAGTGGAAAGACTGACTCGGAACTTTGGAAAAACTGTGAGGTATCGTATCTTGTTTTGTTTTATTTTGATAATTTTAAAATAATTACATTTAAATGAACTTCTACTGAATTCTATTACGAATTTGTATTCAGAAGAGCACAATACTTATTGTGGAAGTAGTTAGGCTATGTTTGTTGGAGAACAATATTGAATGTAAAAAAGGTGATCAAAAATATTTTTGGGCTGGGACTATAGCTCAGTTGGTAGAGGGTTTGCCTTACATGCACAAGGTCCTGGGTTCAATCCCCAGCATCATACAAAAAAAGTATTTTTGATGGGTCTCACAAAAATAGACAGGAGACCAGTAGAGTAGAGGAAGGAGGTGGAGAGATCGGGAAAGGGGGGGAGGCATGGTAGTGAGTTCACCACGTTACACAGTGTCCACATAGGAAGATGCCATGGTGAACATGGCTTATATGTGTAATTTTAATGCACTGATTAAAATAAAAATACTAGGGCTGGAGTTCAATCCTCAAAAATAAAGTCAATAAAATAATAAAATAACAGCGATAATAATAATAGAAGGGAGATCAGTAGGGTTGAGCAAGTGGATTAAGGGAGGGAGGAGGGAGGGAAAGAGAAGGAAAAAAAGTATTTTTTAACAATATATTAGTGATGAAACATTTGTATATTAAATATGAACTAGGGGCTGGGGATGTAGCTCAAGCGGAGCATGCTCGCCTGGCATGCATGCCGCCCGGGTTCGATCCTCAGCACCACATACAAACAAAGATGTCGTGTCCGCCGAAAACTAAAAAATAAATATTAAAAAGATTAAAAAAAAAATGTGAACTAAAATATCTTTGTTCAGAGAACTGAGAACCCCCATAATAATAATTAAAAATTACCATTAAAATTATTATTAAAATAATTAATAATTAAAATTATTGGTCTTAATATTTTAAGTAATTTATATGGAATTATCCTCATTTTGGAAAATCTAAATCCACTTTGAAGTATTTTGGCTGTTGTGCTTACGAGTTAAAGCTTCTAGTTAGTACTTTACCACAGGTACCTATTGTACCTTGCATTATATTGTTTTAGGTCAGCCTTTCTTCAATTCACAGATAATTATTATTTTAAAAAATATTTTTAGTTGTAGATGGACACAATACCTTTATTGTTTATTTTTTATTTTTATTTTTGTTCCCATTTATTTATTTATTTGTTTTAAAAGAATTTTTTTTTTTTAAAGAGAGAGAATTTTTTTAATATTTATTTTTTAGTTTTCGGCGGACACAACATCTTTGTTTGTATGTGGTGCTGAGGATCGAACCCGGGCCGCACGCATGCCAGGCGAGCGCACTACCACTTGAGCCACATCCCCAGCCCTTAAAAGAATTTTTGATGGACTTTATTTTGCTTATTAATTTGTTTATATGTGGTGCTGAGATTCGAACCCAGTGTCTCACGCATGCTAGGCAAGCACTCTACCACTGAGCCACAACCCCAGCCCCCTTATTTTTATTTTTTATTTTTAGTGTGGTGCTGAGGATCAAACCCAGTACTTTGCATGTGCTTGATGAGTGCTCTACTGCTGAGCCACAACCTCAGTCCAAATTCATAGATTTTATTTATATATATATATATATGTAAATATTTATTTATTTAAATAAATATTATTTTATTTATGTATTTTTATGTAGTGCTGAGGATTGAACATAGCGCCCCGCACATGCTCAGTGAGCGCTCTACTGCTGAGCCACAACCCCAGCCCCATCATAGATTATATTGTGATAGAAAAAAAAAAATGTAACAGAGCGAGGCCCAATAAACTGGCACACACCTGTAAACCCAGCTGTTCTGAAAGCTGGGGTAGGAGGATCACAAGTTCAATACAGCCTGGGCAATTTAGTGAGACCCTGTCTCATAAAAAAAGACTGGGGATGTAGTGGTAAAGTTGCCCCTTAATTCAATCCCCAGTTCTGCAAAAAAAAAAAAAAAAAAGTAACAGTTGCTTTAGGGATATGTAATTCAGTGGTAGAGGACTAGCATATGTGAGGCCCTAGGTCAGTCCCTAGTACAAACACACATACACACACACACCCCCCCCAAAGTAACAGTGAAAAGAAAACTTGTGTGTAAGGCTTTGGATCTAATAAAGTTGAGCTCTACTGAAAAATAGGGACAGTCTATCTTGAGCATTATTCAACGAAAACATTACCCAGACCTTCTATTTATCCATATTGCAGGTTACATAAAAAAGGGGTAACTATGGGCTGGGGCTATAGCTCGGCAGTAGAGTGCTTGCCTAGCATGCATAAGGCACTGGGTTCAATCCTCAAAACCACAAAAATAAACAAAGGCATGCTGTCCATCTACACGTAGAATTTTTTTTTTTTTTTTTAAAGGGGGTAACTAGATGTATTCCTGTAATCTGAGTGATATGGGAGGCTGAGGTAGGAAGATTGCAAGTTGGAGGCTAGCCTGGGCAATTTAGTGAGACCCTGTTTCAGAAAAAAATAAAATAAAAAGGATGGGTAGGTAGCTCTGTTGTAGAGTGCTCCTGGGTTCATTCCACAGAACCGCAGCAGGGGAAAAAAAAAGTGGGGGTACCCAAGCTTCTTGTCTTTATATTTTTGTATTAAATATTAAAAAAAAGCTAATTTTGCTTATAAACTTTAAATTAAAATCCTTATTTTTAAAAAGCCATATCACATTGAAGGAATTTTTCTGTGAAATAGTTAAAATTTTTTTAACTAAGATATTTTATAATTAAAAAGACTAGGTGGTTACAGCTGTTCTATTTGGTGGAAAAACAATGCCAAGAACAAATAGTTGCTCAGCAAGAACAGTTCCACAACCAAATTCAAGTAAGTAATCATTTATATTGATTTTCTTTTTTTTTTGTTTTTAGTATTTATAAGATTTTTAGCAAAACAATTTATACTTTATATCAATTTTTTGTGAACTAAAGATATGTTTAGAGTGATATATTGTGAAACATGGCATTTTTATAACATTTGTAAAAATGTGATGTGAATATAGTTTCTTACCCAATCTTTAACTTTTTGTTTGCAGCGTATACAGGAGGAGATCAGAAATTTAGTCAAATTGCAGATCAGTAATGTTTCCTGGGCTTCCAGTGATAAAAGTCCTTCAAGCAAACAATTATTTTCAGAAAGTCAGATGGGTTTTTTTTCTGAAAATAGTGAAAGAAATGAATCTGTTATTAGTTATCCCGAGCCTAAGGAGCCTGAGATGCAACAAGAAATGTCCACATCACAGCCAGACTGCAATGTGGACGGCAGCTCTGTGAGCAGTGGGTATGGCACCTTTTGTATCTCAGAATTGAACACCTACAAATCCAAGGACTCTGCAGAGCTCATGGAGCACACAGGCCTTCCCAAGGGACAATACCCAGCACCAGGAGTACAGACAGATTCGCCTGTAGATGGTGCAGGAAATGGCAGTTTTTATGCACAATCTCCTGAAGAGTTTTGTGAATCTTTAAAGGAAGATATTTCTAGTTTTCCTGATGAATTTGAACATAATTTTCTTGGTGAAAATAAGATTTCTGAAGTATACAGTGGAAAAGCAGATAGGTAAGTAGAATTTCTCCATCATTCAAGAGGATTTTTACTCGTTGATTACATTCAGAATCTAGTAAATACAGTTCCTCTTAACTGGACTGTAAGAGAATAAGATTTTTAAAAAAAATATGTAGCAGTTTTAGGGGCTGGGGTTGTAGCTCAGTGGTAGTGTGCTCACCTAGCATGCATGAGGCACTGGGTTCGATTCTCAGCACCACATAAAAATAAAGACAATAAAGTCCATCAACAACTAAAAAAATATTAAAAAAAAGAAGTAACAGTTTTATCATTAAATTGATTTTTTATTTGTTGCATGTAGAAAATTGAAATAAAATCTGCTATATACTAAGGACATTTGACTTTCTTCCCATTTGCAATATTATAAGACTATTAAATCTTAAGGTAGGAGGCCTTGCCAGAAAAATATTTTTTGTTTCTTACAGTGACTAATATACAAATTTGCTAGAAACTTAACAAATTATAATAATTACATTACTAGTGGGATCTTGTCACTCATGTTCATGTGATTTGAAACCAAAACTTATGTACACACATACTGTTTTTTTAAAAAAATATTTTTAGTTGTAGATAGATACAATACCTTTATTTTATTCATTTACTTTTATATGATGCTGAGGATCGAACCCAGGGCCTCCCACGTGCTAGGCTAGTGCTCTACCGCTGAACCATAACCCCAGCCCCATACTCGTTTGTAAAAATAAATAAATAAATAAATAAAATAATAATAATGTATAATTTTGGAGTTTACCCTAAATTTTCAGTTTAATATCTTCACATGTCAGATGTGTCAGCTAAAGGTGCTTAGCCATAGCAACACAAATCTTATTATCCTCCTCAAGTATAATTATTCATCTTTGTCAATGATTATGTTTTTTTTTAAATTAATAAGTTTATTCTAATTGTTATACATGATAGCAGAATGCATTTTGATTCATATTACACAGTCGGAGCACAATTTTTTTTTTATTTTAAAGAGAGAGGGAGAGAGAGAATTTTAATATTTATTTTTTAGTATTTGGCGGACACAACATCTTTGTATGTGGTGCTGAGGATCAAACGCGGGCCGCACGCATGCCAGGCGAGCGTGCTACCGCTTGAGCCACATCCCCAGCCCAACAATTTTTTATTTCTCTAGTTGTACACAAAGTATAGTCACACCATTCGTGTCTTCATATATGTAATAAGTGTGTTTTTTCTTTTTTTTTAGAGAGAGAGAGAACTTTTTTAATATTTATTTTTTAGTTTTCGGCGGACACAACATCTTTGTTTGTATGTGGTGCTGAGGATCGAACCCGGGCCTGCACGCATGCTAGGCGAGCGTGCTACCGCTTGAGCCACATCCCCAGCCCTTTTCTTTCTTTTTTTATGAACTTGGGAACTGAAGTACATCTCCAGCCCCCCCCCCCTTTTTTTTTTTTAATTTAGACAGTGTCTCACTAAGTCACTGTCCTCAAAAGTGTAATTCTCCTGTCTTTTTCGGGGGGAGAGGGGGTGGTACTGGGGATTGAACTCAGAGGCACTGGACCACTGAGCTACATCCCCAGCCCTATTTTGTATTTTATTTAGAGACAGTATCTCACTAAGTTGCTTAACACCTCGCTTTTGCTGAGGCTGGCTTTGAACTCACGATCCTCCTGTCTCAGCCTCCTGAGCTGCTGGGATTACAGGCATGTGCCACAGGCCTAATAAGTGTGTTTTAACAGTAGAGATAATATTTAGTACTTGAAGTGCTGGGGGGTGTGTTTTGGTTTTTGTTCTTGTCCATGACCATGGACTATATGTATTGTTAATCACTGTTAGTCTCTTTGCTTTCTTTGCCTTTGGTAATTAGAAATTGAAGAAAGAAATTTAGGTGAATAACTAAAAACCTGTCATCTTTCCCCTACTAGAAAAACAACTCCAAGCATTTCCCACTGAAGCAGTATTTATTGTGTTTTCCCTTATATGTGAAAGACAGTATCTAGAAAAAGTATCTTGGCTTTCTCTTCTTTAATAGTAAATCCATAACATCATGGGCACAAAAGCTGAAGCAGAACCAAACCAAGAGAGCCCATATAGAGGATGGATGTTCAAAATCTAAGCAGGGGAGTGAGCATAGCAAGAGACCTCCCGCTAAGAAGGTAGGTGCTGGTCCCTTCTCTGGCAGCCTGAGCTCTTGGGCTTGCCGAATTCTCGGTGTCATTATTTTTTTTTGCCCTTTCTTGTTAATTTGTTCAATTACAAATTTTTCTTTTGTTTCAAAAGATTGAACATAATGATTTGCTGTAAATATTGCTTCTTTTGTAGCCTGGAAATTAGCTCATGAGGGATAAAATACTACAAGCATGGATCATTTGTAAGGGTCTTCTTTCTTTGTGAACTGCAAATGTTTACATTTAGCCTGAGAGTAACCCATTTAATAGTTTAATAAAACCCTTCAAGGCTGTGAGTGGAGCTCAGTGATGGCATACTTGCCTAGCACATTTGAGGCCCTGAGTTTGATTGCCAGCACCCCAAACAAACAGCAGAAAAACCCTTCAAATAATTCATATTACTATTAAGTTGTAAGGAGTAGTACTGTATGTATTGAAGCCTTAAGATGCCTTTATAAAGATATTGAAATTTGGACATTTATGAATTTGTAATCCAAATTACAAGAGATTGAATGTTTAAATTGATTGTGGCCCCCATGCCAGTTTAGCAGCTCATTAAAGAGTTCCAGACATGGAGTAAGTTTCGGTACTTTTTTTTTTTTTTTGGCGGGGGAGGGTGGGTGGGATACCAGGAATTCAACTCCTGGGCACTTAACCACTGAGCCACACATCCCTAGCCCTATTTTGTTCTTTTTTTGTGTGTGTGTGTGGAGTTGGGGATTGAACTCAGGGCCTTGTGCATGTGAGGCAAGCACTCTACCAACTGAGCTATATCTGTAACTCTCAATCCTCCTGCTTCAGCCTCCCGAGCTGCTGGGATTATAGTCATGTGCCACTGCACTTGGCCAAGTTTCAGTTCTTTGGTATAGCCTTTGTTGGTCTCAAGTATCATAGAACAGCATTACTTAGTATAATATGTTTAAATTGTGGGGCTGGGGATGTGGCTCAAGCGGTGGCGCGCTCACCTGGCATGCGTGCAGCCTGGGTTCGATTCTCAGCACCACATACAAACAGGGATGTTGTGTCCGCTGAAAAATGAAAAATAAATGTTGAAGTTCTCTCTCTCTCTCTCTCAAAAAAAAAAAAAAAAGTTGAAATTGCAAAGTCTAGTCTTTCTGGAACCTGATACCTTTAGAAGTTGGTTGTTGGCTAAATCTTGATTGTCTTAAATATAGTCTTTTCACCATCCAAGGCTAAAGATCTGTTAAAGAAGTCATAAGAAGATAATTCCCAGCCTTTATAAGTAAGGCGCTACTTATTTCTCTCTTTTGTACTTTATTTTTTGTGCTGGGGACTGAACACAGGTCCTCATGTGTGCTAGGAAAGCATGCCACCCCTGAGCTGCATCCCCAAACCCCTTATTTCTCTTTTCAACATGTGATATTAGGCTTTCTAATATCATCCTTCTTTGAACTTTTTCAGATTTGTGTTCAGGAGGAGGGAAGTGAAGGTGAATACAGCTGCATGAAGCATAAAAGCTTTTGTAACTTAGAAAAGCCCTTTGGTGCCTCCTGGGCAGTTCTGTTCTTTTGACTCATATGCTGTCAAGGATGGGCTTTCCTTGTGTGTGTGATAGCATGCAAACGTTTGGAGACAGATAAAAACCGCTTTTTTGATGTTGTTCTTTTCATACGTTGGAAAACGGAGAATGTTCTCTAATGTAGTTTCTTCTGTTGTTTGTAAGGGCAAAACTGAAACTCCATCTCTAAATTTTTTTTTTTTTGGTACTGGGGATTGACCTCATGGCCTCAAGTGTACTAAATACCTGCTATACTGCTGAGCAACACCCCCACCCCAAGACTTTTCTCCTTTGTGTTATGTATTTGGTGGATTCAGTGGGTTTTTTTGTTGTGTTTTGTGATTGAATCTCAGTCTATATTTGATGTAGTCCAGTGGTTCCCAAACTTTACTGCACATTAGAACCACCTGAGGAGGTGGAAAAACGTACTTATCTCGGCTGCCAGGCCCAGGAGTCCTGACTGCCTTGGTGTGGGGGGTAACCTGTGTTTGAGGAGTTTTAAAAGCTCCTCAGGTGATTCCTATGTGCAATACAGTTTGAGAAAGGCTGACCAGCCTAGCTTTCCTCCTCAGGTCAAGGGTGAATCCCATCAGCTACCGCTGCCTGGCCGGCTGCTCAGAAATGCCCTTCTGACAGCATCTCTGCCCTGGCATCTGCAGGGCAGCCAAGAATCTGGCAAGAGGTGATGGTCCCCTCTGAGTCTTTTCCTTTTCTTTGGTCATCTCCTATGCATGTTTAATTTTTCATTTTTTTAGGTGAATGATATATTTGGTATTGAATTATTTGGGGGAAATCAAGTTTCTTTGTATTTCTGAACTTTGAATGATTTTGAGGTGTGCTGGTTGGTGAATCAGAGGCAGCACACTTGAAATGCATTCTTCCTGCATAATTCTGGCTTCACAGAGTGGGCACTTTCCTCTTGATCCTCTTTCCCTGTTGTTTTCAGTTTCATTCTAAAGGGGGAATGCTTGTCAGATTCTCTTCTGATCTAATTTTCTTTTTGCACAGTGCTGATTTATTTTGAGTAATAGCTGCTTTGAAGTACATCTTGAAATTGTATATTGTTTAGCAATAAGTGTTTTCTAGAGCTGAAGTTGTTCTTTGTTTCCTTGGTCCTTTGTCTTGGATAGAAGTGACTCACCCATTTCCCGGGCTGTAGGACTTCTGAGTGTTTCTCCAGAGGGGCCCCTTGACTTGCTGAGCAGATTAGCAGACCCTTGTGCTCAGCTTGGACTGGCTTCTTGAGCTCAGAGGGTTTATGTTTTAGAAGGGCTTTTTGTTGCACCATGCTTATATTTTCCTCCAGAGCAGGACATGTTTTCTTCAGTGGTACCTTGTCTGCCTGCTGTGGGCAAACTGCTGTGTGCAGGGAGCCCTGCGCCTATGGTGTCCATCCAGTGCACTGAAGCTTGTGCTTCAGTGCGGCGGGGAGAAGTGTTCTACTTGGGATTGTTAGATTTGGACTTCTCCAGCCACCTTTCCTGGTCCAACAGATAGGAGTTTATTTTTTTTTTATTTTATATTTTTTTAGTTGTAGATGGACACAATACCTTTATTTTTATGTGGTGCCAAGCGAGGATCAAACCTAGGGCCTCCACATGCTAGGGGAGTGCTGTACCACTGGAGCCACAACCACAGCCCCAGGTAAGAGTTTTAAGAAAGGAAGTAGATTGAGGAATTTGTCTCTTGAAAAAAAAAGAGGCTGAATGGTGCTTTATAGGCTCCTGTGATTAACTTCCTCCTGTAGATAAAGTGTTGCCACCTCAGTTACTGTTGCTCCTGCAGTGACTGCATGAGTGGTCATAAGCAAATATAATTTAAAGACTTTTAAGAGGGCTGGGCAGAGTCAGAGAATGTGAGTGAGGTGATTTTCCCATGGATTTTCTTTCCCTACATGGTGGATTTTCCCATGTAGAAAAGTTGTTGTAGTTGCTGGGGGGGTTAGCCCAGGGAGTATGTCAACCTCTGGAAACCATGTTTCATTTTTCTTTTCTGGTTTTTTTTTTTTTTTTTTTGTACCAGGGATTGAACTCAGTGGCACTCAACCACTGACCCACATCCTCAGCCCTATATTTGTATTTTATTTAGAGACAGGGTCTCACTGAGTTGCTTAGCACTTTTGCTAGGCTGGCTTTGAACTCGTGATCCTCCTGTCTCAGCCTCCTGAGCTGCTGGGATTACAGGTGTGCTCCATGGCGCCTGGCCACAACATTTTAAATTTGAAAACCTCTGTGAGTCAAGGATAAGATCTGTTTTCCTGTGACCTCAAGGAGTCAGTAAACTAGGATTTACAAGGTGGAAGCTATTGAAAGATGCATTTCTACCTAATTAATACTATCCAGAAGTATTGGAGACAAGTTTAGGCTTACTTTTAGATTCTAGCATTATCACTTTATAAAAATGGTGGAGTTCCAGGCACAGTGGCACATGCCTGTAATCCCAGTGACTTGGGAGGCTGAGGCAAGAGGATCACAAATTTGAAGCCAACCTCAGTAATTTAGTGAGGCCTTGTCTCAAAAAATAAAAAGGACTTGGAGTGTAGCTCAGTGGTACAGTGCTCCTGGGTTCAATCAGCACTACCAAAAAAATTAAAAAAAAAAAAAAAAAAAACAACAACAACAAAAAAAAAACTTTTTAACGGGAATGAAAACTTTCATGATGGAGGAACTGATAAGAAAAGCTTCCATGGGGCCAGGTGTGGTGGCGCACACCTGTAAGCCCAGCAATTTAGAAGGCTGAGGCAGGAGGATTGCAAGTTTGAGGACAGTCTTAGCAATTTAGTGAGACCCTCAGCAACTTAGCAAGACCTTGTCTCAAAAATAAAAAGGGTTGGGGATGTAATTCCATGGTAAAGCACCTCTGTGTTCAACCCCTAGTACCCCCACCCAATATAAATAAATCAGTCAATAAATAAAAACTAAAAAAAGGTTCTATGGAAATATCTATGATACATATCTCTGTTTGGAAATAGATTTCATGTGACAATAAGAGAGATTGTGAAGAGAAGTTAATACTTCTGACCCACAGAAGTTATTAATTTTTAATATTAAGTTAATAATTTAACTTAATATTTTTATTAAGTTAAATATTAACTTAATAAAAATAAGTTAATATTTTTATCAGAATGGATGATGATAAGCATTTTTTGCCTTTTTTGTGTCTAATAACCAATTGTGTATAAGAAATACTTTACTATTAAAGGTTCATATTATTGATATGTGATCTTCCAAATTAATTTGATTTATTATAATTGTAACAAAACAAACTGTTAAGGTTTTTAAACATTCATTTTTATCCTTTAATTTCAGGCACCTCAAATTTCTTTTGGAAGTAGACAGCAAATGATAAATACATTTTTGTTCTGAACTCGTTAGACTCAAGTTTTCTCTTTGTAGTTTCACAGAGAACCAGAATGAACTCATAAATTACACAGGGGCAGGAAAGTCCTTCACTGTTGGTCCTCTTGCTTTGTGCTTTTATAACTAGGGAAAGCAGGACCTTCTTCCTCATGGACACGCTGTAGGTCTTTACCTGGTGTGGCGCTGGTGGTCACTCATTGGGTCAGTGGTGTGTATGCAGTGATTTTAGAGGTCTGGTGTTTTCTTTCTTGACTTGCAGTCTGATTTTGCTGCTGCTGCTGCACACCCTCGTGCTTTTTACCTCTCTAAACCAGATGAAGATCCAAGCTCGTGGATGTCTGATTCAGGAACAGGTATGGAAAACTTTTTTCTTTTTTTTTTCCCCAGTTTCAATGGACATGTTTATTGATCATTTAATAGTTCATCAATTGCTTCTCCCTAAAACTGGAATTTCATCTTGTTTCCATGCCGAGTAGTGAACAGTGACAAGCTAATCAAAATAAGCTACTTCAAAGAGAACTAAGCTAACACAGCTCACTTTGTTTTAACAGGCAAAATATAAATAGATGCACTCTAGAATGCATAATGGTTTAGTCACTAAGAAATTTAAATGAGACCTTGAAGAATATAGGCAAATCCAGGGTGCAGTAAAGATGAGCTGAGATGCTGTGCAACTGTTTAAGGGTTCCTGGTGCTACCTCTCTTGGCCACTAGCTGAATCTTGATGTGGGGGGAGGTTTTAGCTAATGCCAAATGGAGATGTGAAAAATGCTAAGATGACTTAGGGGCCATGCACAGGAACCAAAAGGCAGGAAAGTACTAAACATTGCTGAGAGCATCCACCCCAGGAAGGACTTTACCTTCAAAAATATGGAACGCTTCATGAATTTGCGTGTCATCCTTGCGCAGGGGCCATGCTAATCTTCTCTGTATCGTTCCAGTTTTAGTATATGTGCTGCCAAAGCGAGCACTGGAAAACTTTTTTAATTTTTGGATTTTTTTTTTTTTTTTCCTTTTGCCAGCAAGGTTCTGGTTTGTTGGTTTAGTTTTTTTTGCAGCTGGCTGCATTTCCCACTCCATGGAGATACCACACATAGGGTATGAGTATGGTTTGTGTGAAGGCGCCACATGTTGTGGCATCCCCTGGTAGCCATGACTTTCTTGCTTGCATTAATAAGTCTGTAAGGACAGAGGAATGAGGTACTTTTGCAACAATTTCAAATGGCTGCAAAAATCATCTCAGCCTTTTTAAGTTTCTCCAGAATGAATTAATAAATTCAGAGCCTCTGTGAGCCATTTTGTGCAATCCTTGGTGAGCTATTCTGGTCTGAGTGGCTGACAAGTTTAGGTAGCTCTTCTCATCTTTATATATTAGGGCTCCCTTCCTTTTTTTCCTTTTTCTTTATTTCCCACATCTAATTTATGAGGATGGATTGGCTTTACCTTACAGGTATCACAGGATCCAAGCCGGTTTCACCTCCTTCCCTGCTGACACCCATGGAGGGCCTCCCCTCCCCATTTCTTCAAGCTTCCTAACAGCCCTTGCTCCCCCCCGCCCCCACCATCACCCTCCAACCTGTCCTCAGCAGAGTGGTCAAAGGGATCCTTTCAGAAGATATGTTAGGTATGTGACTCCTCTGCCCTGAGGCCTGCAGTGGTTCCCTGTTTCCTCAGGATAACAGCGATCCAGGAAGCCCAGCAGGAGCCAGCCTTCTAGCTCTTTGTCCTTCCTTTCCTCCACACCTGCTCCAGCGCAAGCCAAGTTCTCATTTCATGGCTTTCTCATCAGCTGCTTCCTCTGTTGAAAGTGTTCTCTCCATGTCGGGAGACTTCCTCGAATGGTGAAAATGGCCACGTACCTAGTAATCGCTACCCTCTCAGCTAGCCAACCCTGATCACCCTATGAAAATAGTCCTGCCTCCTCCTTGAGCCGTTTATCCTATTATGAAACTTTGCGTTGAGTGCTTGTCATCTTGCAACCTCCTGTGTATCCTGCACTTGTTCACTTTTCATTCCTTCTGCCTCCTAGCCTGGCACAGTAAAAGACATTGTCTGTTTTAAAATGTATTTTAAGGGCTGGGGCTATGGCTCAGTGGTAGCACACTTGCCTGGCATGTGTGAGGCACTGGGTTCAATTCTCAGCACCATGTAAAATAAATAAAGGTCTATCAATAACTAAAAAAAAAAAATTAAAATAAATTAAAAAAATAAAATATATTTTAAGCCAGGCACGGTGGTGCATAAGGCCCTAAGCAACTCAGCGAGATCCTGTCTCTAAATAAAATACAGAAAAGGGCTGGGGATGTGGCTCAGTGGTCGAGTGCCCCTGAGTTCAATCCCTGGTACCCACCCCTGCAAAATGTATTTTAAGTTGCACTAATTCATTTGGCTTTTAATAATATCTGTTTTAATATTTGCATCATTAAGTCAGGATTCTGACATGGTAAGGCATTTATTTGATTCTTTATAAAAATTCAGCTTGCTTTCCCCAGGTAGCCAGAAGCTAGTTCCTTGCTATTTTTCATCTTCCTTACATAGTACTAGTTATTTTAGAAAGCACTTTTGCTCTCTCCTCACTCCTTGCTGTTCTGTGCATTTGTCATGTCAGGACTGACCTATTGGAAGCTGGAGGAGAAGGACATGTATCACTGTCTGCCTCAATCTTTAGAGAAGACGTTTGTACCCTGCACCTTGGCAGATGTGTCACCGAACCAGGTAATGAACGTGCGTGGGTGTTTGTGTTTTGTGACTGTAGTTAAGTTCTCCGTTGTAAGTTCTGTATTAGACTCATATTCCTTTGCTTACGAATTGTGTCTGACGTTTATTGCCTGTGTGATTTTAGAAAGCTTACTTTAAAATGGAATTAAAAATGGCCAGTTAGTGTTGTGAAACTAAATGAAATGCTTTCATGCCTGTCTTCAGCTATTAACAACTTCCCTTTTTCCAAGATCTTCTGATATTTATTTTCCATTCTGTCACATCTCCCACTGATCCATTTGTATCATAATTATGGGCAAATTAATTTGCTCTATTTTCTTTGAATAAGAAAATAATATTTCTTTCTGTAAACATTTTATTTACTTCAGAACAACCAAATAAATAATACCATCTTGGATGTGTGTGTGATGTACATACTTTATTTCTGTATTTTGATCAGGTAATGAGAGACAGTAAACTGGGAAAGGAGAGAGAATCTAAGAAGCCAATGGTGAGGTAAAAAAAATAGTGACATGTAGGAACAGACAGGGTAGTGGGGACATCAAGGTATTTGTAAGTATCAGACTCAGAAAGTGACTGGAACTAATATCCCAAACTTCAGGGAAGAAACAGAGACAGATGAACACAAGAGTTAAATGAATTTGGGGGAGGTGGGATAAACTAGTGAGACCCTGTCTCAAAATAACGCTTTTCTTTTCAATTCAGTGTTGGTTTCCATGTTTTTCTACATATCTTTCCACCACCAACAGTGATTCAATGATTGAAATGGTGATTGAACAATTCTCTCTTTTTTTTTTTTTTCCTTCTGGTGCTGGGAATTAGACCCAGGGATGCTTTACCATGCAGCTGTGTCCTCAACTATTTTGAGACAGGATCTCACTAATTTGCTGAGGCTGGTCCTAAACTTTTAATCCTCCTGCCTCAGCCTCCCAGGGTGCTGAGATGATAGGTGTGTGTGCCACCACACCCAGTGGTTCGACATTTCTTTTAAAAAAGGCCATGGTACTGAGTTTTACCTATAGTAATGGCTTGCTTTTGACTCCCCTATAAAAATCATTGCTAAACATGGGTGGTTAACCTTTTCCTTAAATAAGGACTCTCAGAAATTCCTCTGTAGTCTCCAAGATTTTTATTCTAAGCTGCTAAGACCTATTTGAAAAGTTTTGATGGTTTTGATATTTGCTTATGAGTAGGCAGTGACCATTATGTCACAACTGTTATTTGACTTAAAGCAATTGAAAGATGCCATTAATTACCGGAGGCATTCTCACTTCAGAGATATTAAAATATGAAAGAAAAGAATATCATAAAAGTAGTGAAAATAGCACCTTATTGTCATGAGCTCTAAGTGTGAATGCCAGCTGCTCACTCAGGCCACCAGGCGGGGACTCTTCAGGCTGTAGCCTATAGCTGGAGTGCTGCTACTTGTCATGAACTTCAGGACTTGTGAAGGGCCTTATGGTCACTGAGTAGAATTCCAAAACAGGATTATGGGAATTGTACATTGTAAAGGTTTAGTTTTTAACAGATTAATGTCTTTAATGCATGCATAAAAAGTATAATTAATTGTCCTGTTCAAAAGCTAGTTATAGGTTTTATTTATTTATTTATTTAAAGTTGTTGATAGACCTTTATTTTATTTATGTATTTATATGTGGTGCTGAGAATCAAACCCAGTGCCTCACACATGCCAGGCAAGTGTGCTACTGCTGAGCCCGAGCCCCAGCCCCAGCCCCTGGTTATAGGTTTTATTAAAAAATATTAATTCATGGTAAGCCAGGTGTGATGGGACCTGTGGTCCCACCTACTTGGGAGGTTAGGTAGAGAATTGGTAATCCCAGGAATTTGAGGCCATCCTGGGCAACATAAAAACAGAAAGGATTCCTGGTATGCTGCAGGCTTTGGAGGTCTGGAAATGAGACATAAGCTCAAAGCTGTATGATGAGTATCCTATCAGTAGATTTCTTGTTGGATCTATAATTTCATTTGCGGTAATGTCCACAGTTTAAATTTGAGGCCCAGGTTTAATTGGTACCTGTGTCACAACCTATGGGTCACACCTTGAAATAATACAACCCTAAAGATTTACTATTTAAAGCTTTATAGTAATTCTGTGACATTTACAGCATAGCAAAGTCCTTGAGCCATATCCCCAATTGTTTTTATTTTGAAATAGGGTCTCACTAATTTGCTGAGGATGGTCCTCAGAATGCTTGAGAATGATTTTAAGCTTCAGTGTTGAGTCTTATTTTAATGACTAAAGAAGTTTATTTTTATTGATTAATTTATTTTCTTTAACTTTTTTTTTTTAGTTGTAGATGGACACAATACCTTTATTTATTTATTTATGTGTGGTGCTGAGGATCGAACCCAGGGCCTTATATGTACAAGACAATCGCTCTGTCACTGAGCCACAATCCCAGCCCTTCTTTATTTTTTTATTATCTGCCAATTCTTTAAAAAAAATAATAAATATTACCAAGTAGATGAGCAATTCTGTCTCTGTAAACTTGTCCCCATGTCACCTGAAATCAATTTGGCCAGAAGTTTTCTTGTCCTGCTTCAGTCATTCATTGTGAGGTTTTTTTCCTTACCTGAAAACTTGGTTCTTTTTTAAGTGGAAGGGGTGTTGGAGTCAGCTTTGCATTGCTGTAATAAAATAAGTAAGATAATCAACTTAAGGGAGGAAAGGTTTTTTTTGGCTCTTGCTTTCAGAGGTTTGTTTGTGATTGCTTGGCTGTGTTGCTTTGGGGCCTGTGGTAAGGTTGTATGTCATGGCAGGAGCTTGTGGCAGAGAGTACTGCCCGCCTTGGATGCCAAGGGGCACAGAGGAAAAGGAAAGGTCCAGGGTCCCAACATCTCCTTAAAAGGGCCCACCCCCAACCTGACTTCTTTCTACCAGGCCTCACCTCCCAGTAGCTCTGTCAGCTGGGGATCATCCTTCAACACATGAGCCTCTGGGGACATTCAGAATCCAGATTGTAATAGGAATTACCAAGGGGTCATATTCTTTGGAAGTATTCATAGGCTGCTAAATAAATTAGGTTCAAATTGTCCTCTTGGTACTCATTTTTAGGAGATATGAAATTTTTTCATTCTGAAGACAACTTAACATAGGAAATTCAGCTTCCAAACTTGTATTCTTAATCTGACTGTCTAGATTTTCAATTTATTTAAAAGTCTTTCAAAAAATTTTTATGGTTCTTATCTTGATGTCAGTAAATTTTTTTCATTGTTGATGATACCAGTTAAATAATTTTGTTTCATATCTTTAAGTCTAATACTAGTAATGAGATGAAGCTCCGATCACTGAAGGATATTTATCATAAAAAGCAAAGGGAAAACAAGCAGTTACCTGAGAGGAATCTCACTTCTGCTTCCAACCCAAATCATCTTCCAGAGGTAGAGCTGTCACTGCTGAGTGGAAATGAAAGATGCTTCTGACGGTGACTCTTACCGTGAGCTTCCTTGTCCCCAGGAGGTGTAAAGCCTACTCACTGAAGGCAAGCAAAACGCCTGAGTGTGCCAAGGGAAACTTCTGGTTGTCTGTCTTATTTCTAGGTCCTTACTCTAGATCCGACGTTGCATATGAAGCCAAATCAGCAGACTTCGGGGATTCAACCACATGGCTTTTTGAATGCTCTTGATGACAGAATATCCTTTTCACCAGACTCTGTTCTGGAACCAGGCGTATCTAGTCACTCTGACATCGACTCATTTTCACAAGCAAGCAATATCACTTCTCAGTTATCCAGATTTCCAAAATATCCTTCAAATGCAAAAGCCTCATCAATGGACTCTTGGAAGAATCATGCATTCCAAAGTGAAAGTAGGACCAGTTCCACATTTCCTTCAGTGTACACTATGACTAGTAACAATATCTCAGTCAACACTGTAGATGAAGAGAACACTGTCATGGTAGCGTCAGCCTCGGTCAGTCAGGCCCAGCTTCCAGATGCAGCCAACAGTGTCCCAGAATGCATTTCATTGACTTCCCTGGAAGATCCCGTGATATTGTCTAAGTATGTATTTCGGTGACGGCTTGTAATGTTAACAGATTTTCTGTGATGTCTGATTGAATGATGAGAATGATTTTTTTTTATTTTTTTTTTTATTTTTTTATTTTTTTTTTTAAAGAATTTTTTTTTAATATTTATTTTTTAGTTTTTGGTGGACACAACATCTTTGTTTGTATGTGGTGCTGAGAATCGAACCCGGGCCGCACGCATGCCAGGCGAGCGCGCTACCGCTTGAGCCACATCCCCAGCCCGGTTTTTTTTTTAAATATTGTTTTTTAGTTGTAGGTGGGCACAATACCTTTATTTTATTTATTTATTTTTATGTGGTGCTGAGGATCGAACCCAGCACCTCACATGTGGTACGTGAGCGCTCTACTGCTGAGCCACAACCCCAGCCCTGAGAATTATTTTTATTGAACCTTAGTAATGTATAAAGATTTAAAGATATAGCATTTTTAAGATAAAGCATCTAAAAATTAAGTAATCTGTCTTTTTCACTTTATTGTCAGCTTTTGGGGGATTAGAGACAACTGCTGACATAGCCAGTAAACGGGGGGTTGAACTCAGGGGCACTCGACCACTGAGCCATATCCCCAGCCCTATTTTGTACTTTTTAAATTTAGAAACAGGGTCTCACTGAGTTGTGTAATGCCTTGCTTTTGCTGAAGCTGGCTTTGAACTTGTGATCCTCCTGCCTCAAACTTCTGAGCTGCTGGGATTACAGGCCTATTGTGTATTTTTATATCTTTATGTCTAGAGGATGCTGAGCACACGGAGCTTCTGCTTGTTTCCTTGGGGTGTGCACAGGAAATAGACTGCACTTTGCCCATGAGAATGAGTATGCTCTTGGTTTCTCCTGTGGGAAGGAGAGGAGGGATGTGCTTTCTCAGTCATGTGCTTCACTCTCACCAGCAGGATTAGGCAGAATCTGAAGGAGAAGCATGCTCGGCACATAGCTGATCTTCGAACTTATTATGAGTCAGAAATAAATAGTTTGAAACAGAAGCTGGAGGCAAAAGAAATTTCTGCAGTTGAAGAGTGGAAGAAAACCAATCAAATTCTTGTAGACAGGTAAAACTTACATTAACTATGAAGTTAGTGTTTTTCCAATTTGGATGTATTGCCTCTACATAAGTACAATCTATATTGTGATAATAAACCTTCTGAAAACATGTACTTTGGATTCAAAATTTTAACAGATACGTTTCCTAAATAATTTTTTTTTTTTTTTTTTTTTTTTTTTGGTACTTGGGATTGAACTCAGGGGCACTCAACCACTGAGCCACATCCCCAGCCCTGTTTTGTATTTTTTTTAGAGATAGGGTTTCGCTGAGTTGCTTAGCATCTCACAGTTGCTGCGGCTGAATTTGAAATTGCAATCTTCCTGCCTCAGCACCCAAGCCTCTGGAACTACAGGTGTGCGCTACCTGTGCCCAGCCACCCCAACTTTTTTCAAACTGAAAATTGCAAATTGGAGAAATGCACTGGTTCTGTAAACAGGGTTATATATTGCAAGCCAGCTATGATACCAGATATTATGTCACAGTTGCAACCCTGGGGACAATGTTTTCTAGCATGGCAGAGTCAGTGTGGTAATAAAAACAGTAGAATGCAGTTAATATGCACTTGACTATCTAAGTGGTCTTTCTTACAAGAGCAGTCTTATTCCAGGGTGGGATATACCTGAATGATAGAGCACCTGCCAGGCATGTGCAAGACTCTGGGTTCAATCTCCAACCAGACCTCCCAACCCACTAAAAAAGACCAGTTTTTTCAGTATTATCTTTGAAGGGTATTAATGCAAAGTGGTTAGAAGCATAAACTCTAGAGCCTGAGTATTTGGCTTTAGAATCTCAGCGAAAGGGCTGGGAATGTAGCTCAGTGGTAGAGCATGTTCTTTGAATGCATAAGGCCCTGAGTTCCATCCTGAACACTGCAAAAAAACAAAAGGTTCAGTGAGGCCCCTTACCCCCATGGGACCTTTAATCTAGGAACCCAATTTTCTTAAAAAAAAAAAAAAAAAAAAATTTTTTTTTTTTTAGTTGTAGTTGGACACGATACCTTTATTTTATTTATTTATTTTCATGTGGTGCTGAGTTCCGAACCCAGCTCCTTGAATGTGCTAGGCAAGCCCTCCACCGCTGAGCCACAATCTCAGCTCCTAGGAACCCAATTTTCTGTCTTTGTTATCTCATCTGTAAAATGGTACTGTTGATCATCATAACTCATAAGATTGTGAGAATAAATGTAATATGTTTAACATAGACCTGGTATATAATCAGTAATAAAAATAAGACTTTTATTCCCAGTATATCATTGAACACTAAATCAAAATGGTGACTGAATTCTATATTTTTTGTTATTTTGAGGTTCTATAATTTACAAAGGAAGTCTTTAAAAAAAATTCATACTAAGTTTGAAATAGTACACAAGAATGTAATAAGTGTAATAACCTCACTGGGTACAGTGTCACATGCCTGTAATCTCCCAGAAACTCTGGAGGCTGAGAAGGAGGAAATCAAGTTGGAGGCCAGCTGCAACAATTAAGTGAGATACTGTCTGGGGATG
The DNA here is from genome assembly GCF_021218885.2 of Marmota monax. Lineage (NCBI taxonomy): Eukaryota > Metazoa > Chordata > Mammalia > Rodentia > Sciuridae > Marmota > Marmota monax. The sequence continues at coordinate 1,466,617 of NW_026692583.1, forward strand.
CCGCTCAGTAGTAAAGCACTCCTGGGTTTAATCCCCAGAAACAAAGAAAAAAAAAAAAAAAAGAAGGTCAGCTTTCCTACTCCAATCCTTGGTCTCAGCGTACTGTATTTAATCTTTCATATCCTTCCAGAAATTATAATGCACGTGCGCGCATGCGCGCACACACGTATATATGTACACATTTTTTTTCACAACTCAAGTCAAGCTATTTCTTCCTTCTTTCCTTCTTCCTTCCTTCCTTTCCCCCTGCCCCTTCTCTTTTCTGCTGGGGATTTATCTCAGGGATGCTCCACTAATGATCCACATCTTCAGTCCTTTTTATTTTTTATTTTGAGACAGGGTCTTGCCAAGTTGCTTAGGGCCTCACTACATTTTTTTTTTAAAGATGATTTTTTAATATTTATTTTTTAGTTTCGGTGGACACAACATCTTTATTTTATTTTTATGTGGTGCTGAGGATCGAACCCAGAGCCCTGCGAATGCCAGGTGAGCGCGCTACCGCTTGAGCCACATCCCCAGCCCTAGGGCCTCACTACATTTTTAAGGCTCATTTAGAACTTTGCTGTCCTCCTGCCTCAGCCTCCCGAGTTGCTGGAATTACAGGCACGTGCCACCGTGCCTGGCTTGTGAAGCTTTCTTTCTTTTTAAATTTTAAACACTAAATCATACATAACAAAATTCACCATTTTGAAGTGAACAATTCAGTGGCCTAAGTGTCTTTGCATCATTGTACAACCATCATCATCATCTATCTCCAGAACTATTTTCATTTTGCAAAACTCAAACTCTTTAAACAGTCACTCCCTGTTACCTGTTTCCCCCAATCCCTGGCAACCATCATTCTGCTTTCTTTCTTTGAATTTGATTACTCACATAACTGGAATCATGCAGCATTTGTCATCTTGATCCTGACTTATTTCACTTGGAATGATCTTTTCAAGGTTCACCGTGTTATAGCATGTGTTAGTTTCCTTCCTTTTTCACATTCAATAATCCATTGTATGAAGTACCATGTTTGTTTAGCTGCTTATCAATTAAAGAATGCTGTGAATAGAGCTGCTGTGAATACAGGTGTATAAATACCTGTTTGTACCTTGCTTTGTACTCTCTTTTTTTGTGTGTGTGCTGGGACTGAACCTGGGCTTCATGCTTGCTAAGCATGTGCTCTACCACTGACCTACTCCTCATCCTCGTTGCATATATTTTTAGGAATCTTTTTCTATTTGTGGGGGTGTACAGGAATTTAACTCAGGGGCACTCACCACTGAGCCACATCCCCAGCCCTATTTTGTATTTTATTTAGAGACAGGGTCTCACTGAGTTACTTAGTGCCTCACTTTTGCTGAGGCTGGCTTTGAACTCCCAATCCTCCTGCTTTAGTCTTTTGAGCTTCTGGGATTATAGGTCCTATTGTTATTTTAGCCTGTTATTTTCTCCAGATACTAGACCATCTTCAGAGTCTTTGGGATATATTTTACTATGGTGGCATCCTGGATCTCAGCTAACATTTGAGAATTTGTCTTATATTACATATATGGATTAGGTTTATATAATACATTTTAAGGGAAATGTTTTTATTTTGTAATTGAAACTAAACTTTTATGTTTTTTAGATGTGGCCAGTTAGATAGTGCTTTGAATGAAGCTACTGGTCGTGTGAGAACTCTTGAAAGTAAGAATAACATGTTGGAAATAGAAGTGGTAAGTATTATTTTTTTCTCATGATTGTTCTAGGGCTTAATGTTAAAAAAAAAAAAAAACTAGTTATTAACTGAACTCCAGAGACATATGATTAGTTTTATGATAACCCTGCTTACCTGTATCTTTTCCTTAAGAATCACTTATGAGCTGAGCAGTGGCACATGCCTGTATTCCCAGCAGCTTGGGAATCTGAGAGAGGAGGATCATGAATTTGAAGCCAGCCTTAACAACTTAGTGAGGCCCTAAGTAACTCAGTGAGTCCCTGTCTCTAAAAAAGATGCAAAAAAGGGCTGGCAATGTGGATCAGTGGTCAAGTGTCCCTGGGTTCATTTTCCAGTACAAAAAAAACAAAACTTATTAAGTTTGCATTTTGAGTTCTACTTTACCCTTTAAAATTCCTCTTTTTTTTTTGGTGCTGGGGCTTGAATCCAGGGCCTTGTACATGTGAGGCAAGCACTCTACCAACTGAGCTATATCCCCAGCCCTAAAGCTTATTTCTTAATTGGGATGTAAGTTGCATACCATAGAACTCATTCTTTCGAAATGTGCAGTTCAGTGGTTTAATATATTCAGAATTGTAGAACCATCACCACAATCCATTATAGAACATCCTTAGCCATTGCCCCCAGTGCTCTCCTCAGTCCCTGGCCACAGCTGCTCTGCTCTGTGACTTGCCTGTTCTGAACACTAATGTGAGTGCATCATAGACTTTTGTGTCTGGCTTCTTTGACTTAGGCTCATCCAGGTTGTAGCATGTATCAGGACTTTATTCCTTTTTATAGTTGATTAATATTCCATTATATCGATGCATCACATTTTGTTCATTCATTCATCATGTGACTGATATTTAGATTCTTTCCCCCTTTTGGCTGGTTATGAGTGAAATTGCTATGAATGTTTGTGTTCAGGATTTGTGTGTGTGATGTGTATGTGTGTATGTGTGCTGGAGATGAAAGATTGAATCCAAGGCTTTGAGTATGCTAAACATATACCTTATCACTGGGCTACACACGCAGTCCTGTGGACAAGAGTTTATGTGCATATTTTTAGTTTTGGTTTTTTTGAATATGTAATTTGAAGTGCATAAACTTTACTCTTAAATTACATTCTGTTCTCCTGTATTACCAAATTTTATTCTTTTGTATATTAGCTTATAAACAAAATTTGTGTGAAACTGAGCAGTGTAATCCCAGCGGCTCAGAGGCTGAAGCAGGAGGATCGCAAGTTCAAAGCTAACCTCAGTAACAGCACAGCCCTAAGCAATTTATTGAGACTGTGTTTTTAAATTAAAAAAAAAAAAAGCTGGGGATGTGGCTCAGTGGTTAAGCCCCATGGGTTCATTCCCTGGAAACATTAAAAAAAAAAAAAATGTGCATTTTGTTCTGTATGTTGTTTCTTTTTTTTTGTTTTTGTTTTTGTTTGGTACCAGGAATTGAACCCAGGGGCGCTTAACCACTGAGCCATATCTCTAGACCTTTTATATAATTTATTTAGAAACAGGGTCTCACTGAGTTGCTTAGCTTAAGGCCTCACTAAGTTGCTGAGGCTGGCTTTGAATTCAAGATCCTCCTCTCTTAGCCTACCAGGCTGCTGGGATTACAGGCATGTGTCACTGCACCCAGCTTGTTTCTGTCTTTGATGGTTTTTTGTTGTTGTTTTGTTCTGTTTTCCCAGTTATTTTTGTCTTCTTGAGTGTAAGCTTGACAAAGTTAGGCATTATTTTGTTTCTCTATAATCTTGTTTTGAGTTGGGATCTCTCAGTGTTGCTTTAGGCTTGTCTCAAATTCCTGGGCTCAGGTGATCCTCCTGCCTCAGCCTCCTAAGTAGCCAGGACTACAGGCATATGCCATCATATCCAGCTTTAATCTTACATTTATAGTGCTCTGCTGCCTGGCACATAGTGGGTATTCCAGAAATAATTGTTGAATGAATATTAACATATTAAATGCATTTTGAGTTTTCTGTTTTCACGTTGTGACAGTGGAGTAAGAAATCCTTCCCCCAAGTATTAAGGCTGGGCAACATATTCCAGCTATATGTACAGAATGATCTCTTTTGTGGCTGTGACAGTTTTGTCATTGAGGTGATCTAGAGGCACTGCTATCTTAGTGAGTCCTTAACCTCAGACAGTAGCTTTGCTTGTGATAACTTCATGAAGCTATTCTAGTAGAGTAATACTTTCTGGTCTCTTCATCTCAGGGTATGAAAAATACTATTTTTTAATTTCCATTTGTATGTTTTGAATTTTTTATATTTTAATGCATGGGCATTAATTTCTAGCTGCTATTGAAACATCTATTTTTTCATTTAAAATAATTTATCTTGGTCTTTACTTTGTAGAATGATTTGAGAGAACGCTTTAGTGCAGCCAACAGTGCCTCCAAAATTTTGCAGGAACGAATTGAAGAAATGAGAACAAGCAATAAAGAAAAAGACAATACCATCATTCGACTAAAATCTAGGCTGCAGGATTTAGAAGAAGCATTTGAGAATGCTTACAAACTTTCAGATGATAAAGAAGCAAGACTAAAACAAGAAAACAAAATGTTTCAAGATGTGAGTAACAAAAAATGGTAACTTAATTACATGGTTGGCTAAAAGTGGTTTACTTAAGTCTTGTAGTATACAAGCTATTATTAGGACTTTTTCCAAGTTTATTTTGGTTTGAGGTACCTTGGCTATAGCTGTAGGTTTATACCCTCCTGGGCAGGCAGCTGGGTCTTGTCTTAAAGCAGAAAGTCAGAGCTCTAAAATGCTGGCCTTGCTCCCACACCGTCTGTCTTTAGCAGACCAGCTTTTGAGCTATCATGACGTCTGTCTGGCAGAGTAAAATATTGTGAACCAGATTTAGAACAAGTTGGATTGAATTTTTTCACTTTGATTTAATTTTACTTAAAATTTAGATTTCTTGGTTTAAGGGCATAGCTCAGTGGTAGAGCAGTTGCTTGGTGCACATAAGGCTCAAGGTTTAGTCCCTAGTACTGCAGAAACACACCCTCCCCCGAAATGTGCTGGGTTTCTCTGTTCTCAAGACTAAAAGGCTCAGGGGTCACTCCAGTTAAACTGGGCTAACTGGGCTGCATGAAATAACCACACAAGAGACACAAATACCTTTTTCTTTGGGGTCGCTGTGACGGCTCCTCTGACGTAAGGGTCCGCAGAAAGAGAGAGAGAGCGAGAGCACACACTGACCCCTTTTATTGAGGAGAAGCTATTCAAATGAGGCAAGGGGTCAGGTTTCAGAGGGCTGAGTCTATCTTCATGATGTCCACTGTCAGCAGGTTGACTGACACCTGGGTAGACCACATCCAAGGGCACAGTAAGAGAAGGGGACACACACAAGGCACTTCCATGGAAGATTCTATCCTAAACAGGGCAAGGGGTTATATTACAAAGGAACAAGTGAGCATAGCTTCACCCATGGGGCTGTAGCAAGACACCTACCTTCGGACCCAAGAAGGGTGGGGAAAGCTCTGCCACATTTCTGCCACTGAGCACCTCAGCACCTGGCCGGGGAGTGTAACCCAGTCACGTGTAAGGTTGGTCTCCCACAGAAATGTATTTATTTAACATTGATACTGGATGGTTGTAGGTTGTATCTTTTTCTTGTTTTTCTTAATGTCTTTTTGCAGATTATTATGGTACATAAGTAATCTGATTCCTGATAGGTTTAGATGTGCCTCTTTTTCCTTTTTTTTTAAATTATATTTTTAGTTGTTGATAGACCTTTTTTTTACTTATATGTGGTGCTGAGATTCGAACCCAGTGCCTCATGTGTGCAAGGCAAGCGCTCTATCACTGAGCCACAACCCCACAACTCTTGCATTTGTGATGAGCCAAGGTGAAATTGTTTAGAAGAATATAACGTACCATGTAGATGCAAATAATTCTTAGTACTGTTTATAGCTGGGCGTGGTGGGGCATGCCTGTAATCCTAGCTTCTGAGGGGCAGAAGGTGGTGACTGAGGTAGGAGGCTCAGAAGTTTAAGGCCAACTTAACAAAATGAGGCCCCTCACCTATGTCTTTTTAAAAAAATTACTTAGCTATGTGAAACTTTCAGCACTCTGCTTTTACTCTATTGAACAAGCAGCAAAATATAATGTGTAACAATTCTAAAAAACAACAGTATAGGTCTAGGGTTGTGGCTCAGTGTTAAAGCGCTCCCCTAGCACGTGGGAAGCCCTGGGTTTGATCCTCAGCACCACATAAAAATAAATAAATAAAATAAAGTTATTGTATCCAACTACAATTAAAAAATAAATATTTTTAAAAAATGCAGGGGCTGGGGCTGTAGCTAAGTGGCAGAGCACTTGCCTAGCATGTGTGAGGCACTGGGTTCAATCCCTAGCACCACATAAAAATAAACAAATAAAATAAAGGCATTCTGTCCATCTACAACTTCAAAAAAATTAAAAAAAAAATGCAGAAAAGCTGGGGTTGTAGCTCAATGGTGGAGTGCTTGCCTAGCATGTGTGAAGCACTGGGTTCAATTAGCACCACATAAAAATAAATAAAGTTATTGGAAATACATATATATATATATATATATATATATATATGTATTTTAATTTTAGTTGAAGATAGATAATTGAAGATAGTTGAATAAATAAATAAATATAAATAAATATATATATATTTTTAAAGATTAGTACAGATTCCTTTTTTTTAAAGAAAGAGAGAATTTTTTAATATTTATTTTCTAGTTTTCGGCGGACACAACATCCTTGTTTGTATGTGGTGCTGAGGATTGAACCTGGGCCGCACGCATGCCAGGCGAGCGCACTACTGCTTGAGCCACATCCCCAGCCCCAAGATTAGTATAGATTCTACTTTTGAAAATACTTAAAAGGCCTTAACTAACATCATCATCATCATCATCATTATTGTCATTTATTTTTACTTTTTAAAAAAAATTTTTTGTAGTTGTAGAGGGACAGAATACCTGTATTTTATTTGTTCATAAATGATGTGGTGCTAAGGATGGAACCTAGTGCCTCACACGTGCTAGGCAAGTGCTCTGCCCCTGAGCTACAGCCCCAGCCCTGTTTTACTTTTGAAATTTCAAACTTAAAGAAAACTCACAAGCGTAAATCAGGAATTGTTTCTGTATTGCCTTTACCAGAATCACCAATTCTGTGTAGTCCTCTATCTGCATGACATTGGCATTTTGGGAGGGTGTGGGCTGTTATTTTGTACACTATCCCTTAATTGATGTTGTGATGTTTAATTTTGTGATGCAGTTCTTTGTTTTTCCTTGTAGCTCTTAGGAGAGTATGAGTCCCTTGGAAAAGAACACAGACGAGTAAAGGTAATGGGTGAGGCTGCCTGTCCTGAATTTCATTTGAGGCAAGAGCCCCGTCCTGGGGACTAAGGAGCCTGTCCTCCTCCTCCACTCCTCCCTTCCTCACCCCATACTGTTTGAACCGAACTACTTACTCTCTCTGGGTGGATACCCTTTTTTTCCCCCAAATGTCTGCCCTACTTAACCCACAAGTTTGTTTAATTAATTTAACAGACATTTGCTGACTGGCTCTTGCCTTTGTGATGAGTGGAGGTGAAATTGTTTAGAAGAATATAACTTCCATGTAGATGCAAATAATTTTTAGTACTGTTTACAGCTGGGCGTGGTGGGTTATACCTGTAATCCCAGCTCCTAGGGGGCAGATGGTGGTGCCTGAGGCAGGAGGCTCAGAAGTTGGAGGCCAACTTAGCAAGACCTTGTTGCAAAATAAAATAGAAAGGCCTGGGATATAGCTCAATGGTGGAGTGCCCTCCTAACATGCATGATCCCCAATACCACCAAAAATAAAAAATAAAATAAAAATAAATACATGTATCCACACAGTTTACATTTATAGTTTTAATTTTTCAAAACATGAGTGTTTTTTTGTGGGTATGAGTTTATTCATTTTATCTGAATTCTTAATTAGAGATCTGTTTGGCATCTGCATATAGGAATTCAGTGAAATCTCACAATGTACTGAAGGTAGAGTTGAGGAGTTTCTGTTGCCTGGAATGCAGGGTTGTGAATAAGGTCAGTATGAAGGCCCATGTAGCTCCACAGCCCCTCCATCCTGCCAAGGGCTCTAGGGGTTCAGGGATGACTCACACTATATGTCAAACCTCATCACTGCAGGGATCTGTTTTATCATTCTATTAAGCTCTTAGTTATGTTTGTGGTTAAAATACATCCATTGGGATTGTTTCTAATTTGACAAAGCATAATGAACTTGACTTGGCATACTGAAGTGCTGTTGTAGGCCTGTGATCTGGGCTCTGTCTCCTTCCCCCTTTGTTGTCTGCATTGGTGCACTCTGCCCCTGAGCTACAGCTCTAGCCCTTATTTATTTATTTATGGTGCCAGGGACTGAACCCAGGGACACTTAACCACTGAGCCTCATCCTCAGCCCTTTTTTGTATTTTATTTAGAGACAGGGTCTCACTGATTTGTTGAGGTTGGCTTTGAACTCATGATCCTCCTGTTAGCCTCCTAAGGTCTCATTAAAACTGTAGCGTGTGCAGAGACTGACCTTGGGAATATTTGTATAATTTGTATAATTGGTTTGGTCTTAGGTTTGTCTCATGCATTTTAAAGGATACATCTGAATACTTCAGTTATCTGAATTTTTTCTTTATTTTCACAGGATACATTAAATATAACTGAGAATAAACTTCTTGATGCACATACTCAGATTTCTGATTTGAAAAGGTAAAATACCTCTAATTGTTCCTTTACATGTCTGTATTAAAGAATTTTTGTTTTCTTGAGGATTTTTAAATAGTTTGAAAACTAGCTTTATCCTAGTCTTTCTCCTGACATGGAATACATTTGATCTTAGCCAGAGATTTTTTTTTTAATTGTTGATGGACCTTTATTTTATTCATTTATATTTATGTGGTGCTGAAAATCGAACCCAGTGCTTCACACATGCAAGGCAAGTGCTCTACCACTGAGCCACAACCCCAGCTCCCTTAGCCAGAGATTTTGAAGTGATTAGAACAGTACTGGTGGTGATTGAGCCTCAGGGATGAGCACTACCCCAGACATTGAGTGTTTTCTAGCATTGGTAAGATCTGAGTGATATTTAACCTCTGAAAAGAACTTCAGGAAGCAGTTAGTGATCATGGGTTTTGGGTTTTTTTGGCACTGGAAATTAAACCCAGGTACTCTTACCAATAGGCTGCATCCCAGCCCTTTTAAATTCTGAGACAGGGTCTCACTAAGTTGCTGAGGCTGACCTTGAACTAGTGATCCTCCTGTCTCAGCCTCCTGAGTTGCCGGGATTACAACTATGTGCCACCATGCTGGCTCACTTATTTTTGTGATCCAAAAAGAAAATGAAAGTTTCAACCAAGTTTGTGGTGATCCACTTTCAGAAAGACCCAGTTTAGAGACTATATTAATCTGACTTGCTTAATTAAATAGGAAAAGAATCATAAATAATCCATATTGCAAATGATTAGAAATATCTAAATTGACTTTAGAGCATATTTTACGTTTGTGTTTGGATATAAATAATGTCCCTCATTTAGAAATGTTGCTGCTGTATGAAGGACTCCTCACAGAGGAGGACAGACAGCTGTCTAGAGTTCTTATCTTCCTGACTGCCCTGTGAGCCGTTCATTCAGTGAGAGCTTCCTTATCAGATTGGGATAAGCATCAGCCCTAAGAGCTATTCTTTCTCAAGCCTTCCTTGCATCAGGGTGGGTGAGAATTCAGGTTTAAAGACATATACAAAGTTTAAAAAAACAGAAGGCAAGGATATCCTGGAAATAATAAACTGACCTGAGTATTCTTCTGCTGGTAAACTTGAAATGGACTTTTATTCTGAACAGGGTACAAATGAGACAAACTGCTTATAGGTTGAGAGTTGTTGGGGTATTTTTCCCTTGGCCTTTTTTTTAAAATTCCAGAGTTTTTGGGGGGTTAATGGGTATTGAACCTAGGGGCGCTTAACCACTGAATTACATCTCCAGGCCCCACCCCTTTTTATGTGGTTTTTTTTTTGAGACAAAATCTCACTTATGACCTCGATAAATTGCTGAGGCTAACTTTGAATTTGTAATCCTCCTGTCTTAGCCTCCCGAGTTGCTGGGATTATAGGTGTGTACCATCACATCTGGCTTAGAAAGTTCTTTTCAATAGCTGTTTTCTGTTTCCATGTTTGTGAAACTGTTATCTATTATACTCTGCATGCACAAATACATATTTGTCAAAAACATTAGGATGCAGTTTATTTGATATTTTAATTTATTTTTATTTCATTTATACCCAGCACATTTTTGATTTGTAATCAAAATTATATAAATTTTTTTACTTGCCCTATTAAATCTATTTGTTGTTCCATTTTTATTTAGTTGTAGTATATTAAATGTTCCTTTGAGCATTTTTGTACTTGTTTTTCTCTCTTTTTTTCCTGATTTTGTTCAGCTTTTAAAAGTTTAATGATGGTAATTTACCATGAAAAAGGTTTATGGACAGACAACTCTTTTGTAATCTTTTCCAAGAGGGACTGCTTTGTAAGTAACTGTAGTTGAGCATATTTTCAATTTGTTGAAATGTACTTATTTTATTTTATTGCTTTTGAATTAGGACAATCTCAAAACTTGAAGCTCAAGTGAAGCAAGTAGAGCATGAAAATATGTTAAGTCTTCGTCATAATTCTAAAACTCATGTGAGACCCTCACGTGCCAAGTAAGTTATTTTATTTAATCTTGGTAAAGCTAGAAGTAGGTGCACACTTCTATTAAAATGAGGAGCTCGTTGTCCAAATCATAAGAAAGCCATGGTTGAATATCCTTATAGAACTTGGATGTGTATAAGCTGGGCTCAGTGCCATATTCTTATAATCCCAGTGACTCGGTCCTGTCTCAAAATGAAAAATAAGAAGGGCTAGGAATGTTCTCAGTGGTAAAGTGCTACTTCACCAATCCCCAGTACCAAAGTTGAATCCCTGAACCAAAAAACAAACAAACAAACAAAAAACCTTAGATGTGTATAAAAAGTTAATGATTAGATAATGTCAGTGTTCCTACACATAGGCATTTACTAAAGTAAGGAAAGAGTAGGTTCAAGTTGGGAAAAGGAAATTTGGAATATTTTGTACTTGACTCTTCAACTGTGGGACCTTAGGCAATCACATTTTTTTTTTCCCCTTAAAGTTCAGTTTTATTTTCTGTAAAACTAAGATAACACCTGAAAAGGTCTTTTAGCCCTAAAACTCCAAACATCTTATTCTTGTGTTAATGGCAGAACTTGTAAAGATGAATCTGCATTAGGTTGTATGTATTTTTCTTAGTTGTTTCAGAATTAGCATTGCTATAATCTGAGAGTATTATTTTTTCTATCCCCACCCCAGTGGTACTGGGGATGAACCCAGGACCTCACACAGCCTGGAAGCTACATCTCCAGCCTTCAGCCTTTCAGGTTGCTGGGATTTCAGGCATGTGCTACCATGCTTAGGCTTAGAAGATTTTTGAGTGGTAAAATAATGTCATTTGATTTTTACTTTTTAAATATTTCTGCCATGAGGAAAGGATGGAGAGGAAAAAAGAGTAGAAACGGGCTGGGGATGTGGCTCAAGAGGTAGCACACTTGCCTGGAATGTGCGGGGCACTGGGTTTGATCTTAAGCACCACATAAAAATAAAATAAAGATATTGTGTCTACCTAAAACTAAAAAAAAAAAAAAAAAAGTAGAAACGGGGAGACTAGTTAGGCTACTGCAGCATTAGGAGAGGTGATGTTAACTGGATGGTAACCACAGGCATGAGAGATTCTGGAGATGAAATCCACAGAACATGGTTGTGAATTGGCTGGCAAGGCAAGAAGGGAAGGCTCAGAATAGCTCTTGATTTCTTATTGAACACCTAAAGGTGACACATACAAAACTAGGGAAGGGATCAGAATTTCCATTGTGAATATTTTCGTTTGAGATTCACATAGATTCCAAGCATCAAGTGGGTAATTTTTTTATATATATGTGTGTGTATATATATATATATATATAGTACTAGGGAGTGAATCCAGGGGCACTCAACCACTGAGCCAGATCCCCAGCCCTTTTTTGTATTTTATTTAGCGATAGGGTCTCACTGATTTGCTTAGGACCTCACTAAGTTGCTGAGTCTGGCTTTGAACTTGTGATCCTCCTGCCTCAGTCTCCCAAGCCTCTGGGATTACAGGTGTGTGCCACTACACCCAGTGGTAATTATAAACTTAGGTTTGGAGCTAAAAGTAAGGTCTTAGGCTGGAATTGTGAATATTGAGCCATTTTTTTCTGGGTGGTGCTGCAGCTACAGGATGGATAGGAATTGAGTGTGTTTGGTGAAAAGTGAGCTCAGCAAAAAACCCTGAAGAAACCTGTTTTGATACTGGGTAGAGGAGTTGGCAAAGGAATGAGAAAGAGCTGCTTGAAAACTGGGAAGACTGAAGCAGTTCCTGGTGCCGAGTGCTGCCCAGAGGTTCAGCAGTGTGAGGACTGACAGCATCTATTGGATTTGTAAGGTAGAGGCTGCTAGTGCCTAGATTTGGGAAGGAGTGATAGAAGTCAAACCCATTTGAAGTGTATTAAAAAGTGAATGAAAACAATCTAAATGTCCAACAGCTGGAATATCCATGTGTTGTAATATATTTATAGATGACACTATACCATGTGACAGAGGTTGGCAAACTACAATCTTCAGGCCGAATCCTGAAGAATAGTTTGTACATTTTATTTTTATTTTTTTTAAAGAGAGAGTGGAGAGAGAGAGAGAGAGAGAGAGAGAGAGAGAGAATTTTTTTAATATTTATTTTTTAGCTTTTTGGCGGACACAACATCTTTGTTTGTATGTGGTGCTGAGGCTCGAACCCGGGCCGCACACATGCCAGGCGAGCGCGCTACCCCTTGAGCCACATCCCCAGCCCCTAGTTTGTACATTTTAAATGTTTGGAAAAAATATTTCGTGATATGTGAAAAATTTATGGAATTCAAATGTCAGTGTCTGTAAATAAGTTTTCATTGGAATGTAAGCAAGGTCATTCATTTATTGAGTGTACTTGCTTTTGCACAACTGCACCAAGGTTGAATAGCTATGATGTTTTTCTTTTTGAGGTGCTACAAGTCCAACTGAGGATATACGTGTTCCTAGGCAGGCACTCTACCATTGAGCTATACCCACAGCCTGATGTAGGATGTTTTTGTGTACTTTAGCATGTGTAACAGTTCTGTGTGTATCTTACGGGTTCACACAAATGTAGTAAAAGTATCAAAACATGCTGAGCACACATTTAGTAATAAATGGTGTTTTTTTTTTGCAGGAAGAGAAGAATGAGTTTGTAGGGGGTCCCCAGGGGCTTTAATTGTATCTGTAGTGTCTCTCTATGTAAACGTGTAAAGGGACCAAGTGTAGGTGCACCCCTGCTATTTCAGCTACTAAGGTAAGGCAGGAGAATCTCAAGTTCAAGGCCAGCTTGGACAACTTAGGGAGACCGTGTCTCAAAAATAAAAGAATAGGAACTGGGAATGTAGCTCAAGGTAAAGCGTTTGCCTAGCATGTATGAGATCCTGTGTGCAATCCCTAGAGCTGGAAAAAAAAATCTAAAGGATATATAACAAATAATTAAGATTTCATAATATTGGATGGCCATTGTGTGAGTATTGCCTGCATGTCTATGCATGCTTGCAATATTTTATTATTTTAAGTGAACAGGAACCAATAAAGAATGAGCATTCAAAATATAAAAGAATTTTTACAGCCTAATAGGAAAAAATACAACCTCCTCAGTAAAAAAATGGTAAAAGAATATCAACAAGCAATTTACAGAAAAAGAAACCTAAATGGCTAATAGAAGTGAAGAGATGCACATTGTGATGAATAGGGAGGAAAGTACAAATTGGAACAATAATAGGGTAGGGTCTTTGCTAATGGACTGGCCAGATGTACAACCTGATCATCCCAAAGTCTGGCAGAGATGTGAAGAAATAGGAACTCAAACTAGTGGTTGACTGGATGTCAGTGTAACTCATCTGGAGAGTGATTGACAATAGCCAGGAAGAGTGAAGAGGATGTATACACCCCAAATTCCATATTTCCATTTTTTTTTTTTAATTCTACTTAGTTACACATGACATTAGGTTTTCTGTAGTGGTTGCATTTTGACATATTGTACACAAATGGAGCACAACTTCTCCATCCTTTGGCTCTACATGGTGCAGTGTCACACCAGTAGTGTAATTATACATGCATATAGGGTAATGATGTGTGTCTCATTCTTCTGTCCTTCTCATCCTACAATCCCATTCCTCCCCTTACTCTCCTCTGCACAATCCAAAGTTCTCTCATTCTTCCCTGTCCCCCACCCACTATGGATCACATCTGCTGATCAGAGAAAACATCTTCTTTTTTTGGGGGGGGGATTGGCTTATCTCACTTAGCATGATAGTCTCTAGTTCCATCCATTTACCTACAAATGCCATGATTTCATTCTTCTTTAAGGCTGAGTAATATTTCATTGTGTATATGTACCACATTTTCATTATCCATTCATCTGATGAAAGGCATCTAGATTGGTTCCATAGTTTGGCTATTGTGAATTGAGCTGCTATAAACATCGATGTGGCTGTGTCACTGTAGTATGCTGATTTTAAGTCCTTTGGGTATAAATCACGGAGTGGGTGGTTCCGTTTCAAGTTTTCTGGGGAATCTCTATACTTCTTTCCATAGTGGTTGCGTCAATTTGCAGCCCTACCAGCAATGTATGAGTGTACTTTTTTGCTCACATTTTTGCCAACATTTATTGTTGCCTGTATTCTTGATGATTGCCATTCTGATTGGAGTGAGAAAAAATCTTAGAGTAGTTTTCATTTGCATTTCTTTGATTGCTAGAGATGATGAATATTTTTTCATATGTTTGTTGATCGATTGTATTTTTTCTGTGAAGTGCCTGTTCAATTCCTTAGCCCATTTATTGATTGGGTTATTTTGATTCTTGATTTTACTTCTTGCGCTTTAGGAGTCTTGTTAAGAAAGTCAGGTTTCAAGCCAACATGATGAAGATTTGGGCCTACTATTTTTTTCTATTATGCACGGGGTCTCTGTTCTAGTGCCTAAGTCTTTGATCCACTTTGAGTTGATTTTTTTGCAGGGTGAAAGAGAGAAGTTTAATTTCATTTTGCTACATATGGATTTCCAGCACCATCTGTTGAATAGGGTATCTTTCCTCCAAAGAATGTTTCTGGTGCCTTTGTCTAGTATGAGATAACCATAATTGTGTGGGTTTATCTCTTTGTCTTCTATTCTGTACCATTGGTCTACATGTCTATTTTGGTGCCAATACCATGCCGTTTTTGTTACTGTTGCTCTTTAGTATAGTTTAAGTTCTTATATTGTGATGCCTCCTGCTTCATTCTTCTTGCTAAGGATTTCTTTGGCTATTCTGGGTCTCTTATTTTTCCAAATGAATTTCATGATTACTTTTTTCTAGTTCTATGAAGAATGTCATTAAGATTTTAATAGGAATTGCATTAAATCTGTATAACAGTAGTATGGCCATTTTGACTATATTAATTCTGCCTATCCAAGAGCATGGGAGATCTTTCCATCTTCAAAGGTCTTCTTAAATTTCTTTAGTGTTCTGTAGTTTTTATTGTAGAGGTCTTTCACCTCTTTTTTTTTTTTTTTAGATTTATTCCCAGGTATTTTATTTTTTTTTTCACAGTTATTGTGAATGGGATATTTATTGATTCTTGATTGTAGGAGTCTTGTTAGGGAAGTCAGGTCCTAAGCTGACATGATGAAGATTTGGGCCTACTTTTTCTTCTATTATGTACAGAGTCTCTGTTCTAATTTCTCTTGCAGTAGATTCATCACTTATGTATAGAAATGCAGCACATTTCCATTCTTTTTTTAAAAATATTTTTATTAGTTGTTGATGTATCTTTATTTTACCTATTTATTTATGTGTGGTGCTGAGGATCAAACCCAGTGCTTCACACATGCTAAGCAGGCAGTCTACCACTGAGCCACAATCCCATCCCAGCACATTTCCGTTCTTAATTATTTACCTTAGATCAGTTTTTACATGTGTTAATTGTAGCATTGTTGAATGGTGATATATTAGAAACTAAACTGTCATAGCCAGGAAAGAGGATAAATAGCTTGCATTCATACTGTAGATAAGTGAGTAAAATGATAAAGCTATATATATAAACATGGATAAATCACAAACATAATGGTGAGTAGAAAGAGCAGTGTTAAAAGAATGTATACATTATGCCCTTATTTAAATGCAGCTATATATATAAAATCTTATGTCTTACAATGAAAAACAAATATGGCAAGATCTTAGCATCTGTTGAAACTGAGAGTGGGTAGGTGGCTGCTTGTTGTGTAGTATTCTTTGTAATTTTCTAAGAATGTTTGAGTATTTCTTAATTTAAACATAGGAGGATCCAGGCTTGTTGGCACATGCCTATTATTCCAGTGACTCAGGAGCCTGAGGCAGAAGAATACTAAGGTCTAGACCAGCCTGGGCAACTTATGAGAACCTGACTCAAAATAAACAACAATAAAGAGGTTGGGATGTAGCTCAGGGCAGACTCGAGTGACTCGGTGGCAGTGCTTGCTGGCATGCTGAAGACCCTGGGTTAGGCTCCCGGCACTGACTGAGTATTGACAGGGAAACAGGTAAGAGGTAACTCCTGTTGCTGTGAAAGGGCAGAGAGGAAGAGTGAGAGGGCGCTCTTGTCTCAGGGTTTGTTTTCTCCTTGAAGTTGGGCCTGAGGTTCAGGAGGCTGAAGGTTAGGAGTTTTGAGGTAGGTGGAGACAAGAACGGTGTACAGTCACCTTGGAGGCCTAGAGCTCACTGATGACAGAAAGGCATGTGGCCAGCATGTGCCAGTGGTCCAGCTGAGATGGCGATAGTGCATCTGCACAGTGGTGACTTCCAGCAGCACTCAGCTGTGGAGGTGTGGATTGAAAATGAGCTCACCTTCACTTAGAAGGGTGGATTTGCTGCCAGTCAGATGGTGTGATGGAAGGTGCAAGGGGCAGGAAGTCAAGGCCCTGAGTAATCATGTGGACTCTAGAGCAGACACAGAGGAGCTGGGAGGAATGGCGAATAGGAAGGAGTCTAGGGCTGGGGGCCAGTGCTGCAGTGATGCCCAGGTTAGGAGTCTGGAGTGTTGGTATTTTCTGGGGGGTGTGGTCTCTGGTGACGACAGAGTCCAGTGATGTCCTCCAAAGTGCATGACTAAGTAGAGGGTCAAACCACTGAACAAGAGTCAAGGACAGCTCCTGAAGTCACCTAGTGTGAGGGCAGCAGTAGGTATGGAGCAGATGGGACAGGTTCAAAGTCTAACAAAGGGCTTGGGGTTAACATATAATGGTGTGAACCTCAGACAAGCAGGTTTTTCATGATAACACAAGAGACAGTTATAATCTAGAACATGTGTGCTGCTCAGTACAGTTGTGCTGATGGCTACATGTGACTATTGAAATTGATTAAATTAACTTTTCTTGGGGGCAGGGGGCGGGAGGTTGTTGGGGGTTGCATCCAAGGGCACTTTGCCACAGGTACATTCCCAACCCTTTTATTTTGAGACAGGGTCTAGCTAAGTTGGTGAGGCTGGCCTTGAACTGGAGATCCTTCTTCCTCACTCTCCCAGGTCGCTGGAATTGAGGTCATGTTGTATCACTGTGCCCAGCTAAAGTTAACATTTTAAATTAGCTCCTTGGTCTCACTGGCTACTCTTCAGGTGCTCAGTAGCAGCATGTGATTTGTGGCTGCTGTACTGGATGGTGCAAAAGAGAACATTTCTGGTTTCGTAGAAAATTCAATTGAACAACATTGGTCTGAAGGAACAGGGACACTCTGCTTTATCTCCTTACCTTGATTGCTGCAGAGATATAGAGGCTGTGGGGTGTGCTAGGTGGCAGCCAAGGGCGGTTGAGAGCTCTGAGTACCTGAATCTTAACTGCAATTCAGGAATATACAAGAGTAACAGAAACCCAAATCTTAAAATCATAGAATAGAATTCATGTATCTAAAATAGATTATTACATGTGGTTTTTAAGTCATTGTACAAATATGTGAATACAGCCTGAAAGCAGATCGACATGTGTGCAGTCTAAGTTGAAGTGTGGTCTAAAGCCAAGTGCAAACCTCTCAGCATTTCTTGTTCTGATAGCACGCTGGCAACCTCAGATGTCAGCAGGCGGAAGTGGCTGATACCAGGCGCAGAGTATTCCATCTTCACTGGCCAGCCTCTGGACATCCAGGACAGGAAGGTGGATAATCAGCTGGAGGGAACCTATGTTCCTGGGTAAAATAACTGCCACAAGGCCCATTTACAAATGTTATGTTTTCTTAGAGACTTGGTTGCCTTTACATGTTCAGAAAGCTATAAAGAGCCATCTCTCCCCTACCCTCATCCCTTTTGCAGTGGTAGGGATGGAATACAGGGCCTTGAGCATGCTGGGCAAGAGCTCCACCACTGAGCTACATCCCTAGCCCAAGAGCCAACTCTTTGGTTCTTTAATGTCTTAATTTCAATGACCTAGTTTTTAATCTTACTTTGCCAGGCTAATTTTTCTTCCTTGGCTCTGCAGTGATTCCCTGCCTGTGCTCAGGGACACAGCGTGGGCTTGCAGGTTCTGTCAAGAGATCCAGAGATCAAGCCCCCATGAATAAGCTCAGCCCTGTCCCTCAGGGTGCTAGACAAATGTATTTCTGCATGTGCAGGATGTTAAAGGATCGGGAAGCAATATATGCACGATCAGTTTTAAGCATTTTCATTATAAAGCATGAAACCTCATGGCTGAGGTTGTAGCTCAGTGGAACAGCACTTGCCTAGCCCACATGAGGCACTGGGTTTTATCCTCAGCACCACATAAAGATAAATAAATACAGGAATTGTGTCCATTTACAACTAAAAAATATTCTTAAAAAGCGTATGTACTCATTGTGCAGTATAATTGTCTGCTCTCTGTTAATCCCTTAACGACCCAGAACTGTGTGTAGACCTCGCTTGATCTACTCCAAGAATTTAGAACGTTTATTTCTCTAGTTCTGGGGGCTGCAAGGCAAGATCAGAGAGCTGCATATCAGAGGCTTGGAGAGGGCCTTCTTCCCATGGGCGTCTGCATATAGCCTGCCCTTGGTGTTGGCCAGGGAGAGCGCTGTCATGTTTCCTTCTCTTTTTTAAATGAGGGTATTAATCCCATCATGAAGGTACCACTCTTGTGACTTCATCTAGGCCTAATTGCCTCCCCCAAAGCTTCACTCCTAAGTACCATCACTTAAGATTAGAATTTCAACTTGTACATTTGGGGGTGAGGCAGATACATACAGGTATTCAGTCCATAGCACTTATAATTACAATTATTATTTAAGGTATTATTCTCCTCCTGAAAAGGATTCTTCTCCTGGAAGTTCACCAACAAGCTTCTTGATTAAAAAACAAAGAGAGACTTCAGACACACCGATCATGAAAGCATTAAAAGAACTTGATGAAGAAAAGATACTTAAAAATTGGGGGACACAGACAGAGAAAGAGGATACCTCAAGTAGTAAGTGTTTAGTTTATTCCTTGTTTAACAGACAGATTGATTTAAGTATTGTCCCTTTTCCCTCATTATATTACCTTCTTTAAAATTAAATTCTTGAATTAATACTGTGAAGTATTACTCAACTTATGAAACTGCTGCTTCAGCCCCACTTCATAGATAATTGAATCTCCTATTTAATAATTTATCACAGTCCTGGCATAACATGTGTTTTTTATATAAAGCAAATTGCATATTATGTTTTGATTATTAAAAAGGCTTATGTTGCATTCTTTTTTTTTTGGGGGGGGTAGTATAAGGGATGGAACTCAGGGTCTCATGCATGCTAGGAAGGTGATTTCCCACTGAGCTATACCCAGCCCTAATGTGGCATTCTTAAGGATGCTTGAAAAATGTCTACATACCTTTGTCTTGCATGCATGCACTAGAAAATTTTGTCAGACATTTAGTATTTTCAAAGTGAGGTGTAATGTTTCTTATTATTTCTTCCCTTTCTTAGTTATTGAGCATCTGTAGGAAGGATGAGAAGGATCTCTAATGCTGTACGTTTTCACAGTTCCAGGTGCTTCTCTAGCTACCTGGGCCCGTGTGCTGAGGCCCGCCGCATGCCTTGCGTCTTTGGTGTTGCATCCCACAGCAGTGTCTCCTAGTAAATAAATTAGTAACCTACTTCCTAAAATAAACTCCTGAAAATTCATCTTGAATGCCAGTTGTAAACAGGAAGCCAGAATGAATTCAGTATTAACTCCCATGTTTTTCTTCATCAGTCCTTTTCTATCATAATGTGGTGCATTTACTAATAACTGTCACAGCTGTAATGGTGAGAAGAGGCGCTGTGAGCAGAGCATGTACTCAGTGAAGGCCTTGTGCAGGGTGACATCTGTGATAAAGGCAAGTAACTGAAAACAGGTTTGATCTGATTTTTTTTTCCCCCTCACATTTGTCTGCTACAGAATTAGTGAATTCTCGGCAAACTGAATCTTCAGTCAATGCAAATCCTTCCCCAGAGAAATGTGCTCAGCAGAGACAAAAGAGACAGAATTCTGCTTCACAGAGATCATCATCTTTACCACCTTCAAATCGTAAATCCAGTACTCCAAGTAAGGATTAGACATGTGTGTCTCTTGGGCTGGAGAGAGTGATGTCTGAGCTATGTGTGCTATTTCCTAATGGTAGAGTGCCCTGGGCACATGATATCTAAACACAATAATTTTTAATAAGTAAAATTGTCTGGTTGCACAGATACTGCCAGCATCATTTAAGGAATCTCAAGTTTATTTAGTTAGTTAGAGAGGAGAGGAGGGGAGGGGACCTGGGGGGTAGGAATGATAATAGAATGAATTAGACATTATCATCCTATGTGCATATATGATTACATGACCTGTGCAACTCCACATCATGTACAGCCAGATGAATGAGAAGTTAATACTCCACTTATATATGATGTGTCAAAATGCATTCTATTGTCATGTATAACTAATTTGAATTTTAAAAATGAGCTTTCACAAAAAAAGAAATCTCTTAAAGTTTATTTATTTTTTATTTTTTTTAAATATATTTTTAGTTGTAGTTGGACATAATACCTTTATTTTATT
This sequence comes from Marmota monax, assembly GCF_021218885.2. Classification (NCBI taxonomy): domain Eukaryota; kingdom Metazoa; phylum Chordata; class Mammalia; order Rodentia; family Sciuridae; genus Marmota; species Marmota monax. The sequence goes on from NW_026692583.1 coordinate 1,487,462, forward strand.
TATTTATTTTTATGTGGTGCTGAGGATCAAACCCAGGGCCTCGGATGTGCTAGACGAAAGCTCTACCACTGAGCCACAACCCCAGCCCCTCTTAAAGTTTAAGTGAGATATTTTTGTATGTCCAGTAAATTGTTTGCAACGGATACCACTTCAAAGATTTTGATGTAGTAGACAGTTATTAAAAATTCATTCCAACAAATCAGTTCATGCTAGTCTAAAAACAGAAAGTGCTCTGATATATTTGACTTCAGTTACTTGGGATCAGTCACCTCATCTTGGCCATTTACAGGTTTGTTTTAAAATTGAAGCATTGGATTTCTGTGCTCAGTTCCTCCCTCACGACAGCTGAGGACTTGTCCTCACAGTGCCATGCGGGTGTTGTGGGGGTGTTTGCTCTGCATTGCTTTCCCATCTTAGTTTAGTCCACCTGGAAAACCCTGGACAACCAGCTTGGAACCAGAGCACTAATGTTGTACTCTGCTTTACTCAAACATCAACAGGGGTTCCCTCTAGATGTCAGGGTTATGGGTTATTTATTTTTATTTTTTGTATTCTTGTTTATCTCTCAGGAAGTTTTACAATGAAATTGTATTCTTTTTAAAATTAGGAAAAAGTCATCTGCTGAAAAACTTTGTTCTGCTAACATAATGCATGTTAAAGGAAAAGAATATTTTCTCTGTTTTCTTTTTTAGCAAAAAGAGAGATTATGTTAACACCAGTGACTGTGGCTTATAGTCCAAAGCGATCCCCTAAAGAAAATTTATCTCCGGGATTTAGTCATCTACTTAGCAAAAACGAAAGCAATCCAATTAGGTAAGTTCTTCAAAACTGGAATAGAACATACATTACTGATTTTTAAAATGTCAACTTATGCCTCTGGCTATCAGTAATTTTTCAGTTACCAGTGGGAGTTCTGTGGGTTTAAATAATTTACATCAAAGTCATAGTAAAAATAAAGCACTACAGTGTGAGGAAACAGTTCTTAACCATGTAAACTTGCTTCTGCTAGACTTTTTAGTACCACCTCAGCATCCCATGCAGCTTTTGGATGTAGGACAAGTTTTTTTTTTTTCTTTCTGAAAAGGTTTTATGACACAGGGAAACTTTTGAACCATTTGAGTTAGAACATGGGCTGCACAAGGATGGCCTTGGCACCAGATACAAGTTCACCTGCTCTTGAGCAACTGTCCTTTTTTTTTTTTTTTTTTTTTTTTAATATTTATTTTTTAGTTCTTGGCGGACAGGACATCTTTGTATGTGGTGCTGAGGATCGAACCCGGGCCGCACGCATGCCAGGCGAGCGCACTACCGCTTGAGCCACATCCCCAGCCCATAACTGTCCTTTCCATGATAGGGGCAGACCTTGGGGAGGGGAGGACCTTGCCTTCTGGTCCATAAGGTCTCGGGAGGTCACTTAAGCACACTGAACCTGTTTTTTCTTCTTAATAAGTGGTAATAACGATACCAACCCTGCTTATTTAACACTGTTATAAAATGAGATGACATAGCTGGGTACAGTGGCACATGCCTTTGATCCCAGTGACTCAGGAAACTGAGGCAGGAGGATCTCAAGTTCAAGGCCAGCTGCAGCAACTTAATAAGGCCCTAAGCAACTTAGTGAGACCCTGTCTCAAAAAGTGTTGGGGATGTGGGCTCAGTGGTAAAGTGCTCCTGGGTTTAATCCTCATTACCGGTGGGGTTGGGGATGAAATTAGATAATGTTTGGGTAAGTGCTTTAAGTCTCTAATAAGTAAATATATATACATACATATATATTTTTTTTGGGGGGGGGGGAGGGAGGGAGTCCTGGGGATTGAACCCAGAGGTACATAACCACTGGCCCACATCCCCAGCCCTTTTTTATATTTTATTTAGAGACAGAGTCTCGTTAAGTTGCTGAGTTTGGCTTTGAATTCATGATCCTCCTGCCTAAGCCTCCAGAGATGCTGAGATTATAGGCATGTGTCACTATGCCCAGCTCTAGTAAGTAAACATAATTTGTGTTAAAAAATAATCATTTGAAACAGGAATGATGGTACATGCCCATGGTCCCAGCTACTCAGGAGGCTGAGGCAGGAGGATCATAAGTTCTAGTCCAACCTCAGCAACTCAGAAAGACTCTGTCTCAAAATAAAAAAAATAAAAAGGGCTACGGATGTAGCTCAGTGGTAGAGCACCCCTGGGTTCAATCCCCAGGACCAAAAACGAAAATAAATATTTGATTTCAGTTTTAGAAGATCACGTGACCAGCTTTTTTTTAAAGAAGAAACTATATAAATATGTGACTTAACTGGATGCCAGCTCATCTTTCTAGTGGAGATAGGGAAAATAAGTTAACATTTTTTTCTCACAAGTAACTTGCTTCATTCAATAGATTTGATATGCTTTTGGATGATTTAGATACTGTTCCTGTGTCCACATTACAACGAAATAATCCAAGAAAACAGCTCCAGTTTGTTCCTCTAGACGACTCAAAAGGTATCTTTTCCCACAAAATTATTACCTATGGGGGTAGTCATTTTTTCCAAGAGTCCAGTATCTTTTCAAGTTCTAAATATTGTCTCGTGATATCCTATGCTCAAATATTTTCTACTCCAGGGTCTCTAAAAGCAAGCATTCGTGATGCTTCATATTTTATGTCAGTGCTGTTATTCTCATTGGAAAGTTGGGACACTGAGATATGGGGATGTTAATGTTTAATTACCAGGGCTGTACTTTCCAGTTATTCTCTTTACTTTTAAACTCTATAATTTATAAGCAACTTAGGCTTTGGATAATTTCTTTTTTCTCATTGTATTTGAGTTTGGAAAAAGATAATATATATGATGAAATCACTCGTGTAGGCCCTCAGGATGTTAACTGTTCAGGGTTGGTTTATGTCCACTAGAATGTGATGAGTTTTGTTTAGTTTTTAAACTTTTTTTGTTTTTGTTGCTTTGAGTTTACTTGAAGTCCAGTTACATTTATGTAGCATTTGCTTAAGGGAAATTCCCTTCACTTAGGGAAGCTTGAGGGTTGACAAACTAAGAGTAAGGCTTGTAGAGTTCCTTTGAGAAGAAGCACTGCTCGCTTTTGGGAAAATTGATAAGAAATTTCTTTGTTTTCTGACAGAAAAAATATATTTAGAAAATGCCACTGACAACCATGGTAATCATAACTCTTGCTCTGAATCCTTGCCAAATGGAATGAAGAAAGCATCTGTGAGATCGGCCTGGGAGAAGAATAAGTCAGTTAGCTATGAACAGTGTAAGCCTGTTTCAGTAACACCACAGGGTAATGATTTTGAGTATACGGCAAAAATTAGGACCCTAGCTGAAACGGAACGATTTTTTGATGAACTTACAAAAGAAAAGGACCAGGTAAAATTAACAAAAATATTTAAAAAAAAATATTTCTCTGAACTAAGTGCTTATGTCTAAGAACTAGTTAGAAGGGAATTATTGAGTCAGCCCCTACCCAGGGAATTACCCCAGTATTGAAGATCATATACTAGAAATATAATTGACGACAGAGGAAACTCACATTAAGCCTCAGTGAACAAGAAGAAAATATAAGGCTGAAGTCTTTTCCTTCCATTCTATGTCATAAACCTCTCCAGTAATTAGAATAATTTTGTTTTTATTTAAATTTTTTGTGTTAACAGATTGAGGCAGCACTAAACCGAATGCCTTCTCCTGGAGGAAGAATCACTCTGCAGACAAGATTAAATCAGGTGGGATGTCTGGCTGGACTCTGCGTTAGAGGCTTAGTGCTAGTTGGTGCTCCACTTATCCAGGGCAGTAAACTCAGGGCACACTGAAGCAGTATGACACTTCTTGGTGGTTATAGTCATTTTATAACTAACTGTGTGCGGGCTTTACATGCTAGCTTTTAGGAGTGAAAACTGATTTTACCTTTAGGCTTAAGGAAAATGGTGTTCATGTTATTATAACTTGGGAACAAATGGCAGTGTTTTATGTTTTTTTTACTTTTTTTTTTTTTCCGGTGTTGAAGATGGAACCTAGGGCCTCTTCCATGCTAGGCAAGTGCCCTACCCCTGAGCTACCTTCCCCAGTCCAGTGAGCACCTTTGAACAGATTTCACATTGTTAAGCTCATGCCCTATGTTAAGTCTCATTTTCTGTTTGCCATCCCATCTCTGCCCATATCTGACATTTTTTTTTTTTTTTGAAGCCCTTCCTGTGTGGTAAGCTTGGGAAAAGCTGCATTTTTGCAGTTGGAATGACCTTAGAGGTTAAAAAGGGCAAAGAGCTAGAGAAAGAGCTGTGATTCCATTACCAGGCAGGAGGTGGTGCAGGCATTGTGGCTTCTGTACATCTTTTCAAAGAGAATTATGAAATGATGAGACATTTTAAAAAATCTGCTTTTAGTAATGTTGTATACATGACAGCAAGTATATATCTCTTATTGCTTTCCAGTGCCTTAACTTCAGTTAAAGTTCATTTTCAGTCTGATCTATGATACCAGAAAGAACCAAAGAAAATAGGACTTTTTCTAAGGCTTGTACTCTACCTTCCATTTTTTTCTTTCATTTTTTTAATGTTCTGAAATTTTTTATTGAATAATTTATAAGAATCAATATAGGAAACTCTCAAAATAGTTTAGTAGGAATGCAGAAGGAAAACTGGATACTCTTACTATAAACCAGTCTGAAATACTTAATTGATTTTTATATAATGAACATTGTAAGTTATTTCTGGCTCTTAAAATAATATTTAAAGGGCATTAGTTTTTGTACATGCATGTCGGTGCTGCTTCAATCCACTAAAAACAAATGATAGCAAAAAAAGGGTCTGAAGATGTTCATATGATTCATAAGTGAAAAAAGAGATGAGAAATGTTCAGCTTCACAAATGAGTAAGAATGGTACACATTTAAAAAAGACGTCAACTTTTTATTAGCAGGAATTTTTTGGGCGGTGGTACCAGGGATTTAACTCGGGAGCACTCAACCACTGAGCTACATCTCCAGCTCTATTTTGTATTTTATTTAGAGACAGGGTCTCACTGAGTTACTTAATGCCTTCCTTTTGCTGAGGCTGGCTTTGAACTTGTGATCCTCCTGCCTCAATCCCCCGAGCTGCTGGGATTATAGACATGCACCACTGTGCTTGGTTTATTAGCAGGAATTCTTAGAAAATGAATTCTTAGATGTAGAAAAGCTTATTTCCATACACAGCAGGTAGAAGTAGAAATTGTCTCAAACCTTCTGGAGTACAATTTGACATATATCCAAACCCTCAGAATTTTACATTTCTTCAAACCTAACACTTTTTTACTTCTGGGGATGATTCCTAAGGCAGTATTTACAGATACTGCAAAGAGAGATGTTTAAGAAATATATTGTTCCAGGCGTGGTGGTGCGTGCCTATGAATCCCAGTGACTCAGGAGGCTGAAGCAGGAGGATTACAAGTTCAGAGCCAGCCTCAGCAACTTATCTCGAGGCCCTGTCTCAAAATAAATATAAAAAGGGTTGGGATTTGGCTCAGTGGTAGAATGCACTTGGGTTCAATCCATGGTACCCAAAAAAAGAAGAAGAAATGTATTGCAATCTTATTTATGGGATTAAAAATTCTGAGCAACCTAAATTTCTATTAAAACTTTAAAAAAAATTCCTGGTTTTATATATTATCAGTGATGGAATAGTGTTTATTAATTTAAAAGGGTATTGTAGAAATATATTTGAAAACATGGCAAGAAAGTTCAAATGAAAAATATTTTGAAATATTAATTTGATTTAAGTTTGATTCTGTTTTTATTTTTTTTTAAAGTGTGCCTATATACAGAAAATGTATTTTACATGTTTAAATTAAACAATATTTAAATCAGGTTTTGTTTTTTGTTTTTGGTATTAGGAATTGAACCCAGAATGCTTTACCACTGACTATTTCCCCAGCCCAATTTATTTATTTATTTTTATTTTTATTTTTTTGGTACTGAGGACTGAACCCAGGGCTCTTATCACTCTGGCTTTGAACTTGCGATCCTCCCGAGCTGCTGGGATTACAGGCATGTGCTACCTCACGCTGCTGTTTTTTTCCTTTTTAACTTAGAAATTTTTGTCTAAAGAAAGCTATTTGATTTTGTATAAGTGGGATACAGCACTGATCTCATATGCCCTGCTCTTGTACTGTTCTCATTTTGTCACAAAGCAGTATCCCTTTCTGGTTGGCTCTCCTGCTATTTCTGTAATTTCCATGTACTGAATGTGCCAGACATGTTGAGACTATTATAAAGGGCAGCAGTTATTTTAAAGGGTTGAGAAGCCTATTCATATTGTTTAGTTTAAAATAAATCAATAAGACGATTTGTGTTGAAAGCAAAATAATCCGCAATCTTAATGTTTATATTAGCTCTTTTGCTATAAGAAAGGTCAGTTTTATGGTAATAATAGAACCAACAAAGGTGATGTAGAATTCTCATTACTCTTTCCCCATTGTTTTCATTTAGGAAGCCTTGGAAGATCGTTTGGAAAGGATCAACCGAGAACTGGGCTCGGTTCGCATGACACTAAAAAAGTTCCATGTTTTGCGCACCTCTGCAAATCTTTGAGATTTGTAGCCATTAAATTTTGAGACATTTTGTTTGCACTAATGTATAATTATGCACTCAGAAGAGGCGAGCTATTTTGTACTGTTTCTAAGCCTTCAAACAGTAGTTTTACAATCATGCTATTCTTACACCTGCTATTTTATACTTCAGATGGCCACATATTTTCAAGATATTTTTGTTATGCTCAGGAATCTCTTGTATATTTTACTATTTAAAAAGCATTATTTTTAAATAGTATATCTTCAATTTATATAGAGAATAAGGAAATGTAAACAGGGCAGGCTGCTTGTTTCTAAACAAATAGTGTTGTCCTTTTACAATGAACTTTGCACACCAGTTTTATAAACTTGTTCTACATTGTAAATATAACTCATTTTTTTATAAAAATAAATGCTTAACAGCTTCCATAATGACAGACTAACACATGCTGAATACATTTTAGCATACCTTTCAGTGGTGTGGAGGTTTATAAAAAATGATGATACAAGTCCTATTGGAAACATGTTTTAAAGTAACTATCAGATAGTAATACTGGATTATTGGAAAGTTTTGAAGGCTCCATAAATTTTAGTCATTTTATTTCCCTAAAACCTTATTGTTTATAAGGAAATAAATAAACAGAGGGATGTAATTCTCTAATTTTGTCTCATATATAGTACTTTGAAAAAGCAATTGGAGAGCTGTAGGCCTCTGCTCCCCATTCTAATCTGACTTGTATCCCCTGGACAAGAAAGGCATGGGTAAAGCCTTGATGAGACACAGGGACATACCCTAGCCATCTGTGTCACCCCACGAGGAGCCAGTGGGACCCTGGTTTCCTTACAGCAGGTGACTTCGGGTGCCAGTCAGTTATCTTCCAGGCCTTTTCACCCCTCTCCACCTCCTCCACCCGTGCCAGAAGGAAAAGCAAATACTCCAGTTGTCTGTGCTTCAAGATCCCAAGGTTTGGACCAGTGCTCTGCCTGTTTGTGGACAGGGAATGTGTCAACAGAGCCTGCTGCCGTTCCTTGACCTGGCTAGAGGGCTGCGGCCCCGTCTGGGCAGTGCTTCCTGGTTCAGAAGCAGCCTGTGGGCAGCAGCAGGTTAGGATGGCACTGCTTAACCTCCAAAGTTTTTGCTGGCCAGTCAGACCTAGTGCCCACACATTCAAGCTCAGCATGAGTTGGTAAATAGACTGATTAGACACAGGGACATATATTTAGTTGGTAAACAGAACTGATTCCCACTGGCAGTGCTCAGGTTCTAAATCCTGGTTTGCTTTTGAGCTTTTTTCCCCCCTTATGTGGCTCTTAAAATATGTACAGTGCACCAGTTCCACTCAATGACTCCTCAAGGTATGCATGCCTTCCTGCAGGATCTCCAGTGGTTGTTGAGCACCTTTCACCCCACATCACCTGTCTGATCTCCAGGGCTAGGCCCACATCCCTGCTCCCTTCTCCCTGTGGGGATTCTTAGCCAGGAAGAAAGACCCTTGGGATGGAGCAGTTGAACTTTTCAGCTTCTGCAACCAGTTGAAGACTTTGAGCTAATAAGAATTACTTATCAACAGAATCAAGTGCCTTCCTTCTTGATTTTGTCTTCTAGCCCCCCACCCCAAACTTCTAGTTAGTAGTAAAGAAGAAGTTCATTTTAACAGCTTGGGTGTAAACCTAGTAAAGGTGTTGGCTTTACTGGTGATATTCCCTTTAGTGTGTGTGTATATATGACATTCAAAACTAACTAAAACAGGTGCAGTGGTGCATGCTTGTAATCCCAGCAGCATGGGAGGCTGAGACATGAGGATTGCAAAGTGCAAAGCCAGCCTCAGCAATTTAGTGAGACACTAAAGCAATTTAGTGAGACTCTGCCTCAAAATATATATAAATAAAAAAAGGGCTGGGGATGTGGCTCAGTGTTTAAACACCCCTGGCTTCATTCCCTTGTATCTCCCCACCACACACACTCAAAAAAATAAAAAATTGGTAGAATATTTCATTGTCCCCTACTTTAAAAAAAAATTGTTGTTGTTGTTGATGGATATTTATTTACATGTGGTGCTGAGGATTGAACCCAGTTCCTCACACATGCTAGGAAAGCATTCTACCACTGAGCCACAACCCAAACCCTGTCCCCTACTTTTATTGTAAAGACTACTACATTCTTAAGAGTAGGGAAGTTGTCATTTCTTGCCAAGGAGTTATCTTCTGAGTAGCCTGTAATTGGCTTATTCCAAAAAAGGCATTAAGCTCCATCAAAACATCTTCTGTGCCTCTCCGAAAGCATATGCTTTCATTTTTGAAGTGTGTAATAGATTGGAACTATCAGTTACTTATTTAAAAAAAAAAAGAAATTTGATTCTTTTTTTTTTTCATAGTTGTAAAGAAGGGACCCCAGGGAAATTCTTATAGCTGTCTTTCCCTAGGTGATGCATATCTTAGGAATGCTCCAGGGGAACACACGTGGGCCTGAGGTGGGAAAGGTGGCAGTCTTAAAGAGCATCCATTATTACCCCAGGGAGGTAAACTATTTTTGTTGCTGGGGCTGTGTTTCAGTTAGTGAAAAACCAAAGTGAACCTTCCACTTCTGGGAAGTGCCTTCTAAAATGCAAATGGCAAGTCACCTCTCCTGAGGTCCAGTTTTGCCCTTTTCTTCCCCATACAGAGCCTATCCGCAGGAGCCAGCAGTGGCTCCTGGCCACATCTCCAGCTGGAGCTGGAGCGACTATAACTCACAGCCAAGCTGAGGCAGTGCACAGCTGGGCACAGGGGTTGGAGAGGGGAGACTTCGAGCCAGGCAGACCAGGGTCACATCCTGGCTCAGGTCTGCTTTCCCCAGCTGTGATAGGATCCCTTTCATTAATGAAGATTCTGTCAAGTGCCTGGTGCTTAATAAGTGTGCATAAATAATACCTTCAGATTCAGTATGAGTTAAGTGGGCTTTTAAGGTAACAGTTGCTTTTGCTTTTTTTTTTTCCCCCTCTGTGATACTAGGAATTGAACTCAGTGCCTCACACGTGCTAGGCAAGTGCTCTAACACTGAGCCACAACCACAAGCCAAAAAAGGTTTTTTTGTTTTGTTTTGTGATATTGGGGATTAAACCAGTTGGTTCTCTACAACTGAGCTACATCCCACCCAGCCCTTTTTACTTTGTTTTGAGGCAGGGTCTCTAAATTGCTCAGTCTGGCCTCCAACTTTCAATCCTCCTGCCTCAGCCTCCTGAGTCACTAGGATTACAGGTGAACTCCACCATTTCTTTTAAATAGGATTATATCCAAAGCAATTGGCTTAAAAAAAAAATACATCTTCGGTTGGCATTTCTGTTGGGGGTCTAAGATGGTCTTGCTCCTTGAAAAGAAAGTGAGAAAGCGAGAGAAGGGCAAGTAAGAAATCGAGTAAGAAATGAAGGGAAGAGACCAGGCAGAGATCCACACAAAGGTTTATTTCTCAAAGCTGACAAATAAAGGTCGTCTTTCTATAGAGAGGAGAGAGGCCCCGAGATGTTTGGGCGTTCAGCTTTTGTGGGGTAGGGGTTTGGAGTTGGAGCTATGGCACTGTGGGATAGGTTCAGGGTGTCTGAGCTAGGCAGGTGGGAATGGCATGGGATTGGATTAGGTTGACGGCATCATGGGGCTTTCCAGAGAAAAGGGGTCGTGTCCTTCTGAGATTGGCTTAGGGTTATGGTACCATGGGGTAGGTCACTACCTAGGGGGTGGGGGTGGGGAGTTCAGGTAAGAGGAAGTACAGGAAAGTGAAACTTAATATCTTGTAGGATGGCAGTTAACATTTAAAATGGCTGCTTAATGTTAAATCAAGACCCTATACCCTTTGCATGAAAACGTGGGTTTTCTTGGAGTCTAAAGGAACGTTCCTCTGGTGTGGGTTTTGTTGTTCTTAATGACTAAAAAATTTAAAATGGATAACCTATCAAATGTTAGTTCAGACAGTACTTTCATCTTAATAAAATTGGTGATTTGGGAATTTAGAAATAAATACAGACTGTTTTCCTAAAAGTTATTGCCACTGCAATAAAAATAACTTTTCCTTCAAGTGTTCCACGAGTAGACCTCTACAGGTGATGGGGTGGCCTTGAACAGGACCATGTGAAGGAAGTACCAGCCACTGGGCCCCTAAAGATTTAGAAATGGGGGCTGGGGATGTGGCTCAAGTGATAGCTCGCTCGCCTAGCATGCACCACATAAATGTAAAATAAAGATATTGTGTCCACCTTAAAAAAATTTAGAGATGACCACTTGGAAATTGATAACCAACCAGAGAGTGTTTGCCTTTTAAATCCAGGAAAGCCAGGTGATTTGGTGAATGCTGTTTGAATTCGGAACATTTTATTACATGCATAGATGAAAGGTTTATATGTAATAAAATGAAAGGTTTATATGTAATAAAATTAGACATTTCATCCTTTTAATTTTTAAATAATAACAGTTTTTACTAAATTTTAATGTTTATTTGCTCTGCATGTCTGAGAACCAAGCTTTAAAAAATAAATGTAGCTGGGTGTAGTGGCTCACACCTGTAGTCCCAGCTACTTGGAAGGTGGGAGGATCACTTGAGTCCAGGAGTTCAAGACCAGCCTGGGCAACATAGTGAAACTCAGTCTCAAAAAAAAAAAAAAAGCTGGGTATAGTGGTGCACACCTGTAATCCCAGCAGCTGGGGAGGCTGAGGCAGGAGGCTCACACATTCAAAGCCAGCCTCAGCAACTTAATGAGATCTTGTCTCTAAATAAAATATGAAAAGGGCTTGGGATATTAACTCAGTGGCTAAGTGCCCCTGGGTTCAATCCCCGGTACTAAAAAACAATAATAAAATAATTAATTAATTAAAAATAGATGTACATCTAGAGCCCTTTAGGAATCATAAAGGTAAATCATATTTGTCATAAGTAAAATATATCTGGTTATGAGACTTTTTGGGTCTCACTATACTGATTATATTGCACAATTTTGCTGGAAATAATTTCCTGCCCTGTCAAGAGCTCTGGTTTGATAATGTATTAAAAGATACCAGTATTCTTAGGACCTGTTTCTAAGCCTTTTCTCATCTGATTTGTGCTTTATCTCAGTAGAGACCTCAGCTCTATGAGGAATCAAGCCATAAATTTGTACTTGCTGGACGTTGTGTACCATGTTGTCACTATGACTACAGATTTTAAGGACAATTGTGTATTTAACAATTTCACTGTAACAGTGACCAATAATGTGAAAAAAATGCTTCACATATAGTGCTCTGATGGGTAGAAAATGACAGTGCTTGTTGCAGTTGCTTTAAATCTAGTCAAATGTTGGAGTAATGAGTCATCAAGCTCCACGAGACCAGGAATCATGTCGTCTTTCTCAAATATGGCACATATGGACATTTAATAAATATTTGTGGATGTGAACTGTCTTATGGTATTAGTGTATTTATTCATACCTACTTTGGCGGTACTGGGAACTGAACCCAGGGATTCTTTCTACAGAGCTATATCCCAAGCCTCCCCCCTTTTAAATATATATATTTTAGTTGTAAATAGACATTTATTTATTTACTTGTATGTAGTGTTGAGATTTGAGTCCAGTGCCTCACACTTGTTAGGCAAGGGCTGTACCACTGAGCCACAACCCCAGCCCTCTCTAGCCCTTTTTTATATTTTGAGGGGGTCTCACTAGATTACTGAAGCTGGCCTTGAACTTGTGATCCTCCTGCTTCAGTCTCCCAGTTGCTGGGATTACAGGTGTGTGCCCCCATGCCTGGCTGAGATAGTTTTTAATGGTGTTTTTAAAGTCTCAGGCATATATAAGTCCTTGAAGTTACCTCATTTGTGTATAGTCATCAAAATGCTACAGTGGGGACTAGGGTGTAGCTCAGTAATAAAGCATTTGCCTAGCATATGTAAAGCCCCAGTTTCAATCCCCAGCACTAAAAAAAAAAAAAAAAAAAAAAAGGTTATAATGGGGACTGTAGCACAGTGGTAAAATGCTTGCCTAACTTGCTGGGCCCTAGGTTTAGTTCTCAATGCTGGGGAACGTTTTAATAAAACGCTACAATGATGTTCTGTCTCGGAGCTTAGTTCCTACTGACAGAGCAAAGTTTCAAAGAGCCTCACCCTGGAAATGCTCCAGAAATCAATCTTATTGCACCGTAGGGCAGACTGGTGGAGGGAAGGAACTGAGGGGGCAGTATTTGATGGAACACCTTTACCCACCTTGGATGGGAGGGCAGTGGTGGCTCTCCTGGCCCTTTCAGGTTGAACATCTGCCCACAACCCAGAGGGATAAATAGCCTGTGTGGTTGGCACTCCTTTACTTTGTCTCAACACATCCCTTATTTTTAATTTTGTTGGGGGGAATACTGGGGATTGAACCCATGGGCCCAGTAGAACCCAATGTTATGCCTGAACATTTCCAGCCCTTTTTATTTTTTCAGACAGGATCTCACTAACTTGCTAGGGCTTCACTTATTTTCTGAGGCCATCCTGGAACTTGCATCTCCCTACTTCAGCCTTCTGAATTCCCAATCAGTGGGATTACAGGCATGAGCCACTGTGGGGCCACTGTGGGGCCACCGTGCGGCCACCGTGCCCAGCTTGGACCTCTTTATTTTCATCTTGGGTTTGCCCTTCCAGGGAAGTATTCCACACTCTCTAGGCCACATAAGGTGATACTAAGTGATGGCTCCACTAAGTTCCATGACTTCAGGTTTTGGCAAACGGTCTGTCCTTCCTCAACCTAAATGCACACTTCCTGTTTTCCTGTCAGTCTCACCCAAGCACCCTGTTGGTCTCTCCATGTGCCAGGCGGAGGCCTGTCAGGATGGAACACCAGGGGCGAGCTGCCTCTGCACCTCGTCCAGCTCCTTTCGCAGGTGGGGACCAGGGCTCCGAGCATCCTCCCCGGCGCTGGCTGTCCCGTGCTTATGGCCCGCAGGCGCCCCGGGCCTGCTGGGGTCTTGGGGAGGACCCGGCGCAGGTTGGCGCGGGTCCGGGTCCGCAGCCGAGCACGCAGGTGGGGCTTCGCCGGCCCGCGCCCCCATCCCAGTGCCCGGGCGGCCTCGCCGGCGGCTCCCGGCTTCGCCACCGATTCCGGAGCGTCGTTTTCAAAGGCGAGCTGTTAGGAGCCGCCACTCCGCGACACTCGGGCGCCCCGGCGAGCCGGGCTCTTCCGGCGGCAGCGGCCGGGCCCGGAGGGACGCCCCGCGCCGCTCCCCCGCGCGGCCGGAGGAGGCGCCGCGCCGCGGCGAGTGGGGGAATGCGAGCGACGCGCGCTGGCAGCGGCGGCTGAGGCGCGGCTGGGCGCGGAGAGTCGGCCGCGCGGCCCCCGGAGCAGCGGCGCCCCGACGGCCCGGAGCATGCCCGCCGCCCGGCCGCTCGCCCAGGGCCAGCCGGCGGCGGGGGCGCGCGGGGCCGCGGGGCGCAGCCGGCCGGGCCGGGGCCGCGGGGCCCGCGCTGCCCCTGCGGCGGCGTGAGGCGGCGGCGGCCCAGCGCGATCGGAGGGACTAGCGGCGGCCGCGGGCGGGTGAGTGACCGCCGGGCCGGGGCGGAGGGCGGCCGTGCGGCCCGAGGGAGCCCAGAGTGCCCGGCCGAGGCCGAGGCTGGGCGGCGGAGGGAGTGGCGAGGGGACCCGCGGCCTGGCGCGTTGCCGAGACCCGGGGCCACGGCCCGGCGGCGTAAGGGCGACCCCCGCCCCGGGGCAGGTGTCGCGGCAGCCCGGGGGCAGGTGCGTGCGCAGCGCCGGGCCCCGCACCCGGGGAGGCGCGAGCCGGCTGCCCGGAGGCTCGGTTTCCGCGGGCTTTTCCCCGGCCCCGGCCGGGTGGGCGTCGAGGACCCCGGGATGGGCTCTCTCTCTCTCTCTCCCGCCGTACTGGGAGGTGCCTGCTCTTCCTAGGGCCGGCAGCTTCCTCTTCCACCACCCTGCATCCTTTCTTATCAGTGGTGGGGTTTGGGGGCGGCCTGGGGAGAGGGAAACTTTTGTGTCCCCCTTCCCCAATGTGCACTGATCCCCACCCCACATCCTAAATGGACATCCCAAGTAAACACAGTGCCTGCCACACTGATGCCATTCCAAGGCAGGTCCTCTAGCATTGTCCCCTTTCAAGGGACTTGCCGCTCCTGCATAGAAATCCTAGGCTCCTCCTCCCCCACCCCTCCTTATCTCCGAAACACTGTGGCCTACCTTCCCCCTCCCTGCCTGAATCTGGATGCTTCAGGAGCATCTTTCTTTGTCCACTGCCAGCTCCTCCCCTGCCTCTGGGAGTCAGCAGAACTGTTAGGGTAGCAGCCGTGCTCCCCCAGGTCCCCCATCCTGCATCTCAGGGGAGAAGGTAGTCAATACTCTCTTCTCTGAATCACCCGTCGCACCCAAGCCCGACTCCTCTTGCTGTTCTGAACCCCACTGCAGTTTATCTCTGGCTCTTATCACTATCTGCCTTATTTTATAGTTACTTTTGTGCCTGGCTTATCTCCTCTGCTGGACTGTGAGCTACTGGGGTGGAGTTTGATTCATCTCTGGCCCCCAGCCTGGGTCAGCATCCTGTGTGCAATCAGGGCCTGTGGGGTTTAGGGCCTGCATGGAGCATAAACCCCTCTGGGCTTGCCTCAGGGACTCTAGCTTGCCTGGCTCAGGGACTGTTGTGGGTCAGTTCTCCCATGAAGAGACTGTACTCTGATTGGAATAGCTGTCCAGCTCTCTCCCACTGCAGAGAGCCACAGTGAGTTAGGAAGAGCTGTTGTAGGGAGTGACTTGCCAAGGGAACAGGACAGCATATTCACTGCTGGAGAGATGGCCAGGTCCTGACTGTGAGTTCTTCGGGTGGTGAGTTGAATGGCTTATCTGCTAATACTTGGGAGGCACCTGGGTAGAGAATCGACCATGGGAACCAGGAGATCTGGCTTGCATGCTTGGCCTGCCCCCTAACTTGCTGTTAACTAAGTCATTTGGTTTTTCTTGGTCTTGTTTGCTCCTTTCCAAACCTGGGGCCTGGGGATGTGGCTAGTGGTAGAGTGCTTGCCTGGCATGTGAAGTCCTGGTTTGGATACCTGGTACTGCCAAAAAAAAAAAAAAAAAGAGGGTGGGGGAACCAAATTTGAAAGAAAATTCATCTGCATGTACAAGGCCCGAGGATCTGGGCCCCATTCACCATACCTGTCCCCCGCCACCATGTCATCCCTCACACTCCATGCTCCAGCCCTCCCAGGCTATCTCGAGGTTTTCCAAGGCGTGGTGCTCCTTCTCTGTGTGCCTCACCTCTTCAGTGATGGGGACCCAGTTTGCTTTCCCTGGCCTTCCCAGGTAGAGTCGACCCCCTCTGCCTTTGCTACTCCCCAACCCCTCTTGCCTTTCCATGTGCCTCCCCGTGGACTGTGAGCTTCCAGGCAGTCATGGTAAATTCTCTTTCTCTGTCCCCAGTGCCTGGTGTGCAGTAGGCACTTGGGAAAATGTAGACTAGGTGGTGAGATTGGCCTGGACAGCCCCTGAGAGCCCTTCTTGGCCACAGCCTGGAGCGTCCCTTCTATGTCACATTGCTTTCCTCCCTGTCCTGAACCTGTTTGAACACCAGGCAGTGCTCTCCTAAAAGCCCTTCAAGTTAAGGCCAGGCGGCTTGGTCTTTGAGAAGAGCCAGTCATGGAGGATATGCAGTTATTCGGAGAGATAAAAGGGGAAGTGGCTGCTCCTCTCTTGTTCCGGAAGGATGCTGGGGGCTGTGTGCTCTGGGTGTGCATGGAGGACATAGGCAGAGGCTGCTGTTGGTGACCATGTGGTCAATCCAAAGTGAGCTCAGGATCTTCCCTTTGCTTGGCTGAGACCAAACCCTTTGCAGACAGTCACCCCGGAACCTGTTTAACCCCCTGCCTCTGGATGCATGTAGAGCTAAGTGGTCTTTGCAGAGGTCATTTGGTCTTTGTTTATGTTACTGAATACCCTGGGATGTTATCAAAAAGAGGTGTCACAAATCCCTGTCTGGTCTGTTCTAAAACCATGATCTGAGGCATTGCCGCCTGGGCCGACAGCTTCTGACAGTGTTTCTTATGAAAACTTGGTTTTAGAATTTAGGGCTAGGCAAACTTTGCCTTCCCTGGGAAACTAAGCTGCTTTCTCCTTTGATAACAAAAAGAAAGTGGGGAAGGAAAGCATGTTCTGCTGGCATGCCCTGCCCGTACCGTGGTGCCCAAAGGCCAAGCACCCTGCAGGTGGGTGATTCCTGCAGAGAAAGAAGTTGAGACACAGGGACATCAGCTGTTCTGACTGAGTCAGATTTGTATTCATCTCTATCCGGCCTTTTCTGTACACATTGTCTTTTCCTTCCTTCTTTCCTTATTTATTTATGCAGTTCTGGGAATTGAACCCAGAAGTGCTTTACCACTGTGCCGCATCCCCAATCCTTTTTTGTTTATTTTGAGGCAGGGTCTCCCTTAGTTGCTAAGGCTGGTTCTCAAACTTGTCCTTCTGCCTCAGCCTTCTGAATAGCTGGGATTACAGGCGTGTGCTGCTTCAGCTGGCTCTGTGCTCTTTATAAGTCATCATAAAAGGTTTCTGGAAAACAGTGGACAGATAGTGAATTGATACAGGAAGTCACTTTTCACCTAACCCCTGCTTCTGTCACAGCAGCGTGGCTGGGGAGATGTGTTCTCAGCACCCCAGGCTGTGTGTGGCAATTGTTGCTTGAAGGCAGGGTTCAGCAGGCAACTGCCTTTCTGGTTGAGGAGGTCAGGGTTGGCTTTTTGGGAGAGGGACACTTGACTGGCCTCAGCAAGAGTCTAAAATCTGGGGTGTTCACAACACCCCGTCAGAACATCTGGTGGGAAAGGAGAGAAGTGCTCCAGAGCCTCCCGCAGGGAGCCAGGCTTTGCCTTTTTCAAATCCTCTATGGCTTTGACAGAGGGTCTGAGCTCATCCCCCCTGCCAGGGAGGAGAGACTGAGGTGGACAGAACTGACCTTGCACAGGCCACTATGCCAGCCTGGGACCAAGGTGCCTTGTGACCAGGTGGCTCCTCCTTTATGTGGAGGCTGGCGCTGGCCCCCCACATGGGTCCTTTCTTTCTGGACAGTGGGTATAAGGGCGCTGGCCCAGCAAACACCAGGACAAACCTCTGCCAACCTCTGTGGCCAGAGACGGGCAGAGCTGTGTGAGGAGGGCAGGCTGCCGTTCACTCCAGGCGCTCATTGGGAACAGCCCTTGCCAGGAGATAAAGTAGAAGTGAACCAAGAGGCAGGGATCCACTAACAGGCCACCAACCAGGCAGTCATCCTGTGGAAGAACCCTCTGCTTGGTGACGCCCCCATCCGTCACAGCTTTCTTGTGAGTGCCCCTGACATCAGGAGCAGCAGCAGAAGGAGTTGTGGGTGGGGAGGAGCAGGGAGATGCTGAGGCTGGTGGAACTCAGAGCTGGAGCGACAGCTGGGACTGCTGTTGGGCGTGGGCATGCCAACCTGCAGCCACAGAGCAGGTGGCCCTGCGGAGCGGAGCACCTCTGTAGGAGGGCACATGGACAGTTGAGTCTCGTCACTCCTGGTAGTTGTATTCCACAGTCACCCGGACTCTGACGAAGCCAACCCCGAGCCTCTGCTGGGTAACGACGTTTCTGTCAGCTGACGAACATGCAGCCTTACCTCACGTGCATTCCTGTCAGAAGACACCTTATTTAAGATGTTTATTGGACGTTGAACCCATGGCCAGCAGCCTGCGACCCGTGCCTGAAGGAAGCCCGTTGAGCACACATGAGACCTTCTTGTCCTCTGGAATGCAGCCTGTGGCCTTATGCCTGGGGATCGTTGAGAACAGTGAAGTCAACAACAGAAAGCATAGACATGTGACAAACAGGGACCTGAGCAGGGCAGGGCAAGATGCTTGCTTTCAGCGAGAGCTCAAAGGAGAAGGTGGAGTGTGGCCCTGTTCCACCTCAGCACAGGCCACCCACACTTCCTGTCAGTGTGCACAAGTTTGACCATGAACCTGAGAACACTGAAGCATTGATTTGGGGGTTGCGATTAAATTGTAGTGACAAGGTGAATCCACAAGTATGGGATTCACAAATACTGAGGATCTGCAGTCTTGGACATCACGTATGTCCCCTCATGTCTCCAGCCAGGTCATGGCATGCTGCTGCCACCCCGCCAGTTCCTGGTGAACGAAGGCCCGAGCCAAGGCTGTTGGGCAGGTTCTTGCATTTGCTCGTCCTAGGCGCTGGGAAAGGAGGCCTGTCCTCTCCACTTCCTGCTGGCTGGTGCCCATCTCCCCTCTCCAAAGTGGAGGAGGGACTCTCCTCATGCACAGGGGGTGACAGCACTCAGTGTGGACCTGGGACACATTGTCTTTGCTGTGAGGAGCTGAGAAGCAGGCCTGGGCCCAAAGGAATGACCCTCTTAAGGAGGTGTTTCAGGCCACCGTGGGACTTCCCACAGCCGCTTGCCTCAATCCTGGCTTTGACCCCTGGGCTTCAGCCTCCGTGTGCCCCACTGAGACTTGGTGCCAGGTCCTACAGGTTGCCATTCCTTCTCTCCAGGCTGGTTCTCGCTGGCAACTAGGGGCTTCCAGCCAGGTCTGCCCGCGGGCCTGCTGTGGGGTGCACTGCTGTGGGGGATGGGGTTGGAGTCAGGCCCTGCGGCCTCTGGCCCCACTGGGGCAGGCCCACCTGGCCAGACACTAGCATCTTGGGACAGGGACAGGGGTAGAGGTGTGTGAGGCAGTAATAGGTGGTCATTCCGGGTCTGTCACAAGGGAGCAGCTCCCATGGCCCAGAGGCTGGGCTTGCCGCAGGTGCAGACAGGTGCCTATGGCTGGGCTGGAGGCCGTCCCCTCCTGCTGGAGGCCTGTGAAGTGCTCTCCCTGGCACTTTGTAAAAATTGACTTTTCACTTGCACATTTTTTCCCCCATCAGAGGGAGAAAAACCAAGCATTTTTTGCAATTAGAACTTTCCGCACTTGGGTAATCAAACTGAAAAAAGCATTTAAGCCCTTTGAAAACCGCACATAAGTGAGGCTGAGGAGAAGGGGTGGGGGCGCTCTCAGCGGGTGGCCAGACGCGCAGACAACTCGGCGGGTTGTCGTGTGAGGAAATAATCATTTCACATTTATTTGGGGTTTGCTGGTTGCAGCATATTTCAATTAGTTCGTCAGTGCTGTGCATCTGACAGGCCAAACGTTTATTGTGGTTGGACCATCTGGGAGGTGGGAGGCCCACAGCCTTCCCCGTGGCAGCCGGTAACTACCAGGCGAAAGGAATTGGCTTGCTGTGTTGAAGAGCCCCAGCTGACGCTCACGGTCACCCAGGCCTGCGGAGCTGGAGTCTGCGCACCCGGCCAAGGCCTGCACGTGCCCAGGCTTCATTTGCCCCCACGCCTGACATTTTCCAGCACAGCCAAGCAAAGTCCTGAAGTGGCCTGAAGTGGCCACCCAGACTCTTGCTCGGAGAGGCTGTTCTTCCCTCTCCTGGGAAGCCTACTGGCCACAGGGGCCCCTGGCCTGGCCCAGCCCCTGCACAGCTGTCAGGACCATAGCTTACTCATCGTGGGTCTGTACAGCAGCCTGGTGCTGGTTCCGAGCCTGGTGGCCTGCGTGGGGAAGATGTGGGCTGGAACACAATTTGTATTAAGCCAGCAGGGAAGGAGCTCCTCGGTGTGTCCTGGGGAGTGAGGTGGCCTGGGTGTCACCACAGGGCAGCCAGGGGCGCGTTTCAGATTCTAGCCGTTTGTGTGCAGCTGTGCTCCCTCCTATACTGTGACAGAGGATGCTAGCTTGATGTCTGTTCCGAGCCTTGGGTGACTCACCAAGGCATGGTGAGCCCATGGCCGTGACCGCCACGGTCATCCTCCCTCCCTGGGCACCAGGTGCCATGGTGCCTGACCCCTTGCCTTTTACTTCATTGGGCTCTTCCCCTCGAACAAGTTTGCTTTCCTGAGGAATGTTCTGTCCAGCTTCCCTGCAGGGGCCTGGGGAGAAGGAGGGAATTAGAACCCAACGGGAGAGCCAGAAGGAGACTGGAAAAAACCAAGTCCAAGGGCCTGACCTTTCCACGAAAAGCAATGACTTTCCATTTCCCCTAGGCCCCGGGATCCAGGGCTGGGCGCTGGTGTTGGTAGCTGAGCAGGATTAACACTCAAGGACGCACTGCTGAACCAGAGGCCGGCTCGTAAAACCTGGGACGTCCGGTACACTCGAGGGTGTCCTGGTAGCCTGGCAGCAGCAGAACTGGTGCCTGGAGGGTTCAGGCTGATGGCACCCCGACCACACCCGCACAGGCTGGCCCTGGATTATGGAACTTTTCTGCCACCCAGACTCTTGCTTAGAGAGACTGTTCTTCCCTCTCCTGGGAAGCCTGCTGGCCACAGGGGCCCCTGGCCTGGCCCAGCTGCTGCACAGCTGCCAGGGCCATAGCTTACTTGTCACAGGGTTTGCACAGCAGCCTGGTGCTGGTTCCGTACCTGGTGGCCAGCGTGGGGAAGGTGCTGCCTGGAGGTGCAGAGGCGAGGACCCTCCCCTCCCCTCCACCCCGAGTCCCAGCACACAGTGCAGAGAGCCTCTGCCCATCACACTCTGGTTGACTCACAGATGCAGCTGCACCCATTTTGTAGGTGAGGACACCGAGGTTCAGAAAGGTCATGATCTGGCCCCCTGTCATGTTTTCAGACAGGGACCCTGTGATTAAGAGGTCATGATTTAGTCCTAGTCACAAGCAGTTAGCCGCTGACTCAGACTCTAGGCCTATGAGGTCCCCACCGGTCACCCTTGTAATATCGCCTGTGCCATGGGCTTCCATTGCTTTGCAGAACCCACCAGCACCTCCCGACCTTGTAGTCTGACCTTCTCAGTTTGAGTTTGTACGGGTCGGCTCTTTCTTTTGTTTCTAGAGGGGAAAGCGGAATCCCTCCTCTGTTTATTCTACAGCTTTTGATTTTCAAAACGATGCCAAAGGGCTTCATGGACAGAGGGCAGACTCCCCAAGACAGGGCCACATGCCCCAGGGTCCCAGATACTTAGAATTCTGAGGCCAATTCTGATGCTGCCATGAGGTGTCCTGGCCAGCTGGAGGGCAGAGGCCAGGCCCTGGGTGTGGTCCTGAGGTCCCAGGAGTGGGTGTGCCTGGGAGTCAGGGCCTTTCCCTGCAGGGAGAGCGGCTTCCAGGTGGTGAGCACCGCTGGTCGGGGTCCTCCTACTCAGCCTCCTCTCTGCTCCACCCGGGGAGGGGAACGTTCAGAAGACCATAGTTCTGTGGGCTGGGGCTTGTCCTGAGCCAGAGTCAGCGTGGTCCCTCCTTCTCCTCTACCTGTTCCCTGCTTTCTTCCTCCTAGAGAGGAGTGAGGCCCCAGAGCCAGCCTTGTGAGGAAGGCACCAGGGAGCCAGCCAGGGAGGGGGAGGCTGGGACCCTGCCACATCCTCTTGCAGGTGCCCGGCTTCGTAGTTGCTCTGGGCTCTGGAGCAGAAGGAGTACTAGGTCTGTGGCCTCTGGGTTGAGAGGATCAGGAGGGGACACAGGCCCAGTATGGGAGCCTAGGACTCAGTCCCCTTCAGCAGGAGCAACAGGGTCTGCCCTCCCCAGGAGGCTAGGTGTGTTCTGAGCAGCTGAAGCCACACCTGCCTCACCGTCCTCTCAGAGCCAAACAGTGGGGCCCACAACTTGTTCCTCTTGGTTTCCTCCGAGTGCCTGGCCTGGCCTCTCAACTTGGAGAAGGAGCCAGATAAATCTCTGAATGAAAGAAAACTTGAGGGAGGTGGTCTGGGGAAGGAGAGCACCAAGTCCTGCCTAGAGACCCAGGGACCCCCAAAGCCAGCCCTGGGGCCTCAGCCTGGGCCACCTGCTCTCCTGATGGCAGATTGCCAGTTTCCTCTTATTCATATGACAGTCTTGATGGGGTACTTGGAATAACCCAGTATCGCAGTCTGTGGCTGTGTTCAGGTCTTGGATGCAGAGAGAAGGTTCTAGCATACTGGGCACATGGGAGGGTCAGGAAGGCTGCTGGGAGCCCAGTGGGAGAGGAGGGGCTTCAGGGGAGGCTTTGAGTGCAGCCAGAGAAAGGATGGAGGTGCAGTTTTCTTCTCTTTTATTTTATTATTTATTTATTTATTTATTTTTGGCACCAGAGATTGAACTTGGGGAGCTTTACGCTGAGCCACATTCCCGGCCCTTTTTATTTTTTGTTTTGAGACAAGGTCTCACTAAGTTGCCAAGACTGAACTTGTGGTCCTCCTCCTCCCAAGCTGCTGGCATTACAGGCATGTGCCACCACACCCAGGCTCTTTTCTTTTTTTATTGAGGTGAAACGCACATCATGTAAAATTAGCCATTTTTAAGCCCAGGGTTCAGTGGCATGCGACCTTGGCACTCTGAAAAGGAACCTCCACCCCTTGGCAGTCACTCCCATTCTCCCACCCCCAGCTTGGTGTCCATGCACCCATCTGTTCTGGATGTCACCTGTGGCCTTTGGGGTGTCCGCTTCCACAGCATCATGTTTTCGGGGTTCAGCGGTGTGGCAGGCATCACTTCTTCAGTCCTGTGTGTGATAAAATGTGTGTGATATAAAATCCACCGTTTTGCACACAGCCTACTGGCTGTGGATACCTGGGCACCACACAGCCTCATCACTGTCCGTCCCCCAAATCCCCCCACCTCTCCCCAAGCTGAAAGCCTGTCCCCATTAAATGACAGCATCCTGCTCCCTCCCTGGCCCCTGGCCATCATTGTTCCACTTTGTGCCTCTACGAATTTGACTCCTCTAGGGACGTCACAAGGGGGAATCATAACAGTGGTGTCCTCAGGGGTCCCCTGCGTTGTATCGTGCATCAGAATTTTCTTCTTTGAAGGGTGAATAATAGTCCATTGTGTGGACAGACCTCATTTTGAGTCTCTGTTCATCCCTCTGTGGGCTTTTGGGGGTTTCTGGGCCAGTGAGACCTTGGCTTTGGCTTGCCTGTGGATGAGGAACAATAAGCCCAGAGCCCCAAGTCCATGTCTTCTGAGCCTTGTTCTCTGTGTCTGTCCCAAAAGGGGAGCAATGTCCCTCCTGGGGATGCTATGGACCAGGTTCCTGGCTGGGAGGGATCTTCATCAAAGAGGGTTAGAGGGTCTGCCCCGCCCACCTGGGCCTGGAGGGGAGGGGCTTGCCTGTGGCCTCCTCCTGCTGAAAGCTGCTCCCCTGGTGGAGGTTTGGGGCAAGGTCCTTGAAGGGTAGCAGGCAGGTGTCCTGGGGCCTCGTGGCCTTCTGGGTGCTTGTTGACTCCCAGCAGGTAGGGGTAGGACAGATGAGTGGCACAGGGCCTCCCAAAGTACTGTCCCCTGGGCCCCCTCCCGTGGAGCTCCAGGAAATAAAATCTGGAGGATGATACCGGCAGCCTCCCTGGTGGCTGAGTAGGAGCTGAAAGCCAGCCTGGGACTCTCGAAGTGACACTTGCCTTCATTAAGCTAATTAACTTTGGATGTGAATTAGCTCCGCCAGCGAGTGACTTAGGAAGTCCATCAGCAGTGGGGTCAGTGTGGCTGCAGCGGAGCCTGGGAAGGCATGCTGCACATTTCCGCATCCGCCAATTAAGGGTGCTTAATTATTAACTCAGGCTGGTGGCTAATGAGGAGGTGCACTCCTTGTGCTTTACTTGGGACTTTTAAGGCTGTTTACAAATCAGCAGGAGCATGGTTTCTAGTCGCTTGAGGACTGTGGGCCATGTTCCCCCTGATAGAGGAGCTGGGGCCAAGGGTGGATTCCTGCAAGGTCACATGGACTGGGATGGAAGTTCTGATGGGGGGCTTCAAACAACAGCAGCAAAGGGCCTCTGTCTTTAGCCCCAGGTTAGATCTCCATTTTCATTTCTAGTGTTTAAACACATGAAAAAAATTGAAGGTGATCTATGTTCATGGTAAATTGACAAAATTTAGAAATCTAATAGCTTTAAATTGCCTGTCAACTGATGAAGAAAGTGTCTGCCCATAGAATGGAATATTATTCAGCCTCATAGAGGAAGAAAATGCTGACTTACGGGAGGACGAGGATGAAGCTTGAGGACATTGTGACAGTGACAGAAAGACCAGCTCTGTGAGAGTCCACTTGAGCAGGGCTCTTAGAGTCCCCAGATCTAGAGAATCCAAGTGGAAAGGGGCTGCCAGGGCTCCGGAGAGGGCTTCAGACCACCATCAACAGGCGTGAGGATCAGTCGGCAAGGCGGAGAGGCTCTGGAGGTCAGCACAACGCAGGACCCAAGTCAACCGTACTGTGCTGCACATTAAAGAATCTCAAGAGGGCTGGGGCTGTGGCCAATGGCAGAGCCACTGCAGGGGGCTAATGCAGGAGGCCCTGGGCTCCACCCCAGCATGGGGGGAAAATAGGTTCAGAACAGAAGATAGTATTCTTTTTTTTTTTTTTTTTTGGAGACAGTGTCTTGTTATGTTATCTAGGTTGATCTTGAACTCCTGTTCCAAGAGATCCTCCCTCCTCAGCCTCCCAGTCCTGGGACTACAGCGTGTGTGCCACCACACCCAGCTAAGAGGATAGATTTCACTCGAAGTGTTCTTAGTGCAACAATTTTTTTTTTCAATCAGTTGTTTGAAAATGATTGAAAAAACTTCCAATCAAAATTTTTTTTGTGTGTGTGGGGACAGATGGCCCTGGGATTGAGACCAGAGGTGCCTTACCACTGAGCCACATCCCCAGTCTTTATTTATTTTATTTTATTTTGAGACAGGGTTTTGCTAAGTTGCTTAGAGTTTTACCAAGTTGCTGAGGCTGGCTTTGAACTCACAGCCCTCCTGCCTCAGCTTCCCAAGTGGCTAGGATTACAGGCGTAGCCACCTTGCCCCTCAGAAAAAGGTTTTAACATCAGATAATTTTAAAACCTATAAAATGAGAAGCATAGTGTTCCTCAGTTAAAAACTTTGTTTTTAATGTTCACCGAACCTGTAGGTTTGCAGGTATGTTCCTGCCACTGGGACAGATTCTGCCCTCATCCTGGCCATCTCTGTTTGACCTCTGCCCTTCAGTGACCTGGGCTGGGTATGGCCAGGCTGAGCTCAGACTGTGAATGCTGGTCAGTGTGGGAGTGTCCGGCTGATGCACACCTGTCTCTGTGAAAGGTCGCTTTCCTAGGAATGTCTGTTCACAGGATTAGGTTCCCAGGCTAGCCCACAGTCCATCACCCAGCTGAATTACTGAGTTTCATTTCTACCGGGTACAGAATCCCATGCTTCTTGGGGCACTTACTCTGTGCCGGGTCCATACTTCATTGTACCACTTTGGAGTTAGCCCACTGTACAGATGGGAAAGCGGAGGCCCTGGGAGGCAAGGCACTGTCCTCAAGTTCCTGTGGCACCTAGATTCAGATCCAGCCTGGCTCTGGTCTCTGCTGACCTGCTGTTTTTGATAGTTTGCCATTGGGGACCTGTGTGGGGGTTAACTACTAAATAGCCCGCTGGGCTCCTGTCCTAGGACTGGGGTACTGTGGGAACGTTTTGGTTTTGGCTGGTGAGCCTGTCCCGGGAACACCTGGAGAAGGAGCCGTCTCACTGTCAGCCTTGCGGGGAGCCAGCACCCGTGGCCTGCCAGGAAGGGTATGTTTGCGTGTCCAAGAACACTGGTGCCCTGAGGGCCTTCCGGGCTGCCCTCGAGAAGCCTGTTGGACTGCGACCTTGGCTGCACAGGGGTGGACAGCGTCCCAAGTGGGCTGTGTCCTTCTTGCCTCTCAGAGGCCTCTTTGAGGTCAAGGTATCATCCAGATCCTGAGCTGCTCAGAGCCCCACACAGCTAGAGCCCAACAGATGGGGCTTCAGCAGGTAGAGGGTCTATTTTTAGCCCCACAGCCTCTGTCACCTGGTCACTATGGAGATACTGGGCCAGTGCGCCTCCTCCCAGGGAGGAAAGGGGTCCTGTTTGCTTCCTGGGACTTGTGGGTCAAGGCCTCCGTCAGCTTGCATGTGTACCCGTGTGTGAGAGGCGGCAGACAGACTGGGAGAGTGCTGCCTCTGTGCTGAACTGTCCCTGGGGCTGGGCCCTGTGTTTGGGCAGTGCCACGGCTGTCTCTTGGTTTGGCTCAGGAGTCTGGGGGCCTGATTTGAGCAATGCTGTGTGACCTTGGGCCAGGTTGCTTAACCTCTCTAGACCTTCATGCATGACAAGTTGGGGTGGCAACTCCCGCCCTGCCTGCTTCTCTGGATCTGGTGACATCATTAATTGGAACAACTTCCAGTCCACGGTGAGAAGCAAGCGCTGTGTGTGTGTGTGTGTGCGCGCATGTGTGTGTGTGTGTGTGTGTGTGTGTGCCAGTAATGATTGTGTTGCTAGGGCCGTCCTCAGGAGAACATCCAGACCCCCTCCGCCCACTCCTCATCTTTCTGCTCTTTTATTTTGCCTTCTCCACTTGAAGGCAGAGAAAGAGGAGGTTGAAGGGGAAGATGTTCCAGTCCCTTTTGTACTTTGTCATAACAGATAGATCCAGGAAGGGTGAAACAGTCCCCCCACCCCATCTACCTTGGTGTCCTCGTTAGAGCTCATAAAAATCTGACATCGTGTCAGATTCACAGCCCCGCCCACGGTGTGCAGTGACACTCAGTGCATGAGCTCCTTTCCCATGGTGGACATAACTGAGGCTCAGAAAGGTTAAAATATGCATCTAGAGTCACACAGCCAGAACCGAGTCCCCAGAGTCCACGCCAGCATTTGTTCTTTGCATTGCTGTGCAGACTGGAGGGGAAAAAATGGACATAGCAGCAGGCCCTGGAGCCATGCTGCGCCCCTGGGGGAACTGCCTCTGCCCTCTCTTTAAGATCTCAGATTCAACTGTCGTCCAAATTAAGAAATAAGATGGAATAGCAGGTGTTGGTGGGGATGCAGGGACTCGGGAAGGCTCCGCGGAAAGGAGTCTGGCAGGTCTTCACATATTTAAATTCAGAATCACATGTAGCCAGCAATTCTGCTCCTCAGTCAACACCCAGGAAAAGTGAAAGCAGGAACTGAAGCAGACACTTGCTCACCAGGGTTCATAGCAGCACTGTTCATAGTAGCCAAGAGGAGAAAACAGCCCAAGCACCCAGCAGCAGATGAGTGGTTGCTCCAGAAGTGGAATATTATTCAGCTGTGAACAGGAATGAAGCACTGATACCTCCTCCTGCTCGGATGAGCCTTGGAAGCTTGATGCTGAGTGAAAGAAGCCAGACACAGAGGACAAAACAGCATGATTCCACTTACATGTGGCCCCCGAAGAGGCAGAGACAGAAAGTAGATTAGAGCTTACAGTGATAGGTGGAGGGAGATGGAGCTGTTGTTTAACGGGCAAAGCGCTTCTGTTTGGAATAATGAGAGATAGCACAATATCTGGAGATAGCACACTTAAAAGTGATTGAAATGGTGACAAATGCAGTGGCATATATCTGTAATCCCAGCAAGTCGAGAGGCTGAGGCAGGAGGATCTCAAGTTCAAGGCCAGTGTCAGCAACTTAGCAAGGCCCTAAGCAACTTAGCAAGACCCTATCTCAAAATAAAAAGGGCTGGGGGTGTGGTTCAGTGGTTAAGCACCCCTGGGTTCAATGCCCATTACCTCCCCCCACCAAAATAAAAATGATTAAAAATGGGGGAAAGAAAAAAAAGTGACTTCAGGCTTTCAGGGTTGTTCATGGATACTCGTAGAGCCTCAGGTGGCAAGTGGGGCCAGATCCTGCAGTTGGGGAGCCTTGCTGCCCCCGGCATGGGGAGAGGTGCCGCCCCTGCAGCCTGCCCACGACCTCCCACTCGGCAGCGCCCTGAGCTCCTCTGCGGGGTGTTCCTGGCAGTTACCGTGCGGCACGGGGACCTCTGTTTCTGTGGAAGACTGTGCCCTGATGCCGGGCATGTCCCTGTATGGCTTTCACTTGGCCTCACACAGTGGAAAGACAAACACCTTTTCAAGGGGCAGATGCCACCTGCCCACAGTCCCTGGGTCCCTTGCTGCAGAGTAAGTGGGAGATGGCAGTGCCGAGGGGCACCAGCTGCAGGCTGGGCAGCAGGCAGTGGGTGGGCAGAGGATCCCCAGGTCCCATGCAGGTAGCCTGAGTCTGGAGCCTTGCTGTGCCATGGAGCTGCTGGGGACCTTGAGCTGGTCCTGTGGGAGCTTCTGTTGGCTGCCTCTGGCTGGACCTGGTCTTCAAGGAGAATGTATGGGAGTGGCCGGCACCATGCTTGTGCCCCCCAGGGATGGACAGCATGTGGATTCGTCCCTGTCTGGCAGGGGTGGGAAGGGCCTTCCTTTTCAGCAAGCTGTTACGGTCAGCCGGGGCTGTCGGCACCTTCTGTCAGGACTCTGGCAACAGGTGGCCTGGACATGTGGTGGAAGGGCGGCCAGTGGGCAGGGCAAGGCCCCGTGACAGGGGAAGGGGCAGTGTGCTTGAGGGCGCCCTATGGAGCTAGGCTTCTCCTCGGCCTTGTGGAGTCCCCTGCTCCAGCACACCCATGGCGCCCTCCCTGAGGTGTTTCTGCTGGTGTCCCAGGGTCCCCATAACAAAGTACTACAGACCAGGTGGCTCCAGCCCACCCAAATTTCTCATCTCACAGTTGGGAGACCAGGAGCCCACCTCTAGGGTGTTGGCAGGGTTGGCTCCTTCTAGAGGCTTCCATGCCTCTCCCAGCTGTGGCGGTGGCAGCATCCTTGGTGTCCCTTGACTTGAGGACTAGTGGATTCACTCTGCCTTGGTCATCGTATGGCCGTCTCCTGGTGTCTCTTCCTCTTCCTCTTCCACTTATTCGAACCCAGGGATACTTTACGTAGAGCTGCACTAGCAGTCTGTTTTGTTTTTTATTTTGAGACAGCATCTCACGAAGTTGCTCAAGGCCTCGATAACTTGCTGAGGCTGGCCTTGAACTTGGGATCCTCCTGCCTCAGCCTCCTGAGTCACTGGGATTACAGATGTGAGCCACCAAATCTGGCTCTCTTATAAGGGCACCCATCTCTTATAAGGACATCCTGAGGACACATCCCACCCTGGGACCTCCCCTTAACTAATTCCACCTGCAACAACCCTATTTACAAGCATGTGTTTCTGAGAAGGAAGTGAATTTGGGGGCTCTTCAACCCAGAACAGCTCTGTGCTCGCTGCATGAGTGACTTAAAAGCCACCTTGTGGGTCTGCTTAGATGTGTGCATGCAGAAGGGAGGCGTGTCTGGTGGCCTGGGCATGCCGTGGGGTGGCTCCCACATCGTACCCTCTTCCTGTCCAGGCCCTCCTGTCCCTGGCCTCTGCATCCTGAGCACACCGCACTGACTCCACTGGTTCTTGAGGTGGGAGCCTCAGTGCCTTTTGGGGGCAGGCCATGATGTGCGGGCTCTCTGCCGAGCTCTCAGAGTCCTTGTGTTTCTCTTCCCTCCCCTTGGAGCCAAGAAGGACGTAGGGATAGCCCCGTGACCTTGGGCAAACCAGCTCCCGCTCTGAACTTGCCTGCAAGTGAAGGTAGCTGACCTGGGCATCTCAGAAGGTGCCGTGCAGTCTGAATTTCTTCTACTGTTTTACTGCTGAGAAAACTGTCAGCAGGGAAGTGCACCCTGGGTTCCCCCACAAGCCAGGGCCCCTGATTCCCACCTTGTCCCCGACACTCTGTGCCCCTTCTGTGATGAACCTGGTTCACACATGGGGTCCTCACTGTGTCCTGCATGTGACACAATGATTCTTTTTTTTTTAAATATTTCTTTTTTTTTGGTGTAGATGGACACAACGCAATGCCTTTATTTTTATGTGGTGCTGAGGATCGAACCTGGGTCCCACCCATGCTAGGCTAACACTCTACTGCTGAGCCACAATCCCAGCCCGGTACAATGATTCTTGAGTGCTCACCTCTCTTCCCCAGGGTGCACACTGTGCAGGGGTGTGCACGAGCGTGCGGTCTTTCCTCTGTCCCTCTCCTCCCGGGCAGGAGCTCCCTGTCTCCCCAGCACAGGGCTCATCATGCGGGGTCATGGAGCACTCTCAAAATCATAAGTAGGGCTGGGGCCGCGGCTCAGCGTAGAGCGCCTGCCTCGCACGTGTGAAGCACTGGGCTCGATCCGCAGCACCACATAAAAATAAATAAATAAAGATTAAACAAAATTATGAGTAGATGGATAAACACCAGGATTTTATTACAAAAGAGAGGAGGGGAAGGGTAGAGGCCAGGAAGATCCGCGGAGTTCGGCACCCATCTCTCTAGAAACACAGAGGCCGAGGGGCAGGCAGCGAGTTCACAGTGGAGCCTCTCCGGTCAGCCCTGACTTTGTGCCAGGGCCTGTCCGAGGGACACAGACTGCCCCAGGTGTCACCTCAAAACAGGGTCAGGGCCAGCGTCATCCAGAGAGCCGTGCCCTGAGAGGCATTGTTTTGCAGTCTATGGCCAGGCACCATCACCCCCTGGTCATCGAACCTGGCTCTCATCGTTAATTAATCTTTGTTCTAGATTCAGGCTGAGGTGGTGGTCAGGAGGAGGTGGGACCTAATGGAGGGGCGGCTGCAGGGTGCGTGTTCTGAGGGGACGCAGTGGCCGCCTTGGGCTCTCACAGTAGGTAAACTGGAAAACAAGCAGAAGAACCACAGTGAGACCGTGTGGCAGCCCGTTTAAAATAACTCGCAGTGGCTTTCCAGTGCGTCAACGGAAACACTGGGTGAGCTTGACTCGGAGATCTCTGACACCTGTGTGCTTGGGTGTCAGCAGCTACTGCCCTGTCATCTGGTTCAGTGAGTGACACGCAGGCAGTTGGAGCCACTGCTGCCTCTCTGGTGCCTCCTGGGACCCAGCATCCCAGAAGATGGGGGGACAGTGGTGTGTGCGGTGGGGTGCAGAGTGCTCAGGTCTTCCATCAGGATTATTCTGAGGAATCTCCCAGAATGTTCTGGAACACATTTGCAAACACTTCCATTGCATTATGGAGGCCAGACATCCATGATCTGCATCCTGAAGGATGACTGCAGTCCCAGCACAGATGAACCATCCTCTTCATGTTCTTTGAGGGAGGCTCTCAGAATGTCCCTTAACTTCACGGGCCCTGCCCTGGCATCCACAAAGCGCCTGCTAGAAGCCTGAGATCCCCTGCAGGTTGCACCTGGCAGCCAGCTGTGCTCCTCCCCCGTCCTCGTCCTCCTGGGGGCACTTCTCTCCTGGCTTTCCTTCAGTGGTGAATGCTGGAGGGGCGAAGGAGGTGAGAGGGTGATGGGGTGCATCCCCCAGTTTGCTCAGGATGAGCCCCTAAGTGGCCTCCCCTCCCCCTAGTTATTTTTCCTTCTCTCCCCCATGTGGTTTTGCTGCTTTTCATTTTCCCATATTTCAACCACAGGTGTTTGTATGGCTGCCCGAGGGGCCAGCGCCGTTCTCCATGACTGATGTCCCAGGGCTTTGCGACTGCGCTGAAGCTCCGTGGCCTTGGCCGCTCATTGGCCCACTTCTTAGTGGCCGAGGTGGCTGTCATCCTGCCTGGCATGCTGGACTGAGCAGGAGCTGGGGGTTAACAGGGCAAGGGCTCCCCATACCGGGCACACAGAGTCCCCAGAGAACCCCTAAAGTATAGTCAGCTTGCCGGGGAGTCTGGCCCCTTCAGAGTTCAGTTTTCTGATTCTTTCAGACCATAGAAAACACTTCGCAGAATTAACAGTCTGTAACGTGCGTCCAACAAACGTTTTGAAATTGTTTGGACCCCTCATTATTTTCTTAGCATTCTGTTATTTCCAAAGAAACTTTAAATGTTCGAATTTTAAGACATAAAATAGATAAAATTTAAAAATTTTAAAGCTCTGCTCAACCCTTCAAACCTCAGCTCAGTCATGTGGCTGGTGGCAGGCGCTGCCCTTGGATATTCCTGAATCTGCTTTTGGAACCTAGACAGCAACTAATCAGGTGTTTCCCTGCCTTTCCTCCCAGAGCTCAGTTTTCTAGTTTGCAAAGAACATTGTTTTTCTGATGCTCGCCTTCAGTGTTCATTCACACAGTGGTTCACTCACTCATTCTTTTGTCTGTTAAAAAGAAATGACAAAGCATTGCGAAGATCACTTGTGTGGCGTGACGTGGTGCTGGGTATTGGCAAGGTTCTCAAGGTAAATTAGATTTGTCCCTTGATTTATGAAACCCTCAGGTATAGGTTACAGGAAAGTGATGGAGTGCACAAACCGGGGTCCTGAGCATCACTTGGCAAGTGGTTTGAGCCAGTGGTGTCCTGGGCCTGGCACCCTCCCCGAAGGGCCCCGCAGTATACCCACACCTGTCTTTAGAGACAGCGACGTTGCTAGGCTTGTGTGTGTGCTTTCTGGGGGATTCTCTGTAGTATGAATATATATTATTTAAAAACACACACACACACACACACACACAGCTGCCTGTGGCTGTGCGTCTGCTTTTTGACTTAACAGGATGTGAATCCCAGAGACAGCTCCTGTTGGTTCACTTAGAGTTGCCTGGTTCAGCTGCTCCTTCGTTTTCTTCCCCTTTCTTATTTTAATTTTTGGTATTGGGGATTGAACCCAGGGGTGCTTAGCACTGTGTCGCATCCCCAGCCATTTTTAAAATTTATTTTGAGACAGGGTCTTGATAAGTTGCCGAGGCTGGCCTTGAACTTGCGATCCTCCTGTCTTGGCTTCCCCAGTCCCTGGGATCACAGGTGTGCACCGCCGCGCCCGCTGAAGTTGCCTGGTTCTTCTAGTGATAGGCTTAGCGTTCTGCGGATGGCTGCCCTTCACTGGACCAGCCAGCTCCCTGTTGGTGGGGTCTGCAGTGCTAGAGAGAGGCAGGTAAGCTGTAGCAGGGGCCTAGAGCAGGTGGGCCTCCTGCAAATGCAAGCTCGCACCTGCAGAACGCGTTCCCGAGGTGCAGCTGCCAGGTCAGTGGGGTGAGTTCCTTCTGCTGGTGACAGTGATGGCTGAATTGCTCTCCATGAGGGGAGTGCCAGTGTGCACTCCCGGTTACAGTGTGTGAGTGCCAGCCAGTGGCTTTTAACCTCAAAACCCCAGACAAGGAAGAGCTTTTAAGTGAAATGAAAATCTGGAGCAATGTTCTGGGTGAGTAGTTCCTCCTTGGCAAGAGCTGCAGTGGCAGTGCCTGTGTGGGCATGACGGAGAGGGGGCCCTTGGGGTTTGGACGCTCAACTTCAGTCTGTGGTCTGGGGTCCTTCCTGGTGGGAGGCGAGGGTGGGCAGACGCTGCCTTGCCCCTCCTCTGTCCTCTTGTCCATCATAGCTGCTCTCTGGACACCCACAGATCTGACCTGCTCAGAGCCCTGGGAGCTATGTGTAGGGGACACAGATGTGTCCAGGAGAAGGCTCAGTGGGACTCCACAGACCTGTAAAATGAAAAGTCGTTTTCCCAAGTATGGGCATTCCTCCCACAGAGCTGTAGCGTGCAGAGGTGACCCGGGGCTGGCAGGGCAGGAGTAATGGGCCTAGTGCTCGGCGGGAGCCGTTTTGGATGGCAGTGAAGTTTGTATAGCACCAAGGGCACTCAACTTGCCTCGAAGCTGCCCACCTCCAGCGACTTGGGCCCCTGTGCAGCTTGGCAAGTGTTAGGTCTACTTACCACACGCAGCTGCAGTCACTGTGGCCCCTGCCCCTGCATCAACAGAGGCACCGGAAGAGGCAGGGAAGGTCCGACCTCAGAATAGAGAGAGTGAATGGGGCTTTGTGAGCAGCCCAGCCCTCCACCATGCTGCTTTGGTTTCACCTTGAACCGCTGAGAGGCCGCTGGACCTGGGGCTGCGGGCCTGCTCCCTGGGGTTGGTTGGGAGGCCAAAGGGAGGCAGTCGATGCCAGACCCAGAGAGGGTTCCCTAGAGGGAGCTCGGGTGGGGTTGGCCATGGCTCTGTGGTCAGAGACCCTGTTGTGCAACTGGGGAGGCCTGGGGCTAGCACCGTGTCCACCCTGGGGCATTACTTCCCTGTGTTTTAACGAGTGCACCCCCAGTGACTGCTGGATGTTTTGGAGTAGTGCAAGCAAAGCCTCAGTGACCTGATGGTCTTTGTTAGATTTTCCTGTTTCCTCAGAGGCTCAAATATCTGCAAAAAGAACATTTGCATGGCCCGCCTAGAAGCAGGGGAACAGAGCAGGTCCCGTCTGGGGCTACCTGGTGCCCCGCACAGGTGCTCAGAGGGCACGTCTCTGCTGGGCTCAGGTTCTGACCAGAAAGAAGGGACCTGGCTCTGCATGGCCACCCCACCTCAGTGAGGGGCTCGTGCTTTGTGAGTGAAAGCATTGGTTATCCCAGATGGTAGTTCTCAGGAGACGTAGCTGCTGAGTTCGCGCTGTCCCAGGGCGTGCCCATGACTTACTCACCTGGCCAGGGGTGCCTTTGACAGTGGATGAGCCTCCTGCCCCATCTGGCCAAGGGCTCTGACTTTGATTGCTGTCCTCTGTCCATAGGTGAGGTTTGGGGGCTTCACTCCACTCACTAGTCCAGGGACGGCCAGGGACCCGCTGAAGGGTGTGTGGCCTCCGAGCCCCTGACCTGGGCCAGCGCATCCCAGCACTCAGGAAGCTGCTGAGAGCCACGTGGTGAATGGACAGGCCCAGGAGGCAGGTGCTGCCCACGCTCGCACCCAGGCTGAGCCTTTGCTGGCTCCTGAACCTCGACCTTTGTTCTCCAGGCTTGGGACACTAAAGGTGGGGCATTTTAAATCTGAGCAGGAGACCATTAGGAAAAGACCTCGAACCTGGGAACTCCTGCCTTGCTGAGCGCCCTGGGAAAGCCCTGTGCGTCCTGCCAGCTAGCGCTGTGGGGACAAACGCGCTCCTGGGCTCCTGGCCGTCAGGATTGGAGCCCACGGCCTCCGCAAGGGTGGTCAGTTCCTGCTTCTCGTTAGACAATTGCTGCTTCAGAACAGACTCGGAAGGGGACTGTCCCCCTATACTAAAATTAAGAAAATAATAAAACAACCCACGTACATTCCAAACTTTAAAAGAAAAAAAGAAAAGAAAAAGTGTTTAGCATCAACCCGGGGAAAAATAAAACAATCCAGGGCACACCCAGGGGTGTAGGAACTCAGGAGCTCCCACTGGGCGACCTGAGGGCCACCGTCCTGCCCCTGCTGTGCCGCTGCATGAGGCCCCAGTCCTGTGGAGCTGGCAAAGCATGGCAGAAGCTGTGTTGGACAGAGTCCCTGAGGTGTCCCAGCGGTCCCTGAAGTTGCCAGGAGGGCTCTGTCCCGGTAACCATCACTGCCAGGTGCCCGTGGCTGGGGTGTGGGCGCGTGAGAGCCCTGCGTTCCACCTGTAACCCTGTGTGGGGTGGCAGGGACCGGGAATGGGTGAGGGCCACGTCTGGGTCCCTGCGGCCCGTCCCCCTCAGGGCTGAGACACAGTCTTCATGGAAGGGCCATGTGTTCACCAACACACCGCATCCAGTAGCCAGATGGTCCAAACAACCCATCTCGG
Organism: Marmota monax; assembly: GCF_021218885.2. Lineage (NCBI taxonomy): Eukaryota > Metazoa > Chordata > Mammalia > Rodentia > Sciuridae > Marmota > Marmota monax. The sequence goes on from NW_026692583.1 coordinate 1,523,302, forward strand.
CACGGTATGTAAATATTTTCCGTCATTATCGTGGTGCTGCCATGTTCACATTAAGGAGGATTAAGAACTACAACGAGGCGTTCTCCAGCAAGAGCCAGTCAGGCCCCAGGCAGTGCTGCAGAGCCGCCCCTACACCCTGGAGTGGGCAGCTTTTGAGGTGATGTGGTCCCTGCTGGCTGGGCTCAGCTGTAGACTGTTCCCCTCAGAGCTCCTAACCCTGGGAAGTTCACCTCTCGTGACCTGCCATGCTTTCCTATTAGGTAGAGTGTGCTGACACAGCTTATTTTCCTCATTGCTTTGCCTACTAGGAAGCACACAGCTGGGATTTATCCTCATTTGCTTGTCGATCGTCCTCAGTAAGGAGTCTTAGCCTAGATTTGTCTTCCTCTCCTTTGGTTTCCTTCTTTGTTCCTCTCCTGGTTGGGGTGGTGGGGGATGTAGTGAGCCTGCATTGTACGGTTTCTGGGAGCAGGTGGCGTGGAACGGCATGAACAGGCCCCGCTGTCTGCCCAGTGTGCGATTGCCGGGTGCAGAATCAGCCTGTGTCTGGCCTCTGTGAATTACCAGCTACACTGGTGGCTCCAAGACGGGCCTGGCCTAGTTCTGCCATGTCTTTCGATGCCGATGGGTAGCATTAGTCTGGGGGATGGGTTAGTTAGGATAACTGGGGCTGACGGCTGGGCCACAAGGCCCTCGGCTAGTGAGTTAGGATAACTAGGGCCGGCAGCTGGGCCACAGGGCCCTCAGCTAGTGCTGAGGCTGCTCTTCACCCCTGGAGCTGTTGAATTGGACAGTGCTGTGCGGGTGGCCACAGTGGCCGCAGGCAGTGAATCAGCGACCTGGGCCCCTCCTACTGTGGTTGCACTGTCCCTAGGGTTTCCCTGGAATCCCACCCTGGATCTGTCAGTCAGCTGGTGGGTGCGGGGAGGGAGGCAGAGGGAGGGAAAGAGGGCACACATGGAGGACTGGGTGGGACGTCTGCAGGGCCAGGCCTGAGGGTGGTGTCCTCTTGTCCCAGGGCCTCTTTTAGCTCCAGGGAACTAAGGAAGAGGCAGTTGGAAAGCCAGATGGCGTGGAGCAGATGAACAATTCATGAAGGACATAGGGGAGGCCTCCAAGGGGACATCGCAAGGGTCCCAGTGAGTGTGTCTGCCCCTGGATGCAAGTCCTTGTTCTTGGTTCAGGGCTTGGGCTGTGTGTCCACGTTCTCATCTGTCAGGACCACAGGCTGGCAGAAGTGGGAGACATGGACAGGCCTTTTAGAGACCATCCAGCCCTGTCCTCATCTGCAGAAGGGGAGCCAGGGCCTGGCCAGGGGAGCCGACCCTCACAGAGTTGGTCAGCGGGAGCCCTGCTCCAAACCCCACCCAGGGATCCCCCATGGCACACAGGGCATTCTGTCCACATCTGCCCAGTGTGTGAATTCCTGCTCTGGTCAGGACGATGGGGAGTCTGGGAATGAAACCATGGGCTGACCATCGGGCTGACGGGTGGTGACCTGAGTTCTCTGTGGGGTCTCTTGAGAGGTTCTGGCCTTGGTGCAGCCGTTGACATTCATACCAGCCTTCTCCGGCAGCCACCCGGGACACCAGGAGTGGATGGTGGGTTCTTCCCAAGGCTGGCTTACGCGCTGCCCCTGGCAGTGACTCGTGTGTGGGAGAGTGAAAGATGTCCTTCCCACGAACCCTAGAGAACCTGACAGGGGCCTCTACCTCTGCAGTGGAGGGCTCGGACTCGGCCATTGTGTTGCTGCCATGTGGCAGTTTGGACAGGCTTTGTGGGGATTGTCTCTCTCTGATCATGGGTGTCAGCTGGGACCGCTTGACTTGGGCTGAGCAGGCATTTCCCAGGTGGCCCTGCTCCTGTGGCTGGGTTCTTCACGGCTTCGTGACATCCAGGCAGGTGGCTCCCTATGCAGGTGGCTGCTGTCCCCCCCAGAGTGGAAATGCAGAAGCATCCGATCCTGCCACTTTCCACCTTCCTGTTTCTTAATTTCTTTTACTGTGATAAAAATATACATAACATAAAATTGAACTCTTAGCCATCTTTAAATGCACAGCCAAGTGGCATCAAGTGACTACGCCGTCATGCAGCCACCACCACCATCCATCCACAGGACTCCTTGCATGGAAAACTGAAACCCTGTGTCATTAGATGGTGCGGCCCTGGGTGGGCACCCGCCACGCCACTTCCTGGCCTCTGAGCCCGGCTGCTCTGTCTCCTCGTGTAAATGGAGTCCTGCGGTGGTCGTCTCTTGGTGGCTGGTTGATCTCGCTCGGCACAGTGTCTTCCAGGTGCATCTGTGTCACAGCGTGGCTTGGAATTCCCTTATTCTTTACAGTTGTGTGCATCATATGGATGGAGCAGGTTTTGCAGGCCCCACGCAGTTGCCTGGGCTGCACCCGCCTTTCCGTAGCTGTGAACATGGCGAGCAGGTTCCTATTTGTAGGCCGCCTCTCGCCTCTCGCCTCTCGCCTCTCGGCCAGGGCCTCCTGTGGCATGGGTAGAAAGTTGGCACAGTGTCATTCCAACCCACTCTTGGTTGGAGGGCAGGCTGGATTCAAAGGATGTGGCCACTGGAGGCCACCAGAGGAGCAGCCCATCACAGCCACTTGGGCAAGGATCCTGCAGACCTCTCAGGCAACCCCACCAAGGCCTGGCTCAGCCCACCAAGGCTTCTGGAATGCTCTGGAATGCACGGGTGCCGTGGCCCTGGCGCTCTGGGCAGGGCCCGTGGAGGAGCTCGAGCCCCAGCCCAGCTGTTCCCTCCCTGGAGGGGACTGCAGTTGTTACATAATCTGTCTTTCTGTGCTGCACCAGGCCCTGGTTACTTGTCAAAAGTTTCCAAAAGCCAGTTGTATCAGCTCCAGGCAACTGGGGGTGCTGCCTCTCCCTCATAGTATTAGTCACTCTGTACTTGGCTAAATTTAACTTTTTATCATCCAAATGATATTTTTGTGGGCTTGGGATTTTACATAATGCTACCAACTGCTGCAGGCTAAGAATTTCTCCTTTTTGTTATGCGTGTGCGCGCTTGTGCATTGTGCTGGTTTTTTCCCCTGTGAACTCTTGCACACTCAAGCAAGCACAGCTGGGTTCCTTCTCTCCAGCTCTGCCTTCCCAGGTCTGGGTTTCATGCCTCCAGGCTCTGCCATGGCCGCCCACCCACTGGGAGAGGAGGAGTCCTTCCGCCTCACAGTGGCCCTCTGACCGTCTGCACCCCTGTCACTGCAGAGCCCTCACCCAGGGTCTCCTGGGGCCCTCTGCCTCCAGCAGTCTGGGCTTGGGAAAGAGCAGCATGCTCATGAGCAGCAGAGGGAGGAAGCTGAAGGGACAGCAGTGAGAGAAGCAGCCAGCCTCCCTGCGGGGTCTGGGTGGGGGGCAGGCACAGGTGGAGGCCCAGGGCTGTTCCTGATGAGAGGGTGGGTGGAGACCCGCTCTCAGGAGGGCCTGGCACAGCATGTGGGGAGGTGGGCCTGTAGGGCAGCCATTCTAGCCCCCGGAGCCCCTTGCCTGGAAATGGCTGCACAGTGGGCCCTACCCGGGGGTCTCATGGGCCTGGAGGTGCCTCCTTCCTGGTGAGGAAGCAGGGTCAGCTCAAGGGGGCAGAGGAGTAGAAATAACAGGACAGAGGCAGTGACCGTCAGTGCTTGGACCAGGCAGTTGCTTTGACTGGCTGCTGGACTCAGGCTCTGTGACATAGCCACTAGTGTCCACTGCCTCTCAGATAAGGAAGCCAAGTCCAGGGAGGCTCAGTGCTGCTCCGTCCTCAGAGCCAGGCTGTGGTAGACCAGGTGTCTGTTCTGTCCATCTGCAGGCCTTCTCAGCCTCTGGCTTTGTCACCTCTCCAGGCTAAGTGGCTTCCCACTTAGTGGTTGACCCGCCGAAACATCGGATGCCAGCTGTGCCCTGCGCTCTTCCCTGGCATCCTTAGGCCGACTCTGGCCTGATCTGCCCTCCCAGGCACTGGTTTTCAAAATGGATGGTGTGTATGGCAGGATCAGGCAGAACTGGAATTTGCCTCTGGTCCCAGGACAAAAAGGAAACTTACTCTTTTGAGTTTTGAGAGTTTTTCAAAATGCACATGTATTTCTTGATTTAAATTAAGCAACATTATTTTATTTAAAAATTAGGAACCCCCAGGTATATATACTCAGAAGAGTCAAGATTACATGTCCACAGGAAAACTTGTTCACAAATACTCTCATCAGCCTTGTTCAAACAGTCAAAATGTAGAAAGAACCAGCTGTCCTATAGCAGACAGGTGGAGAAACAATGTGGCCAGTCCACACAGTGGAATATTACTTGGCCATTAAAAGCAGTGATTCACTTCTGTGCGCCAAAGGCCGGAACTGAGAGCATAATGCTAAGTGGAGAAGCCAGACACAGAAGGCGCCTGTGGGTTCCATAATGCCAAAGAGATACAGAATACAGTGTGTGGCCTCCGGAAGAGGCAGACCCCTAGAGGCAGAAAGCAGATGGGTGGTTGCCAGGGCCCGGAGGAGGGAGGACAGGAAATGACCACTCTTGGGCACAGGGTTTCTCTTAGGGTGATGAAATGTTTCAGATGTGAGTGTGCTGATGGCTGGACACTTACCACAGCCCCCACCCCCAGTCCTCCAGCCACCCGCCTCAGGCTCCATGTCGTCCAGGGGTGAGGCCAGCTCATGACACTACCCACTTGCTTGGAACTCGAGCTCCCAGCCAGGGCCAGCTCGAGACACACGGACGTCTGGGTAGGCTTGCAGCTTGGCGCCCCTTCAAGCCGGTATTCTTTAAGTGTTTGTTTGACATTTATTTAGTGGGGATGAGGAGAGACTGATAGGCTATTAATAGAAACCGTATAGAGAAACAGATTCACTTACTCGTTCACTCCCACCGCCCCACTCGGCACCAGGGAGCTGAGAGATGTTTAGGGAAGCAGTTCTGACTTCTGCCGTTCCTGTGGGTCTCCGAGGCTGTTTTTGTTTTGTTTTCCTGTTTTCTGTCCCCTGTGATTCCCCACGTCCTTTGAGAAGCACAGTGAAGACGTAGTTTGAAAACTCTCAGGGGTGGAGGGCTTTCCTTTAGTCCCTGGGCCCAGCAAGCGGGGGGGTGTCACTTGGTTTCAGACCCTTGGCCCCAGGACCTTGGCTATGGTCATCAGGGTGCCTCCAGGGCTCTCAGCAAGGAATCCCGTGTTGTTGTGGGTTTCGTTTCCCTTCAGGGCGTGGACTTTATGTGAGGGGGTCACTGCCTCCACAGGCAGCAGCTTTCCATGTCATTGCGGGGGTATTTTGTGCCCTGCTGGTCTGGCTCCTCACCAGATCCTGCCTTCACTTATTGGACTTTAAAAATGCGGTTTTTTCGGGGGGGGGGGTCAGAAATACCATTCCCCTGGCACCCCTCTTTGAGTTCCAAGAGCGCCTTTTTTCTCCTTGCCCCTGTGGATCTAATTCTGCTGGGTGTGAGTCACCATTGGCCTTCTCACCCACGGGGAGGCATCCTGAGGTGTGGAGGGGCCTCGCCTGCCAAATCTGGTCACCCTTGGCCGGGGTGTCACCGTGGTGAGCACTCAGCCTGTGTGGGATTCCTGACCTCCCAGTGGGGGGATGCTGCTGACCCTGCCGTGTTGGGGTGGCAGTGACCCTGAGAAGCAGGTGTAGGGCCCTGCAGAGACACCTGAGCAGTGTGCAGGAGCCCGGGAGCCGCACCCTAGGGCCCTCTAGGACCTGGGATGCTTTATTGTGCAGGGTCCATGTGGGCACGGACTGAGGCCCTGGAGCTGAGGGCGGAGGCGGGCTGCCGAGGAGCCTAGGTCCTCAGAAGTTGTCTGCAGCCCTGGCTGTGGCTTCCCTGGGAGCGTGGGCTGGTGGGGGCGTGTGTGAAGAGCCCGTTCCCGCACTGCCCACCGCCTGCACCAGGCTCTCTGTGCCTCCCATTCCCTCCTCTCCTGCTCTGGCTCCTGCATCTGTGCTGCTCGCTGGCAGTTGATCACTTTGTCATTCCGAGCCTCCATTCAGTTCCCCTGGGGTTGGCTTATACCTGTCAAGACCTGCTCACCCTCTAGGGGCACAGACGGGTACCTGAGGGGCCCGGGCGCCTGGCTCAGCCTGTAAAGCAGGGCTGTCCTGGACTTGGGGCTTCGGTTCCTGGACCCATCCAGCATCCACAGCCTGCAAGGGAGCTGCCTTCTGGCCGTGGTCATCAGGGGTGCCTCCCAGGCCACTGCCTGCTCCCTGCTCATAGGTACAGGGGTTCCAGGATGTCTTGTGCTGCACTGTAGCCTGGGGGTGTCCTGGGTCCCTGTTGGAGCCCCAGACTGGGTGGCAGCTTCAGTGGCATCTGTGGGGTCGGTTGGACTCAGGAGTCCCTGGAGGCCCCTCTCTCTTGCAATTCTATTGTGTGCTCATCTTGGCCTTGGTGGCTTGCAAAGGGGGCGTCCCGTCCCACCGTCCAGCTGGAGGTCCTACATCTTCTGTCTGAGTGCTCTGGGGCACACACCCCTGCTCTTCTTCCTGCTTTGTCTGGTTTTCCAGCCCCTCACCCTCCCCAACTCACAGTTTGGGGTCCTCTGATCCCAACAGGGTTCCTGGGTGAAGACCCTTCCCCAGGAGGGGAAGGAGGCAGCTGTGCGTGCGGGTATGGGTCCAGCTCCTGGCAGTTCCCTCAGCACGGGGCAGTGTCAAGGTGCACCCGTCACCAGTTCTAAGCCAGAACTTGCTCCCTGAGAGCACCCTGGACTGGGTCGCTTTGTAAAGTGGAGACCCCCTCACTCAGATGTCCCGTTCTATCCTCTTGTTCCAGGGGGACCGGGCTTTACGTCGTTGCTCTGGTGAGACTGGCTCTGCTGACCTCCCTGCGGATTATCATGGGTGATTGGGAGTCCCGTCATCTCACCTCCCTCCTGTTGGGCTTCTTCCTGCAGGATGCTGGCACGTGTGTCCTGGTCCCCGACACCCTTCTGTGGGCCTACTGATCCGTTCCTCTTCAGTGGCAGGGACATCAACGGAGCCACTCAGACCTGCAGGTAAGGCCACGCCCTGCACAGTGATCAGCCTCCTGGCCTTCAGGGTTTGGGTGTGTGGAGCCCGTTGCCCTTTCCTCCTCCCTTAAAACCCTGACCATCTGATCAACATGGGGTAGGTTGTGTTCATTGATTACGCTTCTTACAAATATTGGTCTATGTTCCTCACATAGGAAGGACCTACATCCTATGTCTGGTACCTCTGGATTCCAGATTTGATACCACCCTGGGGCCCCGGTGGCACCCTGGGTGGCTCTTTGCCACTCCTGCCCTGTGCTACCCACTCTGGGACCCTTGGAGTTTTGCCTTGAAGATGGCGGCTCCTTCCAGAGCAGAGCCCTGGCTCCAGCCTCGCCCTGTTGCCCACCAGCTGTGGTCAGTGGTCAGTGGCCCAGAAACCAGCATGGGCGTGTTTTCACGGATACTCTCCCTCTGGGCACTCACTCCCCAGAGAGAAATGGAGGCCGGTGCACTAGTGGCCGCCTCAGGACCAGAGATTGAGTGGCAGATTCCTGGCACCCTCCACCTTCTGCCCAGCGGAGAGCAGAGCCCCACCCGTCCCCGCCCGCCTCTGGCCTCTATACTTCCTATGCCCCACCCTGCCCTTTGTTCATGCCAAGGCCTTTGGTGCCTAGAACAAGAGCAGAAGTGGTTTCCTCTCCTTTCCTGGACTCCCCTGCCCCCTGCCCCCATGTACTCTTCGGTTAGTGTGAGCTTTGGGGTCCTAGAGCCTGGGTCTTCCATCCAGGGAAGCTCAGAAATTGGGGAGGGGGGCAGTTGAGGTCCCTAGCCTCTGCTTTGTGGGGCTGGCCGTGGCCTTTCAAAGCACCATCTATGCCAGTCTCACAGCAACGCTGCCCAGCGGCCACTGGCGTCTTGTTTCACAAGAGGGAGTCAAAGCTGAGGTGCAGAGATGGCAGATGTCAGACTCACAGTCACACAGCTAGTCAGCGCTGGCTTTGGGACTGGACCCCAAGTCTGAACTTGGGAGCCTGTGGTCTGAATTTCCAAGTTTAGCCCCTGATGCAGGGACCCTGGTTCAGGCCCAGGCCCAGGCCTGGATTTCAGCCTGGCTCCTGCCCTCCCAGGCCTCCCTCCTTGCTGGGTGGGTGCCTGGCAGGGTGCCCAGGGCCCAGGCTGCCTGTGGCAGGGCGAGTGTGTCCAGCTGAGTCTCAGGCGGGCGCCGCGGGCTGTTTTCTTCTCCGACTGCTCACCCTCTTTCCTTGCTGTGAAAAGGCCCGGGTGTGAAGGGGCGAGGGTGCTATGTTGTGTCTTTGCTTTTTGTTTTGTTTTAGTTCACTTTCTGAGGTGTCTCAGCTGCTGGGTGGGGGTGGGGCATAGTAATGCTCAGCTCTGACGCCAGGCTTCTCCAGGGGTCACTGCTGCTCACTGGGGTTGTGCCACATGCTGGGGGCCTTGGCCTCCCCCTCAAGGCAGGAACCTGGGTGAGCTGCTCCAAGGGACCCTGCCCCAGCAAGCCTGGGCTTCCTGCTTCCTTTCTTACAGGAAGGGGTTCTTCTCCTGCAGGGCAGCTGCATTCCAGAGAGGGTTGCAGAGAGGACATCCTGTGCCTGCTTCCCCTGGAGGTCCTTGCTGGGACCCACAGTGTCCTTAGGAGTTCTGTACCTACTCACTTATCCTGAAAATATTTATTGAATATTTATGGAATGCTTGGCATGTGCCAGGTATTGCCCCAGGTGCCAGGCACACAGCTGTGCCTGGGGCAGACAGGAGTCCCCACAGGCCGGAGCTGCTGCCCTGCGTGCTCTGTGCTTTGCTGATGCTGCTCCAGTGTCTCCCCGCTCCCTCTTCCTCCCCTGCCCGTCAGGTTCCATTTCAAACACCTCCTTTTCTCTGAAGCTCTTTGCAGGCCCCTGACCCACGCTAGCCGCCCCCCTTCCCTGTGTCGTCACAGCGGTTCCGATGACAGAATTCTTGGCACCATACGCCAACATGGCAGGATGGTCAGGATCACCCCCTGAGCTCCTAGGAGCTGGTGGCCACGATGGGCATAGAGGCCACTGTGCTCTGGGCAGAGGGAGGTTGCGGGTGGAGAGAGGCAACCCTGGGCAGGGGTGGCTGAGAACGCCCCTCCAGGCTCTCTTTGGGAGCCCCAGGGCTTATATTTAGACAAGTTCCTTCCTCCAGAGGAGCCGGGAGCCTTTTCTTTCAGAAGGTGGGGTAGGGGTAGGGGGTGGCAGTGGGGGGCCGGGGCAGCACTGGTGTTTCTCAGCACAGCCTGGCCATCTTCTGCAGCCACCTGACTCAGAGTGGCATCCAGAGAGAGGGTCTGCCCCAAAGAAGGGGCCCCCATAGGGAGAGCCCCACCCCAGCGCTGCCCTCCTAGTTGGAGATGGTTGAGCGGAGCCGCTGTTCACCTTGCGACCTTGTGGCAGACACAGGGGGAGGGTCTGGGGCGCAGGCAGTGGCTTCCTTCCGGACTCCCCGTGGGAGGGGTGTTTCCTGCCATTGTCTCCATGACAGGCCTTGGCAAGGGGACTGCCTCCTGAGGAGGAAGAGAGCTGAGAACTGAGGCAGGACCTCCACCTGAGTAGCAAGGGACACAGGCTCCTGGTGGGCCTGGCCTGGCCGGTGAGGAATCCACCTGCGCCAGCCCACAGGCCGTTTTAACCCCTCCTCTGGGCAGTTCTGCCCCCTGGGAGCTGGCCTAGGCTGGGTGGGTGGGTAGGGAGAGGTTAGGAGGCTGTCCACCTAGAGCAGAGGGAGGCCAACAGGAGAGGAGGCCTCGGAGCAGGAGGCTGCCCTGAGGTCTGTGAGGACAGAGCTTCCTTCTGAGCTCTTTGTGGTCCCCATAATGCTGGCAGGAGAGCCGGGAGGGACCTGACTCTGACCCGTGTCCATGTCCTGGCTTGACTCTCGACTCCAGCCCCCTCCAGCTCTGCCAGGTCGTGGGCTTCAGCGGGAGATCACTGGGGCCTCTCCCTGCTCCCTGCCCCTCCCCCAGGCTGGCCTCTTCAGCCTCCCATCCTTCAGCCTTCCGCCCAGGCAGGACAGCAGTCAGACACAGAGGGTCAGTGAGAACCACTTACTGCATTGCCTTCCACAGCACCTGGCTCCTGAGGCCGAGCGGTGAGAGGAGAGGGGTGAGTGTCATGGGTGTGTCTGGGGACCAGAGACCGGCCTGTCCCTAAGCGCGGTGCTGCCACAGGGCCTGTGCCATGCTTGCCCGAGGTTCAGACTGTGCCTGGCCGTGTCTCCCTCCCTCCCGCCTGTCTTCTGGTCCGAGCTGCCTGCATCTGTTCACGCCTCCTGCTCCCTGGACATTGGTGGGGAGGTCCTCCTGCCACTCCTCTCAGGCAGAGTATGCAGTTCTTTTCTTTCCATAGTCACCCACTTAACTCTAGAGCTGTATGGTCACTTTTATTCCTGGGGAGTGTCCAGAGCTAGGAATTCTCAGAGGGATTCCCAAGAGGGTATTCAAGCGGGAGGGTTGTGTGGCTCTGCTGTGTTCCCTGTAGCAGTACGAGTGACCCCAGGTGGGTCCAAGTGTGTGACAGCCATTAAAAATTCTGCAAACAATAGACCAACAGGGAGTGGAACAGATGTTAGATGATGATCAAAGCTAAACAAAGCTGAAAAGAAGGCCTAAGAAGGGACAATGACACAAAGGCCTGGAAAAGGTGAGGGAGAGAGCCAGGAAGGTCCCCTGGGGAAGAACATATGGGCAGAGCAGACAGCCTGTGCAAAGGCCCTGAGGCAGGAGCTGTTCAAGAAGCTGGAGTAAGTAAGGGGAGGAGGTGAAAGAAAAATGAGCCTGCATGGAGTAGGGCCTTGTAGGTCAGGTCGGGGCTTTGATCTTGACTCTGAGGTGCTGCAAAGCTGCTGAAGTCAAGGGCCAGTATCCAACTTGTACTATAAAAGGATGGCTTCTGGCTACTGTGTTAAGGGTGGGGTGCAGAGAGGGAGCAGGGAGACCAGGGGGAAATGATGGTCACAGCAGGAGGTGCAGGGCGCCTAGACCAAGCTGGCACAGGGGCCTTTGCAGCACATGTTTAGCACCCCTGGGTTCAATCCCTTGTACCCTCAGGGCCTTTGCAGCACATGGTTAGCACTCCTGGGTTCAACCCCACCCCCCCAAAAATAGAAAACGAAATCTTCTAGGTCCGACTTTTCATGTAAGCTCAGGGGAAACAGACTCTGTAAAGAAAGCTGCCTGTCTAGTCACACAGCAAATGGTTCGGCCCAAAATCGGGGCTTTTGGAATCTAACATTTCTGCAGCTGGACCAATGGGTGGCTCAATTGGTGGAGGTTTGGGGGCTGGAGGGAGAAGGGCTGTCCAAGGCCCAGGAGACAGAGCCCTGGGACCCTTAGTGCCATGGCCAGGAGACGAGGCTTTGTGAGCTGAGGATCTTGGCACTCTGGGTAGCGTTAAACCTTAGCTGGGCTGCAGCCTTCATGTCACCCGAGGCCCTGGCCGGATCCGAGTGGAAGTTCTCAAGTACTATCCATTCATTGTTTATCGAGTAAGGTATCCCAGTCCTCAGGAGCCCACAGTCCCAGGGAGGCAGACAGGTCGACTAAGGAAGCACATGCAGTGATCCTAAGCCCACGTTTGAGGTGTGTGCAGGGAACTGTCAAGGTCAGGGCATCCATTGTTGATCCAAGATAAGGCACTGAACACTCTCTGCAGCCACCAAATACCCCTGGTGAGCACAAGCCAGAGACCCATGTCCACCAAGATGTTCTGTTTGAATCCATGATTTAGTCTATTAATGCAGGGGCACAGGGGCTGGGGAGTGGCTCAGTGGCAAAGTGCTTGCCTCATGTATGGGAGGCCTTGTGTTCCATACTCAGCCCCACCAAAAATAAACAAAAAACCGAGAGTGGGCAGCAGAGACTGGTTAGGGTCTGGGTCTCTGCCCTTCAGCTGTGTCACTGAACTCTGAGGACTGACTTGGCCCAGTCCACTTGCTGGGAGGCCCTGTGGGCTCATCAGTGTGCTTCTTTGGAGGAGAAGGAAGGCTGGTCCCTTTTGTGTTGGCTTGCAAGGCTGCTCTGGTGACAGGCTGTGTTGTGCCCTGTGACCAGCAGGGTACAGGAGGGGCTGTGCTATCCCAGTTTGGCAGGGGGAGACCTGGATGTCACCTGTAGATTCTTCAGCACAGGGCTGTGTGGGGAAGTGGAGGGAGATCTTGCTTTTGCTCTTTTGGGGGAGGTTGAAGCTGGAAGCCAAAGGAGGCAGAAAGATCCAGCTGGACTTTTTCCTTGGCCATTTAACTCCGATCTTCCCCGCTCGCAGTAAACTGTCCAGGAGGGACAGCTTGGAGACCGCTGCAGTGGTTGCTTTACAAACTGCCTCCAGCAGCTGCCCTTTTCTAGGTGATCACAGGACACAGCTGAGGACCAGAGGTGGGGGAGCAGGGACTGGCCTCCCGGAGGCGGGGAGGCCTGGCCAGGTCGGTGCTGGGAGCCTCTTGTTCTTGTGAAAGCCAGAAGTTGGTGCCTTCCTGAAGCTGGGATGGCTGAGGCAGCGTAGCAAAGAAACTAGAAATAGCTTGCTGACCTTGAGGGAGGCAGCTGCAGCGTCCCCTGCCCCATGTCCCTTAGCCCCCTCCCCTTGTGCTCCAGCCCTCTGGTCCCACGCCACCTGCTGGGGCTGCAGCTCCACAGCATTTCCTTGGCGATTCTCAGGTGCAGACCATGCACCAGGGCCCCTGAGGTTGGGTGCTGTGCAGGTTGTGCCCTGTGTTGCCAGGAAGCCCTCGTCCTTCGGCTTCTGTTTTCCCAAGACAGAGGAACTTGTGGGCTCAGCCCGCCCCACACAGGAGGGGAGGCCCAGTGGATGGCTAACCAGCACGAGCCCCGCTGTGTGCCTGAGCTGTGCTGTGTGCTGCAGGTGAAAAGAATGAGTGTTTTGAGGGGCTTGGGAAGGAGAAGGACCCCCCACCCCCACCCTGTGCTTGAAGTCCCTTCGTCCCTTCCCCCTGCCAGTCAAGCGCTGCCCTCTCTCCATTTTCATTCCAATAACGGATACCCTTGGGAAATAGGTCACATTTGCTCCCTAGCACTCTACTGTGGCCAAGTTCACTAACCGAATCAGGAAGCCCCACCAGTCAGGGAGACTGAGGCAGACAGGGTCGGGGAGGGACGCCTCTGTGGGGGCCTTGCCCCCTCTCAGATTGGCCCAGGATCCGCCCATCTGATGTCCCACTCAAGGACACATCTGGGGTGCAGGTATTTTTTTAAAATTTTTTATTAGCTGTTAATGGACCTTTATTTTATTTACTTATTTATGGGTGGTGCTGAGAACCAAACGCAGTGCCTCAACGTGCGAGACAAGTGCTCTACCTCTGAGCCACAACCCCAGCCCCATGGTGTGTTGTTTTTAACCATTAAGGCTCTCCCACAGATTGCCTAGGTATGGAAAGGCCAAGGGTTACAGCCCAGAGCACTGCCGGGCACTCAGTGGGCATGCAGCATCGAGACCTTCCCTAGTGAGGCGGCTGCTGGCTGCCCCTGAGCCACGCCACCCCGGACACCGCCCGGTGCCTCAGCTTCCCATCTGTGGAACTGGAGGACATCAGGACCTGCTGTACGCTGTGCCCTCTGGGAGGGCTGGCCAGGGCTGACTGGTGTCAGAACCGGGATGGTCCCTCAGACCATGGGTGCCAGGGCATCTGCCAGTGATGTATTCAGCAGGTGCAGAGCCTGCCTTCTGGGTACTGCCCCTGGACCACTATCCTCTCCTGATTGCCCTGCGGATCTCCTGCACCCCAGGGACTGTGCCAGGTAGCAGTGGCCGTGGGGACCTGAGAGGTTGAAGGAGGGCTCTGGGACAGCGCTCGTGGGACAGCATACAAACTCAGGCCCGAGGTGAGCTCTGGGCACAGGCACGTGCAAGTCGGGCGTTAGTCCTCGAAAAGCCACAGCTCTGGCACCACAGGGCAGAACCCAGCCACAGCTCTGAGCGGCACCAGGCCCTGCTCTGTGACTGGCCAGACCCCTGGGGCGTCAGCACGACCTGTGGAGTCTGCTCAGGAGCCCTGGGGCTGCAAGTGTTGGGAGCCCCACCCACCCCAGCCGAGGTGACTGCTCCTTTGCCCGAGTGTCCCCCACCTGCAGAGCCTCTGTGCAGCAGCAGCTTCCCTGTTCTCCACAGAAAATGGGAGGCAGGTTCAGAGGGCAACCATGGCCGTCCTCCGCCCCGTCAGCCAAGGGAGTCCGGATGAGGTTCTGCTCTTCACAGTTCCCCCCCCCCAAAAAATGACAGCTCTGGGACAGAACTGGGTGAGCGTGGCCTGAGTTCCCACTGTCCCCTGGCAGACGTTCACTGCCAGGCAGTGGGATCCAGCAAGGAAGAAGAACTGGCCTTCTGGGATGGGGGACGGATGCAGGTTAGCGCTCACTGTGTGTGCGGGACAAGAGGCAGGGGTGGGGAGGCAGAGTCCAGGTGGAGCAGGGAGAAAGCAGCCGCTGACTGCCTGTGGGAGGGTTACAGAAGAAAGGGCATTTTAGCTGGGCTTTGAAGGGTGCAGAGGAGTTTTCCAGGAGAGAGGGGGAAAGGCAGAGGGAATGGCGCACATTGAAGCCTTCTGCTCTCAAGTTATTCGTGTGTCTGGGGAGTGCCAAGGAGCGCCAGACTGCTGCAGTGCAGGGTCAGGGGTGAAGGGGCGGAGGCTGGGGCCTGCACTCACCTGATCCCAGGATGGAGAGACTGAGGTCAGGGGACTCCTCACCACCCTTCAGGTTCCTATGACTTGTGTGTTGCTACCACCAGGGAGGAGCCACCCTTCTCCACTGTGTGTTCAGGGTCTCGCCAGGCCCCTCCCATGATGGGGTCTCCTGACATCCCCTGCTTGCCTCTCTAGCCCCAGCCTGGTCTTGACTTAGCTCATGCTCCTCCTACCCTCTGGAGCTCTGGCCCCTTCCAGGCCTCCCCTGAACATCTCCCCCAGGCCCCTTTGGGGAAGAACCACATTTGCAGATGGATCTCAGAGTGCCCGTTGCCCTCCTGGGAGCTCTCGGCTGTGGGATTCGTGCCAGTTTCAGCCAGAATGCTGTTTTTTCGGATGAGGACATTAAGCTCCCAGAGCACCAGCCCTTTGCTCACCGTGCCACTGGGGATGCAGCGGGTTTGAATGAGGTTCGCGTGGGCTCTGGAGGCTGATCCTCTGACTGCTTTTCCCTCCAGGAGATCCTCAGTCACCTGGTCACTGAATCTGGAAAGGAGTGGGCCTCCTCCATCCACTCCCCTCCCATCTCCTTCCCTGCCTGCGGGCTCTCTCTGCATCTCCCTCCCTACCTGGGGTGGGAAGCAGTCAGGTAATCAGGACCCACACCCACTGTCCCACTGCTGGCCAGGGGCCAGGGCAGGAGCAGCTCCTGCAAGTCCTGGCGCAGGTGACCTGCTTTGTGAGCCTGTTCCTGCTAACTCTGGTTCTCTCCCCCACACTGGGCTGAGCAGCAGCTCTGATCAGCACTGACGTGAGGGAGCTGTGTCACCTTTGGTCTACCCCCAGCCTGGCAGCTGTGATGTATCGTTGGGACGTGTCCCCTGCCTCACTGCAGAGGGCCGAAGCCAGTGGGGGAAGAGGGATTATGTGGTTCCAATCTGGCTGTGGCTGCCTCCCCGGCCCTGTCCAGCTGTTCTCGTTCCCCACTGCCAAGCAGCAGATGTTGGGGTGAGGTCAGCCTGGGAGCCAGGGACCTGCCCATCAGCTTCACGTGAATGTCTTTGAGGCTATTTCTGGCCTTGCCATTATCCCAACGGCTTCAAGTGATAAATATAGACACAGATTGAAAAGCCCCAGTGGCGGGCGGGCAGGCAGCGCTGGGGAGCGTGCGGACGGGCCGGCTATAAATAAGCCTGCTGGAACACCCCCCAGCCACGCCGCCACCGCTGCGCGTGCTTGCTCTGCTTGCTCGCTCAGAAAGACAGCCTTCCTCCCCGACTGCCAGAGCGCATTTGTTCCTGCAGGGGGAGAGGGGACGGGAGAAGGCGCTATCCACTCTGTCCTCTGGTCTGTGGGGACCTTGGACAGCAGGGCAGGCTGCTGGACCTGTTTGGCATTGGCAATGCTTAATTTCTTACAGAAGAGAAACGACGATGGCCCCGGATGAGAGGTCCAGGGGCAGCAGGGCTGCAGGGAAGTCGTGGTGTACTAAGGATGGTGGCCCCAGTCCAGGTGTCGCTGGGCCTAGAGGACTCCAGGGCCCTGGGTGGGAAGTCCTGCCGGAGGACGGCACAAGTCTCACTCTGGCGTCTTTCTCCCACGCGGCCGCCCTGGCTGGCTTTGTCTGTCCTCTGGTCCTGTCCTGGCTGGAAGCCCCTGACTGGCCGGCTGCTCTGCCTGTGTAGGCTGGAGCTGCAGGGCCGGTTCTGGCTCCCCCATCGCTCACCCCCCTCGCCTGCCTCCCCTCCCTTCCTTCCTGGATGTCCCTGCACTCTCCCTGGTCTCGTCCCCTCCCCACGTTCCCTCCTCTGGGCTGGCCAGGAAAAGAATTGAGGGAGCTCACCATGAATAAAATCCCGCTGCCGCGCAGCTGCCAGTCCTAGCAAGTGGCATTCATGGGCCTGTCCCCCTTCTGCAGCCTCAGGAAGCAGGGCCCAGAGCTGGGGTGTGTGAGCTGCTTGTGTTGCATAGATAAATGTCCCAGGAGGTTTGTGGACCGCAGATGGAGGGCTGCCTGTGCTGCACCCTTGTGGGAGGGAATCTGTGCCCTCCTGTGCTACAGAGCTTCCGGGACAAAGGGAAGCATCTGAGGGAAGGGTCCTTTTGACCTTTTGAGGGGCAGCATGTCTGTGGTATTCAGAACTGAGTGTGAGCTCTGAGCTCACAGTGCTGCCAAGAGGAGCCAGGTCCAGAGCTCATGCTCCACTGGAGGGGACAGAGCCACAGGCAGTGGTGATACCTGTGACAATTCCAAGCCCTAGGGGAGTGAGTGGGCTTCTGCCCTTGAAGTGTTGACCTATGAACTGGGCCCTGGGAACGCGCTGAGTTCTCTCAGCACAGAGGTGGGATTGGATGTAAGCTCCTCTTCTAGGCAGCCTGTGCCAAGGCACTGAGGCAGGGCAGGCACCCGGCTCCTGTGTGACAGCCCGGTGGGGATTGTGCTGTGGGCAGCTGAGCTGAGCAGGGACCCCGAAGGCCTTGTGCGCGGTTACAGAGTTCATCATCTTGACTGGGGCAGCGTTGAGCTTTAATCTAGAGAGGGACATGCCCTGATGTGTGTACTAGAAGCTCTGACTGACTTCCATGTGAGTGACAGGTCGGAGGCAGGGGAGGAGAGGCAGCCTGGTGACAATAACCACAGTGTCTTGCTTTGTCGAATACCCAAGGGTTCTGCCTTTCACAGGGCCTGTTAAGTACGTCCACACATGGGTGTGTGTCCCAGAGTCCATGATTTCTACAGTTGGCTGTGCTGAGCCCCCTTCGCAGGGGCTGACGAGGCACCTGTGCCAAGCGTAGACCCTTCGGTTCCAGTTGGCTTGGCTGTCCTTGTCACCAGGGGAGTGACTTTGTCCAGCAAGCTTGGCCCTGCGGTATTCCTGGTCTGGACTACTCAGCACTGGCACAGGCTCCCTTGCGGGCTCTGTGACTCGGCCGCTTGAGGTGGTGCAGGGCGGGCCCTCAGATCCTCGCCTGCCAGCTGGACCTCCCCAGCCCCTCCCGGGAGAAGTAGGTGAAGGGGACGTGCGTGTGGGACGGGCACGCTCACCAGGGAGTTAGTCTGGTTGTGTAAATATTTTCGTGTGTGGTTCTGCCCTGTGGCCTGATAAGCAAAATGGAGAAGGGACAGGGGTGGAGTTGGCGAAGGACCCAGGCGTGAGAAGCTGGCAGGGCCACTGCCTCGGGGGTCAAAGATTTTCAGTCCCCAGAATGCATTTCTTAGATGGGGAAACTGGTTCCCTGGAGGTTGGGGGGGACCCCTGTCCAGAGGCACACGAGGGACTCCGCAGGGCCTAGTCCTGAACCAGCAGTGGTGCTGGGCCCCCTTGGGCCCCCTGTCAGAACGCCTGTTCCGCAGCCTGCAGGGTTGTTCTCCTTTCCTAAGTAGGAGATGGGAGGCCGATCACACCCACTTGGCTCCAGGGAGCCTGAGGCTTTCCTGTACCCTTGGCTGCCATCCCCTGTGCAGACCAGGGACATAGAAACACGCTGGGACGGCTCTCTCAGGGGCTGGGGTCCTGAGTCCTAGAGTCCGAGGGATTCCAACTCCATGGCCTTGGAAGGCCCTTCTGAGCTTCCCCACAGTCACATGGCAAAATAGGAGTCCTAAAGTGTCGGCCTGCTGGGGTTGGCCTAGGATTAGATGAAACCAAATGGAGCAGGCCAGTGAATACATGTGGCCTCACTGACCCACGCAGCTGCCCTTTAAGGAAATGGTGGCCCCGAAGGCGCAGAGGGGAGCCCGGCTCAGGAAGGGCGTGACTCTGAGGGCCACAGCCCAGCCTGGTGCTGTTCTCAGAGTGGCTGTCCCTGCTCTCCTCCCCTGGGCGTGTTGCAGGCCGCTGGGGACAGTGGGAAGGGACCTCTAGCCAGTCAGGGTCCACCTGGGTGACCTTGGACAAGGCTCGGTTTCCTCATCTGTCCAAGGGATTGAGCTTGCAGCCCAGGCCTGCGTTTGCAGGACTTCATTTGTTTGACAGATACTTTTAGGGTCTGGGAGCCAGTCTTGTGCTCACAGCAGAAGGTTGGGGAGATTTCGAGGAACCTTCCATTTCTTCCTCTGGTCTTTCCTGCAGACCCTCAGCCAGGGGAGGGAGGTCCTCCCTCCTGGGGTGGAGGGAGGAGGATCCTGTCCCACTGGGAGCTGGGGCGTGGCCACCTCCTTCACAAGCCACTGTCCCATCACTGCCTCCCCTTCTTGGCCCTGTTGGAAGCTAGTGTTGGGAGGTGGCAGCTGACCTGGGGACCCCACGCCACTGCCTGCTTTAGGGGCTTCAGAAAGATCACTGCCTGACCTCGGATATGTCTGTGCAGATGGAGGTTGGTGATTTATGGAGCTGTGGGGAAGAATTCCTCCAAACATCAGCTTCCCAAATTCTTGGCTTTAGGCCGGAATGGGAGACAGCTGTTTGGATAACGTCCCCAGAGGACTCTGCTAGCTTTCCTGGGCCAAAGCAGATGATAGAGACTCCAGTGTCATGTGCAAGAGCAACATGCACCAGGGAACAAACCTGGGGAGCGAGTGTGAGCTCCTAGGCCATTAGGACCCAGGGCCACCATGGTCACCTCCCCCAGGAAGCCTTCCTGACTCTCTGGCACCTGGCCTGCTTTCTGAGGCTCCAGGACCCCTGGACCACTTCAGCTTCTTTCTCCTGAACAAACTGGAGTGTCTCTGAGCCAAGGCCACCTTCTTTATCTAAATATTTGGTTGGCCTGGGCTGACGATGCCCAAATAAGACAAGTCCTTCTGAAATGAGTCACCTGGCTTGGTTGGCCAAGCTGCCAGCTCCACCAGAGAGAGCTTGTGACCTCACAGTGTGGCAGAAGCAGCTGCCTCGGCCTGGTGAGTCTGGAGTGCTGGACGATGCTTCGTGTCCCTGTGGCCGTGCTTGGACCTCTCACACAGCCCCCGGCACCAGCCCACAGTAGCCTCCTGCTTGGATCCCAGGCTGTGTCCCAGAGAGGAGGGGCTGATCCCAGGACCTTGGGCAGGAAGCCCTCTGCCCGAGGGTTCTGACAGCGTTGGGTGCTGGCCCAGGTCTCCTGGCTCTGCACCATGCCCCAAACTCCCCCAGCCCCACTGCCCCAGCCTCGGCCTGGCCTACCACTGTCGCCCTGCCCATGAGATGCTCGGATGTCTGGTGCTAGCAGGGCTTGTCCAGGATGTAGCTGGGACCTGATGAGGGACCCTAACTGCAGGGCAGAGGGGACTCCACTGCAGAGCCTCCTCCAGCAGCCAAGCTTCTCCAGCACCCATTACAAATGGGTGGTCAGGGTCTGTTGGCTCATCTCCTGCATTTAAAAACAAGCCTTATTGAGATGCAATTCAGATACAATACAACCCGTCCATTTAAATTTTTCAATTCAGTGGTTTTTAAAATGTTCGGAGTTGGGCCAGGCACAGTGGCTCATGAGGCTGAGGCAGGAGGATCACAGGTTCAAAGCCAGCCTCAGCAACTCAGTGAGGCCTTGTCTCTAAATAAAAAATAAAAAAGGGCTGGGGATGGGGCTCAGTGGCTAAGCTCCTGGGTTCAACCCTCAGCACCAAAATAAAAAATGTTTAGAGTTGGGCAATCAGCATCACGATTTTAGAATTTTTTTTTTCATTTCCCCCAAAAGGAACCTTGCAGACATTATTATCCCCATGCCCCTGACCTCTACTGACCTACTACTCTCCATGGAATTGCCTCTTCTGGACATTCTGTTAAAATGGAATCCTGCAGTCTGACCTTGTATGTCTGGCGTCTGTCACTTAGCATGTTTTCAAGCTTATTCATGCTGTGGCGTGGACCAGGACTTCCTTTTTGTGACTGAGTCACAGCCCATCACATGATAAACCACATTTGATGACAAGCATCGTTTTAAAGGGTGATTTACATCTCAAACACGGTTCTGCGTTGGTGAAGGGTTGGGGACCGTGCCATGGACACTTTCCCAGAGAGGAACAGGAACACCTTCCTAGAGAGGCTGGGGGCACAGAGCCTGCAGCCGAACTGGGAAGTGATGTCTGAGGTCCCTTCGAGCAGTCACTTGGGAGGAGAGACAGTTGAGGGGACTGGGTGGGGGTCCTTTTGGGTTCCCTGGCAGCTCTCTCCTCTCTGGAAGACCAGGGGAGGTGATACGCTGGTAGGTGAGCAGAAGGCTGCCCAGGGCAAATGGCTCTGCTGGAGGGGACAGCAGGAAAGGACAGGCAGAGCCTGAGCAGCAGATCTGAGGCCTGGAGGAACCTGAGGAGCAGACCCGGAAACAGAGCTGAGATTGGAGCCAGCCGGACTGATAACAGCGGGGCCTAGGAAAGGGCGGCTGAATCTGTGTTTACTCTTGTCTGTCTCCACTCTTTGGTGACTAGTAATCCTGCTTAAGAGCTTTCTGGAGAATGAAGTCGCTTTATTCAGAGATCAGGTCCTCTCTGCTGGGCCACACCCGAGCCTGGCTGGTTCTTGAGCCCAAAGGCTGCAGGCAGAGGTCCCAGCAGAGTGGGGACCTCTGCTTCTTCAGGGGGCCTGCTCTGCTCCCCAGCACACCAGTGCAGGACACTGTGGGGAGCATTGCTGCTGGGCCCCTTCGCTCCAGGGACACCTCTGACCCTAACCCAGGGCAGGAGAGCCAGGCCACAGGGACAAACCTCGCCTGTTGGGAGTCTTCCTGGGTCAGAGCCTTGACCCACACACTCAGTGGCCTTCTCTTCCACCCTGTAAGGTGGGTGCAAGAGGACACAGCCATGGGGGTCTCCCCACTGTCCATGATCTGTGTCTCTAGCTCCCGAGGCCACGGCTTCTCTACACGGCTTCCCTCCAGCCCGCCCGGCACAGGCTGACAACCATGGAGCCCTTGGAGAAGTTAGATCACAGCTTTTTTCGTCAGTGCGGGTGAGAATGAAGTGGGGGAGACTCGTGAGCCCTGACAGCAGCAGTCCTGGCGTGTTTTGTACCGGGGTCCTGGGCCCCCACATGGCTGTGAATTGCGCTCCCCGAGAGGCAGCACCTGTGGACGCAGATTGCTTAGTGTGGAGAGCAGGTGGCCTCCTAATGAAGTGGCTGTAGGATGGGATCCTGCTGCGAAGGCAGGCACCTTGGCAGGGAGTGAGGTGGCAGAACCGTGAGAGGAGACTCCCCTGCTGTTTCTGTAAAGCCACTGGTGGCTGTGGCTGGCCCTGGCAGCAAGGGGATGACCTTGTGAGCGGCCTAACCCAGTGCCTCCCCTTCTAGCTCTGGTCTCCTGTGCCCGCGGCCATCTCCACATCGCCTGGCTCACCATCGTTCTCTCCCTGGGTGGGAGGTCTGGTCAGTGGCAACCTGCAGGGTCCTCACTCTCCCTGGGGGATACATTGAGGACTTAGCTTACCCAGATGTTAGAGTAGCCACTGGTTTTTACCGAGGGTGTCCTGTGCAGGGGACAGGGTAGTGTCTGGTCACTTCTCTTCATCTTTGGGCAGCCCTTGTGAAGTGCCCTATCTTGCCTCAGGGCTTAGATGAGGAGACTGAGGGAGGGATTGCTGGCTGACCTTTGGCTCTTTTGGAGGCCTAACTGCCCCGAGGGTTCTCATTGAGAGCAAGCCCTGCAGAACCAGCCCTGGCTGGTCCCTAACACTGATGAGGCTTGAGCACCCTCACAGAGTCCACATCGATCTGCAAAACGAAGAGGACTGCCCAGGGCCCAGCCCCCACCCCAGGCCATGCCACCGCTGTCCCTCCCACTGAGCAGGACTGACCTGTGTCCTACAGGATATTGGAAAGGACAGCATGACTTCCAAGACCCCATTGTAAAGACGGTGTGGCTTCTGCTGTCTTCCTCTTGGATCCTTTGCTCTGGGAATCCAGCCACTATCTTGCATGGACTCCTCTGGAAAGGTCTAGAAAGGTGATTAGGACCTGCACTGACTCAGTAATGAGAGTGAGCTACCTCGGAGCGACTCTTCCAGCCCCAGCCAAACCTTCTGAGGCTGGCAGCTCATCAATGTCTTGATCATAACCCATGCATGACCCTTGGCCAGAACCACTCAGCCAGACCTGCAGCTTGCTGAGCCACAGAAGCAGCATTAAGTAATACGTACGTATTGTTTCAAACCACTGAGTTTTAGGTGATCTCTACGTCTGTGGATAACTCACACAGAGCTCTGTAAATGTCTGCTCCCTTTCTGCTGCTCCTCCAAGCCACCTGGGTTCATGGGTGACTCTCACTGTCTCTGCTGGCTGCAAACATGCCCACTGGTTGCTCTGACCATGTTTGCAGACTTCAGTAGGCCTTTTCCTATAGAGCTGTGGCTTGTCACATCCAGAACCCCAAAGGGCTCACCTGCTTTCCTGCTCCTTAGAACAGTTGGCCTTCGGCCTGAGTTTGAGGGCTGGTTGGGTCAGGCCGGTGACGGGAGCAGGACCCAGCTGTGCCTGGAGCAGCAGATGGCCTGGGGTTCTCTGGCTTTCTTTGCATAATGGCTGTAGCTGGGGAAGGAACAGGCCTGTTCAGGACCCTCTTTGTCCGAGTCTGGAGGGAAAGGTCTGTTCTCTTCCTTCTCTGCTTTCTTCCCCTCTCCCTTCCCTTGGCCCAGCCCTGTAGGCCACCTGAGATTGTAGGACTTGCTTCTTTCCCTCTCACCACAGGCTGGTCCCCCACTAGTAGCCACTGAGCTGCACAGAGGGGAAACTGGAGGACTGAGCCCTGCTAGAGCCTCCTCCAGCTTCCCGCGTGGTGGGGGTGTGCTTCCGTGCGTCGCCACCCCCTTGCTCACATCAGGAAGCTAAGTGAGGCTCTGAGGCAGACCGCGTGCCCCTAGGCTCACCTAGGACCCCACTGCTGGACCCCACAGGGGCCGAGAGTCTGAGGGCGGCCTCGGCACTCTGCAGCACAGGGGGCTGGTTTGCAGGCCCACAGCAATGGCTCCTGAAAGCTTCTCTTAGCAAGTGGGAGGCCGTCTCCAGGTCTTTTTTGTGTGTTGCTCATTTATTTCACCCTTTTTTTCTAATACCTTCTGTGTGCTTCCAGCTGTGGGGACACCAAAATAAACCAGAGAGGGCCCCACCCTTGGCTGGTAATTACCAGGGTAGGTGGACATGTGCATAGTAAATCCAGTAGCAGCCAACATTCATGGGGTGCTTACCATGCACTTAGATGGCCAGTGTGCTGGTGGACAGAGATCCAGACTACGTAGGCCAGGGGAGAAGAGCATTTCTAGAGTGGGTAATGGGAGTGGCAAGGAAGGCTTGGGGGCCTGGGGTTCCACATTCTGGCTGCCCTGTTGCTTCCAGCCTAGATCTTCCTGGGGCCTGCTGGAAGGCAGCCTGCTCATGAAGACTTGCCTGTCCCTGTCCTTTCCAACTAGAGGCACTCCTCCCCCAGAGCTTGCTAGAATGTTTGCTAGAATCACCTATGCAAGTGTCTGGGCCTGGAGCTTTTTTGGGGGGCAGGTAACCCTTAATTGCCATTTTAAATGATCGCAAGCTTACTTATTCCAGCCATTTCTACTTTCCTAACCCCAGCAGCCCTTCCCCCCAACCCCACTTCCCACCCCCACTTCCCACCAACCCTCCTTGCCTCTAAAGCCATCAGAGGTGTCCTGAAGACCACTCGAGTGCAGGCATTGGTCTGAGCACTGGAGATGCAGTGGCAGGCCATGTGGAATCTCTGCCTAAACTATACTCTTTGGTGATACAAATGCCAGGAAGAAACAAGCAAAGGGAGGGGGAGGGAGAGGAAGAGGTGCTGGTGGGTTTACATGGGGTGGTCAGAAAGGACCTCTCTGTGGAAACCTAAATGACCTTGGGAAGCAAGACACATGATACCTGGGAAGAGAATAGGCGCAAAGGTCCCCAGATAGACGTGTGCCTAGCGGGTTTGGGGACTAGAGGCCAGAACAGAATGACAGAGGAAAGGCAGTAAGAGACAGTGGAGCAAGTTGGGGCCTGATCTCAGAGGGCTGCAGGCCCTGGTGAAGGCTGGACTCATCCTAAGCATAGAGGAGCCCTGGGAGGACGTCAAGGTAGGGTGACATCCTCTCACATGCACTCACATTCTAACATGGGAACTGTGGCTACTGTCAGCTCAGAGCTTTGCAGGAATTTTAGGAAGTACCCTGGAGGTCAGGCAGCACCTTCAGATCTTGGCCATGCCCAGAATCCCTTGCCTGTGTGGAGTGCCCCTGGAAAGGTCAGGGCCTCCAGGTGTCCCCTGGGTGCCCTGAGGCTTGGGAGACCTCATGAGCGCAGCTGTGGAATACTCCTTCCCCAGCACCCAGCCCTGGCTCTGAGGGAGTTAATTGCACATTTGGGTGTTGACCAAAGCAGCTGGCCTAGTGTAACAGTGTGTGCAGATCTTGGGCCTGACCTTGGGGACCCTCAAGATGCACCTGGCCTGTCCAACCTTCCATGGCTGTCCTTGAGGGAGCTGCCCTGAGAACTTACCATCAGGATTCCAGAAGCTCATCAATTCCCCATGTCAGAGCTGCGAAAGTGACTGGGGCTCCCCTCTCTGCCTCAGTTTTTGCTCCCTCCCTGCTTCTCCTGAGACACCCTGTGGACCGGTAGTGACAGCTTAGGCCTGAGAATGGGGTGGGGGGAGTTGTGTCCAGACTTCACCACCTCCTAGCTGGGGGCAGGTCTCTAACCTCCCAGGGTTTCATTTTGCTTGCAAAAACATCTGTAATCCCAGCAGCACAGGAGGGTGAGGCAGGAGAATCGCAAATTCAAAGCCAGCCTCAGCAAGCCTTTGCAAAGCCCTAAGCAATTTATCAAGACCCTGTCTCAAAATAAAAAATGAAAGAGCTGGGGATATGGCTCAGCAGCTAAGCACCCTGGGTTCAACCCTGGCACAAAACAAAACAGGAACTAAAGGATCAAATCAGTTCATTTGCATGCTGCCGTAGCCCCGCCTGGGCCTTCCCTGGCCTGCTGGCCGGCCTTGAGTGACTAGTGTTGCCTGATGGCTTTTGAGCTTTCTGGGACTGCTGCCCTGATCCTCTTAGGAGGGGCATTCCTGCCTGTTTGGGGGACTGTAATCCTGATCCATTTATCCTTACCATTTCCTGACTTAACCACATCCCAACCATATGCTGAGTGCCACGTGTGGGTCACCTTGTTAGTCCTCGAGCAGGCCCCCGAGACCTGTATGCTTTCCCTCCCCATTTTGTAGAAGAGAAAATCAAGGCTTGGGAAGACAGAGGAACTTGCCAAAGAACTCTGGCTGGTAAATGGAGTGGGTGCTGGGAGGCCGTGTAGCTAGCTGCTGGCTGAGCTGGGCTGAGCTGGGCTCTTGGACTGTCATTCCCGCCCCTGACTACACTCCCTGGCCCTGGACCTTCCTTACATCTTTCTGATTGTAAATGGTCAGAGAGAAACTCTCTGCATAAACCTGAATTAAATGTGGGAAGCAAATTACCTAACAATAGGGATGTACCTTCCAGGGATAGTTGTGAGGTGCCAAGCCCTCCAGTACCCTGGAGAGGGCAACACCTGAGCCCTCAGGCTCTGCCTGTACTTTGGCCATTGTGAGTTTGGAATTCTGGCTCAGTGAGGCTGGCTAACATGAAGAGCCTTTCTCTGAAGGTCCCTGGGTTCTCAGGTGACAAGAGAGGAACTATGCACTTCCGAGCTGGGCTGTAGGTGCAGGGTTCCACCTGGCACTGGGGCAGACTACAGAGGGACCGAGCACAGCCCATGTGGCATTGTGGCCACTCCAAGTCTTCACATAGCATCCTGGAGAGTGGGCCCGGGCTTGCTTATATGATCTTGTTGAGGTGGTAAAGTGTACAGAGCACAGAGGTGACCCTGCTCGCCACCTGGGAGTGAGCAGGCAGTGGCACCATGTCCATTCCCAGTGTGGGGGACATGGCCCTGGCCATTTCTAGAACTTTCTGTCTCCCCAACAGAAACTCCATGCCTATTAAATAACAGTCCCCACCTCCCGCCGTACCCTCTGTTCTCTTGCCTCTGTGAATTTGCCTATTCTGAGCAGTTTATATGGACGGAGTCATCTCGTTTAGCATCATGTTTTCGAGTTCTTCCATGTTCTTGAGAGGTGGATTCTTCAAAACAAAACGGAACAAACAGGGTGTTACCAGGTGCTGCAGGAAAAGAGACCAGCAGGAGAAGCCCAGGTCCTGCCGGGTGAGGCCACAGCAGGTGGTGACACTCTGGTTGCCCTGCGGGGACTCCTCAGCTCCTGGGCCTGCCTGTGGGCGTTTTCCCAGAGGAGCACCTGGAAATCCAGGGTCCAGGCCACATTCGGTACTCATGGTGCACGTCACAACTCTAGGTCCCCCTGGATCCTGGGGGGGGCTTAGGCCTCTCCCATCTCACTTTTCCCATCTGTGAAGGGACCTCAGGCCCCAACTGCCAAGAGTTATCTCTGACCTGATGAAGCCTGCATCCCAGAGCCTGGCCAGAGTGGACCTTGTGTGCCTGTGGGGGTGGTGGGAAGGGGCTGAGCCGTGATTCTGAGACCGTGGTTTTTTTATTTATCAGAAATTAATTGAGGGGCGTTGGTGTTTCCGGACTTAGGAGGAGCTGACGGGTCATGGGCTCTCTGAAAGCACAGGGCTGGTAATCCGTTTAAAAAAACATTTTCTTCTTCTTTTTAATTTAATGGAGGAAATCATTAGCTGGGAAATTGGTAGAATGGATTCGTTCCTGTTTTGAGGAGGGGGAGTGGAAGAGAACATTCACTCTGATTGCTGCTTGTTCTGGAAGTGTGGCCGCCAGCTATTCCCCTCAGCTGGGCCTGGCCTGGGGAGGGGCTGAGGGTTGAGTGGGGGGTACCAGGGTGCTCTCTCTGGGCCCAGGTGGGTGGCCTGTGTCTGTGGTGGTGAACTTCACAGTCCAGGCAAACCTGTCTTGACTCCCAGTGTACAAGTCCTTCCCGCCAGCCAGAGTTTGGGGTGGGGGTCCCAGAGATCCCATGCTTGAGTCCTCATTCCCAGGGAAACCGGAGCAGGACCCCTATCTGGGAAAAAGGACTACGTGCCTCTGGGGCTTCATCCAGTTTCAAGGGGAGGCAACTGGGTTCACCCTAAAAATAACCCACGATGCAAACAGCTTCCCCGTGCAAATATTTTCGTGTCTGTGGTCAGACGATTTAAAGGTACAGCTGTCTCCCACTCTCCCGGTCTGCTTGCTTTTCCTGGAGCAGAGAGGGCTCTAGGTGACCTGGCCTCCTGGGGTTGCTACCCGCAGGCATCTGGTTGGGGTTGCCTCGCTGCTTCACTGTTGCCCTCTCCTTGGACACCTCCTCCCCAAGGGGGACCCTGAGCCTGGCAGGGCGTGGTTACCTGTGGCTCTTAGCAAATAGCTAAGCAGTCATGGAGAACGTGAGAGGCAAGCACTCAAGGCTATGGGCCCAGTTCCCAAGCAGGGCTGCAGCTGGCTCCAGGCTCCTGGATGCCTGTGCAGGCCTCTGCCCTTCCGGGCGCTGGGCTCTGGCTCTGGTGATCCGGGTGTTCTGGTTCTTCTGGCTCCTCTCTCTTCACTGCCACGCTGCCCTTGCAGCTGCTGTCCTATGAGAGCCCCAGGCTCACTGTTACCCTGCAGTGGGGAACTCTTACCTGCCTATGAACAATTCTCCCTGGACATGCCATCTCTGAGGGGAATGCCACAGAACAGTCAGCCATCTGGAAGAAGCCTTCTGTGACTGATGTGGGCCCTGACACGTTGACTGTGGCCTTCCCTCAGGGTGGGCTTGGGACTCCAGGGCAAGGGGCTAGGCTGTGTAGTGGGGCTGGGAGTTAGTCTACAAATGGGGCCTGGGGGAGGCAGCTATGACTCTTGCCAGGTACAGACGCAGTGTGTCCTAATGTCTCCAGTCTGCAGCTGATTGGATCTTGGATGTGGAAAGGGGGGCACGGTGCTTTGTGGTTGGGTGTACCCTTCTGTTGTGTATCTGGAGCCTTTATTCCCCCCCATGGCTTCTCCTCCAGATGGTGGCTCCGGGTGGTTGGGACAGGAGACGAGTGGCTTACTCCATTTTCAGTCCTTGCTGTCCCGCTCTGAGGCTCACAGCTCTTTGCCTGCCTGGTGAGGGGGTCAAGGACTGGAAACCCCAGCAGGGTGTATGCTTACACAAGCCCCCATACCACCCCGGGGGCTGGGCCCAGTGCAGACCCACCTTTGCCACTGCCTTGCTGCTTGACCCCAGAGGAGCTTCTATGTCTCTGCATCTGCAGTGAGAAGGCTGCACAAGTCCCACCTGGATTCTGTGCAGACCCTCTGTGTCAGAGGAGCCTTGAGAGCAGCCCATAGCATGAGAGGGTCTCCCTGAGCACTGGCCTGGAGCCAGGACCCTCTCTCTGCAGATCCCGCTGGGGGTTCTGCCACTGCATTGGGGGTGGGGTTCCACTCCTGCAGCCCCTGCCTGGACATTCCAGGGACGGCCTCAGGAGTTGCTGGGGGAGACGGGGAGGAGGGTTCTAGAACAGGCAGAGAGGCAGGGTCCATGGTTCAGAGACCCTGTCATTATGGAAACTGAGAAGCCCACTGCCCGGCTGGTAGCTGTTTGGTTCCCTGAGAATCTGACCACCCTCCCCCTGTCCTTTTAGAGGGGTCTCTGGGCCAGGCTGCAGACAGAAGCCAGCCCCACTGGCCAGACGCAGAAGGTAAGTACAGAGAGGAAAGGGAAGCCATGAAGACCCAGGAGCCAGGCCTGGGCCCGTGCCCATTCGTGTTCTCCATCTCCTCGTCCGCAGGGCTGCTCCAAGCAGGGCGCGCACCACTGGCTTCTTGTGATTTGTTTCATCTCAGTTGTAAATGAGTGGAATTGGGTCCTGGGTGGTGCAGGTGTGGAGCGTGCCATTGCAGTGGGAGTTCTTCTGGCAGCATTGGCCCTGCTCTGGGGCCCCGCCAAGGTAGAGATCCTTGTCCCCACTTTAAAAGTGGAGAAGTCGAAGCTTCCAGGGGATGACTCATGAGCCATGCAGCAGGGGTGCAGGACGGCTCTGGAACCCAGGCTCATCTTGTTTTGGAGTTGGGGGTTGGAGTTGATGCAGGCTCCCTGGGACAGAAGAGATTGAGGCCACTTAGGGTCCCTGCCTTGGGCCCCAGGCCAGGCAGCCTCCCCTGTTGGCCATCCAGTGAGGAGTGTTGCTTAATGGAAAGACGGGGTAGGAATAGTGCTCAGTTTGGGGCCTCTGAGACCTGCAACTTGAAGACCAAGGGATGGGAGGATGTCAGGACACTTCCCAGGCCTCTAAAAAATACCTCATTTTAAAAGTGACAGGACAGGGGCTGGGGGTATAGCTCAGTTGGTAAAGTGCTTGCCTTGCATGCATAGGGCTCTGGGTTCAATCCTCAGCACCACCAATCAATCAATCAATCAATCAATCAATGTGAGAGGACAATAGAAACAACCCAGGTGTTCATCCACTGATGAATAGATAAATAAAACATTGTCTATTCACAAAATTATATATTACTCAGCCAAGAAAAAGAGTGAGGTAGTGACTCAGGCTACAGCACACAAACATGATGTTAAGTGAAAGAAGCCAGTTACAAAGGGCCACTTCCATTCATGTGAAATGTCCAGAACAGGTACATTTGTAGAGACAGGAGGATAGTGGTTGTTGGGGGCTGAAGGGAAGAGGAAATGGGAGTGACTGCTTCACGGCTCTCCTCTTGGGGTGAAAAGAATGGTTTGGAACTCCACAGAGGCGGAGGTTGTGCCATGTCATGGATGAATTTCATGCCACCAAAGTGTACGCTTTATAATGGTTAAAATGTAAATTTTATGTTATATGTATTTTACCACAATAAAAAAAAAAAGAGTGAGAGGAAACAGTTGACTCTAGGTAGTGAATTCATGGATGTTCCTTCTGACATTTCCTCCTTTGCCATATGCCACAAAATGTTGAGGGGTAAGTCAGTGGGGCCAGGAGAGAGAAGCCCACAGCTTCAGGGACAGGGTCTAGTGCCAGACCCTCCAATGCTTCTGTGTCAGCGCAGCGGCCCTGGGGACCCTGTCCTGGGGCCTGGCCACCAAGCAGGTGAGGGGAGGCAGGACGTTGGGCGCTGCCCTGTCCTTCAGCCCCCCAAGGAGATCCCCCCGAGGTGGCACCAAGGCCTTCCGGGCGTCCACTGCCCCAGGCTTCCCCACTCTGTCAGCCTCGCAGTGCCCTCAGCGTGGCTTGGTAGAGCCGGTGGTCTTGTCCCTGTTGGTAGTGAAAAGATGGAAGCCCAGGGACATGGCCAAAAGGAGAAGCTGAGGCTCCCGCCCAGGCCCTGGCCCCTCCCAGCCCCATTTCTGTAGCCCCAAGTGTCCGAGGCCAGTCCTGGAGCCAGAGGCACCCAGCAGCAGCAGTGGGGATGGCAGCAGCCGGGCAGGCAGTGCAGCCTGGCGTGGCCCAGCCCACAGCGTCCAGGAGCAGCCTCCTCCACAGGCTCGTGCCGAGCAGCCTCCCTTTCCTGCCTCCTGCCTGGGTGGTGCTGGGCCACTGAAGCCCTCCCATAGGTGGGCATCCCCTCCTTCCCGAGGGTGGGAAAATGTGACTCAGGATTTGGCAACTGATGTTTAGGAAGAGGGAGGCAGATGTGGACCAGCAGTGCCTCCCCAGGCATCAGGCTTGAGTGCCACTCAGGCCTGGGAGGGGCCTGTGGGCTCCTCAGTCCTGGAGTCTTGACCTCTGACTAGCCCTGCAGCTTGAGAATGGAGGCTTGAGGTGGGGGTCTGCGTGCCTGCCTGGGGGTGGCCAGAGCATCCCCCTCCAGCCTCCCTTTCCTGAGGGCTGCTGTTTTTGTCTGCGGGTTCAGCTGGTACCCCTCCCAGCCTTGTCGCTGGGGCCCGGAGGCCTGGCCTGGGGGAGGCTGCAGCAGCAGAACTGTGGGATTGGTTCTCCGCTGACGCCTTCCCTCTGGCATATGGCTCCTCCGCCCGCCTTGAGCTCTGCCAGCGGCTCCCCTTTCTCCATGGCAACTTAGCTCAGTGGTCCCAGTGGAGGAGAGAGAATCAATTCTCCCTCCTTCCCGCCCTCCCGCTCTGCTCCCCACCCCTTCCTCTCCGGCCTGCCTTCTTCCCTCCTCCGTCATCCCTGCCCGCTGTGGCTCCTCTGTCCACCCAGCCTGGGACCCGTGCTGGCACCCTCTAGGCATGGACTGCCTGGGGAGCCCTGGGCCCCGGGCGGCTCCCTGACACTGGCACCTGAGGAGCTCAGCGATGCTTCGGGCATGGGGGCTGCTGGATGAGCCCCAGCCCAGCCCCTGCGGCCGGTGGTGCCCGCTCTGACATGTGGCCCCCCGCCCCTTACCTCTCGTTGGCTTCCTGGAAGGTAATTTTCTGCTCCTTTTGAAACATGTCACAGACATAGGATGGGTTTATTAGCGAGGAAGGCTCCGTCTTGTCACACGGGCTGCTTGTTTTCTCTCCAAGGAGGCGGGATGGAGGGAGAGAAGGACCAAGAGGCCTGGCCCGGCCTGCCCAAGCTTGGAAGGGCAGGGCAGAACAGGGTGCATGGGCTTCTCCTCTGGAGAGTCTGGTGGCTTGGCTTCTGCCTCCTGGGGCTGGGGACAGCGCTCTGTTGCACTCCTGTCTTCCGCGGTGGCTGCTCCACAGCGCGCCAGTCTCTTTCCTCGAGCGTGGTCCAGCGGGAGAGGGGAGGATATTTTGAGGCGCGCACGAGCACCCCAGCGGGCCGGGCTCTGGCTGCGCACTGGCTGTCGCTTCAGCGAACCCTTTATCCTCCGAAAATGGGCATTCAGTCGGGGGTGGGTGTCCCCCGCCCTCAGGATGTCCAAGAAGACAGTGGAGGGGGACCTGTCTGCTGGCCGGTTCCGGGTGGAACACCAGTGTCCTGTGTCGCTTGCAGAGGCCCCGTGTGTTTTGGGACAGCCCCTCAGCAGTCTGGTTCAGTCATGTCCCGACAGCAGCATTCAGCTCGGCTCCCCAACGTCTCCTCCAAGTAAGCCGATGATGGTGACCGTGAGTGGCCCAGCCCAGGAGGCGAGGCCGCTCCCCCGCTACCTCTGCTTCCTGTGCAGCCGGCGCTGGAAAATAGAACCCGTGGTTGTCAACAAGAACGTCTCCTGTGTTGATGGAAAGTGAGGCCAAAGAGACCGGATTTAGCACCCAGTTCTTAGAAGCTCCAGGCCTGAATGGTGTCTGAGCGTGAGCCTGTCTGATCTTTAAATAGAAAGCGCACGCCGAGTAGCCCCGTCTGACTTGGGGAGCTTCAGAGCCCAGTGCAGGTATCAGGGAGTCCGCACCCGATTCTAACAAAGGTGTGCAGCTTGGGAGGCTGACTGCAGAGAAGCCTAGCCTTTCAGGTATGTACCATGTGCCAGGTGCCAGCGGAATTGGGAGGGAGCGTGCTGGCTCTACCAGCTCAGAGTGGCGCGGCAGGCTGAGTGCTGTTGATAAGGTCAGGCTCACGGCCACCTGATTGGGTTCTATTTTGGTTTGGGCATTCTCTCTGACAGATTGCCTTAATAACGGCAGCAGAGCTTTGAAGGCGGCCGGAGGCAGGACTCCCTGTGCAGTTCTGTGGTCGGGTGCTCATCTCCTGCACCGCCCGTTTCTTTACAATGGCCTCAGACCCCAGATTCTTGGTGCTTCCCCAAGAGCAGTGAGATGGGTCCTGCTGAGCAGGAAGAGAGGAAGGCTTTTGTGTCTGCAGACATCAGCGCTGTCCTGCTTTTCCTCTGCTTGAGTCTGGAGACTCACCGAGACCCTCCTGGCATCTGAGTGTTGTGCAGGCTTCTTAATGACATTGCCGGCGTCTGGATTCTGGTTGGCTGGCTGTGAATTCTGATGGGTTAGCAGTTGTGTGATGGGGAGCGGGTGTGTGTGCTGGTCTTGTTTGGTTTGGTTTTGGTTTGCCTGTGAATGGAAACTCTGATGTGACAGTTACAGGCCAGCTCTTGAGTGCCCGCGCCCTCTTGCCTTTGCTCAGCCTCCGTGGGAGGCTGGTCCTGCAGTGCTGAGGAGGGGGTTCCTCTGCCCTCAGGTCCCCATGTGCTCCCACCGTGATCCACCTGCATGGTCCACCCACACAGCCAAGTCGGACAGCCAGGGCTTGGCCAAGGGGCAGAGGCAGGCTCCCCCGCCCCGGCTGCCTGCCGTGGGCCAGGTGGGCCCCGGGCTGCCCCGCCTGCCCGCCCCTCCCTCCCCTCCTTCTCAGAGGATGCTCCGGAGCGTAATTGCATTTAGCAGTGCCTCACTTGACTGCAAGTGCAGAGCACAGAGGGTGTGAGAGCAGCTTGGAGAGGCGGGAGCCCTGGCTGCCAATGGCTCCTGCCGGCGAAAGTGTGGAAAGCTCATTCCAGGAAAAGTGGAATAATCGCCGAGCTGGCTGGCTTCCAGGCGGTGAGTTATTCTTCTTTAATTCGACCGAGTGCTGTATTCAGGGAAGGGCCCCGTGGAAAGCAGTCGGCAGACCTCAGGGAGCCCCTGAAGCTCTGAGGGGACAGTTGGCTTTGTCTTTTCCTGAGCTGGGGTCCACTGTGCGGGGGGGGCAGGACAGACAGCTCAGACTTGGGTGGGGGATCCTGGGGCTTAGGACAGCCGCCTGCCCCGGAGGTACCTCTGTCCTCAACCAGCCCTGGGCCCAGCTCCTTGGAGTCTCTTGGTGGTATTCCATGAATGACAAATGACTTGAACTGTGCAGGAAGAAGGCAGCTCCAGCTCCCGCAGGCCTCCCCTGGTCTCCTTGAACACACACAG
Source organism: Marmota monax (assembly GCF_021218885.2). Lineage (NCBI taxonomy): Eukaryota > Metazoa > Chordata > Mammalia > Rodentia > Sciuridae > Marmota > Marmota monax. Next base: position 1,557,569 of record NW_026692583.1, read on the forward strand.
GCACACTTGCACAGCCCTCATCCACTGTGCACACACCCACATGCACGTGTGTGTACACCCCACAGATGCACCTTTCCCTCCTGCTCCGTCCTGGCTGCATCCTGCCCATGCTAATGTTCCCAGCACTGTTGGACCTCATAGCCACCCTTTATGCTTTCCAGCTCCGTGTCTCTCCAGAGGCAGCCCGTCCTTGTCCACTCTGGAGAGCTGCCTCCCTCTGCTGTCCCTTTCCCTCACCTGAGGCTGTGCCACGCCGTCTGGTGTGTTCCTGGGGTGGGCATGGTTCTCTGCAGGGCATCCCCAGGTGCCAGCCCTCTGAGGGTCTCCACCCCCAGGGAAAGGACTCATCAGAGGGAGACTACTCAGCTTAGGGTGCGCTGAATGCAAACCTGTGTGTGCACGTGTGTGGCATGTTATGAGTGTGTGCATGTGTGGCATCTGTGCTTGCCGGTGTGTATGCATGTTTATGTGTGTGGGGTCTATGTTCGTGTGTGCATGTGGGGTATGTTGTGTAGGATGTGTTTGTGTGGTGTGAGTTTAGTGTGCTGTGTGTGTATGAGTTGGTGGGTGTGCTGTGTGTGTGGTGTGCCTGTACATTGATGGTGTGTGCATGTGCGGTGTGTGTGGTGGTTGTGTGTGTGGTGTGTGTACATTCCGCGCTGTTTCTGTCTGGGTGTCCTGGCTTCACATCCGTTTCCCCCTGTTTCTGGCTCTGTTTCCGGAGCCAGGTGGGCAGACTCTTTCACCCCTTACTTGATCTTCACCATCTCATGGATTTTATGGTTTATTTTTTTTTAAATTTTTATTATTAGTTGTTCAAAACATTACATAGTTCTTGACATTTATGGTTTATAATCACCCCTTTTTACATGCCCCAAACCAAGTCTTGGCGGACAGCTGCCTTGGGCAGAGCCATAGGTCCATCTCCGTCGGGTACACTCCTTGTTTCCTCGTGCAGCTGTCTGCAGCGCTGGGCTCTGGGGTGAGGACTAGACCCAGCCCCTGCCCCTGGGAGGGACCTACAGAGGAGGCTTGGTCTCCTTCTGTCCCATCCCATCATCTCAGGAAGAGAAAAGGAAAGCCAAGGACGGAGAGCAGTTGGGGAGGGGGTCCCACACCCAGCCCCCATCCTGGCTGCCGTCCCCACCAAGGTATGCGAGTGACTTTGCAGAAGAGATCCTAGTGGCCCAGACCCAGTGCACTCTGCTCGGCTCTGGAACAGTGGCTCTTTCTTTTAAAGACCTTTACATTGTCCTGCTCTGGGGCAGTGGTTGCGCTGTGGGGTCTGTTTTATGCTGAGGACTTAGGCGTAGGTGGCTCCATGAGGTGGGAGGGATGCTACCCATCAAGAGACCTGTGCCTTGGTTTCCCACCTATAATGTGGAGAGAGCATGGTCTGTGTCATGTGTGTGTCACGTACCAAACACAAAGGACAGACATGGGAACAAACATGTGCTTTGGCAGTGGCAGAGGTGGTAGGGCTGTTGTGGGTGAAACGTTCCAGGAACTTCCCTTCTAACGAACTGGGGCAGATTTGTGTGCCCCTACAGATGTGTGAGGGAGAGGGGGGCACAAACATAAAGTAAACAGGGGAAAAGGTGGGCAATCTGCACTTCTAGAAGAGTGTCTGTGGAAGTTCCTGTTAGTTTTGCAATTTTTCCATATGTTAGAGATTATGTGAAAATGTTTTAAAAAATTCTGAGGTGTTTGAGGGTTCTTCTAAAGTGTGGACAGAGAGGAGGGTTCATACCTTAAGGATCCTACAAGAAGCTAAATGAAAAAACTCAAGTCCTGTCCTTGTGGGAGTGGCCAGCCAGTCCTGGGGGACGAGGAGCCGTGGGAGGAAAGGTTCCTTGGACACAACCTCAGAAGTTGAGCTTCTTTCAGGATCCCTGACTGAACTCGGGATTCAGGCTTGGGTGCTTTCCCCAGGGGCTCTGCCTGGTGCCTGAGCCTCTCCTTCAGAGCTCTGGGTGCGAGGGAGTTGGTTCCTGCGCTTTCTGGACGAGATGCTGCTGCTTTTAGGTTCAGTGTGCAGCTTTGGGTTCCCCCCGTAAGTAAGCTTCGTGGTCTTCTGTTGCTGCCCAGCCTCGTGACAGCCCCTTTCAGATAAATGTCCAACCTCAGAACCTAGACAGCTATTGAGAGGGATCATCAGACCCAAGGTCTGAGAGTCTTGGGTCCCCACTCTGCTTCATGGGGACCTTTCCAAGCTAACATTATCTCTCATAAAGCCAAGCTTGGTGGAAATGCCTGAACCAGGGGCCTGAATGTGCCCTGTCAGCCTGCAAAGTGCTGGTGATGTTTTGGGAGGGGGCTGTTTGTCAGTACCTGCCCACTCTGTGCCTCAGTTTCCCCACCTTGTTGCTATAGCAAGAGGAACTTCCCTTACCAGGTGCTTGTCACTTCTCCCAAAGCAGGGTGCGATCAGGGCAGAGAGCAAATCAGGAAAGCTGCCCTTGTCCCTGCTCTGCCATCAGCCTGATTGTGAGATCCTTGGGACTCCCTTGGCCTCTCTGAGCCTGTTTCTTGGTTTGTGTGACAGGGTTAACGAAGGGCACACTGGGGAGGCTGGGAGGGACAAAAGGATCGTGTCTGAAGTGCACTTTGTTCTGAGCCAGTGCCCTTGTAAAGCTCTTCACAGCCTCCTAGGCGTGGGCACACCGATCACAGCCAGTGGCAGTGAACAGGCTTTGTCAGAGGCAGCGCGGACAGGGAGCGGGAGGGCTGCATTTTAACAGGCTCACCCCTGCTCTCACTTGCCTGCAGGCCCCTCTTTGTAGCATGGCTGGAGTGCTCTCTCCACAACTGGGCTCCTGGGATGAAGCAGATCAGGACTCTGCTGGTGGAGACATCCCTGGGCCCTGAGAGCAAAATATGGGGACCACACAGGCCCAGGTTTGGGTGACCCATGGGACTGTGTGATGCATGGTGGCTCCCGAATCCCTTTGCACCTCAGTTTCCTGGAGCACAGAATGGGGCAGGCAGGTGGCCCCTGGCCATGCTAGGATAGTCTCCAAGGCTCCGCTCTTCGCCCTGCTCATGAAGGGATGCAAGATGGGGCGATGGCTTCACAGGGCTCTCTCCAGATGGCCACTAAGTGCCAGGCTAACACCACAGAGCCAGCTGTGCCCAGGTAGCCACCGGCTGCAGAGCACTCCCGGACCAAGCCTGCCTTCTAGGACAGGCAGTGGTGCTCACCAGCCCTCAGCTCTTCCTGACTGTCTCCCATCCCAGGTCCCAGCAGGCAGCACCAGACTGGAACTTAGATGTGGCCATGGTGCCAAGGAGGGGCTTCCCCTGGACCCTGAAGGAAGACAGGGCCAGAGTTCCCATGTAAATCACCAGCTGGCACTCCAGCAGGAGGACAGGAGCCTGCTAGCTGTCCTCACTGCCGCCTCAGCCCTCTGCCCAGCCCACCTGAGCTTGGCCTGCTTCTGCCTGTCAGGCAGCAGTCACACACTAGGGCCCTCAATCAGACCTGATGGATGGTGAGGCTGACGCATGGAGACCCTGGGGCTTCCCCAAGTCACTTGAAACTACCTGGGACTATAGCAATACCCCTTCTGAGCCAGTTGGGTGGATGTGTGAACAGGCACATGGATGCTGGGCCCTGAAGGCATCCTCCCCCTTGGCTAGGCTGGGCCCTGAGGGGTATCCCATCCCCTCTCCCCTGGCTAGGCTGGGCTGAAGAACCTGTTGGTTCCCTGGAATAATTAAAAGGAATGGCACAGGTCTCAGGCCTGAGCTCCGCACTTCTCCTTGGCAGAGGCCTAGCTGTGTGAGCTGTCCCTGCCTGCACACTTCTGGGGCCCTGGGATGTGGCCCCGCTGGAGCCTGGCCTAGATACCTGGAGATGGAGGACCACGCAGGGCCAGATACCTGCTCCAGCTCTCAGGGCCCTGTTACTGTTTTTTGATGTGAGCTCCTGTCTGCAGCCTGGTGGCATTCAGTCACTGTCCCAACTCCCCCCACTGGGAACCCCAAGAGCCATGAACCAGGCTGGGTTAGGGCCAGGGCAGGGTTGCTTCCCCCAGAGCCCTGTGAGGTGAGCAGAGCCTCTGAAATCCACGTATCCACCTCTCCTGGGGATTCTGCTGCCCCTGGGTTCTCTCCCTCTACCTCTGTCCTCCTGCAGAGCCTCCTGGCTGGATCTTGCCAGACCTCAGTAAGGACCCACTATGTGGGCACCAGTGTGTGAGGCCGGAGCCAGGTCTTACTGCCGCCAGCAGTTCCTGAGCACATTGCATGGGGATCATCAGCTCACTCATTGTGATCTGTTCCATGCAGGGACACAGAAATTGAGAGGAATGACCTGCCCAAGGTCACACAATGGCTTGGGAACAGAGTTTAGAATTGAAATTATTATTAACCTAACAAATATTTGTTGGGCAGCTTCTCTGGCTGAATCCTGGGAAGCCACTCTGAACAAGGCTCAGGGCCTGAACTCGAAGGCAAACACGTGGCCACAGGACAGGCTGATAAAGGCCAGTGAAGTCAGCGCAAGGTGTCCCGGGGCCAGGGAAGGCTTCCTGGAAGACTGAGCCTGAGGGGATGGAGTCCAGCCTTGGCCCCTTGTTCTCACTCTCTAGGGCCTTCCCCTTAACCTGGGAGGTATTTAAAATGCAGGTTCCTGGGGGATAGTAGAGGATAGGAAAGGCAGCAGAATACAACAGACACTAGTATGGCAATATGTAAATCAATGGGTGTGTAACTGATGTGATTCTGCAATCTGTATACGGGGTAAAAATGGGAGTTCATAACCCACTTGAATCAAAGTGTGAAATATGATATATCAAGAACTATGTAATGTTTTGAACAACCAACAATAAAAATTAAAAATAAATAAATAAATAAATAAAATGCAGGTTCCTGGGCCCTTGGCAGGAAGCTGTGAGTCGGTGGGTCTGGGTGGAGGGTGTCTGCATCTGAACCAGGCCTACCAGGCTTTTGGGTTTGGAAATGCTGGGCTCAGCCATCTCAGAGCCCTTTGAGCCCTGCAGACATTACCAGTCCCAAGATGGTCCTGAGCACGTCCCTTGACTTGGTTAGCCCACAGAGCTGGGACGAGGAGAGGGCCCACCACTGCTGGTGCCCCCTCCTTTGCTGGGTCTCAGAGAAATGCTTGGTTTCAGCCCTGAAGCTCTCGGAAGCCTTGGCCAACTCCCTGTGCCCATCCTGAGAGGATCCCCAAAACTAGTGACAAAGAGATGTTGAGCAAGGGGCAGTGTGGGGCCTGTGTGTCCAGATCTCCCATCCTATGTGCCTCCCTGGGTTAGGACATATACCTGGGTCAGTACTGAAGGCCACTTGCCTAGAGTTGGTGCACCCCAGGAATTTTGGCTGGGCAGGGCAGGCCTCACCTGAGGGTCTAGAAACGGCTGTCCAGGTGCCAAATTGGGAAATCAAGGAGCATAGAGGGGCTGGGTGGCAGGAAGTCCACACACTATGGCCTGAGTGGCTGCATCCCCTCCAGCATATTAGTAGCCTGGACGCAGATGGACTGCCCACTCTGGCTCCTTAAATGCCCTGGGCTTATTGGGCTGTAGCCCTGGTAACAGCCTGGCAACAGGCTGGCTCAGTTCCACCCAAGTGCTAGGCTCGCCCTCCCAGCCAGGGTGCCTCTGGCTTATCTCCTGCAGGCCCCCAGAGCAGAGGACCCTGACTGACACATACGTGGTCAACCCTGGATTTGTACTGTTTCCCAGAGCCACAAGCCCAGGGTGCTCCTCTCCTGGGCTGCCATAACAGTGCCGTAAGCCAGTGGCTTAGACAGCAGTGGTGTATTCTCTCACAGCCCTGGAGGCCAGGAGTCTAAAGTCAGGTGTCTGCAGAGACTCTGAGGGCTCTGAGGCACATCCTCCCCTGTATCTTCCAGCCTCTGGTGGCTCCAGGACCCTTGGCTCGGGGCTGCATCACTGCAGCCTGCCTATCTTCCCATGGCCCCACCTCTGTGTCTCTGCATCCCCTCCTCTTCTCATAGGGACACCTGTCACTGGATTTTGACTCTTAACCCAGGTGATTTCATCTCAAGCTCCTTAATTAGTTATCTCTATGAAGACCCTACCTCTGAGGTTCTGGGTAGATGTAAATTGGGGATTGCTGGGGAGGGGGATGCTATTCCACCTGCTATACCCTGTAGGCAGGATGTCACTGTGATGGCCAGGGACAGTGGAGTGGCAGCTGCCCAGGAAACAGATGTGTATCTTTTAGCAGCCTCAGATCTGTCATCAGCCAGGGCAGCTTTGCTTCCTTCCCTGAGCAGAATCAGAGACTGAAGCAGGGGGGGTGGCTCAGGAGACAGGCGTCCTGGCCAGATGCACCCTTCACACACCCACTTTAGGGGGTCCAGGAGAAGAAAGTCCAATGGAGCCCTGAAGAGCCAACAAAGCCCTGGGTTGATTCCCAGGGAAGCGAGCTCTGCTCAGCTCTGCCCGGTGTGGAACTCTCTAGCAATATCTTGGTGGCCAGCACAGATACCCCTGCCAGGCCTTCCCTGCAGGCCTGGCCTGGGCTCTTGCTCCTGGCCAGCTGGTGGGTTTGTGGGATTGGGAGAGCTCCCACAATGGTCTGCCTCCAGGGCATCAGCAGCTTCCACGGCCATTCCTGTCCTCCATCCTCTTGCCTCTGCAGCCAGCCCTATTCCACCCACAGGTGTTTTTTGAACACCTGCTCTGGGTAGGGCAGTGTGCTCTGTCCCTGGACCAGATGGTTCTCTCCCTTTCTCTGAATGGCAGCAGCTAGTGACCAGCCACTTACCCCTTAACAATGATGGGAGGAACCCTGGGTGCAGTGGAAGGGTCTCTGCTTCCTTCTCCTTGGTTTCTTGGATGCTCCTCAGAGAGCTTTTTGGAGGGGCCCTTGGGCTTGACCTCATAGATTTATCAGGCAGCTGCTCTGACCTCAAGAACTGTGGTCACTTAAGAATGGACAGGTGCCTCATTTGGTCCTCCACCCTGGTGGCTGGTGCCTGCAGGACCAGCACTGTAGATGCTCTGCCCTGCAGAGGTGGCCCTGGGCAGGGCCCGGCGGGGGTCTCAGGCACTCTCCTGGCAGTGGGTGGGCCATTCCTGTCAGTGGGTAAACTGAGGCCCAGAACAGCAAAGCAACTTGCTTGGAGACAGAGTTTGTGTGTGGTTGGCTCTGTCTGACCCCAGGCTTTCCTGCTGCATCTTGCTGCCTCCAACTCGATTTTGTTGGCCTCCCCCAACTGCCTTTTTTCTGCAGGGTGGGGGTGTTGTGCTTGCCTCCCCCGCTTTCCCCGTTCCTGCTGTTCTGCTCAGGGCTGCTCAGCGCCTCCTCACCTCCCACCCTGTTGACACAGGGCTGTTGCTGGGCTGGTTTTGTTTTTGACCCAGTCAGCCTGGCAGGGAAGTGGCGGCGTGTGCAGAGCTTCCCAAAATAGGCCCCCCCCGCCCCGCTCCCCGCCAAAGATAGAGGGGCCAGACTGTGTGCAATGGCTTGGACCAGTGGGAAGATGACTCAGTTCCCTGCACCCGTCCACCCCCTCTCCTTCTTGCTCTCTCCTCCCGTTACCCCCAGACGGGGAGGACCCAGAGGCTGCTGGGGGCTGCTGGTCCAGGGTGCTGGTTGGGATGGCTGTGGTGTCACCCTGGATCTAGGATCAGAGGTCCTTATGTCCTCCCTGTTCCTAACTTGCTCGATGACCTTGACCAAGTCCCCATGTCCCTCATGGCTTCTGTTATCTAATTTGAAGTGGGGAGAGGGCACCTTCTCCCCTGCCTCGCAATGCTACTTGGAGGCCCCAGTGGGTGCTGGGAAGGTCGTGTGATGCAGAGGGACACAACAGTAATATACCAGGCATCGTTTCTTATGATCATGAGCGTCCATGGGTAGAGCTGTCCTTGTCATCACTGTCATCAGCACAGCCACTGCCATTTCCTGTGCTGGGGATTTACATGCATTGTCCCTTAATGGGGCCCCATGCTCACCCTTTAGCTGCCTTTGGTATTAGGCCTAGTCCTATAAGCATGAGAACAGGTCAGTAAGTTTGGGTAGCTTGTTAGAGGGCTGGCACCCTGGCCTGAGCCCTGGCCGGCAGGTGGGGCCTTCCTTAGGGGAACCCTGCCTGGCCCTAGGCTCTTCCCTCCAGACCCTGAGCCTAGGGTCTTGGAGGAGTATCTGGAAGGTACCATCTCCATTGAGATAGGGAGCACTGGTATAGGATAGAGGCCCACAACTGGCCCTGCCTCAAAAGAGTCCGCAGGCCCCAGGTGACTGAAGGGACCATCCACGTAAGCACCTCATTCCTACTGTGCATCTGAGCAACTTCGCAGAGCAGTCAGCAGGCGTTTGTTGGCACCAGCTGCCCAACAAGCCTGCAGCCTGCTGCCTCCCGTGAGCCCTGGAAGGCCTGTGGCGCTCAGCTTTGCAGGTGAAGGAACGCCACTCAGCCAGGAGGCCAGGCCCCGACTGGTGAGGACTCTGTGCCTGGGCTCCCACCAGGTCCATGTGCCCCCAAGCCCAGCCCAGCTGCTCACACTGGCTCTTGTCTGTGGACAGGGCTTGGCCTGATCAGGTCTTCCCGGATCCCTGTGTATACAGTGTCACGATCGCATTTGTGGGGGACACTGCTGTCCATGCGTGTGCGTGCATGAGGTTTATGTTTACATTTGGTTTTGTATGTTACTGATGCCCTTGGATTGTGTTCCCCAAGGTCAGAGGGCCTGGTGAGCTTTCACGGGGAGGCACACGTAACCCGCCTCTGAACCGCGCTGCTGTGGGCTGAGGCAGGGCCGAGGTGCAACTGGTTTGCGACATGTGGTGAGATCATTGACATGCACATCCACGATCCCTTACTCTCGATGCAGAGATCCAGCAGCTCTGAAAGCCAAACGCTTTGTCATAGCTCATTTGGCAGCAAAATCTCTTGAACTGAGGTGAGGCTATTTATAGTCTAAGCGAGGCTATTTATAGCCTTTACGTTTCCTATACTCATGCTGTTAACGGCGTTTGGTTATTGGGTGCTGAGGAATGTGCAGTATTACCTGTCTCAAGTACAGGAAATTCTGAAATCTGTACTTTTCTACTGCCCCTAAATAGCATCTGCTCCCTGCTCCCCCAGGGTCCCTTCCCTGGAATTCCTGGAGCCACTCACAGGCCCTGGGGACACCACCACCATCCCCCAGATACCCAGAGGCTAGGCCTCCTCAGGATCACATGGGCAGCTGAACAGGTACTGGTTTCCAGACCGCACCAGGGTGCTCTCCACCCTCATGCTGAACACCTCGTTGGCTCCGTTACCAAACCCTGTACAAATGAGTGAACTGAGGCTGAGAGAGAGGTAAGAGGGCCAGCCTGGGCTCTAACTCTCTCTTCCATCCTGCTGCCTCTGGGGATTCTGGGGACAAGGCAACTTGTCTCCTGAATTTGCAACCAAAGCGTGTTGAACTTGGGAGGTCACAGGGTCTGGGAACCCAGTGCGTGTGGAAGGAGAGAGCAGCAGGTGGAGGCCGGGCCTTGCCCCTGGGTACAGGCCTGGGTGTGACTGCTGCAAGGCCTTCTTGGGAGCCCACTCCCCTCTCTCTGCCCCAGACCCTGTTTGCTTCTCAGAGTCTCTTTTGTACGAGTACCTGTGCCACCGTCCCCAGCCTGTCCCTGTTTCCAGCTGGCCTCCCCTGGCCCTTGTGGCTGTTCTGGTCCCTGAGTCCATTGCCCAGTGCTCTCTGAAGCCACAGGTACAAGGTAGAGGCTGCCCTAGTTTTTATGGAGGTCTACGGAACACCTAGCCATGGGCTTGCACTGAAGACACGAATGAACCAGCAGGCTCTGTCCTGAACTTCAAGCTCAGGGACAAAGTAGCAAGAGCACCCTGGGGGCAGCCTGAGGGCTCTGGGAGAATGTGCTGTGTGGGCGGAGCCTCCCATGTAGACTAGGTGGGAAGGGTCCTGCGTTTGGCTTTGGGAGGAGCAAGGAGCGGCTAGTGTGATCCCCAGTGCGTGCCTGAGGTAGCAGTTAGGGGACTCCTGAGACATGCAGCATGCTGGGGATCAAGGTATGGGAGTGCCCTTCAGGGCTCTGGAGCAAAGGGTGCTGAGGGGCCAGGCTACCCACTGCCAGCAGTGAACAGCAAGAGCTGGGGGACGACCCAGAGAAGCCACAGGGTACCTGTGATGGCCTTGGGTGACATTCCACAGAGCTGTTGAACACGGCCGGGTGTGCATTGGGAAGATGCCCTCTGTGGCTGGAAGATGCCCTCTGTGGTTGGAAGATGCCCTCTGTGATCACTGGCCTCCATCTTAACAAACCCTGTGTGTTTCTAGAAGGACTTCAGGGGCCCCACAACTGGGAGCATGTGGACCAATTAGGAGCTGTTCCTACCAGCATGGACTAGGCCCAGAGCCTAGGAGGCAGGGCAGGGGCTAAGCAGAGAGGGGCCTGGCAGGAGGGACTCCCCAGCCTTGGATCTGGCAGAAGGTGAGTTCACCCCAGGGTGGCACTGGGGTACCTGGTCCACATCCTGGCCTCTTCCCTGATTTCACCTGGCTTGGTTTACCCTTCTGCAGAAGGCTCACAGGAAGGAATGAAGAATAGGTTCATGGATACCTAGAAGAGTTCAAGGTCAGGGTATGAAGGATGTGTGAGCAGCCCTGAGGGGAGCACCTGGCAGTGTGCAGGAGCTGTCCCTGGGGCCCTGGCCCAGCTGCTGCAGAAGGACACCTCCTAATCTGCACTTCCCTTGGGTCTGTCCCAGATGCCCCACTCCAGGGAGTAGTCACACCTACCCTCACCTGGCCCTCTCCTGGCCCACTGGCCTGCCGTTCTCCTCAGGGTACGTTCAGGCAGTTAGCTCAGCTGGACTCTCCCAGCACCCACCTTGTGGGGACCAGGAGGCCGAAACCTGACTGCTGCAGTGTCAGAGGCTGGAGGCCACTGCCTGGAACAGTGGAGACAGCTGGAGACAGCTCTTGGGAAGCAGGCCCTGTGCCCAGCCTGCGTGGGACAGGTCTCCCAGGGCCCAGGTAGCATAGCAGGGTCGGGGACAGGCCTTCAGCGCTCCTGTCAGGAAGGAGCTCTCCACGCACTTCACACTCTTGGGATCTGAGGCTCCCCAGCTCTGGCCTGTTCCCACTCCCCGTCCTCACCTGCCTGGTTCCCGTGCAGGGGCAGGGCCAGACCACAAAGTCCTGCAGGAAAAACTTGAAGGTATTTCTCATCCTCGGTGATCACTGGCCTCCATCTTAACAAACCCTGTGCGTTGGCTCCTGATTGAGCTGAATGAATGAGGGGAGAGCCCAAGGCCCATGATGTTGGGAGGTCACCCTAGCTCCTGGCCTGGGGCCTTCCAGGAGAGGACGTGATAGTGTCCAGTGTCTCCATCAACCAGGAGGTCCTGCTGGATGGGGGTTGTGTACTATAGTTGTTTCCCATTGCACATCTGTCGGGGGGAGGGAGTTAGTGGCAGAGTGAACCTGAATGTCCATGAGTTATCCACCATGGCCACGCTGTCCTCACACCTGTCTGTCAGTTGGAACCTTCAGGGTGAGAGGGGTCATCTCCAAACTGAATAGGATTTGTCTCCAGGCAACGTGAGGAGAGGCTGCAGCCTGTGCCTCCCCCAGCACTGCCTCCAGCCTGGCTGAGCTCAGTCTGGGCCCTCCTTCCCAAATGAGTAAGCAGAGGCGGGGCCATGCCACAGACAGAAGTGGCCCAGCTTGACCGACCCCCTTCCCCTGGCCTGTGCCAGGACTCACTGCCACCACCGGGACCTTGAGGCAGAGCCCAGGACCCCTCAGAGCTGACTCAGGGGAGCTGGGCGGGTCAGACCAGGCAGTATTCTAGAGGCAGAGTGAGGTTGGCACCACCAGGGAGAGGACAAACGGGGCTGGAGCCTGGAGGGGCGTGGACACATGCTGAGAAGTGACACTCCGGCTCCTTCTCTGCTTGCCGTCTGGCTCCACTCGCATCTTGGCGGCGTGATTAAACCATCTTATTAGTGTACAGGGACACCCTTATTGACGGCGCTCTCTGGGAGCCGCCACCCCCACCCTCTGTGTTTCTCCTGGCAGGGAAAAGAGGAGGGTGGCTGGAGAGAGGGTGGCAGAAGACTGGCTTGGGATCTGTGGGAAGGATCTGGGTTAGAGCGAGGCAGAGAATCCTGTAGCCTGAGCTGCCCTCGGCGTGGTCCAGGAACACGTGGCTCTGAGCCAAGTTTGCTGATGTGTGATTAACTCACAAATAGGTGTGCAGAGTGGTACGGTGTGTACACAGGAGCCTGCTGTTCCTACGAAGCGGTGTCAAGATGTCACTGAGCCGGGTTTATTTTAGTTCCCAGTATTGTATCTGTTTAGCACCCAGCACAAGTGGTGCTGTGCCCACGATGGGCGGGCCAACAGCAGATACCTTTGCAAGGTCCCCCAGGCCCTCTGCAAGGTCGCAGGTGCACAGACAGTGCCCACATCTTATGGACAGTGATGCATGTCCAGAACATGGGGTGCCAGGTTGCCCAGTACCTGCCCTCCACCCCAGGACCAGATTATGCCATGTCTTACTGGACTCAGAGGCAGGATTTCTGCACGATTATACAGGGAAGAACACTTAACTGATCGGGAGTTTTAATCACTGTGTGACCTTGGGCAGAGTGAAATGTATTGTTTTGTGCTTTAGGAGACAAGGATCTGCTCAGCACATGGATGACAGGCAGAAGGTCAAAAGATCAGTCAGCCCTTTCCTGGTTGTGAGTGACACAAATTCCATCTGAGCTGGCCAAGGCAGAAAGGGAAGCTAACCCACAGGGGTGCAGCAGGCCTGGGCACCGATGCCACATGCTCGATGGGAGGGAACACAGCTGCTGATAGCTTTCTGGCCTTTGCATCAGGACAGGACTGACCCACATTCTCTGTTTTTAACCCTGAGGGAGGAAAGAAAAGTCCCCAGGAGGTATAAGCAGGGTGAGATCATGGTGGCATAATCTTCCTCTTCTAATCCGCTTAATATGGCAGGAAAAAATAATAGTATTAAAAACTCGTATCCATGTGGGCACAGATATGTTTTCAATGGAATAGAAACCTGAGGGATCCCAGAAAGACAGGGGGAAAACTCTAAACCACAATGTTTCAAGTGAATGGTTGGAAGACAGGAAGCCAAACCAGCGCTCGGAGGAAAATTTATAGTCCTACATTATTTATTGAGAGACAAGTAAGATTAAGAGTTACTGAACTTAACTTTCAATTCAGGAAGCTAGAAAAACAAATAACCTTCCAAGAAAATAAAAGAAGCAATGAAAATGAAGACAAGGCCGGGCACTGTGGCACATACCTGTAATTCCAGTTGCTCAGGAGGCAGAGACTGGAGGATCTCGAGTTCAAAGCCAGCCTCAGCAATTTAGTAAGGTGCTAAGCAACTCAGATCTTGACTCTGATGAAATACAAAATAGGGCTGGGGATGTGGCTCAGTGGTGGAGTGCACCTGAGTTCAATCCCTGGTACCACCCCCCAAAAAATGAAGATGAAAACTGAGTTGCATTCATCAATCATCCCCAAAAAACAATGCTTTGAAAGGGCTAAGAAAAAAGAGAGAAACCTTTGGAAGTCCAATTTAAAAAAAAAAAAAGAAAGAAAAGAAAACCAAGGTAGAAGACACTAAGAAAAAAAGAGGATGTAGCTATGAAAGAAGAAAGTAATGTCTTAAAATAAAAAATAAAAAGTGTGTGAAGGGGTAGCTCAATGGTGGGGAAGCTCTGGGTTCAATACCCAGCACTGGGAGGGAAGGAGGGAGGGAGGAAGGAAGGGTATGTGCAACTTCTTGACAATCAATTAGAAAACCTGAGTGAAGTGTATGTTTTTCTAAGCAAATAAAAATGACCAGAATGGGCTGGGGCTGGGGCTCAGTGGTAGAGTTGGCATGCGTGAGGCATTGGGTTGATCCTCAGCACCTCATAAAAATAAAGTAAATGTACTATGTCCATCTACAACTAAAGAAGAAAGTATTTTTTAAAAATGACCAAAATGAGGACTGGGGATGTGGCTCAAGCGGTAGCGCGCTTGCCTGGCGTGCGTGCGGCCTGGGTTCGATCCTCAGCACCACATACAAAACAAAGACATTGTGTCTGCCAAAAACTAAAAAATAAATATTAAAAAAATTAAAAAAAAATGATCAAAATGAGCTCAAGAAAATCCTGCTCCTAAATATCTCTTGGTTAGATTAATTATTTAAGCACATACAAAAAGATGTTATGACTCATCTTACAGGGGACCCTGTCCATGTACCAAAGTCAGAGAAGGATAATGCAGCAAAACTCAGACCAGTCTCACGTTCTGAAAAACAAAACACACCCAAATAAAATGCCAGTGAATTTAATTTGGCTGAATATTACAATATGCACATTATGATAATATATGTGATCAAATACAGTCAGCCCTAGAAATGGAAGGAAGATACAGTATTAGAAAATATTTTCACATAATCTGTGATACTATATTTTTTAATGATCGAGCCATTCAATCCTAGATTACACAAGCAGATGACACTTGGCTGGTGCTGAGGGATACTGGGAAAACTGTGTCTTGTTGCCCTTCCTACCTGCTGTCCCTGTCATAGGGACAGGTCCCCAAGTCCAGTGGACACCTGAATCCGATGATAATTGATCCTGTAAGAAGGTCATGAGAGCTGAGTGCAGTGACACACGCCTGTAATCCCAGCAACTTGAGAGGCTGAAGCAGGAGGATCACAAGTTCAAGGCCAACCTCAGCAACTCAGCCAGGCCTGGTGCCCGGTCTCTCAGTGGTAGAGCACTCCTGGGTTCAATCCCCAGTACCACCAAAAACAACAACAACAACAATAATAATAATAATGAAGAAGAAGAAGAAAGCCCACAGAGAGAGAATGCCCATGGCAACCAACGCAGGGATTCAGTCAGTGCAGCTGCCGGCCAGGTTTGCCAAGGCTCAGGGCAACCAGCAGAAAAGGAGAGGCAGGGAGCAGGCTCTTCCTCGAGCTTCCAGGAGGAACCGCCCTTGTGGGCACCTTGATTTTGGATTTTTGGCCTCCAGAACTTGAGAGGAAAATTTTATGATGTTTAAAACCTCCTGGTTTGTGACACACTGTAATGGTAGCCCCGGGAAAGGTCTCCCCATGTCCACCCTGCAGGGAGAACAGGGGGAAGAGGGAGTGAACTCAGACCACCTGCTGGTTCAGTAAACCTCCAGCTTAGAACTGAGAGCCAGCTCCCCCAGGCCACAGCCCAGGCGCCTGGCAAAGCAAATAGAGGTTGTCTGGAAAAACAGAGCCTTGTCCTAAGTGCCACAGAATTTCCACAAATAACTTCCACAGAAAATGAGCAGCCAGGCAGGAGATGTATGGTGCCTAGCAAGCAGGAGGCCCTGGGTCCCATCCAAAGTGTCACAAAAATAAAAAGCAAACAAAGAAACACAGTCCCAAGAGGTGACCAGGCACCACAAGCCAGGACAGCATGGACGCCTCGCAGCAGATACAGCCCCTCCAGGGACTTCAGAGCTGCAGGTTGAAGTGCACCAGTGCGAAGGCCGTGCACGTAAATGAACAAAGGCCAAGTTGAGATAAGTGCAGGGAGCCAGGAGCTCCAGAGTGACGGAGCAGGTTTGCAGCAGAATCAAAGTGAGCTCTTAACAGGAGAGAAGCCGGACCTGGAGAAAGGGTCAGTATCGGAAACCAGGTGGGAAGAAAGCCTGCAGGATGCAGTACTGGAAAGAAAAGGAGCTCTAGGGGTTAGGTACCCAGAGAAGGGAAAGTCTGACCATCATCTGCCCAGAATTCCAGACGGAGGAGAGAAAGATAAGTCAGAGTCCATTAAGCAGGATCTAACTCTCCAGAGACAGCCCTTCCTCTCTTGGCCATGGACCAAGCCCCCAGAAACGCCAGGAAGCCAAACCCTTCATCTTGACCTCCCTTCTTGGTCAGCTCTTCCTGCCTGTGGGTATCCATGAGCATGTACAGAGAACTGAGTGATCCCCAAGCTAGGACCAGGTATCAGTGAGGAGTAGACTCTGAGAATATTGAAGACATTATCCCAAATCTGGCAGGGGCCTTTTCCAGCACCAACTAACTAGAGGGAGTTTGCATTGTAGGGTGTCAGAATGGCATTACTTAGAGTTTAGCAGTGCACAGCCTGTGCAGCTGAACGAGGCAACTCCAACCCAACCGGCTCTGAGGCCTTTCCTTCCCAGGTATTCACCCGTGGGGCTTTCCAGTTCCGACCAGTGACTTTTCCTTTGTGTTTTCTTTCCTCCCCCTCTCCCTCCCTGGAGAGGGATGGCATCCATCATCAGCCAGAGGGTTTTATGGGGCGATGAAAGGAAGCTAATAGCTCTGTAAAGAAGAGCCAGTTACCTGGGAAGCTTTCCAAGCATGCTTCGCCCCTGGCAGCTCTGGGAGGCCTGGGGTGCAGGCCACAGCCGTCAGGGCTGAATTGCAGGCCAGGGAATGTAGACTGTGGACCACATCCACAGGCCCCACTGTGTGGCCTCTTCAGGTGACTCAGCCTTTCTGGGCCTTTCTCTTCCCATCTGGCCCTGATGGCTCCCCTCACTGAGTTGCCAATAGGACCATCAGGGCAGCGTCTGATCCACTGTGACGTAAAGCACCGTCTGAGCTGGTCTCACTGGGGCCATGCTTGGCTCTCCAAAGCCTGCCCATGGGAAGGGGGCTGGGGTGGCCCGCTTCCCCTAGCCCCAGCGCCCCGCAGCAGCTTGGCTGTCTGGCCCTGCACACACCCTTGGGGAAGGAAGTCTGGCTGCAGGCGTCTGAGTCATGGACGATGTCAGGAAGGAGGGCCTGGCAAGGAGGGAGGCACTCTATTCTTGGAGGAGCTGAGAGCGGGGCTGAGGAACTGCGAACAGAGCAGCTCGGAATGGCGCTTTGTCTGCCTGTAGTGGGTGGCGGGAACATTCGCCAGCCACCCTTCTTGAGCACCTACTAAGTGCCGTCTGGCCCCAGACTCGCCACCCTCTACATTCACTCTTCCAGCTGCTGGAATTATAGCAACAGATGAGCTGGGAGGGCGAGGTCCCTGCCCTCCCGTGGCCTACAGTAAACAAGTCAGCTCATTCCAGAGCGCGGCGCCAGAGCCCACTGCCGCAGGGACAGGGAGGGCATGACATTTGGACCAAGACCCGGATGATGACAAGGAGCAGCTGTGCCCAGGCCTGGGGAACAGGCGCTTACCAGGCCCAGCGGCAGCTGGGAGCTGAGTGTGGTGTGTTCCAGGAAAAGGTAGCAACGGGTGGCCAGAGTGTAGCCATGCAGGAGGTGCTGCTGGTGGGAGGCAGGACCCCAGAGGGAAGGTAGAGGTTGGGGGTAAGCCGGGTGTCCACCAGGCTGTGCCTGGACAGGGGAGCCTGCTCAAAGCCCATGGGTGTGGGGCACGGCACTGGAGGCTCCGCCTGCTGGGGGCCCTGGAGGGAGGACAGGATCTTGAGAAGGCCAGAGAGGGGCCACTCAGCACAGCAGTCCCAGGACCCCATGTGCGGGTGACCTCCAGCAGATCCTGGGTTCTCCGCTGTGGCCCCCTGGAGAGATTTTGTTTTTAAATTGTGGCCAAAAAAAATTACCTACAGTTCTCCAGGACATTTTCACGTGTCCAATTCTGTGGCATTAAAAGCATCCACACTGGGCTGGGGCTGTAGCTCATTGGTAGAGCACTGAGGTTCGATCCTCAGCACCACATAAAAATAAATAAATAAAGATATTGTGTCCACCTACAACTAAAAAAATATTTTAAAAAATCCACACCCTCTATATCCATCACCGTCACCCAGTTCTCCCCATTAAACACTGTCACCTGGTCCCCCCAGCCCCTGGCACCCCCTGTTGTCCTTCTTGTCTCTGTGAATTTGACCTCATGTAAGTAGAGTCGAACAGCATCTGTGACGGGTGTTTTCCATTGGCGTGAGACCTTCGAGGCTCACCCAGGTCCCAACATGTCTTTCTCCTCTCAGGTTTTGTTAACTTTTTGTGACATGATCTTCCCATAGCTTCGAGGCTTCCTGAGGACACCGTCCTGGTCCTCTCTACCCTCAGCACCTACAGAACCTGGCTCCTAGAAGGTGCCTGGAGGACATTAGCTAGTGGCCTGGAGTTTGGTGTGGCCCGGGTACAAAGATTCTGTGACATGAGGTTGGAGGTTCTGTGAGACTAACAGGGTAAAAGACCCCTTTCAGGGTTGTGGGGTAAAAGACCCCTTTCAGGTTGTGGGGCTTTGGCTCCCAGGCGACGTTCCTGTGCATACAAGCCACCCTTGGGAACTTGTTAAAAACATATTCCCAGGCCCCTTCCTCTGCGATGCCTAGACCTGGGCTGGAGCCTGTGATTGGAAAGAGACACCAGCCTTTATTTCTAACATCAATTGAAAGCATTACAGCAAAACCAAGTAATGCCTCTTTGATGGAGTTTAAGTGGGGCTCTCCCTCAGCCGAAAGGCTTGCATTCACTACAAGCTAATTTGAAAGGAGAAACCAAAAATTATTTCTCTAAGTCATGCATCTTTGTAAAAAAGCGTAAAGTGATGCTGGCCCCTCCCGCTGTGTACAGATTTGGACGCAACCACCATTTGCCCATCAATAAATACTGCTAGCCCTGAACATACACTGCTTACATTTTTGCAGCTTTGATTCCTTCCAAAAACGGGGGCACCTTTGCCTTTTCCACTTTGGAGGATTCCTCTGAGAAAGGAAGAGCAAAAAAGCTAAAAGCATTTGTGAACCATAAAGTGGTATCATCAAAGCTGGGGGCACACGTTTGCACAAACGGAGGCAAATCAAGATGGAGACGGTGCTGTTCTTAAACTGGTTTTCCCCCAGCTGTTCAGTAAGAAACACCTGACTCCTCCACTTACAGTTAGGGACGAGGGAGCTTAGTGACACAGAGTCACAGTCTCCTTAGTTATAAAAAGGGGGCCAGGGCCACATTGTACAATACTGTTCTGTCATAAGAAAGAATGAGCCACAGCCCCCTGCTGCCCCTGACCTTGAACACGTTAGCCAGCGTGCAAGGGGACAGACACGGCAGGCCCCGTGCAGGTCGAACCTGATTATATGACATATCCTTGGAGACAGAAAGAAGGTCAGTGGCTGCTTTGGGGTTGGGGTGGGATGGGGTGGTCATGGGAAGTGATGCTAATGAGTGTGGGGTTTCTTTAGGTGAGGAAAATGTTCTGGAGAGCAGATAATGAGGGTGGTTGGTCGCCCCACTGCCAAGACACTAAAAGCCACTTTAAAGGGGTGAATGACATGCCTGTGAATTATAACTCCATAAAATCAGCCAATCAGTGGGGACAATACGCCTAACTGAGGTGGTGGTGACGATCCCTTCTTTCCTGCAGCCCAAGTGTGTACAGTAATGGAAGGGATTTATGAACCAAGGGATGCGCTGACCCGTCTGGTTTTCCAGATGTGCTGCTCCAGGGAGGGGTCGTTGCGGGTGGGTTTGTTGAGACGCTCATGATACCCCAGAACTGTGTATTTCTTCCTCTGTCCCCCTCGCAGTGTGCAGGAAGAATTGGGGGATGGAGACCAAGTCTTTGACCTTTTTGTGTCTTTAAGGAGCATCAGGTTAATTACAGTCCAGGGAGCTAGGGGCAGTTTCTCAGCTGGACCTGTGCCCTGCCAGCCAGGGGCTTAGAACCCTGGTGGCATGCTTTTCTGGTTCCATGAGCCGGGAGGGCTTCAGGGGGCAGGACTTGTGACATTCCTAAGATGTTACCACAGGGTTTGTGCCTCTCTAGACTGAGGTCAGCTTGCAGACCTCATAACACCAGCTGGCTGTTTGGAACATAAAGAAAATAACTTGCAGCCGTTAACTGATAGGCACCAAAGGACTTGGCTGGGAGCCCTGGGGCTGGAATCTCACCCCGTGGGCTCCAGGCAGAGAGCTGGCTTCCAGCAGCAGACGTCTGTCTGCCTGCCTGCCTGCCTGCCTGCCTGCCGAAGGGCAGCAGGTGGATTTGATGCAGCAGTTGGAGTATTTGATGGCAGGAGCTTGAGGAAGTGAGGAGGACAGGCCGGGGAGCGGGAAGTGCAGGAGCCAGGTCGGGGTAGCAGGTGGCAGGGGCTGGGGGAAGGACGGTGGCTGCTGCTGATGTTCAGCAGGTATGAGCGTCACTGCATGTCACAGCCCATTTTGGAGCAAGAGGCCCCTGGAGAAACTCCCAGCTGTGTCTCTTCACAGCTCTGGTGTCCTGGGCATTTCCATGGAGCTTGGGTTTCCTGAGGGGTTGGTGGCGCCCAGGGTGGCTTTGGGGCAGGGCCTTCGGCACAGCCAACTCCCTGAAATGGGCCCTGAGGCCTCCCTGCCCTGGAAGTGCTCCCCGCTTCCAAGCATCTCAAGGGGTCCTCCCTGCCATGAGCCCCAGGAGCTGGGGGCTCTCTCCCCTCGGCGGGTGTCATTTCTCAGAAGGATGGTCTCCGTGCTGTTGCTACAGCAGTGGCCCATGGGGAGGGACGGACGGGAGTGAGGGTGGAACCCAGTGAGCCCAGGTCTGTGTTCATATCTGAGCCTCTCGAGTCACTTGGTGTGGAGGACCCAGCTTTCAGCTGTCCTCACTGTTCCACGGGGGGCACCATGCCCAGAGACTGCGTGGTATGGTGTGACTCAGTGGCCAGCTCCCCCGGCCCCCAGGCCCTGGGATCAGCACTGTTTCCTCTCTGCCCTTGTCCACCCAGCAGAGGCTGTGGAGCTGGCAGCCAGGGCCAGAGAGCAGGAGCCATAAAAGTGGGGCTCCCTGACCAGCAGCCGTCCTCGAGCAGGACACCGCCTTCTCCCAGGCTCTTTTGTCCTCTGCACCCGCTGCTTCCAGGAGCTGCCCTTTGTGTTGAGGTGTCAACCGATGCAGTGCCCTGCAGAGCCCTGCACCCCTGTCGTGTCCCCAGGTGGCAGTCCCGCAGTGGCTTGGCAGTCGCCCCAGCTTGGCGATCCAGACATGCAATGGTGAGATTGGTGGCCTCAGCGGGATCTCGGGTGGCTGCGCAGTGCCCAGGGCTCTAGGGCTCTCTGAGCCCTCCTCCACTCTCAGCAGGGTAGGGCTGTTCCTGCTTAAGGGCTTCTTCATCCTCAGCCCTCCCAGAACAGGGCAGCTCATGGGGAGGAGGCCTAAAGTCAGTGTCCCCGCCTTCCTGTTCCTTGAAACTTTGTCTATTTATAAAGTGAAGGTTGGGGAGCCCTGTGTCTGGCAGATGAGGTAGAGCTATTCTGGGGTGGGGACATGGTGGGGGACAGGCCCTTTGCTGCCTAGAGGCTGGTGGGTGCTGACCTTTTACACATGTCCAGAGCAGTTCCAACTCCAGGCCTTGGGGCTGTCTTCCTTCTACACCCACAATGACCCTTTTGCCCATGCTCCCCCCCATTATTGCTAGATGCAGATGGACAGGGTGGCAGGTGACGGTGGCCTTAGCTAGTTAGCCTTTTGGCTGCTCAGCAGGGACTTTCCTAGTGCAGGAGGCTGAGGTTGCAGAGCTTGTGAGCACCCAGGTCCCGGGGCCCTCTCCCCACCCTGACCAGAGCTCCCTCGTCCCCCACCAGCCACCCTCCCTTCTGCTGCCAAAGTCGAGGCTCTGCTGGTCTGGCTTGGAGCAGCTTCCAGATTTAATAGCAAATGCAGCTGGCCTGCGTCTGGACAGATTCCGCCCTCCGCGTCCGTACTGCTCACTCCTAAATTCCATCTGTGACGTCAAAGCCCAGCTAATCACGGAAAAACAGATTAAGTCTTGTAAACTCCTTCTCCCGCCTCCTAGTCAGGGAGTCTCAAGGAGCCACCGACCTCCCTGCTAGCTCCCGGCCCTGAGCCAGCCCCACCGCAGATCCTCCTGCAGGCCAGTGGCCCCTGCTGGCTTCGTCCCTCTCCCTGCAGTGGGAAGACCCTGGGGCTCCAGCCCTGGGGGCCCAGCCAGGTGTTTCTGTGGGAGGCCATGCCTATGGTTCCTGGGGTGACGACCAGTCACACCTCCTCTCTGGCCCTCTGCCTGTGCCGGGAGCCCCTGCCTAGGCACAGCGCATACCTAGCACCCTGTCCAGGGCTGGTCTCTCCTGCTCCCATGGCCTCCCAAGGAGGGAGCCCACCAAGTGGCTCCCACTCTAACATGTCTTGTCCTGTTGTTTCATCAGATACACCAATGAATATAGGACTGGGTGGCCTTTCTTGGGCCCTGAATTCAGGTGTCTGGAACCCAAGGCTTCTCTAAAGGCTGGGCCCACCTGCCATGTTTGGGGTCCCAAAGAGATTTTGTGTCCTCCTGGGAGAGGAGCCATAGGGACTGTGCACGTGGGGTTCATCCAGACCCGGCCTGACTTCCCTTGTAGAAGGGCCGCTGGAGACCTCTGTTTTTCCATTTTTCCTCTCCCTGTGCCGGGCCCAAAGCTGTCCTGCGCAAAGCAGAGAGGATCATTCTGCTACCCATCACAGCTCCCAGAGACAAGCTGGAGCGTCTGCTCCCACCCACGCAGCCCGAGGGGGTGTGCTCTGGGTGTCTGGGTGAGGCTCATGCACTGGCTTGGGGTTAGGATGGCTTCTCCACATGGAAGAGGTGCAGCCCTGCTCCCTGGCCTCGGGCACACAGGAGGAAAGCCAGGAGGCCCTGTCCTGCCCAGCAGGACTGTGTGTGGCCATCACCTGCAGGGGGCTTGTCCCTCTTCCTGGCCTCCGTGCTGAGGTGTCTGGCCTTTTCCCCTGTGGCAGTGGGTTTAGTGTCTGCACCTGAGGCCGGCACCCAGCCAGGATGGCCACAAGCCCTGTGTCTCAGTAACCCACCCTCCAGATCCTGCTGGGCACTGTGACCTGCTGAGTTGCCTGCTCCCACGAGTTGCACGCCAGCTGGCACTAGCAAGCACTTTTTAACACAATATCTCATTTAACCCACAAAACAACCCAACAGCACAGGGACAATCCCCCCCCCCCCGCCATTTTGTAAAAAATAAAATGAAAGATCGAAGAATTAAGCCATAGTGGGTCACATTGAGGAGCGGGCAGAAGGCTTAGCTGGTGTCTGTATTCATGTCACTAGTGGCCACCTTTGGCCATTGAAACACACAGTTCAAACTCTGCTGCTGCGCCTCTTTATAAAAATCAAGTTGTGCAGAAATGTCCAAATAGAATTTACCCTGATTCCACTAGTCTGAGGCAGCTCGTTCATGAGCATTTGAATAGTTCATTAAGGCTGTACACAAACAGACCTATACAGAGTAGGGATAATATTATTTTTAAGTTTAAAAATACATTTTGAAAATGAATATCAGGGCTGGGGCTGCAGCTCAGTTGTAGAGCATGTGCTGAGCATGTGCAAGCCCCTGGGTTCAATTCCCAAAAACAACAACAACAAAATAATAATAAAATTTATTTTTTTAGCATACCCATTACCTCAAATATGTAAAATTTGATTTTACTTGAATTTAGACACATAATGAACCAATTTCTGTTCTATGAAAATTGAAGAAATTATATTTCCACTGCCATTATCCCACTTCTAATTTTTGCTAGGAAATTGTTGAGTTTTTGTTTTGTTTTGTTTAGGTACTGGGGATTTAATTCAGGGGCCCTTAACCACTCAGCTATGTCCCAGCCCTTCTTATTATTTTTAAATTTTGAGGCAGCCTTCTCACTAAATTGCTTAGGGCTTTGCTAAATGCTGAGGCTGGCATTGTACTCATGATCCTCCTGCCTCAGCCTCAGGAGCTGCTGGGATTATAGGTAAGCACCACCATGTCTGGTTATTGAGGTTTTTATACTGTTTTCAATAATCAAAATTGCCAAGATTTCAAAAATATTATTCAGTATCCATCAGGATTTCTCTTATTATGACTTATCATTTGATTGGTTGGATTTCAGCATCCAGTATTTTTTTTTCAAGAAGACTTTATATATGTCTAAGCCACTAAATTTGTTTCAGAATGTTGGTTAACTTATACTTAACAGGAAATTTAGCTGAGTATAAAAATTTTGGTTCCAGCCCCGTGCTGTGGCACACACCTATAATCCCAGTGACCTGGGAAGCTGAGACAGGAGAATTGCAAAGTTCAAGTCAGCCTTAACAACTTAATGAGGCCCTAAGCAATTTAGTGAGACCCTATCTCAAAACAAAAAAATAAAAAGGGCTAGGATGTAAGTCAGTGTAGCTTAGTGGTAAAGGACACCTGCTTTAAATTCCTAGTACCAAAAAAAAAAAAAAAATCTGATTCCAGCCAGGCTTATGGTATTTTCCTGTAATCCTAGCTACTCTTCTGGAAGCTGAGTCAGGCCAGCCTGGGCAACATAATAGAGATGCTGTCTCAAAACAAAAACAAAGACAATCCCATTTCATAATGTCTTTCTCTTAGAATTCCATATGTATCATTCCACTGGTTTCTGAAATTGTGTTGCTGTAGAGGGATCCAATTCTCCCCACCTGTCTCCCTTCACCTCCCACTTATATGGTCTTTTATCCTTTAAGGTCGGTATTTTTTTTCAGATCGTGTCTTGCTCTTCCCCTGCTTTATTCTGATTTGTTTCCTAAGCGCACCAGTTAGAGTTTGGGTTGGATTTCCTTTTGCTTCTGAATCTGCTATTTTGTCTTATTCTTCTTCTCCATTGAATTTTTGTGACTTCTTCAAACCATCCACCACATCTCTAATTGTTCATGTTATGCTTTTTCTGTTGATTCATGGTTTAATATAGCTTTCTGAAAACATCGCTGATGCTTTTAATTTTATTTTTTCCCATTTCTCCCTTGAGCTCGGCTATCTTGCATTCACCTTTCATCTCTTTCTATTGTCAAGTAATTTCTTTTAAGTTCCTGTGTCTCACATGTTTGCTTCGGCAGCATATACAATAAATATCTGTATCTCTTTTCTTCCATCTCCCTGCTCCCTCCAATTTTAAACAATTGTATCTGCAGTCCCCTTGAGTGTCTAGAGAACTCTTTTGCCCAATGTCTTTTGGTTTTTCTCTGGACGATCTTTCTGGTGGTGTGTGCTCTTTGTTTTCTCTCCCTCAACACACAGGGATTATTATTTATTCTTTAGCTCCCTTTCTGCTTCTAGGGTGTGGAGAGTATAGGAAATGTTCTGGGGTGTGGAGAGCAGCGGCATTTTGGGCTCATCATCTGGAAGACTCTCTTGCTAGAGCTACTATCTACCCTTGGCCCTGGAGGGTTCAAAGCTCACGAGGTCTTTGTGTTCACGGCAAAGTTCTTTCTGGTTCTTGACCACCTGTGTCATGGCTGCACCAGCATGGTCTCCCCGCCCTCCCAAGGCCCTCTTTTCTCCTGGCGTCTCCCTTAACTGGACCCCTGGGTTACAATGTAGAAACGCCGTGATTTCTCCATCAGACTCACACCTCTTCCATTCCATAGTGAGATGTCACACCTCTCCGTGAACTCAGTAATCCGCAGCAGCACTGTTCACACCAGTCCAAAACAGAAATCACCCAAATGCCCATCAAGGTATAATAGTTGGCCAGGCACAGTAGTGCCCACCTGTAATCCCAGTGACTTGAAGGTTGAGTCAGGAGGATCGAAAGTTCAAGGCCAGCCTCAGTAACTTAGTAAGACCTTATCTCAAAAAATAAAAAGGAGTGGGGATGTGGCTCAGTAGTAGAGCACCCCTGAGTTCAGTCCCCAGGACCAATAACTTGGAAGGAACATCATGTCAATCACAAAAGAAGCCACACAGTGTGATTCCATGTGAAGTTGCTGGTCCTGTAGGTCAGAGGCAAGTGAATGTTGGCAATTCATAGGCTTCAACCTAATATAAGGCACACAACCAGATGAACGGCAGGACTGCCCATGGCTGGGGGACGTGGCCAGAGAGACATGGGGGCTGCTGGGGCTGTATGGTTTATTGTGTGGTTTTGCATTGCTGGGGATGGAACTCAGGGCCAGGCACGTGCTGGCCAAGTGCTCTGCCCCGACCTGCACCCCAGCCCCAATTTTCTATCCCTTGATGTGGGTGCTGGTCCTATAAATGAGTTTAATCATTGAAAATTCCTAATTATGACTGATGGTATGTGAACATTTTTGTATGTGTGTAATATTTCAAAATAAAGTAAAAAGCAGTCAGTGCGACAGCACACACATGTCATCCCAGCAGCTAGGGAGGCAGAGACAGGAGGATTGCAAGTTCAAAGCCAGCCTCAGCAAAAACGAGGCACTAGCAACTCAGTGAGACCCTGTCTCTAAATAAAATACAAAACAGGGCTGGGGCTGGGGCTCAGTGGTCGAGTGCCCCTGACCTCAATCCCCAGGACCCCCCACCCCAAAAAGTAAAAAGCCAGAAAACAAACAACAACAACAAAAAACAGGACAATTCCTTACCCCTCCCAGGATGCACCCCTGCCTAGATCTTGTCATTCTAATGCGAGAGCCGTGGCTGAGACTTTGAGAGGGGTATCTGTTGGGGTCCAAGGTGGAGTGTGATAGCCCTCAGGTTGTTTCCTCCTCCCAGCTCAGATGTTACTGGACCTGGCCGGTGGCCCTCACAGTCTGGGGCTAGGGATGTAGCAGTTTCCCTGCTCTCTCAGCCAAGTGACTGCTCTGCCTTGAGAAGTCCCTCCATGTTTGCAGGGAGGACAGTGGAACTGAGACCCTCTCTCAGGCCATCTCTAGCAGGA
This sequence comes from Marmota monax, assembly GCF_021218885.2. Lineage (NCBI taxonomy): Eukaryota > Metazoa > Chordata > Mammalia > Rodentia > Sciuridae > Marmota > Marmota monax. Next base: position 1,584,135 of record NW_026692583.1, read on the forward strand.
TGCCAGGTGCACTAGTGTGGCGCAGCTGGGGGGAAGCAGGCCCACGCTCTGTGTAAGGAAAGGCCAGTGCTGGACCAGTTGGGACATTGGTGCCCTTAGAGTGAGGCCCTAGAAAGGACTCCCAGGTGGCCAGCACCCAGAAAGCTCCAAGCTCATTCCCCAGGATCCGCTCCTCTTCCAGAGGCATCCTAAGAGGGCACCGAGCTTGCAGCCTTCCCAAGGAGCAGCCCAGCTGGGCATGGGGTGAACATGGCCTTCCAGGGCTTTCTGTGCAGGATGGCCTTGGCTTCTGTGTTGAAACACATATCCTGACACTCAGTGTCATGTCTTGTCTAGTGTGTGTCTTTCTCTCAGAGGGGGGACACTCCAGAAGTCTGTGATGGTCTTGACACTGACTTTCATGGGCTTAAGGGTGGGCCTGGCTGCCTCTGTCTCCCTGGGATTTGACATGGCTGTGCTAAGTACGTACTGATAGGAGAATGCTCTGATGAAGCAGCTCATGCTGGCCGCAGGGCCTTTGCTCATGCTTTCTTCAGCTGCAGCATGTCCTCCTTACAACTGCTTTCCTCCCCACATAGGCAAAACCAGTCAGGAGTCACTCAGAAAGGTGTTTCATGCCCAGTGTTGGTGTGCCCAGGGGAAGGCTGGGCAGTGTGGTTGGGGTGCTTACCAACATCTATGAGCCTGTGCCCCTACATGAACCCACACAGGCCCACTCTGGCCTTTCTGAAATAACCTCCTGGCCCAGCTCCACCTTCACAAAGGCTTTCCCAAGTCTCCCAGTGCCTGGGAGCCCTCCTGCCCTCCCTTATTCTGATGACACTCGTGGTAGTCATGGAAGCTGGCTGGTCTCAGCCCCACTTTGCTTGGGGAGCAACACAGGCCCAGTGACCTGTCCTGGGAGGCCACATGGCTAGTAGAGGCACTGTCCAGCTTTACAGCTGGATCCCAGAGAGGACCCCACACTGTGACCTCTGTCACAGTCACATGGCTGTTGAAGCTGAGTGCTCTAGGATAGAGGAAGGAGCAGATGTTGTGACACGGTCCCAGCTAAGCACCACAATCTCTGAGGCTCCTTAATGCCTCGTGGGCAGAGGCACAGTCCCTTTTCTCTAGCCCAGCCTCAGACAGAATTGCAGCCTCCGCGTTCCTGTTGCCTGGTGGTCCTCAGAATGGTTGTCTGGCCACTCCCTGGGCAGCCCTAAGCTTTGCCGCCAGCCCAGCTCCACAGGGTGATGGGCTGCCGTGGGCCTCTGCCGCCAGGCTGGGCCTGCACATGAAGATGTGGCCGCCATCTGTGTGGCCACAGCTCACCTGGCAGCTCATCTTTGGAGAGTGTCCTTATGGGCCTGGTCTAGACCATGCTCAAGGAGCCTCTGAAGCCTGAGACCCAAGCCAGTGCCAGCTGCTGACCCAGGCTCTGAGATGTCATCCCTGCTTTTGCTTGAGGGAATGGAGGTCTTTAAGGAGGGTGCAGGGCCCAGTGCAGGGTCCTGCACCACCCAACCCAGCGCTGCAGCAGCATTGGGGGGCCCAGAGCCAGGGCTGGGGTGATCCGATTTGGGTGTGCGTGCACATGGACAGGTCATTCACCAGGGAGACCCCAGGAGTGCAGAGGCGGAGACTTGGGGTTTCTGAAGGACACCTAGAGAGTGTGTCTGACCTCTTACTCGGGGATAGAATGGGACTGAGTCAGAGTCACTCAGGATGATGGCATCCACCCTAGGACATGGGGATCACGCCTGAGGCCCGCACACTGCGTACGTGTAGGTACCACGTGGCTCTTCCCTGCTCACCCAGGTCAGCCAACCTTAGGCTTCAGTGAAGAGCCTCACACAGAAAAGCCCTGGAGCAGCCCCATGGAACCTCAGCATCCCTCTCCTGTACTGCCTCATTTCATCCAGCTCCTTCTCTCAAGCATTGGGCGCTCTCTCCTTGGTGTGTGCAAGGAACTGTCCCTAATCAGGGGTCTGAGCCATCCTCTTGGCTAGTTGGAAGTTCATCCAGGTGTCAGATTTCTTGCTGCTTTGGCTGAGCAGGGCTTCTGTTTCACACCTTCCTGTGGGATGAGGTGCGGCCTGGAGGTTATAGGGACATCCCTTCTCTGTCCTGTGGCCTCGTGTCCAGCCACACTTGAGCAGAGCATGCAGTCCCAGGCGGGCGGTCCAGAGCTGAGTGAAGAGGAAATCCTGGGGGGCAGCCCTCAGCCTCAGCTTTCTTTACTTGGGCCCCAAATCTGCCCCTTGTCCCTGTCATCCAGACCCTGAAGGAAAGAGCAGCAGTGGCCTCTTTCACCTGAGCACAGCTCTTGCCTGGGTGGTGAGGTGAGACCCAAGGCTGCCCGGGGAACAGACAGGACGCCTAGAGAGTGTCCAGGGAATAGATACGTGGGCAGTCGGCTGGAGACAGGAAGTCCCTCCGCCCCAGGGCAGGAGTGGAGCTCCCGGCGGGGGGGGGCGTCAGGGGGTGCCTGTGTGTCCAGGTGGATCAAGGTGTGTCCAGTGGGGGAGTCTGTAGTCACAGGGCTCTCAGGGGGACCCCGCCAGGATCCTACCTGGCTCCAGAGTTTGTCTTCTCTATGGCCGACAGAGGTGCAAGCTCCTGGGTGTATAAAGTAGACAGGTTCCAATCGGCTAAGAGAGCGTGTATTCTGACTATTTAAAGCCGTCGGATGTGGGAACTGGAACTGGGGTCCCAGTGGGCTTTGGGCCGTGTTCCTATCTGCTATGAAGTAAGCAGTATGGGGTTGTTGGGGCTAACAGGGGCCATCTCTGACCCATTTGTTTGGTGTCCCCCTGCCCCGCCTCTCTCCCTAAAGGCCATATTAAAGGCTTCCTTCAGTCCTCTGTGCCTATCTTCCAATATTCTGGTAAACATACTTCTCCATCTTGCTGAGGTCCCTAATGCTTTAATGCCCCGCTGGTGCCATGTGCTCCGTGCAGATGGTGCCCTGGGGAGGCTGCCCGAGTGGCCGGCTCTCTCCACTTAGCTGGTGCCCTGCCCCAGCTGCCACCCTGGAGTGGCCTTTCTGAAATGCCCTCCTAGTTCTGCCAAACCCCATCTCAGAAGCCTTCACTCAGCTCCCATCAATGGCTTTGTGGGACCTCAGGCAGTCATGAAATGACGTTTTCAGCGAAGGCTGCGGGTCCGGGCCTGGCTCACAGAGGATGGCTTCCTAATGTGATTGCTTGCATTGAACTGAAACCAAACTTCAGATCCCGTGTTCTGCCGGGACTCAGTGACTCTGTTGCCCCTGGTGACAGGAGCAGGACCGGCTGCCCCCACACAGAAGGGCTGGCCTGCTGACTTTCAATTCCTCACGTCTGTTTTTCATCCTTTTATTTATTCGGCTTCTTTCCCACAATGGGCCGTCTCCATTTGCCACATCACAAGGGCCACCCACAGGGACTGGGGACCCGGGCTGAGGTTTGTCAGGACCCCGAGGGAGCTGTGCCCTCTGCCTGGCCCTCGGAAGCTGTCCTTCCCTCCCGGGACTATTGGTTGATCAGAGCGGACACACAGCCTCTGTCCTCCCAGCTCTGAAGATTGCTGAGCAGACAAGGAACAGGGAGGCTGAGGAGGCGAGGAATTCACTCGGGTCACCCTGCTGGCCCAGGCTGGGGTGGACACTGGAATTCTGGCCTGGGTCTAGACCAGGCTTTCCTCTGTGCTGTGGCATTCACCAGCCTTTGCAGAAAGTGACTATCCTATCCTCTCTCTTTCTCTCAGGGGCCCTTGGTGCATTCTGTCATGGTAAATTAAGGAGCCTCGTCTAGAAGTCCTAACTCGCAGTTCCCCATCGTCGGGAAGGCTGGGACTCCAAGATGATTATAAAGGAATATCGGATCCCTCTGCCGATGACCGTGGAGGAGTACCGCATCGCCCAGCTCTACATGATACAGGTGGGTCGGGGCCAGTGCAGACAACCGCAGGCCTGGACTAGATTTCTGGCTTCCAAGCATGATGCTGGGCATCCAGGCACACTATGTGGCACCAGAGTCTTTGGCCAGCACTGTTCTCTCAGGACTAACTCTGAGCCCAGGTCTTAGGTCAGACTGCAGCCACCAAGTACCCGGCCTGGGGCTTGAGCATCAGGCACTGGTTGGCCTGGCTCCAGGTCTGGTAGGTCCATTTCTGGGGAGAGTTCTCCTCCTAGTTTGCACACATGTACCCTCCCCCTGTGTCCTGGCGTGGCAGAGGAAGAGGAGCGGGGAGAAGGAGTGGGAAAGAACATTCTGGTATCTTTTCTTCTTCTCGTGAGTCTGTGAGTGTGCTGAGCCCATCCTGGGCTCTGAGCTCATGACCTCATGAGCCCTAACGGCCTCTGAAAGGCCCCTTCTCCGGAGACCATCGTACTAGGGGTTAGAACTTCACTGTGGGAATTTTCAGGGGACACAACATTCAGTCTATAGCACCCCATTTAAAAGTCAGGTACTTTTGAGGTCAGAGAGGTTCAGTGACTTACCCATAAGCACGCAGCCTGTCTCCTAGCTCTCGGACCCCCACATTACTATGGTTGCTGCCACTTAAACGGCACTGTGGGACACGTGCCTGGTTCACAGTCTCACGTGAGTGTGAGGTTCGTGAGGAGCCAGCAGCTCTCACCCATTCCCAGGAGACATGGCTGCTCCCTCCTCAGTGCCTGCCCAGCCTGGAACCCAGGATCCTGGCTGCTCTGGCCCTGACACCAGACCTCCCCCATGACCCCACCCACTGGGGTCCTGGCTGGGGTCTTCGCTCTGCAGGGTCTCCCAGTCCAGCTCTCCAGCCAGCCTCCTGCATGGTCCAGTGTGGCCTCTGCCCAACCTGTCTGTTTTCCTTCAAGCTGAGGGCCTTAGGGCCTCCCACTGATTAGGAACCTGCTTGGCCTGTCTCTGGCTCCTCTGGGCACACTGGGGCCTCTGGTCTCTGCCTTGGGCCAGCTTCTTGCTGCACAGTCACCTGGTCACCTCATCACGTGAGCTGTCGGGCAGAGGGGTGCTGCTGCTGGCAAGGCTTGGACCTCCCATCCCTGGGTTTACCTGGGTCGGGGGTATTATGAGCCCCCAGCAGAGTCTAGAGACCCAGCTCCCACCAGGGAGGAGGTGAATGGAGCTACAAGGATTGGCCAGGCTTGCGGGGAGGAGAGCAGGAGGTGGCCCAGCTCTCTGGGGGGCTGTTTGCTCTAAGCTGCTTCAGAAGGACCGCTCAATTCCCTCTCAAGCCACTTACCCCTTAATTATTTCTAGAGTGGGGAGAGGAGGAAGTTTAAATCAGGCCCAGCTCTTAGCACTCTGGAAACAGCTCAGCTCATTCTGGGACCAGGCCCATCTGCTACAGCTGCCATTTGTCCTGCAGCTTCTCAATTCCTGCCCTAGCAGTGAGCCCCGACCACAGCAGGCAACCCCTCCACTGCACCTGGCCTTCCAGGGTGGACGATGGGGGTCCAGAAGGATGTGCCTCCAGCCTCTGGATCACCCCAAATCTGCTTCTCTCCAGCACAGAACCACCCATGACTCTGGGCCCCTCCAAATACCTGCCATTTGCACAGCATCTGTCTTTATGTCTTCTGTGAATGTGGCTGTTAAGCAACTCGCAGCCCCTGTGTGATGGCAGACCTCCTCCACGCAGCCAAGGCCCTCCCAACCTGTGCAGTGCCATCTTTTTTCCTCTCCCTCTCTCACATTTTTTATCATACGTATTGATGGGATCATTGTTACACATTTGTTCATGCACACAGTATAGCAATATGATTCAGCCCTCCCCAGCACTCCCCACCTCCCACCCTTGCTCCCTCTCCTCCAGCCATTTCCCTCTGATTTTCATGACATCCCCCTCCCCACACCTTCCTATTCCTTTTTTCTCTCTAGCTTTCACGTTTGAGAGAAAACATCAGACCCCTGACATTCGGAGTTTGACGTATTTCACTTAACATAATGGTTCCATCCATCTTCCTGCCAGGACATGGTTTTGTTCTTCTTTACGGCTGATTAAGCTCCGTTGTGTACATCTACAACATTCTATCTGTTCACCTGTTGACGGACACCTAGGCTGGCTCCAAGTTTGGCCACTGTGAATTGTGTGCAGCGTCTTTTGATGAATGCTGAACTGTTAACCAGGCGCGTGGTGGGTGGAGACGGCTCCCCGCCTGCAGACCAGGAGCATCCAGAAGTGTCGGCCCTCAGGCCAGGTGGGGCCTCCCTCCCAGCTGAGTCCAGGTGGCCTCCTGGTACTAGCTGGGTTCCTCAGCCACTCTGAGCTTCCAGTCTTTCCCTGTAGTCCTTCTGGTCGGTAAGCACGTGGGCACACATCTTCTTTCCTCCCCACATAGGCAAAACCAGTCAGGTGTCACCCAGAAAGGTGTTTTGTGCCCAGTGTTGGTGTGCCCAGGCGAAGGCGGGCAGTGTGGCTGGGGTGCTCACCAACACAGGTGAGCCCGTGTCCCCTCGTGGACACACACAGGAACACTCCAGTTCTCACCACAGCCACCTCTCTGGCTGCTCTCAAGGCCAGCGCAGCCTCTCCTCTGAGACTAGGACCCCTGTGGGGGACCCAGGCCTCTGCTCAGCTGACTTGGGGTCTCCCAGCCCCTCCTCATGGCCCATACTGGCAGAGGCAGGAAGGTTGAGCCTCAGCATCATGAAGACACTATAGCCAGGGACTCCAGAGCAGATGTGTACAGGACCAGCTGGAGTCGAGGTGTGGTCTGTCTCCAGGCAACAACGCAGCTAAGAATCTCAGTCTTTTGGAGAAAGGGTGGGCTTTTAGGGCCCAGCTGACCCTCAGTTAAGTCCAGTCCTGGCGAGCGGGCGAGCAGGCGAGTGAGTCTCTCCAAGCTTTGCTTTCTTTGTCTTTTACATAGCTGGCCTCTCACAGAGCACCAGCTATGTGAGAACAGGAAGGGCTCTGGAAGCCAACTTCCTGTTCTACAGGTAGGAAAATTGAGCTCCCAGATCCAGGACTGGAACCCAGCTCCTCCAGCTCCTGGGTGGCCTCTCTGGCCTGGAGAGCTCTGGGACTCCTGTGGGGCTGCAGGGGAAGCTACTACCAGCCTCAGAAGTGGGGGTGCCTTGGCAGACAGGAGCAGGAGGCCAGCGAGAGAGGACAAGAAACCCCCACACCCAGAACAGGGAGAGAGGCAGCCTCTCCAGGCATCAGCACCTCCCCACACCTCATCCCATGAGAGGGTGCTGGTGGGAAGTGGCATGAGCTGTGCCCTCAGGCCCTCGGGTGGACAGGGAGGGCAACAGAGGCCAGTGGGGACCGCCAGATATGGGGACTAGAACACAGGCACTTGACTGCGTCCTTCCTGTCCCTGAGACTCCCGCTCACAGACAGAGCCCATCTCCTGAGGCCCTGCACATCCCACAGGGCCAAGGGTCGCTCCTCTGTTCCGTGGTCTCTCGGCCACTCCAGGGCCTGTGGCGCTCGCTCTTCCCAGCCCCACGTCCTGTCTTCCACTTGGCCCACTCCTTCTGCTCCTGCACTGGCCCCTTCCTGCCCTGACTTTGGACCTGGAGTCCTGGGGTCTTGAGTCCCTGTGGGGAAGGGCTCAGAGGTCTGAAGATGTCAGAATCCGCACCTTGACATGTGCGCGGTTTGCTGTGTCAGTTGGACTGTGTTAAACAGTAGCTGGGTCCACAGGCTTCTCTGTGCCCTGCCTGTGCGAGGGCTGATTGCAGAGGTGAATGGAGTGACACCAGCATGTCCCAGGAGATGATACAGATGCAGCCACCCCAAACACGGGCAGGAGTGGGGGAGAGCTGGGAGAGAGTGGGGGACAGGTCAGTGCACGGGCTCAGGCCAGCATGCCAGGGACTGGCATGTTCTGTAATGGGCCTTAAGAGGCAGCCTCATTTTCTTGAGAGAGTAGCAAGCTCAGTCCACCCCCACTGTGCTGCCCACAGCTGGGCAGCATCTGGGAAGAGGCCTTCCTCTGGACCTGCTACCATGGGAAGGTCTTGGAAAAGATGGACGGAGCTCCCGTGGCCACGCACCTCGCCCATGCCTGGGCAGCGCCCAGCACACACAGTGGAGAGTTACTGGCTGGGAACATCCACCAAGGCTCAGCCAGGGCTTGCCACCAAGAGAGGAGCAGAGGGGCTGGACCAGGACCCTGGACAGCTCTGAGGCTGCCCTGCAGGGGCCCTTGGTCTTGCGTCCTTCCCTCTTGGGAGCCTGGCAGCACAGCTCAAGGACAGGAGGCAGGGACCCGGTAGTTTCCTGAGTGGGCAGAGCGCAGCATGACTGGGAAGAGCATGCTCCCACGTGACACAACAGCCGCAGCACGCCAGGCCCACAGGGACCCAGGGGTCACCTGGGCAGGGCTGGCTGCCCTGGGCACACCAGCTCCAGAGTTCCTGATGACAGTGGCTAGAGCTTACTGACTCACTCTTCACTACACATCTGCTATGCGGAGGCGTCAAAGTGCTGGGTCATGCAGACTCTAGGGCCAGCCAGGACCAACTGTGGCCCTTGCCTGAGGGTGCCCCACTGTCCCAACCCCACAAGTTACCTAGCCATCCATAATGTCACTGGTGATGGTGGCAGCCCTGAGCCTGAAGCATTTAATCCTCCTGATGACCTGCAGAGTTGGTGGCAGTGCCCCCTAGGGGCAGGAGTTCAGAGATGTCAAAGAACTTGTCGGAGTATCCACAGCTGACCCCATGGAGCCAGTCTCTGGAGACCTGGCTAGCTTCCTTTGCACATTGCAAGGTCTCCTGTGGACCCCCCTCTTACCCTCTCTGAAATCACACCTTCAGGGGATTGGATCAGAGATGTCGTCTACTCCCTTACATAGCCCTACCCGCAGCATCCCAGGACTCAAGTACTCATACACATAACTCAAGGTCACCTTGGATCAGCCAGGCCAGGTGGTGTGATCAGCCCACAGTCACCACATGCTGGGGAAAAGTCTGGTAACTGAAGGCTTTGTGGCTGGGCAGGAGGCATGGAGGCCCCCTCTGAGAGATGAGGAGCTCACCTGCTGGGCATGGGGGGATAAGCAGGGGGTGCTCCTGTTTATCTGATGGCAGCTGAAGTCCAGCTACAGGAGCCATTGTGGGTGCTACCAGCTGATTGACTAGTGTCCCCCAAAATCCATGTGCAGCTGAACTTCGGCTCATGACTGTGATTTGAACTAGAGTCTTTACATATGTAATCTATTAAGAATCTTGAGATGAGGTCATCCTGGACTTAGAGTGGACCCTAAATTGAATGGCTATTGTCCCTATAAGAAGAGGAAAGGACAGGCTGGGTGTGGTGGCAGGTGCCTGTAATCTCAGCTATTTAGGAGGCTAAGGCAGGAGGATCACAAGTTCAAGGCCAGCCAGGGCAATTTGGCAAGACCTTGTCTCAAAGTAAAAAGTTTAAAGGGGCTGGGGATGTAGCTCACAAGCCCTGGGCTCAGTCCCCAGCACCACAAAACAGAGGAGGAGGAGAGGATGGAGAGAGGCACGGGAAGACAGGCAGAGAGGCAACTGATGTCACTCTGCTGAAGAAAGAGTCCCCAGAGCTGAAGGAGGCAGGGAACGGTCCTCCCTGGAGTCTCTGGAGGGAGTTGCTCTGGTAGGCTTGCCGGCCCTTCGAGGAGCGCCTGGGGAGGACAAGGTCTAAGTCCGCCTGAGTGGGGACATTTGCACAGCATCCCAAACACCCTGTAGACTAAGTGGAAGAGACCCCTCCCTGCTCCTTGTCAGCTTCCCCCCCCCCCGCCCTTCTGCACCCTGGCTGGTGGGGGATGCCATTAGAGACTCCTGCAAGGTCCTGACAGCCCTGGCCTCACGTCTCTTCTCAGAGCGGTTTTTTGGTAACAGAGAAGCATAAGCGGGGTGTCTTGAAACAGCAGGAGTTTATTCCCTTGTGGCTTAGGATCCCTGAAGCTGGGCATCAAGGTCCCTGCAGGGCCCCTCCCTGCCAGGCTGTGGGGGAGGGCGCTGCCTTGTCTTCTAGCTTCTGCCGCTGCAGGTGTTTCCTGGCCTGTGACAGCATCACTAATGACACCTGCAGAGACCCTAGCTCCAAATAAGTCTCATTCTGAGGTTCTAGGCGCACGTAAATGTGGGGGTGAGGAGGACATTCCAGCTGCCTAAACCAAGATGTGGGCAGATAGGTACCCCACACACTTTTGGTTTTAGGAACTGAGACCAGAGGGAAGTGACCTGTCCGGCCTATGGGAGTGGCCACAGAGGTGAGCTCAGAGTCCATTTAGACCTTCAGCAAGTATTTGCCAAACACCTGCCTTGTGCTTTCCCCGGGGCAGCCAGCCCTGTGGGCTGAGCAGTCCCTGGAATCAAGAGGGTCAAGGCGAGCTCTGCCACTCAGAACTGTGGACAGGTGACCACCTCTCACAGTCTCCTCCTCATTTGCAAATTGGGGTCACAGTAATACTGCCCCTTGCTCAAGGGATGGTGGGGCAGCTGAAGGAGAAGGTCATTTGAGGCATGGGCACAGTTGAGAGCATTCAGGCCGCAGGGGTCATGTTCACCAGGTGTCTGGCCCTCGGTCCAGGAGCCCTTTGAGAGGCAGAGGGATGGCACCTGACTTCATCTGTGCCTCACCAGGTCTTCTTTCTTCTGAAGCCTAGACTTGGGAGCTCTGGGCCATGAAGAAGGAGCACCTCTTTGTGCTCTGCAGAGGGTCCTGTGCTAAGAGCCACAACCGAGTCGGAATGGCCCCTGGCATTTTGTCAATAGTATTGGTTGAGAGGAGAGCCATTAAGATGATGCTGGATTGATTCAATTGTATATTAGACCTTTACTGGCCGGTAATAGGATGGCTCTTGCTGCAACGGGCCTGTTACTTTGGAGTTCCCGTTGAGTTCTCGCGGGGTTCCGAGAGTGAGTGTGCACGCAGCCCGGGGGAGAGATTTTCCGGTTGGTGTGTGGTGTGTCCCGGGAGAAGGCCGCATGTGTGGCTTTTGCGGGAGTTCGGAAATAAAGTAGTTGCTGTTTGAACCTACAAGGTTTTGTGGCGGCTCGGTTATTTGTGCCCAGCCAGACTGCGGCAGTCCTGCCCCAGGCAGGAGGCAGCGCCCTGGGAGTACCTCTGTGAGCACCTGTGCATATAGGTGTGTATGCTTAGCTTGGTGCCAGGTGTGAGTGTGTGGACACACACCTGCTGTTCAGGAAACTGACTGAAGACAGCCCTGACCATGCCGTCACGTCCCCATGACTTAAAGTCACCCACACCTCAAGCATGAGGTTTTCTGCATGAGCAGAAAACTGACCTTTGGGGCACAAGGAAAGTCATTTGTGGCAGAGACACTTAGAGGTGACTCAGATGTCATCTCTGTCAGACAGGGTCACCAAGCCCTATCCCACTCCTCACATTTGACCTTTCTTAAATCTTAGTGAGCATAGGAGTCAGGATGGGGTTTTCCCATGTGACTCACCTGTTTAAAGTGTACAGGTCAGAGGTCAGCATGTCCACAGAGATGTGCCATCACCACAATCGATTTGAGCACATTTTCATCACTCAGAAAGGAGCCGCTGTCCGTCCCCCCACTGCGCCCAGCCCCTGGCAGTGGCCTGCCTGCTTCCAGGTTCTGGGTTTGGGTTCTGGACATCTCATCTCAGTGGGACCCTGCAACCTGTGGCCTTCCCGGTCTGGTTTCTGTCATTTAATGGTTTCAGGGCTCATCCACATTATGGCAAGTACCAGTAGTTGGTTCCTCTTTGCCACTGGCCACTCCCCAACAGAAGCCCCCCATATTTGTTGATCCACCATCTGTTGGTGGACATGCAGGTGGTTTCTGCCTTTCGGCTACTACACTTAAATGTTCATCTACAAGTTTTTGTGTGGACACAGGTTTTCCCTTTTGCAGGGTGTATGCCTGGGGGTAGAATTTCTAGGTCGTGCAGCAACTCTGAGTTTGACTTTCTGAGGACCTGCCACTCTGTTCCACAGCAACTGTGCCACCTTACATTCCCCCATCCGCGTGTGGGGTCCGTCTCTCCACCTCAGGCCCTGCTGCTGTCTGTTCCCAGGGTCCCGCCTGGGGGTGAGGCAGCGCAGGGGGAGTGAAGTGCTGCCTCATCGTGGTTTGGGTTTGCATTTACCTAATACTAGTGATGCTGAGCATCTCTTCAGGTGCTATTTTGGCCATTTGTATCTTCTTTGGAGAAACGACTATTCACACCCTTTGACCATTTTTGACTTGGGTTGTTTGTCTCATTGTTGAATTTTAAGAATTCTTTATATATTTTGGATATGAGCGCCTCAAAAAAATTTCTCCCATTATGTAAGCTTCTCTTTTCACCTTCTTTTTAATGTCCTTTGGAGCACAGAGGTTATTCATTGTGTTTAAGCCTAGTTTATCTGTTTTTTTTTTCTTTGTTAATTGCTTAGGCTTTTGGCATTATTGTTCCGAGACCACTGCTTAATCCAAGGTCATCAAGATTCATGCCTGTGTTTTCTTCTAATAGTTTTATAGTTTTAGCTCTTATGTTTAGGAGAACGTGTTTTTAATGAGCTGTGAGCAGCAGCTGTGAGAAAGTCAGGTCTTTGGGGAGTTTGTGGACCTCTATGTTGCCTGGGGCCTGGGAGAATCCCTCCTGTCTGGCACCTGGCTGTGTAGCCTCACACCTCATTTCCGCCCCTGGCCCTCAGTTTCCCCAGGGCATCACACACAGGTTATCTCAGGATGTGTTACTGTCAGTGTCTTTGCCTTTGGAATCTCTTCCTCTAGAGACAGCTTCGAGCACATTCTCCTTCTGCTCTGCCCAGAAAAGCCCTGAATCCATGGGCCCTCGGCTCCTGGAGGTGCACACATCCCACATGTGTGCTGCGCACACACACACTGACACCCTGAGCAGTAGCCCAGCACATGATCACAGACCTCAGTCTCCCAAGTCATGTGCCAAGCTTAGGAGACTGGGATCAGGCTGTTTGGTAGCAGGGGACACTCCTAGGTGCCCCCTCCCTCCAGTGAGCCCTGTCCCTTCCAGCTATACTGTGAGCTGACCCATCCACCCCCCCAGCTGTAGAGTAAGTTAGATGTCAGGGCTAATGGTCAGGAGATGCTACTGGCCCCGCTGGTAGACTGAGTCACCCCTAGCCAGGGCAGCAGGAGAAGAGACAGATCAGAGGATGCTTGCTACTCCATCTGGAAGGAGCTGCTGGGGTGGGGCACTGAAGGGAGACAACCAGGCACATGGGGTCCCTGAGTGTAAACGCATTACCCCCCAGTACCCCTCCTGATGGCCTGGCCCACAGGGTCCCTGATGGCCTGGCATTCTGTAGGTGGGATACTCTGAGCTTTGGTACCAAGCAGCTCCCAGCAGGGCAGGGTGCTGTGCCTCGTCCTCTGTCTCCATGCTGCCCAGCTGCTCCCACATGGGAGCAGGGCTGTCCCCTGGGTGGGCTCCATCTCCTCACTGTGGGATGGGGCGGCAGCTCTGAATGCGGAGGGGACGTGGGCCTCAAGGGTTAGCTGTGTCTGAGGCAAGTCCAGAAGGCTCCACCAGGCTCCTGCTCAGGGAGGAGCAGTGGTTGCCCCTGGGGACCACCTCTCCCAGGAAGCCTCTTCCCTGGCTGCACTGGTTCCCGGTAATGCTGGCCTGCCCTGCATGGCCGCTGTCTCCATGTCTTGGCCCCAGCAGGCTCCACAAGTGCCTGTGTCTGATGTCCTGCAGGGTGACAGGGGACCTAGTGCTATGGCCACGGGAGGGCCTTCCTCCCCAGCCACATCCTCTGGACCAGCCCTTCTCCTCTGCCCTGCGATCTTACAACCCAGCTGCCATGTTAGTGGCTGATCCGAGACTAGAAAACGAGGCCAAGCAGAGAATCAGACATCCTGGCTCCTCGCTCTGTCCTTCAGGGAAACACCTGAGCAGCATGTGGGCTTTGGAGGCTGGAGGATCCCCTGCCCCACCCCAGGCTGGGCTGAAGCTGGCACCTGGCAACTGCAAGTAGAGGCGGCTGTCTTTCCCCAGAAGCCCTGCCAGGGGGCCAGTCAGCTTCCCCTGGCAAGTTGGCATTCCCCTTGGAACATGGCTCTGTGGCAGGGTCCCTCTGGCCTGGCACTCTGTAGGTGGGATACTCTGAGCAACCTGTAGCTGTTTTTTCCTTTGGTTTTGTTCCTAATTCTCTTCACTTTTTTTTTTTTAAGTTATGACACGATACCTTTATTTTATTTATTTATTTTTATGTGGTGCTGAGGATCGAACCCAGGGCCTCACACACGCTAGGCTCCACCACTGAGCCACAGCCCCAATTCCCTTCACTTTTTATTCAAGGATTTACATATGTAGAAAGGGTATGATCCGTGAGCACCTGCCAAGGTGGGTTCCCATCCAGTGAACATCTGTGTACATAGCAGGACATTCTCAGCCCCAGTAACCCCCCATGCCTCCTTGACATTGGAGCCCTGTTCCTAGAAAACAGCTCCCAAACTGTCATTCACCCACCATGTAATCTTCCCTTCTAGTGTGTTCGCAGAGTGCGTGACCAGCCATTACCACAGTGATTCCAGAATATGTTGAGAGCTGGGAGTGCAGCTCAGTAGTAAGAACCCACGCTTAGCACGTGTAAGGCCCTGGGTTGGCTCCCCAGCACCCCCAAGAAAAGTCCATTAGAATATTTTGATCACCTCAAAAGAAACCTGGACCCATTAGCAGTCATCCTTCATTTCTACCCCGCCTCCCAGCCCCAAGTCCCCACTACCCCACTTTCTGTCTCTGTGGATTTGTCTGTTTTAGACATTTCACAGGAGTGGAGTCACATCTGTGGTGTCTGTGACTGGCTCCTGTCATTCAGCACAATGTTTCCAAGTTGGCCCACCTTGAAACACATACATCTGAATGATATCCTTTGATGCAGGTGGAACATATTTCATTTATCCATTCTTTAGTTGACAGACAGTTTGGAAGAACTGGGGTCGTCTGAAGGCCTGGTGCACAAGCACAGTCTCCCCCTTTTATCTGCAGGGGATACATTCTAAGACCTCTGTGGTTGCCTGAAGCTATGGACAGTACCAAACTCCTACGCTTCATTTTTCTCCATACAGATCTATGATAAAGTTTAATTTACAAATTAGAGAGCTGGGCATGGTGGGGCATGCTCATGATCCTAGCTACCAGAGAGTCTAAAGCAAGAGTTCAAGGCCATCCTGGGCAACTTAGCAAGACCCTGTCTCAAAATTCAAAAAGAAAAAAATATATATATTTTATATATATTTTTTTCACAGTAAAATAAGTTTCAGGGAAAAGTTTAACTAGGCACAGTAAGAGAATAACAACGAATAACAAAATAGAATAATTATAATAGCATACTATAATAAAAGTTATTTAACACTTACAAATTGTCTATTTCTGGAATTTTCCATGAAATGTTTTCAGACTGTGGTTGACCTCAGGTCACCAAAATCACAGGGGCACTCAGTGTCTGTTCAGCCCCTGTTCTCAAGTCTTTTGTGCACGCAACCAGAAGTGTACTTGTTGGTCATGTGGTAATCCTATGTCTCTCTTTATTTTTTTTATTTTTAGATTTTTTTTTAGTTGTTGATGGACCTTTATTCTGTTCATTTATTTATATGTGGTGCTGAGAATCGAATCCAGCGCTTCACACATGCCACGCAAGTGCTCTACCACTGAGCCCCAGTCCCCCTGTGTCTCTTTTTGAGAAATCTCCAAACTGTTTTCCACCATTTTTGCATTCCCCCCATTTTATGTGCCCTCCCATCCCCAGCAGCAGTGTACAAGGGTCCCGGCTTCTCTATACCCTCTCCAGCACTGATCGTCTGCTGGGTTTTTGTTTTTAATCTTAACCATCTTAATGGTCCACTGTCTCTAGAAGTTTGATTTGCATTTTGCATGACTAATGGTGTCAGCCTCTTCTCACCTAGGTTTTCTGTTCTGCTGCTGCTTCTCTTTTTAACGGTGGTGGCCAACCACTGAAATGACTCTCAGACCCACTAATGGGTAGTGGCCCATGATTTGAAGAGCAGGCTAGACTTTCCTCTGGGCCTGGGTGTTGCTCTCTGTGCCAGGAGATGGACTTCTTAGTCATTTCTGTCTTCTCTGGCAAAAGGGCTGTTCAAGTCCTTTGGCCGCTTTTGAATTTGGGTTTTCTGTTTTGTTGTTGAGTTGAGTTCTTTATATATTCTGGATACAAGTCCCTTATCAGATATGGTATACAAATATTTTCTCATGTTCAGTGGATCGACTTCACTCTCTTGATGCTGTCCTCTGATAAACATTAGTTTTAATTTTTTTTTAATGTATCAGGGACTGAACTCAAAGGCACTCAACCACTGAGCCACATCCTCAGCCCTCTTTTGTATTTTATTAAAGATAGGATCTCACTGAGTTGCTTAGGGCCTTGCTAAGTTGCTGAGGCTGGCTTTGAACTTGAGATTCTCCTGCCTCAGCCTCCTGAGCCACTGGGATTACAGGTGTGCACCACTGCACCCAGCTAGTTGTAAATTTTGATAAACCAATTTGTCTATTCTTTTGTTGATTATGCTTTTGATATATTTAAGAAACCATTGCCAAGTCCAAAGTCATGAAGATGACCTATTTCCTTCTAACAGTTTCGTAGTTTTAGTTCTTACATTTAATTCTTTGGTCCATTTTCATTGTATTTTTGTGTATGATGTGAGGTAGGGTCCAACTTCATTCTCCCACATGTAGATATCCAGTTGTCCCAGCACCGTTTGTTAAAGACTAGTCTTTATCCATTGGATGGTCTTGACACTCTTGTCAAAATTAATTGACCAGTCATGCATGGTGGCACACACCTATAATCCCAGTGACTTGGGAGGCTGAGACAAGGAGGATCACAAGTTCAAAACCAGCCTGGGCAGCTTACCAAGACCCTATCACAAAATAAAGTCTAAAAGGACTCGGGCTGTAGCTCAGTAGTAGAATGCCCCTAGGTTCAATCCCCAGTACCTCCAATAAATAAGCAAATAAATAAGTTAATTTTAAAAATTAATTGGCCATTAGATATATGGTTTATTTCTAGGCTCTGAATATTATTCCATTGATCCTATGACAGTACCATACTGTTTTGATTTCTGTAACTTTGTAGCGAATTCTTTAGCCTGATATTCTTTGTTACCTGATATTGATATCGCCATTTCTGCTTTTTCTTTTCTGTAGTAAATGTTAATATAGGAAGTGTGAGTCTTCCAGCTTAGTTTTGTCTTGTTTTCAAGATTATTTTGGCTATTTGGGGTCCCTTGCAATACCATATGAATTTTAGCATTAGTTTTTCTTTTTTCTATATTAAAAAAAGGCTTCTGGAATTTCAGTAGGTGCTGCACTGGGTCTGTATGCTTCTTGGGGGATTATTGCTATATTAGCAATAGTAAATCTTCTGGTCCATGAACACAGGACGTTTTTCCAGTTATTTAGGACCTTGATTTCTTTCAGCAATGTTTTGTAGTTTTTAGTGCACAAGTATTTTTATGGAGCTACTTGATTAAACTTATTCCTAAATATTTATTCTTTCAGATGCTATTATAAATGCGGTTGATTTCTTAATATTTATTTTTTAGTTGTACACCAATATCTTTATTTTATTTATTTATTTTTATGTGGTGCTGAGGATCGAACCCAGGGCCTCACACGTGCTAGGCAAGTGCCTCTACCCCTGAGACACAACCCAGCCCCTGATTTCTTAATCTCTTTTTTGCAGTCTTTGTTTCTGTGTGTTGGTCTTGTATCCGGCCACTTTACTGAATTCATTTATTAGGTCTAATGAATTTGGAAGAAATTTGGGGGGGTTTTCTGTATAAAGTTCATGTCCTCAGCAAACAAGGACAGCTTCTTTCTGTCTTCCCAATTCAGATGCCTCTTACAATTTCTTTTTCTTGCCTCATAACTCTTCTAAAATCTCCAGTCCAATACCGAGTGAAAGCCAGAAAGCAGGCATCCTTACCCTGTCCTTGCCCTGGGAAACTTTCAGTCCTGGGACAGGCAGGAATCAGCAGTGCTGGGCCTCAGAGAGGGAATCTGACCACAGGGAGCTTGGGCCACATGAGCTTGGGTCTAATTTGGGAGGGTCTGAAAGGCCCAGGCGGAGCCAGCCTGTGGCCAGAGCCTTTCTTCCCATTCTACACTGGGGCTTGGCCTATGGGGCCCCAGTCCTGTGCAGAAGCTCTAACCACACACGTCATCATGCTTTTGTCCCCACAGAAGAAAAGCCGAAATGAGACCTACGGTGAGGGCAGCGGTGTGGAGATCCTGGAGAACCGGCCGTACACAGACGGCCCCGGCGGCTCAGGCCAGTACACACACAAGGTGTACCACGTGGGCATGCACATCCCCGGCTGGTTCCGCTCCATCCTGCCCAAGGCGGCCCTGCGGGTGGTGGAGGAGTCCTGGAATGCCTACCCCTACACACGAACCAGGTGCGCCGGCCTCCGCCCTCCTCTGCCTCCGTGGGAAGAAACCCTACAGATCCAGCAGTGGGAGTCTATATGGGCTCAGCCCCTGCACTCACAAGGGTACTAGGCTGTGTCCAAGACCGGTGCCCTGAAGGGCCCCAGGGCAGTCACACACAGAAGAGGGAGGAATATACCCTATGCCTCCCTCAAATGGAGGCCACAAAGAAGGTGGTATTCAAGCCAGGGTTTCTGAGAAGGCCCGAGGAGTGCAAACCAGGGGGCTTTTCCTGCTGTGAAGGAACGGAGGGTAGCCAGATGCGGGGAGTCTGCACTCCATGCTGAGCAGGGCTTCTCTCGGGTCTTCACTCTGTATCAGTGTGTGGCTAAGCACTGCTGGGGGAGGGATGGGGGCTGCTCCAGCCACTCCACGTGCTGAGCAGGCAGGGTCCCCACCCGCCTTCCAGGGCCTCCTTCCTTCCTACACTAGGGAGTACCAGCTGTTCCCCTGTTGCCAGAGCTGGCTCTTGTGGGGTGGGGTGGCGTGTCCTGGAGTAGGGCTCAAGTTCCACCAGCTCTGTGTACAGTGCCCTACCTGTGTGACATTGCCACCACCATGAGCATATGGACTCGAGACGCAGCTTCCAGAAGCTCCCTTCCCTGACTCCCCGCTGCCTAAACCCAGCCCTCCTCCTCAGTGGCTTGACTGTTCTGGGGACAAGGTGACAGTCCAGAGGAGACTGGGAAACCCATCTTGGCCAGGCCTACACTCCTGTCCCTCTCCAGCTGTGCCAACAGGCCAGGCGGCCACCTGCAGCCCCCAGGCACAGCCCCAATGGCCACCGTTTGCCCCCAGGTTCACCTGCCCTTTCGTGGAGAAGTTTTCCATCGACATCGAAACCTTTTATAAAACCGATGCTGGGGAGAACCCGGACGTCTTCAGCCTGTCTCCTGTGGAAAAGAACCAGCTGATGACAGGTGAGCAGGAGGCCCTGCCTGGCCGCTGTCTGTGCCTCCCCCACCGTCCCCCTCAGCCCCAGCGTGGCCCAATCCTGGAGGCAGGTTGGGGTCCTGCACCCCAGGACAGAGGCCTCTCCTGCTCACAGCCCTGCCCCTCCAGCCCCAGAAGGGCACCGGCGGCTCTTGGGAAGCCACCCTAGACTGGCAGCCTCACATGAGAGCCCGGGCCATGGGGGCCATGGCAGATGGAGGCTGTGCCCTGATGGCTCTGTCCCACAGCTGGAGCTGCCATGCAGGAAGCAGGACCCACTCACTGAGAGCTTTACTAAGGAAACCAGAGAGCAGGGTTTTCATGAGAAATTTCCACTTTCCCAAATGTTGGCAGATAATTCAATAAACTTAAGCCTAGTCAAACAGCAGGCCTCTGGGGGCCAGGCCCAGCTCCCCAACAGCTCAGCCGGCCGGGTCCTCCCAGTATGAGCCTGTGTGTAGGTGCCCTGGCCCAGGTGCTGGCCTGGCACCTCGTGTGGCAAGAAATGGACGGCGTCCCACTGCACACCCATCATCTCACCACAGTGGCCACCCTGCCCCATACATACCTGGGAAGTTCCCAAGTCCCCACCTCAGTCCACACCCCTGCTGCCAGGACACCACCTTTCCTGGGAAGCGTCTCCAGCCTTCTCTCTGTCCCATGAAAAGACCCTCCAGGGCCTCCTCCGTTATCTGCTTTGCCAGGTGGTGGGCACACTGACTGTGGGGCTTGTCGACATGACTTGAAAGGCACAGGCCTGGCAGTCAGGGAGCTACCCAGGGCGCCATACTTGCTCCCCCATGTCCCTTCCACATGCGAGGTCTGGGGCTCTCTGAGGATGTGGGCATGGAGGGTCTGGCAAGGGTGGGGTGCAGGCCAGGCAGGTGTGACCACTCACAGTGTCCCCCAGACTTCATCGACATCGTCAAGGACCCTGTGCCGCCCAATGAGTACAAGGCCGAAGAGGACCCCAAGCTATTCCAGTCAACCAAGACCCACCGCGGGCCGCTGTCCGACAACTGGATCGAGGAGTACAAGAAGCAGCTGCTGCCCCTCATGTGTGCCTACAAGCTCTGCAAGGTGGAGTTCCGCTACTGGGGCATGCAGTCCAAGATCGAGAGGTTCATCCATGACACCGGTGAGCACCCAGCCCCAGGCACACGGGCCGAGGCCCCGCTCCTCCCTGCCTCCCTCTCCTCGGCCTGCTTCTGCTTTAGTCCTGAAAGGTGAAGCCAAAGCCCTGTTCACCTCCCACCCCCACCCCCAGCTTATCTTACCTTTCATTATTTATTTTTTAAAGTTTACTCTAATTTGGTATGTATGACAGCAGAAGGCATTTCAATTCATATGACACATAGAGGGCACAGTTTTTCATATCTCTGGTTGTACATGACGAAGAGTCATACCATTTGTGTCTTCTTATTTTATTTATTTATTTATTTTTAATATTTTTTTAGTGGTTGATGGACCTTTATTTTGTATGTGGTGCTGAGAATCAAACCCGGTGCCTCACGCATGCTAGGCAAGCGCTGTACCACTGAGCTACCACCCCAGCCCCTTCTTATTTTTATTTTTTGGTACTATGGATTGAACCCAAGGGTGCTCTGCCACTGAGCCTCATTCCCAGGCCTTTTTATTTTAGACAGGGTCTGGCTAAGTTGCAATGGCCTTGAATTTGCGATCCTCCTGCCTCAGCCTCCCAGGTCACAAGACTTACAGGCACACGCCTCGGTGCTCAGCACCCCCAGCTTATCTTGGCCTTCCCTGAATGCTATGCACAGTTTCTGCTGCATGTGCCCCAGGCTCTGTTCTGTTGTTCCTGCCCCCATTTGTGAATGATAACGTGTAGCCTACACTCGACTCTGGGGAGTACTCACTGAGGGCAACCTCCCTGCTGCCCACAGGGCCCCTGGCTCCCAGGCCTGTTGGCTGTACCTGAGAGGCTGCCGGCCCAAGCCCAGCCCACAGCTCTGCGCCTCCTGACAGGGTGGAAAGTTCTGGAGGGCAGAATGTCTCAGACATTGTACTGTCCTTCACACCCACCCAGCCTTCCCAGAGCAGGTGTCCCCACAGATGCCTGGGCTCCCCACCCAGCAGGTGCTAGCCAAGGCCCTCACCACTTCTGAGCCCTCAGCACCTGCCCAAGAGGTCGCTGTATGTCAGTTCCCATCTGGTCCCGACCCAGGGCTCATAGCCCTACGTTTATTCCAGGCAGACACCGTGTGATGCCATTAGCAAGGGTGGCTTATCTAGATGGGACAGAGCCACACTCTGATAACATGCCTCACACCTGTCACGTTGGTGCTTGATGACCACGAGGGCAGGCATCCCCCAGCCACCGTGGAGGGTGCCCACAGCAGTGCTGCCTGACCTTAGAAGTCGGTGCTGCGGCGGAGCCCTGGGGCCCAAGAAGGCTGGCTTCTGCTCGGAGAGGCAGAGATGCCCTGTTGACACGGCAGTGTCACCAGCTCCACCCCCATGGCTGCTCCTTTTCAGGGAGCTACTATGTGTCCCTCAGCAGGGGCCAGGGCAGGTAGCAGGAGAAAGAAGACATCCCACCCCACTGAAGGGGACACATCCCTGCAGTCCAGCTGTCTAACCACATGGGAGCTCAGATCATCCCAAGTCACCTCCTTCTTTACCCAGGACTCAAAAGCCAGGATACATGTCCCCAGTTCTAAGCAGAAAGGACAGTGTCCTGGAGACAGCCTGGGTGTCTGTATCCCCAGCCCAGCTTGGCCATACCCGTCGTGGCCATGGTCCCCACTTCCTGCAGTGGAAGTTAACAGTTCTCAGCTCACAGGAGCGTGAGTGGTGGGTGGGTCTCCCACACTGCATGGCCTGCCTGGCCTTTCCCTTTCTCCACCCCAGGGATCCATTCATGTCAGGCTTCTCCAGGGTCAGCCCACTACAGGTCCCGGCAGAGCCCAGGCTGGGACCCTGGCCCAGAAGCCAGTGTGCCCCTCGGCCCTCCCTGCCCCACATAGCCTGAGAGCCTGGCCAAACTACAGGGATCTCCAGCCCCCAAAAGTCAGCTCTCCTCCCAGAAAAGAAAATGGGGCTGGAGGGGAGGGGACAGTTCTGACACCCAGTCCCAGCTCTGTCACATGGCGACTCTGCAGCTCTTCCCTGAGACTTGCTTTCCTTGTCTGAGAAGTGGGTGTAGTGGTGCCAGTTACACAGGGCTGCTCCAGGACAAGATCATGGGGTGCAGAACCAGGGAGGGGGCACGACACAATCATGTCTGCTGCTACGAACATTAGTGTCCTCCCAGGGAGAACTGGTGAACCCATGTGAGCTGGGCTTAGCATAGCCTCATGCTGTCCCACATAGCCTTAGCCTTCCCCCCTGGTGCTAAGCCCTTCCAGCCACCCCAGACTGAGGCCATTCCCCATATGGGTTGGAGCAGCCCCGTGAGGCCAGCAGACAGTCACAGAAAAGGAGACAGGCTCATCAGCATGGTGTCTGAAGCCACCCCACGGCTGGGCTGGGGATACAGACCTCTGGGGCCAGGAGGGTACCATGGCATAGCGAAGGTGGGCGGACACACCCCACAGGTGGCAGACCAGGAGGTGGGACTGGGGAGGGGAGTGCAGAGGAAGCCCTGTCATCCTGAGGCCTCTTGGAGGGCCCCTCTGCACTCTCCAGGAGAGCAGAAGGTGCGTGCCCTGGGAGCCAGGAGAAACGTGTTCCAGAATGTTCAGAGCCGCGAGACAGAAAAATGATGCAAATGAGCCAAAAGCCACTGGCAGGAAAAGGAATAATAAAATGTGGTGTTTCCAACACATAAATGCCATGCAGCCAAAAGCCCAGTGCCCCAGAGCCCCACATGGGCGTGGATGCAGGTGAAACTCACCCAGAGAAGCAAGTGGCAGGAGAGTTCACACAGCATGACTCGTACATGTAAATTTCAACCACAGCCCAACAGCCCAACACGTGCAGAAAAACACACCTGCCAAACGAGAAACCAAACAAGTGGCAGATGTAAAATCTAGGGCAGACTCTTACAGGGAGGGAACACGGGTGGGGAGGTGTCACTGGGACAGTCTATACCTTTGCTGGGTGGTGAATGTTTGGTTTCTTTTTAGTGTTTCTTTTAAGCAGCTTCACGGAGGCATGGTTTTGTGTGCCATGCAGCTTACCTGTGTGAGGACAGCCAGGTCAGTTTCAGGACAATATTCACAGCTGTACACTGAGCTCCCCATATCCTGTCACCCCAGAGGGCCCCTTGCTCCTGGCTTGTCTTTCTCCTTAAAAGCCATATGATTGTATCTTATTTTATTTGCATAATATATTCTTATCTATCTCACATGTAAAATATAGTCTTTTGAAAGCATTTTTTAAGCCAGACACCTGTAATCCCAGTTACTTGGAGACTGAGACAAGAGGATTGAAAGATGAAGGCCAGCCTCAGCAACTTAGTGACACCCTGCCTCAAAATAAAAAATAAAAAGCACTGAGGATGTAGCTCAGTGGTAAAGCACCCCTGGGTTCAATCCCATTTTGAACTTGAACTTGGACAGGAAAAGTAGACTGGCACTGAGAGAGGAGACTTAGGAAGTCCTACTCTACTTCCCAAAGGGCAAGGACTTCCCCCCAAATTAAAATCTGGCTTCTGACCAGACACCTTACCTAGGAGGCCCCTCCCCTCTGAGTGTAGAATCACTGTGAGTTTGTGAGGCCATCTGGGAGCCAGTACCCTCATTTTCCAGATAGAAAAGATGGGGCACAGGCAAGCAGTGCCTCAAGTCTGACCTGCAGCTCCAGGGTAGCCAGCCTGGGGCTCCTGTTTCAGTCTCAAACTGACGATTCCCCTGCACCTACGCAGGCCTGCGGCGGGTCATGGTGCGGGCCCACAGGCAGGCCTGGTGCTGGCAGGATGAGTGGTACGGGCTGAGCATGGAGAACATCCGGGAGCTGGAGAGGGAGGCGCAGCTCATGCTGTCCCGCAAGATGGCCCAGTTCAGTGAGGACGAGGGGGCCACCGAGCTCGCCAAGGACCAGGACACCCAGGACCAGGCATCCGGGGTGCCCCCTGAGCCCAGCAGCAGCCACGGGGAGCCCCTGGTGGGGCGTGGCCTGAAGAAGCAGTGGTCCACGTCCTCTAAATCGTCACGGTCATCCAAGCGGGGAGGTGAGCCCCAGCGCCGCCTGGCCATGTGGTGTCCCTGTCTGCCCTGCCCCCCAGGCAGCCTGTGCCATTGCTGGGTTGCTGGGCCTTCCAGCTCTGAAAATGGCCTCTTTCTCATGGACATTGTGAAGCTAAGCCTGCTGGTGACAGCCTTCTCTGACTGGCACCAAGCCAGGCCTAGCTGCAGTGAAGCCAGGTCCCCCCACCCCAGCAGGCCCCACCTGAGCACGTGTACGGCCCAGGGTGAGACGGCCCCACCTGAGGAGCAGGACTGGCGGCTCCCTGACACCTGCAGGAGGCTTCACCTCCCCCGGGAGCCTACAAGGCCTAGGAGGAGGGTGAAGTGGAGCTTCCCTTCGCAAGCCCCCGCTCCCCGGACCTGAGTAGTGAGACACGCCCCGCCACCCCCCACTGCCCTGCAGCATCACACCCCATTTGTGAGGCTGCTGCAGCTCAGCTTAAGAAATCTCTTCAGGGTCAGACCCAAGCCTACCAGAGCTCAGGTCCTGGACTCAGACCCCATTTCCTCCTGCCCCACGTTCTCCCTGGACCTCCCTAGGACGGCTCTGCCCATGTCCGCCTAAGCCTCAGGTTTCCACCTCCCTGCTGTTGCCCGCTCCGCAGAGCCACTGGCCCTTCCGCTGCAGGCCAGACAGTCAGTCTGGGATTTTGCCTTGCAGCCAGCCCTTCCCGCCACAGCATCTCAGAGTGGAGGATGCAGAGTATTGCCAGGGACTCTGACGAGAGCTCAGACGACGAGTTCTTTGATGCCCATGGTAAGTGGGCAGCTGTGCGCCCTTGGCCTTCCTGGGAGAGGCAGGGAGGGGTGTGTGAGGGTGGGCACAGGGTTTGGAGGGTGACTTTGCCTCACCTAGGGGCACGTTCCCTTGAGCGCCAGTCTCAGGCTAACCTACCCAGAAGTTGAGATGTACCTGTGGGCCTGACTGGAGGGGGCTGCTCTCTCAAGACCACCCCAAAAGGACATGCAAGTCGCACGGGGACATTTTTCCATTTGTGAATTTATTTCCATAAGAAGTATAACTTACAGTGTTATAAATTTTTGTAGTTACTTAATCTTGTACTTAACCTTGTTTATTCCTGATTAAATTAATGCCATTAATGTAAATTAAATATGCACCTAAAGTAGACACTTTAGAAAATGCAATAAGCAGAAATAGAAGAACTGCTCATTTCCCCTGATCCTGGCATAAACACCAGAAGCAGCCTGTGCCGGAAGACGTGAGTGGGGCCTCCTTGCTCAGTGCCTTTGCTGTCCCCCTCAGTGAAGCCAGAGGGACCAGCGGGCAATGCAGGGAGATGGCCCTCTGCAGGGTACCTGGCATGGCAGGGCCCAGAGACAGGGATGTGTCCACAGGCTTGCACAGGGCAGGGGCAGTGAGAGCCCTCTTGTGCCACCACCACGACTGGGAGGAGCAGGGGAACCAGCTAAGTGTGACATTTCAGTTAATTGGCCATCAGCCCGGAGGGGCAAGGATGTGGGGAATAGTGTCCAGGCAAGAGAAGGTTCTGGGTTTACTCTGGTCCAGACAGGCTGCTGAGGTGGGGAAGGGGTGTCTTTGGTGTCCCACTCATCCCAGGCTGGCTCTTTGTCCCTGAAAAAAGGAAAATACACAGCTAGTGTAGAAAATGGTGTAGAAGCAAAAGAGTCCTGGGGAAACTGGCCCAGGAGCCATTCAAGGCCAGAGGAGGGGGCCAGCGGGAGCCCAAACCCAGACAGCTGCTGGGCCCCAACAGAAATCCCAAGAAAGCAGAGAGGAGCACCAGGGACGGAGCTCATGGTGGCTCTGGGTTAGTCCCCGCAGGAGAGGGGAGGAAGGCAGGGGCGGCTGCAGGTGGACACAGCAGCACTCCTCGCCAGCTGCTCCCTGAGCTGCCGCTGTGGACGTTAAAGACGTCAGCTGGTGAGGGATACACGGGGTATGGCTCAGCCATGAAAAGGAAGGACACGCTGACAAGCCTCCAGCAGGAGGGACCTCAAGAGCACGACACTGTGTGAGAGAGGCTCGCCACAAAAGACCACGTCGCGTGGCGTGGTGCTGCTAAGTGACCAGAATAGGCAAGCGCAGAGAGAAAGGACTGCTGGCCAGCGGCTGCCCAGGGAGGCCGGGGAGGGTGGCCACTCTTGGCTGGGGTTTCTGTCCAAGGATGATGAAGGGCGCTGGCCACGCAGCTTTGCAAAGACACTAAATACCACTTAAAATGGTTTACACGGTGAATTTTATGTGGTATGACTGAAAAAACAAAACGGTCGGGTGGTGTCAGCTGCCTGGCTGTCCTGGTGAGGAAGGGAGCGAGCAGGAACAAGATGCACTGGGCGAAGGCCGGGGAGCTGGAGGCTCCTGGTGTATCCCATCCCTGCTGAACACCCCCCTCCACAGAGGACCTGTCTGACTCGGAGGAGATGTTCCCCAAGGACATCACCAAGTGGAGCTCCAATGACCTCATGGACACCATTGAGAGCCCAGAGCCAGAGGACACACAGGGTAACCCACCCAGCTCTGGCACAGTGCTAGGCACCCCGGGGCGAGGGTGGGGGGGACCCAGGGCTCCAGTTCCCCTTGTGGCGGTTACAGCCTCTGCGGGGCCAGCTGCGCCCTGCTCACCGAGGCTTCTGTGTTACAGAGAGTCTGTATGGCCAGAGCAGCCCAGAGTTCAGGGTGGCCTCCAGCGTGGAGCAGCTGAACATCATCGAGGTGGGTGCCTGGGAGCTGCCATCTAAGGCTACCTGGGAAGGGGCAGGGCTCAGAGGGACAGTCCAGGGGCACAGGAGGCGGAGCCCCGCACTGCACCTCACCCCTGCGCAGGCCCTGGAGGCTCCTTCCTTTGCCACCCTACTAGGGAGGTGCCCGCCCGCCCTCTCTCTGAGGCCCCTGAGAACCAGGGACAGCAGACAGCCCCCCAAGAAGACCTTGAGCAAGTTGCACCTGTGGAAAGTACAATGAGAAACTTGTAAATTCCAGATCAAAAATAAGATCCTCGCCTTGTGCCCAGCCTGTCTGAAGAGCAAAAGACAGAAGGGGAGGAAGCAAAAGCCCCCCAGGCAGCAGTGATGTGGCCACGGCTGCAGGTGGCCTGCAGGGGTCAGGCAGCGCTCAGTGTGTCCAATAAAGCTCTTTGTGGAACCTGTGTCCGCTTCGGGGGTTCTTTGCTGGAGCTCACGCCCCCCTCCACCTGCGGGCCGTCAGAGCTGTTTGCACTGGGGGCTGAGTCCCAGGACCAAGCTACCTAAGGTGGATCGGCCCCTCCTCGGGTCGCCTGGGGAGTCTGGCGCAGGAGCATCCCCACCTCCCCACCTCCTGGGGTTCTCTGCTCTCAGGTCTGAGGACAGTGGGTTTTGCAGCAGGGGCAGTGGGAAGGGAGACGGATTTCCTTTGCTGCCTAAGGTGGATCAAGCCAACAGGCCCCTCCCCACCTGCAGTGCACACAGCTCTGACTACCCCCCAGGGGAGGGCGGAAGGGGCCTGGGGCTCGGGACCTGCCTCTGGATGTGCAGTGGAACCCAGCACTGATCCTGGGTGCTGCCGTCCCCAGTCAGACCCCCGTGCTTGCAAAAGCCCCCACACGGCAGCCTTTCCTGACGGAAGCAGGCAGCTTTATGGAGACACTGACCAGGGGTGGGGCATGACCCGGCTCTCCAGAGCTGTCCCCACGGTTCCCGGGGGCTCTGTCACCACTGGGGCTCAGGCAGGTGTAGTTCCTATGTCAAGCTGAACGTGAGGATGGGTGTCTTTCTGGAGCCTGCAGGGGTCCCTGAGTAGTCCCCAGTGCTGGGTCCAGCCAGACGGGCACAAACAAGACTCAGCCCTCAGTCACCTGCACTGCCTAGGGGACCAAGCACTGCTGGACAAAACTCCCCTGCCTTGGACATGTCTTATGCCTTCTCCTACTGTGTTGGAGAACCCCTTCTTAAGTGACATGGATGGGGCTGTCCAGATGTCCCCCTGCCAGGCCAGCCACCAGTGGGCAGTCCCCCTGTGTACACAAAACCCCATGGCCCACACCTGGCTTTAGCACCTTTTTCTGTCCCCTGCCCACGCCCCTGAGGACGACATGGCACACACAGCAAGGACAGCCCAGTGGTCCCTCACTTGCATCTCCTGGCCACCCACAAAGAAGCTTAGGAAGGGAGCAGGGGAGGCCTGGGGGCAGGGCCACAGCCTGTGGCCCACAGCCCTGCTGAGCTTTGGCAGAGGCTTTGGGCAGTGCACCACAGGATGGTGGCCCAGTCCCCAGGCCTCTCCTGGGCCCATCACCTTGTCTCTAGAGGACAAGCAGTCTACACATACCTATGTGATCTAGGGTCCACTCTGACCTCACAGCAGTCCTGGCCAGCAGGAAGGTGGGATCATGACCTTTGTAATCAGGGCCACAAACCTGTATTGTCATTTCTGCTGAATGTTCTGGAGCCCTGCCTCTGCCACGGTGTCTCTGCTCTTGGTGACCTTGGTCTTAGATTCCAGGAATAGCAGGACCTGGAGACCTAAGGACCAGAGGAGGTCCAGGGAGAGCTTAGCACTGTAGACAGAGTGGTCGTAACACTGCCCTGACCCTGGCCACTCCTAATAACTCCTGTGACTCTGAGCCAGTGGTGGCCCTGTCTGCTCCA
This sequence comes from Marmota monax, assembly GCF_021218885.2. Lineage (NCBI taxonomy): Eukaryota > Metazoa > Chordata > Mammalia > Rodentia > Sciuridae > Marmota > Marmota monax. The sequence continues at coordinate 1,613,191 of NW_026692583.1, forward strand.
GCCAAGACAGACCCTTGCCTGGACACCCATAGGAGCAGCAGGCCCCAGAGGCCAGGCCCGGCTGAGCTTCTGCCTCTTCCCCATGCCAGGAGACCAAGCAGAAGCCACTGCCTTTGCCTCCCAGAGACATGGAGCTTTCAGAGGAGAAAGCTGACCCCCCACACCCGAGTCCTCTGTGCCCGTGGTCAGGCCTCCCTGCTCCGGGCTGTGGTCCTTGCAGGGGTCTGAGGGACGGGAGGAAGCTCCCAAACCCCAGGCTCCATAGCTGGGTAACCAAAATTGGAGCCCTCAGAAGGAGCATTTGGGCCTCCCTACAGTGTGACAGGGGCCTGGCAAGGAGTTGACCCCCTTCCTCGCCTGTGCAGGACGAAGTTAGCCAGCCACTGGCTGCACCGCCCTCCAAGATCCACGTGCTGCTGCTGGTGCTGCACGGAGGCACCATCCTGGACACGGGCACCGGGGACCCCAGCTCCAAGCAGGGAGATGCCAACACCATCGCTAACGTGTTTGACACCGTCATGCGTGTGCACTACCCCAGCGCCCTGGGCCACCTTGCCATCCGCCTGGTGCCCTGCCCCCCTGTCTGCGCCGACGCCTTCGCCCTCGTCTCCAAGTGAGTGCCATCTGCCTGCTGTACCCCTCTGCCCACAGGGAGGGCATCACAGAAGAATGCTGTCTCCCACCTGCCCTGAGCATCGGTGGCCCCCCAGTCCAGATGGCCCGAGCTGTGTTGAGCCTCCTCTGCCCGGAGGGGGAGAACCTGCGCACGCAGCCTCAGCTTGGAGTCCAGGAGCTGAGTCCAGGGCTGAGTCAGTTTCCAATTCTGTAACGTCAGATGCAGATCCAGTTGGCAGCCCTGGGCCCTGGCGGTGGCCCCGGGCTGGACCTAGGACTGTCCATGAGCACTTGGGGCCAGGTAGCTCTGTCTACCCTGCGGCCCCTCCTGACCCAGCCCCTCTCCCTCAGCCTCAGTCCCTACAGCCACGATGAGGGCTACCTGTCCAGCAGTCAGGACCACATCCCCCTGGCCGCCCTGCCTCTGCTGGCCACTTCCTCACCTCAGTACCAGGAGGCAGTTGCCACAGTGATTCAGAGGGCCAACCTGGCCTACGGGGACTTCATCAAGTCCCAAGAGGGCGTGACCTTCAGTGGGCAGGTAACTGGTGGGAGGGTGGAGAAGGAGGACCCTGCAGGGCTGGCTGGAGGACGGGGTCTTCTTTCCCAGCCAGCAGGGTGGAAACGTGGGCCCGGGCCTCTCCTGCCTGCAGGTCTGCCTGATTGGGGACTGCGTTGGGGGCATCCTGGCATTTGATGCCTTGTGCCACAGCAACCAGCCAGTGTCTGAGAGTCAGAGCAGCAGCCGCCGCGGCAGCGTGGTCAGCGTGCAGGTACCAGAGCAGGGCCATGGTGGTGGGATGCCCCTCCCTTGGCCCCAGACCTCCACGGAAACGTGTGTCATGTAGAGCAGCTGCCCTTACCTGCTTCAGGGCACCTGGCCACTACCTGGCCCCATGTGGTGGCCCACAAGCAGAGTACCCGGCAGAGACTCTGAGGTGAGCTCACTCAGACCCTCAGCCAAGCTGCGTCTCTTCTGTCCATCAACAAACATCACCCAAGGCCCTGAGCCTACAGGCAGGACCTGAGTGCACAGAGAGGCCTGGGGAGCAGAGGAAGCCCAGTGTCTCTTGCTGAGAACTCAGGGAAGGTGCCCGAGTTGCAGGTTCACCCTGGGCCCCGAAGAAGCCAGGGGAGTACTTCTCAGAATCCATAGGAGCTGCCAGCCCTGGTACCCAGAGGTGGCAGAGCAGGCACATGGCAGCTGGAGAACTGTAGCATGGCCGATCTAAGAGAGCATGTGGCTTCATAGGCCACAAACCAGGTCTGCACAGATGGAGTGGGCTCTAGGCCGGGAAATGTGATAGGGGACCCTGTCTGTTTCCCAGCAGGAAGGGAAGACACAAGTTCCCCTGCCGCAGAGTGGCCAGCAGCCTGGGGGAGGTCTCCCAGGTCTCAGGTGGACAGATAGGCCAAGAATGAAGGTTGCTAGGCCTGAGCTGCAGGCTGAGGGGCAGGAGACCAGGGTGTCCCCTCTGCTTCCCCGCTGGCTTCAGTGGGAAGCCTGAGCGGGGCATCGGCCGGCAGGAGGGAGGGGCAGCTCCAGGAGGTGGCCACCCAGCAGTGAGCTTCCGTGGGGCCATTCCAGGATGCTGAGCTGCTGTCCCCGGGCACCCTGGGGAATGCAGCCCACGGCTCCAGTGGCAGTGGCGGCGGTGGCTCCAGCCTGGAGAGCAGCCGGCACCTGAGCCGCAGCAGCACCGACATCCCCCGCAGCACTGGTGCCGAGGACTCCAGAAGGCAGCTGCCCCGCAAGAGGAGTGACTCGTCCACCTACGAGCTGGACACCATCCAGCAGCACCAGGCCTTCCTGTCCAGGTGGGCTCAGGGGACAGGCCAGGTGAGGAAGGAGGCTGCAAGAGGGAGGGGGGCATCGCAGAGTCCCTCTGGAATCAGGGACTGGGGTCTCTGAGGTCCTGGGGGCTCTGCCAGGTGCCCTGTTGGGGCCCCTCTGGCTTATTGGGTACATGGTCTGTGTATGCCCCAGGCCACCTTGAGCCACAGGAAGCAGGTTGTCCTGGGGAGGTACAGCTGAACAGGGGCAGAGCCAACCAGGGGCAGTGTGGCCTCGGTCAGGGATATCCCAATGGTGGTAGGCTCCCTGGAGAGGCCACTGACAGTGTCCCCACAGGTGCTGGGCAGCTGTACCCTCAGGACAGCACAGGGCAAGTCCCTGAAGGGGCCATCAGACCCAGCCTGTCCCTCCTAGGCTGAGGGAGGGTGGCCCTGAGAAGGACTGGGTGTGACCTGGCACATCCCACCACAGCCTGCATGCCAGTGTGCTGAGGAACGAGCCCGGCTCCCGCCGCTCGAGCAGCTCCACCATGCTGGATGGCGCCGGCGCCCTGGGCAAGTTTGACTTTGAAATCGCAGATCTCTTCCTCTTCGGGTGCCCACTGGGTCTGGTCCTGGCTTTACGGAAAACCGTCATCCCTGCCCTGGATGGTGAGAGCCTTGTGGGGCAGGACAAGGGGCACGAGTTGGGCAGAGATCTCAGTGGACCCCTGACACAGGCCATGGTGATGGCCTGGGCCTTTTCCTGTCCCCATCTACAAAGGACCTTGGCCTCTTATTTCTGCTCCACCAACCCAGTCACTGGCCCTGTCCTCAACACCTGCTGGTCCATTCCCTTTCCAAGGTGTCCAGAGCAGAGGACATGGGACAGTGGAGGTCCAGGAGAGGGAGGCACAGCCCAGGGTCACATGGGGACAGACTAGCCTCCAGGTGTCTAGTCTCCCTTAGAGTTTGGAAGTTCGTCACTGTACATCCTCTCACACTCGCACACTTGTTCTTAGTAGGTCATTATAACTTTCTCAATTAAAAACTCTGTGAGAGCTGGCGAGGTGGCACACACCTGTAATCCCAGCGGCTTGGGAAGCCGAGGCAGGAGAATAGGGAGTTCAAAACCAGCCTCAACAACAGTGAGGCGCTAAGCACTCAGTGAGACCCTGTCGCTAAATAAAATATAAAATAGGGCTGGGGACGTGGCTCAGTGGTCGAGTGCCCCAGAGTTCAATCCCTGGAACCCAACCCCCATCCGAAAAAAAAAAAAAAGAAAAGAAAAAAACTCTGAGAGCCACAGGGCCCTTTGTGTCCAGCACTGGCCCAGCATGCATGTGATGCCCAGGTGCCATCCCAGCACCCACACAAGACATTCCTGGTCCACAGAGGGAAAGTGACCCAGCCAGATCCCAAACTGAAAGGCATGCGCGGCAGAGACCACCTGGGACCCAGGCCCCACCCACCACCCAGTCTCCTTTCTCTGCCCCAGTTTTCCAGCTGCGGCCAGCCTGCCAGCAAGTCTACAACCTCTTCCACCCCGCCGACCCCTCGGCCTCCCGCCTGGAGCCCCTGCTGGAGCGCCGCTTCCATGCCCTGCCACCCTGCAGCATCCCCCGCTACCAGCGCTACCCGCTGGGGGACGGCTGCTCCACGCTGCTGGGTGAGAGGTCCCCCCGGGAAGGTGACAATCAGCACCCTGTTCTGGAGGGTGGGGCGGCCCAGGTACGAGAGGGTCAGCAGGAGGACACCCCTCCTGAAGGGCACCTGGTGCAGGAGCTGCTCCTTCCTGGGAGACATCGGTGACTTCCACCTTTCAAAGGGCGTGGTCAGGGCTTCACCCCTTGGGAGCAGGCAGGAGGAGGACCCTTGCCGGGTTGGGGGACCGGTAGGCTGGGCCCTCGCATGGCAGGCAGTAAGCCCAGAGATGGGGCGCTTGGTGGGTGGGGCCCCCCACAGAGCCCCTCCTGTCCCCCAGCCCCAGCGTGTGTCCCAGCATCTTGTGGTGTCTGGTCCTCGAGGAGCCGGAGTCTACGTTGGTGTGTGTACGGACAGCCCATGCAAGTGTCTGTTCTTGTCCTCTGTTCTCTCCCATCTGCCTCTAGTCGAGACCGTGCAGAGAAACCCCGAGCTGGTCCTGGAGGGTGGCCCCCTGGCCCCTCTCCCCCATGGGGACGGCTTCCTGGAAACCAGTATCCCCGTTCCCGCGCTCACCTGGCAAGATGGGCCCCGCCAGAGCCTGGGCTGTGCCGAGTGTGTGTACCCCACTGTGGTGACGTCTGCTTGGCTCCTGCCCCCTGCCCCCTGCCCCCTGCCCCCATTCCCCCTCACCCCCCCTTTGGCTACTCAGAGTTCAGGGGACCTTGGTGGCAGGCAAGCAGGAAGGCAGTGGGGAGTTAATCTTGGTGACTTTTTTTTGCACACTGGGCTGAGAGGACCCAAAGCAAAAATAGTTGTAGCAGCCCAGAGACAGACAGAGGCTGCCCCAGAGTCACACAGCTTGCCAATGACAGTCCAAGGGTGCTGGCCCTCCTTTTTGTGGCTTTTGGGAGCAGATAAGAGGTAGGGTGAGGCTGTGCCCTCCCTCAACACCTAGAAAATTTTGGTTCCAGCAAGGAGTTGTGGTCTCTGGTTGCCATTCCTTCCCCCCTGGAGATGCTCAGCCTCCCTCTACAACCCATGCAGCCTGGCTCCTCTGCTGAGCCCTGTCCTCCCTGCCCTATCCTATCCTCAGCCCAAACCTAGGTGAGCCTGGCTGGAGTCCTCAGCACCTGACTTTGTCCCCATTCATCATGGCCCATGCGTGAGGGATGCCAGGGGCAGGGGCTGCCTCCTCTCTGTCCCCAGCATATCTAGGGCCCCTGTTGCCAGCACCCTTCAGCACAGGCTGGGCTGCCTCTGCCGCTGTGAGCTGTGGGTCAGGCGGGTTGGGTCAAACCCAGAGGCCCAGAAGGACCCTGTGCTGCTGGACTGCCAGAGACCAGCTGAGGAGCCACGTGTAGGGCAGGGAGTGGCCACAGGGGGAAAGCCCCTCACCTCACCTCCACACCCTGTGTCTGTGTCTATCTGTCCATTCTTCCCTACCCCAGCCTTCCTCCTCCCCTTCCCCAGCTCATGCCCTCTGCAGTGGCCCTGAGCTGGCCACCCTTGGCCCAGCCACATCCCAGCCCACCCTAGCCCAGGAGCTCGCTGGACCCAGCACACTGCCCCCAACACTGCTGGGGGGACGAGGGGCCATGCTGGGCCTCGCTTACCTGGGCCCCTCTCCCCATCCACCTGTAGCAGATGCACTCCAGACTCACAACGTGGTCTTCCAAGAGCATGCAGCCCCCTCGTCGCCCGGCACGGCCCCCACCAGCCGCGGCTACCGCAGAGCCAGCGAGATCAGCATCGCCAGCCAGGTGTCAGGCCTGGCCGAGAGCTACACGGCGTCCAGCATTGCCCAGAGTGAGTGCAGCCGCCCGCGCCCTCCTCACCATCACAGCGAGGGGCCTAAGCTCGAGGGGACAGTTGGCCATGTCCAGAGACATCCTTAGGTGCCACACTGGGGAGGGGGTGCTGGGGGCATGGGGCTGGCAGAGGGCAGGGGGGCTGCTGAACAGCCACAGGACCCAGGAAGCCCCCACAGCGGGCCAGCCAGTGGACCCTCCTGGGAGGGTCCTGGAGAGAAGCTCCACAGCCCCGCCCCTCCCAGAAGCCTCCCTGCACTGGAAGCAGATACAGGTGGCACACCCCGAGCTGGGCACGGGCTCTCTGGGCTGGGGCTGGGGGTGTTTTGGGCAGTGCCAACTGTCTGCAGGGAGAGGTGTGCCCCTGGCCCCAGGCCCTGTTCTCGCAGCATCCTTGGGGCTGGCTGTGGCAGTGTGGCTGAGTCGCTGCCCTGTTCTTGCTTCTCAGAGGCCCCCTCAGCGCTCAGCCACACCCCCAGCATCAGGCGCCTGTCCCTGCTTGCTCTGCCCTCCCCACCCCCTGCCACCCCAGGGCCCCACCCCCAGGCGAGCCCCAGCCTGGACAGGGCCCCCTTCCTCCTTGGCGTGGACATCGGAGAAGGTACCCACCACAGACTCTAACGCGGGCCACTCTTGCCAAGCATGCTCACCCCTAACTACTAGGCCCTGCCACCTGTGCCCCCGCTGAGGCTAATGGGACTGGAGGCTTGGGCTGGGAGGACACAGGCATCTAGGGAGGAGGGACAGTGGTTAGGGTCAGCTGGGGACCCAGGGGACCCTGAGGAGCTGGGAGGAGACCAGGTAAGGACCAAAGGAGCTGCTTGGGGTTCTCTGTCACCAAGGCTGCGGGCAGAACCCAGGGGAGCCAGGGCCCATAAATAGGCATGTCTGCTGGCTCCTCCTGTATGCAACCTTGTCTCCAGGGAGGGCGGTGGCCCAACCCGAAGTGGCAGAGCAGAGGCGCATGCCACTGTCCCTCTGGAAGTCCTGAGGCCTCCCCACTACCCTGGGGCTGAGGAAGGCAGCAACCCCTGCCTGAAGATTCAGGGAAGGACTCCTCAGAATCTGTGACACCTGGGGACAAATGATACTGCCCTCAGATCTGGACTTGTCCCCTGCTTCCCCAGGCCCTTGTGGAGACCTTTAGTACTTCCATGGGACACTGCCACAGGGCCACCCGCTGGACCCTTGGCTGCCTGGGTGCGGGCCTGGTGCCTTCTGCCCACATAGCTGCTTGCCTGTCACCAGCCTAGGAAGAGATCTGCTTTGCCTGTACCCGGAGAAGTCTGGGCCGAATAGGCCTGAAGGGACAGGTGACCCTCTGGGTCCCTGCCCATGTCTTGGCCCCACCCAGTCATGGTCCCTCCTCCCTGCAGTTGCTGCTAAGTGGTGGGGCCAGAAGCGGATCGACTATGCCCTATACTGCCCCGACGCCCTCACGGCCTTCCCCACGGTGGCCCTGCCCCACCTCTTCCACGCTAGCTACTGGGAGTCAACGGATGTGGTGTCCTTCCTACTCAGACAGGTACCGGGCTGTTGCCCAGGCAGGAGAGGTGGACACTTGGGGGCCCTCCCTCTGACCCACCAGACTCCAGGCAGGAGGGAGGAAGCTCTGTGCAAGATGAGTTGGCGGGTTGGGGGTGGGTGCAGCACATCTGCACACACAGGACAGAGGGCCTCTGGGGGCTAGAGGCAGACTGGAGTGGATCAAATGTCAATCACCTGAACACGGCTGGCCTCCAGGGTGGCTGGGCCTCTCACTCCTGGAGCAGCAGCCCTGGCCTGAGCCTGCCCTGGCGTCTCTGTCCCCAGGTCATGAGGCACGACAGCTCCAGCATCTTGGAGCTGGATGGCAAGGAGGTGTCGGTGTTCACCCCCTCACAGCCCAGAGAGAAGTGGCAGCGCAAGAGGACACATGTGAAGCTGCGGGTGAGGGGACATGGCTGTAGTCCTATGTGACCCTCACAGGTGGCCCCTATTACAGAGGAGACTGAGTTGCAGAGAAGCACAGGTCTGTTTGAGCCTCGGTCTCTGCAGTTGGGGCCACGAGCCCATTTCACAGCAGGAAGGAAGCCCAGCAAGGACGTCACTTGCCCAGGGCCAGGAAGTCGGGTGGCCTCACTCCTCAGGCCCAAGGGAGCATGCACTGAGCCTCGGAGACCCCAGCTGCTCTCCATGCCCCACCCTGACCCAGGCTAGCTCTCCCCTCCCCAGAACGTGACGGCCAACCACCGGATCAGTGACGCAGTTGCCAACGAGGACGGCCCACAAGTTGTGACAGGCCGGTTCATGTATGGGCCCCTGGACATGGTCACCCTAACCGGGGAGAAGGTGAGGAAACAGGGGGACCTCAGGGAGCCTGCACATCCCCTTGGCTGAGGCACCTGGAGTGAGGAGGTTAGGGTATGACCAGCTGTGACCACTCGCCCCTGCTCACAGGTGGACGTGCACATCATGATGCAGCCACCCTCGGGTGAGTGGCTATACCTGGACACATTGGTGACCAACAGCAGTGGGCGTGTCTCCTACACGATCCCCGAGACACACCGGCTGGGAGTGGGGGTCTACCCCATCAAGATGGTGGTCAGGTATGCACCTCCAAGGGGTGGCAGGACAGGGCCCGCCTCTGGGGTGCAAGATGAGGGGCTCTGGTTGGTTCTGACAAGCTGTCCCCACTGGCCAGGGGAGACCACACGTTTGCTGACAGCTACATCACTGTGCTGCCCAAGGGCACGGAGTTTGTGGTCTTCAGCATCGACGGCTCCTTTGCCGCCAGCGTGTCCATCATGGGCAGCGACCCCAAGGTGCGGGCCGGGGCCGTGGATGTGGTGCGGTGAGTGGCCCCATGGGCACAGTGAGACTTTCACAAGGTGGGTGGGCTCAGCAGCAGGAGGCTCCTGCATGTTAGGCGAGGGAGACCTGGTGGCACCAGAATGAGGACCTGCATGGCCCTGGACCTTGTGGTCCAGGCCTGGAGCCTTAGACCACCACTGGTTAGCTGCATGACTGTGGGTGGCCTGGTGTCCAGTTCCCTGGAGAGGAAGGCTGGCAAGAACAGGCAGCTCTCCTGCAGGGCTGCAACTGTGGGGCTCACTGGGACACTGGAGGGTCTGTTGCCACGTCACTGCCATTTCTATTGACATGTTGTCTGAGTCCAGTTAGAGATGCTTTTCTCAGTGGCCCAAGCAGGGCACTTGGGCTGGGCAGGAGACAGGGAGGCCCAGAGGGAGGAAGAGGCAGCATGGGACACCCAGGCCTGCCCCTCGCCCCAGGCACTGGCAGGACCTGGGCTACCTCATCATCTATGTGACGGGCCGGCCGGATATGCAGAAGCAGCGGGTGGTGGCGTGGCTGGCCCAGCACAACTTCCCCCACGGCGTGGTGTCCTTCTGTGATGGCCTGGTGCACGACCCACTGCGGCACAAGGCCAACTTCTTGAAGCTGCTCATCTCTGAGGTGGGTCCAGGGAGAGGGGGCAGGGCACAGATGGGAGCAGAGGCCGTGCCCACGCCCACACCGTCTTGCCCACAGCTGCACCTGCGCGTGCACGCGGCCTACGGCTCCACGAAGGACGTGGCGGTCTACAGCTCCATCAGCCTGTCCCCCATGCAGATCTACATTGTGGGCCGGCCCACCAAGAAGCTGCAACAGCAGTGCCAGGTGAGTAGGCGAACCAGGGGCCAGGGAGCAGCTGGGGTACCTCCGCTGATGGCCTGTCCTCCTCACTGCCCCTGCAGTTCATCACGGATGGCTACGCAGCCCACCTGGCCCAGCTCAAGTACAACCACCGGGCACGGCCAGCCCGCAACACCGCCACCCGCATGGCACTACGCAAGGGCAGCTTCGGCCTTCCTGGCCAGGGGGACTTCCTGCGTTCCCGGAACCACCTGCTCCGCACCATCTCAGCTCAGCCCAGCGGCCCCAGCCGACTCGAGCGGACGCAGGGCCAGGTAGACTGTGAACAGCGAGGCCAGCGCAGCATGAGCATGGCGGCCAGCTGCTGGGGCCGCACCATGACAGGCCGGCTTGATCCAGGGACAGCCACGGGCCCCAAGTAGGGCACCGTCAGCGAGGCACCATGGTCTCTTAGGCAGTGCTAGGCCAGGGTTCCAGCTCCACCAGGTCTGGCCTAAGCACACGCAGGTGGCTGGGGAGGAACAGACACGCCTGAGAGCTTGTCCCACGGCCCACTGGAGGACACAGGCCATGCCACCCAGTCCTCCCAGCCCTGCCTCCTGTCATAGGGCCTGTGGGGTCCAGCATATCGTGGAAGACGGCAGGACAACCAGCAAGGATGACAGAAGGACCAAGACATCCCACTGAGCCTGGCCTGGGAGGCACTTCTGGACATTGTGCCCTGTGTTGGTCTCCCAGCCTCCTGGTGCCAGGGGTGGGCCTGAGCCCATCCTGCCACCTCCCTGTCCACTATCCTCCACCCCAAGGTCCCCTCCATTTGGTAGCAGCTCCAACAGGGGTCCAGCCTGCTTCTTGTTGACTCCAGATTCTCAACTGTCCGACCTCACTGGTTTTGCCCTGGTTTTTGAATGTGGGACCCTTTACCATCTATGGCTACAGACTCGCTGACATGCATGAAAACTCAATATCTGCTGATCCAGGACCTGTTACCACACAGAAGGTTCCAGTTTGGCAAATCCGTGTGCAAGCAGGAGAGCAAGGCCATATCTTAATTCCTGCAGCCCTGCCTGGCCTGCCAGAGCCATGGCAGCCCCGGGACCCCTGCCCGCCTGTCTGCCCAGCTGGGGCCCAGTGCCGTCATGGGGCTGGTGTTATTTCCAGCCCTGAGCACAGCCCAGGCATGAGGCCAATGAAACACAAGGCCGGCTCCCTCGTTGTCCCACCTTGGGCCATGGGGCCTGGACAAGCCTGGTCTCTTCTCCTTGCCTGCCATCGGTAGGGCCCCAGGCCGTGGCCCACCCACCCGCCTGCCCTCCGCGTTTCTACGCCTTTCTACTTCTCAACCTGATTTCTATGAGGTTTTTTTAAATGAGCAATCCTTGGCTGCTTCCTTTCTTAACTCTTTCAGTACCAAGCGCAGCCCATCCACATTGAGAACACCCAGCACTGTGACGGAGTCCAGCCTGGTTCTGGGTCCCGTGGGCCCCACCCTAGCCCACTCATCGGGGTGCGGGCTCCCTGCCTCACCTGACCCATTAATTCCACTGAATTTCTATGGGGGAGGGGGGTTGGGACTGGGCCACACTTAGGTTTTTTAATGCCAATTCCGTTTCAATGCTGAATCTAAGCCACAGCTCGCTTGCTAGCTTAAGGGCAGGCAGCCAGGACTTCACTTCTCACCCACACCAGGAGTGCTGCACCCGGGCCTGACACCTGTCTCCCCTTCCCAGCACCGGGCAACCTCGGCTGCCGCCCCAGGTTCCTCCACCATCCCCAAGGCCCCAGACAGCCCTCCAGCCACTGCACTCTGTTCCTGAGACTCTGCCAACCTGGATACAGCTCAGGGCCCTGCTGGGCTGGGGAGGTGTGCAGGCTGAGGGCAACTTTCCCCGTGTGTAGATATGTACAGCCAAAGGGTCATGTAAATGTTCTCAAATGGGGGCCTATACAGAGGAAGAGCTATTTATTTTGTGCAGAGAAAACACCTGGGGGATGGAGCCTCCAGGGCTATTCACATTTAAGATGTAGCTTTTTGTTGTTTCAGGCATATTGTATAAAGCAACGACTATTTTATGGACCAAGTATCCTCGTAACTGTTGCAGTGAAAGTGCAATAGCTGACCCCTTGCTCCCAGCAAGAGTCGCTGGCCCGACAATCACAGCCCTGGCCAGGGGCCCCTGTGGCCAGTGCCACCGCCTCTATAAGCCCCACCTTGCCCCACCTCACCTATACCTCGGTGACTAGCCATCCAGAGAAGCACCTGGAAGTCCTGGGCCCGCCTGCAATAAAGGCCAGGAGGCCCTGTGGGCAGACTCAGCCTCTCCCAAGGAAGCCCCCATGGCTCCGCACCCCCCACAGCCTGCCCAGTCATCAGCCATGCCAAGGACAACAGCAATAGTCCCCTGGGCCTCTCCCAGGCCCTCAGCCATAGACGGTGAGACGGGCAGCCTCCCTCCCAAGTCTCTTCTATAGCCAGGTCTGCTTTCTGCCTCCCTAAGAGTCCTTTCACCACACTCTCCCGAGGAAGCACCAGTTTTTCAGAAACCAAGAGAGGGAAGGGCAAAGTCCTTTAAATACCAAAAATGTTTACAGTGTTGGGTGCTGAGCTGCAGGGCTCAGGCCCGACCAGTCGTAACCAAAGGGTGAGGCAGGCCTTGCTGACTGCCACCCCCACCCCAGGCCTGTTAGAATAGAAGCCTTAGTCCACCCCACCCACCCCGAACCCCAGGACTGAGCCTCAACCACCACCCAGCTCCACCACCTGCCTTCTCTTTGATTTCTAAAGAAGGATTCAGCAGAGACCCATCCCTCCCTGGCTCAGTATGAGCTGCCTGCCTCCTGCCCCACCCCATCGCAGCCTTCACATCTGGACCCCTCCCATCTGTCCTCGTGCTGTCTGTCTCTGGGCCATGTGTGAACAGTGTCCTGACTCCCTCCCTGCTGTCCCTGCATCATTGGACCTGAGTGTGCTCTGTATATGTCACTGTCTGTTACACCAATTAAAGAAGCAGGAAGGCTTCCTTGTGATCTCTTTACTGCGGCGGCACCTCGGGGTTCAGGTTGGAAAAGGACCTGTCTAAAAGCATAAACCCTCCCAGTCAGTGCCACCTGCTGCTTGCAGTGTCACCAGTACACTCATGCAGGACTTGTGTCTCTTCCAAGGCATAGCCGAATGAGGCAGGTTTGTGAGCCTCTCTGCTTTACAGGGGACACAGCAGTAAGCCACCTAGCCCTTACCTGTTGTGATCTGTGAAATGAACTGAGCGAAGCTGTCTCTCCCCAAGCATAAGTGGGTCCCATTGAAGAGCTAAGACTGATTTGGGACTAAGCCATGGAGTCAGATGTAGTGCAATCGGCTGACAGATGAGCAGCAGGGCAGAGAGGGCTGGGGCCCAACATCCCAGCTTTCCCCAAAGCTCCTAAAGCCCAATGCCCCCTGGAAGTTCACACCAATCTCCCCAACCCTGACCACAAAAAGCAACAGAGCAAGAAGTCTAAGACCAGAGAACATTTAATATCAGGTACACTGCCCTTGCTCTTTCAGGAGAGGTTACTGAGGCATCCGTAAGTCTCACCTCTAACCTTGCTCCTGAGGAGGCTGGACTGGCTCCACAGGTGAAAAGCCACCAGCACCGGTCAGTGTTGCTGCTGCCTGCCCTGTGGCCAACCTCCAGGCCATGGCACGACACTGTCCACAGGCCTCAGTCGGCCAGGGGCCCTCAGGGAAGCAGCCCAGCTCGCATCTGGAAAGCCAGGCCATCCCCTCGGGTGGCTTGCTAGGGAAGAAAACATACAGAAGTGGGACATCAGAGACAGCTGGGGGCAGACCACAGGGAAAGGGGCAACACCAACCTTATTGATTTCTCTGTGTCGCTCTTTGGTTACGATTTCCTCCAAGACCTCACCATCTCCCTTAATGAGCCTAGGGTGGGAGGATGTCCATCAACAAGAAACAGGCTGAGCCCCTAATGCCAGAGCAACCAGCAACGGGTCCCCAGGGCTCAGGCCCCACCAGCTCGAGCAGGGGGAGCCTGGGTGCCAATTCGGCCCCCACCACCTTTGGGATTGGGATGTAGGGAGCCCAGGTAGGCTGCCTTGCCAGCCTGCACTACCAGTCTGGGCAACAGTAGCTGCTTGAAAAAGGTCTCTCACTGAGACCCTTACACCAGGCAAAGGGGAAGAACAGCTGATATGTCACAAGTGACAGTTTTCTCCCATATTGGCCTTTTTGGAGCAGCTGCAACCACACCCTACTCCTCCTGAAAGCCCATATTCTGGGTCACAACTCCCAGGTACACCACGCGGGGCCTGCCTGTGCCTGGCACCCCCACCTGGTGCGTCCCGTCTCGGGGTCCACCACTTTGCGGATGACACTCTGCCGAGCATCCCACTCCTCCTTGGTCATAGGCTTCATGGCCTGAATACGAGACTTCTGCTCGTCCGTCAGGACTGGAAAGGAAGATGGGAGGAGACTGTGGGCAGACCTGGGGAGGGGTTCTCTCCCTCCTACACAACGGGTGGCACAGTACCTGGGCCATCGTCTTCCTCCCCCGTGGATCTGTGCCACTGGTCCAGCGAGGGGCCAGGCGGAGCTTCGGCCTGGAGCACCTCGGCCTTCTCTTTGCGCCTCCTCTTCAGCTTCTTTTTCCTCTTCTTCTTCTTCCTCTTCTTGTCCTTGTGCTTTCCCCGCTTCTTCCGACCGTCACTGGAGGAAGAGGAGGAGGACGAGGAGGAAGAAGAGGAGCTAGAAGAACTGGAAGAAGAGGAGGAGGAGCTGGATCGTGGTCTCCTCCGGGCCTTTTGCTTGCTTCTCTCTGTGATGCAGGGAGAAGGTGAGGCTGGAAGGCCAGGAGGGCAAGGAGTAAACTTTGGTCCCCTTGCTCTGGCCTTGGGTAGGACCAGGTCTGTCCAGTGAGACGCTCCCTGCCAGGCTCTCCAGAAGAGATCAGTGCTCTCCTGGAGAAGCACCTTCCGGGCTCCACAGGACACTGTCTCATGGGCAGGAGGCCAGGCTCCACCTCTCATAGCTACACTAAGTGAACCCTTAGATCCACACTCACCAGCTGGGCAGGGCCCAGTCTCCTCCCTGTCTGGGGGTTCTCCAGTCTCCACTCTGCACCCCTGAATGCTCTCATTCCGATTTCTCCACAGCCAGTCCCAGCTGCCTGCAGCTGCCTGCGGAGAAGTTGCTGCACCCCCTTTCCCAGTCCCTGGGGTCCTCACCCTCAGTCCCTGAGGCGGTGCTGGCCTTACGACCTTGGGATCCAGAAACTGAGCAATTCCTCGAGGCGTCCCTACTACTCTTCTTCCTTCTCTTTTCCGACCTTCGACCCCGGGAGCGGCTGCGACTTCTCGAACGCTTGCGAGAGCCAACGTGAGCCATAGCGGCGCAGGCTGGCGATGGGAAGAGACGCGTTTAATCCGCGGCTCTCTGGACCCGGACAGCAGTGTGAGCTCCAAGGGTGGCTCCAATGGGGTCTGGTTCTCAGGGCCCCCGATACCCAGCACCGCAGCGGGGACCCGCGCTATCCCCTCCACCCCTTTGGAGACCCTGGCTTCTCCGCCGACTCCGGGACCCCACGCGTCGGCCCCTTTAAGGTCCCGCCCCCGCCCGGACGCTCCACACCTGCGCACCAAGCGCGGCGTCCAGGGAACCGACAGCTTTCCTCAACCGCAAGGGGCGTCCCGAGTTCTTCCCCGCGTGCTCCCATCCTCCTCCCTGCTCCCTTCGCGGCCTCGCCGCCTTAAAGAGGGCCCCGAGGCTCTCCTCTTCTCACCTCAACCGCCCATCGGACGGGACCGCCAGCTCCACACCCCGACTTCGCAAGGAAGCAGCAGCACGGTGGCTTCCGGACCACTTCCGGCCTGGAGCGGTGCGCGGGGAGGCTGTCCGGGTGGGAAGCGAGGCGATGCTGCCTTTAGTTCTGAAACCGCGGGTTCCGTCTCCGGAGCGCCCATCTCTTTGCAGAGACCACGCTGGTGAGGGAGCCCACTCCCGCCGCTCCGCCCTGGGACACGTCTCCAGCTTGGCGCCAATCCCCGGGCTCTCAGGCGCCTCTCGTCTATTTATGCCACAGCCGCACCGTCTCCCAAGACTGCGCTTTGGTTGCCGTACCCGCATCGCCCACCTACCTAAAGCCCCATCTTCCCGCGCGCCACGTTCCTCCCTGGCTGGTCTGCGAACCTGTCCACCCCATCTGACTGTGAGATCCCAGCAGAGACGTCCCTGTCTTTCTAACATATATACCCAGTAATATAGAGGTCGCAAACTCAAGTGTCCATAAAGGGACGGAGAGTTAGTTCACGACACCTAATGAAAGAGTGACACTCAAGCCTTTCTAAAGTACGCAGCTGAGACTCCGCTCCAGGTGGCTTTTGCAGTATGGGAATGGGACTGCGTGTTTCCACGTCTTCCCTCCTTCCGGAGGAAGCTAAAATTCAAGATTTCAACATGGAGGGGACTGGGTTGTGGCTCAGTGGTAGAGCACTAGCCTAGCGTGTTTGAGACACTGGGTTCAATGACCTTTTATTTATTTTATTTAAAATAAAAACCTTTTATTTTATTTATTTACTAGCATGGACCTTTTATTTTATTTATTTATAAATAAATAAAATAAAAGGTCCATTAACAACTAAAATAAAAATTTAAGATTTCAATATGGAAAACACCTTGGTTTTCAGATGTGTAGCCCCCAAAAAGCACAGCTCTGTGTACACAACTCATCAATCTTAGGGCCACCCAGTTATAAGGTCTTCAATAAAAATAACGAACACAGCCAAGGGCTGATATAAATCACTTTATCTGTGTTAGGTCATTGGATTCTCACAATAGCACCTAGAGCATAGAGGTCAGTGGGTCACCCGTGGCCACAGAGTGGAAAGTGGCAGAGCCAGGATCTGAATCCAGGTAGTCTGGCTCCAGAAATCTGTTCTTGATTTCTCCGAAGTAAGCCTTTCACACCCATTCAGAGGTTGCAATTGGTGCTGTCCACCACTGATAACTCTTCATTGAAGGCCTCCTGCAGCCACTGGGAGCCACCCTCCCCTGGAGGCAGATGTCTGGGAAGTTACTCCTGCCTCACAGCTCCATCCAGGAGCCACTAACTGTTACTAGGAGCCAACTGGTGGGAATTCTAGCTCTGGAGCTCCCCAGGAGCAGGCTGATGCTGGACTGTCACCTGAAACCACATCTTTGTGAAGACACTTTCAGTACCCTCTCCTGCTTCCTTACTCCCCTCTGAGGATCCACCCTCCATGAATCCCATATCAAGCTCTGCTTCAAGCAAACCTGCACTAAGCCAGCCTACCTCTGGAAATAATGACCCAGATGCTGGCCTAACCTTTTGATCCAAGGAGTTCCATGGTTGCAAGTTTATTTCTGCCCCTTCCAACCTGAGATGGCAGGTCCTCACTTGCCACACCACCTCCCCACCACCACTGGGCCAAACCAGGCTCAAGTTAGCGCACACACATCCACCATGGTGGGCTCCTCCCGGGTGAAGCCGTCGCCAAATCCCTCGTCGTCCACCAGGTCTGGCTCACGGCAGCACATGGGACAGAGGCGGTTGCGCACAGCAGAGGCCCGGAGCCACACCACGAGGTTCCAGCGCTCACCAGTGCCTAGCGGCCGGGCGCCATGCAGCTGTCCGCCCCGGTGCAAGACACCCTGGCCCACCACATGCTGCACCTCCAGGGGCTCTGTCAGGGCTGCTGGTGCCTGCAGATGGCAGATCTCAGGCCTGGGCACTCATGGCTGACCCAGATCCTGTCCCATGGGTCTGAAATACTCACCTGGAAGAGGCCTCCAAAGTATAGGGCACCTCCTGAGAAGGCCTTGCCCAGGGCCACATTGAGAGTGAGCTCAGCATTATCATAGTGGCAGCCCAGCTCACGGTCCTGGCCTGGTGCATATTTGACCACAAAGGCGCGGTGACTGTCAAGCCGGCCCCCACCACAGTCTGGGTACAGCAGGGCCATCAATGGCTGCAGGAAGCGCTCCCGCAGTGGTGTCACCAGTGGTTCGTCCAGGCCCAACTCATGCAGCAGCACCTGGAAGAGGATGCCTGTGGTGAGCAGGAAGACTGCTGGGGCCTTATCCTGCTTCCCTGGGTGAGGGATTTGCTGTTAAGGACAAAGCAAACTGATACCGTCACAGTTATCTACCATGATCTTGCTCTGAAGGCAGGGATGGGCAGCTTGCCTGCAGCACCTCAGATATGTCTCCCATCCTAGCTGCCTGGACTCCTCAGGTGGGTGCATGGGCCAGGCCTCACCTACCCCATAATTGTTCATGGTGTTGGGCCTTCCCTTGGGCATGTCTGACCGCTCAAAGTGCTCCAGCTCCTCCAGCAGGGCTTGGCAGAAAGACGCAGTAAATACAGGCACCCGGTAGATGCGCTTCTCTTCTGTGGAGGGAGACAGATAGTAGGTTAGAGCTCTGAGGCAAGGTCAGACAGGCTTGGGTCTCAATCTTCTCATGAGCGGGCGCGGCTTTTCACTGTCCCCAGCCTCAGTTTCCTCATCTGTACAGTGGAGATAGTGAGATCCTTCACTTCTCAGGACCATTGCCTTGCCCCATTCTGAAGTCACTAACTGGTGCTGTGAGCAACTGTGGGTTCCCTTTCTGAGCTCTCCAGGGGTCAAGCTGATGCCAGACTGTCATTTGAAACTATACCTTTGCCAGGAAGGTTGGTCAATGAATGAATGAACAAATGAATACAGATGCCCTGCTCCTGGCAGGTTGGTCTCACTGGCCCTTCCTGTTCCTGCTGGTTGGGTTTTTGAGAACAAATATGATAGGTGGGAGGACCCCGGTCTCTATTGCCCAGGTATCTTAGGCTGCCACCCCCAAGTCATGCCATGCTCTCACCTGACACTGTCTGCAGCCGCTGGAGAAGGCCCTGGAGGTCTGCACCTGGGGATGCACTGTACTCCGCAACGGACAGAAACTCAGGAGCCAGAGCTGCATCCTGGGGGCAGAACATAACAGCTATGGGGAAGACAGCACCCCAGGCCTGAAAAGGTTGCTTCCTCCCTCCAGTAACCAGCTCCCAATTTCCCTGCCTAGTACCTGCAGTGAATTGTAAACCTCTGGCCGTGCTGGGTGGTAAGAACTGGCGATGAGGGCTTTCCTGGCAGCTGACTCCTGCCCCAGCCTCTGCCGCCGCGCCACCTCCTGCTGAAGCTGGGGTGGCACAGGGATAAATTATCATACAGAGCCTCCCATTCCCCTGAAGCCATGGTACAGATGAAGAAACTGAGGATCATGAAGGCCAGAATGGGGCCCAGGATGGAAGGCAAGTCTCCCTATACTCCTGAGTCAATTGCAAATACCAAACTACTAGTTGAAAGGGACTTCTAGAAGAGGGACTGCTAGGCTGGATGGGAGGAGAGACCCTGGAGGCCCCTCAACTAGCTGGGCCCACTATGGGGAGGGGAATGGTCACAGTCAAATCCTGTGTTACAGAGGCTGCAAAAGACTCTCTTAGAAAGCTACCAACTCTAACCCCCAGGTGAGGGAGGAGGTGGGAGATGAGCAGCAACTCAGCCTGGGGGGGGGGGGTGTTAAAAGAGGCAGAGATGTAGTAGCCCTGGTAATCTCAACTCCATCCTCTGTGAGAATTTAGGAAAGCAACCCCCCTCTTTGAGACTCAGTTTCTCATCCCAAAATGTGTCTACCTCACAAAGCTGTTAAGAAGGGCATGACATAGACAACTTGGCACTTCTCCATTTCTATTCTTCTGGTGCCAGAACGCAGGAGTAAGGGTGAGGGGAGCAGGAAGCAGGTACAGAGGATTGAGGAGTCCTTCAGCGATCGGAGACTGACAGGCCGAGGCTGGGAAACCCCTCAGACTGCTGACACAAATCTAGAGGGGGGGCCAAGCTGCAGTGCAGGGAGTGGGGGAGTGTTACCTCTGCCAAGAGCTGTTGGAAGTCCTTGGTGCTGACACAGCCTCGGCTGCGCAGGATCTGGGAGCAGGAAGACCAGTGAACATGATTTTGTGACTTTGTGCAAGTCCTTTAACATCTCTGAGTCTCAGTTTCCCCTCCTTAAAGTGGAGTTGAGAGCCCGTACGTCACGGGATCCCTCAGAGAAGGAACTGCGATGACCGCGTTAAGAAGAGCTGGGTTCCCAGTTACTCCCACCAACACCGAGAGAGCATCCTGAGCCAGGGCCTGCCCTGCGCGCTCTACCCGCATGTTTCTTCATTCCCTCCACACGCGGCTCACTAACAGGAGATGCTATCACCCCCCCCCCTTTAAGAAAGGGAAACGGAGGCATGGAGAGGAAAGTCATTCTCCTCCTAAGTGAGGCTCCCTGTGTGCCGTGGGCAAGCCAAACCATCTCGGGGCCAAAGGCTTCTCCCCAGCCTCCGCCCGCTTCCCAGGAAAGCCAGCAGAGGACACTCACAGGACCGTAATCCTGGCGCAGCTGCTGCTCGCTACGGAAGCATAGGTGCAGCCCGTAGCGCGCCACGTACAAGTTCTCCGAGCAGAAGCAGGCGCAGCGGCAGAATCGCCGCGGGGCCCCCGCCGTCGCCATGGTGAGACGCCGCGCAGCCCAGCCGGCTTCCGTAGGAGCACTTCCGGGTACACCCCCAACCCGGGAAATGTGCGCTACAGCGACCAAGGGGCCGTCCTTAATTCCCAAGAGCAGAAAAGAACGAAGACTATCCTCTCCAGAAAACGGTCAGAAGGTGGAGTGAGGGGAAACGTTCGCGGGCCGAAGTGGAGCCGACGGCCTCGACAGAGAGCACGCGGCCTCCACGTTATGTCTCATAATTTCTCCACTACGAGGCACGAACTAATGACCCCACTTTACAGATAGGTGAAGTGTCACAGCCTCACTGAACGCGGAAAAGCAGGGACTCAAAACAACAAAGCCTTTTACTTAAACGCTGCTCCCCTCTTCTAGGCGCCTTTGGAGAACCGCCTGACCTCACCCAGCGAGGCAGCCGGGTCAGTTAGGGATTGTGAGGTCCGGCCTCATTTCCGCCCGCAGCTAAGGAGCCAGCGATTCTATGCGTCTGAGGTCGGGTTTAGCATTTACCCCGCACCCTTGCCTGGCGCTCCCAGGGCTTTGCCGAGAACTCTCAAAAAGCGGCGCGGCTCTCTGGAGTGTCTCCACGAAAAAGCTCCGTCCCTCGCGACTTCCGGCAGGGATCGCAAAGCGGGCCGGGTGGGCTAAGCCGTGTGTGGGCGGGGCACTGGGCGCGGTCTGCCGGAGGCCACACCTCACGTCTGGACTGCGTTTGAGTTCCGCAGAGCGACAGAGAGGGAGATAAGTACGTTAATGTCCTCCGGGCAGCATCCCCACCTCTGCGAGGCCCACCACCGCACACACACACACACTCCGCCGCGGTCCCACCGTCCCGCCGCGCACCCCGCGGGCCCAGGTCTGCAGAGCCGCGTCGCTCAGGGGAGAACTAAGGCGCCGAGAAAGGGAGGAAGTGTCCTTTGGAACTGGCCCCATCCTGCCGTAAAGTTTCCTCCATGGCTCAGCGTGGTGTAGCGTTGAGAGCGGGGAAGGTTTTACCCCAGAGGTGACTACAAGTGACAGCTCCTCTTGTCCTATCCTTCCCTCTACCCAGACCTACGCTGAGGGATTGGCCACCCACCCTGTCTCTTTCCATCCGCACAGCAAACCTGAACTAGGTGCTCTCGTATCACTACATTAAAGATGGGGAAACTGAGGCTCAGGGAGGTGTATTGACCTACCCCAGGTCACACCGCCTGTAAAAAACAATATGGGGTTGGAAACCAACAGTCTGCCCTGAGACTCCTCCCCTTCACCATGCCCCACCCTTTCCCCACCCCAGGGAATCTCTGAGTTGGGGGATTCTGTGGGACTTTGGATTTTTCTCTCTGCTGTCTTCTCCTTTCCTCCAAGTGTCCTCACGGGCACTCACAAACGTTGTCATTCATACACCAACGCACACTGACTCATCTTCATGCACACACACTGCAGTACATCCTTATATCCCCCCACACACTCGTACATGCACTCCCGTCCTGACGGTCAGCACCTCCCCACACACATTCCACATCCAAAGCATTCTCACACAGTGTCACGCGTTCGCGTGCATGCACCCCCTCACACTCTCACCCACACCCCACACAGTGGCAGGCACTCTCGTGCACACGGGGTCAACTCAGCCCTCCTTCCTTTCTTCTCCATAGAATGCTGAGCTCCAAGCCCCCCTGCTTTTGGGGGCCAACGTCTCATTGAGGGGTTCTTCTTCCTGCCCGGGAGAATCTAAGCCACCCTCAAATGCAAAATCTAAACTAATTAGTGAATAACAAAACACAAATATTCAGAAATATATTTACAAAAGGTGAAGCCCCTGATCGGTCTAGTCCACATGGGCTCTGGAACTAGACAAGGAAAAATGGCTCTGGAGGTTTATTTAAGGGGGTATATCAAAGGCAGGGATAAGGTTTCAAGGGAGGAGTCTTGCTTGGGGATGTCTTGCAGTCAGCAGGTTGATTGACATCTTGGCAGGCCACACCCATCTCAGGTGCTGTGTGGGCCACGGCAGAGTGGATTAGAAATTCACATTGTCCCTGGGCAATTGACCAGAAAAATTGTCCACAGCCTATAAAAAACAATATGGGGTTGGAACCCAACAATCATTTCCAGACACCAGGTGTCTCTCTTCACTAGCTCCCATGCACAGTGACCCACATGTTATCCCATGGATGGCTCCTGACACCGGATGCTGCCACAGAAAGAGCCTGGGAAACCCTAACATCCTGTGACTCGGGTCACTGGCTATACTCTCCTGATGTCTCCGTCAACACATTTAGGGTTCCAAGCCTCCAGCTAGCAAAGCCTCTCCCTGCCCCCAGCATCCTAGGAGACCAAAAGAGCCCCTCATTTCTGGGCCAAGGCTACAACAGCCCGACAGGTTTTCACACTGGCTGTGCAGGAGCCTGTATGCACATGGGAATGCACCTGACTTGTGTGGAGGGGTGTTTAGAGCTGCGTACAAGCTCTCTGCCCACATTAGTTTTCTAAGGCCACCATAACAAATAGCCAGAAACTGGGTGGCTTAAAACAATGAAAATGTGTGCTCTCACAACTCTGGTGGCCAGTTAGATAGCATGGTGTTGAGAGAGCCGTGCTCCTGCAGGAGGCTCTAGAGGAAGAGTCTTCTCTGTGTCTTCCAGCTCTAGTGGCTTTGTGGCCATGACACCCCGGTCTTTACCTCTGTGTATGAGACCTCCTCTGTGTATATCCGTCCCTGAGTGTCTTATTAAGACACTTGCATTAGAGTTAGGTAGGGCCCGTTCTCACAATCCAGATAACCTCATCCTGGGGTCTTCATGATATCTACAAAGACCTTTTTTCTAAATACAGTCACATTCACAGGTTCCAGGGATTCGAATGTACACCTGTCTTTTTTGAGAGGGGCGTCATTCCACCCTCAAGAGCTCTCCAGTCGGGTGTGGAAGACAGGAGTAAGCAAGAAAACAAATTCACAAGCCATTTTCTTCCACTCAGTTGCAAATGCTGGGAAGGCAGGTTGGGAGAAGAGAGGGAGAGAGGCCTGGGAGCAGCTGCTCTAGACAGGGCAGCCAGGCAGGACCTGCCCCCTCAGGAGTGACGCTCAGCTGAGATCTGACCACCGCAGCAAGATGTGGCAGGATGTGATTCTAGGCAGGGAAAACGAAAGTCCCTTGTCCTGCAGTGAGAAGGAGCTTGGTTTCATAAAGAATAGCAAAGTGTACAGGGGCTGAGACAGGGAATGAGCCCCGGTGCTGTTGGGACCAAATAATTGTGCATTGGAGGCCATGCGGACACTTTAGGTTTCACTCTTTGTGAGGAGGGAAGCTTTTTGATCCTCACTACAAACACTATGAGAAAAATGAGGGCCAGAGGGTCACCTGGCCCACCCGAGGACAAACGGCTGGTAAGTGAGCTAGTATGGAATTCAACCCAAGTCGAATTCTTCTGAGTTATTCCCAAGGGGCAGTCGGGTCTCCCTCAGTATCCCCTCTCCTCATATGTGAGATCACTGGGCCATGGGGATCCTGGAGCCCAGCCTGGGCCTCCTGAAATTACTGGGCTTCCCCATGGAGGAGGTTACTGTGAAAAGAACCTGACTCCACAGCCCAGAGAAGCTCAGCCAAGAAGGTGCTGAAGGTTGTACAGTTGTCTTGATTGCCCCGTGATAGTGAACGGCCCTGCTAACCAGACAGGGATCTGTTTCCCCAGCTCGATGATCCCCCTAATTGCCTGGGGTGGTCAGTCCCCCAGCCTGGTCCCAGGCAGCCCCCCACCCCACCCCCTCCTCTGCTCCTCCTGATTGGACATGTCTCTTTGCAGCAGTTTGCAAGTTTATCAGCTCAAACAGGCACTCCTCAAGGACCCGTCCTCCTTGAGGACAGTGACCTCACTGCTACCCTGTTCCAGCCTGGGCTTAGTGACCAAGGGAACTGTAGCAAGAGGAGTCAATAAGCATGGAATCTGGACATGCTTCCTTGTTCACTGCTCCAGGTCCTGTTAATTTCATTTTGCAGATGAGGAAACTGAGGCTCAGTGGAGTGTAAGGGCCTATGTAGGGTAGTAAGTGAGCCAGGTACAATGGCGCACTCCTGCAATCCCAGCAACTTGGAAGGCTGAGGCAGGAGGACTGCAAGTTGGAGGCCAGCCTCAGGGACCTGGCAAGGCCCCAACAACTTAGGGCGGCCCTGTCTCAAAATAAAAAGGATTGCAGATGGAGCTTAGTGGTAGAGCCCTTGGGTTCAATCCCCAGCACCAAAATAAATAAATAAACCTAATGAGTGGCAGAATTAGAACATTCATGAATTAAAACACACTTCTATCTGCCTGGAAGTGGTGTGTGTGTTACACATTCGTCATGTTTGTGTGTATAAATACATGTAGATATGTATATGTGTGTTGATGTGTGTGTGTGTGTGTGTGCGCACAAGCTTTATAAATTGACAGAGCCATATACAAAAGAGGACATAAACCTGGTGTGTGATCCCAGCTACTTGGCAATCTGAGGTGGGAGGTTCACAAGTTTGAGGCCAACCTGGGCAACTTTGTGAGACCCTGTCTCACAATAAACTTTAAAATAGAAAGGGCTAGGGATGCAGTTCATGGTAGGGTGCCCCTCCCCGCCCAAAGAAAATGAAAAGGAGGGTTACAACTCATAAATGTACAATCTGTGAGTTTTCAAACTGGACATACCCATGAGACCAAGACCCACACAGTGCCCAGCCCCACTCTTGGTCACTACCCACCTCCTAGGGCTGATCATCGCCCTGACTCCTAATAGCAAAAGTTAGTCAGTTCTTGCATTTGATACAAAGAAAACCATATCGTATGCTCTCTCCCGCACACTCTCCTGCACACTCTGCTGGGCACTTTCCTGCACACCGCTTCTTTCACTCAAGACCGCATCCTTGAGATTGGCCTTATGAGCTTGTGTGTAGCAGTTGGTGTAGCAGTTTTTCTAGACTGTGTCCTACTTGTTTCAGTGAACTTTGAACTGTTTGCTGACCCTTCCTGCAGTTGGCCAGCATTTGCATTGCTTTTGTTTTGGAGATGTTTTTAAGAAAACTGCTACAAACATTGTTTTTAAAATGTGTGATAAAAGATGAATAAAATTTTAACATTTTGACCAATTTTTTTGAGGGGGGTGCATATCAGTGAAAGAAAGACCACTGAGCCACATCCCCAGCCCTTTTTTGTATTTTATTTAGAGACAGGATCTCACTGACTTTCTTAGCGCCTCACTTTTGTTGAGGCTGGCTTGGAACTCACTATCCTCCTGCCTCAGCCTCCAGAGCCGCTGGGGTTACAGGCATGCGCTGCCACCCCTGGCTTCTGACCACTTTTATTAGATGTTTGTTTTTGGAGAAATTTTAGGTTCACAGCAAAATCTAGTGTGAAATACAGAGAATTCCCATAATTGCCCCCCATATGCACAGCCTTCCCCAACAATGCCCCTACCAGATTCATGCATGTGCTACTCAGTGAAGCCACATTGACACGTCATTGTCACCCAAAGCCCATGGTTTCCTTTAGAGTTCACTGCTGGAGTTGTATATTCCATGGTTTTTGACAAATGTATATGGCATATATCCACCATTATAATCTCATACAGAGTAGTTTTACTGTCCTAAAAATCCTCCGTGCCCTGCCTGTTCATCCCTTCTCTCTTAACCCCTGGCCAACACTGATTTTTTTTTTTTTTAATATGGAATGCTTCCTGAATGTGTGTGTCACTCTTGTTTAGGGGCCACATTAATCTCTGTATCATTCCAATTTTAGTATATTTGCTGCCAAAGCAAGCATAAACACTAATCTTTTGGATATTGTCATAGTTCTGCCTTTTATCAGAGTGTCACATGGCTGGAATTACACAGTGACTTTTTTTTTAAGGTGCTGGGGATGGAACCCAGGACTCACACATGCTAAGCACATACTCTACCATTGAACTACACCCAGCTCTGGAATTTCACAGTAATTATTATGTAATTTCCATATTGACTTCTTTCACTGATATGCATTTCAGGTTCTTCCACATCTATTCATTACTTTGATGGCTTATTTATTTTTAGCTCTGAATAAAATTCCATTTTCTGCATATACCACCTGGGTGCCTTCAGGTCATTTGCCTAGAGTTTATTTACCCTTCACCTCCCGAAGGAGATCTTGCTTGCTTTCAAGTTGAGGCAGTTATCACTAAAGCTTCCGTAAACATCCATATGCAGATTTTTATGTGGACATAAGTTTTTAACCACTCTGGTTAAATACCAAGGAGTGTAATTGCTGGATCATATGGTAAGAATATGTTTAGTTTTGTAAGAAACTGTCAAGCTGTCTTCCAAAGTACCGTTTTGCATTCCCATCAGGGATGAAGAAGTTCCTGGTGCCAGCCTTTGGGGCATGTCAGTGTTCCTGTTCCAACAGGCATGCAGTGGTCTCTCACTGTTGCTTTATTTTGCATTTTCTTGATGGCACAGGATGTGTGGAGCACCTTTTCACATGCTTATTTGGCATCTGTATGTCTTCTTTGGTGAGATGTCCCTAAGATCTTTGACTCATTTTTTTTTTAATTGGGTGGTTTTCTTTTATTTGAATTTTGAGATTTCTTTGTATGTTTTGGATAAGTCGTTTATCAGATCTATCTTTTGCAAATACTTTACTCCAGTCTGTGGGCTTGTCTCTCCCTCCCCACCCTCGTCTCTGTCTCTTTCTCCCTCCCTCCCTCCCTCTCCCTCTCCCCCTCCCTCTCCCTCTCCCTTTTTCTCAGTACTGGGGATCTAACCCAGAGGTACTTTACACTGAGCCATATGTTGCTTAGGGCCTCGCTAAGTTGCTGAGGCTGGCTGTGATCCTCCTGCCTTAGCCTCCTGAATCGCTGGGATTATAGACATGCATCACTGCACCCATTTACTTTTTATTTTTGAGACAGGGTTTTGTTAAGTTTCCTAGGGCTTTGCTTAGTTGCTGAGGATGGCTTCAAATTTGTAATTTTCCTGTCTCAGCCTCCCAAGTTTCTGGGACTACAGACATATGCCACCAAGCCTGGCTTTGTCTTCACTTTTTTTTTTTAATATTAAAAAAAATTTAGTTATAGACGGACACAATATTTTCATTTCTTTTTTTTTTTTTTTAATGTGGTGCCGAGGATCAAAACCAGTGCCTCACGTGTGCGAGGCAAATGCTCTGCCACTGAGCCAAAACCCCAGTCCTGTCTTTCTTCACTCTCTTGATAGGGTCCTTCCCAGAGAAGAAATTTTTACCAGTTTATTAATTACATCTTTCATGGATTATGCCTTTGGTGTTGTATCACTAGCCAGCCATAATGGCACATACCTGTTATCCCAGTGACTGGGGAGGTTGAGGCAGGAGGATTACAAGTTGGAGGCCAGCCTTAGCAATTTAATGAGACTGTTTCAAATTTTATAAAAGCTGGAATATGTAGCTCAATGGCAGAGTGCTTGACCACTGAGCTACATCCCCAGCCCTTTTCATTTATTTTTGGGACAGCGTCTCACTAAGTTGTTTGGGACCTCACTAAGTTGCCCAGGCTGGCCTTAAACTCAAGGTCCTCCTGCCTCAGCCTCCCCAGTTACTGGGATTGCAGCTATGCACCACCACACCCAGCACTGTGATGTATTTTGAGGGTATTTAACTTTTTGAGGGTATTTAGATGTCTGTGTCTAGAATCCTTGTTTTACAGGTAAACATCCAATAGTTAGTTTAGCATCATTTATTGAAAAGACTGTCTTTTCTCCATTATGTTGCCTTTGTTCTTTTGTCAAAGATCTGTTAACTGTATTCATGTGGGTCTAGGTCTGTGCTCTCTGTTCTGTTCCATTGATTTATTTGTCTACTATTCCACCAATACCACACTGTCTGGATCACTATGGCCTTGAAGTTGGGAAATAGTCCTCCTGCTTTACTCTCCTTCCATATTATATTATCTATTCTAAGTCTTTTACTTTTCCTTGCATACCTTAGAATTGATTTGTCAACACCCACGAGATAATTTGAGGTCAACCTATTCCTCTCAGTTTTACATTACTAACAGTTTTTACTCATATTTTGGTAATGCTATTAGGTGAGTAGAGGTTCAGAGTCATCCATCATTCTCCAAAATAATCCTCATTCCCTTACCAGTGCCTTGGGCTGACCTTACAGGGTTTTAAAATTCCACCTTCATAGTACACCAGTGCATAGGTATCTTTATTACCCATCTCTCTGATGAGGAAACAGGCTCAGAGAGAGTAAGGCATCCACCCAAGGTCACACAGCAAAAAGAACCTGAATGTGGATACAATTCTGTCACTTGTGGTTTTTTTTTTTTTTTTTTTTTTTTTTTTTTTTGTGGTGCTGGGGATTGAACCCAGGACCTTGTATATGTGAGACAAGCACTCTAACAACTTAGCTATATCTCTAGCCCAACTTATGCTTTTTGACGTATCCATCCAAGATACTCTTTTCAAATACATGTGTATATTTGCTTTATTTTTACACAAGCAGTATTCTGGCTCAACTTTCCCCAATAGATTTAGGTCATTTCATGCCTTTATATAACTTTCTGTCACATATGTGCCTTTTTTCTCCTGCTATTGAATATTTTACTAAAGGGATGCTCTCTAATTATCTCACCAGTTCCCTATGGGATGGTATTTAGGTTATATCCAGATTTTTGCTACTATAATAGCTGTCTTCATGATGATCTCTTAGCACTTTTCCATTAATTTATACAAGAAATTCTTACTTGATCAAAAGCTGTTTGGTGTTGTGGTTCAGGGGCAGAGCACTTGCCTAGCACATGTGAGGCACTGGGTTTGATCCTTAGCACCACATAAAATTAAATAAAATTAAGGTATTGTGTCCATCTACAACTAAGAAAAAAAATCTAATGCTTTAAAAAGAAAAGAAAGTGTTTTTGTTTGGGTCGGTACTAGGAACCCAGGGACGCTTAACAACTGAACTACATCCCAAGCCCTTTTTATTTATTATTTTGAGACAGGGTCTCACTAAGTTGCTTAGGACCTCACAAAGTTGCTGAGGCTGGCCTCAACTTGCAATCCTTCTGCCTCAGCCTCCCAAGTCGCTGGGATTACAGGCGTGCACCATGAGGCGCTGCTCAAAAGAAAGTGTTTTAAATTCTGAACTTTACCAAATTCCCCTCCATGAAGGTGTCCCATGTGAGCGGCAGAGGCTGTACTCTGATCCTCTGCCTGAGGACAGACATCTTGTCTCCTGCTCCCTGCTGGGCATTGGCTCATTCCCTACCCAGGGCTCATTTCCATGGTTCAGACCACACTGACCCTTTCTGTTCTTAGATGCCAGGCTAGTTCCCACCTCAGGGCTTCTAAACTTGCAGTTCCTTTAGCCCAGATGCTCTTCCCCGCAATCAGCCGTGGCTTCCTCCTCATCTTTCCCCTTCCCCTTTCTCAGAGAAGTGTTTTTCCAATTTGAGTCGATCCATGCCAATTCCAGTCACTGCCCTGAGTTTTATTTCATTTACAACACTGAAAGGATCCTGTTATTTACTTGTGGTTTTTCTCTCTGCTCTCCAAAGGCTGGGAGTTTTCTTTTCACACACAGCTAGATTCCTAACACCTGGCCCTCAGCAGTCATTCGGTACCTTTGCTGCCTTCTCTCTCCCAATCTCATATAATATTCCATTTTTCTTCATAAAATGTATTTATTTCCTTCTATCATATATAATTTACTTCTAGATATTGTCTGACTCCCTCACTAGGCTGTCACCTACAGAAGGGGCGGGGATATTGTTTGGTTCATTTCTGGGTGTCACATCTCAAATGCCTATTTGTATTGTTTTGCTTTGTTTTAAGAGACAGGTTCTTGCTATGTTGCCAGGCTGATCCTGAACTCCTGTGCTACAGTGATGCCCCTTCCTCAGCCTTCCGAGTAGCAGCAGCTCCTCGAATGCTTAGAATAGTGTATGATGCATAGTGCTCCATAGACACTCCATAAGTGTCCTCCAGGGAAAAAAGAGAAAACAAACCTGTTCAAGGTTTATCTTCATAGTGTTACCAATGTTGACCCAAGCTAGGTCCTTTTTCCCTCTCAGAATCGTAGAACCCATCAGGCTCAGAGAGACTAAGGTATCCACCCAAGGTCACACAGCAAAAAGAATAGAACCTGGTCAAGCAGCATGGAAAGTTTTATTCTTGGACAAAGAATAGGAGAAGCCCAGAGGCTGAGCAGGTAGTAGATATAGATTAAAGAAAGGAATATTCCTGTGGTTTCTAGGATTGGGTGGAGATTTTCTAAGAATTCAAGTGCTCCTCTGGCTCCTATTAAGGGCTCCTTTGGTCGTTGTCATGGTGATTGTCAACTGACATGGCACAAGATTAAGGAAATCTTAATAGGGAAATGAAGTACAGTGAGATGGTAACGAGCCTAAAAAAGAACCACGCTTGCATTGCAGCTGAAGCTATCGGGTCAGGTTCTACCTGTGCTGTCCTGGTGGGTAAGCAGGCAGTTGGTCAATTTCCTTAGTTCTAGGATGCAAAAAGTATGGTTAATATATTGTGTAAGACTCTCAAAGAAAAAGTATGGATAAATATTTTAGGTTGCATCGATCCTCGTACAGAATGTGTAGATTCGTTAGTTTGGGATAAGCAACTTGGCCCTTTTTCCTCAGTGACAGTTGCATGGATGAGTGAGGATCCTAACCCCCAACCTCCAGGGTTCACAGGCTGTCCTCCAGAGAAAAAAGAGAAAACAAACCTGTTAAAGAGCAGGTTTCCAGCAGGTGAGGTCTTTTGGGTGACCTGAGCAGGACCTGCAACCTCCAAGTAAACCCAGAGCTTGGAGGCCAACGAGCCAGATGGGGGCGTGGCTTGCCGCAGGTGAGCAGGCGACTAGCCCCGGCCCCGCCCCAAGAGGCTCCGCCTTCCGGGGGAGGCTCATAAACCTCTAGCCAGGAAGCCCCGCCCCGTTTGCTAGACCATGCCCAATTTCCCGGGCCCCGCCCCGCCAGCGAGATTTCGCTAGGTCGTACCCTGGGAGCCCCGCCCTTCTTGGAATCCTGCCTACTCCGCCCCCCGAGGCCCCGCCCCGCCTGTCAGCCGGCCGCTGCGCCCGCGGGGCTCAGCTCCGACCTTGCAGCAGCGTAGCGCGGGTAGGAGGCGGGAGCAGCGGCGGGCGGAGCGCAGCAAGCTCAGCTCGCAGCGCGATCTCCAATGAGCTGCGTGGAACCTGCGCCCTGGACGACCTGAGCCAGCTGCGCGCCCCCCGCTACGGCCCACCTGGTGCCAGGTAAGGGCCCAGCGAGAGGGACCCCCGACCTAAGACCCTACCAGGTTAGTGCGCCAGGCCGGACACTGCGTGGGGAGCGTATGGGTACCCTTGCCTCGGTGGGAATAGGCATCTCGGCAGAAGGTGGGAACCTCCTTAGGCCCCTGCCAGGATACCTGGGACCCGGGCACTGCAGATGCCAGCCCCCTCCCCCACCGCCCCCGTCCCGGCAGCATCCCTTCAGGGACTGCAGGGTGGATGTTGTATTTCTTTTAACCCCTGAGGCGACGCCATCTCCTGGAAAATGGTGTGAAGAGAGCATTTTGGTGGGATCTTGGGAGGCTGATGTTCCGCTATGATGGGGCTGGAGTGACTTCTGAGGGTTCCCCACCTCCCACAGCAGGGCCTGACAGAGATCCTGAGCTCTCTGGCTATGACAGAAGCCTGGGGGTGGCCTGGGCCTGCCCACTTGGGCAGAGCCAGTCCCTTCAGTTTTCCCAGATGGCCCTTGGGCTGACACTGCTCCTCATGCACCCTCCTGGGCAGTTAGGCCTGTGGGTGCTCCTGCCCCGCCCTGGTTTCTGGGCCTCTGTGGAAATAGGCCTCCTCCCCCAGCTTGCTTTAACTGAGATAGCTTTAAGCTGGGTTGATGGACTACCCGCCTTCTGCCCCACCCCTGAAGATGGGATGGCCTCCAGGCCCCTGCTTCAGGTGGCCCAGGGCCAGGAGACAAGAGGAAGGCTATAGGAAGGGTTCCCCAGTTTGCTTGGCTTAGGCCACAAGTTACCTGCTGCAACTTTCCCAAGTCCCAGAGTGAGGACCGGCCCAACATGGAACACAGTGGGCTCAGTGAGGGTGGGAATCAGGATGGAACCACATGGGCCCAGCCCAGAACTGTCCCTGCCTCCAGAGATCCCACTGCAACACCATCCACCACACAGGCCTCTGCCAGCCAGTGCATGCTGAGCAGCCACTGGGTCTTCCCAAGGCTAATCCACGTTAGGGTAAAAGGCTCATCAAGTTTGGGGTGCACAGGGGCCACTTGGGCCACACAAGTCAGGACCTTTTCCTGCAATCCCTTAGTAGCCTGGGTAGGGGACCCCCAAAAGGGTGAAGTGTCAGTTCTTGATTCTGCATTCAACCATTTCCCATAGGCCACTCAGCTTCCTCAAGCTGTCTGGTGGGCATGGTAACTGTGGGCCTCCAGGGTGGTGGTGAAGAGCTGGGAGGTGCCTAGCACCTAGTAACTCCTTGCAGATGGTAGCTGTTGTGGTTGTAGTAAGAGTTATTTATTATTTCTTGGTTGTTCCATACCTTCTTCTGAAACTGACTGTTGGAGAAGCCCAACCAGTGTCTCCTCTACTGGGAAGAAAGGTCTTTAATGAGGCCTCCAGTGGGGATAGGGTCCCTTGCTAAATGCCATTCCTTAGGATTTGGAGTCATAGCAAGTTGCTCCTGACTGCCCTGGGCCATGTGGGGCCTGCCCTGGCCTCTGGCCACCACCTTGTCCTTGTCTCTTAGGCCACACACATCACCTGAATACCCACAGTTTGCCCTCCAGAGCCATTTGTCCAGCTCAGCTGAGTCCTCAGAGTCGGGCAGATGGAGGGCAGGGACATGGCAGCCTCATGATCTCCAGCCTCCCCACCCTGCAGCCTTAGCTTGTGGTCTTGTCCCCTTCCTTCTCCTGCTTAGTAACTTTAAAAATAACAGAGTAACTTGTCCTCACTGAAGACTGTAACCTGATCTGAACTGAGTTAGATTCTGCTCAGCCCGGAGCTTGGAGTAGAAGGACTCAGCACTTGGGGGTAGGGAGCTTGGGTGCTATCATGCTCTGCTTAGCTTGCTGTGTGGCTCTGGATAAGTCTCACCTCTGCCCTCCCTAGGCTTCACTTCCTCAAATACAAAGCATGATTCAGAGGGTCCATGTCATTGTTTGGAATTTTGTTTATTCCTGAGAAGATAAGTATTGGGGGCTTCCAGGTAGGCAGCTGGCCACCTGGGTTGTGGGACATCAGGAAGGAACTCCCCCAGTGACTAGGAGTCAGAGGTGGAGACCTGGCCAGGCTCCTGGGCTGCAATCCAGCCTTCATGTCCCTGGCTGATCTGTTACCTTTCCTGCTTCTGAGCCCCAACCCCTTTCTGGGGATGTGGATCTTGTGCCCACCAAGACGAGGCAGCGGCTGAGGTGACTGGCAGGACCTGGTGCAGCTGGCAGTGGTTTGGCCAGGAGAACAGGTTGGCACTGGGCCAGGAGCTTCCCTTCCTGGGCTCTGAGTGGAGCTCACCCACTCCCTCACTCCCCAAGGCCTCTGCATTGCAGCAGATGGAGCCTGCGCTGGCAGCTCAGCAAGAGCTGGGGTAGAGCAAGGGCCCAGCCAGGGGCAGTTGCCCATCCCACCCCTTCTCCTTTTCCCTGACCTGACTTGGCCCTGGCTCTCCTTGGAGCAGCGGTAGCTGACTGAGCAAGCAGCATCTCTGAGATGGACTAGAATCTGCCTGGAGGTGTTGGGGTAACAGCAGGGCCAAGCCTTGAGGGCCATGATGTCTCATTCCTCTCTGCATCTCAGACCC
This sequence comes from Marmota monax, assembly GCF_021218885.2. Lineage (NCBI taxonomy): Eukaryota > Metazoa > Chordata > Mammalia > Rodentia > Sciuridae > Marmota > Marmota monax. Next base: position 1,646,989 of record NW_026692583.1, read on the forward strand.
CTTCTTAGCATCTTGAGGGAGCTTGCCTACCCACTGGAGAGGTTGTTTTGCAGGATTAGAGCTATGGAGTTGAGAACACAGATACTGGAGCTTTCCATCCCAGCTCTTCCTAGCTGTGTGACCTGGAGCAGGTCACTTGACTTCTCTGCCTCAGACTTCTCAATTGTAAAATGAGGGAAATAACAGAACCTACTTCATAGGATACTTGTGAGCATTAATATGTATAAGTCACTTAGAACATTGCTTTGCACATGTCAACATCAATAAGTGTCAGATATTATTGTTGCCATTGTTATCCTCCTCATTATTTCCACCTTTGCTGCTTTGCCTGAGCCCTCACCGATGTGGACTCTTTTCCTTAAATAAGCGTACCCTGTTAGCATTTGTTATATTAAGAAGTATTGGTTGTAGCTCAGAGGAAAAGCGCTTGCCTAGCATGTGTGAGGCACTGGGGTTCGATTCTCAGCACCACATATAAATAAATAAAATGGAGGTTCATGGACAACTATATATATATATATATATAAGTCTTAGAGGCTAGGGGTTGTGGCTCAGTGGTAGAGAACTTGCCTACCATGTATGAGGCCCTGGTTTGATTCTCAGCACCACATATAAATAAATGCGTAAAATAAAGGTTCATCAACAACTAAAAAATTTTTAAAAAAGAAGTGTTGAGCAAGATACAGTGGTGCATCCCTATGAGCCCAACAACTTGAGATGCTGAGGCAGGAATATCTCAAGTTCAAGGCCTGCCTCAGCAACTTAGTAAAACCCTATCTCAAATTAAAATAAAAAATAAAAATAAAAAGGGTCAGGGATGTAGTTCAGTGGTAGAGCACCCATGGGTTCAATCCCTAAGACTGGGGAATGTCTTAGCCTGATGATTAAGAGCCCAGATTCTGGGCCCAGACAGACCTAAGTCCACATCTCAGCTTTGCTGTTCACCAGCTGTGTGATCATGGACAAATTATTAACTTCTCAGGGCCTCAATTTCTCATCTGCTAGCTGGGGATGATGACATGCAAATCTCACAGAGTTGTGATGATTTTATAAGTGAACACACGGAAGCTCACAGCCAGGGCTGGGCTAGTGAAGTGCTGTTACTTAACTGTGTGCTGTGGTTATTGGACACCTGCTGTGTGCCAGGCAGGCAGGGAGTCAGGTGCTGGGATCCTTCACATACCAGCTCAAGTTCTGGTTTGGGCCTGGTTGTCTGAGTGTATGGATCAGGTGACTTTGTTCCTCTGTGCCTCAGTTTCTTAAGCTGTAAGTGTAGGTTCAGTCACTCCACAGCACAGGTTCATCCCCTCTGCCTGGATTCAGCCATAGGGAGAGGACCTCTCTCAGGCCATACTCCCATAATGGTCACAATTCACAGCTGCCCCTCCTGTCACTCCCTTCAGGATCTCACTTAGTGCTGAAACTGGCCTTGAACTTAGGATCCTCTGACTCAGCCTCCTGAATAGATGGGATTAGGTGTGCACCTGGCTTGGTTACTATTTCTTCCTTCCTTTCCTTTCCTTTCCCTCCCTCCCTCCCTCCCTTCCTTCCTTCTTTCTTTCTTTTTTAACATGGAATGCTTCCTGAATTTGCGAGTCATCCTCCAGAGCTTTGCCCAGTTTGCAGACAGGACAGCCAAGCCCCCTTCCAGGAAGCACAGGTCAGGAGTTGGTGCTCAGGGACATGCCACAGCCCAGACCCAGCCTCACCCTAGACAAGCTCCACCTGCAGATTCGGGCCACCAGTCCTGCTTCCTGTGTCCGAGGCCCCCAGTGTGGGGATGTGCTTAGGTCAAAACAGACATCAAGATCCAGAAAACCAAAAGATCCTAGGGCTGCATGAAGAGGTTCTAGAAACTTCCAAGTAGATGCAGAGGCCCCTGGGCTGCAGTGAGACCAGCAAGACATACCCAACACTTCAAACTCTCTCTTCTCCTAAGGGTAGAGGTTTAGTTGAAGTAGGAGGAAAGCAAACAAGCCTTTATCTTGTGCTCACTGAATATAGTTAGTGATGATCAGCAACAATTATTATGTGCCAGACACCATGCCCGGAACTCACTGAGGCTCATGCATTAAACTTCGTGCTAACATTTTACAAATGAGAAAACTAGTTCAGAGAAGTTAGTGGCATTAAAAATAGTGGCCTGGGCTGGGGTTGTGGCTCAGTGGGAGAGCGCTTGCCTAGCATGCATGAAGCAATGGGTTCGATCCCTGGCACCACATAAAAATAAACAAAATAAAGGTATTGTGTCCATCTACAACTAAAAAAAATAAAAATAAAAATAAATAGTGACCAAGCACTTGCTTCAGCAGCACATATACTAAAATTGGAACAATATAGAGGATTAGCATGGCCCCTGCATGAGGATGACTCTCAAATTCAGGAAGCATTCCATGTTTTAAAAAAAAGAAAGAAATAGTAACCAAGCCAGACTGGTGGTGCACACCTAATCCCATCTATTCAGGAGACTGAGTCAGAGGATCCTAAGTTCAAGGCCAGTCTCCGTATTTAGTGAGACCCTGTCTCAAAAAATAAAATGAAAAGGGCCGGGCATGTGGCTCCGTGGCAGAGTACTTGCTTAGCATGTGCAAGCCCTTGGGTTCCGTTCCCAGCACTGCCAAAATGAAAAATGACCACAGTGCCCACTTGTAGAACTCTTCTAATCTCAACTTCACCCTTATGTTGGTGACAAAATCCTCCCACATCTACTCCCATGCCTCACCTCTGAGCTCACAGGCCTCCTTGCCTTCCTCAAGTTCGTGAGACTCACTCCTGCCTCAGGGCTCGGCCACGCCTCTTTCTAGTCTTGCTCAAAGTCTTCACCGTGAGATCTCTCCTGGCCCCCCCCCAGGTAAAACTCCCCCATTACCCTCTTGCCCCTCACTTCTTACCCCTCCTTTCCCCTCCCAGCCCTAATCTCAACATTCTATACCATTTACTTACTAATCTATCTCCCACATGACCCTGTCATCTCACGAGAGCAAGGATCTGTTGTTTTTGTTCGTTGTTAAATCCCCAACCCAAAGAACAGGCTTGGCCTATTACAGGTGGGAATATTAATGTTCCTTGAGTGAATGGAAGCGTCATAGCACTCTTGTTATTGCCACTTTACAAATAAGGAAACTGAGGCTCAGAGATGCCAAGTGACTTGCTCAAGGTCATACAGCCAGAAAGTACCAACTTGAACCCCTGCCTGATGCTTGCCCCATAGGTCAGTCTTGCCCTGTAGACCATGATGGCCTTGCCCCCGTGATTGACGGCCTGCCCCTGGTGCCTGCCCCTTGGCACCTGCCTGCGGCCAGCCAGCAGGATGCGGCTATGGAAGGCAGTGGTGGTGACGTTGGCCTTCATGAGCATGGACGTCGGTGTGACCACGGCCATCTATGCCTTCAGCCACCTTGACCGCAGCCTGCTGGAGGACATCCGTCACTTCAACATCTTTGACTCGGTGCTGGACCTCTGGGCAGCTTGCCTGTACCGCAGCTGCCTGCTGCTGGGGGCCACCATCGGGGTGGCCAAGAACAGTGCCCTGGGGCCGCGGCGGCTGCGGGCCTCGTGGGTGGTCATCACCCTCGTGTGCCTCTTGGTGGGCATCTACGCTATGGTCAAGCTGCTGCTCTTCTCTGAAGTGCGCAGGCCCATCCGGGACCCGTGGTTCTGGGCCCTGTTTGTGTGGACGTACGTCTCGCTGGCCGCCTCCTTCCTGCTCTGGTGGCTGCTGTCCACCGTGAGGCCAGATGCCGAAGCCCTGGAGCCAGGGGCGGCCACCGAGGCTGAGGGCTTCCACAGGGAGGCCCGACCTGCAGCCGAGCAGGCGTCGGGGGCCACGCTACAGAAGCTGCTGTCCTATACCAAGCCCGATATGGCCTTCCTTGTGGCTGCCTCCTTCTTCCTCATCATGGCGGCTCTGGGTAAGTGAGGGCCTGGGGCACAGCCCGGGTCACACGAGGGCTGAGGGCTCAGTGTTTGACCTACCAGGTCGAACCTCCAGGTGCTAAGAGAAGGAAACCCGAATTTCACTCCTACCTAATTCTACTCCTGACTACCCTGATCTTCCTGCCCAGGACTAACTCTGGGAGAATGTTCTAGAAAATTCCAGGGGGCAGGAAACAAGTTCTCACCTTTCTTTTCTTACTCCCAGTGTTTCCCTAGGCAGCAAGCACCTAAAAGCATGTCACCCCTGACCTCTGAGCTCCAGGCTCTGTTCCCTTAATGCACCCTGCATCTCTGCCCTTCAGCTGCATCTTGCAACTGCATCCTAGTCTCCTCGTTGTTGGGCTCTTGGGCTATTTTGGGGCTTTTCCTCTCAAAATGAATAACTTTGTTCATACACATTTTGTGAATGTGGCTCGATCTAAAGAATACATTCCGGAAAGTGGGATTGCTGGGCCAAAAGCATTTTTTGGTAATAAAACAAAATAGAATAGAAAACTTAAGGGTACCTTGCCTGTGATAAGATGAAACATTGTTTTGCAAAATTTTATGTTAGTTACCTCTGCCTATGTGCCACTGTGCCTTGGTTTGAGGTCAACATGCTGCCTCTTGGGTCTGGCCCACTCCAGCACCATGGCGGGGAGGTAGAATGGCAGGATCCAAACTCTGTGGTTCTGAGGTTCACAAGGCCTGAGTTAGAACCTCAGCACTGCTCCCTGAATTGCTGTGTGACTTGTTTCAACCTCACTTCTCTTGTCTATGGAATGAGGACTAGCAGCATTCTTATTTCAAGGCCTTGAAAAACTTGAATAAAAACAGATAGGACAAGGGCTAAGCACATCATGATGAGCACACGGGAATATTGGCTGTTATGACTCTCAGCATTTCAATTCACCAGATCTGAGCCTGGGATAGAGACAAACCCAGAATTAGCTGGGCACAGCAGCTCATGCCCATAGTCTTAGTGACTTGGCATTCTGAAGCAGGAAGATTGTAAGTTGGAGGTCAGTCTGGGCAATTCAGCAAGACTCTCTCTCTCAATAAAAAAAAGGGCCAGGGATGTAACCCAGCGTCTGGGTGCCCCTGGATTCAATCCCCAGCACCAGAAAGAAAAGCCAGGACATTCTCCAAGAAGACAGGCCACACTCGTAACTGGCCCGATTCTGTAGCCCCTCCTCTTGCTGCCTGCCCTCCACTGTCTCAGGCTCCTCATAGTGTGTGATGGGCCCTGGCCTCAGCCTTCTTGTCTGTCAAAGGGGCAGATAGTCCCATCATTCCTGTGGTGGTGAAGGCCAGCGAGCTGATGGGGGACTGGGACATTCCAGGCACAGAACATTCCCAGTAATATGTGTGACAAGTGTCAGGGGACCCCTTTCCACTTCACCAGCAGTTTCTCCTGGTCACACTCCAAGGCCTGGACGTCCCTCCTTGAAAAGCCTTCTCAGATCTGTGACCGTGGCTCTTTGAACTCGATTGTATACTGATGACATAAGAATCACACGTTTTCCTGCCTCCTGCCAGGCCTAACTCACTTGGGTCCCAGTGCCCAGCACAGGGACAAGCTCCCTGAGTCAGTGGGTAAGCAAATGATTATCCTACAGCAGGCAGATGTCAACCCTGTCTGCACCTCGTCTCCCCACCCACTGGTGCCCTGTGTCAGCTGGTTGTGCTCAGGGAATATAGCGTCCTACAAGACTGCCACGCAGATTCTGCCAGCCTGCAGGGTTGCACCAAGGTCAAGGGCTCAGACTTGGGCTCAGGCCCCCCAAATTCAGAGAACTTCAGGAAAGTTCCGATCTCAGATTTCCACACTGAAACGGTGTCTTTTTTTTTTGTACTGGGGAGTGAATCCAGGGGCACTTAACCACTGAGCCACATCCCCATTCCTTTTTTGTATTTTATTTAGAGACGGGTCTCACCGAGTTACTCACGGTCTCACTAAGTTTCTGAGGCTGGCTTTGAATTCAAGATCCTCCTACCTCAGTCTCAGAGGGTGGGCAGATAACAGGAGTGAGCCACCCTGGCCGGCTGAAATGGGGGGCCTCTGCTGGAATTAGGTGAGACTGTGGGAACTAGATGAGAGAAAGCACAGTGACTAGCAAGATCATCCAGCAAATGTAAGGAAATTGATCATTATTTTTCAATCAAGGGCATTGAGTCATGCCCAGCTTTTTCTGTATCCCCATAATCTAAAAACAGGAAAAAAGAATAAAACCAAAATCAACCCATCACCCATTGGGAAAAAAGGCTAGTTTGTGTTGAGTATTTCCTATTAACTTGGGATTCCTTTTTTTAATGCGATTTCTAACATTGTTTTGAATTTTTTAAATTGTTTTTCTTACGTTATTGGGGATCAAACTCAGGGCCTCATGCATGCCAGGCAAGCACTTTACCACTAGGCTCTATCCCAGCCATAAACTGGGATTCTTAAATGTGGATTCATGGCAGTCCAGGTACATAAATGTGGGTAAGTACTTAACCACTCTGAACTCCAGTTTCCTCTTCTGTGGAAAGTGTACATTTCCATGGGAAAAATAACAATACCAGCCCTGTGGGATCATGGGGTGACATCTGGGACTTGAAGATGGTAAGGGAGCAGATATCTGGGATAAGAATGTCCCACCTGGGCATGGTAGTGCATACCTATAATCCCAGTGTCTCGGAAGGCTGAGACAGGAGGATTGTGAGTTCAAAGCCAGCCTCAGCAAAAGCAGGGCACTAAGCAACTCAGTGAGACCTTGTCTCTAATAAAATCCAAAATAGGGCTGGGGATGTGGCTCAGGAGTACAGGGGTCAAGTACCCTTAAGTTCAATCCCCGAGACCAAAAAAAAAGTGCTCCAGGCAGAGGGATTAGCTGTGCCCAAGTCCTGGTGGAAGGGTGGCTGCTGGCCCAAGAAATAGCCAGGGCAGAGTGGAGCAGGGTAAGCAAGAGAGAGAAAGTCAGATTGCTCACCAGGGACCCTGTGGTGTAGGTTTGTTGTGAGTCACTGCAGAACTTTGGCTTTGGTGGTGGTGCACACCTATAATTCCAGTGGCTTGGGAGGCTGAGGCAGGAGAATGGAAAGTTTGAGGCCAGCCTCAGCAACTTAGGCCCTAAATAACTTACTGAGACTCTGTCTCAAAAAAATAAAAAGGGCTGGGAAGAAGCTCAGTGGTAAAGCATCCCTGGGTTCAGTCCCTAGAATTAAATAAAAAAAAAAAAAATTAAAAACTAGGTGGGGCAGGGGATTTTGGCTTTTACCCTGGCTGAGTTGGGAGCCAGTGGATGGGAACCATCTGAGTCATGTTAGCAGGATGCCACTGTCTACAGAGGAGGACAGGCCCATGGGGGAGGGGGAGGAGCAGCTATTGAGCTGGTGCAGGCAAGATTGGCAACTTGGAGCAAGGTGGAGGCGGTGAGAGCAGTGAGGGCGATGGAACTCTGAAAATAACCCAAAAGCAGAGCTGCAGGATTTGGAGTTTCACGTGATTCTCGTGCAGATTCCACAGAGGAAAAGGTTAGTTTGCATAATGCCTCACACAACACCTGGGACCCAGGAAAGTCATCGTTATCATCGATGCTTGTGGTTGGAGCTCACCGATGCCTTTTCTGTGGGTAAACTGAGTCAGAACTGCAACTCGGGCAGCACTGAGCAGCTGCGGTTGGAGACCCCATCTGGCTGAAGACTATGGGGTCTGAAGCCCATTAGGCCTCCATCTTGTAGTTCCTGCCAAATCCAGCAGAGGGCACTAGAACCACAGGAACTTGGCAGCCAGCTTAAGCAGAGTGGGCCAGGGCTGAGGATCCACACCTGCCCAGACTTCATTCACTGACCTTTATTGATCACCTACTGCATGCCCAGCTTCAACCCTAACTCTCTCTGTGGAAAGAGTTATAGTAAAAACAGGTCTTGGGACAAGTAGGGACCGAGCCCAGAGAGGCCATCCACATTCTGTGTCCACCTTTTCCGTGAGAGTGGACATCCCAGGTTACTGGGGGGCAGGTGTCTTAGCAGTTCATTTGTGCTACTGTAACAAAATACCACAGACTGGTAATTTATGAACAATAGGAATGTCTTCCTCACCACTCAGAGAAGTCTGCGATCAAGGCTCCAGCAGGCTTTACATCTGGTGAGGAGACATCTCTGTGTCTCCCAGATGGAGTCACATTGCTGCTTCTCCAAAGGAGGGACACTGTCCTCTCATGGAAGAAGGCAGAAGGGCCCTAATCCCATCCATGAGGACTTCAAGGCCCCAGCCTGTAATGCTGTCATATTAGTGATTAAATTCAACTTTGAATTTTGGGGGACACATTTAGAACCTAGCAGGAGGGGACAACGGAAGACGCCCTGAATTGGAGGCTAATTTGAGTCAAGTCTCAGTATTTCCCCTTACTTCCTATGTGATCTTGAACGAATGACTCAGCCTCTCTGAGGCTCCAGGATTGTCGCAAAGCCACAGGATGACAAGAGGGTGAGAAGTCAAAAAAAAAAAAAAAAGAGGGTGAGAAGTCACCTGGCAAGGTGTGAAGTGCCCACCACGAGGGGTGGGGCAGCAACGATCAGCACTGCATGGAGCCAGAACACCAGCCCCTTCCCGGGTCTTCCCAGGAGAAGAGCATAACCCGATTTGGCTTCCACCAGCCACTGCCTGCTGGGTGGCTCCTCAGCTGAGAAATGGGTGATGCCGGGGCCTGCCGTGAAGGGAAGGGACCATCATCACATGTGCCCTTGGCCACCACCCTCCATGCCTGGTGGCCATCACTAACATCAACCCAGTCTGTGCGGTCAGAGCCAGTGTCTCCTGTGTCCCTGTTCTCTGCAGAGCGGGGTGGGCAGTGAGCAGCCCGGGGCCCCATGTGGGAAGCAGAGTTACCCAGAGGAGAGCCCCTGGGAGCGGGCAGAGCCCCCTGGGAGCGGGCAGAGCAGGCAGGTGTGGGCTCCTGCTGCAGACGGACACCCTGAGCCCACCCTGCCTCCCCCAGGCGAGACCTTCCTGCCCTACTACACAGGCCGCGCCATCGACAGCATCGTCATCCAGAAGAGCATGGACCAGTTCAGCACTGCTGTCATTGTCGTCTGTCTGCTGGCCATCGGCAGGTAGCCACTCGGCCCGCCCTGCCCTGCACGCCCCAGGCCTGTATCCCTGGACGGGGGTTGTGGGGGTGCCAGGGCCTGTTCTCAAGGAAAAGTGGGGGCTGGAAATGCCTCTGGGGCCTGTCCGACAGCCCGTCGCCTGGTGACCAGCTCCCAAACTGGCTTAGAAACCTCGTCCCTGTGATCAGACCATATCCTAGTGCTGCACCCTCTTGTCTTGGTCCTCAGGGTGCCCCTTTCCCTCCCTGGCTGCTTTCTGAGCAGGAACCTAGGCCTAAGAGAAGGTCTAGCTTCAGTGTGCTGTTCTGGAAGGGAGGGTCAGCTGGCAGAGCTGAGCCCCTTGCCTGCCCTTGCCCTCATGGGGAGCTCCCGCAGGGAAGGAGGGACAAACCCCACAGTGTCAGCCCTGGACAGTGGCCTGAGGCTGGGTGCTCCTGCTGTCCTGCCAGCAGCGGAGGGGCGGCCGGGTGGTGGTTGTCGCAGTCGGAAGGACGCGGTGCTATAACATCTCTTATCTGCAATTAGCTCATTTGCCGCAGGTATTCGGGGCGGCATTTTCACCCTCATATTTGCCAGACTGAACATTCGCCTCAGGAACTGTCTCTTCCGCTCTCTGGTGTCTCAGGAGACGAGCTTCTTTGACGAGAATCGCACAGGTTGGTCCTGTTGGTGATGTGGGCAAGGGTGGGCTTACCTGGGTACGTGGTGGGCTCAGGCCCACTGCTCCCATGTCAAGTTCAGGGTGGAAGCACCCAGGGGTAGGCTGGTACCACTGGCCTGGCCTGAGCCCTGGAGAGCTGGTCCACCCACCGAGGTTTTGATGTGAGCTGTGGCCACCATAGGACCCTGGCCAGGCCACTCCAGGTCTCTGCTAGAGCCAAGGCCTCACTTTGCAAGGCCCTGTGGAAACCACAAGGGCCAGGACTACCCAGCCTGTGACCTGTGGGGGTGAGCGGGTGGGACACAGACAAGAGCAGCAATAGAAATCCGGTGTCCAGCTAAGACCCCAAGCTCTGAGACAGACCAGCCTGCTCCAAACCCTGGCTCCTCCACTAACCTCTCAGAGCCTGTTTTCTCCTCTGAGAAATGGGAAAAATAACTAAGTGCCAAGCCTGGTGCAGGGCACACACCTGTTAATCACAGCTGCTCAGGAGGCTGAGGCCAGCCTCAATAACTTAACAGACCCAGGCATGGAAGCACTCACCTGTAATCATAGTGACCCAGGAGGCCGAGGCAGGAAGATCGTGAGTTTGAAGCCAGCCTCAGCAACTCAGTGAGACCCTGTCTCAAAATAAAGAATAAAAAGTACTGGGGATGTGGCTCAGTGGAGAAGTGCCCTAGGTTCAGTCCCCAATGCTGGGAGGTGCTGCCAGGCTTTGGGCCCAGTGTCCCACATTAGGTAAGGGGCACTGCTCTCGCCCCCTCCCCAGCACTGACTGTTGCCCTCCATGGGGAGGAGGACTGCTGCCCCTTTCCAGTTTGCCTCCCCTATACGATGGGGTGGCATGGGGCTTACTCACCATGCTGGCCACTAGGTCTGGGCTCCCAAGAGCCCTTGAGGAGTGCCCTCCCCATCCTACCCAGAAGACAGGGACTCCCCAGTGTCTGCGTCAGGAGCCTCTTAGTGTCCCCTGCACCCACCACAGTGGCCCTTGTTGCTGCAGCGGGAGCTGAGCTGCCTGTGTTCCAGGGGACCTCATCTCCCGCCTCACCTCGGACACCACCATGGTCAGCGACCTGGTCTCCCAGAACATCAATATCTTCCTGAGGAACACAGTCAAGGTCACAGGCGTGGTGGTCTTCATGTTCAGCCTCTCGTGGCAGCTCTCCCTGGTCACCTTCATGGGCTTCCCCATCATCATGATGGTGTCCAACATCTATGGCAAGTACTACAAGGTAGGCCCTACCTGGCCCCACTGTCTGAGCCCTGGTGACCGGCCAGCTGGAGGCTGGGTTATGTTCGTTTATCCACTTGCTCGTCAGATAGACAGTCATTGAGCGCCTACAATGTGCAGGCCTGGGAGGCATCAGTGGAACAGACAGGCCCTGCCCTCCTGGAGCTCCCATTCTAGTGGAAGAAATGGACCATAAGTGATGATCACAGCAAGTCCCCCAGGGCTGTGGGAGATGGCAAGTGCCGAGGAGAAACAGGAAGCGAAGAGATAGAGACTGAGCGCAGGCAGTGGCAGTTACAGCCTTGCTGGGAGGGATCAGAAGGAGGTAGACGTCTAGCCCCAGCAGGCACAGCCAGTTCAAAGGCCCTGAGGAGGGGATGGGCCTGGTGTCTGAGGAGCTGCAAGGTGGCCAGCAAGGCTGCAGTGATGGGGGAGGGGCAGGTACCCGCTATAAGGGAGGAGGTGACAGGCAGAAGGCACAGGTCTTGCAAGGACTCTGAGCCACCAGCTCACTCTTCCTATGGGTTGTGAGGGGGCTTGGGCCCCTCCAGCTGCCCCCTGCCCCTGCCTTTGCTGGGAAGCAGGCCTGTGACGAGTCCTAAGGGACAAGGCTGGGTCCAGACAGGCAGGCCTGTGAGCGTGACAGCTGCAGAAGCCCCTTCCCCAGTGGTCCCAGTCCATGGGAGGGCTGCTAAGCAGAGGCTTTGGTACATGATGGACTAGGTCTTGCTGGAGAGATCACTGTCCCCAGCTCCATGGGAACCTTTGGAACTCGTGATCTAAGGCCAGAGTAGTGAAGGAAGCCATCTCCTTCCCAGTCCCAAATGATTCCAGTTCCCATGACCCTCTCTAGCCACAGGGGAAGGGTCTCTTCCCCACAGTCCTGAGTCACAAGCCCACCAGTTTCCTCATTGAGTAGAGAAGGCAAAGAGTTGGAAACTGAGCTTCTGCTCCCAACTCCCACTTCCTGCTGGACAGGGCCACTGTCCCAGTGTCCCCTGGGTTATGGGCAGGCCCCTAGAGTCCCCATTCTGTGCCTTGGGCCCTGCCGTCATGTATAGGTGGGCAGAGCCTCAGGGAAGTTCTACGTAGCTTGTCTACCTCACATCAGATTGTGTTAAATATGGCCAGCGAGTCATCCCCACAGATCACACACACAGCTCCGTAGCCAGACACAGCTGCACGGTGAGGCTCCCTGGGGCACCCCAGCACCCTGTGTGCCTCCTGTGGCCTGGGCATGGAACACAGGTCCTGGGGCATGCTGCTACACAATCCCATCTGGGCCTCGCAGGCAGCTCTTCAGGCTGGTTTGAGGCTCTGAGTGTGTTGACTAGAGCGATGAGCACGGCTCCGCCCAGGGTCTCCTCCAGAGCCCTTCACCTGGGACCACTCCTCAAACATCTACCTTTGATCATAGGTACACAGCAGGGGCAGGTTTCATAAGCGTGTCCTCTACTGCTGTCTAGAACTTGGCTGGGAGTTCTGGAATCTCTGTGCCACCCTCAGACTCTCACTAATTTATGCTGATGATGTCAACAGTACCCCCTTCAGAGCTGGCATTTCTCGAATGGCATACAACCTGAGCAGCTGTCCAGGGTCTCTCTGCTCTTATGCCAGCACAGGATCACGATTGAGGCTCCTTTTCTGAAAGAATTCCCAGCCCACAGTCATGAGTGGCTTCCTTTGAGAACTGAAGATGACTTAAAGATTGCCCCTCACCCCCCAGGAGCTGGGCCAGCAACCCGAGGGCCCTGCGGGAGCCTGTTCTCAGCTGGGAGGAGACAGGGTGGGAGTGGAACTGGACCTTCTCCTTTCATCTGGGGACTTCCTGCAGCACCATGGAAAGGGAGAAAGGTCCAGAGAGGCCTGGGGCTCTGGCACACAGTGAGGCTGTCTGTTTGGGGGGTCTCCTCCTTGTCCCCTCCTGCCCACAGAGACTTTCCAAGGAGGTCCAGAGTGCCCTGGCCAGAGCCAGCAACACAGCTGAGGAGACCATCAGCGCCATGAAGACTGTGCGCAGCTTTGCCAATGAGGAAGAGGAGGCAGAGGTGTATTTTCGGAAGCTGCAGCAGGTGTACAAGCTGAACCGGAAGGAGGCGGCTGCCTACATGTACTACGTCTGGGGCAGTGGGGTACGTGCCCCTGGCCAGCAGGCCTGATGTGGAGAATGGGATGCAAACTGGGGAATCCCTCCATCCAGGACCTTGGCCCAGATCCTCACATGTCAAAACTAGCACAGAGATCTTTCCAGAAAAGAATGCAGCCTTCTGGTGCATGTCCTCTGGGCGCCTCTGCTATCTCTGGGGCATGGGTGGCAGGAAGGGTAGGACCTTCTTCATTCACCTGGGGCCCACCTAGGCCACCTTCTGGCAGGTCTCATGCCTCAGCCTCACACTCCCCAGGTGAGTCCTGGGCCCTCCCGGAGAACGCGGCCCCATTGAGAGGTGGCTGGTGGGGGCAGAGGGGAGAAGGTACATTTTGTAGCATCCATAAAGGTACCTGTGGTCCAGACTTGACCTCATCCTGAGCTGGGGATGAGACAGACTGTGGCCCTGGGCCGGTTGTGGGTTGTTCTAAGTACCAGTCCATTCATCTCCCAGACCACCCCCCATGAGCAACAGGGGGCAAGGGTGCCCCAGACACAGCCCCTCCTTCATGGAGCCTAGCTGGGAGGAAACAGACCTCATTGTCCCACTCTGTCCAGCTGGCTGTGTAGCTTTAGCGACCTCTCTGAGCCGCGCTTTTCCCAATGAGGAGGACTAATAGCTCTCCTTGGCCAGCTGAGGAGCTTGGGGTGGTGTGTGTATGCCAGGACCTTACAAAGGAAGCCTTGTTCTCAGGCCAAGCCCACAGCCTACCCCTGCTGGAGGCCTTTGTGGGGAACCTCTCCAGGGCAGGGGGAGGGGAGGGCCTGGGGGAGAGGCCACAGTGGGGCGGACCTCCGTGCCAATGGCTGGAGTTGGAGTTTGTGGCTGTGTGTGCAGAGACCTCAAGGGCTGCTCTCATCTCCCTGTGTCCCCACCTCCCTGGGATTTAGGGAATTGAGAGACAGGGGTGGGATCTGAGCCAAGGCCCCAGTGACCCAAACCCTCTCCCTTCACCCCAGCTCACGCTGCTGGTGGTCCAGGTCAGTATTCTCTACTATGGAGGCCACCTCGTCATCTCGGGACAGATGACCAGCGGCAACCTCATCGCCTTCATCATCTACGAGTTCGTCCTGGGGGATTGTATGGAGGTGAGGGCCTGGGTGGGAGGGTATAGGGAGAGCAGCTAAGGTGGGGGGCCGAGGGTGTCGTGGTGTCTCCTTTAAGATAGGTCATCATAACCATGAAGGTCCTGCAAACAGGTGACTCCGTGGATCCAGCCAAATGGCAGTGACAGTTGACGTCAGGAAATGCTCATAAGAGCTTCCTGAGAGGTTCTGAAATTCCCATTTCACAGAAAAGGAAACTGAGACTCAGAGAAGTCAAGTGACTTGCCCACACATTGGGTGGGGAGCTGTGTTCAGAGCTGGCCAGGTGGCACCTCGGCTCAGCCCCCGTGAAGAGTGGCGCCAAGCACGGGCAGCCAGGGGTGTTGCAGACTGGGCTTGCATTTAGGTCCCCGCCTAGCAGACCTGCAACTGGGTGGACCACACCCGTTTGTCTGGGAGGTGCCCAAAAACTGGGGAATGGGTGTGGGAGGTGAGCTGGAAAAGGGAAGGAGGTCCACAGAGCTGTGTGCGCAGCGGGCTCCGTCCTCCCGTGACCCCTAGGGCCAGCCCACGCAGCAGCCCCAAGCACTGGTGGAGCCAGGCGGAGCCCTGAGCGTCTGCCCAGGCCACGGTCAGTGCCTGCAGGGGCGCTGCCGGTTCTCCGTGCGCCTCCTCCCCAGAGAAAAAGCCCCCGCACCCACACCAGATGTGGGGACCACTGCAGCCACCCCTGTGCTGCTGATGGACTCGGCAATCATTCTGCCTCTGGGAATCCATGCTTCAGAAATACTCACTGCCAGTGGGCAAAAGCCTGTCAAGGATGTCTGGGGCAGCGTTGTCCATTTGCGTGAGTGACAAGCAACCCAAATGCCCCCACATCAGCCAAAGGACAAATATGGTACATCTCTGTGCCAGAGATGGTATGTCCGTACTTTGAAATCCCAGAGATTCAGGAGGCTAAGGAGGAGGATCCCGAATTCAAAGCCAGCCTGGGCGACCCAATGAGACCCCATCTCAAAAGAAAAAGGACTGGAGATGTGGCTCAATGGTAGAGCACTCCTGGGTTGAGTCTCAACACAGGGAAAAAAAAATTAAAAAGGAAGGAAGGAAGAAAGAAATGCTAGGCAGCCCTCCAGGAATGAGGCAGACTTTTCTGAGCTAAAACACACTATCCAACACAAACAGAAAACCCCTGATCGAGCCGGGTAGTCTGATGCCCTTTTTATTTTATTTTAATATTTTTTTAGTTGTAGATGGACACAATACCTTTATTTTATTTGTTTATTTATATGTGGTGCTGAGGATCTGACCCAGGGCCTCACACATGTGAGGCAAGCGCTCTGCCACTGAGCCACAGCCCCAGTCCCTCATTTGTGCATTCTTAAAATCTCAAAATGAATTGGCTATGATGTGCATGTATTTGTGAACACACAGAGAAAGGGCTGAAAAGATACAATACATTGGTAACTATGGCCATCTCTGGGATAAAGGAGCGTGAAAAAGAAGCCACCCAGTTCTCATGTCTTAGTAGTAATACTGTTAGTATTAATGACAGTTTTAGTTGTGGCATATTGAGCATCACAGGCCAAGCCCTATCTCCACAGCAACATGCCCTGGTGTTGCTCTTACCCCCTTTCCTCCAGTGAGGACACTCAGTTATGGCACTGATGCACCTAAGCTCAGGAACCAGGTGTGCCCAGATTCTAATCCTGCCTCTGCAACTGCTTGGCTATGGGACCTGGGGCAAATACTTGAGTCCCCTGTGCCTATGAGAGAACCTACTTCATAGCATGTAGAAAGCACTAATAAAATGGGCCATTAATACAATTAACCTTTACATTGGATACATTTTTACCCAAGGAGAGTCTACTTATGACAGATATACATCAAGACCCATTTTTATTTAGTATTTATTTTTTAGTTGTAGTGGTCATAATACCTTTATTTGTTTTATGTGGTGCTGAGGATCAAACCCAGGGCCTCACGCTTGCTAAGCGAGCGCGCTACCACTGAGCCACAATGCCAGCCCCTCAAGACCCATTTTAAAAATTGAAATTAAAATATGTGGTGGCAGCTGACCAGCCAAGGTGGGATCACTGCCTTGGCACATTCTTACAGGTTCATTTCTCTGCATTTCTGTCTCCTCTTCTTCTCCTGGGTGGGGGTGAGAATTGGTAGCAATGACCTTGAGGCACACATACTCCTGGCCACCTTGTCTTTTGTTATTGTCAGTGTCCACTGTGTTAGCAGGTGTCCTGGAAGCAGCCCCTGTGTCTCCCCAGAGCTGCAGCTCTGTCCTTGCTCCCTGCACACCCTCGTATCTCTGGTACCTCAGAGGGTCCCAGGAGCGGATATTGGGGACATGAACATGTCTCTTCCCTGCAGTCTGTGGGCTCTGTCTACAGTGGCCTGATGCAGGGCGTGGGGGCGGCTGAGAAGGTGTTCGAGTTCATTGACCGGCAGCCCACCATGGTGCACGATGGCGACTTGGCCCCTGACCACCTGGAGGGCCGTGTGGACTTTGAGAATGTGACCTTCACCTACCGCACACGGCCCCACACCCAGGTCCTACAGGTGAGAGGCAGACGGGAGGCTGCCAGCGTCATCCTACCCTCTTCAGGAGTCTGGGCTCCAGCTGGGCAAGGCGTGTCCTTAACAGATGGACTCCAGATAATAAGCTCTGGGAAGGAAAGAAATCAGGGTGTGGTGGTAGGGAGCAGCGTGAGATTGGTGAAATAGTCAAAGAGGCTTCTCAGAGGAGGTGGCATTTTGAGCTGGACCTGACCAAGGAGCCACACCCAGCCAGGTGGCTTGCTGCAGTGAAATATTCCAGGCAGAGGACACAGCAAATATGAAAGTGCTGCCAAATCAAGCGTTTTAGAAAGGAGAACACCCAGGGATCAGCAGTGCCCAGCCGCAGCCTAAGAGCGGGAGCGGCTGGGAAGGGCGCCCACCTGTGTCTGAGACAGTGTCCAGCCCTAGAACCTGGACCTGTGACCCCACACTGTGCCTGTGTTCCTTGCAGAATGTCTCCTTCAGCCTGTCCCCAGGCAAGGTGACGGCCCTGGTGGGGCCCTCTGGCAGCGGGAAGAGCTCCTGTGTCAACATCCTGGAGAACTTTTACCCCCTGCAGGGAGGCCGAGTGCTACTGGACGGCAAGCCCATCGGTGCCTATGACCACAAGTACCTGCACCGTGTGGTGAGTGTGGTCAGGCCCTCACGGCCCTCGCTGCCCTCCGGCCTTCCTCTGACCTTGGCTAATCTCTCACGCAAGCTGTGACACAGAGGCAGAGAAGGTGCAGTTCACAGAACTGTCACCAATGCACCATCATGAGGTCATGACATAGAAGGTTCTGGCACTCCAGAAACCCCATGTACCCTTTCTTTTCCCCTCAAGAGTATGTCCCACCTGACTTTTATGATCACCGTTTTCTTACTTTTCCTTAGTTTTACCATCTGTGTGTACCCAGAGATGATCTGATCTGAACTTCATCTAGACAGAGTTCTGTGTGTGGCTCTCTGTATCCAGGGTTCTGCGTCTGCAGATTCAACCAACTATGGATGGGAGATATATTTTTTAAATTATCTGCACTGAACGTGTACAGACTTTTCTCTTGTCCTTGTTTCATAAACAATACAGCGTAACAACCATTTCCATAGCCCTTACACAGCCTTGTTAGGTATTACAAGTCATCTAAGGTGATTGGACATCTACAGGAGGATGTGGGTATGTTATATACAAATAGTGCCATTATTAGGGACTTGAGCATCTGTGGAATTTGTTACCTGAGGGGATCCTGGAACCCATCCCTGAGGACGCAGAAGGATGAGCCTTTCCTTGGCATTGCCTGTCTTTCGGCTCAGCATCATTTAGCCGTCCAGGCTGAGGTTGGGGTTGGGGTCCATCCATCTTCATTGCCAGATGATAATCTGTTCTGCTAACATGTCACAACCTATTTATGCCTTGTGCTCTTGATGGGTCTTTGGGTGGTTTTCTTTTTTTTACCATTACCAAGGATACTATTGAGGGATGTGGACAACTTTGTTCCTGTCTCTTGGGGCATGTGGCTAGGTTCTCCTGAAGAATGACCTCAGAGCAGAAAAGCCTGGTTGGAGTAGATGCTGATCCCCAGCCTCAACAAATTCTGCCAGGACAGTTTCCCAGGGTGCTTATAATCAATTCAACCTTCCGCTAGCAGCAGCTGAGAATTCCAGCTGTTCCACATCTGGGTCATCTCCAGGACTCCAAAGAAACTGCTCCTGACCACGCAGTCCTTGGTAACTCAGAAGGAGCCTCAACACCCAGCCTTGTGCTGAGCAGGGAAGCCTGAATGGGTTCAGATCATATGCCCTATAAGGAACACCAACTATTAGGGGGTGACATCACCAACGTGAACTAAGTCATTTGAGAACCTGAGGGCTGTCACAGAAATTCCAGAACTACTGGCCAAGCTCTAGATGGTGGCAGAGGCCATGGACTGGGAACTCTCCCCGCATCAAACATATTAACCAGAGACAGATGGCTGGCAGATGGCCCAGCATGCGGCCCTCCAGATTGCTGACCACTAGCCTCAGGAAGAGGCCTCTGGGTAGAGCGGTGCAGACTGCAGCAGTGAGCACTCTCGGGTTCTCAGGCACTTCATGTCATAAGTCCTGTATTTTGCTAGAAGTTGAATGTATAGGGGCAGCTTTGGGGGGTCTTCTGCCACTTCCCAGCAACTACAGATATGAAACCCTTTTTCATGTATTTATTGCCATTGGTTTTCATCTTCTGTGAATACCTTCTTCATAATTTAAATTCAAAAATTTAATTCCCATAAACAAAACAGTAAAATGCCACAATATAACTGTAGCCCCACAGTTTTAGTGAATTTTATAACTAAGCCAGGAGAGTTCCCCTCCACCTTCCCTGTCTAGGAAGTAACCTGCACTGGTATTTTGTAGTCGCTTACCAATTTGTTTCCATAAAAATATATTTCCATATATTTTAAGGAAATATACCAACATATGGAGGCATATGTACATTGTACATGTACATAGTGTTTTTTTAACTACACACACACACACACTGCAATTTGGCTGTGTGGATGTACTGTAATTATTTAACCAATCCCCAGCTTATGTACAGCTAGGTTATTTCCATTCATGCATTCATTCTTTTTACAGTATTGAGATGATATTTTTCATACTATTATTTTTGTAGGCCAGATTCCTAACTGGCATCACAGGACAATGACTCCTTTGAACTGTTTCCTCAGAAGGGAGGGGACAATTGCCAGGGAGGCCTTTGTGGCCTGGAGGCCTGCTGTGGCCTCTTGCTTCCTGATGGGCAGCTGCATTCACAGAGCTGCATTCTACACTTTCTCCCACACTCTGGTTTTCCCCAGGACAGAGACAGTCAGTGAACTTCCTCTCGGTGGTCAGGGAACTTGCCTTAGCCCAGAACAGCGTGCTTAGCTAGCCCCCTTTGTGAGGGGGAGGCTGAGGGCATGTGCACCAGCAGGACGAGAGAAAGAGAATGGGGGGGGGGGCCAAGAAGGCAAGGGGCAAGGAAAGGCAGCTGAGCACAGCCTGATTAGGTTTCAAACCTGAGACCCTGGGCGTCAGCCAGGCCCTGGCTGGTGAGGCTGCTGGTGACAGCTGGATGGACACATTCCTGGCTTCTCTGACAATCCCCTTGCTCCTGCACAGATCTCTCTGGTGAGCCAGGAACCCGTGCTGTTTGCCCGTTCCATCACAGACAACATCTCCTACGGCTTACCCACGGTGCCCTTTGAGATGGTGGTGGAGGCTGCACAGAAGGCCAATGCCCACGGCTTCATCATGGAGCTCCAGGATGGCTATAGCACAGGTACGGAGCCCAGCGTCACCTCCACTGTGCCTGTGGGTCTGTCCTCAGGGTGCAGTCTTCTTGGTTAAGGACTGCCCTCTGCCACCTACTGTTTACCTTTTCAACTTCCTTTCATTGAGATGAAATTCACATAACAGAATCTTCTTTTTTTTTTGGTACTGGGGACTGAACCCAGGAGTGCTGTACTATTGAGCTATATCCCCACCCCTTTTTATTATTCTGAGACAGGGTAATAACAATTCAGAGCTACTCTCAGCAATTTCCAACTAGGTGATACCCTGTTATTAAGTACAGCACCGTATTTATTGTACAGTGGCTTCCTCCTAACTAGAATGTGTAACCTTTGGTCAATATTCCCTCAGCACCTCCTATAGATTTTAAAATGTGATTCTTGAACAGGGAGTATCCCGTGGGTTCAAAATAAAAACACATATGAGGAGGTGTATAAGGAAAAGCTGTGTCCCTGTTCCTTCCCCCGTCCCTCCTACCCCCAGCAGGACTTTTCATTGGTTTCTTATATGTCCTGTAAATATAAATGTGAGTTCTTATTCCCCTGCCCTTTTACAGAAAAAAAATAATGGCCTTTCTATTGTGCACCCAGCTCTATTGACTTAGCTCCATGCTGGTGAGCCACCACGCTGATGGAGGGGCTGCTTCCTCCTCCTCTTCTTCCTCTTTTCTTTACTGTGTGCACAGCAGTGCACAGGCCTTTATGATAGTTGGTAACTGACTCTCCTCCTGCTGATGGACATTTCATTTGATGAGCTGCTTTGATTTACTTGTGGCAATAGCGGTGTTGTGAGTCACACACGCCACATGCCTCGGGCTGTGCAGGAATGATGGTGGGTAGGGAAATTTCCTGAGGCAGGCTGCTGCCCCAGGCCGTGCACCTGTGATGAAGACCTTTGCACAGTGCAGATGATATACTCAGGTTGTTGCAGCCTGGTGTTGTGAGCACAGGATGGGACTACCTGTGCTTGCTCTGGGAGGGCGGGACACAGCTGCAGCCTCACCAGCACACTGTGTGATCACACATGGGATTTGTGCCAGGTGAATGGGCAGAGCTGGGAACGTGGATCCACTTGCATGTAGCAGCCTCTTACAAATAGGGTGGGAATGCCAGTTCGTGACCTTTCTACTGGTTGGCAGTTCTAGCCAGCGGCCCTTTAAAACTGCCCAGGCAGGCCTCTTGCTCTTTCCAGGGGCTGCCCAGCCGCCTCCTGCTAACTCACTTGCCCCTGTGCCTCCACCATGCAGAGACGGGGGAGAAGGGTGCCCAGCTGTCAGGTGGCCAGAAGCAGCGGGTGGCTATGGCCCGGGCCTTGGTGCGGAACCCTCCCGTCCTCATCTTGGATGAAGCCACCAGTGCTCTGGATGCCGAGAGCGAGTACCTGGTGAGTGGCAGGATGGCAGGGGACACTGAAGCAGTCGCAGCTCCAGGTGGCCTGGGTCTCCCCTTCACCAGTCACAGGGAAGGGCCTAGATATGCCACAGGGGCTACCCAGGCCATTGGCTCCCTGAACTGATGAATTTACAGAGGGTAGAGAGCCAGAGAAGAGGTGGCCCAGGCCCGGTCACCCTGAGTTATGTGATAAGGAACAAAAGCACATCGTGACCAGACCCGGCTCAGAAGCCCCACCCTCTAGCTTAGTCTGTTTCTTAGTAGTTTTGCACAGGTGACCTACCAGCAAGCAACACCCTAAACCCCACAACCTGCAATTGGTAACATGACCTTGAACTCGTTACTTTTTCTCTCTTGGTCCCATTTTCGTTGGTAAAATAATTTTAATTGGTCCAGTAATGTGCTTGTAGATGGCTAGCTAGCAATCTAGCCCTGTATTGATCCCTGCATTCCAGAGATGATTACTGACCCCCTCTTAGCACCAGGCACTATTCTAAGCGCCAGGGTTACAGTGGCCTGCTGACCAAACAAGACCTCTGTCCCCACGCAACAAGTCCACAGTCCCCATGGTATTTCCATTCTTGTAGGGAAAACAGATAATAAACAAGGATGCAGGCAGGTGTTTCACCTGTGGCCTATGCTACAAAGAAAATGAAATGTCATGAGACACAGATTGGGAGGGGCCCCTATCATCAAAGACAAACACAGCTGGTCAGAGTGGAGGCCCAGTGGAGGCCCTGAAGCAAGATTTTATTCATTAACTACTTGTAGTTCAGAGGATTGAGCTCTGTTCTCATTTGTGCAGAGGTTCCCAGGCTGTTTTAGAGGGAGAATGAGGGAGGGGAGGGGGAGTGATCAGGGGTCCTAGTGGAAAACGGTGCAGGGTGCCCGGTGTGGATGCAATGAGGCCACCTGTGACTAGTGGCAGTGACTGAATTAGGATCCTGCCTCCCACAGAGGTTGGAAGATAAGGGCCCTATCCTTCCTGATGATGACAGCCCAGTCAATGCCTTTTGAGTCCTGAGTTGTAGGAGACACAGGCACCTCTCAAAAGAATAGAGAAGGGGTCATGTTCTAAGCCCTGTCTAGTAAATGCTCCAGGAAAGGACAGTCTGGGGCCTGTGGCAGGTGTTGACTTGAACAATAAGTCCCCCTGGCCACATTGAGCTTTCTCCAGCAGATGCTTTGATAAGGGGGCCTGGGACATCTTGGGATACCGCTTCGTGCTGCTAGAAGCCATACTAGAGTTTGGTCATCTCTTGGCACAGAGGTTTGGAGGAGCTTATATGCTGAGAGCTCTGTGGCTCTTGCCAGGGTTTAGCCAGCTAAACCAGGTATGATGGCATATGCCCGTGATCCTAGTGATTGGGAAGGCTGAGACAAAAGGATTGCAAGTTCAAAGCCAGCCTCAGCAACTCAGCAAGACCCTGTTCAAAATAAAACATGAAAGGGCTGGAGATGTAGCTCAGTGGTAAAGAACCCCTGGGTTGAACCCCCAGTAACAAAAAGAAGAAAGAAAAGGAGTCATCTATGGGGAGTTCTGGGAGGGCACCCCTGAAGGCTAGGCCAGCAGGTACAAGGGCCTGGAGCGGGGGACAAACCTGGCACGTTCAAAGCGGAGCAAAAAGTGTGGCTGCAGCCAGGGTCTAACAGAGAGAGGCAGGGGCACAGTCACA
The DNA here is from genome assembly GCF_021218885.2 of Marmota monax. Classification (NCBI taxonomy): domain Eukaryota; kingdom Metazoa; phylum Chordata; class Mammalia; order Rodentia; family Sciuridae; genus Marmota; species Marmota monax. Next base: position 1,670,015 of record NW_026692583.1, read on the forward strand.
GGGAGGTGGGTTCCCCCAGCCTTTCGAGGAGTTTGAACTTTTCATGAAAATTAACCAACTTGACATTTCAGTTGTTAAGTTTAAAGAAAATGGAGCAGAAAGCAGAGAGTTCCCACACACCCTCCTCTTTCCCCTCCTGCCCCCATTCCTGACCTCCTGCAGCAGTGACCCATTGTTCAAGCTGGTGAAGCTGCGTGGATGCTTTATCACCTAAACCTGTGACAGGGCTCACTCTTGATGATGTACTTTTGACAAGTGTAGAATGTCATGTACCCACCATCACAGTGTCACAGGGAAGGTCTCGCTACTAGAGAAATCCCCTAGCGGGGTTGGATGTATCCTAGAAGGGGACAAAAAGCTTTTGGAGGGTTTGCAGCAGGCGTTTAACTGACTCAAAGTTTTTTTGTTTGGGGCTTTTGTTTTTGGTTTTGTACTGGAGATTGCATCCAGGGGCACTTAATTACTGAGCCACATCCCTAGCCCTGTTTATTCTGAGACAAGTTCTTGCTAAATTGCTCAGGGCCTTGCTAAGTTGCTGGGGCTGGCATTGAACTTGCGATCCTCTGCCTCAGCCTCCAAGCCACCACCATACCTGGCTCTGACTTCAGCATTTTAAGGCTGCATGGGGAATATTTAGGGGCCAGAGAGAAAAGCTGGAGTCCTGAAGGTGAGAAGGAGTAGTGAGAGACAAACAGGAGGGGGAAGCCACAGGCTTTGTTCGGCACAGTGTGGAATTGAAGGCTTTGCCTGGTCTCATTGGCCTGAGCGTCAGGGCTGATGGCCACTCACCAAGCCCCCTCCCTGTGTCGGACCTTGAGCTCTGTCTCTCCTAAACAAAATCCAGCTATCAGGTTCTGCTCCAGCTCTTGTTTTTCAAAGAGAAGCTGAGTTTCAGTGCCACAGAGTAAGGGGTGGCCTGGAGCCTGGTGGTGGGTGGCCCAGGCAGTCAGGTGGAGCAGCCCCATGAGCCAGCTCCCATTCTCCCCACAGATCCAGCAGGCCATCCACGGCAACTTGCAGAAGCACACGGTGCTCATCATTGCACATCGCCTGAGCACCGTGGAGAAGGCACACCTCATCGTGGTGCTGGACAAGGGCCACGTGGTGCAGCAGGGCACGCACCAGCAGCTGCTGGCCCAGGGCGGCCTCTACGCCAGGCTGGTGCAGCGCCAGATGCTGGGGCTCGAGCCCGCCTCGGACTACACAGCCGGTCACAAGGAGCCACTGGGCAATGGCACTCACAAGGCCTGACCTCGGCCCCTGCCTCTCCCAGTGGGGCAGAGGCTCTGGCGCCTGCCTTGCAGACACGCCCGTGGGGCCACAGCAGCTCCCAGCTGCCCTCCGAGCCCAGGTCCGTGGCACTGGGGGGCAACCTGCCACGTCCCACCTTTCACCGCTTCCTGCTCTTGCCCTGGTTCCACCCTGCTCCCAGGGCACTTCCAGCCTATGCTGCCATGAGCACCCCTCTGCTCTCCCCGCCTGGTCTCCCCTGCTGCTCCCCCACGCTCCTAGCAAAGGTGCAGCTGCCTTTTTAAACCACGACCTTACCAGGTTTTTTTACTGCTTGATTTGATGCACTACAGTCAACTCCTAGATTTCAAAAACATTTTTCTAATTGGGAGTAATGATGGGAAAATTCACTAAGGTGTTCCAGAAACTTCTGAGCCAGGAGTGAAGAGCCCTTCCTAATAGTCTGGGAGATGCCAGAAAAGAACTAGGCTCACCCTTACCCCTCCAGAAAAGGGGCTTTCCTGTCCCAGAGGGGAGCACAGGGGTGGAGTGGAACTGTCGCTCCCTCCTCCCAGCTTGGTGAGTCAGGCCGAGGGTGGGCGGGAAAGTGGGAGGCATCTAGCTGCCCATCGGCCCCCTGCCAATCAAAGCCAGTCTCACTGTGAACCACTGCAAACCTCAATGGGGGAGTGAGGGGCTGGCCAGGCCTGGCAGGGCCTCTGGGGTGCACCCAGCCCACACCCAGCGCTTTAGCCCCCTTGGCCCTGCCTCCTTCTTCCCCTGGCTGGCAGCCATCTGGACGCCCACCCTGTCACTCGGCTGTCTGGAGGCCCTTGGTTGTTTGCAAGATGCTTTCTCTTCTGTTTGGTGGATGGGACTGTTGCAAAGCCCAGGGACCAGCTTTGTCCAGGGTTGTGAGATATTGGGAGAACCCAGTCAATAAAGTGTACTACCTCTGACTCCTGACCTCTGATTCTCCTTGGGCTGTCTGCCCCATTTCCTGGTTAGGGTTTGGTTTTGGGGTTTTTTTTGGTTGTTGTTTTGTTTTTTTGGTACTGTAAATTGAACCCAGGCATGCCCTACCATTGAGCTATATCCTAGTCCTTTTTATTTTTTTGAGACAGGGCCTCAAAAACTTGCCCAGCTAAGTGAGGTGGCACACGCCTGTAATTCCAGTGGCTCAGGAGGTTGAGGCAGGAGGATTGAGAGTTCAAAGCCAGCTTCAGCAAAAGCAAGGCACTAAGCAACTAAGTGAGACCCTGTCTCTAAATAAAATTAAAGAAAAAAAATAGGGCTGGGGATGTGGCTCCGTGGCTGAGTGTCCCTGAGTTCAATGCCTAGTACCAAAAAAAAAAAAAATTGCTCAGTTAAGTTGCCCATTGCCCAGTCTGGCCTCAATCTTGAATCCTCTTGTCTCTATCTCCTGAGTGGCTGAGATTACAGGTGTGCACCACCACACCCGGCTCTGGTCAAGTTTCTCACCAGATCCTGCTCGGTTGCAAAAGGTCATTGGGTGGTCCAGGGCCTGTCCCAGTGTTCTAGAGCCCCCATCTGTGCTCCTCTGTCCTCAGGATCTCCCGTGCAGTCATTCATGCCCATCAGTCTGTCTCCATGGGCCTGTGCGAGGGGACAAAAATGATCTTCTCCAAATCCCAGGGAGAATCAAGACTGCTCTAAGTGACCTCCCATGTTTCTCCACCCCTCTGGGCCTCTGTGTCCTCATCTGTACTGAGGGGTACACTGTAAGGATGAACCTCCTGCTCTGCGCTCCTATGTGGGACCAGGGCCCTTGGGAACAGGGTATTAGTGTCCTGTTGTTGCTGTAAGAAATTTTACCACTAACTGGGTGGCTTAGAATGAAGATGTTCTCTCAGCCTTTCTGGAGGGCAGAAGTCTAACAGCAGGAGGTCAGCAGGGCCAATGCCCCTGGCCTGCCTTTCACCCTGTCCTGCGATTTCCCTCTTCAACTGGCTGTTGCCTCTGTGTCTGTGTCCGTGTCTCTCTGCTTTTCTGAAAGAACACTACTGTAGTGGGATTGGGGGACCACCTGGAAATCCAGGATGCTCCCATCTTGAGATCCTTAACTATCACATATGCAAAGGACTCTTTTCCAAATAGGTGACATTCACGGGTCCCAAGGATTTTACATGGGTATCTTTTGGGGGCCACCACTCAACCCACTACACAGGGGAATGCTCAGCCCTGAATTTAGTTTTGGGGGTGGGGCTTAGGTGTTCTGAGAGTCAGCAGACCTTCAGATATTTCCAGAGAAGTTGGAAATTCCAATCTTATTGGGAGATCAGCTGCTTTTTAAAAAAATAACTTTATTATTTATTTATTTATTATTTTTATGTGGTGCTGAGGATCAAACCAGGGCCTTGCACATGTGAGGCGAGCTCTCTATGGCTGAGCCACAACCCCAGCCCCAGATCAGCTGCTTTTTATAGATTGTCTTAAACTGTCTTGATAAAAGCAAGGACCAGTGAACATACCCTAGGCAGTCTTCAGACTGTGCGCCTCCAGCCTGCAACCTCAACACTGGCTGTGCCTGTTCTCCAAAATCCTTAGAGTTTCCCTGCGGAGGAGTTTGCACCTGCTGTGGGGCCCCTGCCCCTGCCCCTCCCCCGCCTGTCCCTCCCCCTGTCCCATCTGCCCACCTCTCTTCTCATCCCTCCCCTCCCAGGCTGAGGACCCCAGCATGTTCTTCTATCCCCAGGCAAGGCATTCAGCTCCAGCTCCCCAATCCGTAAATCCAGACCCAGAAATGGGCCCTGGGCAACAAAAAAACTTTCCAAAGACCAAGAACTTCCCAGAGCCCCTCTTCAGAAAACAGATATATATATATGTGTGTGTGTGTGTGCATATATATATATATATATATATATATATGTCTTTTTTCTTTTTTTGGTTGTTGATGTACCTTTATTATTTTAAATTTATTTATACGTGGTGCTGAGGATCAAACCCAGTGCCTCATGCATGCTAGGCAAGTGCTCTGCCACTGAGTCCCAGCCCCAGCCTGGTGGCTTTTAAAAAAGAATAAATTATTTATTTTGGAATGATTTTAGGTTGACAAAAAAATCGCGGTGACATTGCAGAGTTCCCGTGTGGCCCTCCCAGCTCCCCTGTACATGCATCTCAGGTCATTGAGGTAGCAATGCGGGCACGTCACCATCAGCGAGACTCCAGGCTGTTTTCGTATTTCACTTTCTTTTCTGCTAATGTCTTTTTTCTGTTCCGGGACTCAATCTGGGCACCACATCACATTTAGCGAGGTGATGCTTTTCAACTGAGGTAAAAGGCACATAGTATGGACTTATCGTCCGTGACACCTAAGGTGTCCACAGTGTTGTGTGGCCCTCACCACTCTCCAGCTCAGGACATTTTCATTCCTCTGAAAGAAAGCCCCATCCTGTGAGCCCCACATGCTCCTCTCCCTACATCACCTGCCAACCACCGATCGGCTTTCCAGACTTGCCCATTCTGTATATTTCATATAAATGGCATCATACAATATGTGGCCTTACGTGACAGCATAGTGGTCTCCATATTGTCACATGTCAGGACTTTGTTCCTTTTTATGGCTGAATAATAGTCCATTGTATGAGTGGACTACATTTTGTCTGTCCATTCATCCACTGATGGACATCTGGGCTGCTCTGCCTTTTGTCTATTATGAACCGGGTTGATGAGAACAGTCATATTTTGGTGAAGACGTGTTTACACTTCTCTTGGGTATACATCAGGAATGGAATTGGTGAGTCATGTGGTATCTAAGTGGAGCTGATACCAGCACCATGTTGAACTTCCTGACTTCCAGAACCCATGAAACCCTACCCATTATAAATTACCCAGCATCTGGTATTTTGTTATGGAAACAGAAAATGTACCAAGACAGACACACAGATATGCCACATTTTAATTATCCATTCTCCATTTGTGGACATTTGGGTGGCTGTGGCTATTGTAAGTAGTGCTATTATGAACTTTCATGGACAAATTTTCACTTACATATGCATTTTTAATTTGCTGGGTAGATACCTCAGGGTAAAATTCTTGGGAGAGGAATGTTTTTGAAACCTGTTTTACCACAATCCTTAGTAAGAAAAATATTTACCTCTCCTACCAAGTACACACACACAGAAAACCTTCATAAAAGAATATTAAAGAACTTATTACATATTATTTTGTCTGTGTCATTTAAGAAAAAATTGATTTCATGGCCCATTGCTATCTCAGGCATTTTGAAAAGCTCTGCTCTGGAGGAATTAATAGGCAGATGTTTGCAGCAGCCTGATTTGCATTTATAAAAACTGAAAGGAACTTGCTCGTCTTTTTTTTTTTTTTAATGGTACTGGAGATAGAACTCAGGGGTGCTTTTCCACTGAGCTATATCTCAGTTCTTTGTATTTTTTAATTTTGAGGCAGAGTCTTGCTAAGTTGCTGTGGTTGGCCACCTACCTCAGCCTCCTGAGTCAGTGAGATTACAGGCATGTGCCAGGGTGTCTGTCCTTGTCTCAAGATTTTAAAAAGGGCTGGGGGTGTAGCTCAGTGGTAAAGTGGGTTCCCAGTACTGCAAAAAAGTAAAAAGTGTATATTTAAAAAGAATTAAAATAGAGGAAAACATTAACAATGGTCAGTCTTGAGTGTTGGGCACTTGTTTGTTTCATTGTTCTATTTCTGCATATTCAAGTTTCCCCGAGGGATGGGGATGGCACCATCAGAAGAGCCTGAAGAAGCCCTCCTCTGCTGCACTGTAGAGAGGGGAGACTTCTGGGGGTGAGCTCAGCCCTGCGACTGACCTGGCAGAGGTGTTACAGAGCAGCTGAGCGGGTGCAAGAGCAGCCAGCAGCAAGTAGCTCAGAGCCCACAGTGACAATGACCAGCATCCCCACCCCTGCCCCCCTAAGCACTGCCACTTTAAACCAGCCTTCTTCCAGGACCTGAAAGGGGCCTTCTAGAAAATTCTGCAAGGATGGGACCCTGGAATCCAGCACAGCCACCATCATTACTGCTGAGGTAATTTGTTTTCAACCCCAGGTAGGAGAGCTGTTGTCATTTCAAATAACCAGACAGGAAAATTCTTAACTTTCTATCCAAGGGTCTTGGAAAGGGACTTGGACACATTGTTTAACGTTTACTTCTTAAATTATGGTGAAGTACCCATCAAATTGACCATTTTAACCACATTAAATTGTACAATTCCGAGGCATCAGGTACCATTACGCTGCCTCCTTTAACTCTTTCAAAGTGCACGTTGGCATCTCTGTTCTGCACAGCCGGCCGCGAGCAGCAGCACTGAGATGGACCCCTGGAGGTGACGGCCATGGAAACCCACCCTCCCACTGCAGGGGCTTCAGTGACTACTCCACCTGAAGCCCCCCGAGTCTCTGCTATTAAATTCATTTTCCAAAATGAAAAACAAGATTAAATCAGCTATAAAAGATCATCTAACCAAGTGACAAGGTGGGAACTGGTGCTGGGCACCCCAAATGCCTGAACCCCGAGCCAGTCCTGGGCCAGGACTCCAGGCTGATGGCAGGTTGTGTGGATCCGGTTCCCACCACACCCTTTCCCACCTCTTTTGGTTTTGGTTTTGGTTGTTTTCGTGGGATGCCACCAAGGGTTGGCTGTTCCCTGCCGAGGACCTGGGGATTGCCAGAGAGACGTCAGCCCCGAGTCACTAATGGAAGGACCAGGAGAGATCACCAGGATGGTTTGCCTTCCCCAGTTTGTTCTTCCCTCGAGGCAGGAGGAAGTTGGCCTTGTAAACAGCTGAACTGGCCACCTAAGGACTCAAGAATGTGTCACACTGTTGCAAGGCCCTACCTCTGACAACCTGAGATAGTCATTCAGCAAGCATTTACTGTGCACCTATGGTGTACCAGGCACTGTGCTGGGCTGAACTAGCAAAAATAAGAGGTAAGGGATCACTGGCAATCTAAGCCCCCAGTGGGACCAGAATGAATTGGGAGAGAGGCGTTATTGGAGCGGGTGTGTTCTGCTGAGAGCTGAGACCTGACTGGTGAGGAGGGGCCAGCCTTGGCTACCTGGGAAAGAATGTCACCAGCAATAGTTGGGTAGTTCCTCAAAAAGTGGAACATGAGGGCTGGGGTTGTGGTTCAGCGGTAGAGTGCTCGTCTAGACATACTGGTTCAATCCTCAGTACCACATAAAAATAAAAAAAAATTTTTTTAAAATTTTTAAAAGTGGAACATGAGGGCTGGGGGTGTGTGGCTTAGTGGTAGAGTGCAGGCATAAGACCCTGGGTTACATTCCCAGTGCAAAAAGGAAAAAGTAGAACATGGAGTTAACATGTGACCTAACAATTCTACTCTTAGGTATCTTAAAAAAATAAAATAAAAACATATATCTAAACAGTAACTTATACACAAATATTCACAACAATGTGATTCCTAAGAGTCAAAAGGTAGAAACAACCAAATTGTGTTTATACACAAGCCATATAATTCAGCCATGAAAAGGAACGTAGCACTGACATCTGCTACAATGTGGGTGAGCCTTGGAAGAATTATACCAAAGAGGGACACTGGACAGGGAAGGTCACATATTATATGATTCTTTGAGTTGCCCAGGCTGACAATGACCTTGGGATCTCCCTGCCTCAGCCTTCCCAGTAGCTGAGATTACAGGTTTGTCCCACCACACCCAGCCTGATATAATACTTTTTTAAAAAATATTTATTTTTAAAATAATATTTATATATTATTTATTTTAGTTGAACACAATACCTTTACCTTTATTTTATTTATTTTTATGTGATACTGAGGATGGAACCCAGGGCCTCACACATTAGGCGATTGCTCTACCTCTAAGCCACAACCCGAGCCCTGATATGATACTTTTTATAGATATATCCAGAATAGGCAAATGTACAGAGACAGGAAGCAGATTAGAGGTCCTCAGGGCCTCAGGGAGGGCGGGGTGGGGAGGGACTACCTAATGCAGACAGAAAGATTTTATGGGACAGTGAGAAAGTTTTGAAACTGGAAGGACCTGTGGTTGCATAACACTGTGAACACACTCAATTCCAATGAATTTGTACACTTTAAAATTAAAATTCGGGAGGGGTCTGGGGCTGTGGCTCAGTGGTAGAGCGCTTGCCTTGCCTAGCATGTGTGAGGCACTGGGTTCAGTCCTCAGCACCACATAAAAACAAATTAATAACAAAGGTAAAAAAATAAAATAAAATTTGGGTAGTTGCATGTTATGCTTTTCACTTAAAAAAAATATATAAAAAGAAAAAGATGGTGTGGGGTGGGGGTGAGGGTTCATCCTGCAAAGGAACAGCAAGTTCAAAGACCACAGGCAGGAAGAAGCTAGGACATCTGTGGGGCAGGCAATGGACAGTGAGACGGAAGGATGTAAGGGGGAAGGAGGAGGGGACAGGAAGGCCAGTGGGCAGTGACCGTGTGGGCCTCCGGAAGGGGTATGACTTTGAGTCAGTTTGGAGGACTTGGGAGTTTTGATGGGGTGTGATATGCTTGTTCCTAGCTCAGCCAGCCGTGGATGGGCTGAGGCGGCCACATGGGCCCCTAGGATTGCGGGGTTGGGTTCACCTGACTCTGTCTATGAGGAAATCAGGCAGGAGCAAGAGTCAGGCAGCAATTGCATCACTGTTCAGCCCTCCTGGAATAAACATCCAGGAAGTCCTGCTGTTATTTATAACTGCAGGGACCCTGTGAATTTCTGCAAAAAGTTGCCAGTTAGCAAGGGCCCTGGGGTATCCCCAGAGGCCCCATAGATGTGCCTTAGGGGCCCTTCACCTTCCCTAGCCCCAGAGCAGAGCTGGGAACGCCCCAAGGTGATTAGAGACAGACCTGGAATAACTGACTCACAGCTACTAAGCCCTGCAGGAGGCCCTGGGTGGATAAGACCTGGTCAGCTGCCAGCTTGAGTTCCCTGACCTCTGGCCCTTTCTGGACAGTAGCCTGAAGGAAGGGAAGGCATTTTCCAAATGGGAGCCTGGCTGGAAGCTGGTAACAGCAGCAGTCACTAATGTGCCTATTCAGAACAGGAAGATGGCTGACTTAAGGGTATCCAGATTTGCATATCTATTGTGCTGCTGCCTCCAGGCAGTCTCCTGGATTTCTCACCATCTCCTCGGCTCCACCCTCATTATTTGGACTGACTGGGCTTCTCTAGCATGTTGATTTTTTTTCAAACATGCCGGAAGTTGCTGGACACGGTGTGGCACGCCTGTAATTCCAACCACTCAGGAAGCTGAGGCATGAGAAACACAAGTTCAAGGAAGGCCAGCCTCAGAAACTTCGCAAGACCCTGTCTCAAAATAAAAAATAAAAAGGACTGGGATATAGCTCAGTGGAAAAGTGCCCCTGGGTTGAATCCCCAGTACAAAAAAAAAAAAAAAAGCTAGGAGCTTCTTAAAGGCAGGAGCTGTGTCCCTCATATAGCAGATGTGCTCCTAGCTCAGAGTAAGTGCTCTGTCCCTACCCTGTGGATTAATCCATGTCCTTGCCTCCTAGACAGCTCCTGCCTGACCTTTCACCAGCACTTTGGACCGCCCTAGCGGAAATGGAGCTTTTGAGATTTTCTCCCAAACCTGTTTTTCTCCCACTCAGGTGCATCTGAGGTAAAGGCATGGTGTGCCAGTTGATCAAGTTGAAAGACCCAGGGTCTGACCGACTCCTCCCTTTCTCCATGTCCCACAATTCATCTCCTTGCAAGACCTGGCAGCCTGGCAGCTGGACTCCCTGCATTGGATCCTATTTCCCCATCTCCTTTGCCCCATCCAATCCAAGCCACGGTCTTGGTCATAATCTTTACCTTCTGCTCCCCTCAGGCCCCATCCGTATAACCCAGTCTCCACACAGCAGCTGGGGAAATTATTTTTTTTCAAACTAGACTTCATTTTCCAGATCAGTTATAGATTCACAGAAAAATTGCAAAGATAATACCGAGTTCCCAGGTCTACTTTGATTCCCATCCTTTTTTTTTTTTTTTTTGCTCTGGGGATTGGACCAGGGCCCTGCACGTGCTAGGCAAGCACTTAACCACTGAACTACACCACCAGTCCTTTTTACTTTTTGAGACAGGGCCTTGCTAAGTTGCTGAGGCCGGTCTCTAACTTGTAATCCTCCTGCCTCAGTCTCCCAAGTCACTGGGACTGCAGGCATGTGCCATTGTGCCCATCCCAGATATGTTTTTGGTGTCTGTGACTGTTGCAAAGGGCACTGGGCAGGGTTTTAAAGGTGGTCCTTAATCGGGATTGGCGGGGTGGTGGGTTTGGGGAAGAGGATCACAGAACGTTCTTACGACCTCACCCTGCTGAGGCTCAGCTCCATCACCAACCAGCTAAGGTTGTATTTGAAAGGTTTTTTTTTTTTTTAATGTAAAGTTTCTCCTTTTTCTTCGTTTCTGTACAGTGCTCTTGGATGGTGTCACTACATACTACACACGGCCCACACCTAAGGTGTGCTAATTAATTGAGATCTTTGAAACTATAAATCAGATCTTCCCACTCCTGGTTCAAACCCTGGGAGCACGGAAGTGCACAACGTTAATCTCAGGGACTCGGGAGACTAAGGTAGGAGGACTGCAAGTTCAAGAGCAAGTTCACGGCCCCTGCTCCTCAGTGAGACCTCATCTCAAAAATTTTAAAAAGAAGGGGGATAAGGGTGTAGCTCAGTGGTAGAGCACCTCTGGTTTCTCTACCCCATTCTGCCCCAACAACAACAAAACATCCCTGGAGACAACTTATCCCTGCACTTGGGTACAGCTGACCTCCCGGGTGGCCAGGCTCTGCCCCCAGCCTGGCCTCAGCTCCTGCCACTTCCCTATAGCTACATTCCAGTTGTGCTGGTCTTTCTTGTCCTCAGATACCAGCTCAGCCCCTCCTCGGGCCTGTACACAGCCTCTTCCTCTACCTGGAACTGTGGCCACCCAGTCTTCCCTTGGCCAGCTGCTTTCTGTCACTCAGATCTCTCCGCATGAATGCCGCCTCTCTGGAGATTGCCAGGAAACTTCTGACCCCTGGGAGAGTTCACTGAAGCCATTTTTGTCCCGAGGGCATTGACCATGCCACACACTGAGAGTCCAGGGCAGTGGGCCTGTAGAGTGGCCAAGATGACGCAGAACAAAACAGCGCCCACCCGTGAGGGTCAACGGTGCTTGAGTCTTCTAGACTCCTCGCGGTGGCTTCCAGTGGGTGGCCGGGTGCACCGTGAAGGAATACTGACACCATGAGAAGCGACGAGCACTGTGGATCAGGTGGCCGATGCTGGGCATTTACCTGGATCCCACTGAGGAACATCAGTAACTACAACCCCAGGGGACGGGAGAGAAGTCCGGTCCACCGGAGAAAGAAAAGGGAGCAAGAAGAGAAAATAACTCTGGAGAGGTCATTGTCACAGAGCTGCAGAGCCCCGATACGTGCCAAGGGGGCACACAGGACCTGGGGCTGGGAACTCGGGGTGCAGTGGCCCTGGTGGTCGCACCCTAGAGCATGGCAGAGGGAAACACAGACTTTTCCAGAAGACACCTCTTTCACTCCAAGCCTAAGGAAGTCCCTGCAAATAACTGACGATAACAGGGCAGCTCTGGTTTGAGTGCCCTCCAAGGGCACTCAAGGGTTGAAATTTAATCCTAATTGTGAGCTGTTAAGGGTGGAAACCCAATCCAGCTGCAGAGTTTAGAGGCTGGGCCTTTGGAGGTGAGCAAGACTTGATGAGGTCATCAGGGTGGTGTCACCACGATCAGATCCCGGTGGCTTTGTAGCAGAGGGAGAGGACAGAGACATACACATCTGCTCCTCATGATGCCATATGGTCCCTTTGCACCTCAGGATTCTGCCTCAGGTGCTTAATTATAGTAAGAAAAGATGGGCTGACATGCTGGCCTACCTGGAATTAAGGCTCCCTGAGCAAGGGCCATGAGAAAGAGCAGCCGGCAGAACGGCATGTGGGGACCTTCAGGATCGGAATGTCTGGCAGGTTCTAAGGTGATTATACTTAACTGGTGAAATCGGAAGTTATCAAAAAGAGGAATAAGAAATAAATAAAGCAGTAATCAAGCTGGGAAATGTTTACAAGGAACATTTAAGGGAAGATCTTAAAAAGTAATATGACAGGTACTTGGGAGGCTGAGGAAGGAGAATCACAAGTGAGAGGCCAGCCTGGGCAACTTAGCAAGACCTTGTCTCAAAATAGATGTAGCTCAGAGATAGAGCACTTGCCTCTCCTGCTCTAGGCTCAGGGTTTTTTTTTCTTTTGCTTTTGTGGGAGGGGTACAGGTGATTGAACTCAGGGTCACATGACCCCTGAGCCACATCCCCAGCCCTCTTTTGTATTTTACTTAGAGACAGGATCTCACTGAGTTGGTTGGTTAGTGCCTCACTTTTGCTGAGGCTGGCTTTGAACTCACGATCCTCCTGCCTCCGCCTCCTGAGCTGCTGGGATTACAGGCATGTATCACTGCACCCAGCTAAACTCAGCGTTTGATTCCCTGAATTACTGGGGGTGGGGGGGCGGGGGAGGAGAGACAAAACGAGGGAGAGAGAGAGGGAGGGAAAGACATGACAGATTTGAAAAAGAACAAAATAGGACTTTTAGAAAAAAAAAATGATACCCAAAATAGTAAACTCAATCATCGCCCTTGTCAGAAAAATGGACATGCCGAAGAATTAGTGAGATATCAAGATAAATCATCCAGAATGCAACATGCAGAGCAAAAGATGCAAAATACAAAAGAGAGAAAATGAGTTTGAAGATTCTACGAGAAAATTCTGACCTACATTGCTTGGGGGTTTCAGACAGAGAGGCAAAGGAGAAGGGTTTTTCAGAGCTAGTGGCTGAGCATCATCTGGACCTGCTGAAGACGGCCCACTAATCTGAAGAGTCAAATGTGCTGAAATGAGCGAGGAGTGAGCCATGGGTCTGTGCCCTCCCTCTCGACTCTGGGCGTCTATGCGCACAAAGCCCCTTCCTCCCCCCAGGCTCTGTACACAGTGGGAGCCAGTTCTTGTCACTGGGAGCCATCAGCCTGCTGCCAGTTCTCCTGCCAGATGTCCTCGCCCACTGCTCAGGCTTTGTTGTCCTGCCCTGCCTTCCTGGTGATCTCTGGCTTAAATTAGGCGAGGGGCAGAGTGGTGCCAGGCTCCTCTGCTTTGAGGAGCCCAGCCTCAGATCTTCCAAAACTTCTCCCTGGAGAGGAGGAGCAGCTTCACTGGTTAGCAGTCTTCTTTCCTGGATCAGAAGGAAACATTTCAAATTCAGAAAAGCAACCCAAATCCCATTGCTGCTGTGAGGGCAGGAGAGAGGAGGGTTAGAAAGGGTTCTGGCTGCGAGGAGCCACTCATCACAGCAGCACCAGCTGCCACATGCACACTGTGCTATAAACACAGTGCTTTATATTTGCAGTGAAACAGCCAAGAGAGCATCAGTCTCATTTTTCCAGATGGGAATACTGAGGCCCAAGAAGCAAAGTTATTTGTTTCTCCTCTCAATGACCAGAACCCAGGTTACCCATACTAGACCACCTCTTCTCATGGAAAGGCAAAACAGCACCTCCTACCATGAATCCAATTCCTTTTGCATATAGGGTGCAATGCCAGAATCAGTGAAGTGTGTTTGGTTTTTCTGACTCCAGAGTTTATAGCTAATTGGCAGGGACAGGTCAAATACAGGTGGAAAAGGTTTTAGATAGCTTGCAGAAAGGAATTCCAAAGAGGACAGATCAATAAAGAGCAAATGGAAGAGGTGACTTGCCAAGCAGAAGTGGGGGGAAAATGCACTTATCAGCAAACCCAGACTGGCCTTCCATAGTCCATTCTCCACAAGAGCCAGAGGAACCTCTTTTTTTTTTTTTTTAATTATATTACCTTATTTTTGTGGTACTGGAGATTGAACCCAGGAGTTCTCTATCACTGAGCTATATCCCCAGCGCTTTTTTAATTTTTTACTTTGAGACAGAGTATCACCAAGTTGCCCAGGCTGGCCTCAAATTTGTAATCCTTATAACAAAATTGAATCTGCTGGAAAGAAATTGGGAAAACAATTCCATTCACAATAACCTCAAAAAATGAAATACCTAGGAATAAATCTAACCAAGGAGGTGAAAGACCTTTACCATGAAAACTATAGAACATTGAAAAAGGTATTGAATAAACTTAGAAGATGAGAAGACTTCCCATGTTCATGGATAGGCAGAATTAATGTTATTTAAATGACCATATTACCAAAAACAGTGTACAGAAATGCAATCCCCATCAAAATACCAATGACATTCTTCATAGAACTAGAAAAAACAGTCGTAAAACTCATTTGTTTTCTCTCATAATGTGGAGACTGGAGAGGCATTATTCCCTGAGCTTTAGGGTCCTATGGAGTAAGTCATTGCCTGGGCCTATATGCTGGAGTGTTGACCCTTGTTTTCTTCTAGGAGTTGCATCGGTTCTGGTCTAATTCCTAGGTTTTGAATTGATTTTTGTGCAGGGGGAGAGAGAAGGGTCCACTTTCACTCTCCCACATGTGGATAACTCAGGAAAATGGGGATAAGTTCTCATGAAAATAAAAAAAAATATTGTCCAGTCCACTCATGTTTTTCTCTTGCTGGTTATATCACAATCCTGGGGTTGCTTTGATACTTTAATACCTGTCTTCTGTATTAAAGCTATTAAAATATTAAAAAAAAAAAAAACCACTTGTGATCCTCCTGCCTCAGACTTCCAAGTTGCTGGGCTGACGGGGGTGCACCACACGTGGGCTCCAGAGGGGCCTTTCCGTATGTGTGGGTGTGTGTATGTCTGTATTTACACATGTCCTTATGGAGATATAGACAGGTCTTCATAAAATGTGAATTATGTCATTTTCCTGCTCAAAGCTCACCTTCGCTTTCTGCTTTCTCATAATTAATTCCAGTTTTGCAGCTATAATTTAAAAAGCTTTGTGCAGTGGCAGTGTTGTAGCTGATGAGGTTTATCTGAGGTATGATCATTGATAATTGAAAACCTTTCTCAATAACCTGCCATGATGACTTGAAATACAGTGGGCATCAGCAAATTTTTGACAGTCTCTATGGAGACTGGATTTTTCAAATATGGTCTTCCATGCTGGGTGCAGTAGTGCACACCTGAAATTCCAGTAACTCAGGAGGATAAGGAAGGAGGATCACAAATTCAAGGTTAGCCTCAGCAGTTTAGTAAACCCTAAGCAACTTAGTGAAACCCTGTCTCAAAATAAAAAATAGAAAGGACTAGGAATGTGGCTCAGTGGTAAAGCACCTCTGGGTACAATACCCAGTACAAAAACCCTACATGGGGGCTGTGGTTGTGGCTTAGTGGCAGAGCGCCTGCCTCGCACATGTGAGGAACTGGTTCAATCCTCAGCACCACATAAAAATAAATAAACAAAATAAAGATATTAAAAAAAAAACCCTACATGATCTAGGTTTCTTATTACCTGAAATTCTCTTGTTATTCAATTTATTTCCTTGGTTATCATATACATCTCCTCAGCGGAATGTAAACTTCACAGGGACAAAGGTCTCACCTGCTCTGTTTACTGTTCTATTTTTGGTATGTGGAACTGGGCCGAATTCACCATAGCTGCTCAATGAAAAGTTATGAAAAGATGGTAAAATGAAAAGAGGCAGGTGGGATTTTGTTTTGGAGAGGGAAGCTTAAAGGAACACATAGAGCTGGTGCCACCATATTTCTTAGCTGTGGATGTCCCTGAACAGTGAAAGACACTGTGCCACTTTTTGTGGTCCTTGAAACATTGTAGACGTATTATTAATCCCATTTCCCCCCTCTCTTCTTTCGAGAGGGGGTGCCTTCTCTGATCCACACCAAATTGGCACTCTCTCCCAAGCCTCCAGTTTTTTTTGTGTATATAATTCCATCCTGTTGAATTGCACAGGAGGCACGGTGCAGATTAGGATGCCATTTTTGAGGGGGGAGGTGGGGCCGACTTGGGTAGATCAGATGAGGCAACTCCTCTTGAAAGAAGAGAGGAAAGGAGGCAGGAAAAGGAGGTGGAGCAGGTGGGGGCAGCTGGTGTGAGATGATGTAAGACGATTAGCACCCAGAGCCGCCTCAAGGTGTCCCAGAAACACTCTCTCTTCCCACATTTGCTGCCTGAGATGAGGTATGGAAAGTTCACGGTGATTAGTCGTTTCCGGATTTAGTGCCTGAATTAACACTCTCTGTTGAGAAGAATCTTGAAAGAAAGAAAAGAAGGAAGGAGCATGGAGTGAAAAGAAGAGTAAAAAACTACCCGACTATTTTCAGTACTGAGAGAGGAAGTGTGAACTTGGGCAACATGTTGCCTAAGTGGAATGAATGTCAAGTGCTTCTGGGACTATAGCAGGGTCAGATAATGTTATGAAGGTGCCACCTTGATTTGTTTTCTCCAGCTATGTGATTTAAAAATGATGCGGTCCACATAAGTAGGACATGATCTATCCTGCTTTAAAATCAGGAGTGGTGGGAAAGTGGATGGGAATATAGTAGCTTGAGCACACATTCAGAAGTCCCCAAAGGAAACAAACAAACAAAAAGCTGGAAATGTAGGGATTTAACCCAGGTGCATTTGAACACTGAGCCACATCCCCAGCCCTTTTTTCATTTTTTTTGAGACACAGTTTTGTTAAATTGTCCAGATTGTGCTTAAACTTTAGATCTTCCTGTCTTGCTATCTTGGCCTCCTAAGTCTCTGGAGTTACAGGAATGTGCCACTGCACCCAATCTAAGTAATTGTGTGTGTGTGTGTGTGTGTGTGTGTGTGTTGCGGGTGGGGTACATGAGGGATTGAACTGAGGGGTACTCAACCACTGAGCCACATCCCCAGCCCTATTTTGTATTTTATTTAGAGACAGGGTCTCACTGAATTGCTTACCACCTTCCTTTTGGCTGAGGCTGGCTTTGAATTTATGATCCTCCTGCCTCAGCTTCCTGAGCCACTGGGATTACAGGCATGTGCCCCGTGCCCGGCTTTACTTTTTAATTTTTAAAAGTTATAAAATGGAGCTAGGGTAGGACATGGTAGTGCATACCTATCATCCCAGCAGTTTGGGAGGCCGAGGCAAGAAGATCACAAGTTCAAGGCCAGCATTGACAATTTAGCAAGACTCTGCCAAATAAAAAGGACTGAGGCCAGGTGCAATGGCACATGCCTGTAATCTCAGTGGCTCAGGAGGCTGAGGCAGGAGGATCATGAGTTCAAAGCCAGCCTCAGCAAAAAGCAAGTTGCTAAGCAACTCAGTGAGACTCTGTTTCTAAATAAAATACAAAAAAAAGGGGCTGGAGATGTGGCTCAGTGGTCGAGTACCCCTGAGTTCAACCCCCAGTGCCAATAAATAAATAAATAAAAAGGGCTGGGGATGTGGCTCAGTGATATAGTGCTCCAGGTTCCCTCCCCAGTACCCCAAACGAAGGGGTGCACAAAGCCCTGCTCCTTAAGTGTGGGCTGCACCCAGCACCTTCCTTCTGAAGATCACAATATGAAAAGGGTAAGAAAGAGTAACTTGACAGTGGAGGGTCCGACAGTCACAGCATACTTATAAGTATGCCTCACTGTGCTCAGCTATATATTTCTTTACTGTTTACACAGGTTTTTTGTTTTTGTGGTGCTGTGGATCAAAACCAGGGCCCTGTGCATGCCAGACTGTCACTGAGCTATATCCCCAGTTGTAGTTTTCATAGTAAGTAAATATTTTAAGTATTTGAAATTAATTTGTATATTTTATTATAAAATATTTAAAAATTGCCAAAGGGATAGAAAACAATATAATAAACCCATCACCCAGTTGAGAAATGAAAGATGCAAATTACTTTTACAGCTAAAAAAAATCTGTAAAGTTTCTTTTTTAAGGGCTGGGGATGTGGCTCAAGCGGTAGCGCGCTCGCCTGGCATGCGTGTGGCCCGGGTTCCATCCTCAGCACCACATACAAACAAAGATGCTGTGTCTGCCGAAAACTAAAAAATAATAAATATTAAAATTCTAAAAAAAAAAAAAAAGTTTCTTTTTTAAAAAGTATCACCTTGAGAGTTTCAGTTTCTGGTTTCAACCTAGAAAGTTTGAAAGCCCAAGGCCTAGAAATCGTGTCTCTCTAGTTCCACCCACGTGCAAAGCCACTCAGGTGTTATAACCATGCCCCTGTGGTTCTCAGAGTTGGAAGGGATTTCTAGAGCTGAATTAATTTCCTGATGCAGGAACCTAACATTCTTGAAATTGTCTGGCTTATTATAATGTATTGATGCACAGAACAGAGAGCTCACTGCCTCTCTGTTTTAGCTGCAGTATCCAGACAAGGAATATTGTAAAGCCACTCTCTAAAGGCCATTTTTGGTGAGGAAAACAAGGTTCTGGGATTTGAAAACGGGTGAGGTCCTTCCTAGGGATGACCACGGAAATCTCTGGAAGGGCAGCAAACATTAAGTCACTGTGCAGAGATGCCCTGCCTCCTGCAAAATGGGATTGGCTGATCCACAGAAGGGGTAAAAATAGCTCCCCTATTTTCCTTTTTCCTTGTTTGCCTGAAATAATGGTATAAGGAATGTTATTGGTGAGAGATACAAAAAACAAGATCAAGACCCCCTTCTTCTTTTAATATGTCAGAACAGTAACAAAAGAATTTTACGATTTTTGGAAGATTCAACAATTTTAGAGCAGTTTTAGTTTCCCAGCACAATGCTAGGGAAAAGGCAGAGATTCCGCATGCACCCCCTGCCCCCGCACACGTGTTCCCTCCTTCACCAACACCCCCAAGTGCAATTCTCACACGTTGACAAACATGGTCACCCAGAGTCCCAGTGTACTTTAGAGTCACCTCCTGGCATCCTACATCCTACAGATTTGTACAAATGTATACTGATGTGCATCGACCATTATAGCATCTGGTAGCAGATACTCCGTGCTCCCCCTCTTTCTCTCTCCCCTTCTCCCTCAAACCCCTGGCCACTGCGGATCTTTTTACTGTCTCCATAGCTTTGCCTTTGCCAGGATGTCATATGGCGGGAGTCACAGGGCATCATTTTCAGATTGCCTCTTCAGATGGGCTTCTCTGACTCAATCATGTGCACCTAAGTTCCCTTCATGTCCTTTTATGATCTCAGTTGCTCTTGTGGCTCTCTCCCTCCCTCTTTTTCTCTCTCACTACTAATGAGGCAAGAGGAAGGGTTCAAATAGGCACAAAAGAAACTTGACCCTCCAAGGGTCCAAACTTGGACCCTCTGTGAAGTGGGGCTGAGAAACTACAGACACAAGCCACGCTTCATTAAGGTCAGGCTGGTTCCCCGGGAACGACAGACACCTGTTGCTGGTACCCAGACCCCCTCCAAAATTTAGGTACAGAAATCTGATTGGACTGAAGGGCATATGAAGAGTCAGTGGACACCCAGTGCCTTCCCAGGGTTGGGCCAGAAGCTAGCCCCTGAACCCTCAGCTTCATATAAACCCCTAGACAACAGACTCCCGTTGTCACCTTCTCTTGGTCCCCTCATGTTTGGGAACTCCCCTTTTTTCTCTATTACTCTAATAAATTCTGTTACTTTGCATTCACCCCTGTGTCAGGATTTCATTTTTTGAATTCAGAAGACAAAGAACCCTCCCACCCCATTCCATGTTACGTGGGGAATTGAACCCAGGGGTGCTTTACCACTGAGCTACAGCTCCAGTTTGTTGTTGTTGTTGTTGTTTTTGAATTTTTGAAACAGGGTCTCACTAAGTTACTTAGGACCTTGTTGAGGTTTTGAGATAGGCTTTGGACTTGTGATTCTCTTGCCTCAGCCTCCCAAGTGGCTGGAATTACAGGCTGTGCCACTGAACCAAATGCAAGACTTACTTCTTTTTAGAGCTGAATGATATTCCATTATGTGGATATGCCATCATTTTTAATCCATTCATCTACTAAAGGACATCTTGATTACTTCCAAGTTTCAACAGTTATGAATAAACCTGTTGCAAGCATCTATATGTGGATTTTTGTGTGGACTTAAGTTTTCAGCTCCTTTGGGTAAATACCAAGGAGCACAACTGCTGAATTGTATAGTAAGAGTATGTTTAGTTTTGTAAGAAATAACCAAACTGTCTTCCAGAGCAGCTGAACATTTTGTATTCCCTTCAGCAATGAATGAGAATTTCTGATGCTGCACATCAAGAAAAATTAATTTTGCTGTATGTGGTGGTGCATATCTGTAATCCCAGTAATTCGAAAGTCTGAGGCAGGAGGATTGCAAGTTGGAGGCCAGTGTCAGCAACCTAGCAGTAAGGCACAGTGATGTGTAGGTTCTTTTCTTGTGGATCCAAAGAATGAGACCCAGGGACATTAGAGGGTAAGAGGGAAGTAACAGAATTTATTTTTGAAACAGGAAGCAGAGCTCCCACAAGGAAAGGGTCCCCAGAGAGGGGCGCCTTTGTGGGCCTACTATCTAGGGGTTAATACATATAGGGTGTTGCTGGAGGTGACATTTAAAGCTAATGATTAATGACTTTTCGGGAGGGGAATTTCCACATCCAATCAGAGTGAGACACTTGGTCATCTGGTCCAGCGTCCACTCAGGATGTTGGTCATATGTTGATCATGCGCTGTCTGGCTCAGCAGATACTTTGAACATGAAGTTGGGCTCTCTGGGATGAGAAACTTGTACTTGTTGCAATGGTGGTCCCTGCCTGTCTAGCATATCATATTTCTGGCTCCTGCTCTCAGCCAGACCCTCAGCAATCCGGTGAGACCTTGCCTTAAAATGAAAAATAAAAAAGGCTGGGGATGTTGCTCAGTGGTAAAGTGCCCCTGAGCTCAATCCTTAATACCAAAACAAAACAACAACAAAAACTGGAAAAGTAAATTTCCAGGGACCCTGAAAGGGGGAGTTTAGAGTAAATCAAGGGGCTGGGATGTAGCTCAGTGGTGGAACACATGCTCAGCTAGTCCACGGCCCTGGGTTCAGTCCCCGGTACCAAGATATAAAAACAAAAAAGAAAAGAAGCCAGAGTGACATATGCCCATAATCGCAGCTACTCCAGAGGCTGAGGCAGAAGGATGGCAAGTTTGAGGCCAGCCTGGGCATCTTAGGAAGACCCTGTCTCAAAAAATCTTAAAAAAGAGGCTGGGCTGTAGCTCAGTGGTATATATACACACAGATACACACGTGCATGTATCTGGATGCTGTCCATTTTTCTTATGACCATCTCATAGATGCTGCATTAGTTATCTGTTGCTGTGAAATAAATTACCCCAACATTCAGCAGCTCAGAACAACAAACATCCCAACTGATCCCAGAGCTTGTTCCTTCCTGCTTTGCTGGGGACTGAACTCAGGGCTTCACGCATGTTGGGCAAGCATCCTCCCAATGTGCCACATCCCCAGCCCAGTTTCTTTCTTCTCTTCTCTTTTTTAGTTGCCTTTTTTTTTTTTTTTTTTTGGTCTATTTCTTTTCTTTTTTCATTGATACCTAAAGCCAGGGTATATGTTTATGGGGTAAGGTGTGGTATTGTATGCATCACACATGACACAACGTGTGATGATCAAACTGGAGTAATTGGCACATCCTTCACTTCAAATATTGATCATTTCTTTGAATCGGGTTGCACAGTTTCTGAGGTTCAGGAACTGGCAGTGACCTAGAGCTGGGGAGGGCTGGCTCAGGTGGCTCATGAAGCTGCATTCAAATTCTTGGTCAGGACCACAATCATCTGGGATTTCGCTGACAAGCCTCAGTGTCTCATCACCTGGGCCTCTTCAAAGGCTGCCTGAATGTACCCAGGCAATAACAGCTGGCTTCCCCCAAAGCAAGGCATGAGGGGAGCACAAAACAGAAGCCACAGTGACCTTCATGACCCAGACTTTAAAGTGATGGACCATAAGCTCTGCTCGACTTTATTGGTCCCACAGACCAATGGCACATGTGAGAAAGGACCACTGAAGGGACTGAATATCAAGAGGTGGGGACCCGTAGAGTTTCGGGTCTTTCTGACCTCCATCAGTTACCTGCTTCCCATTATTATTATTATTATTTATTTTTGTCATTTTTAAATTCTGGGTCTTTTTTTTTTTTTAAAGAGAGAGAGAGAGAATTTTTTTTTTAATATTTATTTTTCAGTTCTCGGCGGACACAACATCTTTGTTTGTATGTGGTGCTGAGGATCGAACCCAGGCCGCACGCATGCCAGGCGAGCGCGCTACCACTTGAGGCACATCCCCAGCCCCAATTCTGGGTCTTAATCTAAGAAAAGTTTTGTTGCAGGACCATTGCCACATCCTCGATAAACTGAGAATCTGTTTTTCTATTCAGCCAAAACTCTCATCAATCCTGTTTCCTGGATTGTAGGGATAAAGAAAAGCTATCTTGGTCTGGGGTTGTGGCTCAGTGGTAAAGTGCTTGCCTAGCACATGCGAGGACCTGGGTTTGTTCCTCAGCACCACATATAAATAAAATAAAGGTATTGTGTCCAACTACAACTAAAAAATAAATATTAAAAAAATAGTTCAAGGGGCTGGGGTTGTGGCTCAGTGGTAGAGCGCTCACCTAGCATGAACGAGGCACTGGGTTCGATCCTCAGCACTACATAAATGTAAAATAAAGATATTGTGTCCACCTAAAACTTAAGAATGAATATATATATATTTTTAAAGTTCACTCTAATTATTAGAGCACAGAACTCTAATTATCAACCCTCTCAAACAACAACAGGATAGCTATCACTATTATTATTTTTTGGTCCTGGGGATGAACCCAGGACCAAAATTTTAGCAAGTGTTCTACCACTGAGCTACATCCCCAGCCCTGTTGTTGTTATTAAAAAACAAGAAACCAAACAACAGAAAAGGACAAGTTTTGGCACACATGTAGAGATGTTGTAATCCTGTGCGTTGCTGGTGCAACTGCTACAGAAAACAATATGGAAATTCTTCAAAAAGTTGAAAATATTCTGTGACCCAGCAATTCCATTTTTGGGTACATACACAAAACAACCGAAAGTAGAAACTTGAGCAGAAAATTGTACACCCATATTCATAGCAGCATTATTCACATCAGACAAAAGGTAGAAACAGCCCAAATCTTCATCAACATATGAATGGATAATAAAATGTGGTCTGTCCACATGATGGAATATTATACAGCCTTACAAAGAATGAAATACATGCTACAACATGGGCAAGCCCTGAAGACTTGCTAAGTGACAGCTGTTAATCACAAAACGCCAAATACTTTACGATTCCACTTACATGAGGTGTCTAGAGTAGTCACATTCACAGAGACAGAACGTCCGAGGTTACCAGGGCTGGGAGGAGAGGGGGAGAGTTAGTACTTGGTGGGAATTTCAGTCCTGCAAGATGAAAAGAGCTCTGGAACTGGAGGGTGGTGCTGTAGGCAGCCCCGTGAGTGCACTCCACACCACGGAACTGTGCGCCGAACAATGGTTACAATGGCTACACCATGTTAAAATGGTTAAGAGAATAAGTGTTATGTTTCATAAATTTCACCACATTAACAACAATTATCGGTGCAACCACTTTGGAAAGCAATTTGGCCATGTCAAAAAAAGCTAGAAACGTAAATACCTTGTGATACCCATCAACAGGAGAAAGGACTGAAAGTTATTACATATGTATGCAACGGACCACAGATATGACAACAGATCACATCACATGTCTACACGCATGTACATACATATATACATGTATGTACATACTTGTAGTTTGGGGGATTTTTTTGTGGTGCTGGGAATTGAACTCAGGGTCGCGTGCATGCTAGGCAGCTGCTCTACTACTGCGCTACACCCCAGCCCTTCCTATTTTTTAAATTAAATCATTTATTTATTCTAATTTGTTATATATGATGGCAGAATGCAATTCATTTCATATTACACAAACAGAGCACAATTTTTCAAGTCACTGGTTGTACACAAAGTATTTTCACACCCTTCTTAATTTTTTAAAAATTCTCTCCCTAAATTTCCTAGGCTGACTTTGAACCTAACTCACCTCCCAAGTAGCTGGGATTATAGGCGTGCACCACCACGTC
This sequence comes from Marmota monax, assembly GCF_021218885.2. NCBI lineage: Eukaryota > Metazoa > Chordata > Mammalia > Rodentia > Sciuridae > Marmota > Marmota monax. The sequence goes on from NW_026692583.1 coordinate 1,694,252, forward strand.
CACTTATGTGTATTATTTCCATTAAGGACATATACATATGAGGTAAAATAATGAAGTGGGAGAATAGCTACACTCTGGAGAGGGAGAAAGGAAATAAGACTGAGGAGGAAGGATATATAGGGATTTCAACTCCCTCTGGGATGTTTATTCCTTAACCTGGTGAGCATTTCAGTGTTTTTTTTTTTCTCTTATACTAGGAATTGAATCCAGGGGTGCTTTACCCCTAAGCTACATCCTATCTTCTTCTTCTTTTTTTTTTTTTTTTGGTACTGGGAATTTAGCCCAGGGGTGTTCAACCACTGAGCCACATCCCCAGCTCTTTTTCAATTTTTTGTTTTGAGACAGGGTCTCACTGAGTTGCTTAGGGCCTTGCTAAATTGCTGAAGCTGGGCTTTGAACTTGAAATCCTCCTGACTCAGCCTTCCAGGCTGCTGGGATTATAGGTGTGTGCCACCACGCCCGAACATCCCCAGTCCTTTTTGTTTTGAGACAGATTCTTGCTGCTGAGGCTGGCTCAGCCCCCCAAATCACTGGGATTACAGTTATGCACCATCGTGCCCTGCTCTTTTGTATGCCTGAAAGAGTTCATTAAACTAACCTCACGTGGTAACCAAAAACTAATAAAGAAAATTTAATATACAAAACCAGTCTAATCTCAAGTCAAAATAACCAAAATTCTGCATCCTTTACTTTTACAATACACCCAAATAACATCAACCTTAACTATGATTATTAAAATGATGTTTTATGTTTGTATATCTTCTCTTACCTTCTAAAATGGGGACTGTGCCTAAAACATCTTTTCCCATCTGGATGACTAGTATGTAAGTCATTCGGGGAATTCAGGTGTTAGTACATGACAGTGACCATGGTGGTGACATCAGGATGAGTCCCAGTGGGGCACGGCCTGTTCCATCCAATGCCTTGGGGAATAATTCCTCCAGTGCCTACACACAGCTGTACTTAGTGTGTGCTAGTAATCTTTTAATCATGTCAACGTCTTCTCCCAAACTTGAAAACATTTATGAATAATTCTATCAAGGTTCATAGCAGAGAAAGAATTCAAATTCCAAGGCAAAAAAATCATACAGCTCAACTACATGAAGATTACCTATTTGTGTGTGTGTGTGTGCACACACGAGCCTTCCAAACAATTCCTGATATTGTGTAACAGGAGATATGTTGCTCACACAGCAACAGTGTTCCTTTGAGAGAGAAACCCTAGCACGTACATACATTGCCCTTAATTCATAAAGCAAAATCCTGCTTAACCCACAAATATTACAGGACATATAGGTGTGTAGAGAAACCCAAATTTCAGTCAACTGAAAGAAAAGGAAAAACAGGTCCATCCATGCATTAAACTGACAGGCTTGACATCAGTATGAGGAATCAAGTTGATTTTCTTTTCTTCTCAAGAGTGACAAGAAGTTTTGAGAACAGCAGAAAACAAGACGGTTCTATGGTTTGCTCTATGGTTTGCACTTTCACAAAGGAAGTGGTGTGTGACTTGAATAGGTTGGTGGGAGAAAACAGGTTTGAGAAGAGTTTTATAAGAGGCCCTGGCAAGGCTGGGATTTGATCATCATTTAAACTTAGCACTTGAGAGGTCACTGTACACAGGTGTACCATTCAGAAGGCTTGCTCTTGGTATGTTCTTAGCTAAATCATCTCAACCTTCTGAGTTCTCTGACCCCAAATCTTATTTTCATCTTCTGTGGGGACTGAGAACATTTTCTGGACATCTTAAGCCTCCTAGGTGAGAATTTCCTGGAGATAAGAGCTACAATTCTCTACAAGTCTACCAGGTCTACTCTTTTTCTGGAGAGAAAAGATTTTAAAAAAGCAAAACACTGTTACCCTGACCATAAGTTCAACTTCCTAGATGAAATTCCCTATTTATTGTGTCCCTTCCTTCTCAGGGTAAGTTTTCTTGACCAAGTATAAAGGAAGAAAAGTATGAGTGCCCTTTGCGAACTCAATAAAACATTTTGTTTACAGCTAATATGAAATGCCTCCTCTAGCTTTCCTCACTTTTCTATAAATGTGAGTCCTTGGTGCAAGAGGCAGGAGGGACAGAACAGACCAACAGAGCCAGCCAAATGTATGGCTGGACAACGCAGACCTTGTGTTCTACTGATGGGAGTCGGAAAGCCATCGTCTCCACGCACAAAGCCCATCAGTCAGCCAACAGGCACTTACTGAATGTCCCGACTGTGTTTGGGGCGACGAGATCAGTGTGGTATGATGCCAGCTTGCTGGGCGCCAGACTGGGAGCCAGGAGACCTGCCAGTGACTTCATTTTGGGGAAAAACAAGAAAACTTCCTTCTGCCAAGTTTCCCTATAGGTAAAATTAGGGGGCTGGAGTGATTAGACGTTCTTAGGTCTCTTCCAGTGAGAACTGTGGTGGATCATAAGTTTCCAGACTTCTGGATCTCCAGGGGCATCCAAAGCTGGGGCATCTGAACAGTTCTGTTCTAAATCATCTTGTCTCCATAAGGGCACACTGAGGTACACTGGATGTCTGGGCATCTTGAGATGGTGCAAAGGAGCCACTCAGGTTTGTCCTTGCCCATAGTGCTCCAGCCCTTCTCTGGCTTTCCCCCATTTCCCAAATGTACCAAGCTAAACCTGTCTAAGGGCCTTTGCACACGCCCGACTTGCTGCCTTGAGTTTCCTATGGAATGAATTGGTTCCTTCCTTCTTGATCTTCACATCTCCTTAGACGGCCACCTTCTCTGAGAGAGCAAGCGCTTACTTCTCTCTAAAGGTAACCCTACCGTACATAGGGTTTCCTTATTATTCTCTTCTTTCAGCATCCATTTCTTTTGGGGGCTCATTTTACTTGTTTCTTGTGTCCCCGGAGTCCTCTTTGTTTTATTCAGAATTGTGTGTCTCCATAAGTATTTGTTACATGAACGATTTGCAGCCCCGCGATTCCGAGAAATCAAAGGGCATCTAGTCTTGTCTTGGCCTTCAGGGGTCCCTGGTTCAGGCAGGGCTCACAGCGGTGGCAGTGACTTCCCACGGCCTCCTTTCTTTGGCTTTCTTCCTTGTCCTTGAGGAAACAGGCCTTATGACATCACCATCGCCGCTATGACATCATTACCGCGTTCTCTGCGTCATCAGATGGGCCCCTGAGCCCCTCCTCCCTTGGAGGCCCCAAAGCTTTGCTGACCCAGCACCCGCCGAGAGCCCCGCGGGTCTGCGGCGCGCCACGTCACGTCCGCCCGCCCGCCAGAGAGGCGATGACGTCACGCCACAGGGCTGGCGTCACGTGCCCCCCCGCGGGGGGCGGGCCTCGAGGGCGGCGCTTCCGGTCGGCGCAGCCTGGCGGCCGAGCAGCGGAGGCGGCGGCGGAGACGCGGGGATGGCGGTCGCCGGCGGCGAGGCTCGGTTCGCCGGGCTGTCGCTGGTGCAGCTCCATGAGCTGCTGGAGGACGAGGGGCAGCTGACGGAGATGGTGCAGAAGATGGAGGAGGTGAGGCGGCCTCGGTGGGGAGCGCCGGCCCGGGGCGGAGGCGACGGGGGTGGCTAGGGACGGGGGCCCCGGGCGGGAATAGGCGCGTGAGACGGGCGTGGGGAGCAGGGACGCGGACCCGGAATGGGCGTCGGGGACTCGAGGTCGCGGCCGAGCGGCGGGTGGCCGCGGGTCCTAGAACGGCGCGGCGGGGAGCCTGGCGTGGGGAGGCTGGGGTTCCCCGGGGCCGGCGGCGCCGAGCCCGCGGAGAGGCCGGGGCCGGGGGCCGCCGCCGAGTGTGGGAGGGGGTTCTGAGAAGGACCGTGGGGCCGGGCGGGAGTTTGAGGCAGAGCCCCAGACGGAGCCGGGGAAGGAGAGCCGTCGGGTCCGAGGGGTCCCAGGAGTGCCGCCCGAGCGCGCCTTCGCCTGGACGGCCCTGGCCGGGTCGGGGAACGTGCTTGTGGGTGGCGGCAGGGTCCCTGGCTCCATAGCGTTGTCCCGGGAGGAAGAAGGGAACGTGGGCTCCTGGAGTGACTGTTACCCCGCAGCGTCCTGCCCTGTGGGTTCCTGAAGCTGTTTCTGGGAGGAGATAAGCGGGGGGGGGGAGTGTTGGGAGCCGACTGCTCACCCCTCCTTGGTAGTCACGGGCCAGCCCAGCCTCTGGAGGGCATGAGCCCGTCCGGTCCTGCTTATCTGCCTCCATACCTTGTGTGTGGTTTGCTTTAAGGGGTGACTAACTTTAGCCTTGCGGATGGATTTGCTGTAGGCGCTTCTTTTTCTCAGCCGTTTGGGAATGTGTCTTGGGAAGTCCGGTTCTGTGGGTCTGGGTCTCCACCAGGCAGAGGTGGCCCAGGGTGATCCAGCTGACACTTCTCACTCCTCCTTTGTCTCTCAAGCCTGAGCCTTCCCACCCTGGCAGTGCAGAGCATCTCCCCCAGAAGCCCTTGTGGGGGGCTTTTGGCTTTCTTTCCAAAGAGGGATTATTCAGCCCTGGGTCAGTCCCCTTAAAGGGGGGCTTGTGTGGAGGCTGCACATTCAAAATCCCTGGAAAACCCTCAACAGATCATTGTCTGGAGCCACAGAGAGGCCACTGTAGTAAGATGGTATCAGTCTTTCCATTAATACACCCCTTGTATTCACAGGCTTTGTAACTTGGCACATAGGACATGGCTCCGAGATGCAATTTACCCCATTTATGGTCTCCATGTGGCACTTTCCATTTTAGAGAATAATAAGTGACAAAATCCATCTTTCTTGACTGACTTAGAGTTTCATGTCTACAAAGAAAGGAAATCTTTGCTTAGTTTCTCTGCTTTTTAGTTGCTGGGAGACCTTTTGTTGATTGTCAGCAGGGCATCTTTCCACTTTAATGATAAAATGATAGGTATATTTCTCTAATGTGTAACACGGACTAAAGTTACTTTGTTCAGTGTGACGATTGTGTTTCAATAAGAGCAGATTACTGTAGCTTTATTGGTGGTACATTAATAGCAATAAACTGCTTTTTAGTTGCCAGAGGACTGGGGAATGAGTCGGTTTGATTCCAAGGCTGTTAGGAACAGCCTCACTTGTTTCTTCTACCTGAGAACTGGAGATAATTTAAAGAGAAAGGCAAATTAAACTGGCATTTTTTTTTTTTTTTTTTTTTTTCCCTTTTCCTTTTCCTGAGGACTGACTTCACGGTTGTAGTTCAATTTAAATTTCTCAACAGTAGTTTGTTCTTTTGGGTGTAGTGCCTTTTTTTTTTTTTTTTTAGAGAGAGAGAGAGAGAATTTTAATATTTATTTTTTAGTTTTCGGCGGACACAACATCTTTGTTTGTATGTGGTGCTGAGGATCGAACCCGGGCCGCACGCACGCCAGGCGAGCGCGCTACCGCTTGAGCCACATCCCCAGCCCGGGTGTAGTGCTTTTAAAACAAGGAAATTAAATTTGAAAATCCACATACCTTAGGTAAATCACCTAGTCAGGGTGACACTGCATATCCTGTTGCCTTCCTTATTCATGTGGTATGTTTCTAAAGGAACGGATATAAAGTTTTGGCCATGGTAGTTTTACTCACCTGGTAATGTTATCTGTTGATTTATTTTGAGGTGGTCTCGAAACCTAGTAGAAATTATTTTATGTACTGTCTACTCTTTATTTTTGAAAAAAAAATATATATGTTTAGTTGTAGATGGACACGGTACCTTTATTTTATTTATTTATTTTTAGGTGAGGCTGAGCATGGAACCCAGTACCTCCCACATGCTAGGCAAACGCTCTTCCACAGAGCCCCAGCCCCAGCCCTGAACTGTCTGCTCTTGACCAAAGGAATATTTATGATAGGCTTTGGAATCATACATTCTAGACTGAACACCCCTACTTTTTAGCTGTGTAATTGCAGGCATGTCACTTTACCTCTCTGAGCATTGTTGGAAAAGGATGATATAATAATATCTGTTATCACAGAGTTGGTGTGAGGATCAGTTGAGATAATGACTGTTAAATATACAGTCTGTATTTAGTGCTCAATAAAGAATAATGGCAGCCGTGTATGGTAGTACACACCTGTGATCCCAACTACTCAGGAAGCTGAGGCAGAAGGATCTCAGGTTTGAAGCCAGTCTGGGCAACTTAGTGACACCCTGACTCAAAGTATATAATAAAAAGGTCTGGGGATTTAACTCAGTGGTTGAGCACCCCTAGTTTCAGTCCAGTACCATAAAATAAATAAATAGGTAGAAATGGGGATGTAACTCAGTAGTAGAGTGCTTGCCTAGCATGTGCAAGACCCTAGGTTCAGTCCCAGTACTGAAGAAAAAAGACATTGCAATTAATGACAATCACTTCCTCTTCTCTCTTTCAAAGTTAACTGACAGTCATTAATACCAAATCATCCTGACAGGTTAATAGTCTCATTTCAATATTAAGTAAATTTTTGATTCACCATTAACCTTGGAAACAATTTACCTTTCTGTGATTAAAATGGTTATGCGTCTCAGGTCTAGGAAGAAATGGTTAATGCAACAGGCCTTTCACAGTATCAGATCTCTTAACCTGAATGGAAGCCTTTTTTTTTTTTTTCCTTAATTGGCAGAAGGCAGTGTTTTAAATTGTAGAGTAAGACATCTTCAAGCCTGAGGGGATATTTTGTGGTGACTGGAAAGTGTGGCTGGGTTTTGAAGGCATTCACTGTTAGGCTGTGCATTATGCTTCACTTACATTGTTTTAATTGTGGTGTGTGAATTTTGATGCAGGTCAAGACATTAAAATAATGTTGGAGCTATAGACTTTGTGGGCCCGTGTTTGTTTGTTTGTTTGTTTTTTTTTCCCCTATTTCCCCTGTCCATTATACAGTTCCATAAATGTAGTATATCCTTAATGATTATTTGCTGTGGACTGACCCTTCATGTACTTTTTTTTTTTTGTATTGGGGATTAAACCCAGGGACACTTAACCTGAGCCCCATTCCCAGCTCTTTTTATTTTGAGACAGGGTCTTGCTAAGTTGTTGAGGCTGGTCTCAAACTTATGGTCCTCCTGTCTCAGGCACCCACCCCACCCCCAGTCGCTGGGATTACAGGCCTGTGCCACCATACCTGGCTGTATGCATATGTCTTAATTTTTGAATTTTTACCACCACCCCCCCCTTTTTTTTTTTAATGAGACTGGGTCTCACTGTGTTGCCTAGGCTGATCTCAGACTCACAGTCCTCTGCAGCAACCTTCTAAGTAGCTGGGGTTACAGGGGTGTGCTGCTGCAACCGGCTCATTTTTATTTTTACTTAAAGTTATTTTTTACATGGCAGTAGAATGTGCCTTTATCTGTCCACATTAACCCCATTGGACTGGCAAGGCACTCCCTTAAAAGGAACTGTCACTTCGGGAATTAGGCAAGTAAACCAGGCCTCTTGGGTCACTTCTCCCTATGTACTTTCTAAGGAACTACCACTTGGTTGGTGCCACTGAACAGTTCCACTATTGATTCAAATTCTGGATGTTTGTTGTGTGGTGAGTGAAAATGCCCACAAGTAAGAATGCCAGGGATCTGAAAGATTGTTTTGCGGAAAGTAATGAACTTTGGTCTAGAAGAAGCCACTTTCCTAAGGCCTGGGGGCTGTGATTTTGTGTGAGGCTGGAGAGCTACTATAGGAATCATAATGGCTCACTGAAAAGTAGCACCCTTGCTTAAAGTCCAGGACTCCTTCCCAAACACACAGGCTGAATGAATGCAGTTGGACTTTGATTTTTAGAAGCCAATATTTGAACTCTTTTGAGTATATACAACTGGAGTTTTTTCTCTCCATGTTGTATGATCATTATTGTTCATGTAAAGGCTTTACCTGTTGTGGGTCAGTCTTTTATGGATCATTTGAGTAAAATTTACTGTGCCCAGGAATATCTTCTGAAATTTCTCCTGAAATTCTCATTTTATGTGTTTTTTTTAAAGGAGGCATCCTGATGTGGCAAGAATGTAGTAAGAGTTAGTTGTGTGACCACATTTAAGTTAAATTCTCTATGCTTCAGTTTCCTCAACTGTAAAGTGAGGACAGTAATAATGCCTGCCTTTTAGAGTTCTTTTGAGGTTAAATGTTAGTACTTGGCACAGAGGAAGTCTTCAGTAGAGGCTAGCCCCCCCCTTTTTTTTCTTTAAATACCAGCGATTGAACCCAGAAGTGCTTAACTACTGGGCCACACCCCAGCCCTTTTTCTACTTTTTATTTTGGGTCAGGGTCTCATTTAGTTGACTAGCACCTCTTTAAGTTACTGAGGTTGGTTTTAAACTTGTGAATCTCCTGTGTCAGCCTCCCAAGTTGCTGGGATTATAGGCATGCACCACTATATCCAGTGTTCCCATTCTTTAATAAGAGATTTTCAGAATTGTTGGATTGCCTTAGATGAAATTTGATCCACTTGTTTTATTTAATCAATCTTTACTTATATTTTTAGTGTAGTAGGGGCAGTATAGCACTGATATTAGAGTCAGAACTGGCTTTTTAAAAAAATATATTTTTGTTGTTGTATATGGATACAAAACCTTTATTTTACTTATTTATCTTTATGTGGAGCTGAGGATCGAACCCAGGTCCTCACACACGCTAGGCAAGCGCTCTACTACTGAGCCACAACTCCAGCCCCACAACTGGCTTTTGATACTAGTGGTGCGACCTTTAGCAAGCATTTAGTCTTTCCAATTTCAGTTTCCTTGTTAGAAATAAAAGGGATAATAATAATAGCTTACTTCATAGAGCCATTGGACAGATTAAATAGGTTTGTAAGATACTTAACATGGTACCTAGTGCAAATGGAACACTTGGTAAGTAGTTATCACTGGTTATTATTGCTGGAACTAAAAAAGCACAGTATATTTACTGCCCAGATGGAAGATTCCATTTCAGTTCCACAGCTCTTGAGCATTTCCTGGGCATTGTAAAGGAAACACTAGTAGGACAATAGGACATAATCCCTGTAGGAGAATTTGGGACCAAACCAAGTACATGTAACCTTTTATAAAGAGGTATAGAATTTCAGATTGGGAAGATGGAAAGAGTCACAAAGGTGGATCATGGCACAGCAGTGTGAATGTACTTAATGCCATTGAATTTGTACTCTTAAAAGTAGTTAAAATGGCAAGTTTGGAGGCAAGGGTACTGGGGATTGAACCTGAGGTGCTTTATCACTGAGTCATATCCCCAGTGGGCCCCCACGCTTTTTGAGCAGGTTCTCACTAAGTTGCTGAGTCTGGCCTCAAACATGAGATCCTCCTACTTCAGCCTCCCAAGTTGCTGGGATTACATGTCCACCACCATGCCTAGCTAAAATGGTTTATAAATTTTGTGTATATTTTAACTACAGTTTTTTTAAGAGAATAAGGAAAGCCCAGATGTCAGTTTTTTGAGGGAGGGGGTAGCAGGGATTGAATTCAGGGGCACTCAGCCACTGAGTTGCTTAGTGCCTCGCTTTTCTGAGGCTGGCTTTGAACTCATGTTCCTCTTGCCTCAGCCTCCCAAGCTGCTGGGATTACAGGCGTGCACCACTGTGCCCGGCTCCAGATGTCATTTGTAAGTGACATTGAAGGTTAGATGAAAAGAAGCTCTCTGCCTAGATTAGATTTCTAGTGTAAAACAGTGGACTTTGGTAGGTGGGTAAACTTTAAGAAAATAAATTATTAAATGCAATAATGCCTACCAGAAAGTATAGAGAATAGTAAAAAGAAATCTGTGCACCTGCCACCCAACTTAGGAGGTAAACGCTGTCATCCTGACATAAAGCACCCTGTGTTCACTGTTCTAAGGGCATTCTCCCTACCTCTGTCCCCAGCCATTATCTTGACTTAGGTATTTATTTTTCTAAGAAGGATTTTGACAGACAAAATAGGGGATCAGAAAGAAGTGACAGCAGGAGCAGAGACACAGAGACAAAAAGGCGGGGACAGGCTGTGTGATTAGTGAGTTCCCATCTACTCTGGCCAGATGGGATTTGCTTATGTGTAGGGAAATGACAAGAACTAAGGCTGGCAAGGGTGGAATGCAGGGTGTGAGCTCCATGTTAGTTAATTTTGTGGCAGGGAGCAGAGGGGCAGTGGAATGAGAGTTGCACTTTGGGAAGAGTCATCTGGCCGCAGAGTGTGGCTGGAGTGTGGGAGACCCAGGGAGACCATGCTGGAGGCAGAATTGGAAAGTGCGGGTTAAATAGCAATTAGGATGGAAGCTGGGGCTCTGGTAGGGGTGGGACCAGCCTCACTTCCCCCTCCCCTGTTGTGTGTAGGACTTCACGGTTTTCTCTTCCAAAGCTCTTCCCTGACCTCAGTCATAGACTCATGGTCCCTTAGCCTCTTTGGTTATTTCTTCTATTGCACTTGACACCATTTTATAAGTCACTTCCTTCTCTGTGTGCCCAGCTAGCATAGGGGCTCTATTTTGTCATGTTTGTGTTTTCAAACTGGTGTTCAGCACAGTTCCACCTGGCGCAAAGAATGTGCCCGCTTGGTGCTGCTGAGTGAGTGAAGTGACTGGGGTTCAAGTGGCCCAGTAGGAGAATGGGCACAGTGAGCCAAGAGTGGGGGAGGGAGTCATTGTTAAGAGTGTGAGAGTTAGGGTTAGCATTGCCTGATCCTGCCCAGCAGATGGGAGGAGTGCCTGTGGTATGGGGATTGACCTCAGGGTGCTCTACCACTGAGTTGCATCCCCAACCCTTTTTAAAATTTTAACACGGGTTTTGCTGAGTTGCCTGTGCTGGCCTCCAATTGTAATCCTCTTGCCTCAGCCTCCTGAGTTGCTAGAATTGCAGGTGTGCTTCACCACACTTGACTCTTCCAAGTGCTTGTTGAAATCAAGGGGAGGTATCAAGTTTGAAAAGCCATTAGGAGTAATTAATGAGTTGGGAGAAGGAAAGAGGTGCCATTGAAGAACAGAAAAAAACAAGTCCAGTGACCTTATTTTATAGGCAACTGGACATTTTTTTTTTTTAACATAATGCTTGTGAATGAATACATCACACTGGCCAAAAGTGGACCCTAGAGGTAGACTGGCCTGAACTGAACCTCATCCCTTGTGTGCAGAATGGATGTGCTCTTGTGCTCAGGCAGGCCAGCTGGGTTGGTTAATTCTCCCCCCCCCCCCCCCCCCCCAGTATTTGTAGCAGAATGTTTTTATGGAGATTCGTGCCAAGTACACAGTACAAAGTTATTTGCAAAGACCTGTATCAGCCACTGTTGGCTGGGTAATCACTGAAGCTGAGAACATGCTTAGACAAGAGCTGTATTTGATTTATTTCCTTCCTCAGCAAGGTGAGTTTTCGGATTCCATCATTGTTCAGGAAAACTGTCTTGCCCAGTGGTACAAAGACAGAGGAGCGTTCTTTGTTGAATTTCTTTATGGGGAAGAATGGAAGTAGAGAGGTGGACTTGGCTTTCTTGTTTCTAGGTGACATTACAGCCCATCAGTAGGAAGTTTTGAAAGTATTTCTCGGGGCTGGGGATGTGGCTCAAGCAGTATCGCGCTTGCCTGGCATGTGTGCGGCCCGGGTTCGATCCTCAGCACCACATACAAACAAAGATGTTGTGTCCGCCGATAACTAAAAAATAAATATTAAAAAAATTCTCTCTCTCTCTCTCTCTCTAAAAAAAAAAGTATTCTCATAGAATTGTGGGGAACTTTGTGAAAAGTAGACATTTGAGTAGTTATACCTCAAGCTGTGTCAAGGTTAATGTTTCTTATTTTTTTGAGACAGGGTCTCACTGGGTTGCTTAGGACCTCGCTAAGTTGCTGAGGCTGGCTTTGAACTCCTGATCCTCTTGCCTCTTGCCTCCTGAGCTGCTACTATTAAAAGCATTACCCACTGTGCCCAGCTAATGTTTCCTTTAAACCAAACCTTTTGTTATTGCCAAGTTAATCATTGGCATGGTGAAGTTAGGGTTGTGTTCATATCCTTGAGGTCTGTAACACAGTGCCTAGTGTGGTGGAGAGACACCGTGAGTACTAGTTCACGTTCGCCCCAGGTAGCAGTTTGCACTAATGTGAACACAGCCAGGTTCAAGAAAATGTGTTTATTTACCTGACCTTTTTGGAGAATCCAGTGACTTTGGAGATGGAAAACCTGTATGTTGTAGGTCCCCCCCACCCCTCTCCTTCTGTTCCTTTCCTTCCTTTGCTGGAGATTGAACAGGTGTCTACAGCTGAGCTATACCTTCAGCCTCAAGCTTTCAGCTCCTAGGACCGTGCAGGTGTACAGAAGCTGATTTCATAGAAAATTGTATATAATAAACAGTAATGAAGCCTACACACCCTAGTTGGGGGAGACCCAACAAGCTTTTGAGGGGTGGGGGAAGTCAGCAGGGAATGTTTCCTGGAGGAGACAGTGACTCACAAGCTGTGATTCAGAGATGAGTTAGAGCTAACCAGGTAATGAGGGAGCAGGGCTCCAGGGCATGGAGGTGGGCAGCAGGAACAAAAGCTAAGAGAGGAGAGGACATTGAAGTATTGCAAGCATTGCAGGAGGGACCAGCAGAGGGAATCGTGGGGGATAATGTCAGAGTGGCAGGAAGGGACAGATGGTCTCATCTGCTGTAGTAGTGAGGCATTGGGCCTGACCCTTTAGCCAGAGAGCCACTGGAGGATTTAGTCAGGGAGTGCTGTGATTGGTCACCCTTGATGTTTATGAGGATGATTCTGAGATTTGAGAGGGTAAAACTAGAAAGCAGAGAGATCAGTTAGAAGGTGAAAGATAATTGATAAAATTGAACTTTGGGTAGCCAAAATAATGGACTTTGAGGGCATAAGCTGAATTCAGAACAGAGCCTGCTGAGTCTTGCTTTGCCCAGTTTGAATAATAATACACTTGATCATGTGATGTATCTGTCAGTGGCATATTTTAAAAGTATGTAGGGAAAAACTAATAGAGCAAGTCACATCAAGAAATATGTGACATGGGATGGGGATTAGTGATAGAACACTGAAGAGGCACCTGTGAGGCACTGGCTCAATCTCTAGCAAAACATTTATGTGCATGGCACACACCTGTAATCCCAGCTACCCGGGAGGATGAGGCAGGAAGATTGCAAATGCAGTCAGCCTGGGCAACTTAGTGAGACCCTGTCTCAAAATAAAATGGACTGGGATGTAGCTTATGGTGGAGTGCTTACCTAACATGTACAAGGCCCTGGATTCAATCCATAGGACTGTTGAAGGAATATATGATAGAAATGCAAAAGCTTTAAAATGCATGAAAATTGGGAAGTCAGCTATTGAGTGCAGTAGTTAAGACAAGATTGAGATTTTAAGTAAACTTTGGGGCAAGTATTAAATCTTCCTAAATGCCACTTTCCTCCTCATTAATTTAGCAATATTAATAATAGTATCTGAAGGTGGATGTGGTGGTGCACACCTGTGGTCCCAGCCATTTGAGAGGCTGAGGCAGCAGAGTCGTGCATTCAAGGCCAGTCTAGACAACACAGCAAGATCCTGTCTCTTAATAAAAACCAAAACCAGAAATTTAATGTCCTTATTGAATTATTCTGGGGATTAAATAAGGTGATGTGTGTAGCCAAGTGTGGTGGCGCTTGCCTGTAATCCCAGCAGCTTGGGAGGCTGAGGCAGGAGGATCAGGAGTTCAAAGCCAGCCTCAGCAACTTAGGCCCTAAGCAATTCAGCAAGACCCTGCTTCTAAGTAAGAAATATATATATATATATATATATATATATATATATATATATATATATATATATATATGTGTATGTAAATGGTCTGGGGATGTGACTCAGTGGTTAAGTGCCCCGGGGTTCAATCCCCAGTACTAAGGAAAAAAATATATGTATAAACTGTTTAACACTGTGCCTGGCAATAAAAATCCAATATATGGGAGCCATTTCTGTTTTTCATTCTGTAGTGTGGGGCTGTGTGATTTGGGTTAGCGTTTCCCATTGAGCTCTAATTTGTGAATGTTAATGATGATTACATTAACAGGGGTTCCATGGTGATAGATTTGGAAGCCAGTGAGTTCAAGGGGGGTTGGTTTTGTGTCTCTGCCTGCTTGCTTTGCTGCTTTCTCACTGCCTGGGCTATGTGGCAAAGCTCTAGAAGGGCTTATGTATATGTATGTAGTATTATTCTCAGACATACTTGATTGTAGGACTTGAGTGGAGAATCTTATGGGACTTGTTCTTATGGGGCCTGTTTTGGCAAATGCTTATTTAGGGGATAATGTATCCATCTGTTTCCATAGTCCAAGGGTACTTACTGATCTATCTAGAAAGTATAGTAGTTTTTGGATATTCATAATGACATTTCTGTGTCATCAAGGAAAGGCTAGCTACCTTAGTTTCATGGAGTCTCTTTGAGAAAGCAGGGAAGTATCTAGTATTTTTCAAACCAAAATGCATAAATCTTAACTTTTTGCCATAGTTTGAATCTTGAATGTCCCCCACAAGCCTGTTAAAGGCTTAGTCACCAAGGTGGTACTATTACCACCCTTGAGAGGTGGGGGCCTAGTGGGACCCCAAAGGGATTGAGGGACCCTGGCCACTTCCCGGCTCTTTTTCTAACTGGCCATGAGGGGAGCAGCTTTGCTCCCCCAGGTGCTCCCCACCAAATGCCTAAAAATCACTGGGTGTGCCTGCTTGTGAACTAGAACCTCCAACTGTGAGCCAAAATAAATCTTTTTCTTTATACATTGATTATATCAGGTATTTTGTTATAGTGATAGAAAACCAACTAACACATATATATCTAGGCAGTCCTTTGGGTAAAACATCTGATTCCCTACATCAGGTATGATTGTACAGCTTGCCTGCCTGCCTCCCATTCTCCCTTCCTCCCTTCCTCCCTTCCTTTCGAACCCAGGAGCACTTTACCACTGAGCTGCATGCCCAGCCCTTTTTATTTTTATTTTATTTTGAGACAGGGTCTTACTAAGTTGCTGAGACTGGCCTCAAACTTGGATTCTCTGCCTCAGCCTCCCAAGTCACTGGAATTACAGGCGAGCACCACCGAGCCTGGCAAGATACAGTGTTTAATAGTCGTAAATCCAGGATCCACCTGACAGGCATTTATTTTTTTATTTGCACTTATGTAAAGACTGAAAATACTCATACATTGATTTCTTCAAATTGCAGTTAAAAGGAAATAGAGATGAGGAAAATCCATTAAGCTCTTAATAAACATTGAATGCTTTGGTTGTTGGTTCTAGTCAGAAATTACTAATAAATATTAAGGTTCAAACAAGCACGGTGTTGTACATCTGTAGTCTCAGCAACCTGGGAGATTATAGTGGGAGGATTACAAGTTCAAGGCCAGCCTCAGGAATTAGCCCGACCCTAGCCACTTAATGAGACCCTTTCTCAAAATAAAAAAGACTGCGAATGTAGCTTAGTGGTAAAGTATTCCTGGGTTCAAATCTCCAGTATCAAAAAGAAAAGAGAAGAAGAAATAAATGAGGGCTTAGGAATTCTGTCTTCCATAGGCTGTTTTTTTGAGAGGGAAGGGGAATAAAGAGGCTTTTTGTTTTGGGGGATTGAACCCAGGGGTGCTTTTCCACTGAACTGCATCCTGGCCTTTTTCTTTTTTAATTTTGAGATAGGGTCTCACTAAGTTGCTGAGCCTGGCCTTGAATTTGCACTCTTCCTGTCTCAGCCTCCCAAGTAGCTGTGTGCCACCTCATCTGGCTATAAAAAGAGGATCTTGATTTTTAAATTACCGTAGAAGCTATTAATTGACTTCCTCCACTTAACTAAGTGTTTCAGTAATTGCATGCTTCATGCCCTTCATTAAAAGTAGTGACTGGTCTGTCCCCCACCTGTTCCCGTCATGGTGAGGTGCCTGGGCATTTCTGTTCCCACACTGGAGTTGTCCACTTACTTGAGGGCCAAATGTGTTTGCTTTCAGACCTCTTTAGTCTAGTTTTATTTGTTTAGTAATTATGTGATTTCAGTAAACACTTTGGCAACTGATGAGTAATGACTGAAAAGAAAAAGAGTTTCTATGAAAACTGATGGGGCTGGGGTTGTGGCTCAGTGGTAGAGCATGAGGTACTGTATTCACCTAAAACTAAAAAATAAGTATAAGGAAAAAAAGAAAACTGTTAACTGAGTGCTTTAGAAAGAGTTAATATAAAGGATTTCACTAGGGGAAAAAACTCACTGGTGAATTAAATGTGGACTAGATTGAGGAAAAATTGAAGAATTCCTGGATTTTGCCTCCCTGTTGCTTGAGTACTGAGTTCTCACTCCATATGAAAGGATGTAGTCTATGTGAGAAAATAAAACTAGTGGACTCGGCCCAGTCAATTGTGTCGTGCATACCTGTAATCCCAGTGGTTTGGGAGCCTGAGGCAGGAGGATCATTGAGTACAAACAAGGCCAGCCTCAGCAACTTAGCAAGGCCTTGTCTCAAAATAAAAATTTTAAAAAGGCTGGGTATGTAGTATAGTAATACAGTGCCCTTAGGTTCCATCCTAGTACCACCACCACCACCACCACCACAAAAAAAAAAAAAAAGCAGATGTCTATGTGTCTATAAAGTGTTTAGCATATGTGTGCTTTTACCAAACTGCTTGGTTAACTGGTTCTGTGTGGTGGAGGATTCCCAGATTCTACTGTTGAGACTGTGATTAAGTCTACAGTGGGGCTAAGGTGACAACTCCCTGCTTTTGGGAGACCAGAGACAAAGGCAGTTAGCATTGTGATCAGTGTGGGCAGACCATCCTGTCTTCTGATCCTTACTTCTCTCCTCCACCCCAGTCTCCCGTTGTTATATGGCCAGTGATTCTAGTAAATAACATTTTATAGCACCTACAAGTATCAGAACCACTCACACCTGTTATATTATCCAAATAATAAGTCCAAAAAGTAGGGAAAGCTTGTGTTTTCTCTGAATATTTCTTCTAGGAAAAAAACAAACCCCTAGTATATTGTGCCTGCCAAATGTGGAAAACTGCCAATGTATATGCCTGAGACTACTTATTTCTTCTTTAGGATGGTCCATTTATCTTTTACAATTTTTTTTTAGCTGTTGATGGACCTTTATTTTATTCATTTATTTATATGTGGTGCTGAGGATGGAACCCAGTGCCTCCACATGCTAGGCAAGTGCTGTACCACTGGGCCACAACTCCATTTATTTTTGAGTCTAGCTTTTTGCATTTCTGTGGTCACTTGCATTAAGTGAATGATGTGCTGATTTTTAGGTGCAACCCACCTCCATATGGAAGAGATTGAGTTTGGATCCTATTGCCTGCTCCTTTCAGAGGGAAGCAAATTTCATCTCAACAAGACTTTGACATTTTTTTTTTATAAAAAATAAAATATCTGTATTAATTTGATAATTGGAAGTAACATTTTGTTTGTTGAGTGGGTTGTCTGATGCAACTTTTGATAAGCAGCCAATAAACTTCCTTCCTGAGTAGGCTGTATGTAGCCTTGGAGATGGTTTCACACAGCCCCCAGGATAGTTGTATTTTAGGATAGTTTCATAATGTTCTATGATTCTATGTTAGCTGTTTTTTCAAATCTTTAATTTTGTCACCATGTTAAAACAGTCTCTGCAGCTTTTTTTTTTTTTTTTTTTTTAACTTCAGTAGAACTTAACATTTGAATTTCACGATGTCACATTAGGTTGTGTTTACAGTACACCTCTGGGATTGTATAGGTTTCATCTGAAAACCAGAAGTTAGTTGGAGAGAGTGGTGAGGTTCTTCATTGACAAGGTTATTTCTGAATGGAAAATGAAGTTGGGCTTTTTAATAATAACCTAACCTTTAATATAAAGGTTAGGTTGTTATTATTATTATTTAATATAAAGACCAAACTCAAATTGTCTATAATTCCGGCAAACTTTACTTAAAATTAATTGGTGAGATACATCAAATGTAATGCAATAAGAGGAGATATCATTAACATTGCTGACTGCCTTTCTTTATCACCTAATCCATAAGCCTGTTGTATTTAAGGTCTTAATAGGTCTGAACTCTTTCACTAGTGGAAAGGTATAAGAGCTAAGATTTGTTTCTTTTTCATCTTTGAATTATAGAAAACTTTGAATTTAATTTTATCTGAAGAAAAATTCAAAATAAAAACAGGCCAGATGTAGTGGCTCACACCTATAATCCTAGCAACTCGGGAGGCTGAGGCAGGAGGATCATAAGTTTAAAGCCATCCTCAGCAAAAGCAAGGCTCTGAGCAACTCAGTGAGACCCTATTTCTAAATTAAAAATATAAAATAGGGGTGGGGATGTGATTCAGTGGTTGAGTGCCCGTGAGTTCAACTATCCTGGTACAAAAAAAAAAAATTAAAATTCAGGTTTCCCACCAAGAATCACCAGTATTCCTTTGAGAAGGGCCAGGCCATCATGACAGTGGGTGTTTTGGAGAGCAGGAGAGCAGTAATGTCAACCTCAGAGTTGGCTGGAAGGGTCTGCATGGGCCATGATGGCAATTTAAGCATCAAAGTGGTTGACTGCATCGAAAGATTAAGATGACTTTTGGTCATTTGGACCAATGATCAAAAATGACCAAGCTTACTGGTCATTTGGGGGGACTGCTTAGGCACTAATTTAATCTTCCAAAAGTTGGCTTTCAAAAAAAGAAGAAGAAGAAAGAAAGACCTTTTTTTTTTTTTTTTTTTTTAAAGTAAGGACTGGGGTTGTGGCTCAGTGGCAGAGTGCTTGCCTAGCATGTGCAAGGCCCTGGGTTTATTCCCAACACTGGTAGAATTGGGAGGAAGAAATAGGAAAAAGTGGGAGGATAGAACAAAGATTGACAAGATTTTGCTAATTGTTGACCCCAGGGAAAATGTTACCCATGGTTTCATCATACCTGTCTCTCTACTTTTGCTTTGTATTTGATAATGTCCTCAATATAAAGTTAAATAAAAGATGTAAGTAGTAATGAAATATGGATGATTCTTGGAACTTGAAAATAGATGATAGTGAACTAGTGAATCTTCATTAGGTTCTATGACAAAATCATGTAGAAGACACACTTGGAGGCAAAATATCCTGATGGTATCATAGCAGGTCACTTAACTTCCATAAAATTACATTTCCTTTCTCCTGGGTAAAAATTAAGACAGATTTGCCTCACTTTCATCAGAGGATGAAATGGAGATAATAATGTGAAGAGAAGGTAGCATAGTGCAGTATGTGTTAGCAGATATTGAAATGTGGAACATGCTAGCTGGTGAATGCACCTGTGATCCCATCTCCGCAAGGAGGCTGCAGCAGGAGGATCACAAGTTTAAGGCCAGCCTGTGAAACTTAGTTCCTGTTTCAAGAAAGACTAAAAGGGCTGTGATGCAGCTCTGTGGTAGCATGCCTCTGAGTTCCATCCCTAGTATTTAACAACAACAACAAAAAAAGTGGAAAATGCTGATAAGAGTGAAGTTTCCAGGTCTCCATCAGTAACTTCTTACTTAATTTAGTAGATCTTTAAAAATCACACCAACTTTTGTATTCTTCCTTTTGCTCTTGGGCTCTTTATTTGAAGAGCACATGCAGTCTGTGTGCAGGACTGTACTGCTGCGAAGCAAAATGAATGGCCCGCCCCTGGACTCGGGCTGTGTGCAACTTTCAGAGCCTCGTGTATGCAGATGATCTTGACTGAGGTTCTGGAGGTCCAGACTGGTCTCTAATCGTTGGTTTCCCAGAGCCTGGCACTTGGGAGTGCTTCCTGTGGGAGGCCATCCTTGCACATGATTTGAGTTACCTCTCTGGCTGGGGAGATGCGCTTAAACACAGCTGTGTTAAAAGTCTTCCCCACCCTTTCCCAGGTCTGAGGGCTTGTCCGTGCAGAAGCTTGCCTGGCCACTGACCTGAAGACCCAATCGTCATCCTTGACCTTGGGATGCTGCCCCCCTTAACCTTCATTGGATGGGATTTTCCCTGGAATTTTTTATTCTCCAATAAAAGCTCACTCCCTGGCGCGCGCGCGCTCTCTCTCTTCTGTAAACCTTGCCACTGCATTAGGTGGCTGGAGGCGGGAGCTAGGAGAAGCCGGCTCAGAGCTGATATTAAAGGTAGTGAGAGTCTGTCTCTTTAATTTAAAACTCACTAGCAATTTCTTATGAACTGAACCTTCTTTCATGAAGCCCGCACTGGACGCGTGCAGAGCTTCCTAAGTATTTCTTGAATCAATGAATGGAGCCATCACTTACTGTGTTGGAGCATGTTGTTGTTGTGGCCATGGTGAGCTGATGTCAAGGAACAGAAGTTTTATGGTGATTTCAAGACTCTCATGGTAACAGTGCTCACATACTGATAAACTTTCCAAGTTCAATAGAGCTGAAGTTCTGCTGCAGAGAAAGGAATTATGCACGACCACTTACTTTGTGCCTGAGGTTTCTCCACTGGTGCTGCTTGTCTAGTTTTAGAGCAGTCGTTTTTCATAATCCCAGTTTTTTTCCTTGTGTGTTTCTCTACCAAATTGTTGTCACTACTGTGGCAACTTGGAGTTCAGGTGATTTCCTAGGCAAAGTCTGTCGTTTGCAATGATAAGCAATAACTTATGATTTTACTGTTTAAAAATCCATGATAAACATTTAATAAAGCGAATGTTCAGAAGAGCTTAGCAAGATTTTAACAAAAACTGACAAAGAATATCCCAAGGCCCCAGCTATTAAGATTCTTAGGGATGAAACTGGTAGGATACTAGGATGGTCTGAGTACTGCACTCAGTTCTAGGACCAGGGACAGGAGCAAAGCACAGCTCTGCTCTTCAGGGGCTTAATGTCTTCATCCAAAAGTAGATATGAACTTAAATGTTGCTTCACTTCTTTGAGAAAATAGCTCTAGAATTCAAGTTAAATCAGTCAGGCTTCTGGCAAGACATAGGCACATTCAACTTGTGGGATTTGATTATTATTTTTTCTTCCTTTTCTTTTACCCTCCCTAGCCCACCCCCTTTGCTACCTCCCTCTCCTGGATTGAACCACTGAGCTACATCTCATAAGTTGCCAAGGCTGTCCTTGAACTTGTGATCCTCCTGCCTCAGTCTCCAGAGTTGCTGGGATTACAGGTGTGCACCACCACACCCAGCTGGGGATTTGATTCTTTTTTAT
Source organism: Marmota monax (assembly GCF_021218885.2). Lineage (NCBI taxonomy): Eukaryota > Metazoa > Chordata > Mammalia > Rodentia > Sciuridae > Marmota > Marmota monax. Next base: position 1,715,239 of record NW_026692583.1, read on the forward strand.
TTTTTTAGTTGTTGATAGACCTTTATTTATTTATATGTGATTCTAAGAATCAAACCCAGTGCCTCACACATGCCAGGCAAGTGCGCTACTGCTACAGCCCCAGTAGCTGTGGCAGTAGTTTTTTTTTTAATTGATTTTATTATTTTTTTTAATACATGTCAACAGTGGAATGCATTACAATCCTTATTACACATCTAGAGCACAATTTTTCGTATCTCTGTATATAAAGTATGTTTGCGCCAATTTATGCCATTATACATGTACTTTTTTTTGCATTATAATTTTTTCAATATTTATTTTTTTAGGTGTAGATGGACACAACACAGTGCCTTTATTTTTATGTGGTACTGAGGATCGAACCTGGGTCCCGCCTGTGCTAGGTGAGCGCTCTACCGCTGAGCCACAATCCCAGCCCGCATTATAATTCTTTTTTTTTTTTTTTTAAATTTATTTTTTAGGTTTTCTTCTGTGGACACAACATCTTTATTTTATTTTTATGTGGTGCTGAGGATCGAACCGAGTGCCCTGCGCATGCCAGGCGAGCGCGCTACCGCTTGAGCCACATCCCCAGCCCCTATAATTCTTAATACACATATATACCACAATTTTTCATATCTCTGTTTGTATATAAGGTATGTTGACTCCCAATTCAAGTCTTCATAAAGAGATTTGATTCTTTTTTTTTTTTTTTAGAGAATTTTTTTAATATTTATTTTTTAGTTTTCAGCGGACACAACATCTTTGTTTTGTATGTGGTGCTGAGGATCGAACCTGGGCCGCACGCATGCTAGGCGAGTGCGCTACCACTTGAGCCACATCCCCAGCTCAAGGGATTTGATTCTTAATGGAGGGATTCCTCACAGGGAAAGAATGTGTTGAGACTCCAAGGGCTACTACAAGGTTGGCAATAGTTATACCCCCCTCCAGGCCCAGAGGACTGGACCGGGAGAGGGAGAGAGGGGCTTGTCTGTCTGTTGCCACATCATGCCAAGGGGACCAAGAGAATTACCCCCAACCCCTGCCACCACCATTTTACTCTTCTTCCACCCTTAGTTTCCACTGCTGAACCCAACCAGAGCCAGGGGCAAGTGACCTATTGAAGTGTCAGTATGGCTTCTGAGGCATAGAGCAAGATGGGAAGTGGATCTCAAGGCCAGAGGGAAGATTCTATCACTGGACTGGTTTTCTCTGGCTGCTCTAACTAATCACAGATGTTGTGGCTTAAAACAACAGGAATGTGGGCTGGTAATATAGCCCAATGCAAACTGTATCCTAGCATCCTAGCATGTGCAAGGCTCTGGGTTCAATCCCTACCACCACAAGCACAGACCAGGAATGTATTCTGTCACAGTTTAGAGGCCCAGTATCTGACATCAAGGTGCCTATGTTTCCCTGGGAGGTTCTACAGGCTTCCGGTGGGCACTGGCTTCCTTGGCTTATGATCACATGTCTCCAGACTTCATGTGGATTACATATCAATAAAGGAGAACCTAAGAGGGTCTAGCATTGTGTGGGTGGTCAGTCTAAGGGAAGTGCAAAGACAGCTCATAGCTATTATCAGGGCCTTGGTCAGGGTAGTGTTTGCAGCAGAGATTTGGGCAGGAGAGCCATCTGGACAGGAGAGCCATCTGGGATGAGCAGCTAGTGTGAGCAGAGAGGTGGAGGAAGGAGTGTCTTGTATGTCAGGCATGGAGCTTCTGCTTGTTCTCTAACAAAATGTTTGCTTGTTTATTAAAATGAGTGTGGATGTTCACTTTGGTTAATACTAGGCCTTCTGAAAATGGTGATGGGTAACAGTGCATACCTCTATTTTTTTACTGTAAGTAAACTATCTCATATCCCAAGTGCTTATGGATTTTGAGCATTCAACAGACTTCCAGGACTATTAAGGATTACCATTCATTTAGGGCTGGGATTATGGCTCAGCGGTAGAGTGCTTGCCTAGCATGGGCAAGACCCAGGTTCGATTCTCAGCATCACATAAAAATAAAGGCATTGTGTTGTGTCCATCTACACCTAAAAAATAAAATTAAAAAAAAAGAATTACCATTCATTTGTTTAAATTTACTAATCTAATTCAGTAATGTCATTTATTTTGCTGTGATGAGGATTTTATTGTAATATAGAGGGGGGGTCAGGGACTGCCCTGATTATTCTTGCATGAGCATGAGGAAGCTTTAGCTTGGAAATGTGGACAGATTTGTCTGCCTGGTGTTTAGGAAGGCAGTTATAATTATAGACGAAGGAGCCAGACTCTGGCCAGCTCAAATCAGAATATCACATTGTAGAAGCAGCTGGTTTGGAAACCATCCATTGGAAACCCAAATCCTTGACCTGGCACTGACCGGCAGAGCCACAGGCAATCTCCTTTCTCCGTCCCGGTGTCCTAGCATTTGTAAATATTCCTTTTGCAGTGGGAAGTTTCTGTTTTCTTTCTGAGTTTTCTACTATATTCCCTCAACCAAAATAAAAATTAATAACATGTACGTTTGAGAATAGAATGTGTGCTCTCAGAGCACTGATACATGAATGTATGTATCCCAAGAGATAAAGGTATCTCTACCTTTTTGCCTTGGACAAGTGAAAAATAAAAATAAAAAAATCCCTTGTACCAGGGATTGAAGATTGAACTCGGGGGCACTCAACCACTGAGCCACATCCCCAGCCCTTTTAATTTTTTTATTTTGAGACAAGGTAATTTTATTTTTTCATTTTTAAAACAAAGGCAATTTTTTTTTTCTTTAGAGCATTCACCCTTCTGATTGTATTTATAGCTAACAAGGTTTTGTTTTCTTTTTTGTTAATTGTAGTTGGACACAATACCTTTATTTTACTTATTTATTTTTATGTGGTGCTGAGGATTGAACGTAGGGTCTCACACATGCTACAACCACAGCCCCCTAATAGGTGGTTGTTTTTTTTTTTTTAAGCTACACATGACATTACAATGATCTTGGCAATTCATACATTTGAATCATTGGGGTATAATTTCTCATTTTTCTGATTTTACAGATTGCAGAATCACACTGGTCATAGAGTCATCTATATACATACGGCAATCATGTCTATTCTATAACAGGTTTTTTAATGTAAGAATTTTTTTTTATAAAATTATATGATTATTTTAATGATTCAACTTTTAACTATGATAGTTATAAGTAGAGAAAAGTGAAAAAAATCCTATCATTCTGAGGTCTCTGTATTAACTGGGTGAACGCCCTTCAGGCAGCAGAAAGAGCTTCATGCAAAGGGAGCATAACTATAAGTGCTGGTATTGTGCATCTCATTTTTCTTTAGAAGAAAAAAGGAAACTGAAGTGAAACTGGATGCATTTATAAAAATGTTTCTTTACCACAGAGAAATTATTATTTCCTGAAAAGATTTCTTTATGGTTAAGAAAAAGAATCATGAGAAAGATCAAGTTGGCACTGCTTTTTTCGGTTTCAGGTATGTTGGTACCTACCACGAAGAAGAGGACGTGAGGCAAGTTACCGTATTTTCTAGTCTGTTGGTTCCTGAAATACAGTGGCCCTCTCTGCTGATTGATAGTACAGATTTGGTTATAGGCATGGAGGCATTAGTCTGAGAGGGTGAAAATCAGGCTGCCACTTGCACCTTGCTGCGAGGTGTGTGTCCGCGTTCTTGGGGGTGCTGGTCTTGTCCTGGCCAGCTTGCCTTTGCTTTGTAGATGAACAAAAGTGGGTGTTCCTCATTCTCCTCAACTGGAACAAGGGAAAAGAATATTGAGGAGCAAGTCTTTTCCTCCCTCTAAGGCAACATCACAGGAGTGTTCTGCACCATTCCCGGGCTTAGGAAAAGCTCTACTGGCCCTTAGCACATGGCCCTTGCCCTAGCCCTGGCCCCGCTGCTGTGGTCCACCCCGAGGGTGCTCTGGTGTAGTGCCAGATGTGTCTGTATGAAAATGTCTGAATCCCCAAAGGGTATGAAAAATTAGGTCCCATGTAGCAGTCTTTGGTTGTCCTCATCTGGAGTCCTTTGGCCCCTTGCTGGCTGGTGCCTTTGTCTTTGTGTGTCCTGTTCAAATGAATTGCCTTTTGCTTATAGCCTGTGTTTCTGTTTCTTTCTTACAGGGCTTTTCTAATGTGTAGAGCAGGTGATTTCAACTTGATTTATATCCTGCGGGAAAAATATGTATTTTTTCTTTTGGAAGATGCATTTTACAGTGAATTTGAAGCCATGTTTTTCAGCCTAGCTATATATTGGAATCACCTGGAATTTATTTGTTTATTTATTTTGGTATTCAACGCTTGAGTGTTGCTGCCTTTCCAGGGGTCTCCTTGGGAGACCTACACTTACTGTGCTGCCCTTCCTTAGGGCGTTTAGGGAAATTCTGCTTTTGGAATTACCCTAAGAGTAACCTCAATGCATCCCGACAAAGCCTCATTCTCAAGTGACCTTATTAGGGGAGCCCATCTGTTGCATAATGGATCTGAGGCTCTTATTCCTTAACAACAAACACAGCTCATGTTTTTTTCTTTTTTCTTGTTTTTTTTTTTTTTTTTTTCTTTTTTGCAGTACTGGGAGTAGAACCCAGGGCCTTTTGTATGTCAGGCAAGCACTCTACCACCGAGCTACATCCCTAGCCCCTACATTTTACTCTGTTTTGTTATCCACCTTCTTTAACTAGACTTTGCCTCAAATGACTTTGGGCTTTTTTGGGTGGGGGTGGGGCTCATAACTCATTCAGCAGGTCTTTGAGGTGGGGTTGCTGTGTCCCAGATGACCCACCAGGCCAGAGACAGCAGACATGCAGCTCATGTTCCAAAATGAGAGACTGACAGCATGAAACCAAATTTGAGTCTCACTGATGAAATAAGTAAGTGTTGTGACAGAGTGGCTGCTGGTGTAGATAGGATGACCAGGGAGGTCTCTGAGAGGATGAACTTGAAGGAAGAGGAGACCCAAGTGCCCGAGACTTGTTTGCCAATTTTCGGGCTGATGTGTTCAGCTCTGTTGACAACAGGCATGTTCCCACTTCTCTGAATTCTCTGTGTCTACCTCAGAGCCTGACAAGTAATGTTTGCTCAATTAATATTTATTGAATAAAGAATTGATTGAAATCAGAATAATAAAGTACATAGACTAGCAGGTCTGGGAGCAGGAGCCCATGTCCTGGTCCTAACTGTCCATGAGGTGAGGCCAATGGGAGGGAAAGATATCAGCAATAGTTAACTTGAGAGGATCATAGATCTGAATGCATCTGTAAGAAATAATACTGAGACCTTGTGTCCCCTTTGCCTTATTTACCCCAGTGGCAGAATTGGGTGAAATTCTAGTGCACTGAATTTTCACAGCCAGAGTATTTATTGACCCTGATCCCACCAGGGTACAGCACATAGAGCATTTCCATTACCATGAGGATCACACTCACCTTCCCCCTCCCCCGCCCCATTTTCCATTTACATGATTGTGTTTTTCAAGAATTCCATGTACATGGAATCATGAAGCACATGGGCTTTGGGGATTAATTTCATGTTGTTGTTCCATGTAATTCCCTGTAGCTTTTTCTCAGTGTCTTGTGTTTGATTAGTGTGTTCTTTTTTTTTAAATTGCTGAGTACTATTCCATGGTGTGGTTGTATGGGCACAGTTTATTTAACCATTCACCTGGTGAAAGACACCTAAAAACTGCTTCAGGATTTAGGCTATTATAAAGCCTTTGAGAGCATTCATGTGCAGGTTTTTGTACGTAAACTTTCATTTTTCTGGGATGAATTCCCAGGATTAGTAATTTCTGGGTGATATGGTAGTTAATGTGTTTAGTTTATAGATATTAAAAAAAATGCCCAGCTGTTTTCCAGAGTGACTATACAATGGTTTAGTTTTGTTTGGTCTTTCAAAAGACTTAACAATTAAAGGAAAGACTTCCCTGCAGGACCTTGGTATGTAAAGCCCACAGAGCAAAGAGCACAGTGTTCTGGAGGATGTGGAAGGTGGGGGGGCCTGGGAGCAGGAGCTCCTCCTGCCTCCCAGGAACCCAGGTTAAAGTAGGTCTTTCCACCTCCAAGACCTTCCTTGCTTGCTAAAAGCAGCAGAACAAGATGTGAATGTTGCTGCTGTTTTAATTTTGGAGAGAGTGTTCCCAGTTTTTATAGTATTGAGCTCCTCTGTGATTGAAATCCTTTCGGTTTTAGGCTAATTTTTCATGGACTTTGGGCCTAGCTTGAGTTTGTCTGGGAGAAACAGATTATCTGCTGAGTAGAGTCCTTCTGCTCAGTGGTAAGGGGTCTCCTGATTGAGACATTGCTTTTTTTCTTCTTCTTCCTTTGTTCTGGTGGTTTGGTGAGTCCCTATACTCTGTGTGTGTGTGTGTGTGTGTGTGTGTGTCTGTCTGTCTGTCTGTCTGTGTCTGTGCATCTGCCTGCCTGCCGGCCTGCATGTGTCTGTCTCCTGGGAACTTTGCAAGAGTAATAAATGGGTATGGTGGGAGGTGGGGGGAGTGGAAGAAGCTATATCCAAAAGTATCAAAAGGAAGGAAGTAGTAGTGAACTGTAGACTGGGTGGGGTGGTAGAAAACATTAAGGGGAAAATGAGATGACTAGGGTGTGGCTAAGAAGAGCTCCTTAAAGGGAAACACAGATGTGACCTGGGGAAAGAATTGTTTGTTTTTGAAGCTTCAAATGCAGAAAGCGAGATGGCTGCTGTAGAAGAGCAGATCGTGAGTGATAGAAGAGAACAATGTGGATTTTTTTTTCCTTAAGCACACCATCTCAGTTTTGACCTTCCCTTTTCCTCAGACTTCCCATTGCACCTCTCACCCTGGAGGTCTGTACAGTGTTGAGAGCCACAGCCGAAGGGGTCCCAGCAAACTTCCAGCTGCCAGCTGATGATTGGCTTACAGCGGTCCCAGCAAACTTCTAGCTGCCAACTGATTGGCTCCTCTGCGGTGATGCTCATTGGGTTGTTTCCCCGCCCTTTCAGACCACGGAGCTGCTCATTGGGGGACTTTTTTGGCTCCGCCCATGCGACCCAGCCAATCGGCCTCAAGAGCAGGAGTGGGGGAGGTTGAGAGGCTTGTGGGAAGCCGGTGGTGGCAGTTGGGCTCTGAGGGTTTTCCTGAAGAGCTGTGTGGTGCGGGGTGTGTGTGTTCTAAAAATAAAGTTCGTTTCTTTTGACAAGTGGCTCCTGAATTGTGCCCAGCCAGACTGCAGCAGTACAAGTGGCCTTCTTTACCTACCAGATAGCCTGTTCTCATCATTTAAGAGGACTACAGGAGGCCCTTGTTGGACAAAATAAGTCCTCCCCACCTTGGGGAGTCAGCTTTGCTGATGGGGGAAGCCTGGAAGGGCTGGTGATGGGAAAGACGATGAGGGGGCATGCGGTCAACTTGGTTCTTTCTGAAGGTGTCTCAGCTGGCTTGTCTCATCTCTAGGCCTGATTAGGAATCATGCGCTGACATTATGCAAACTGGTCTCCCTCTGATAAAAGTGATTCTTCCTCTCGAGCAGCAGAAATTTGTTTTGAACAAATCCAGCCCTGTGTCTTTATAGCTGTTGACTTCTGTGAGCACAGGGATAGTAAAGAATTCAAGTCACAGTGAATCATTGCAGTGAAAGCTCTGCTTGGAGTCCCAGGACAAAGCCCATCCTGGAAACATGTTGGAAAGGAAGCTGGCCTTAGAATGGGAAGCAGCATCCACATGACATCCCTCTGACTAGTGGGACTTGGGTCTGGGCCGGCAGCATCTGCCCAGCGTGTAGTGCCAGCCTGGACCAGCAAGGAAGAGCAAGCTCGTGGGGGTGGCACAGGGACCCTGGGGCCTTCCATGAATTAATACGCTGTGGTTCTCATCATCTTGTGTGTTTCTTATAGACGCAGACTCTTCAGCTTAACAAAGAAATGACACTTGCCAGCAACCGGAGCCTGGCAGAGGGAAACCTTTTATATCAGCCCCAACTGGACACTCGGAAAGCACACCTAACCCAAAAGTACCAGGAGCTCCAGGTTCTCTTTGAAGCCTATCAGATAAAGAAGACCAAATTAGGTAATTTTTTTCAGGGGGATCTTTTGAGAATAAAGAGTTGAGGGAAGGATACATTTCAAGCTGTTTTCCCACTAGGAAAGAAATATTATGGAAAAATATCAGATTAAGACATGACTCTGATGCAGCAAAGCAATAGTTTGTATATGGAATGGTGTTGCCAGGCCAGGCGCCGATCTGCACCCGTAACCCCAGTGTCTCTGGAGGCCGAGGCAGGATTACAAGTTCAAGGCCAGTCTGGACAGTTGAGCAAGACACTGTCTCAAAAAGAAATTGAGAGAGGAACAAAATGGGAGTGGGGGTGCACTGCAGCTGGTATATAACTTAGCGGTATTGCACCCCTGGCTTCAATCCCTAGTACTACAAAAAATAAAAATTGTGTTGCTGGTTTAGAAGAAACTTACTACTTTTTAGATTGAAGATTCTAGCCTGTTGCAATGGTTTATGCCAGTGATTCCAGAGACCAAGGCAAAAGGATCGCATATTTCAGGCCAGCCTCAGCACTGAGACCCTGTCTTGAAAGAAAAAACAAAAAGATCTGGGGATTAGCAATCAAGATTCCACTTCCCCAAATAGCATAGAAAAAAGGCAGTTTTCTGAATTATTCAACGAACATTTTACTGTATATTTGACTTTCAAAGTTGATGGTAGAAAATATCATGTTAGGGGCTGGGGTTGTGGTTCAGCAGTGGAGTGCTTGCCTGGCATGCATGTGGCACACTGAGTTTGATCCTCAGCACTGCATATAAATAGAGGCATTTATAAAAAATGTATTATTTTAATGTCACACTTTAATTTGCAGTCATAACAAAGAAGCATAGGAATTGAATGTCATTGAGAGTCCACAGAGTGCTTTTGAGAGCTTTTTTTTTTTGAAGTTAAATGAAATTGCATTAAAAATCATCCTCTTCAGTGAGATTTACAGTGGTGTCTGGTGTGTTTATTTGTTAGAGGTAAAAATTTACTCTTACACACCCGCCCCAAGTAGAGAAAAGAAGAAACTGGCGATGCCAGGTACTGGTGAGGCTGTGAACTCATGCCTAGGAGCGTAGGTTGCTAGAGCCACCTTGGAAAAGTCGTTGGCAGAACCTGTTGAGATTTACTGTGCACACTCTGACTTAGCTGTCCAGCCCCTGGGGACACCTAACAAGTGGATGTTTATGTCTTTCAGAAGATAAGTTTAAAAAGGGGGGGGGGGCATGTGGTTTTATTGATAATAGCTAAATTTGGAAACAATCTAAAGGTCCATCTACAGAATGATAGGTAAACTGTGATGTTGACGCAGTGGACTGCCACACATCATTGAAGGGAACGGGATCAGCGATGTGTGCAAGACCTTGATCTCAGATGCAGTGTTGAGTGAGAGAAGCCAACACAGTGCAGAGCTTGCCTGTGGGGGTGGAGGTCAGTGTCCAGAACATGGCTGGGCATGGGCATGGGGATCCCTTAGGAAATGTCTGTCGGGTTTGTACATACGTTAGGATTTGAGTCACACACTTCAGGTGTGTGTGCGCTTGGTCAGTTATCACTTAATAATTGGAAATGTAAGGCCACGTGATTACGGTATTTCTATTGTATGTTCAAAAACAGCCCACTCTGTGGGACAGATGGTGACATTGGGAGTCCTGTTGTGTGATAATGCTGGCCACCTTGATACTTGTTTTGTGCTGCTGTTCATCTGGTGGAGGCCTTTGCCTCAGCTTCCTGGGGAGTCAGCTCTCAGGGGTGAGATCTTCCATTGCCTTCTAGTGAAGATTTTTGACAGGGAAGTGGGATGGTGTCTGGGTGGAGATGCCCTTTATTGTCATGTCTCTTACTTCTTCCAGATAAACAGTCTAACAGTGCTTCCTTGGAGACCCTGTTAGCGCTTCTTCAAGCAGAAGGGGCCAAGATTGAGGAAGACACCGAGGTAAGGCCAAGCGCTTTAGCGGAGGCCCAGGTCAGCAGGTCTGCTTTCTCCAGGACAGTGAGCCCTCCCTCTGTGGGCAGGAGGAGGTAGTACAAGTAGGTGTCATTGTCCAGGCAGGTGCCAGAGAGAGGGGCCTGGGGAGCCCCAGGGCAGTGAAGTACAGGTCCAAGCAAGGGTGTACAGTCACACTGAACCAGCACTGATGTCACGGGTGCCAGCAACCCAGCTACCATCTGCTGTGCTGTGGGTCAGCTGGTGGCTACACAGCCTTTTGGATATGTCCAAGTGAATACCAGGGGATGGGGAAACATCGGGGCTGAATGTCATGCAAGTCGGGGCAGGCAGTGTGTGGTCAGGTCAGTCTGTGCTGGTCTGATGAACCAGTAGGCTTTGGGGAGACCCTGATGGACACAAGCAGGTCTGTCAGGGTGCAGCCTAGGGGAAAGCCAGGAGGACTTGGGTTTCAGCTGACTTAGCTAGAAAAAGCTGAACTAGGGCAGTGGTGCCCCCTCTGTGCCAGGCAACCCAGCAACTTGGAGTGCTGCCCCTTTATTATAAGGTTGGGTGCTGCCTGGCCTACTGCCTGTTTGGGCTTGTGGTTTGGGGAAGTGGGGCCCAAGGCAGGACCACCAGCTTGCCTCCCAGTGGCTCTTACCAAGGCGCACCTCCTGAGCCTGCATTGCTGACCAAGTGGCAGCACACGGGCACCTCAAGTCATTACCAAGGGGAGAGACTGAAGTACTCCCTGAGCCCTGAGCTGCGAAGGGGGCTCTCTTCCTAACAGCCTGCCTGCCCTGTAACCAAGTTTCTTCTGCCTCTTTCAGAACATGGCAGAGAAGTTTCTGGATGGAGAGCTTCCTCTAGATGCCTTCATTGATGTCTACCAGAGCAAGCGGAAATTGGCCCACATGCGACGAGTGAAGGTTGAGAAGCTGCAGGAGCTGGTGCTGAAGGGCCAGAGACTCCCACAGGTCGCGGCCCCACTGCCGCCCAGGATTCCTGAGCCTGTACCTGCTGCCTCTCTGCCCTACCCAGTCCTGGAGGCCAGTGGGCCCCCCTCTGTTATGCCTCGGCGCATCCCCCCGCCCCCGCCCCCGGTGCCTGCTGGACGTTTAGCCACCCCATTTACTGCTGCCATGGGCTCAGGACAGGCCATTCCGTACCCAGGATTACAGTGCCCACCCCTGCCCCCTCGGGTGGGCCTTCCACCTCAGCAAGGATTCTCTGCGCAGTTCGTGTCTCCGTACCCTCCAGCTCTCCCCCAGAGACCCCCGCCCCGGCTGCCTCCTCACCAGCCAGGCTTCATCCTGCAGTGAGCACTAGAGCTGTCCTTCTGGGAGACGCCCTCTGCCTGCCTTGCCAGGTTCTGCACACAGAGGCTCTGAGCTCTGACTGTTGGGCCAAGGGCTTGGGAACCCTGGGCCAGTGTCCCATCTGGCTTTAGAACTGTAGGCCAGTGGTTTAGGAGTAGAGGCCCAGGTTTTGTGCACCCAGGCAGTGTGTACTCGAGGGCGTGGCCCGGCAGGCCTGTGCAACTTGCCTGTGCGTCCTGGGTGTGGTGTTCAAGTACCGTAGTGTTGATGAACTTGTGCATTTGGGAAGGAAAAAGCCTCTCTTCAACTCCCATTTCAAGTCTTGGTCCTGATGTTGCAGCCCTATTTAATAAGCATGGCTAATTATGTCTGTTATTTTCAGAAGACAGTGCTGTGTCTCGCTCCACTAGCTGCTGTGGCCCTGGAAAAAGACAGGTCTGCGTCAGCCAGCCCAGCGGTCGTGCCCATGGCTGGCCACAAGGCACAGCTGCGCTGCCCTCTGAGTCTGTCTGGGGCTGTCATCACCGTCACCCCTTCTCCCCCCCGAACCTGGCTGCTTCTTATGCTTCAGAGCCATGGGCAGTGCTTGTACTTGGCTCACTCCTGTTCCAAGGCCCAGGGTGGAGTGGCCCCGGGTGTGAGTGCGTGAGCTGGACTTTGCACAACACGCTGTTCCCAGCTCTTCGCTTTTGCCCTGAGCTAGCCCCTGAAGGTTTCTGTGAAGAAATACTCCCCTGGTATTTTTACTGTATGTGTAATTTACCTGTTTTATATTGGGAAAGAACTTTTTTGAAACAAGATATTCAGGGAAACTTTTAAAATGCAAATATTGTTTTGAATAGATCAAAATGCAAATGAAGTAAATGCAATTTCTTTTCCTGAAAACAGTACACGGTCACACCTACAGGTGTCCGTGCTGTGCCTTAGCTTCACCTGGTGCCAGGACTCAGACACCTGCAAGGTGCCGGCCATGGCTGCCCTGTGGGCCCATGGGCCAGGCCAGGCCCCAGCAGCCCTGTATTCCTGTAAGGGCTTGTTTGTGACAGGTGGGAAGAAAGTCTGGCCACTGTCAACCAGGATATTCTCAGCCAGTATTCTCTGCTTCTGGCTGGCAGGCAGCTGGGCCTCAAGGCAGGTGGGCCCAGGGCCTGGTGGTGCTGCAGGTGCTGGGCAAGGGCACTGGAGGGATTTGGAGAAAGCCCACTCCCATGGGATATGCATCATACACCATCTCTTCCTTGCTCTCTGGGATCTTGTCTACAGGTGCCACATTTGCAGAATTCCCAGGGCCCAGCTGGGGAGGGATAGCATCTCACAGAGACCTGTGTGCTCATTGGAACTTAGAGCCCCACCCTTACCCTGTCACCTATGTTAGGCAGCCAGGGCCTGACCTGTTGCAGTGGGCCATAGGCAGGGCCACCAGCCTTTGTCCTCAGTTACCATACTCTCCTCTTGGACTTGAACTCTACTGTATTATAACTGTCCAGTAAAGAGAGAGAGCTGTGTAGGATGATTCACTGCCATGCCAATCAGGAGGGCTCGCCATGTTCTGTGAATCTTGGGTGAGTGCTGCCATCGTCCTCCCCTGAATACCTCTGCTGCTGGCCTCACTGGGAGTGGCCACAGCTTGGCTGTGGGCTCCAGCCAGACATGAACTCTGTGTGGGTGTTGTGAGGGGGCTGCCAGGCTGGCTTTGCCATTGCTGTCTGGGGCCTCGTCTGTTACTGGTTGTAAAAATGTAGGACCCTTTTTAATAAATTGAGAATGATGAATGATAGTTCTATCACTTCCTTGCCTGGGAATGCCTGTGAAGTGTTGGATTCTGGAGCATCGGTGACCAGAGTCCAGCAGGGATGCCAGCTGTGCCGCTGTTCTTAGAGTTGAAAACAAAGTCATGGGAGGCTGAAGGCTCTTCTATCGGGGGTTCCCAGCACTAAAAGCAATAATGGGTAGGAAGAAGCTCGTTCCTGCTGTAAGAAATGTGTCTTCAGGATCGCAGCCGCAGTGCTAGGGCGGGCTGCTGGGGATGACCTTGGGGTTTGGGCTTCCTCTGGCTTCTGCCCTCATGGCAAGTGGTGGAGACTACTTCAAACATTTCTGATTGTCAAATGGTAGGATCTCAGTGGCCCTGACATTTTGCTTTGAGTGCTGACGAGCAGGTGTTTCAAGGGGACATGAGGTCCATCCACACCAGGGCTGGATGAGGTGGTTTCCCTTGAGGTAGGAAGGAGGGACCTTGCTTCCTTGCCTCCTTTGCAGATCTATGTGTCCATCTTTGAGTGCCCTCCTTCCTTGCCTGAGCTGTGTACCTGTGCTCACTGCCCCTGGCTGAGTTGCATGCCATGCCCTCACTTGCCCACCACACTTGGTTGAGCTGTGTGCCTGTTCCTTTGTATGTCACCACCCCTGGCTAAGCTGTACTCCCCTCACCCCTGGCTCTGAGGGTGCGCCAGTCTGGTGCAGGCTAGGCAAGTGCTTTATTATTGAGCCACATCCTCAGCCCTGAGCTGTGTATCTGTGCATATTGCCCCTGGTTGAGCTGTGTACCCATGTCCTCATGGGCCCACCATCCTGTGCCACAGGTGGGAGGAATTTCTGTAGCTAAGCTATTAGAGGAAAGCTTTTGAGAAATCAGTTTGCCTTTGAAGAAAAGAATTTGGTAGTTTTTTCCCCCAGTGGCTGATAGGAAGCTTAGTCAAATCTGTAACCCCTCCCCAATGAGGACGTGACTTCACAGTGGGATTGTGGATGCTCTCCTCCCTCCTTTGGCCCTTTTTGGGTCTAGGAGGGACAGCCACTGATCTCATATGGTAGGTAGGCTTCTGATTTTTAGTGCAGGACACTTGAGGTGGTCTCAGTTCAAGATTTGATCATCGAGGACTTAACATCAGATCGTTTCCTTGGATCACTAAATTAGCTGTCACTTTTATGTATTGTTTTAGTTGTAGGTGGACCCTATACCCTTATTTCTATGTGGTGCTGAGAATCGAACCCAGTGCCCCACGTGTGCCAGGCAAGTGCTCTACCACTGAGCCACAACCCCAGCCCATGTCAGCTTTTTGTCCTTGGCTTTTAGAAAGCATTCTGCCCGGGCGAGGTGGCACACACCTTTAATCTCAGTGTCTGTCTGTGCTGGAAGGCTGAGGCAGGAGTGCAAGTTCAAAGCCAGCCTTAGCAATTAGCAAGGTAGGCCCTAAGCAACTTAGTGGGACCCTGTCTAAAGGGCAGGGGATATGGCTCAGTGGTTAACTGTCCCTGGGTTCAACCCCTGGTACAAAAAGTGTTCTGAGCTTCCTGACTCACAATCAAGATGCTGTACCACAGGTGGGAGGAATTTCTGTGGCTAAGCCATTAGGAAAAGGAACGCTCCATCCACATGACCATGTCCTGTGGGGATTCATTGGTACAGCGCTTTCACACACTTTCTTGTCCTCCCACACAGCCTGCCTGGGCATGTAAGCCCTGTGCCCAGGGGCAGGGACCTGGGGGAGGCCCAGAATCTGAGCAGCCCTGCTTTACACTCTCCACTGAATCACACTGTCCTTTCGCCCAATAGATTTAGTGATTTTGCACTGGTCACCCCTCAGCCTTCCCTCTGGAGCATGCTTCTGGGGATCATGTGCTGGCAAGGCTGGCTGTGCTTTCTAGAACCTGGAAGCCCTTAAGTGCTAATGGAAGGGCTGCAATGTGGCCGTGATGGTTGAGTGCAGACCAGCCGGGAGGCAGGGTCCTGACCCACACTAGATCCCGGAACCACACTAGATCCCGGAATTTGCCCAACCAGTCAGCAGCCACCATCCTTTGTCCAAAGATGCATGGTCTCAGATAGGCTGGGAGACTAGCCACTGGCCCCAGATCAGGGGTTCCAGGCTGGGAATGGTGATGGCCTCTGACTTGGCCTCCTGCATTAGAGGAGGGTCTGAGTCACGTAAATCATAGTGGAGCCGCTCTGTGGTAGAACTGGCAGCAGCACTGGTGAGATTCCTGTGTCCCAAGTGCACCCACAGTCTCACTGTCCAGGACCTGGAGAGGGAATGCATGTCCCAGGAACAATGAAGAGGCAGATGCAGCCCCTCACTGGGGCACTGGGGACAACAGTCAGCATGTTTTATTGCAACAGAACGTCAACATGGGGGAGCAGCAACACCAGAGGAGGACCTGGCTCCCCAGACCCGGGCTCTGTTCGGCGTGGCCAGGGCACAGGGTAGATGGCCAAGGGGCTGGGGTGGGCCAGGCACTTATCTACCCCCACAGCCTGGTTCCCACCCCCAAGCCAATCCCTCGGGCTCAAGGAACACAAGCTCATTCAAATCCATGGGAGCAGGAGAGGCGGGGCTCCCAGTCTCAGGCTGCCCCTCCCTGAGGCTCCAACAAGATTTCCTGATCCCCTAGAAGTGGGCCCATGGATCCTGATTTCTGGGACTTTTCTGGCAGAGTTGAGTTCACCATCTTCAGGAGAATGGAAAACAGAAAATGAGATGGTAGCTGCAGAGTTGACCTGGAAACCCCAGGAGGGAAGGCAGCACCTGGGCCAGGGTGCCTACAGGCACAGCCTGCAGCATCTGCCCACTCCCACAGTCTGGCTTTCTCCTGGGGCCTCCCATCACGATACTCTAGCACCAGGCCCAGGGAGAAAGGGGTGACACCCTCCACCCCCTCAGCTACCTTAAGACCTCCTGTCCTGCCGAGACCACATGGCCCAAGGGTACCTCGAGACTCCAGGAAGGCCATGGGTGTTGTATCCTTGTCCCTGATAGCCAGCAGGGACCCTACCTTTCTGTTACCTACAACCTCTGACACCGAGTCCAGAAGGCAGGGAGACCCACACGTGGCCCTGTTCCCAGTGTGCTGACTATGAACTTAAGTTGTAACCTGGAATATTAAAAACGCTCCATATATTTCCTGCAGAGTTGCAGCTTCGGCCTGCTGGGTCCTGGCTGCTCCGAAGTTCCTATTGCAGATAAGTAGACTTTCATCCAGATGAACCATCCCACATGGCCCACGCCCCTTCAGGCTCAGTGAAGGCCAGGGCCTTGGGGACACTGATCTGCATGGTGAGGCAGGAGGCCTGGGCACCAGGTGCAGGGGCTGGGCCCCTTGGGGGCCTCTCAGAGGCCCCTGGATGCCCTCAGGACAGCCATGTGAGGCTAGGCCCAACCTCCAGCTGCCCTGCTGGACCTTAGCGGAGCCTAGTAGTTCATGAGTTGAGCCGAGTAGACACCATCCTTTTTGTCCAGCTGCAGAGATGAGAGTAAATGGCTCAGTGGACAAGGCCAGAAGCACAAGGCCCAACTTGGGACAGCCACCCACTCCAGGCCTCCTCCAGGCACCTGGTGGTCCTGTCTGGGGGCTACAGTGGGCTTCTGGGCCAGGGGAGGCTTCTTGGAAGCCCCACTTCTGGGGGCAGCACTGGGTCGGTTGGTGTCCTCCTCACTGGGCGTCCCCATCACTCCAGCCAGCACATAGTGCTGTTTCCGCAGCTCCCCAAGTCGCATTCGCTCCACCTCCAGCGTCTTCTCCAGCTCCAAGACTCGCACCTGTGCCCCACGGCACATGTCAGCACTGCCAGCCAGTCCCAGGAGCCCTCCCCAGGATCAGCCCCGGAAGGCATGAGCTTGGCTGCCACAGGTGCCCACCTGGATCTCCATCTCCTGCTTCTTCAGCTTGATGAGGGACATGCCAGAGAAATCCATGGTGTCTGGCCAAGAGGCAAAAGAAAGTGTCCAGGTGCCCACTCCTGCCCAGCTCTGGGAAGCCAGCAGCTCCACCCGACACCCAGGTGCTTACCCCTGTCCTCAATCTGCTCCTGGCCTGACTTGCTGGAGGCCACCACGTTGGCAGCCCTCTCGTTGACGGTGCGGGAGCACTCCTGCAGGCGGCTCAGGTGGGGGCTATGTTTGTTGGCCTTGACCTGGGGGGAAGGCCAGGCAGGCCATGGGCTCTCAGCCCTGGGCACTTGAGGACCCAAGGCCAGGCCCAGCATGGAGCCTGAGGTTGTGGACATGGGTGCAGCTCACCTTGGAGGCGGCCACCAGCTGGGCTGTACTGGCTGCGATCTCATGGGAGCAGACGATGAGCTCCTCGTACTTGCCCTTGTGAAGCACCACCTTGTCAGCAGACTCCCTGAGGGGCAGGGCTGGTCAGGGCCTGGGGGTGGGCCTCACCCCCACACTCCCACCCGAGGCCCTTAGAGCCCTGCTGACCCCCCAAGCCACTCTCCATCGCAGGAACCAGACCCTGCCCACCCCACCGGGATGACATACACCAGCTGTGTGGCTCCCCAGCCCACGGCCTTGGAGGCTGAGATGAGACCTTCAGTCCACCGAGAATTCTTGGCGTAAAATTCCTGCTGTGTGGCTGCCCCCTAGTGGCAATAAGATGACAGGGTGGAACGGGCCAGTCAAGGTGGACATCATAGGTGGGAATGGGTCCCTAGGGGCCCTACCTCCCCTCTGCACAGCCACAGGGCACATTCTGACACCTCTCTGGGGTGGGGGTTTCAGCTGGGACATCAGGGACCCAAAGGGGGCACATGGTCTCATTGTCTGCATACTTCAGGAGTCTCAAGCATGAAAGGGCGGGGGCTCTGGGGTCATTCCCCTTCCAGGGACCTATCCCTTGCTGGTGCAGCTGTGGGGCCCACCCAGGGGGGCGTCAGCTGGGGCCCGCCCAGCTCACCCTGCCGCTGTCCACGATTTCCTTCTGTAGGCTAGTGGACGTCATCACTAGGAGACGGATGGCCTGCCAAGATCAAAATGCTGCCTGTGATTCTCAGGGTGACTGACACAGAGCCCTCCTGGGGTCACAGCCACCCACTCACCTTCATCAGTTCTGTGCAGGAGTTGAGGATCCTGGGGAGGAGTGGGGGTGGGGTGGGAGAGAAGGGGGAGGCTGGTTGGTTGCTCTACACCGTGGCCCGGCCCACGTGACACCACGCAGGCTGGGGACCAGGCATTCCTCTCCAGAGCCAGGAGGGTAAAACCTCCTGGAACCAGTGGTGGGCGGGGCACAGCTGGGGCTGGGCCGGGGGCTCACCTCTCATTCACCTCCAGCTTCACCCCGGAGCTCTCGTGGCGGGCCTGGTTCATCATGTCCTGCACCAACGACAGCTGTGAGCTGGCTGGGCAGAGCAGCAATGGGAGGGAGGGGACGCCAGAGACCGCGGGGGCCACCTCTACCCTCTTCCCTCTGACCTCAGGGACCCCTGAAAAGCAGGGGTGGAATCCAGGAGTGCGTGCAGCCAGCGCCCACCCAACCAGGGTCTGCAGCCCCCAAAGGCTCCTGCAGGAAGCAGGGGAGTCCCTCAAGCCCAGTCCTCACCTCGATCCTCCGCACGGCATCTTCAATGGCTGCTGACGTGGCCGCCATCTCCTTGTCAACCATGGCCCCTAGTTCCTCCTGCCGCACATCCAGGCTCTTGGGCTTCAGCTCCTGGGAGGACAAGAGTCAGGCATATTCAATTCCATCAAGCACAGGGCCTGGGGAAAATGTCCAGGGATCCTGGGCTGTGGAGGGGCACGGTCCCGCCTAGGACACCCATTTAGCATACCCAGAGGGAACACAGAGCAGCTTGGCCCTGGCACCCCCAGCCCAGGGCTCCGTTGTACATCTCACCTCTCCCAGCTGGAGGATGCCCTGCAGGGGAGTCCGCACCAGGCCAGGCTGTGCCCTTGGCAGAGCCTGCCGATCCTGCAGCTGCCCCAGGAGCTCCAGAGCCCGGGCTCCACACTCCCTGCATGCGTCAACCAGGCCTGTGGTGGGAGAGGGCTGTGAGCACAGCCTTCACTTGAGGACCCGAATGAGGCCCCTACACCCTGGCCCGGGGCCTGGCCAGGACCTGGCTGCAGGCCCACCTTCTCCTAACATCTGTGGAAATCCCTGTGGAAGACAAGCTGGTGAAGCAGCCAGACCCTGCCGCCAGGGCCCACTTACGGTCTGCAGGGTCAGTGGGGGCCAGGTGGGAGGTGGCACCACCGTTGATGATGGTGTCTGCAGCCAGATGGGAGAAGCGGGTCAGGGCTGCCACCAGAGAGGAGGCATCTGTGTAGATGACAGGGCTGAGGTCACAGATGGGAAGCAACAAGACACAAATACCGGGGAACCCTACAGCAAGCTCACAATGCGGCCCCAGTGTCCCCGGCTCATGGATGAGGAAAGGAGGGCTGAGAGCATGCTCAAGGTCGGGCAGCTAGGGGCAGCAGGGTAGGGACCAAGCATGTCAGGGATCCCAGGCCCCTTCCTCCACCCAGCGAGGACACTTGGTAGCCACACCCCACTGGTGAAGGCTGCCTGCCCGCAGGGCCAGGTTCCCAGATGGTGGTGGGCAGGGCCATCTGCCTGGCTTCCTGAAGAGGTGGCTGTGGTCCTGAACAGCTCCCCTCCAGGCGGGAGGCAGCGGGGCTGCAGAAACCCAGAGTCCTGTCAGCCTCTGCCCTACCTGGCCCACCTGCTGGAGGCACTCACCTGCCAGCGAGGTCAGGTACTGGGCGTGGCCCTTCTCCAGGGCACTCACAGTGTCCAGGGCTGCCTGGGCCCTGCTCACCAGGTAGTCTGGAAGCATAAGGAGAACGTGAGGCCCTCCCAACCACGGCTCAGGGTGGGGGACAGGAATGAGGCACGTGCAGTGGGAGGTGGCCCGAGTGTGCACCTGGGGAGCTGGTGCAGCGCAGGTGCAGGGGGTCATCCAGGTTGCTCACGGCGTCCTGCAGGATGCCCTGGGCCTCGGCAGCGGCCCCTCGCAGCATGGCGAACTGCTCATCCAGCAGCCTCTGCCGCAGCCCCTGCTCCTGAGACTCCTGTGGGCAGCGGGCACAGCAGCCTAGAGACCCCGTCCCAAGGCCCAGGGACATGGCCCAGCCCCAGGGTCACACTGTGTGCAGCCAGTCAGGACCCGCAGTGTGGAAGCGCTGCCCTCTGCTGGGGGATGGAGATTGCCAGTGGGAGGCCTCCCTTCCCAAGCGGGAGAACGTCCAAGCAGGCAAAGGGTTGGAACAAGCGTTTCTCAGAGACACACAGGCCAAGATGCCCAGCACTGTCCACAATTAGAGAAAGGCCAGTCAAAATGCTGACACCCTGAAAGCAGCTAAAGGAAGAGCAGGCAGACAGGAAGTGCTGGGCAGGGTGGGAGGACTGGAAACTAGGGAAGGGCTCTGGGCTTCGTGGAGAGAATGTTCTGGAAAGCTGACTCGGAGCACACCAAGCAGGACCCCCACCTGGGGAGGACCCCCACCTGGGGAGGACCCCCGTGGTGTGCACTGCGGGACAGCCATACCTTCTCCGCCAGGCGCCCCTGCAACTCGCCCCGCTCCTGGGAACCGCGCAGCTGCTCCTGGCTCAGCGCAGCCTCCTTCTCACGCACCAGGCTCTGGGCGGCTAAGAGGTCGGCCTCCCGCTGCCGCATGGCCCCGCTCAGAGCGTCCTTCTCTGCACTCAGTGTGTCCAGCCGGGAGCTCAGCTCTGACCCGCTCTGTGAGCACGTGTCCATGAGCAGGTCCACCCAGGCTTATGGCCAACCCCTGCAGCCCCGTTTCCAAAGCCACCTGGTACGCTGGGACTCCAGAGGGTAGGTGCTGGGTCCTAATGCCACGCACCCTCTGGGTCTGGGTCACAGCAGCATCGGGGACCCACTAAGGGCCCCCTGAACCCAGTGACACCCATGCCTGGCCCCATTCACAGGAAAGAGGTGGCTTCCACCCAGCACCCGCCCCCTGCACCTGCTCCGTGCGGCTCAGGGCCTCTTGTGCGTGTGCCAGCTCTCCGGTCTTGGCCTCTAGCTCCCTCTTGAGCTTTTCCAGCTGGTCACTCTGCTCCTCCAACTGGGACAGGACAGCGGGTCACTGGGGCAGCAGGGCTCGGGGGACGCAGGCGGGGCTTTGCATGGGGGGACGTACCTTCATCTCAGACTCCCGTTTCACCTGCTCCATCTGGAAGGCCAGCTGCTCCTTCAGCCGTGCCACCTCCTCCTGGCTCTGCTGTGTCACTGTCAGCTGCTTAGCTGTGTCTGCATTCTGCAAGAGCAGGGGACAGATTGGCTCATGGCCGTGGCTCAGGCCGCCCTGCCTTGGACTGGGGGAGGCGGTGGCCACACACCTTCCTGAGCAGCTCTGCGTGCGTGTTGATGAGTTCGCTGTGCTTCTCCTTCAGCTTGCTGTAGCGCGCCTCCGTGGCGCTGGCCTTCCCTGTGAGGGAGGAGAGGCCGTGAGGCTGGGTGGGCCAGGGGGACACCCCCCGCCAGTGCCTGCAGTGCCACACGCACTCTCAGCCTCTTCGCGCAGGCCCTGGTTCCGCGAGCTCTCCAGCTGCAATGCCCGCAGCTGGGCCAGCTCGTGGCGGAGCTGCTCGTTGTCCACCAGGGCCTTCTGCTTCTGCTTCCGCTGCTCCTCCAGCTCGGCCTCCAGGGAGTTCACCTGGCCCTTCAGCTGCGAGATGTACCGCTGGGCCTGGGGCACACAAGGACAGTGTGGGAACCTGCCGGCCCAGCGGGCGCGCCCGGCCCTGGCCCTCAACTCACCTCCAGCTTGATCTTCTCCAGCTCCGCGCGGAGCAGCTCCACCTCTCTCTTCAGGTTCTCGATCTGGAGATCCCTGGGGACAGAGGTCCTGGGCTCCAGTTTAGCCAACAGGCACAGGCCCGTCTCCCGTGCTTTTGTTCCCCACCCAAGGCCTTTGCAGGCAGACGCATCCTGCAGCTCAGGGAGGCGGCTTTCCAACCCCCCACCCCAGCCAGCTACCTGGACCTCACCTATCGTCCTTCAGGGAGCCATTGGGGGGTCCAAAGGTCTGTTCGAAGAGGTCAGCCACCACCTGGCAGGGCACAGCACAGTCACCCCAGCGCCTCCAGGAGGGTGGGAGCTGGAGGCCCCTTCTCAGGGGTGGGGCATGGGGGGCAGCAGGGAGCTCACCGCAGGCTCCCCAGCAGGGGGCCCAGCGCTGATCTCAATGAGATTCTCAGGCTCCTCATCCTCAGGGGCCTCCTCAGGGATCACCACCACCGGCTTGATGTGCTCAGCCAGGGCTGAGGCCCGCAGGAAGTT
Organism: Marmota monax; assembly: GCF_021218885.2. NCBI lineage: Eukaryota > Metazoa > Chordata > Mammalia > Rodentia > Sciuridae > Marmota > Marmota monax. Next base: position 1,737,494 of record NW_026692583.1, read on the forward strand.
GGGGGGTCCCTGCAGGGGCAGCAGATGAGAGCTGCTCACCCAGCCCCAAGGAAACCCATTCTCCACTGTCCCCAGAGCCCCGTGGGGCTGGCCAACTGCCCAGGGTTCTGGGAGGACTGGAGGCCAGGGGCTCCAGCCAGGGTCTGGGAGGGTGTGGGCACCTCGGGCAGCCGAGGGATCTGGATGAGGCGCTTGAAGTACAGCATGTCCGAGGCTCTGCGGAAGAAGTTCCTGAGGCTGAGGGGGGAAGGGTGAAAAGGGACGCGTCACAGAGGAGCCAGGGAGCCGCGTTCCCACCGTGTCTCGCCCGGCCCGAGTTGGTACCTGTGAAACTGCTCATGGAACCGGTCCCTGTGGCCCTGCAGGGTGTCTGCCGGGAGACCTGGGGACAGCACAGATTTAGGGGGTTTCCCTTCCGCACACCGCTTTGTGGCTCTCTTCCCTCCCCTGTTCCTCCATGCTCTAGACCGTCAGAGACTAGAGAGCACCCATGACCGGGCCAGCTCCACCCACATGGGAAGGCACTGGGAAGGCGGGAGCCTGGGGGGGGGGCTCCAGCTCTGACTTTCTGGGCTAGACAGCAGCAAGCTGGTGGAAGGACTGTGTGGCTGCGTTGAGCCATGCCCAGCTTTGGGGGATCACAAAATTCCCGTGATGACACACCGCAGGGCCCTGCACTATGGAGAGAATGGCACATGCATCCTGAGCTGGAGGTTCTCAGTGTGGTCCGAGGACAAGACCTTTCCAGAGGTTTGAGGAGGTCAAAACCCTCTTCTGAACGGCACAGCAATGGGTCCCACAGAGAACGTGGCAGGATGAACTCAGGAGAAGGCGGGGGACTCCGTCCCCTCTGCGCCAGGCAGTCAGTTGTAAAAACATAAAACTAAGCAGGTCACAGTAGCCCAAGCCTGTAATCCCAGGGACTTGGGAGGCTGAGGCAGGAGGATCAGGTATTCCAGGCCAGCCCCAGCAACTTAGTGAGGCCCTATGCAAGTCAATGAGACCATGTCTCCAAATGAAAAGTAAAAAGGGCTGGGGACGTGGTTAGTGGTCAAGTGTCCTGGGTTTAATTCCTCAGTATCAACCAAAACAAAACCCTACAAAATCTTTCTCTGCTTTGGAAAACAGTGATTTCTTTTCTTCACTGCACCTATGTTAGTGGGCAGTGAGTTATTATTTATTGCTCTTTCTAAACTAACTTCTCACTCTCCTTCCTGACTCAGTAACCATGGATGAACACGAGGCCTTTGAAGGCTACCCTCAAGGCTGCGGCTGCCCCAGGGGCCGTGCACAGTGACTCACAGGAGTGCAGTTTGAACATGAGCTTGACCGTGTAGTGGTAGAGGTGGCTACAGTCCTGGATGACCTGGATGAGTGGGGCCAGACGGCACTGGCCTGAGGACATCTGGGACACAGCAATAGCCGTGTTGAGCTGCCGGAAAACTGCACAGAAGAAAGGTGAGAGGCGAGAGCATGAGACCTGGCCCAGGACATTCATTAGAGACAGCCCAGGCTGTGGTGGCCCCTCATGATGTCATCACAGCCACTGTGATGAGGTGGCCACAGCAGTGGGCAGCTGCTGCAGACCATCTGGTCAGCAAGCAGGACTCTAACCCAGATCTCAGGCACCAACGGGCTCCTCACCGCAGATGGGAGCCCCTGTGCCAGTGGCTACCTGCCAAGAGCATGCCCAAGGTCAAGGAGCCCCATACCCTGGGGCCTCAAATCTGATCTAAATTTTAGAGATCAGATTTAAGGCTGTCCCTCACATCCCTTCCTACAGCTGTAGGCTCAACACTCAGCTGTGCAAGCCCCAAGTGACCCTGAAACCTGACCTCCCTGAGGGCCCTTTGACAATCAGGCCCTGTATCAGAGCTACTGAGGAGGGACAAGCACGAACATGAGGCTGCCTGTCGTGGCTGGCATCTTCTGAGGCAGAGGAAGGACAAAGAGCAGGCGGCAAGCAGAGTAAGAGGGCAACCGAGCGGCCCCACACTGGGCACATGCCGGCCAGAGTCCAGAGGAGCCCTTGGGCCACTGGGGTGGGGCCAGGTGCGGACCTCTGCAGTGACAGCAAAGAGCCCGGGAGGGGAGGGACAAGAAGGGAGAGGTGCAAGGCCACCCCTCAGCGGTCCTTAACTTCCAGCTGCAGGCCACACTGCCCGTGTGTAAAGCACACCCTGCTCCAGGTTGTCCCCGAGTGACAAACACGGCCCTGCAATCTGCAGTCACACAGACTGGTTTCTGAAGCTTTCCTGACCACAGCAGATTCAGCTGCTTCTGAGTCTCCCCACCATGCGCTCAGTATGCCACAGTCAGCCGTCCACTGAGGACCTTTTGGACAGTTCTATGTCCACTGTGACCGGGGTGTGGTAGGGACCCTGCACCTGCACGGCTCCGGGAGTCTCTCCAGCAGACACTGGCACCTGGCACCGCTCCGATGCCCTGCCTTTGTGCCCCCAAGTACCAGGGTGGAGACCAGTTCTCTCCACTTCCCTTGTGGGGGCCACCGCTGCCCACATGGGCTTCCTTCCATGTGAGAGCAGCCTGGGGTGGAGACGTAGGCGCCGGTGGCCTCCGTGCTAAGGCCTGGACTCAGCACATGTGTGCCAGGTCACAGCCTGGGGACCTAGGCCAGCTGCTTGGTTGGGCCACACCCCATCACCTGCCCTCTGCCTCCCACGTAATGTCCCGGGCAACCTCCCCCAGGCACAGAGAGCTTGCACCAAGCTGGCCTCTGGCCGGTGGGGACTGACTGCCCGCTGTGCTCCGCCAGCCTCAGTCCAGACCTGGGGGTGCGGGAGGCCACCTGGCTCCTTCCCAGCTTCCAGATTTCCCTTAAAAGGCATTCGTTTCTCGCCCCGCCACGGAAAGCACTGAGTCACCACAAGTTGTCTGAAGCTGCCACTCAGAACAATCCCGCAGCCGGGAGGGCGAGCCCCTGAGACTTCCTGTCCACCAGCCACCGGCCCCTGGGCCAGGAGGCTGATGGGAGTCGAGGCTCTTTAGGGCAGAAAATGGGCAACACAACTTAAGTTCTCTCGGGTGGCGGTGGGGACAGGGCTGCTCCCCGATGGCCCAAGCCCCGTGTGGTGATGCCATGTGCACACAGGGCACAAGGACAGCAGAGACTGTGACCTGGACATACTGCAGTGGGGCTGGGCTCCGGGGGCAGTAGGGGCTTCTCACTGTGCTTTGGAGGCACCAGGAGGCCTCATCGCCTGCTCCTGGGAGGGGTACAGACCCCTGGAGGGGCGGATGCGTTTTACAATGGGTCGGGGTGGGATGTGGCTCTGAGGGGGTGCTTGCCTGGCAGGTGGCACTCAGGGCTTGACCACACGCGCACACAGCGCGGTACAGTCTGGTCGTGGGGGTCTTCCCCACCGTCCTCGGTGGTAATGCAGATCCCCGCGTGTCCCGCAGGGAAGGCTCACCTGACTCGGAGAGCCTCAGCTCGCAGTCCATGTAGTCGAACATCTCCACGGTCAGCTGGAAGCTGCAGAGAAGGGCAATGAGGTGGCTGGGCAGGCCTCTGGGTCCCCAAGACCTCCCCCCACACCTGCCTGCACACTGGACAAACCGCCCACGTAAGCTGAGCCCGCTCTCCTGGGAGCATGACCCTCAAACTCAGAAGGCCATGGGCTCATTAACATGTGGCCCCACGGGCACTGGGGGTGGAATGCCTGGGGACACCAGGGCACTGAGGCAGGAAGGAGAGGGAGGCCAGGCTCCCGGCCACGCAGACTCACATGTTGTTCACATCCGTCCCAGCCGCCTTCTCCAGCACCTCATCGGTCACCTCCAGGCTGGCAGGAAACTGGGGGTGCTGCAGAGAAACCCCACCCACTGTAGCCATGTGGGGCGGCCCACGCAGGTCCCCTCCCTGCTCCGGACAGAGCCAGCTCTGTCCCAGGAATGCTCTAGCTCTGAGGAGGAGGAAAGAGCCCTGGAGGGCACCCAGCCCCAGGTGGCCACGCTTCTGTGACCCAGCAGGCAGAGGGCTAGCTGAGGGTTTTGGGGTGGTGGACGGAGCCCACAGGGGGAGCAGGCCGCAGCCAAGGCAGGACACACAGGTGTGGAGCAAGGGCTGGGATCACCCAGTCGTCCTGAAACACCAGAGCAGTCCTGGGAGCTCGTGCTGGCCTCCCTGGTGAGTGCACAGCCCACTCGGGCAGATCCCAGCCTCCTCTCTGACCCAGGCCACCAGAGAGCAGAGGAAGCTACCTTGAGGTGGAAGGAGATCTTGGTCAGCAACAGCTTGGTATACACATTCACCAGCTGCCCGTACCGGTCGTGCAAGTGCCCCTGTGGGGAACAGAGCCCAGGGTGAGGGCCCGCTGCCCTGAGAACATGCCCAGAAAGCCCAGGGACTGGGCAGGTGTGGGGACTAGGAATGCAGGTGGAAGGAACCAGAGCGAGGGCAGGCCACTTGTTCACTCAGCACACTGCCTGCCACCTCCTCTGCCCCAGCATCCCTGTTCCTGTTGATCTTACTCCTCATCATTCTTGCCAGAAAAACTCTTGTGAGAAGACAGCTCTTTGTCCAGGGCCACAGGCCAATTCTGAGTGGGGACAGTTCACTGAAGAACTGGTGGCAGATGGGGAGGCACATGCCAACAGAAGTCTGCACACCCTCCCTCCTGCTCAGGCCCCAGGGCCGGGACCAGAGCACCGTGGACGTGTTTCCCCTTACTTCAAGGGACATGGATAAAAGGCAGAGGCCTTGGACAGGGCGCTGCCCCAACAGGACCCTGGCCCTGCTCTGGGTCTGCTCCAGGGGCCACAGGCCAGCTGAGGACCCCTAGTGCTCTGAGAGAGAATCTGGCCAGAGGGTCTCTCCCCCCCACCCCCAGCAGCCTAACTCCTGAGGACCTGGGAGTGGACACAGCTCCCCAGGGTGCTCAGAGCCCTGTGTCTGTAGGTCCTGGGGAACTGTGGGGAGGGGTGCATCTCCAACCCCTTCTATAGCAGCTGGTCTCTAACTCCCCCCTGGGAGGCCAGCCTGGAACCGCCACGTTTTCCAACTTGCAGGGACAGAAGGGCCTTCCTGATCTAGGGCTGGAGGCCCACTGGTCTCAGGCTGGGAAAGGCACAGCACGACCTCACCCGGATCGTCCTCCACAGCCCCACCAAGCCTCCCCAGCGTCTGCCTCCGCTCTGCCTGTGCGCACTCGTGCCAGGGAGGTGCGGGCCGCGCTGCAGCACCTACCCACAGGTCCCCGATCTCCCGGATGTTGCTGCGGTACCTCTGGCAGTCATGCAGCACCTGCGGTGGGAAGGGCAAGGAGGACCCAGAGGCTTAGGGGGCCTGAGGACGCGCTCCCACCAGGGCAGAGGGAGGAGGCGGAGGGCGTAGGCAGGGCCTGGAGCTGAGGTCAGACTCTGGGGTCCGCAACTCACATTGGGGTGCCCGTCTCGGAGGACCTTGTGGAGGACATGGCAGAACTTCCAGCTGAGGATGGAGCTGCTGGGGAGCGGCAGACCGATGGCGTAGGACCAGAAGGTGAAGGCCCCTTTCTCGTGGTGAGTGCCCAGAATGATGCCTGCGCGGTCAAGGCCAAGTGCAAGGCAAGGCAGGCTGAGGTGCACCGCGCTCAGTAAGTGCAGCTGCCCTGAGATGCGGGAGAACCCGGCTGCCCCCACCCTGCTCCCACACCCCTGCCCCAAGCCACAAGGACCAGGGTTTTCAGCAGAGGACAAGACAGAGGGCAAGGTCATGAACGTGTGTCCAGACTTGAACTGCCCCAACTCCCACCACCAGGGTGTGCCGTCCACCATCCCCCAGGTGGGGGCAAGGGAGGATACGCCGGGCATGCTTCTCCTTCACGGGGGCCTCCTGGCTGTTGATGGCCTTGCTGATGCTGATGGCCTGTGAGAGAGACACAGGAGGCAGAGTTCAGAAGCCCCACGAGAGGGCCACACAGTGAGAGGTGGAGGCACGGTAATGCGGGAGGGGACCTCTCCCCGAGCAGCCCAGGCACAGCCTTCTCTGACTTGAAGCTCTCAGCTGAAACTACAGCTCACGACAGGCCACCGAGTGGCCAGATCTGGGGGGTGGGACAGAAGCTGGGCTCATGGCTGAGGAGGCACCTCTGTGGTCCCAGGGAGGAGTGCTGGGGGATGGCCAGAGCAGAATGACAGGGGGAAGGGCTTCAGGCAAGGCTGTCAACTGACCCCAACAGACACAGGGCCTGTTGCCTGAGGGCCGCCTCTATAGGAACTGGGTCCTGGCTAGTTCCTACCACCCAGGGGGACGGCCACTGTGGCCCTGGGGGAGGAGGAAGGCAGGAGGAGGCCCCTTCAGCACCCTTCCATGTCGCCTGAAACCCAGGCAGGAGCCGCCTCTCACTCTGCACAGTCCAGTGCCGCGTGTCCCAGAGGCCAGCTCCAGCTCCACTGGCTTAGTGCCTCCTGTGAGGCACCTGAGACCGTTGTTCCCTTGCTGGAGGCTCAGGTGCACCTGCCGTATGCTGTTGCCAAAACTACTTCTCTCGGTGGCAGGTCTGATGGCCTCTGCCCAACAGGCCATCGGTGTGTCTGGAGTGAAGGCTGCCCAGGCCACGGACAGCTGGGCTGAGCCAGGGGGCTGCACCGGGAAGCTGTCTGGGCACCGGCCCTGAGCTCTTCCCCTCTGCCACCTAAGTGGTCCCTACCTTGCCCTATACAGTGGTGACTTCATCTGCTCAGGCTCTACTGGGGGCACCCTGGCACCCGCTCCGCTGGGGCATACGTCCTCTCTGTACACGGGGGAGGCCTGGTAGGTCCAAGCAGCCCTTTCTGGTGGATGCGCAGACCTGGGGGCAGCCAGGGCCCGGGCAGGCAGTCTGAGCAGCCCCTGCACCCTGCCACTCAGCGAGGCCTGCTGACCCCCTTTCGCACACAGGGCCCATTGTGGTGGCTCATTGGGATGCGGGGACCTGGGGCTGCAGCCAACTCTGCCTCCTCGCTGTACCAGGGCCCTGAGGACACAGGCTCTGGCTCCCTCATTTGCAAACCCTGGCCAGTCAGACACGAGGCTGCCCGGCCACCTGCTGTAGTGTCTGCCAGCCTGGGCCTCCTGGGGCTTCTGCTCCTTCTTGGCGACTCCATGCCCAGGGGTCCTCGCCCCCACTGAGGGGACACTGTCCACGGCGGTGGCCATGAGGAGGGCAAGGTCTGGCAGCAGCCACTCTCTGCGAGTACACGTGCCAGCAAGGCCACATGCCTCCGGGCAGCACCCCGGGAGGTTGTTGGAAGGACATTTTCTTGAGGAAGAAAATGAGGCAGAGGGGGTGCCTCTGCCTGTCCTACTAACGGGGGTAAGGCCAGGGTTCAAAGCCGGCTCCGCCGACTCCACATGTCCCCAGCAACGGCCATACAGACCCAGGTACTGCCTGCCCTGGCGCGGGACTCACGGGGCAGGTGCGGCTGCGCCTCCCTGGGCAGCTGGCGAGCAGTTGTGGCTCAGAAGCCAGCAGAGTCCTGGCTCCCAGTGTGTAATCCCAGCCCCAGCTGCCCTGTCACCTGAGCTGGTCTAGTGACGACTGCCACCTGGCCTGGAAGATTCCCAGCAAGAAGCTGCTCCCATAGCCCTCAGCACAGACACAGGACCCCCCCCCCCCGGGGGAGGGGGCGGGGCGGCAGGCCCTCACTATGGGCCAGAGCCCTGGGAGCCCAGCCCCCACTGCCCCACTAGACCTGGCCTGGGGCTCTCCACATGCCCAGCGCCCTCCAACCAGGCCGTGTTCCTGATTTACCATCCGCCTCCCCTGGGCTGTGGCACCCGGCTGGAGCCTCCTGCACTGGGCACAAAACAGAGGCCAGGGAGGCTCCAGGAAGTGCAGCCCCAGGACAGCATGGGCACTTGGCACAGTCTGTGGTGGCCCCAGTGATGCCTGCTCCCCACCCTGCCCGCAGGGGACAGGCCCGTGTCAGTCGCCCGGGCGCCGGCTGGCTCCGGGGAACACAGCCCCCTTGTGTGCAGGGCGGGCAGATGTGTGGGGCCAGACGCTGCACAGGAGGCCCAATGCTTACACAGGGGGAGGCTGCGGGCACCCCTGGGCTTCCTGCTCCTCCCAGGAGGGGGCCAGGCAGGCCCCTGCTGACCCTGTCCCCACCTCACCAGCCTCTAATACTGGACCTTCTCAGAGGGGGCTTCAGAGTTGGCAGTGCCCTGGGCACCTCCCTTTGTGACACAGCTCTGCTCCAGGGTCAAAGTCTCCCGGAGGCCTGACTTTAGTGACACTTGGTCCTGGGTCCCAAAGTTCCAGCCTGCTATCCTGAGGCTGCCTGGAGGGGTTAATGAGACTGTGGGTAGAGGGACCAGAGGGTAAAGGGGAGCTGGAGGGCCACCCCAGCCGCCTGGGGGTTCTCTCTGGCTGGTAAAACACTTCCCTTGGCCCCGGCATGGCCCTCGAGCCAAGTGGAAGTGAATCCTGGCGGCCAGCGGGGTCCATTGCCGCGAAGGGAAACACCTCCTGAGCAGAGTGGCTTGATACACACTCAAGGTCGCACTCTAGGGGGACCCAGAGCTGGAGGAGGGTCACGGGGCAATGGAGAGCGGCTGGGGAGGTATCTTGCTCGGGAGAAGAGGTGACAGTTTCATGGCACACAGGCCACTGCTGCTGTCCGGCCCTGGAAAACCCAGTGGTCCACAATCGTTCCCTGGAGGCCCCGAGAGCCCCAGGAACTGCCCGCTCTCAGGAGGGCTGCAGGTGGCCCACAGGGGACCAGGGCTGGGTAAGGCCCTGCAGGCCCTGGAGAGGCCGTGGAGCTGCCCCATCCCCGAGCTCCCCTTGTGAAGCACGTGTCCCACAGGCCGGCAAACCGGTCTCAATAACCTCAAATCAGATCATCTTTCTGGAGCTTGGCCACATGCAGGCTCGGCCGAGCACTTTGCTGCAAGGGTCTCCGTCCTCCCAGGAACCCTAGAAGCAGGTGGATGGGGAAATGGAGGCTTTGGAGGCCAACCACTGCTCAAGGTCATAGCCAACCACACGGGGGCTGCTCCACACTCTTCACACGGTGACAAGGCCGAGCAACTGCCCATGCTCCCTCAGCTAGAGGTGGGGGACTCATGCTGTGTCCCTGGCCCTGTGGACTAACCTGGGCACCTTCTAGGTGGCTGCTGGGCTACGTGGCTGTGGTTGTCTCCAGGAGAGTGACCCAGGTCAACACAGACGTCCTCTTGGTCTCTGACAGGACCCAAGCTTCCCATGGTCCACCAACACCAGAGGACCAGCCTGATTGCAAATCAGGCCCAGACTGGACTGGGGCTTTGTTCACACCACAGGTAACAGAGGCTCAGGCTGGGCGGGCAGGTGCAGCCAGGAGGCTCCCACACCCCCATTCCTGAGGCTCCACTAGAAGCCTAGCTTTTACCTGCCCTCTACCCTTCGCAGGTGATTCTGTCCTGTAGCCAGGTGGGGCCACATCAGGGAGCCCGAGCCCTCAGGATACTCCTGCCCTGCTTCCAGGACAACCCGTCCTTGTTGGTCTCAGAAAAATCCACTGAGGAGCACAGAGGACCAAGGTCAAGGCTGAGGCCAGACAGAGCCCAGAGCTAAGAGGTCCAGAGCTGTCAACACTGGACCCTGACACAACCCCAGGGACATGCCAAAGGGTGCCCTCTCAGGAGACAGGAGACCCAGGCAAGGCAAGGAGACACTTCCTGAGAGGTGCCCAGCCCAGTGTAGGCTCCAGGCAGGAACAGCGGCAGGTATCGATGCCATCAGTGAGGCCAGGAGGAGGAGGGGGAGGGGGCTTGCCCAGTGCCGCCCATCAAGTGTGGGGCCTTTCACAGACCACAGTGATACCTACATCTGGGCCACAGAGTCAGGAAGTCGGGGGAGCCCGTTCAGGGAGGAGCCATGTGGTTGGGGCAGACAGGGGGCTCTGGAAACCTATGGCCTGTGGGTGGGGGTCAGGGCTAAGTGGACTCTTGGGTCCACAGAGCTCAGCACAGGGAGAAGTGAGGACTCAGGAAGTGCCACTGCTGTCCTCCTCAGAAGCCCACAGAACAGGATGAGTGGCTCTTCTCACCCAGCCCCGCCCTTGCCAGGAGCAGCACCCTGAGGTCTCAGGGCCCTGGCTTGCATGCTCCCCAGACTGTGAAGCAGGAAAAGAAAACTCTCAGGTCTCTTACAAAGTGGATGTGCACAAAGGGGAGCAGTTCAGCAGCCTGCAATCCCAGCAACTCAGGAGGCCGAGGCAGGAGGATAGGAAGTTTGAGGCCAGCCTCAGTACCTAGCAAGACGCTGTCTCAAAAAAAAATTTTTGTTTTAAGAAGTACTGGGATGCAGCCCAGTGGCAGAGCACCCAAGTTCAATCCCTGGTACTGCAAAAATAAATAAGAAATAATACAACACCTTGCCCAGTGCCTGCCATCTGTCCCTCGAATGGCGAGCCAGTGCCCACTCCAGCCTCCTTCCACCATGGGCTCTGAGCATCAGCAATCCCTGGGACCTTCCCTCAAGCACCCCTAGAGCGACCACTCCATGCTCCTAAGTTCATCCAGAGCATCTGTCACCTAAAGGAACCTGTTAGTTACACTCTGTCCCCATCTCCAACCTCCTGAACAGAGAATGGTGGCCCTCTGCACCCAGGTTCAACCAACTGCCAATCAAGGCACTGGCAGGATGGGGCACTGTGGGGGAGAGACTGTGCCTGTGGAGAGTTTTTCCTTGTCACTGTCTCCTGATCAATGCTGGACGACTCTTTACATTGCACTGCATCAGGGATTATAAACCCAGGATCTGAAGGATTCGGGAAGAGACGAGCTTATGCCCAACACTCCCCGTTTCACACGAGCAACTCGCACCTTCCAGGGTCCCGGAACCGAGGGACGGCTGCACATCTTCCTCCCCACTGCATCTCCAGGGCCTCACCCTAACGCCTGGCAGTCGAGGGACCTTCTCTGGACAAACATGAGTGGGATACTTGAAGGCACAGAAGCTCTCTGAGGCACAAGCACGGGAAACCCAAGGCGGTGGCTCTTTCTCCAGCTAATAATTTATCCACTAGAGTCAAATAGTAAAGTAATTTATTATAAAACAATTTCTATTTTTAAAATCAGTCCTGCAATGAATCAGACTTAAGCCTCCTTGTGCCGCTATCACAAGGCCTCACAGCGGCACTTGGCAGGGACAGAAACGTCCTTCAGAGGGCCGGGCGCTGGCAGCGCGGCGGGCTCTTTCACTCTGCGCTCTCAGAGAGTGGCTTCAAGGACAGAAAGCTCTCATTCAGGCGCCGTGGACACCTCAAAGACCATTGATGACAGCAAACACAGGGTGTCTGTGGCCGAGGCTGCGAGGATGAACCACAGGCACAGCCAGGAGAGGCCGTCACCTCGGCAGACAGGAAGTCTGCGGTGTGACGAGTCCTGCCCTGGTTCTGTCCGTCCGCGTCCCTGTCCTGCCCGTCCTGGCCTCCCCCTCACTCCTGTCATCAGGAAGCTGCACTGGGCAGAGGATGGAGAGCCCTGGATACTGTCAACAAATTCACAGCCCAACCCACAGCCACCTCCGCTCTGGGCTTTGTAGGGTTACACAGAGGAGCAGGAAGATTCGCTCCGAGTCACACCTCTGCTGTGCTGGCTCCGGAATGGACAGGGAGCCCGCTGGGCGGTTTTGTTCCTGGGGCACCAGTGACATCACCACAGACCTGTCTGTCCCACAAGCCAGAGGACTGAGTCACTCCCAGGCAGACACACCTACTGCAGCTTGGCGCTGGTGTGTATTTTAGCCAAAGGAAAAACAGTCCTGCTGGAACCCATCTCTCTCCGCCAGCTCACAAGTCCCCAGCATGGCCCCACAGGATCCAGCCTTCGACAAGAGGACGGCATCAAAGATGGGACCCGTGGGCCCAGAGTCTGCCCCCATGCAGTGGCACTTGCTGAGCATGGCCCTGGGCCAGGCATTCTGTCCTCACCCAAGGACCTCCAGGTGCAGTGGACAGCGTGGATCTGAACAGCTGATGGCCCTGGGTAGACACCCAGCCTCATGTCTGTCCCTGATCTGCTGGCCAGCTGCGGTGTGACAGGGACACAGTGTGCATCACGCACCAAGGCTCCGGGGAGGAGGGTGGCAGCTTCATAAACAAGGTGATATTGGTGTCAGCCCTGAAATAAATAGGGGTTCACAGGTGGGGGGGAGGGGCGAGGCCAAGTGGCACAGTGGAGCTGGCACAGCGGCGCCAGGCTGGCCAAGCATCTCAGGTTAGCCAGCTGGGTTTCCCTGTCCCTTGGCCAAGCAGGCCTAGACTCAACCTAGGGGTTGCCACATAGCACCTTGGGACCAAGTGGCTGGGATCAGGTGGCCGGCAGGGCTTCCTTCACAAGGGCCCAGTGCACTGGCTGAACTCGGGCCTCAAGGCCAGGCGGGGTGGAGGTTCAGCTGTACTCTTGCCCCTGTTCTGAAAGGGGCGGTCCTGCAGGACTTCCGGGCTGCCCTGGCCCCAGCCTGCCTGCTTCTCCTGGACAGCATGGGAGGGGCGCTGCAGCTCCGCCTTCCAGGGCCAGCTGTGCCCCACCTGGGAGGGCCACCAGCCCAGCTCCACTGTCCTCCCCCACACGCTGGCTCAGCTCGGGCACAGGCAGGACCCAGCAGGGGCACTCTCTATCCCTCTCGGCCCCCTCTGGCTTTCTGCACACAGGAAACAGCTGGCACCACACTTGCCACAGCCAGGCAGGGGCCAGGCATGTCCGCAGTTCTCACAGCCCCTCACCGGGGTCCTATGAGGCACCCCATTTTGCAGATGAGGACACTGAGGCCCAGGGCAGTGAAGTATAGGGCCAGGCCTGTCCCCGGCTCTTAACCGCAGGCATGTGCCGTAGCTCATGTCCCTCGGGTGGCAGGGAGCGGGGCACGAGAATGATCTTAACCCTCTCACAGGACACCCAAAGCTGCAGAACAGGCTAAGAGATACACGGTCCGTGGGCCTCGCTGGTGTGTCCTGGGGTGAGCGGGAAAAGAATGGTCAGCTCTGTCCCACTCTGACCAGCACGTGGCTCAGGTGATGCCCCAGCAGGGCCAGGTGGCCTCTAACAGCCGGGAAGTCTGGCTGCACTGCAAGGGTCTGTGTGGGCGGGGGGTGGCCTCCCAGGCTGGGGTGAGCTTTCTGCTTTCAGAGAAGGGCCTGGCTTCCCTCAGCGCAACCGCCATTGCCTGGGGATGGTGGGGAGGGGACGGCCTGCTGACATTCTGAAAAGCTCCCAGGTGCTTCTGGACTTGCAGTGTCCAGGAGTGGCCACTGGCCGTGTGTCACTGCTGAGCACCCCACAGGTGGAGTCCAGAGGAGCATGAGCTGCAGGTGTCAAGTATACATGGGACTTGAACGACCTGGTGGGAGAAGCCGGTGCCAAGCACTCCCCGATGTTCACCAGGATCCCACGGGCGTCACCCAGCACACAAGGTTAAACCCACCTCACCTGTCTGCTTTTCCTAGAGGCCACCAGGCCACCGAAACTCACACCTGTGGCTCCTCTGCTGCTTCTACGGGGATGTGTCAGGCAGCCAGGGCCAGCTGTCCTCAGTTGTCGATAAATGTTAATCTTTATAAGATCTGGGTCCTGCAGGGCTGCCCTGGAGGATAACCTATGACCTGTTTCCCAGTGCCACTTCTACTGGCCCCCTCGTCCTCACACCTGGGCAGCTTTCTCTGTGGTCAGTGCTGCCCTGGCCTCATGAGCAGTGGCCAAGTAGCCTTGCAGGGGCTGTAATGTAAAGGGTTTCTCTCATCCTGAGAGGACACCTCTGGCTCTACCTCCACTTCCTGTGGGGTAAACTGCCCTCCAGAGAGGCCAACAGCCCACAGGTAAAGGAGGAAACAGGACTCCACAATCAGCACGACCCAGGCCTATCTGCGGGGTCCTGGGGCGTGCCATGTTTCAGAGATGGCTTTCTCGATAGTGGAGGCCCGCAAGCTATCTCAGGTATTCCGGAGGAAGAAGTAGGGAAGGGAGAACAATGGCTAGCTTTTTGCTGAGACCCTACTGTGTGCTAGGTGCTGCACCATGTTTTACATGTAGCATGGATCAGTTCCCTATGGTTGCTATTAAAAAACTGCTAAACATTTTGTGGCTTAAAACAACACGAATTTGTCATCTTACAGTTCTGGAGGTCAGAAGTTTGGAAAGGGTCTCACAGGACTGAAAGCAACGTGTCAGAAGGGCTGCTTTCCTCTCTGGAAGTCCTGGGGGTGGAGGCACCATTTCCTTGTCTTTTCCAGCTTTTAGGTGGTACCCATATTCCTTGGCTGCTGGCTCCTTCCTCCACCTGCAAAGCCACCCCTGGCTGGGAGAATCTCCCATTCTGACCTCTTCTCCAGCCTCCCTGGTATACAGTAAGAGATCCTTGTGATCCATTGGGCCCACCTGATCCATTGGGTAACCCAGGACAATCTCCCGATCCCATGGTCAGCTGTGAGGCAACTGAGTTTCAACTGCAACCTGAATTCCCTGTACAAGTCATGTGCCACATTCACTAGTTTGGGGAATTAAAGATGTGGACATCTTTGAGGGGCCATCACTCGGCCTGCCATACAGTGTCTCTCATACCTTTCTGTGAGGTAAAAGGAATCATCCCTATTTTCGAGGAAACAAATTCAGGACTTAAGCAACTTGCCCAGGGACACAGGCTAGAAATCAGGGCTACCTGCCCACAGGCGTGTTTCACGAAGCCACACCATCGTGTTAGTGGTGCAGGCAATCTCTAGTTCCGAATACAGGTGTGCCGTATTCCGCAGTACGTGTGTGTGTGTGTGTGTGTGTGTGGCGGGGGGGGGGGCACAGGGATACTGGGAATTGAATCCAGGGACACTGGATCACAAGGTGATTCGATTTTTGAATTTTAAAGAACTTATTTATTTATTTATTGGCAGTACTGGGAATTGAACTCAGGGGCACTTTACCCTGAGCTATACCCCCCAGTCCCTTTCATGTTTTTTTATTTTGAAACAGGGCCTCGATAAGGTGCTGAAGCGGACCTGGAACTTCCTATCCTCCTGCTTCAGTCTATGATCCGTCACTGGGATCACAGGTGAGAGCCACAGTGCCCGGGTCTATTCTGCAGTATTCTGTATTCAGAAGCAGCCACAAAAGTTTGTCCTTTCATTTTAATAAAAAGGAGCATTTATCACCAAAGGCACTGGGGCACGGGGAGCATGGCCTACATGGTGCCATAGCCACAAGCACTGGCTGCCAGAAGGAATCCCAACTGCCTCCCCTTAACACTCCTGAGAGCTAGACACACAGATCTGTGTGAGATGGGGGTGGGGGTGTCCTGTCCAGAAAACAAACATGGAAGCATTGCTCTTCCTCCTGTCCCAGGCCTGAGAGCTGAGAGATCAGGCTGGTCTCTGGTGAGGACTTAAATTCTAAGCCAGCCCAGAGCGCCCCTGCAGCTCATGGCGCTGAGGCCCATGTCAAGACAGGCAGCATGTTCCAAAGGGAAGCTGGTCCCAGGATTGGATGTGCTATTTTCTGTCCCAAAGGGGACACAGAAGCAGCAGCCTCAGCTTTCCACGCCTTTTCCACCAAGGGGCCTGGCTGGCAGCTCACTAGATATTTCTGGGAACGATCTAATTAAATATTAACCACTTACAAAGCCTCATTCTTACATCCCTCCATAAGTCACCGTGAAAACAGGCAAACCCATAGGTTAGACTTCAACTCCATCCGTGTCTAAAAAGGATGAGTTCTGTGAGATTCACCCATTACAAAGTTCTCATTAAAAGTAACTCTTTCAGTCCCTCAAAGACCCAAAGAGCAAAAACAAAACAAAACAACCTGCCTTCTGTTTACAGACTAGCCACCAAAATGTGTGGTTCTGTTTCAGACTCTATCTTTGACATTCAGGAAAGTTGCCCTTGTCATGTAAGAGTAAGATCAATGAACTTGGCCCTTTAAACCTCATCTCCTCCACCTCAAAAGACAGGAAATCTAAAAAAAAAAAATCAGTGAATCAAAGAAGTTCCGCACACCACCAGATTCTCAGTGGTGTGTTTCTTCCTATGTTCTGCAAATTCAAATTCAGTGTTTCTTCTTATGATCTGCAAGCTCCTGACACAATTAATTATGTATTAATGACTTTAAATTAAATGCCACATTTGTTTTTATGACGAGCTTTCCAGGCTGGACCAGATGACGATGACAAGGACAAATTAATCATTTGCAATCAAGTTGGGGCCTGCACTTGGCATGTGTGGACCCTCCACGTCATGAGGTTTTACTATCACTTTCATTGTCAATCACAAGCACAAAGGTTAGCAGGTCTCCCAGTGTTTTCCCTTATTTCAAAAAGAAAGCTGTTGTAGGCAGTATGTGCCGACTTATTCTGCAAGCAACCGCAGAAGTCACTTTGCTCTGACAAGAGGGAAGGAACTTGCTCAGGGCAGCCACAAATGCAAATGTCAACCAACCTGCTTCAGACCAAAGTATAGTAGTACTTTTGGCTTCCTTTATTTCTTAAGTAAAAATTTTCAGCCTTTTCGGTCTTGGTTGACTTATTTTGGCAAATGAGCAAGTATGCCCCAGGCATAAGAACACCTCACAGTTTGTAAAATAGAAGAGGAAGACAACACCAGACCAACACAACGCCTCCATCGTGGCACCAACAATGTACAAATACACACCCGCGCAATTATTTAATTTCCCAACACCTTCCCAGGATAGGCCCTCCCGGGAAGGGAAGCGTGCGTGGGAGCGCAGGATGCGAGCCTGGGAAGTTTCCGTCTGTCGGGCGCCGGGGTGGACCGAGGGGGTGGTAGCCTATTTGTGCGGGGCCCGGAGCGGGCAAACAAGTCCGGCGACATACGTGAAACTTCACCCGGCAATAATAAGCTGCTGTGCAGCCCTGGACACGGCCCCGGAGAAAAGGAAGCAGAGTTTCCTCCAAGGAAACGCTCGGCTTCCCAGGTGGGGCATCTGTTTGCAGGCGGAGGGAGGAGGCAGGGCCAGGGGCGCACCTGGGCCCCGGTCCCCCTCCGCTCCCCGCTCCGTGCCACCTTCATCCAGGACCTCTCCGCCCCTCGCTCCCCGCACCTTGATCCAGGCCACCTCCGACCCTCGCCCCTGACCACCTTGATACAGGACCTCTCCGCCCCAGCCCCCAGGCCCAGGCTACCTTGATCCAGGCCACCTCCAACCCTCGCGACGACCACCTCGATCCAGGGCCCCCTCCGCCCCTCGCTCCAGGCCCCCTCGCTCCAGGCCCCCTCCGCCCCACCCCCTAGCTCCGGGCCACCTGGATCCAGGACCACCTCCGACAGCGGCCCCGCTCTTCCCTCCTCCCGGACTATCAGCTGCCTCCCCACCGCGGCGCCCACGAGCGCGCCGCGGCGCCCACGAGCGCGCCGCGGCTTCCGGTTCACCTGCGCCGGCGCTCCGGCCGCTGAGCTCGGCGCGCCGCGCGGACACAGGCCGCCCGCCCGCCCGCCGCCCGTGCTCGCCTGGGTCTTGTCGAACTGCTCGCGCTCGGCCTCCAGGCTGTGGCCCGGCCTGCGGCTCAGCACCCGCGCCGGCACGTTCTTGATGCTGTTCATGCTGCCGCCGCCCGCGCCCCGGCCCGGCTCCGCACGACTGATGCGTCCGGCGCGGCCCGAGCCTAGGCACCGCGAGGCCGCAGCACCGCGCGGGGAGGAGCCGCCGCCGCCCCGCCCGCGGCCCCGCCTCCCCGCCCGAGGCCCCGCGCACCCGCCCCGCCCCTGAACCGCCCCCGGGACTCCCGGCACGCCCGCCTCGGCACCCCTGCATCCCCGGGATTCCCTGCACGCCCGCCTCTGCACCCCCGGATTCCCTGCACGCCCGCCCCTGCATCCCCGGACTCCCGTCACGCCCGCCCCGGACCCCTGCATCCCGGGATTCCCTGCACGACCGTCCCTGCGCCCCCGGATTCCTGGCACGCCCGTCCCTGCACTCCCGCACCCCGGGACTCCCGGTGCGCCCACCCCTGTACCCCGCCACCCTCACTACTGGAAAGTCCGCCCTTGCACCCCGGGACTCCCCACACTCCTGCCCCTTCACCCCCCTACTCCAGGAACTCTGGCCTCTGCATCCCAGGCCAGTCGGACTCCTGGGTCCTGGACTTTCAGAACCCCGAAGGACACCGGGCATGCCCTGCTCCCTAACTCAGCCGGACCAAACATCGCCCAGCCCTGCCAGACTTCCAGCCCTGTCCCCAGTCCAATTCTCCCTCTTTCTCCTGGGCGTGCAGGCGCAGGCATTCGCTCCCTGCCCCATTCCTGTACTCACAAAGTTCAGTTACACCTGGTCACGGAAAAAATGGGGCAATTCAGGCCTCCCTGAGTCTAGGCAAAGGCTGCACAACCAGAATATTTTTTTTCCCTTATGGTCTTACATAATTTGTAAAGTGAACACAGTTCTGCTCCTCCTTCCTGTACATCTCTAACAAATGCAGCTGTTACTCTTGGAGTGTGGGGTGTGTCAGGAGCCGCTCCCCCAGCAGCCCAGGTGGGGACTGTGTCAGGCCGAAGCCGGCTGGGGCAGCAGACCCACCAAGTAGAGCAGGGAAGATTCCAAGGCTGTTATTTAAATTATTGGTCATAAGACTAAACTAAAAAACATAAATAAAACCCCAGTTCTCCCCAAGCGTGGCTCATGGCTCCTTTGTTTCCGCTGTTCTTAGCTTCTCTATCAATGTAGATGTGAGGTCCCCCCATAAGAGTACTAATGCGTCTCCTTGCTTTTGAGATGAGGGATAACCTACCTCTAAGAGGGGAAATGCTGCTTTTCAAAGCCTGAGAGTTGTCTCCCCCATCAGACTGAAGCTCTCTGAGGACAGGGACCCTTTCTGTCCCCTCTTCAGTTCCTCACTGTTCACACCAACATGTGAAAGTTGCACTGGACAAGGCTCTCCTCTCCTCTCTACAAAAGAGAGTGATTAATTATCTAATTCCAATCAATGAAAAGCTTCTTTGCCAGCATAACTAGAATAGCAAGAGCTGATATTCATAGCGTGCTTATTTGCTAGGACCTGGGCTAAACCTTTACATGTATCACCTCATCTTTAATCCTCAGCTATTGAATTAAAGCCCTAACAACTAAGGGGCTTGCTTGTTTGCTCTGTGCCAGATGTTTCTCCTTTTCTGGCATGGGACAGAAGCAATTATCTGTAACCTTCAAAGATGTACAAGAGGCCACAACCCCTCTGGATCTACAACCTCTGCCATAGTGATTTTACATTAGCAGCTGTCTAACATTCTTATAAATACACAGCTTATTAGTGTGCTCAGCATTTGGTCAGCAGTATCTCATTTAATCTTCTTTAAAGTTCTGATGGTATTTTTAGCCAAGAAACAGGCTCAGAGGTTAAGAAGGAACCTAAGTTCAGTCCAGTAAATGGGGCATGCAGGATCTAGACCCAGATTGGCCTGATTTCGAAGTCAGTGCTCTTCAGCAAACAGGGAAGCCCATGGCAGTAGCCAGTGACTTTTACAAGGACACTACCATTGCTTGTTTTTTGGGACCCGAGCACTTTGTTAGTTCATCTCCATGAGTTTCAATTTATGTGATGAATCTTTAAGCTACTGGAGGGCAAGGACCGGTCTGGCATAGTGCTATACTCAGTGCCCAGCAGGGCCTCTGGCACAAGGTAGCGTTAAATGTATGGGTGTGAAATGAGAGGTTAAGAGAAAAGCAACCCCCATAAAGTGGGACACTGCAATACAAGGATTATTTCATGAAACCACATTCCAGGAATACAAGGATACAAACTACCCCATCCTAAATGTCATCCTTCATCTTCCAGAACATCTTCAAGAGAACTGATTCCTCGTGCCATTTTGGTGCATCTTGAGGATTGTTTATTTCTCCCTCCAGGGTATCACAAATACAATGCATTTGGGCTGTAAATCAGACCCCATTTTAGGGAAAAACTAGACAGCATCTACATCATTTGGATTCTCTAAAAGGACATGTCCTGCAATGCCCAGGATGCCTCACTGATGCACACATGTGATCTGGCCCCAGTCTTTATCCAGCTTCATCTTGCACCATCCTGGTCCATCAGGTCTCTAAATGCATCACACTTCTTTCCAGCTCAGGGCCGTTGCACATGCTATTACTATGGTCTGGAATTATCTCCCTCTTCCTGTTTGCCTGGTTAGCACCTACTCATCTTTCAGCTCTTGGTTCAGATGTCATTTCTTCAGAGAAGCCTGACCTATGTCCCTAATTGTACACAGCTTTATTTCATAACACAGCAGTCTTCATGACCTAGTATGTGATGTTTTTACTAAGGTCTGTCTCCCAGATTAGGATATAAGCAAGGATTGCTCTGCTCACTCTTGTGTCTCTAGGGGCCAGCAAAGCCCTACCACGTGCTCAAAATGGCTTTGTTCTTTTGTTGTTGTTTTCCCTAGCATGCACTGGCTGAGAACCTTCAGAAGTTTTCCTTCACAGGGCTGATTAACAAGCTCCTGAGACACCATCCAGGTTTTAACCTACTTCGTCAACTGCAGTCCTGATGAACGTGTCTGGTTTCTTAACTTGATGGTATTCACTGTTCTCCAGCACACCAGAGGCTGCTGCGATAATTCTCCCCAAGGCTTAGCAAGATGAACCTTCCTGCAATGTGCCCTAACAGAATCACCATCAACTGGCTCAAGGGAAATGGCATTGAGCAACTACAAAGCCACCAGCTTGCTACAGGTGTCACCGTAGAGGGAAGACTAAAGTCAGGGCCACAGCAAACCCAGGATCAGTAGGCCAGAGCATGACAAGGTTTCCACCCTTGGCCTGCCTCCCGAAGGCAGCCAGGCAGCCTCATCCCATGCTGCCTCTTGGTTCTGAGCTGTTGGCACCTTTTGGCTCAAATTGTTCTTAGTGTTTATGATCAACTTGATTCAGAACTTCTTTCTTTGAGGTACTTCTATTTCTGTTTTAAAAATCTGTTCACAAATTCTTTTTCAATGACTTTTCCAATGCCAAGATGATTGCTGGCAGACAAATCAGAGCATGATTCAGTGGCTCCTCTTAAAATGATCTGTTGGTCTTAAGAATGATAATGACAGCCCTCCTGTAAGCCCAGTGGCTCAGTAGGCTGAGGCAGGAGGATCCCAAGTTCAAGGGCAGCCCCAGCAAAAGTGAGGTGCTAAGCACCAAGGAGTGCTTTACCATTGAGCCACTTTCCCAGCCCTTTTTATTTTATATTTTGATACAGGGTCTCAACTAAGTTGCTGGAGCTAGCCTTGAACTTAAGATCCTCCTGCCTTGGCCTACCTATTCGCTGGGATTACAGGTGGGTACCATCATACCTGGCTAGGATTTATATATATATATATATATATATATATATATATATATTTTTTTTTTTTTTTTGGTACTGGGGACTGAACCCAGGAGCACTCTACCACTTAGCTGCATCTCAGCCCTTTTTATTTTTTATTTTGGGACACGGTCTTGCTACCTTGTCTCTAAATAAATGCAAAATAAGGCTGGGAATATGGCTCAGTGGTAAAGTGCCTATGAGTTCAATCTCAGGTACAAAAAAAAAAAAATCCTTTAGTTTCCTAAAGTTTTCCTATTAGCATCTCGTCGGTGTTCCCTTTCTAGTAGGCAGGGTGATGTGTGTGATCCCAAACCTGTCATACAAAGGGAAAAATTTAATATTTTGATTCTCAGATTGGAAGCCAGCCTACCCCAGGGGTAGTTTATGTACCCGACTTGGCAAGCGCTGGTTTGGGATCAACTACACCTTTCTCAATCTTATTCTGAACAACTAGCCTGGGGAGAAAGCAAGTATTTATAAAGAATGCAGCCAAACCTTGCCCAACTTCTCTTTTCAGCACCCTAATTAAAAAGGCTAACTGGGGCGGCTTTTCCACTCTCATGAAAATCATCTCCGAAGAAACACTGAAACCTTCAACAAAGGCGCATTTATCCAGTACAACAGAACTTTGATATCTACAATGATTAAAAAAAAAATACATTCCCATTCCTAAGGAAATTAACTTGCCAATTCAGTTTAAAATAACACCTTCCTTATTTTATTCCTATATAATTTAAAAAAACAAAAGTTTTTTTTTTTTAGTATTAAAAATATTTTTTATTGACTGAAGCTGATCAGTTCTCGTAGAAGGAACACAGAGCACACATTATATTCTTTAAAAAATAAAATTTACAAGTTAAAATGGAAGTGTTTTAATCCTTTAATATAAAAAAAATTCATATGAAACTTGGTTTTCCAGCAAGCTTTTGTTTGAGTTACGGACCCAGACAAGACAGGGCTCTGCTGGCTTAGGACAGATGGACCTCACCTGTCAGCCTCCAAGGTGATATTTTCCCTTAAAAACATTTTATATCATATCATCTCATGTCTGTTAACACAGCAAAGCCCAGCGTTAAAATTGTATGAGAAGAGAAAATTATTCCTCATATATCTGGAGCTGACTCTGATGTTCAAGGTTTAGGAAAGCAGGTGGTAAGGTGGCATCTACACACAGGCGCTCACCTGACCTCCCATGTGAAGAGTCCTCAGTGCCCAGCTACAGTCTGCACCTTTACAGAGACCTTTTTCCTTCTTAGCATAATTCCAACTCCGTGTACATACAATAAGGCCTCACTGCTTACAAATGGAAATATTTCTTAGACATGAAAATGGTTAACTGAAAACAACAGATGTTTTAAAAAATAAACTTTTAAATTAGTTTCTGCTCCGCTTTGGTGTTAAATGCTGCCTGTGAAGGATCACAGTCATCTCTTGTTCTAAGGTGAAGTCACATTGATGTCTGCTTTCTGCCCTCCATATAGATGAGAAATCTGGCGCTGGGGGAGGAAACAGAGCAAACAGTGAAAACCAGCAAGCACCAGACAGCACTGAAGCTCCCAGGGTGGAAGACATTCACCACACATCCTGGTTCCAGCAGCATAAGGTCATGTGACGTGTCACAAACACAAAACTCCCTAGCAAGAGAGCAGCATAAGAGGGAGAGGAACAGGGAGCTGGGGCAACTCAACTTCCTGTCTTCCCAGCTCCAGCTCTTATGTTCACGGTGAAGAGATGGGCAATACCGTTGCCGTATCAAACTGAATTCTGAAGTAACTGTGTACCTGACATGAAAGTCTGACACAGGAGATGCAAACCAAGAAAGTGCTTACTGGGTCTGTCCACTTTCTGATGAAACCTGAAACCCCAGAAACACTTTTCTTATCAGAGAGCCATCTAGGTGAGAGACTGAAATGTTAATTTAGAATCTGATTTTTAAAGCTGGATCTATGTATTAACTTCCTTAGATTTAAAATTTTATGTACTCAGAATAAGAGCTTTTAATCTGTATTTCTCTCACAAGTAGTTGACATTTTACTTTGACTGAATTTAGAAGGTATGTACAGTATAAATAGGCCAAGCGAAAAAGAGGATTACTGGCCAAACGAATGCATGGCCTTGACTCCACATTATCAATATCCCAAGTTACTTATTAAATGTTAACTAAGATATAAGGTGAGATAAGCAAAGGTGACTTACCCAAGATAACAATGAATATTCAAGTTGACTTTGTTTTTTTCAATGACTGACAAAGGTATTCTTTTGATCTGACTCTTCTGAGACTTCTAAGTTCTAAAAAACAATCCCCAAGTTAGTACTTAGGATAGAGAAACTAGAAAAAAACAAAGACAACTATATGCAAATATAGTAGACATGCATTTAAAAAAACCTTAGGAAATAGAAGAAGTACAACCAAGTGCAGGGTCTGGTGGCACACACCTATAATCACAGCTATGTAGGAGGATCCCAAGTTTGAGGCCAGCCTGGGCAACTTGGTGAGAGCCTGTCTCAAAAATAAAAAGGGCTGAGGATATAGCTCCGCGGTAGAGCACCCCTAGGTTCAATCCCTGGTACCTCCCCAACACTGAAAAAAGAAAATGATCAGACAAACCACAATATGCTAAAAGAGACCCATGGTTCCATAAGCTTTCCCGGCCTGCCACAAAAAAGATTTAAGACCCCTAAAGAAAGAGCTGGAACGCCCGGTGGTAGCACTAGCCTGTATAGCCTTTCAGGATAAGCACAAGCTATTCCTGCATCCCAGCTGCCCTGCCTCATAGCTAAGCAGGGTCCCAGGGTGTGGATGTGCACTGCTCACCTCTCTCTTGCTGGACAACTGGGCTGCAGCTTGTCTTTTTTATAAAGCAACACTGCAATGAAAATCTGTACTTATGCCATTTATGCCCATGCAGAAGTGTCTGTAGGAGAGATTCCCAAGTGACATTGCTTTGTCAAAGGCTCAGTTCTTTTTAGCTTTTAGAAAACCCTGCCATTTCCCTACCAGGAGGGCCAAATCATTTTGGGCTCCCCAGAGATGTCGGAGAAAGCCTGTTTCACAGCTCTGAATCACCACTCTTGTCTTGAGCTACAGACGGCAACGCCTTGGTGACACAGGGTGCTCAGAACTTTACCCTGCTTCCTTCTTGAAAAAATTTTTATTTTTTCAAAATATTTGCTTTTCCTGTTTCTATCTGTACCAAGTTCAAAGGCATGGGGGAGGAGTACATAAAGTGTGTTGCCAAGTAGACTTCTACTATTTAAATTATGCTTTCCCATCCATTTCTACAATCAGCTAATTCAGTGGAAAGAATATTTTTTTCCAATTAAATGATTTTCTGATTCTATGTGGGACGTTGAACAAAAGGAGATATAGCCCCTTTTCCTCAGTGTAAAATGAAAATCTTGGATTAGATATTTCTTCTGGGTCTAATTAGCTCAAAAATTCTTTTTTTTTTTTTGAGAAAAATTCTGGGAGCTGGGGTAGAAAGGCACTAGGGATTGAACCCAGGGATGCTTTATGACTGAGCTACATTCCCAGCCCTTTTTATTTTGAGGCAAAGTCTCACTAAGTTGCTGAAGGTCTTGCTAAGTTACCAAGGCTGGCCTCAATCCTCTTGCCTCAGCCTCCTGAGTAGCTGGGATTACAGGCATGATTCAAAAATTCTCTGAAGCTAAGCTTGCACTAATTTCAAATAGCTTTAGCATTTTTTTTCAATCTATACCTAAGGTCACAGTCTTGCCTTTTTTCCTATCAGTTCCATTCAAGGTAGTTACCAAGCATCCTCAGTAGCATGTAATCAATCATTATGTACCATGATGTGTACTCTGATGGAAATACACACACACACACACACACACACACAGATCCACATTATGAAGACCAAAATGAGGGAGTTTATTCCTATCTTAGACAGGAATGTGTTAGCTTTTTTATTACTATAACAAAATACCTGAGATTATCAACTTTTAAAAAGAGGAAAGGTTTGTTTTGACTCTCAATTTTGATCCAGATCAGGTGAATCCATAGTTTTTGGACCTGTGCAAGGCAGCATGTCATGGAGGGAGCAAACAGCAGAGGAAGTCCATCCATCCAAGGCCGCAGTGAATGAGAAAGAGGAGGGATGGGGTCCCAATATTCTCTTTGCGGGCATGCCCCAATGACCGCTCCCCTTTCTACTAGGCCCAGCCTCCTAAAAGATTCACTACCTCCTAATAGCAACATGAACTGGGCAGTAAACCTTTAGCACAAGGCCTTTGCGGGACATTCGGATCTAAATTATAGCAAACCCTAAAAAAGAGGTTACAAGAAGAGCCTGGAGCCAGAGCCTGAAAGACAGGCCTGTTGTAACACTTGCTTTGAAAACAAGAGTGGGTTACAACAATCTGGTATGTTAGTGGACAATGTGGGCTTAATGTGAAGTTTGCATTTATGTACGATTTTGTCCACAAGGAACACTAGGCACATTGTCCCAGGTGAACTGGGCCATGATGGGACTACTCAAGACACACTCACCATGAAACATTCCCCAGCCCATGTTGTGAGTCACACACAGTTCCAACTGCTGCTACAACTTTCCACCCAGCAACAGCCCTGCACCACTTCTCAACAAGCCAATCTACAAGCAGACTCAGGTCCCCACTATACGTACTGTGGTAATTAAGTATTTCATAGCCATTTAACATGTATAAAACTGCTATTTTGTAACATACCTTGTATGGGGGCGGGTATTGGGGATCAATCCTGGGCATCATACATACTAGGCAAGTGCTGTACCCCTGAGGAACATCCCCAGCCTTTTTTTCTTTTTTTAAAAACAGGGTCTCATTAAGTTGTCTAGGCTCACCAGGAATTTGTGATTCTCCTGCCTCAACCCTCAGTCCTCTGAGTAGCACATATCTAACTTTTATTTAAATGTTTCTAGGGCTAGGAGAATAGCTCAGTGGTACAGTACATGCCTGGGACCTTGGTTTCAATCCCCAGTACCACAAAGAAAAGTGAGGATTTATTTTTACTTAAATTGACAAAAACTGTATATATTTGTGTTGTGATGTTCTGAAATATGTATACATTTTGGAAGGACCAAATCAACCTCATGTACTTATCATTTAAAAAAAATCTACTCTCTCAGAAATTTCAAGTGTATAATACATTGTTATTAATTATGCTCACTATGTGGTATAATAGATCTCTTGAACTTATTCCTCCACTGACTGAAAGTTTGTATCTTCTGGCCAACATTTCCCCTTTTCCTCCACCCCTCTAGTCCCTGATAACTACCATTCCACCTTCTGCTTCTGTGAGGTTGACCATTTTATTTAAAAAGAATGTTTTTGGTACCCAGGGGTGCTCTACCACTGGGCTACATCCCAGCCCTTTTTATTTTTTATTTTGAGACAGGATCTTGCCACAATGGAGAGGCTGACCTCCAAGCCACCCTCCTGCCTTAGGCTCTGGAGTCTCTGGGATAATAGGTATGTACCACCAGGCCCAGCTAATATACATTATTGTATCACGAGCAACTCTACTTCTCGGTATTAACAAAAAAGGAAAATATACATACATAAAAACACTGGTATAAAAATGTCCACAGTAGCTTTACTCATAGTAGCCACAAAGAGGAAACAAATGTCCCACCAAGAGGAGAAAAAATAATCGGTGGAAGAGTCACATAATGGAATACTACTATGCAGCAATTAAAAAGGAACACAGTGCTGATACACAGCCTAGCTGAAGCTCAGTCACACTGAAAAAGCTGGAGAGCGCACATGCCATACTGCTCTACTTTCACAAAGCTCTGGAATAGGCCAAACTAGTCTCTCATGATAAAATCAGATCAGAAACTGCACACAGTGGTAAAGAGGGATTCACTTCAACGAGCATAAAGGACCTCTCGGGTGATGGAAATGCTCTGTACCTTGATTGGAATACTGGTTGCATGGGTGGATACACATTTGTCCAAACTTATCAAACCAGTTTTTTTATATCAGTTTTTTATTAAAGTACTAAAATAATCATTAAAGACATTCTTAATAAATGTCTTCATTTTATTGTATGGCATTATACTCCAACAAGGTTCTTTTTTCTTTCTTTTCAGTGTTGGGGATGGAACCCTGGGTCTCACGCAAGCTAGGCACACACTCCACCTCTGAGCTGCACCCCAGCTAGGGTTAATACAAAAGCCTTTCAGTATTCTTGAAGACCTGCTTTGTTTATTTTG
This sequence comes from Marmota monax, assembly GCF_021218885.2. NCBI lineage: Eukaryota > Metazoa > Chordata > Mammalia > Rodentia > Sciuridae > Marmota > Marmota monax. Next base: position 1,764,972 of record NW_026692583.1, read on the forward strand.
GTTTTGGGTCAGGAATACAAAAGAATTTAACTCAGTGGCTTTCAAATATCTTTAAATATTCACATAGCACACCCAAGTAAAGTTCCTTGAATCTTAAAGCACCAGTTCTAAGCTCATATTTTACAATGAGGAAACTGGGCAACTATCCTGATTTCCAGCAATCTTTTCGCTATTTACGATGATGCCATAAAATCTACAGAGTAACTTACATCACTGCCATTGAACTGTTACTATGCTTAAAATAAACAGTTAAAGTTAACGTGTGACCTGGACTTGGTGGCACACACCTGAAATCCCAGAGACTCAGAAGGCTGAAGCAGAAGAATCACAAGTTTGAGGCCAGCCTCAGCAACTAAAGCCATAGCAATTTTAGTAAAACCCTGTTTCAAAATAAAAAACTAAAAGGGGTGAGAATATAGCTCAGTGGTAGAGTGTGTCTGGGTTCAAGCTCCAGTACCAAAAAAAAAAAAAAAAGATTTAACATGTCATTCTCCCTGTAAGAATGACAGATTTAGAAAATGACTATTATGAAGTTCCCGATGAAGTAATGTGTTCTAAATAATAATCAGTGAATGCTAAAATCATTAAGTGATTTTAGAGAAACCTGGTAATATTCAAGCTCAGGCTGACAAACTCCCAAACACACCCATCAAGCATAACACCTTTAATGGACAACCAGATATTAGGGCCCTCCTGATGTGACAGAACAGGAAGCAGATAGAATGACCAATGCCAAAATTTTAAAAACTCCAAACCCCAAATTGATCAAGAGTCTCATCAAATTGCTAATCTAAATGCCAGTTTTCAGGAATTATGGGGGACACAGGAAAGTGTTAATGCAAAGAGAGAGTCAGTGAGATTCCAAATGTGGGTAACTCTCCAGGACAAATGACCCAGTGTTTCTTCCACACATGAATGGCCTTAAAAAACTAAAGCTAGGGATGAGAGTATAGCTCAGTGGTACAGAGCACGCTTAGCATATGCAAGGCCCTGGGTTCAATCTTCAGCACCAAAGAAATAAAAAGTAGAAAAGACGGAGAAAAAGGAAGAGGAAAACAGAAGAGAAAGAAGGAAGGAAGAGGAGGAAGAGAAAAGTGGGAAGAAAGGAAATGTTGGTCACTACAGAGACTTTAAGGGCCATATCCAAATGCAAAGTATGGACCTTGGGTAGATACTGATTTGAACAAAGAGAAAAAAGACATTTTTAAGACAAATGGGAAAAACTTAAGATGGTTTAGTCAACAGATGATATTAAGGATACTGTTAGTTTTGTTGAATATAATAATCTTATGGCTGTTTCTAAAAGTCCATATCTGATACAGACAACTATGAAGTATTTATGAGTGAAACAATACATTGTCTTACATTTGCTCTAAAACACTTCAGAAGAAAACATGTTTGGATGGGGAGAATAAAACAAAAATGGCAACAAGTTAATGACTGTTAAAAGTGAGTGACTGTTATTATTCTATTTTTCCCATTTGAAATTTTTGTATATTTGAAATGTTGAAAATTGAAATGTTGTGTTTTTAAAAATCCCCAAGAATGTGGGTTGGGGTTCTAGCTCAGTGGTAGAGTGTTTGGCACCAAGCTCTGGGTTTCATCTGTAGCATCATACACATAAAAAACTATTCCCAAGAATTCATGCTCACATGTCCAAGTAACAGGAATTACAAAGAGGCAGAGGCAGTTTGGATGAAGAGATATTTGAGCCTTTCTCCTTAAAGCAAGCTGCCAACTTCCTACCTCGGAGACATAAAGGAACTCTCATAGTAACAGAAAGGCTGTCTCCTGTGACACCTGCACTCCTGCGACACCTGCACTCCAGTGCTCACGGAGTGTCCAGATCCTACCAGTGTAGCCCTAAGAAAAGGAAACGCACACTTCTGGTACTGCTGTCGAAATTCTCACAGCTGATGGGCAACAGTGTGCTCAGCTCCAGATCCGTGACCATCTGCCGAGATTCTGCCAGCAACCGCTGAAGCTTACTTGTGGGTGAGAAGTCTTCCTAGAAGGATTAATAGTTTGAGCATTCATAAAATTGAGAAATATTTTTAAGTGTTTATATTTACAAACACAACTTTTAGTCACAAGTTGTAGCTACCTGTTAATATTTGATTAGATATTGCAAAGTAAGACATCAATATTAATCAAATTCCTTTTGTTTCTTAGAACCTACTCTGTTAAATAATGTGATTTTAACAGAATTTTGCTACAATTTACTTTCTTTTTTTTTTTTTTTAGAGAGAGAGAGGAGAGGGAGAGAGGGAGAGAGAGAGAGAGAGAGAGAGAGAGAGAGAGAGAGAGAATGAATTTATTTATTTTTTTGGCGGACACAACATCTTTCTTTGTACGTGGTGCTGAGGATAGAACCCGGGCCGCACGCATGCCAGGCGAGCGCGCTACCGCTTGAGCCACATCCCCAGCCCCTACAATTTACTTTCCTAAATAAATTTTTGAAGGCATAATTAGCAGATCCAAATATCTGCATATGGGACTTCAATACTAAGGGCCTATAAGCTTTTAGAACATAAAGCTGTGCTTTCATTTATTCTTGTTACTTTTCAACTTTGGGAGCTGGGGAGCTGACTCAGTGGTAGACACTAGCCTAGCATACACGAGACTCTGAGTTTCATCCTCAACACCACAAAAATAATGATAAAATAAATAAAAACACACGAAATAGCATCATGTAATATTTATGTATGTACTTTTTTAACATTTATTTTTTAGTTGTAGGTGGACACAATACCTTCATTTTTATTTTTATGTGGTGCTGAGGATCGAACCCAGTGCTTCATGCATGCTAGGCAAGCACTTTTCCTCTGAGCCACAACCCCAGCCCCTATGTATGTACTTTTATGTAGCAAAAGAATAAAAACAATGTGTAATCAACTTCAGAATGGTGGTTAACTGGGAGGGCCTGGAGAAAATGGCAGGTGGGATTCCTACTTTATTACCTCAAAAAGAAAAATAAAGCAAATATCCTAAAATGTAAACATCTGATAAACCCTAATGTAGGTGCACAGTTGCTTCCTCTTCTTCCTCTGTTACCTGGTACTGGGGATTGAACCCAGGAGGCTTTATCATTGAGTTACAACACCAGTATCCTCTTCTTTCTTTTTTAAATTTTGAGATAGGGCTTCACTAAATTGCTTAGGCCTAGCTAAGATGCTGAGGCTGGCCTTAACTTGCAATCTTCCTGCCTCAGCCTCCTAAATCACTGGGATTACAGGTATGCACCACTGTGCCCAGTTATAGCCTTCATTTTTCTAATGCTTAAAATATTTATTTGCTAGGTATAGTGGCAAACACCTATAATCCCAGTGGTTTTGGAAGCTGAGGCAGCAGAATCCCAAGTTCAAAGCCTCAGCAACTTAGTGAGACCCTGTCTCAAAATAAAAAAATAAATAGGGTTGGGGATGTGGCTCAGTGGTTAAGCATACCTGGATTACATCTCCAGCGTATACATACACACATACACATACACTTACACATTCACATACACACACACACACACACACACACACTCTCTCTCTCTCTCTCTCTCATTGGAAAAGGCTATTTCCAAGGATCCTTAGGGCAACCATACAAACAAAAGGTTTCATACTGCTATATGCAGTGGCTCACACCTGTAATCCCAGCAGCTTGGGAGGCTGAGACAGGAAGATCGCAAGTTCAAAGCCAGCCTCAGCAATGGCGAGGAGCTACGCAACAACTCAGTGAGACCCTGTCTCTAAATAAAATACAAAATAGAGCTGGGGATGTGGCTCAGTGGGCGAGTGCCCCTGAGTGCAATCCTTGGTACAAAAATAAAAATTAAAAAAAGGCTTCATATCCTTCAAGGGGGCTGCTGTTTGTGGCTACTGTACAAAATATTTACTAATTAAAAATAAAAGCAAGAGGGGCTCAGTGGTAGAGTGCTTACTTCACATGCATGCGGCACTGGGTTCGATCCTCAGTACCAAATAAAAATAAATAAAGATACTGTGTCCATCTACAACTAAAATAAATAAATAAATAAAAATAAAAGCAGGAGTGTGGTAGGACACACCAATAATCCCAGCTATTGAAGAGGCAGATGCAGAAAGATTAGTTTTTTTGGTTCTGGGGACTGAACCCAGGGACACTTTACCACTGAGCCACATCCCCAGTCCTTTTTATTTTTTTTATTTTGAGACAGGGTCTTACTAAGTTGCTGAAGATCTCACTGAGATACTGAAGCTGGCCTCAAACTTGCCATGTGGCCAGCCCAGGCAACATAGACTCTGTTTCAAACATAAAAACTAAAGCCAGGAGTGGTGGCACACACCTGTAATCCCAACAACACGAGAGGCTAAGGCAGAAGGATAACAAGTTTGAGGCCTCAGCAACTTAGCATGATTCTCAGCAACTTATCAAGACCCTGTCTCAAAATTTAAAAAATAGCTGGGTGCAATGGCACATGCCTGCAATCCCAGTGGCTCAGGAGGCTGAGGTAGGAGGATCTCAAGTTCAAAGCTAACCTCAGCAACTTAGTGAGGCCCTAAGCAACTCAGTGAGACTCTTGTCTCTAAAGAAAATTTAAAAAGGGCTGAGGATGTAGCTCAATGGTTAAGTGCCCCTGAGTTCAATCCTCAGTCCCAAATAACTAAGTAAATAATACAAATAACTTAGTGGTAAAGGGCCCCTGATTCAATCCACAGTACCAGAAAAAATTAAAATAAAATAAATTAATTAATTAAAAGGTGCTGGGGCTGGGCTGGGTAGCGCACACCTGTATTCCCAGCGGCTCAGGAGGCTAAAACAGGAGAATTACAAGTTCAAAGCCAGACTCAGCAATGGTGAGGCATTAGGCAACTCAGACCCTATCTCTAAATAAAATACAAATAGGGCTAGGGATGTGGCTCAGTGGGCGAGTACCCCTAAATTCAGTCCCCAGTACCCGCCCCACTCCCCCCACTCCAAAAAAAAGTGCTGGGGATGTGGCTCTGTGGTAGAGTGCTTGCCTAGCATGCATAAAGCCTTGGGTTCAATCCCCAGTTCTGTGCAAACAAAACAACAACAACAACAAAATTAAGCTGGGCATGGTGGCACACACCTGTAACTTAAGGGACTCAGAAGGCTGAGGCAGGAGGATCACAAGTTTGAGGTCATTCTGGGAAACTTAACATGACCTGGCCTCTTAAAAAAAAGAAAAAAAAATGGCTAGGGGTGGGTATCTCAGTGGTAGAATATCCCAGGGTTCAATCCCCACTATCACAAAAAAAAAAAAAAATGGACATACATACATATTTATATATTAAACACCTAAAAGACCCAAGGGGCACTTTGCCTAAAGCCAACTGATGTTTAAAGAAAAAAGTGGGTAATTTGGATTTTGATTAATCACATAATCCAGACAAAACACTGACTTGTAGGCTCTAGCCTTGTATAAAGCCATTAATTTAAAAATAATTGAGCCTGTGGATTGGGGTTGTAGCTCAGTGGTAGAGCGATTGCCTTGCATGTGTGAGGCCCTAAGTTCAGTCCCCAGCACCACATAAAAATAAACAAATAAAAATAAAGATATTTTTTTAAAAAAGACTGAATCTTCTTTAAAAATAATAATAATAATAATTGAGCCTATAATCCCAGTAACTCTGCAGTTCGAGGCAGGAGAATCCCAAGTGTGAGGCCAGCCTCAGCAGTCTAGGGAGACCCTGTCTCAAAATAAAAAATTAAAAACCGTCTGGGAATGTAACTCAGCAATATAGTGCCCCTTGGCTCTAACCCTAGTAACACACACACACACACCTGAAAAAACTGAGATAAAACAATATGTCCTGGGTGGGCTTGAAAAACTGCATTTCTGGCAAGTTCTCAGGTGATGATGCTTCTAGTCTGAAGAACATATTTTTTATTTAAAAAAATTTTTTTTTAGTTGTAGATGGACACAATACCTTTGTTTATTTATTAATGTGGTGCTGAGGATCAAACCCAGTGCCTCACACATGCCAAGCGAGTGCTCTACCACTGAGCTACAACCCAGCCCCCTGAAGAACATATTTTAAACAAAAACTCCTACTCTTGGGCTAGGATTGTGGCTCAGCGGTAGAGTGCTCGCCTAGCACGTTCGAGGCCCCAGGTTCGATCCTCAGCACCACATAAAAATAAATAAAATAAAGATATCGTATCCAACTATAACTAAAAAATAAATATTAAAAAAATAAAACTCCTACTCTCATCAACTCCATCTTCCTTTTTTTCCCCTCTTCCTCTAGGCTCTTTTTTTTTTTTTTTTTTTTTTTTTTAATATTTATTTTTTTTTAGTTTTTCGGCGGGCACAACATCTTTGTTTGTATGTGGTGCTGAGGATCGAACCTGGGCCGCACGCTTGCCAGGCAAGTGCACTACCGCTTGAGCCACATCCCCAGCCCCTTCCTCTAGGCTCTGTAGGTAAAGAATCATAATATGGAAATAAAACTTTTGCAAAATTAAATTTACTGAATCAAAGCTTATTTTTCCTATTCATTATCTGAAATCAGATGGTAAACCAATTTTAATTATCTTTTTTTAAATATTTATTTTTTAGCTATAGTTGGACACAATATCTTTATTTATTTATTTTTATGTGGTGCTGAGGATTGAACCCAGGGCCTCACACACGCTAGGTGAGTGCTCTACTGCTGAGCCACAATCCCAGCCCTTAATTATCTTTTTAAAAAGGAGAAAGACCTTTTACTTAAATAGCTTCTAACTAAGAAAAAATATCTATCCCTGCTATAGTTTCTGAATCTTTACAGTACAGCTGCTGGAAGACAACATACACACAACCAGCGTGCCCCTGAGTCCAATCCCTGGTACTGCCCCCCCAAAATAAATAATAAATAAAAAGAACCTTAAAGTTCTATAACTTGAAAAACTGAGGAATGGTTAAAATTATGTGAGAGTAATACAGAAAAACTGAAGCATGTTGGATAGAAATGTTGCTTGAATAAACTAGGAGTTGATAAACAAAACACAAACCTTTTTGCTGGACAAAGCTGCTTCTTTGTTGATTAACAAACCCTTGGATAAATTATTTTTATCAGGAGGGGTCTCTGTCTCATCCTCTCTTAGGGCAGACTTTGAAGAACTCAAACAGTGGGAATGCTGGATGGCAATTAGCTCACTGTGAATAATAAGATCAAACAGAAACAGATTATCTTAAAGCAATACCCTACATGTATCATACAGTATCATACCTAAAAGTATCTCAAGAAGACAAAACATGTTGTTGTTGTTGTTTTCAAAGAGAGAGAGAGAAAGAGAGAATTTTTTAATTTTTTTTTTTTTTTTTTTTTTAGTTTTTGGTGAACACAACATCTTTATTTTATTTTTATGTGGTGCTGAGGATCGAACCCTGCGCCCCGTGCATGCCAGTCGAGCGCGTTACCACTTGAGCCACATCCCCAGCCCAACATGTTTTTTAAATAAAGAAGCTCTAATTTGAGTATAATATTGGAAATTAATGCATCTCTTGCAAATAAGAATTAAAACAATATTTGTAGTTAAGGGTAACTACAGAATAGGAAATTTCCCTCCTCAAAAAAAAAAAACCACAAAGAGGGTGTGGTGTGGTGGGGGGCAGGGGCTTAAGCATGCTATAGGCACTGAATTCACTCTGCTAAAACTAAAGGAAGGAAGGTAGGTTAGTTCTAGGGACAGGATTATCCAAAAGGGAGGGGAAAAATTAATGCAGAGTAAGGTTAAACTTGTGAAAACATTAGGTTTTTGGTTTGCGAGGCCAAGTTTGTCAATGGTTGTATGCTTTTGTGAAAGTGAAACGGTGCCACAGTGGCTGATTCTCCTACAGTTGCTGGGTCTTAGGGAACATGGAAGAGCAGGTGCCTATGGCTTCTCTCTCCACAGGCAAACCTCTATTTGTCAAATGGAATGGGGGCACAAATGCGAATATTTTACTTAGATAATAGAGTGGACATACAAGTTCTTGTAATCTACAGAAAAATAGGAAAACATAATTATCTTTCCCACTTAGTCACGTATCTGTCATGTGATGCCTTGGCATGTGCCTCCACTGGCAGAACAAGCAGTTACCTCAATTATTTTAAGTCAGTCAGGTCAAAAGGGCCTTAGAAGGAAAGGTGATTTTGAATTTGTTTTATACATTAAGTTTAACATATAAATTATATATAATTTGCTCCTCTATGCTCTCAAAACTATCCAACGCAAGCTTTTCCCTTAACATGAATGTTCTTGTGTAGTAGTGACAAACAGAACGTTGTCCCCTAGTGATGATTACTTGCAGTCACCCAAAGATTTTTTTTTTTTTTTTTTGAGAGAGAGAGAGAGAGAACTTTTTAATATTTATTTTTTAGTTTTTGGTGGACACAATATCTTTATGTGGTACTGAGGATTGAACCCAGCGCCCTGCGCTTGCCAGGCGAGCACGCTACCACTTGAGCCACATCCCCAGCCCCACCCAAAGATTTTTAAAAACCAAATATGACTAGATGATATTTAATGCAACAACCAAGTTAATTTTTTTTTTTTTGCAAATGGCAGGATATGATTTTTAAAGGACTGAAGCTTCTAAAAGGGTCAAAGAACACTCCAAATAATAAGTACCTGAAAGAAATTATAAAATGAAAATCAATACAATAATTCAAATAAGACTCTCAATATAGAAACTTCATCCTTTCTGTATTTTAAAATCTACGAGCTATGCTTTGTTAAAAATAGCAGACATTACAGTGCCACTCAACCACAAGATTCAGCAAATCTAAAAAGATGAACCTGAATAATTCAGCCTCTGCTAATATCTAATCCATTTTCATCTCTAAAAACCTAGTAAATTTTATCAGCTTATTAAATACAAATATTCGCTTACATGATTTAAAAAAAATGGGGGACTATAAAGTTGAAAACAGATATAAGCTGGACCCAGGATAAGCAGTTGGATGGGGAATATGCCAAGTGACCCTGGATAAGGGCAAAAAGAAATTGTGATATGTGGTTAAAATAATGCAGTCTGGACACAGAAGGATACACTTGTTGATTCCAAATAGATCCAGGGGTGAGGAATGCTTCAGAGCAGCATTCCATTCTGCACAGTGACCCACCCATCGGTATTTTAATAAAACATATTTGGCCAACTCATTACTGGTTTTGTTTTTAAGCCAAATGTTTGCCTCTGGAGCCGTCCCCAGGATCAACTCCTCTCTGAAATCTAATACAGCCTTTGTATAATCGAGCACTCAACTGACTATGCAAGGGGTAAGTGGTCTGTCTTAAGATTTCCTTTGCAAACACTGCTGTGGTTTAACAGGAGGCACGAGGTGGCTACTGCAGCTCTCTGAACTTGCACGTTCTGGCACACACACTATGTGCTGGCATATAGATGTGAGCATCACTAACCTTGCTGAGGAGTTATATTTTGTTGCACTGACACTTCCTAAACAAGTGCACACAGATTTGTGGCGAACAATTCTTTGCACTTTAGAAGGCTTGAAAATGCTCATCCACTCCATATCAGACATGTGGCCTGGGGCTTCGATTATGAAGTTACTCGGGTGGCAGCACTTGGATTCATACAGGTCACTGTCACTCTGACATCCTTCATTCCTGGGGCCACATGACATCTCAGACTTTTCCATCAAGTCATGACAGTCCACATCCAGCTTTTCAGGTGGCTTTGCATCAGAGCAGTCGGTCAGGCCCAGGTAAACACTGACATCATGCCACTGCTTTTCATCAGGTAAAGATGCTGAACTTTCCCAGAGCTGCTTCTCTTCATTCTGAAACCTAATTCCACCACCTTTTGATGATGTTTCATGGATCTTGCACAATGTGATTTTGTTTTCGGGTTCACTCTGGATTTTTCCACCCAGAGACCAAGACTTTTGTTTCTCCATTAAGTCTTTTGTAAACAGAGATGATAAAGCAATTATATTTTTTTCCCCAGATTCAGTATTAATCTGTAGTTTCTTCCCTTTGCATACCTCACAAGAAATCTTGTCTGGCCTATTTTGCTGAGCCAATGTGGTCTCAAATTTTGGGTCCTTAACCAGTGACTTCTGACTTTTCTCCCTCTTAGCATCGACTTTTAGGTGGTTATTGTCAAGGTCTGATAAACACATGTCTCTGCTATAGTGGCATTACAAAAAAGGAAAGTTATATAAAACACTTGATATCATTATTCTAAGTATTTCTCATATGCCTCATTAGAGCTAAATCCCAATAAGACCCACTGGTCTGATATGCAGAGCCCACTTCCAGCCTGATCTCCTCCGGGAAGCCTTTTTGACCACCAAGCCACAAGCACTTCCCCTTTCTCATCCTTAACTTCTACTGTACTTACTTTATAAATGACCCACTCCCACCAAATCAAGGATACTACATAAATGTGACAAAACCTGTTAGCATACCTTACTTTAAGATTTCTCATGTCACATGTATTCAGGTATTCTGATCTGTTTTGGTCTAATCCCCTAGAAAACACAACTCTTTCCTTTTAAAAGGGCATATAGGCCATTTTATGCTTTTTAGGAGTAATCCCAACTCATCAAGTACCTCTCAGTGGCACTGACATACAAAGAGGAAAAAGTGACAATGTCAGGGGATTTTGCCCACAAGAGAACCCTGGGTGGAACTGGTGTCTACTGACAGTGGCAGCAGCTGGGCCACAGAGCAACAGGGTAATAACTTCTAACAGAGGCCCTGGAAGGAAAGCACAATAAGAGCTGCAGCACAGCTGAGTTCCTGCTACACTGCCTGTAGCAATATTTTACACCCGTTTCCTGCAGCTACTAATCCCACTACATTTTCTTCCAGGGAAAGGAGATGCCATCAATGTCAATCCAATCCAGATCTGGGGAACTTCCCTACTCCCTCTTCCTTTTCACAGCTTCTTGTAACATTTCTGCTTGAAAAAGCAGACTAAATTTAATTATTTAGTTATTATGCCTGCTAACTTTATATATTTATACTTTAATTTTACAGAAATTGGGTACAAGTTAGAAAAGTAGTCTCCTATTGATAAGGCAAACAGGAAAATCAGGCTGAGGGCAGGGATCTCAAAATAACCTTAAACAACTTTACAAAATACTTAATGTTAAGTCAAAAAAGAATTCCAACTTAAGCGTGTGTTTATATGTAAATACGTATAAGGTCTGAGAGCTAATGAAACAAATTGTATTGTTATATTGCGTGCATGTACAAGAATGTGACAACAAATACCACTATTCCATGTAGATACACCAATACAAATATGTTTTTTTTTAAAAAATTTGAGAGCCAATATGCCAACCCTTAGTGTTGAGCTCCAACTGCAGATACCAATGCCATTTTTGACGTTACTTCTTGAGGCAAGTATTAAGTTCTATGCATCTTGCTATTCCCTATTCCTGGCCTAGTGCCTGAACACTGTGGGTGCTGAATAAGTGAATAACTGAATGAAGGACTGGTTTACCTCTGGCCTATCTTCTACCCAATACAGATCAGATCTAATGATTTTACTTTTATCAAGTGGCTAAATTAGAATCATGCCTAAAATTCTCAAATCAGGTCTCACCATAACCTAGGACTATTATTACTTTTAGCTCATATATAGTATTTCCTACTACATGAGGAATGGTAGTAGGGCCTGGCCTGTGGTAAACACAAAGTAAATATTGATCCAATGATGAAATAAAAGCCAAGATCATAGTAACAGCATATGCTAAGATTACCTGGATGTCAGGGCTTTCGATTCCTCAATCTTTGAATCATATATCTGAATTAATTCCTGAGAATTTTCCACATTGAAATTAAGAAACTGGAGATCACTCTGTTGTTTTACATAAATCTGCCATAGATAGTGATAAATCAATATAAAATATAACAATGAAGCTAAATGGAGGCTACAATTTGTCACTTTCAAACCTTAATACATCAGATAGTTTGCTAGAGAACTGTGCATTGCTTGCCTTTATTCTCCCTAAGTTCACCCTAATATTTGTTAGTATGGCTGACTTTAAATTACCATAAGCAAGACCCGATCAACTATGCTAAATGTATGGCTAGTGTAGTCAGGATTCCAAAAGTGCCATAGAAAAAATTAACCAGTGTACAATTTCTTAGTCTGTTCATGAACATTTCCTTCCTAACAGTGAGAGAAAGATAGCTGGGAACATACCTGTCTCAAATTACGCAGTTCTGAATTTGTACGTTCTTGTTTTGACTTTGCGATATCCAGTAACTCATCTTTCCTCTTTTCTCTCTCTACTATTTAAGAACAAAAATTATTAAACACTTTTCATCAGCCATATCAACATGAACCTCTCCATTTCTAACAAGATAACAATTAACACGGTTGTTGTGTTGTTCCTGAACTTACTAAGAGCTTTACTCTATGATTCTGACTAGATTCTTTTTTTTTAGTAGATTCTTCATCAAAAGGACAACTTTACAAAATACTTCATGTTAAGTCAAAAAAGAATTCCAACTTAAGTGTGTTTATATGTAAATATGTATAAGGTCTGAGAGCTAACGAAACAAATTGTATTGTTATATTGTGTGCATGTACAAGAATGTGACAACAAATACCACTACTCTATGTAGATAGACCAGTACAAGTATGTTTTTTTTAAAAAGCTTGATAGCCAATATGCCAAGGTTATTTTTAGGAGTTGAGATTGAAGCTACCTACTTAGCATGCATGAATTCCTGGATTGGATCTCTAGCATTAAAAAAAAAAAAAAGCCAAGAGCAGCGTGACACATGTGTCATCCAGCTACCCCATAGGCTGAGACAGGAGGATACCAAGTTTGAGGCCAGCCTCAGTAACTTGGCAAGACACTGTCTAAAAATAAAAAATAGAGCCGAGAATGTAGCTCAGTGATAAAGTGTCCCTGGATTCAATACTCAGTTTGGGGGGGGGGGGCGGGAATCAGAAAGAAAAAGGTTTTTATTTTATTTTAGAGAGAGAGAGAGAGACAGAGAGAGAAACTTTTTAATATTTATTTTTTAGTTTTCGGCGGACACAACATCTTTGTATGTGGTGCTGAGGATCGAACCCGGGCCGCACGCATACCAGGCGAGCGCGCTACCGCTTGAGCCACATCCCCAGCCCAGTTTTTTATTTCTTATACTCATTTTTTAGTTGTAGTTGGACACAATATCTTTTTTTTTTTTAATTTTTTTATTTTTATGTGGTGCTGAGGATTGAACCCAGGGCCTCACACGTGCTAGGCAAGCGCTCTACCTCTGAGCCACAATCCCAGCCCCAAAAAAGGTTATTTTTAGATGGAAGGCTTATTTGTCTTTCTTATTATAGAAATGGGATGGGAATGATTTCCAAATCTCTATACTTGATATATGTTATTTTATTTTTAACTTTTTTCATATTTTACAAGTAACTTAGGACTGTTTTCATTGTAAAAAAAAAAATTCGAACAACATAAAAAAAAAAAAACATGAAAACATGACAGGGGAGGAAATCACTATTTTTGCCATCATGCAAGTCAATCTGATATAATCTCGCAATCAAGTCCTTCTTATAAATTCTCACTGACTAAAGATTTTTGTACCTCTAAGGAAACCTCATAAGGTAACAAATGAGTTTCTATTTGTAAAAGCCAGACACTCTTTTAAAGGTTTCCTACTTCCTAAAAACCCTTTTCACTTGCCAGATAATCACAATGAGAATTATCTTTAATATGCATAGGGATACAGGTCAAGTATACCTAATGGATTCTAAGGAGGCTAGCAGGAAGATCTCAAGCTTGAGCCTAGCCTGTGAAACTTAATAAGACCCTGTCTCAAAATAAAAAATAAAAAGGGATGAAGATGTGGCTCAGTAGTAAGGAACTCCTATGTTTAATCCCCAGTATTGGAAAAAAAAAAATGTAAGCATGCTAAAAATACTGTTTAAAATTACCTAAAGGCTATAAGTGTAAGGTGTATATGAAACAATAATGAATTTCCTGTTTAGGACTCAGGTTCCGTCCCTAAGATGTTTACTTATGTACATACAACTATTCCAAAAATCCCAAAGACCCTGAAACACTTCTGGTCCCAAGTATTTTGGATAAGGGATATTCAACCTCAATCTACATTCTCAGTTTTTTAGTGCAAAAAAAGACTAAGAGAGGAACAATTACTTTTTAAAATCTTCACTTTTTGCAAAGACTTTATAAACATTTTGCTGAAGCATGGATATTTTAGTGTGACCAGATTTGCAGTAGGGCATTTATATATATTATACATACATACACACACATATATATGTATGTATATATATTTTAAACTTTTCTGTTTAAAAATTTGTTCTAATTAGTTATATAGAACAGTAGAATGCATTTTGACACATTGTATAAAAATGGAGCATAACTTCTCATTCCTCTGCTGTACATGGTGCTGAGTCACACCACTAGTGTAATCATACATATGTATAGGGTAATAATGTCTTTCTCATTCTACTGTCTCTCCCAACCCCACAGCCTCACCCCTCCCCTCACTTCCCTCTGCACAATCCAAAGTTCCTTCATTCTTCCCTACCCACTGCCCACAAATGAATATTTTTTAAAAGTATTTTTAGTTGTAAATAGACACAATATCTTTATTTATTTTTATGTGGTGCTGAGATTCGAACCCAGTGCCTCATGCATGAAAGGCAAGTGAACTACTACTAAGCTACAACCCCAGTCCCACAAATGAATATTTTTAAACTAGCTTCAAAACGTGGAAAATAAGAACCTACAAGAACTAAAGAATCTAAGGTACTGTACCAGAAAAGATTAATGTTATTCTTAAGAAGAAATTATTTCACAAAGAACAGAGAAATCAAATAACAAAAAAAATTGGGGCTGGGGTTGGGGATGCGGCTCAAGCAGTAGCGCGCTCGCCTGGTGTGCATGCGGCCTGGGTTCGATCCTCAGCACCACATACAAATAAACATGTTGTGTCCGCCGAAAACTAAAAAATAAATATTAAAAAAAATTCTCTCTTTCTCTCTTTCTAAAAAAATAAAATGCTTTCCATTGAGCTTTAAAAAAAAAAAAAATTGGGGCTGGGCATGTATCAGTAGTAGAGAATTTGCCTAGCATGTGCGAGGCCATAGGTTCCATCCCCAGTACCACCAAAAAAGGAAATTGATACTAGAAGATGGAAATGTTATTATTCTGATTTGATCATTACACATTGTATACATACATCAAATTCTCATATTGTATCCCATAATATTTACAATTATTATGTCTCAATTAAAAATAAATTTTGCCAGCAATTCAGGAGGCTGAGGCAGGAGGATCACAAGCTCAAGGCCAGCCACAACAACTTAGCAAGGCCTGGTCTCAAAATAAGTAAAAAGAACTGGAGATGTAGTTCAGTGGTAAATACCCCTGAGTTCAATCCCCAGTACTAGGGGGGAAAAAAAGACCCTTAATGATACATGTTGGTTTCTAAAACCGGATGCACCTGAAATGGAAGTTTACAACTTTTACATATGGTTCTTTCATAAAAGAAGCTTTTTTTCACATTATTTTCTCTTAGATGGAATAAAAATATTTGCAATCACTGTACATTTGATACACTGCAAAAACATTTAAGAACAATATGCGCTGCAGACTCAACTCTACCCAGACAGTATTCCGTTGGTGTTTGCTAGTGGATACAAAGGACCATGCAGAAAAAAGAGTGAGGAGTCCTCTGTGGGAAGTCACACCCCACACACTTCATGCTCAGGCCTCCAAAGCAGATCTAAGCTCCATCTTACTTTTTCCTTTTTTGGGGGGTGGGGTGGGTGGGGTGGGAGTGGTGCTGGGGATCCAACCTAGGATCCTGAGCATGCTAAGCAAGCACTCTACCACTGAGCTGAGTGTCCAGCCCTTGATTTATTTCTTTATATCAGACAAGTCAACACCACACAAAACCACATAAAAACAATGAACTGGCATCATTTATATAGTTACATTCTGTTTATTTGAATTCAATTATATGCATAAAGGAAAAAAGAAAAATCAGTTATTTAAACAGTGGAAATGCCAGGCTTGGTGGCACACACCTATAATTCCAGTGACTCCAAAGGCTGAGGCAGGAAGATTACAAGTTCAAGGCCAATCTGGGAAATTTAGCAAGGCCCTAAGCACTTAGCAAGACCCTGTCTCAAAATAGAAAATAAAAAGGGCTGGGGATATAGCTAAGTGGTAGAGCACACCTGGGTTCAATCCCCCGTACCAAAAAAAAAAAAATTGGATGTATAAATAAAGACTAATAAATCAAAAAGAAGGGAGCCCTGGAGGGGTGTGGTGGTTCACACCTATAGTTCCAGCTCCTTTGGAGGAGGACTACTTGAGCCAAGAGGTTCAAGGTTAACCTGGGCAGTTGAGACCTTGTCTGCAAAAAAAAAAAAAAAAAAGAGAGACAGAGACTGTTAAAATATCCCATAAACTTTTATTTTTCCTTTGACATTCCAGGGCATTTTATTTATAACATTTTTGTAATACTAAATTCTTTTTTATTAAATTTTTTCTTTTTTAGTTGTTGATGGACCTTTATTTTATTCATCTATTTACATTTGGTGCTAAGAATTGAACCCAGTGCCCCACACATGCACTGAGCCACAATCCTAGCTCTGTAGTACTAACTTCTTTGTAGACCTATGAGCTCCTAAGAATTAGTAAAATTACTAACACACAAATGTTGATCCAAAGATTCTCCAAATTCAATGGTAAAGCTAGGGATATGCTACATCTTTAGTAACGTAAGAATATAATTTTGAGAGCCAGCCATACTAGAAATAATGGAAACAGTGACCTCTGGTGATAGAAAACTGCACCTTCCCCACAATTTTTTTTTTTTTTTTTTTTTTTGGTGGTACTCAAAATTGAACCCAGGGCCCTGTATAAAAGATTTGCTTAGCAGAGCTCTGCCACTGAACTAAAAAGGGCTGGGGAGCCCATTTATTTATTTATTTATTTATTTATTTTTAAAGAGAGAGAGAGAGAGAGAGAGAGAATTTTTTTAATATTTATTTTTCAGTTTTTGGTGGACACAACATCTTTATTTTATGTGGTGCTGAGGATCTAACCCAGCGCCCCGTGCATGCCAGGCGAGCGCATTACCGCTTGAGCCACATCCCCAGCCCTGGGGAGCCCTTTTAAAAAAAATTTTATTTGGAGATGGGGGTCTCGTTAAGACGTCCAGACTGGATTGAAACTTGTAATCCTCCTGCCTCAGTCTCCTGAGTAGCTGTGACACAGGTGTACATCACCATGCCTGGCTTCCCCCAATCTTTAGTCACAGAAGATTAAAATTAAGAATTCCACAGTATTTGAAAAAAATCTTAAATATAATACTGTTTTCTTTCCCTTTAATCTGTAGAAATGTATTCTTTTCCTAGAAGGAGGAGTATTGAGGCTAGGTAACAGTGTACACCAAAAGGCGTTAATCTAATTTTCTTTCTTTCTTTCTTTCTTTTTTGGTGCTGGGGATTGAACCCACGGCTTTGTGTATACGAGGCAAGCACTCTACTGACTGAGCTACATCCCCAACCCTAATCTAATTTTCTATTTGGAACTTCACCTCCAAATCTATGATGTTCCTAATACAGACTACTGAAATGAAAGCCTAATAAAACCTTCGCTGACAGGGGTGTACACAAGCTCTACACATCAGAGATTCTCAATAGGGAGCGGGAAAGGACAGGTCATCACTAGTGGAGATTCTGGGGCAGTTTTCATGTTATCAGAGGAGTCAAGACTGCAAATGGGGAAACTTGCTTAGTCAAGGAAAATGCATCGGCATTCTTATTTTAGGGTCATACTAATGCATATGAATATACTTACATTCATGACTTACACATGAATATTTTTCCAACTGCAATTACTACAGGTAATTAATTTGCAAAATTGGGAAAATACTGAATTCCTCATTTTTATTGAGAATTTGCAGAATTATAAACATTGTCCTTGCCAGGCAGTGTAGTGCATGCCTATAACCCAGCTATTTGGGAGGTTGAGGCAGGAGGACCACAAGTATGAAGCAGCAACTTAGTGAAAACCCTGTCTCAAAATTAAAAAAAAAAAAATTACTAGTCCTGGGGATGTAGCTCCATGACAGAGTGCTTGTCCAGAATGTATGAGGCCCTGCATCAAATCTCCAGTACAATCAATCAATTAATAAACAGATGGGAAAAAATGAATTAATCAACAGATAAGTAAATAAACATAAATAAATAAATGGGCTGGGGATGTAGCTCTGTGGTAAAGCACTCCTGGGTTCAATCCCCAGTACTACAAAATAAAATAAACATCCTCCTTACATCAATATATAAAATTCTTTTCAAATAACTTTTTTTGGGGGGAGGGACATGGTCTTGCTCTTATTGAGGCTGCCTTCAAAATCACAATCCTCCTGCTTCAGCCTTCTGAATGCTGGGATTACAGGTGTACACAACTGCACCTGGCCTAAATGAGTTTTAAAGGAATATTATGCTTTCAGTGAGAAGAAGAGTTATAGGCTCAGCACAGGTCCTCATCTCACAGAAAAGGGAACAGTTACTTGGAAGCTTAATTACAGTTAAAATTCCCTACCTGGTCCCTCACCAATTCCTCAAAGGGCAATAAAAACAAAAACAAAAAAACACCAAAACCTGTTTTGAGACAGGTGTATTTCCACTAGCCTGTCATAGCAGTACCATAGAAAGTTTAGGTTATTAACATTTAACTATTCAATCACTGTAATTATTATTATTTATTTATTTTTACCAGTAAAAGCCAATTCGTCATGCAGGCAGCTTTTCTCTTGCTTAAGGCGAATGATCTCTTCTCGCTGCTCATTATTTTCCGTTGTCTTTTCTGTTAGGTCCTCTTCATAAACAGAAGGAAAAAAATTCCTCAAATAAATACTGGCTTCCTAGGAAGCTATACACTATGAAGAACCCTTATGTCCTCAGCACAAACTACCAGTTCATCTGAAAGCTGGACATCTGGCCATGTTCCTGGCAGCAACACTAATCCAAGGTTTTGCTACCTCTTGTCTGGCTGGTCTCCTGCTCTGGCCTTGCCCCTCCTGCACAGCCCAGCTTGCACACAGCAATCTTTACAAATAAAAACTGCCCGTGCCATTTCTCAATAAGAAGTCCTCCTACTGAACTCAGAATGAAGTCAATACCCTTCGTTGCAGACAATCTCAAAGCCAGTGTGACCTGGCTATGTCCCTTTCCTTGATCCTCTCCCCCTTTTTTCCTTCAGCTCCTAGGACATGGATGAATTATAAGGAAAAATAAATTCAGCTTTTGGCCTCTGTTTCTGGCACAGATCTAAAATCCTGGCTTTCCTGTCTTCTGTCACTGGAAAGACTGCACCACAGTTTTTGCTAATGAGGTTACTTAGGAAGGGCCAACCCCTAGGTAGCTTCCAGCTGGCTCTGGGCACAGCAAGATCTAGGGATGAAGAGAGCTGGAATTTTCAGCCCTACCCACTGCCTCCCAGAAAGAGAGGCAGGCCTGGAGACTGAGCTCTATAAAAATTTCTGAACAGGAGATATGAAACTTGAGGAAAACTGGTTTGGTGAATACATGGACATATTCAGGTAGCACTCCAGAGAAGGAATAGGAGCTCTGTGCATGGAATCCAGCTCTTCCACCTGCTATTCCTGAACTGTGTCCTTTATAATATACCAGAAAAGGAAGTAAAGTGTTTCCCTGAGTTTTATGAACCATTCTAGGAAACAATCCAACCCAAGGAGGTAGTTACTGCCAGTCAGAAGTAGAGGGGACTCCCTGAGATTTGTGACTGGTGTCTGAAGTCTGTCTTTAAACTATGGGGGCTAAATCATATGTGGTGGCATACTATAGGGATACTGCTACATCGATGTTCATAGCAGTACAATTCACAATAGCTAGACTGTGGAACCAACCTAGATGCCCTTCAATAGATGAATGGATAAAAAAAAAATGTGGCATTTATACACAATGGAGTATTACTCTGCATTAAAAAATGACAAAATCATGGAATTTGCAGGGAAATGGATGGCACTAGAGCAGATTATGCTAAGTGAAGCTAGCCAATCCCTAAAAAACAAATGCCAAATGTCATCTTTGATATAAGGAGAGCAACTAAGAACAGAATAGGGAAGAAGAACATGAGAAGAAGATCACCATTAAACAGGATCGAGAGGGGGGAGGGAAAGAGAGAGAGAAGGGAAATTGCATGGTAAAGGAAGGAGACCCTCATTGTTATACAAAATTACATAAGAGGAAGTGAGGGGAAAGGGGAAAAAAAACAAGAGAGAGAAATGAATTACAGTAGATGGGGTAGAGAGAGAAGAAGGGAGGGGAGGGGAGGGGAGGGGGGATAGTAGAGGATAGGAAGGGCAGCAGAATACAACAGACACTAGTATGGCAGTATGTAAAAAAAGTGGATGTGGAACCGATGTGAATCTGCAATATGTATACGGGGTAAAAATGGGAGTTCATAATCTGCTTGAATCAAATGTATGAAATATGATATGTCAAGAGCTTTGTAATGTTTTGAACAACTAATAATAAAAAAAAAGAATCAAAAATAAATAAATAAATAAATCATATGTGGTGGCACATACCTATAATTCAGTAACTTGGGAGGCTGGGGCAGGAGGATTGCAAATTTGAGGCCAGCCTTAACAATTAAGGGAGACCCTGTCTCAAAAAAAAAAAAAAAAAATAGAGACTAGGGATGTACTTAGTGGTAGAGTACCCCTCAGTTCAACCCCAGAACCCAAATCATCATCATCATCATCACCACCACCACCACCTGTGGGATCTGACACTAACTCCAGGTAGACAGTGTTGAGTTGAACTGAACTGAATTCTTGAACACTCAGTTGGCATTGAAGAAATGGAGAATTTGTTGGTGTTAGAGGAAAAAAAAAAAAGAAGTCCCAACCTTAAAACCCACCCTAGTGCTTCTGCATTTTCTGTTTCTTCTGCCTGGAAGGGTTTTTTGTTGTTGTTGTGTTGTTTTGGATTTTGGTACTGGGGATTGAACCCAGAGGATCTTTACCATTGAGCTACATCCCCAGTCCTTTTTCAATTTTTTTTTTTTTAAGGATTTCTTTTTTAGTTGCAGATGGACACAATACCTTTGTTTTGTTTATTTATTTATTTTTTTATGTAGTGCTGAGATTGAACTCAGTGCCTCACACATGCTAGGCGAGTGCTCTACCATTGAGCCACCGCCCAGGCCCTCCTTTTTAATTTTGAGACAGGGTCTGAGTTGCTGATCCTCCTGCCTCAGCCTCCCAAATCACTGGCATCATAGGTGTGCACCACATGCATGGCCTGTCTGGAAGGTGCTTGGCCCAGGTCTTCACAGGGCTAGTTCTGCCCACTGTCCAGTTTCGGTTCCCATCTAACTCTTCCAATTTGCCTCCCCAGTCCAATGAGACTAAATGAGTCTATTTCCTTCATTCTCTGTTCTAATTCTCAATATCCTACTTTTTTTTTAAATACTGAATTTGTAAAATATTTATAATACATAAATATTAATACAAGAATTTTTTCACTTGAATATTTCACTGAAAAATGGATTAAATATTCAATAAACACTGAATATTTACAATGTATTCCTGAATTATCAAGTGTTGATCTAAAGGAGAGGACAGAGTCTATTCCCACTAACGCAGGACTCATAATATGATTGTAATCTTAGCAGAAGCTACAAATGAAAACAAAATCTAAGATATTTACCACAGGTCAAAGATTTAAAATGCTGAGTCTTTTAAATTACATTAGCCAAGATAAAATTTCGTAATTTCAGAATTTTTTAGTTGAAAGAAACGTAAAGAGTCATTTTGTTCAGGAATACATAAGAACCTTCTCCACATCACTCTCTTGCTTGGTTTATCCAAGAAGAAGACCTTGCTGCCTCCTGAGGCACTTCACACTACATAGATGCAGAATGATTCCCTGCCACAGTTCTGTAGCTGCTTCTAAGGTGGCCTGTTCCACAGTAGGGTCAGTCCTCTCGTCTAATGCAGCAGCCATTTATAAAATGTGATAGTATAGGTGCAGATTTAAGACTAAAATAATAGCTCCTCACCAGGCACAGTGGTACATGCCTGTAATCCCAGGAACTCAGGATGTTGAGGCAGGAGGATTACAAGTTCAAGGCCAGCCTCAGCAGCTTAGTGAGGCCCTAAGCAACTTAGCAAGGCCCTAAGCAACTTAATGAGACCCTGTCTCGAAACATAAAAAGGGTTAGGGACATGGCTCAGTGGTTAAATGCCCCTGGATTCAATCCCCAGAGCAGAAAAAAAAAAAAAAGATAGCTCTTCAATCAGTTTATTCTGTACCTCCCAACCTGCCCAAGGGGAAAGGCCAGAGAAAAGTAGGGCTGCCTCCATACCCTTTGTAAATTTAAAGTCTGACATCATCACCCATATCCACATTTAAATATATACACTATATATAACAAATATATACAAAGGCATTTGGCATACTTTGCCTTCATTTCACTATAAAATTTCAAGAATCGGAGAGAAGTGAACTGACATGGCTTTGAATCATAGGCTTGGTCCTACTTCAGACACCAGTCACCAAGGCACTCTGGCAGACTGTTAGTGGTGACTCCTCATCCCTCCCTGCATATGACTTTGCAATGCCTCCTGCACAGAGCACAGTGTATTTCCCCACTACCTGACTTTGCACTCAGCCACATCACTTGCTTTGGCCTACAGAATAAAGCAGAAGTGACGCATGTCAGCTCCAGGACTCCATCTTAAGAGTCTGCTTTTGTGTTAAGTTTTGGCTTCACTGTGGGAAGAAATGCCTCGGCTAGCTGATGGAAGACCCATGGAGCAGAACTGCCCCAGATGAGCTTTTTGAGAGGTCTCTGAGTCCAACCAAGACCAGCCAAATCCCTCTTCCAACACTGAATTTAATAATTGTCAGGACCCATGCTGCTGAGACACTGCCACTGTCTGTTAGGAGCCACATACCAGCAACTGCTAACTGGTACAGCCACCTAAACTATGGCAAGAGTTTTTTAAAAATATGATACATTATGCAGTTTACCCCAATTTTATTATTTATCTTGTAACACAAAAATTGCAACATAATTCTATGTAAATGAAACAGACATTTCATGTTAGAACCCAAAGCCAGGAACAGCCCCATTCACTCCAAGATGAAGGGAACCCAAATGAAGAAATATATTCCCAACATAGCATATTACCATCTTACACTTGCTTCTCTTCCTTACCTTTTAATTTATTGACTTCGATCTTAAGTGTCTTCAATTTCTGCTTATAATCTTGCTTTTCTTTCACAATACAATTCTCCACCATCTTAGCATCACGTAAAGCATGCTCTAACATTTTAAATTTACCCGAACAATCCGCAATGTGATTGACTGCCTCAATAATATCTTTGTCCTAAAAACCAAGTTGAAAACTGTTAAGCTAGATTTTAAAATTCCAATTAATCAGTAAGAAAAGATTACATTTACTCAGGCCTCATGGTGCCCTGGTTTCTTTCTAAGCACTTTTCATGTTAACTCATTGATCTTCACCGTGACTCTATGAGGTAGACACTATTACTGCTGAGCGATGGAGGAATCAACAGACTCCTGAAGGGATTGTTACTTGGCCATGACTGTACAACTGGTTAGTGATGGGGCCACCATTCGAACCCAGCTGACTGGCCTCAGAAGCCATGTGCTATCATTATACCTACTGTCTCTTGGAAAGTTTAGAACCAGACATAACATATTGGCACAGCAAGAGAAATGGTGGCAGCATTTGGACCGGGAAATTATTCTCTGCATTACAAATAAATCCCTTAAGTCCAACATTTCCTCCCTTCTTTCAGTTTGTTAAGATGACCAGACTCTGGCCAGACATGGTGGCACACGCCTGTAATCCCAGTGGCTCAGGAGGCTGACACAGGAGGATCTCAAGTTCAAAGCCAGCCTCAGCAATTTAGCAAGGCCCTAAACAACTCAGTGAGACCTTGTCTCTATATAAAATACAAAAAAGGGCTGGGGATGTGGCTCAGTGTTTGAGTGTCCCTGGGTTCAATCCCTAGTACTAAAAAAGGGAGACAGGACTACAAGACTCACTATGAGCATAGCCAAATTAGAAAATATTATTATTGAGGGTCTTTGAATCACAAATAGGTATGTACTAAAAATCCAGTTAAACAATACCTAAAAGTCTAAAATAATAAGAGTTTTCAACCTACCCCACTCTCCTGAAATAACTATTATTAACAGGTTTACCCCTGCTTAAGCATAAGCATTTTTTGCTACAACATCATATATGCATTTTGGAAAAAAAAACTTATTCTGCACATCTCATATTAGGAGGATTTATAAGGAGATAAAAAGGGTTGGAGCAAACCATTCAAAAACCAATGGCGGACTGGGGTTGTGGCTCAGCAGTAGAGTGCTCGCCTAGCATGGGCAAGGTCCTGGGTTTGATCCTCAGCGACACATAAAAATAAATAAATAATAAAAGATATTGTGTCCAACTATAACTAAAAATAATTATACTTAAAAACAACAACAACAACAAAAACAACAACAATGGAGCCAGGAGCGGTGGCACACGCCTGTAATCCCAACAGCTCGGGAAGCTGAGACAGAACGATCGTGAATTCAAAGCCAGCCTCAGCAAAAGTGAGGTGCTAAGCAACTCAGTGAGAGATACCCTGTCTCTAATAAAATATAAAATAGGGCTGGGGATGTGGCTCAGTGGTTGAGTGCCTCCAAGTTAAATCCCTGGTACCAAAAAAAAAAAAAAAAAACCCACAATGGAAAGGTTGGGAGTGTAGCTCAGTGGTACAGTGCTTGCCAAGCATGTCGAAGGTCCTGGGTTCAATTCCCAGGCCTGAAAAACAAAACATCCAAACCAACAAAAACTGTTGAATTATATGACCAGACCAATAGGAAACATATACACACACAAAGTCCTACTACATACAACAGCACAATTGTCAATGCCAGTAGATACACAACTGTCACTCTATCTCTTTCAGCCTAAAACCTAGGGCTCCTTTCTCCCCTGATAAGCATGCCCTACAGGGCATTTGTTCTAATACTATTATTTTTCATCAAAATAAAAACTCCAATTCTCCATGCACTGCTTTTTCACAAATCCACT
The DNA here is from genome assembly GCF_021218885.2 of Marmota monax. Taxonomy (NCBI): domain Eukaryota; kingdom Metazoa; phylum Chordata; class Mammalia; order Rodentia; family Sciuridae; genus Marmota; species Marmota monax. The sequence goes on from NW_026692583.1 coordinate 1,790,055, forward strand.
ATTCTAATGTGGGGGGTAATATCTTTGCACCATCTTCATTAATACTCACTGCTTTGCCAGAGAGTTTGCTAAGATGGACAGCATACTGGTTGGTTGGTTTTTGTTACTGGAGATTGAACCTAGAGATGCTTTACCACCAAGATGCATCTGAAACCTTTTTTATTTTTTTATTTTGAGACAGGGTCTTGCTAAGTTGTTTAGAGCCTCACTAAGATGCTAAAGCTGGCCTCAAACTTGAAATCCTCCTGCCTCAACCTCCCAAATGGCTGGGATTACAGGCATGTACACCATGTCCCACAACCATGTTGTTACTGATGCCACTAAACTAATTTGTAGATTTTGATATTTTTGTTCCTTAATTTTAAAAAAGTTTGCCCATGATCACGTCAAAACAATGTGTTGGGAAAAATTACAAATGAATTAGCATTATCATTCAACCTCATCCCCTAGTTACCAACTATCAAAGACATGTTACATTAGAAGAGATTGTAGATCACTTTATCTAACATTATGACTATATCAATTCCCTGACTGATAACAGCTTTCCTCTCCATTAAAAAAAAAAAAAAGGGTTAGTAAGCAATTTGCCAATAATTTCACAATACCTAACAATGAGTACCTGGGAAGAAAACAAGTCAACTCAGGCATGCCAGGCCATGGAATGGGCCTCAGAGACAAAAGTCCAGAAGTGGAATCCTGCCTCCTCTCTCAATGCTTTGGGGACATGATTTTGTTTCTCTCATTTCTTTTTTTTTTTTTTTTTTAATTTTTATTAGTTATCAATGGACCTTTATTCATTTATTTGTTTATATGTGGTGCTGAGAATCGAACCCAATGCCTCACACATGCGGGGCAAGCGCGCTACCACTGAGCCACAACCTCAGCCCTGTTTTTCTCATTTCTAAAATAAGAATTTAAGGGGCTGGGGATGTAGCTCAAGTGGTAGCGCGCTCGCCTGGCATGCGTGTGGCCCGGGTTCGATCCTCAGACCACATACAAACAAAAGATGTTGTGTCCAATGAGAACTAAAAAATAAATATTAAAATTCTAAAAAAAAAAAAAAAAAAAAAAATAAGAATTTAAAACAAAAGCAACTTTGGCAGCTCTGCATTTATGGGTGGCTAAGGGACTTAGGTGAGATAAAGTATGTGAATATGATTTGTAAACTACAAAATGTTCTGGCAACTGGAGATATAATTATTTTTAATTACCTTAAGTTTTATCATTGTAGTGAGAGCCTGTTCTCTAGCTTGTAATTGTCCTACCTGAGCAGAAAGTTCCACTAATGTGTTGCTGAGATTTTCGTTTCTAGCCTACAAGGGAACAACACAGAAAATACTCTTTGAGTCCTTTTAAATTTTTCATTTGTTACTAGCCACAATCCATGCTCACTTCCCTATTTTGTTTTTTAACTTTTTTTTAAGGAAAAAAGTAGGCTGAGTAAGAATCATCAAAAAGGAATACAAGTTTCCATTTCTTCATTAACTCTAGCATCCTCTCAATATTTGCATTTGCCATACTGAATTACACTGGTTATGTTTGTAAACATGTCTATTTCCTAAAATTTTAATGTATAATTTTGGATCGTGGAGAAAGAAAAAAAAAAAAACAAATGAGAACTGGATGAGTAAGAGATTTGCTTCCATGAAATAAAGTAGTTTTAATGAATTTTGTGCATTTTGTGGGGTGTGGATATACACCATTTTACATTTGTCAAAATCCTGTAGAATATAAAACACAAGGAGTGAACACTTATGTAAACTGTGGGCTTTAGTTTACATAAATGTTAACACCTGGATTCATCAATTCTAACAAGCATACCACTGCAATGCAGGCCATCTGCAGAGGGGAGGTTGTGTGTGTGTGTGTGTGTGTGTGTGTGTGTGTGTAGACAGGGCACAAGTGGAACTCTCTATACTTCCTGCTCTATTCTATTATGACCCTAAAGCTATTCTAAATAATAAATTTTATTAAAGATATCTTCCATTTTTCATGCAACATATTAATAGAGTCTAGAATCATTTTTTTACTTATTTTATAGCTAGAAATGAACTAGAACAGTACTGAAAAAAACTACATGCTTACTACATGCTTATGAATTAAGGCTCATTATATTACCAAGATCAGTACTGATATCATTATGAAACAAGAATATGAAAAACAGCTGCTTCAGGCACAGTGGCACATGCCTGTAATCCCAGAGGCTTGGGAGGCTGGGACAGGAGGATCACAGGTCCAAAGCCAGCTCAGCAACTTAGCAATGCCCTAAGCAACTTATGAGACTTTGTCTCAAAATAAAAGAGGCTGGGAATGTGGTTCAGTGGTTAAGAATTCCTGGGTTCAATCCCCAGTACAACAACAAAAACAGCTGTCTTTTTCTCTACCTCATAACAAATTAGCTCAAAAAAGATACATTGATTCACTAATTAGACACACAAAATCAGTCTTACAGATATTATTACTAATATACTATTAACATGATATAGATATATTTATCATAACAGATAAAACTCAGAATTTAGAAAGCAGAATTGTGTGTGTGTGTGTGTGTGTGTGTGTGTGTGTGTGTGTAAACGTGTGTTACTGGGGATTGAACCCAAGGCACTAAACCACTAAGGTGCATACTCAGCCCTTTTTATTTTTTAAGACAGGAACTCACTAAGTTACCCAGGCTGGCCTGGAACTTGCAATCCTCCTGCTTCAGCCTCCCAAACAGCTGGGATAACAGGTGTGCAACACTGCACCTGCCCAGAAAGCAAAATTTGAGTCTACCAAAACTTGATGAAACTCATTTCAGATTTTGAGAAAGGCTTTCCAAACAATCCATTATGGATAAAATGGTAGATGCTATTAAACCAAATAGCAAAACAGTTCAACAAGGGTAATAAGGAAGCCTAACATCCATGATAGGATAGTACCATGCTTCTGACTAAAATAGTACAAAGAATACAAAACTAGGATGGATGGATGGATGCATGGACGGGCAGACAGATGGATGGAGATTGTCTACACACACATTAACAGCATATAGATATACATCTATGCACATACCTTCCTACATACATGCATATGAATTTTTAATGGAAACATTTACATCTAATTTTTCAATAACTGGATCACAGAATTTGGACTAGTAAAGCTTATCAAAAAATAAAGCCAACCTCAAGGTCTTCAGAGAGGAGGGAAGAATGTGTTGCCTTTTGAGCCATCTCCTGAAGCTGCAGTTGAGTCTTCTGAAGGACTGTTTGACATTCAGTTTGATTGGACTCGAGGACTTTTACCTTCTTCGTGAGTGACTTAATTATTTCAGTTCTTTTATGTAGTTCACCTGGGGGAAATTTCATCAACAACTTGTGATTAGATCTGATGCTTAAAAGGCAGTATTTTTAAGGGCAGTAGTTAAAGAGTAAAAAGTGTATTAAGAGGGCTGGGGTTGTTGCTCAGTGGTCTGGTGCTTGATTAGCATGTGTGAGGCCCTGGGTTCAATCTTTGCACTACATATAAATACAATAAAGATCTGTTGACAACTAAAAATATATATATATATTTTTAAAAGTGCACTAAGACATTTCTTAGAAGATAATTCTTATAAAACATTTTCAAGAGAAGCCTGGGCAATCTAATGAGATCTTGTCTCAAAATAGAAAAAAAAAATTTTTTTTAAAGGGTTGTGTGAGACCTATATTCAGTCCCCAGAACTAAAAAAAAAACCCCTAAAAACAAAACAAACAAATCAAAAACAACAACAAAAAAACTACTCACATTTCATTGTGCAATACACAATACTGTATTGAACTTTAAAACATGGCAGGCTGCAGTGGCACAAGCCTGTAATCCTAACTACTCAGAAGGTAGAAGCAGGAGACTTGGGAGTTCAAGGGCAGGCTGGGCAACTTAGCGTGATCATTTAAAAGGGCTGGGAATATAGCTCAATGGTAGAATTCCCCTGGGTTCCATCCCTAGTTCTAAAAAAGAAAAAAGAAAAGAGAGCCAGGCATGGTGGCACACACCTGTAACCCCAGTGGCTCCTTCTCAGGAAGTCTGGCACAACATGAATAGATGTTCAAGATTGGCTTCAACCATCTAAGAAATTTCATCTTGCCATGGCACATGCCTGTAATCCCAGCTGTTTGGGAGGCTAAAGCCGGAGAATCACAAGTTCAAAGCCAGGTCAGCAATTTAGCGAGTCACTTAGTAACCTAATGAGACCCTGTCTCAAAAAAAAAAAAAAAAGGGGGCTGGGGATATGGCTCAGTGATTAAGTGTCCTTATGTTCAATTCCTGGTACCAAAGAAAAAAATGAAACATTTCTTTCTTTAAGGAGCAACACAGAAGCCCCCTAAATATCACTTCCTGAACACAATGGCTCCAATTTTCACTTTCCCGGAAAACCACCATAAGCTGAGTAATTAATAATTTACTTGCCTTTTTTTGTGTGTGTGTGTGTTATTGGGGGGGGGGGGGTTACTGGGGACTGAACCACTGAGCTACACCCCCAGCCCTTTTTATTTTGAGACAAGGTCTTCACTGCCCAACAATCTCAAATTTGCAATCCTCCTGCCTCAGCCTCCTAAGACCTTAGGATTACAGACATGCACCATTGTGTTTGGCTCCATTTCCTTGCATCCCCTAAAAATACAGTTTTATCTGGGCTGGGAAAAAAGCTCAGTGGTAGAGTATTTGTCTAGCATAAACATGGCCATGGATTACATCCCCAATATTGAAAAAAAAAAAAAAGATACATATATAATATTGTATATAGTTTAATTTGAACTAAGACATTTTTAGAAGATAATTCTTTTAAAACATTTTCAAACTATAATACTATAGTTTAATTTGAATTAAACTGTATGAATTCTATTTGCTTCTTTCACTTAAGATATTGATCCTGAGATTATTCACATTTATATAGCTCATGTCTGTCACTAAGCTACATAATAATCCCCTAAATTATTACACCAAAATTTATTCACTTTGCAGCTATTTTTTTTTTTTCCAACCAAGAGTGGGGGCTGCCCGAAGGGGAAGAAAAGGAGAGGCAGAGAGCAGAGAAAGAGAGCAGAGAGGAAAGAAAGAAGAGGAAGAGGACAGAGAGCAGAGAGCACTTTGCAGCTATTTTAAATAATGCTGCTCTGTATTTTCTTTAACATGCATCTTGGTGCATATTTGCAAGAATTTCTCTAGTCTTTTTTTTTTTTAATTTTTTTTAAAGAGAGAGGGAGAGAGAGAGAGAGAGAGAGAGAGAGAGAGAGAATTTTAATATTTATTTTTTAGTTCTCGGCGGACACAACATCTTTGTTTGTATGTGGTGCTGAGGATCGAACCTGGGCCGTACGCATGCCAGGCGAGCGCGCTACTGCTTGAGCCACATCCCCAGCCCTTCTCTAGAGTCTTGCTATCTAAAATGTGGTCCTTGAACCTGTAGCTCTGACATCACCTGGGAATTTGTTAGAAATAGGCTCTTGGGCCCCAGACCTACTATACCAGAATCTACTTTTTTTGTGTGTGTACTAGGGATTGAACTCAGGGCCTTGAACATGGTAAGTATACTTTCTACCACTGAGACACACCCTAGCCCAGAGTCTACCTACATATTAGGTCTGCTATCAATTCACATGTTCGTTAATTCCACTTAAAAATGGAATTGCTGAATCACTGCTGGAACATGTTCCAATTGCTGGAAAATTTCTTATAAGAAATGTTATTTATCTCTAATTTTACTAGATACTGTAAAATGATTTCCCAAAGTAGTTGTGCTGAGTCCCCCCAGCAGTGTATGAGCCTTCCCTTGGCTCCAATCTTCCCAGGTACTAACCAGGCCAGACTCTCCTGTGCTTCCAAAATCAGAAAAAACAAGTGTATTTCAGGTGGGATGGCTGTGGACTTGGCTCCATATCTTACCAACACCTGACAATTTTTACCAGTCTGGTGAATGTAAAAAGGCAGCTCATTATTGTCTGAATTTGAATTTGCATTTCCCTAATTACTAATGAGAATGAGAAATGCCTATTTAAGGGCTGGGGATGTGGCTCAAGTGGTAGCGTGCTCGCCTGTCATGCGTGCGGCCCGGGTTCGATCCTCAGCACCACATACAAACAAAGATGTTGTGTCCGCCGAGAACTAAATAAATAAATATTTAAAAAAAAAAAAAAATGCCTATTTAAGTCTTACTCATTTTAACATATACTGATGGCTATAGATAATCTTTGTCATATAGATTACTTTTGTTTTTTACCACATTTATATAAGAGATAGATTATACTACATTTAATGAGCAATCTTTTTCCTTTTTATTTATGTTTATTTACTTTTTCTTTTTTACATTTATTTATTTATTTATATGTGGTGCTGAGGATGGAACCCAGGGCCTCACACGTGCTAGGTGAGTGCTCTACTGCTGAGCCACAACCCCAGCCCCATGTTTTTTTTTTTTTTTTTTTTTTTTTTAAAGAGAGAGAGAGAGAGAGAGAGAGGGAGAGAGAGAGAGAGAGAATTTTTTAATATTTATTTTTTAGTTCTCGGCGGACACAACATCTTTGTTTGTATGTGGTGCTGAGGATCGAACCCGGGCTGCACGCATGCCAGGCAAGCGCGCTACCGCTTGAGCCACATCCCCAGCCCCCCATGTTTATTTTTTGAGCAATCATTTTATTTATCTATTTATTAAGTACTGGGGATTGAACCCAGGAGTATCTTACTTCTGAGCTACATTCCAAACCTTTAAAAAATGATTTTTTTTTTGAGACAGGATCTTACTAAGTTGCCCAGACGGGCCTAGAACTCATGATTCTCCTAACTCAGTCTTCCAAGTAAGTGGGATTACAGGCATGTGCTACTGTGCCCAGCTGAACAATCATTTTAACACTGTATGTGTGCAAGTGTGGGTGTGGCCAGGGTAAAATCAGATTGTCATCAATGAAAAAATGGTACATATTTAGACTGTCATGTTTACAGAAACCTCTTTGTGGTACTCTACCACTAAGTCACATGCCACCCTTTTTGTTTCTTATTTTGAGACAGGTCTTGCTAAGTTATTGAGGCTAGCCTGGAACTTGCCATCCTCCTGCCTCAGTTTCCCGAGTCACTGGGATACAGGTATGTGACAGGACCACTATAAGCTATTTTTGAGAACACGATAGTTTAAAAAGATGACCATTTTAGATCCTTAGAATCAAGTTCAATACCAAAAGTTTAAAATCTTTAAGTACACACGAAATGGCTTCTCATAGGACATCTTTATTCTTATTTTTGTTCAAAATTTCTTCAGATACACCCCTCTCACTCTATATTAACTGGAGTCTCCCAGCACCTTTCCCATAGTTAAGTACTGAACTCCAGGACAGCAGGAATTGTGTTATTTCTTCTCTCTCTTCCCTATAAGTCCTTTCATCATGTGGCACACAGGACTGCACTATTCAGGCTGCTGAATGCATTTCTGACCTTCTAATTTGCTGCAACGTTCCTCCAAAGTCAAAACTTTCTGCCGATCCTCTTCCCATGAAAGAAGTTGTCGTTGATGCACAGCAACCATATCATTGAGTTCTTTATCTCGATCTTTCAATTCTCCAATGAGCACCTGTAGCTCCTTCCGTTGTTTCTCAATAGTGTAATGCTCAACTTCTGATCCAATGTTCTACACACAGAAAAGAGTTTAACATCAAAATAAAACTCAATAAATCAGCCAAAGTGTATCTCACAAATAATTATATTATTTTGCTGCCAATTCTAAATAGTTAAATTGTTTTATTCACTCTTAATAACAATGTATCAGGGCTGGGGTTGTAGCCCAGTGGCAGAGTGCTTGCCTAGCATGTGAAGTTTGCCTAGCATGTGAAGCACTGGGTTTAATAAAGGCATGGTGTCAGAGTACAACTAGAAAAAAAATTTTTTCTTAAATAACAATGTACCAAATTACTGTTTTTTAGTTTTTTGCTTTTTTCTACCAGGGATTGAACCCAGGGGCACTTAATCACTGAGCAACATCCCCAGCCCTTTTATTTATTTTCTTATTTATTTACATGCAGTCCTGAGAAATGAACCCAGCACATGCCAGTCAAGTACTCTACCACTAAGCTACAATCCCAGCCTCCCCAGCCCTTTTTTATATTTTATTTAGAGATAGGATCTCACTAAGTTGCTGAAACTGACTTTGAACTTGGTGTAAGTTTCTGGCTATGGAAATGTACAAGGCAGCATTCCTCTGGTACGCAAACTCCTAGAGAGTAACAGGCGCCCTGTTTTCCACACTTGGACTATTCTGCAATTTCTCCCTGGATCTAGTAAAATGACTAATACATGCCCAATGCCTAGCTGCTATGGTAATGTCCTTTGTGAAGAGGCTCTGTTCTAGACTCTTATCAACCTCAACCTTGATCTCAGACACTCAGCTTCTGGGAATAAAGGAACACTCTTAAATAACACCAATGTGTCACTGTGCCTAAACCTGCCCACATAATAGTAACTTTATACAATAAGCAATATGTCCTAATGATGCCAATGACCTAATGTAACCTATGGATATAAATAAAGCTGGCAGCTCAGACAAGCAGCCCCTTTTACTTTGCTCCTGTACCTTGCTTGCTTCTCTCCTTTTGCTTTTCTTTACACTTGCAATCCTGCTTCAGCCTCCTGGGCCACTGGGATTACAGGTGTGTACCATTGAGCCCAATTCCAAATTACATGTTTAAAATAAGTTCAAATCTACCATGCCCTCTACTTCTATCATTTTCTGTCATACCATACATAATTCTGAAAATGTGGGTCTATTTCTAAAACTTCCACGGCTACCATAAATAAACCCATTTCTGGTTTTTATTTTTCACCCTTTCATGTCAATCTTCTCTTTATCCCAATCAACAATGTTATCCCCCATCTTGTCCCAGCATTTTTTTTTTTTTTTGGTATGGTACTGGGGATCAAACCCAGGGCCTAACTAAGCACATGTTCTACCGCTGAGTTACAACCCCACCCCTGTCCCATCAATTTTGGAATAACCAAGTAAACAAGAAATAATTACTACTTAAATATAAATAATTCTTATTATTCCTTATTAAGGAATGGGAATTTTCATTTATAAAAAGAATTAAATCCTAAATGTTTATTACCACTAACTACATTTGCATATTCATACACACTCAATTGACCAAGGACAATTCAATATTGTATTGGTGAAAACTCAACATACCCCTTCAAAAACAAAATTTTTAAGGAAAAATTACATATACACAAAGACAATATGCAATAAACTCCCATATACCCAGTGGCTAAGTTCCATTATTATCAAAACTTTGCTACATCTGCTTCAATTTTCCTTTTTGTTATTGACCAAAAAAAAAAATTCCCTTTACATATTTCTCTATGTATCTCTGAAACTGAAATTGTGTGTGTACGGAAGGCAGGGGGTGGGAATTGAACTCAGGAGCTCTCTACCTCTGAATCATATCCCCAGTCCTTTTCTTTTTTTTATTTTGAGACAGAGTCTTCCTGAGTTGCCAAGGCTGATCTCCACCTTGTGATCCTCCTGCCTCATCCTCTTGAGTAGGTAGCATTACAGACATGTACCACAAAGCCCTGCCTCAATGAACATTTCTTAAATAACCATGATGCCATTTTCTTTTTGTTTAATTGGGTTTTTTTACTTGTAGATAGACACTATTTATTTATTTATTATATTTTGGTGCTAAGGATCAAACCCAGTGCCTCACATGTGCTAGGCAGGACTCTACCACTGAGCTACAACCCCAGCCCCCATGATGCCATTTTCATAACTCACAATAAATGTTACCTACAATAATTCCTTTTAAACTACATCATGCACATTCTAACATGTTAAAATTGTGCAGATTAAGCAACATTAGCTTTGTAAAACACTTGGCACAGTGCCTGGCAAGTAGTAAGCCCTGAACAAACATTAGCTATCATTACAAATGTAATCAACACACACACACACAAAAAAAAACAAACAAAAACAAATAATCACATTTCAAATTATGGTAGTGTTCCCATCTATGGCACATGCCTATAATCCCTGCAACTCAGGAGGCCAAGAAAGGAGGATAGCAAGTTTACAGGCCTGCCTGAGCAATTAGAGATCCTGTCTCAAAAAAAGGGGGGGCGGGGGCCCGAGTGGTGCAATTCAGTGGTAAGCCCCCCACCCCCAAAATGCACTAGAGCTCTAAAGACAGTAGGAGCTCTAGCTTAAAGACAGTAGTTTAAGCCTTCACCCAAGAGCTGAGAGCTGGATGTGGTGGAACGTGCCTGCTATAATCTCAGCAACCTGAGACTTGGAAGATAAAGATGGGACACTGAGACAGAAAGATCTCAAATTCACAGCCAGTCTGAATAAAAAAGGATGGGGATACAGCTCAATGGTAAAGTATCCCTGGGTTCAATCGCCAGTAGCAACAACAACAAAAAAGTTCACCAGAGACTCATGCACATTATTATTAGTTTCTGAAAAATAAGACATACAAGCAAGTGATAATGATGAATGAATTATAATTACTTGCTACTAATTAAACACAGAAAATGAAACTTGGAATCAAGGGACTCCAAATTACAAGACTTAAATTCACTTTTGGTTGGCCACTCATTTATTTAACAAATAATTACTGAATGCCAGGTGCTGGGAATACAACTGTGAGCATGCCCGCAAAGAAGAGTATATTCCAGTGCAGGAAAATCGGCAATAACCAACTAAGCATACAAAAAGCGCTCACCTTATATACTGGTAAGGTGCAAACCCTTGGCCAAGTTCATTTTCAAGACTCTCGGTTAAAACGGAGCCAGGCTACTGTTATTTTTGATATCAAGCTAGGCAACAGAAACACAGGTCTACTGTCATGGTTAAAAAATGAAGTCCTCAATCGGGCGCAGAGGAGCACATTTGTAATCCCAGCTACTCAAGGCTGGGGCAGGAGGTTCCAAAACTCGAGGCCAGCCTCAGCAACTTAGCAAGGGCGTGCCTCAAAATACAAAGAGCTGAGGATGGTGCTCAGTGGTAGAGGGGTTGCCAGGCATGTACGAAACCCTGGGTTCGCCCCTAGTGCTGGCGACGTCTCTGAGTCTGGGCTGAGTGACATATGTTACTAGGTTCAGGGAACCGACGCAGCGCCCCGCTTTAGCAGCAGCCTCAACTGCGGCCCGCGGTCTCCTTGTATCCAGACGCGTCCAGCAGACAGCCAGGCGGCGCCACTCACCTGGCGCCAGGCTAAGAAGGTCGCCGAAGGGATCATAGGTGTCGCCTCCGCCCGCGGAGAGTCAGTGCGGGCGCGTCACCTGGGAAAGGCCATAGGGGCGCCTGGCCAGAGCGGCGGGGGTGGCCCGGCCCCGCGCCCCCGCCAGCCCCCGCGAGCCCGCCCAAACCGCCCGCCGCGCGAGCGCGCCTACGGCGAGACAGAGGGACCGCTGGGTCTCGCGAGACTTGGGGCCTCGACGGTTCAGCTCGAGAACCGGAAGTCCAATCCGCACAACACTGGGCGTCCTAGGGACCGCGCTGTCACCTCCATAGTTCCGCATCGCCCCGGTTAGTCTGATGATGGGCGTGGCCATTATTTCCCATCTGCAGACGCCGGTGCTGGCAGGTGGTAGTTGCTGGTCGCTCTCGCCGATCAAACCGAGATCTCATAGGCTAAGATGAGGAGGAAAAGTAGCAGAGAGAACCGTGGTACTTTTTCAAGACAAGATATACCGCATTCTAGGGTTAATGTAATCTTTTTCACATGTCTCAGTCACTACTTCATCCCCCTTATACTCCTCATAAAATATTTTTGGGAACTGAATTATGAAAAGGTGCCCATCACATCTAACCCTGGTGGCCCAGGGCCCTGATGTTGGACTCTGCAAGACAGATTACTAGATAACAAAAGGGCTTCCGTTTTTGTTTGGGTTGAATGTGAATTAGCAAAACATGACTGTGGTCATAAGAGACAATCCGGAAATGGAAAAACAAAGTGAAGATTTGGGGGTAATGATTCTGCCTCCTTAATTTAGAACCAACAAGAAAGATGATTATCTTAGAATTTGTAATCAAGCACATTATGACCAGTTGTTAGAAATAGCCCTCCCTATCACCTAGTCATGGCAGAAGAGGCCTGTAAGCCCATCTACTTGAGAGGCTGAGGCAGGATTCAAGTTAGGAGGCCTGCTTGGGTGATTATAAAGAAATAGCGTTCATATGATCATAGTTGATAAGCAACCTCAAAATAAAAAAGGCTGGGAATATAGCTCAATGCTAGAGCACGTGCCCAGTATGGGTCCAGTCCCCAATACTGCAATAAAGTATCTGTAGATGATTGTGGAATAAGTCTTGGTGGTGAAGGTCAAAAGAATGTGGACTGACCCTCAGTTTTTTTTAACTGAATAACATTTAGCTCACATGCTTTTTATTTTTTGGTATTGAGGATTGAACCCAGGGTACTTAAGCACTGAGCCATGTCCTCAGCCCTTTTTTGTATTTTATTTAGAGACAGGGCCTCAATAAGTTAGTGAGGCTGGCTTTGAAGATCCTCTTTTTGAAGATCCTCATGTCTCAGCCTTCCCAACCCCTGGGATTACTGGCAGGTGCTATTGAACCCAGAAAGTTCATATGGTTTTAGACTATACCATTTTAAGTTAAGGTTGGGTATTTTTTGAAATAAAGTGTCACCGTTCACCAGACAACCACATGCCTAACAGTCTGGAAAATTATGTGTACAGAGAATAGTAAGAAATAGAGTTCACATGATTATAGTTAATAAGCAAAAATTGAAGGTGATAATGCTTTAAGTTCACCCCCTCAAATTTTCCTTAAAACCAAAACAAAATCTAAAAATAGAGTACTTTTATTAAAAATGACATAAAAGTGAAAGCTGCAAGAATTACAATGTCGGGCTGAGGTTGTGGCTCAGTGGTACATCGCTTGCCTGGCACATGTGAGGTACTGGGTTCAATCCTCAGCACCACATATACATAAATAAAATAAAGGTATTGTGTTCACCTACAATTAAAAAATATTTTTTAAAAAAAGAATTACCATGTGGCCAGACACCATGGTGCACAACTATTATCCCAACAAATCAGAAGGCTGAGGCAGGAGGATTTTAAGTTTGAGGCCAGCCTGGACAATGCAGTGAGACCCAGTCTCCAAATAAAAATTAAAAGGGCTGGGATGTGCCTCCTTGGTAGAGCACGCCTGGGCTCAGCCTCCAGTATCACACATACAAAAAAGCATCTGATTTTAGACCCATACAGTCTAACCCAAACTAAAGTCCAGCCTGATTTCCCAAGGGATGGAATTTACTAATGATCTAAAAGGTTGAATTCAGTATTTTTTGTTTTTCAGTGCTGGGATTAAAACTAGGACTTCGCACATGCTCAGCAAGAATTCTTTAAAATTGTAATTAATGAACTATCTACAGAGTGTATCTTAACAGCAGATTTACACTTCATGTAATCCATAAAAATCCAGCATCCATATTTTTTAGAAATGAATACAATACTACGTATTTACATACAAAAATACATCTAGCAGGCATGATGGCTCACACCTGTAATCTCAGCGGATTGGGAGGCTGAGACAGGAGGATCATGATTTCAAAGCCATTCTCAGCAAAAGTGAGGCACGAAGCAACTCAGTGAGACTCTGTCTCTAAATTAAAATACAAAACAGGTCTGGGAATGTTTCTCAGTGGTTGAGTGCCCTTGAATTCAATCCACAGTACCAAAAAAAAAAAAAAAAACCATAAAACTATGACTATACTTGCATTTGAAGTTGACTATTTCACCATGGCAAATCTCTTTTTTTTTTTTTTTTAATTTATTTATTTATTTTTAGTACTCGGCAGACACAACATCTTTGTTGGTATGTGGTGCTGAGGATCGAACCCGGGCCGCACGCGTGCCAGGCGAGCGCGCTACCGCTTGAGCCACATCCCCAGCCCCAGCAAATCTCTTAAACATGGTAAATAAGGCTGGTTAAAAGTTTTCATTCATTTTTGCTAAAAAAATACTAGACTATGAGAGTGAATAAAAGTCAATATTTTAGTTAGATTAAAATAGGTTACAATCTAAAGTCAAAGAAAAAGATTCACATATGTGATCCACGAAGACAAGTTTAATCCTGCATTTTCCTAGAGTAACATCCACTGGTGGCTATGTAAGGGTTGAAAGTGCATTTGCCAAGAACTGTGAACATGAAGATTCTTTACATGAAATCACGTGTTGATACAGGCACACAGAACTCATCTAGCACCAGAATACATACATAATACATGCCAAAAGGTCTTGATGGATAAATTTGCTTCACTAGGTAATCCTACTTAGTATAATTCAGTTAATGCAGAATTTCATTTTAAAATTTACATCTTTATTACACATCTTTTCTAAGACATTTTTTTTTTAAAAAATAACACCCTTTCATTAAAGATTGTATTTGCATGGCAATGAACAATGATTTTCATGGGTTCTAAATTTCTCCTCCTCTTTCTCTCCCCTCCCCCACCCCATTCTAACTTTCTTAAAGGTGTCTATAGCAATGTTTAACACAAATCGGAAGATTTCAGTTTGCAGCACCTGACTTAAAACTTATTCATATAATACATTCATTAAAATTATCAGTTTCTCTTGTGAGAAAAAGATATTTAAACTGTTATTTTCCAGACTATATTTGAACATAAGTATACATTAATTTTAATTGGTTAGCAGAATTTTACTCACATAAGGTATAGCCAGAGCAGGAACTTCCAGCAGCTTTGAATGGCCTTCCACACAAGACAACAATAATAAATGTTTAAATGGATTGAGGGTTAGCCCCTACGTAATGACCAAACATGCTCCTAAGTATTCTTGAAAAATAAAAATTTTGGATGTACACATAATATTCTAGCACATGATAATACATCACTTCTTTAACCATTTCCCAATTGTTCATTTATGTCATCTACAATTATTGATATTATGAATAATATTGTGAGGAATCCACTCATCCATAAATTTGTGCAAAACTAACCAGTCTTGCATACTATCCTAATACTTCAGGATAGTATCAAAGAAGTAGCTTACTGGATCAAATAGTGCACGTGGTTTTAAGGCTTTTAATATACTTTACCAAATAATCTCCAGAACAGCTTACTATTACTACAATAGTATATTGTTATGCCCAAAAAATGGACTTTGTTAGTAACAATGAAACAAACTCAACCATAAATCTATTATATTCTCACTCATACTGTCGCACCATCTCACCAAACAAATCAGGAGGCATTATTGGCAAGGAAGCCAAATTCAAATTAAAATAACTCAACTGTGAATCAGTAAGATAACCAACAAAAATGCTTCCCACAAAAGGTCCACAGTATTGGAGCTGGGAGTGTAGCTCAGGGGCAGAGCACTTGCCTGGCACATGCAATGCCCTGAGTTAGATCCCCAACATTGCCCCCCCAAAAAAGATTACAGTGTTTTTCTAAAATAAAAAGTTAGAAAGAGAGGAAAAAGTCAGTACCAAATGACCAAAATTTTTTATTTGACTAAATTCTGCGTCATGCATAAGCATGACAGTCTCCCCTGTTTATTAGACTTTGGCAATAAAAAAACCAAGCAGCCTTTTACAGGACAGTGAAAATGCCAAGGGTGTCTACAGTCTTACTGTAGGATAAATAGATATATATTTAAAAGGCCTCTCTCCCTTTGGCCGTATCAGCTCAGTCCAGATCATTAAATATAGACAAGTTTTTCAAAATCACTTCTTTACTTCTCCAAGGTCTTCAATGCTGTCATCATCCACCTATAATACACAAATATTTGTATTCCATGAGCTGTGAATTCAAATAAGGAAAAGGTGAAACAACTTGCTTTAAACAACTTATATCTATGGGTATATGTGTTCCATGAACTTACCTCTGGCCATTTTTCCTGAATGACATCAATTATGTCATCTGTAAAGTCCCCCTGAATGATGATTTCATCTTCCCCTGTTACTGAGGCACCGCAGGAGAATTTTTGAGCAAAAAATCTTTGTGCTTCTTTAAGATCAATTTCTGTTGGTTTAAAAGGGGAGGGGGGGGGGCAAGATTATAACTGAAATTGTGAATCAAAGATATTTTTCCATTTTGATATTTAATCTGCATTTTAAATTCATGAAACAGGTGTTAAAGTATTTCATATTACTTTCAGAATAGTAATTAAAATAGGCAGGGCTCTTAATTCAGCATCCTTTTTAAGGTCAAATAAAGGTGTAATACATAAAAACAGCATCATTCATACTATCCCTAGCTCATACAGTAAGACCAAAATGAATCCAGGAACACATTACTTCTAAGTATTACATACACACTTTTAAGTAGGAATGAAGTTCTTCTGTTTAAGCTCCCTTACAAGAGAAATATTTACAGTGGAGAAACAATCCTTAATATTTAAAATGCAAATAATCCAGTGATTCTTTCTCAATTGTCTGTTGTTATTTGAAGAAACCTTGCCTTATACTTTCATCCCAAACTCAAGGTCCCCAGGAATTGAAGGGCTCTGAAACAGGATGCTCTTCTATCCACCTTCATTCACCCCTACTGTCATTCCCAGAGGATGTGGGCCATTATACAACTCTCTGCCACAAAGTCACCCAGCCCTCCTCCTCGTCCTACATAAATGTACCTATACAGGAATTCCAGAAAGGAAAAGACTGTATTACTGTCCTCTAAAAACGTTTTTAAAGGGGCTGGGGTTGTGGCTCAGCGGTAGAGCACTCGCCTCGTACATGCAAGGCCCTAGGTTCGATCCTCAGCGCCACATGAAAATAAATAAATACAAGTAAAAAAAAAAAAGTTTTAAATTCCTCCAAATTATGATTTTTAAGCTAATTAAAAATGTAAAACCCAATTTTATACCTTCTTAGCAAATATAGACCTGTGAAGTTCTATGATATCAGATAAAAAGAAAGAGCAAGAGAGAATATACACAATTTAAATACACACAATTTAAACATACTGTGATAAAAAATAAACTTAAGCCTGAACTCACCAAAAGTTGCAAGGCCACATACTCTTGTCACATATTTCTTCTTTGCTCTGGGAATTTTAGCTATAGTAACCTTTTGTGGTACAGTCTTCTTTTTCTGTTTTATTTGACCCCTTCCACCTGTATTTATTAAGAAGAGCTTGCATAAATTATTTTGTGTTGTTGTTTTTTAAACATTATTACAGAATATTAAGCCTTTCTTTTTTTTTTTTGGGTACCAGTGATTGAATTCAGAGTGCTTAACCACTAAGTCACATCCCCAGCCCTTTTATGTTTTTTATGAGATAGGGTCTTACAAGTTGCAGAGGAGTCCGATCTTAAACTCATGATCCTTGTGTCTCAGCCTCTGAGGCACAGGGATTACAGGTGTGCAATGCCATGCCTGGCAAATGTGTTCATTTTTTAAAGGCTTAAGTTCTTTTTTCTTTTTTTGAACCAGGGATTGAACCCGGGGTGCTGAATCACAGAGCCATATCCCTAGTCCCCCGCCCCTTTTTTTAGCTGTATATTTACACAATACTTTCATTTATTTATTTCTCCCACATAATGCTGAGTATCAAACCCAATGCCCCACACATGCCAGGAAAGCACTCCACCACTAAGTCACAACCCAGATCCCCATTTTTATATTTTATTTATTTTTTTTTAATTTTAATATTTATTTTTTTTTTTTAGTTTTCGGCAGACACAATATCTTTGTTTGTATGTGGTGCTGAGGATCGAACCCGGGCTGCACGCATGCCAGGCAAGCGCACTACCGCTTGAGCCACATCCCCAGCCCCATTTTTATATTTTATTAGAGACAGGGTCTTGCTGAGTTGCTTATAGCCTCGCTAAGTTGCTGAGCCTAGGTTTGAACTTGCGATCCTCCTGCCTCAGCCTCCTGAGTCGCTGGGATTACAAGCCTGTGCCACTGTGCCCAGCTAAATTCCTTTTCTCTATATCACACCAGGTGCAGTGGTTCATACCTGTAATCCCAGTTCAAGGTCAGCCTCTGCAATTTAGTAAGACACTAACTCAAAATAAAAATAAAAAGTGCTCAGTACCAGAGAGAAAAAAAAATCTCATGTATGTATTCACTCAATAAACATTTATTAAGTACCTACCATGTGCCAAGCACTAAACATAATTTCTACCCTCCATGTTAAATAAATTACAGTAACCTGGTATACACTATAATAGGATCCTTAAATAAGGCACTACCATCCATACTTGGCAGAGGAATGACTTAATTTGCTTCCAGAAGACAGAAAAGGTTTCCTAGAGTGACACATAAAATAGGTCTTGAGGAAAAAGGAAGCATTTAGGTGAAGGGAAAATGGCTGGAGAAGGAGAAAAAAAAAAAATTCTAAGATGGGCATGGTGGTCACACCCATAATTCAGTACTTAGAGGCTGAAGCAGAAGGAGAGCAAGTTTCCAGCTAGCCTTAGCAATTAGAGAAACCCTGTCTTAAAAAAAAAAAAAAAAGTACGAAGAATGTAGCTAGCAGTAAAGTACCCTTGTGTTCAATCCCCAGTACCAAAAAGAAAAAAAAAAAAAGACATTCTAGGAACTGCACTGGTCTTAACTGAAGGATGCTTATGGATATGTAGTAAATGAAGCCAAAAGAGGAAAAGATTATACACCAGACATTAACAGACTAGAACATTAAACTCTAGTGTTTGACTTTACATTGTGGAAGAAGAGAAGTCATTGAAAGACTGGGTATGGTGGCTCACACCTATAATCCCAATTTCTTGGAAGGCTAAGTCAAGAGGACCACAAGTTTGAGGCCAGCCTCAGCAACTGAGACAGCATATATGCATATTATCTCTGGTCAAATTTACTAATAAAGCCCAAATCATATCACATTCAAGCATGACCCTGAAAATATAATTTTGTGATCCTCTATATGACACATATATGGAATTAAATTATAACTGGTAGATGTTTCTCACTTTGGGAACCCTAATTCCTTTTATGTTCTATCACAGGGAAGGTATGTTTATTCAAATCAAAACATGGATTTGGGTCTTACCTCTCTTTTGTTTTTTCTTCTCCTCTTCTTCTCCTACTGTTCCTTGACCTTCATTAATTCCAGCTTCCTGTTTGGGTGAGTTTTCTAGATATAAAATGAAATCCAAAAGCATTAATATCATTTCATACTGATAAAAAAAGAAATTACCTTTGAGTAACTTTCATATGCAAATAAGGCATTTTACCAACAATTGAGTATGACATTCCTAAAGCAAATGATTATATGGCTTTATTTCTATACAAGCCTTAATTCTAAAGTCATTATGTTATGGTTTGGATAAGTGTACCCAGGGGCCCTCGTGTTAAAGGTTTAGCCCCCATGGTGGTGCTATTGGGAAGTGGAGGAACTCCAACAAGGTGGGGCCTAGCAGTAAGTCCTCGGGTCTCTGGGGGAGTGCCTTTGAAGAAAACAGTGGGTCCCCATCCCCTTCCTCACTACCAGGCCATGAGGTAAGTAGTTCTGCTCTACCATAAACTTCCCCATGATGTCAAGCCTCATCTTAGACCCAAAGCAATAGGGCCCCCAATTGTAAAATGAAACCTCTAAAACTGAACCTGAATAAACCTTTTCCCTTCATAAGTTGATTTTTTCAAGCATTTGTTATAGTGATGGAAACCTAATTAACAGTAAGTAATGCTAATAGAAAAAGTAGTCTTGGAATTATGGAAATAACTGGAAAATCAAGCAGCACAGTGGGACATGGAGTAGGCCTGTTCCTAGCCCAGGCTTTCCCTTGTTCTTGCCACTACCTTCATTTTTAACCATCTTTTTTTTTTTTTTTGGTAGTTGTAGATGGACAGAAGACCTTTATTTTTTTACTTTTATGTGGTGCTAAGTATCAAACACAGTGCCTTACACATGCTAGGCAACTGCTCTCCCACTGAGCTACAGCCCCAGCCACAAAGCTCAATATTTTTGGTACTTGGGATTGAACTCAGGGCACTCAACCACTGAGTCATATCCCTAGCCCTATTTTGGATTTTATTTAGAAATAGGATCTCACTGAGTTGCTTAGCGCCTCACTTTTGCTGAGGCTGATTTTGATTCTCCGGTCAAAGCCTTGCAAGCTTACAGGCATGCGTATACTCCTCTGAGCAACAAAACTCAATCTTCTGTTTACTGCTTTACCCTTGGAACTTAAAACAATGTGTAGCAGCATATAGTATGCTCAAATTAATGTGAACATTTGCCCTAAATCATTTAATTTTTTTCTATCAGTTGATACAGATCTATCCTGCTTCTGAATAGAAACAGTTTTAAACAGATTAATGAAATTCTGTAATATCCTATTAAAGAAGGACTTTCACATTTAATACCATATATACATCTGTTTCAAATATATAAGTTAGAGAAAAGAAAAAAAATTTCATACCTACAGTGAGTTTTGCAAACTCATTTGGAAAATTCTTCTCTAACCACTGCCTACATTTAGCAACATCAGGCATATATTCACAGTACTGGGAGGGAAAAATAAAAGAACAAATTGAGTCACAACAAAACATTTTTAAACAATCTATATATTTTAATTAAAAAGTATTGTCTATTCTTGCTATATAAACAATGATTAACTACTTTCACCAGACTTCTTATCCATAGGAAATCTGTATTCAAATAGGAAATGCCCCATAAGAAACTAGAAATAAGAAAGGATTAGGTACCACCTCACTGTAGCTATTTATTTTTTCTTCATCCAAACAATAAGTCCAATGAACAACAAGGGCAATGAACAAAAACTATCTTGCTTTGGGTACACAGGCGCCTCATTATTTTTCTGACTTACCCATAAAACCTGTCTCAGAAAGTCTTATAAGACTATGCCTCCATTGACCTGAGTCTTTTTTTTTCTTGACATTAAGACTTTTATATTGCTTTTTCTTTCTTCTCCTCAGACATGATAGTTTTGGCTTTAGGATTACTCTTGCTTTATCAGCTGACTATTCATGAGTTCCATGCAAAAATCCAAAATGTATATATAGGTAAGTGCAAAAAAAGTACACATAATAGCTGAGCACAGTGACACGCACCTGTAGTCCCAGCTACTCAGGAGGCTGAGGCAAGAGGATCACTTGAGCCCAGGAGTTCAAGACCAGCCTGGGCAACACAGCAAGACCCCATCTCAAAATAACAAAAAACAAAAACAAAAGAAAGAAAGGAAAAAAAAAAAAAAAAAGAGTACACGTATAACTCAAGGTCTAAAGGAAAGAATTTATAAACAGGCATGATGGCACACACTCTGTAATCCCAGCTACTCAGAGGCTGAGGGCAGGAGAATCAAAGTTTAAGGCCAGCTGGGCAACTTAGAGCGACCCTGTCTCAAAAAATAAAAAGGGCTGGGGATGTGGTTCATTGGCTAGTGCTATAATGCTTGCCTAACATGCACAAGGCCTTGGGTATAAACTTTCAGTTGCCCTTCCTCCCAAGAAAGTTATAAGACTTTAAGAGT
Source organism: Marmota monax (assembly GCF_021218885.2). NCBI lineage: Eukaryota > Metazoa > Chordata > Mammalia > Rodentia > Sciuridae > Marmota > Marmota monax. The sequence continues at coordinate 1,811,502 of NW_026692583.1, forward strand.
ATTCTACACCAAAGACCTATACAAAAGGTTGAAACTCATCTATCAAATGATAGGAAATAAAAAATAAGAAAGTTCTGTGTTAGCTCTAAATTCAAAAGTAACCTCAAATGCAGAAGTTAAAAGAGAAAATAATTTTAAATGGACTTACCTCTGTTGGTAATGAACAGACTGGAGAAATGTAGAGGAAAAAAAAATAAAATGTTAAATATATGAATACACACAGGACTCATCATTACTTTTATATTTGACAAATGCTTCATTTCTAATTTTTCTGTACCATTTTCAGATGTTTTTTCAAGGCTATTTTTGCAGAAAAAGGCACATGATTATTTGAGATGACACTATCTTGATCTTTTGATCTAAGAAGATGTCAGTTCATGGAACACGGAGCCTCTAGTACATTAAAGCTCATCTGTTAGAATGTTTGTCTTCAGTTAAGCTGCGAGCTTCAAAAGGCCTGGCACAGAGCAGAAGCTTAAAGCATGTTTTATAAAAGAATCCAAACTGCTCTCTAAATCCCTGCTCAGACTTTAGCAGAGCTGAAACCAGTCTAATTTGCACCCTTCTTTTTGGGAAGGAGGGGGTAGGGAAAAGGAGCAAAAAGAAACACACATTTACTTTTATTTTTCTCTTTAATCAAGTACTCTATATAAAGATTTTTTACTCTTCTCTAAGTACTCCAAGAATACTAAATATCTGCCAGATGTACAGTTTTAATAAGTGATTTCTCCCCCTCCTTTGTCCTCAAACCTGATTATCCTGTTGATTCCACTGCCATCAAAATCTCTCTCCTTAACCTCCTCTAATTTATGCTGCTTTTTTTAAAAAAAAAAAAAAAAAAAAAGATAAGGTCTCACTTAATTGCCCAAACTGGTCTGAACTCCTGAGCTCAAACATCCTGCCTCAGCCTCTGACTACCCGGAGCTACAGTTGTATACCACCACACCTGGCTCTGCTACTCATTTAAACCCTAATTAATTTTATCTAAAGTCTTATTATAGTCTGGCAATAAGTTTTACACACCCCCCCCCAACTTTTATTCTGATGCTGAATTCATCTTCACATAAATTCTCTGCTCACAAACTTCCAGTAACTTACCATCATCTACAAATGAAGTCCCCCACAATCCGGCCACTCCTCTTCACAAATCCCACATTATAACAAAACCAGAGCACTTGCAACCTGCTCTATACTCTCCATCTTTTTTTCACCTCTCTTCTGTTATTCCCTTGCCTGGTAGGGCTTATTCTTCTGCCCTCTGTGCCTGCCTGAATGCTCCCTTCCCTTCAAATTCCCACTCAATGAGTTACTTCTATGAATTCTTCCTGATTCCACACAACTGGAAGACAGCTCTCCTTTCCTCACTGCCACTGTGGCTAATTGTCCCAAACCTTTTATTTCTTCTCTCTGCTGCCTATCTCACCTGTATCCTTCTTTCAATACTCACGAACACCTACCTGGTATAAGTTATGTGTAGATGAAGGACAGGGCTCCTGCCAATTTACAATCCTTCCTGGAACTTTGTCCAGAACCATCAGAGGTATTTGATAAATACTTTACAGTCTTTTTAAATTGTTGATTAATATGGACCTATTAAAAATGCAAGCTATAGGCTGGGGTTGTGGCTCAGAGGTAGAGTTCTCACCTAGCATGCATGAGACACTGGGTTCGATCCTCAGCACCACATAAAGTCAAATAAAGATATTGTGTCCACCTATAACTAAAAAGTGAATATTAAAAAAAAATGCAACCTACAAGAAGGGCCTACTGGTGGCGCACGCCTGTAACTCCCAGCAGCTCAGGAGGCTAAGGCAAGAGGATCATGAGTTCAAAGCCAGCCTCAGCAACTTAGTGAGGCCCTAAGCAACTCAGCAAAACCCTGTCTCTAAATAAAATATTAAGAAGGGCTGGGGATGTGGCTCAGTGGTTAAGTGCCTCTGGGTTCAGTCCTCAGTACCCACACCCCAAAAATGCAAGCTACATCTTTTATCTTATTTGTTTTACACAGGGTCCCCCTAAACTGATGAGGCTGGCCTCAAACTTGTGATTCTCTTGCCTCAGACTCCTGGAGTTTCTGGGATTACAGACATGCGCCACCATGCCTGGCAATGCCACCATTTTTATAAGTGATAATGTTGGACTCTAAAAGTATAGCCTACACTTATCTCCAATACTTCTGGACAGTATTCATTAGGTACAAATGCACCTTTCAATAGCTTCCACCTGGTAGTCCTAGTTTATTGACTCCTAGTTTATTGAGGTCACTGGAAAACAGATCTTATCCTTGAATCACAGAGGTTTAAAATTTAAAATGTTGTTACATAGGTAACCACCATGTAAGAATATGACAGGAACCTAAATTCTCTGCATCCTGTTAAAATAAATGTACCTGTTTTTCTTACATCTTTAGTTATGCTTCATAACTACAGAAAAATGAAACATAGTCTCCAGAAGCTGACATCTTCACTGAGGTAAACCTCTAGCAAATGAACAATCTCTCTATGTGGCGAAATCCACACAGCTCACCTTAGTCACAGAAATGATCCTCTGACTTTTTTTTTTTAAGTTATAGATGGACACAGTATCTTTATTTTATTTATTTATTTTTATGTGGTGCTAAGGATCGAACCCAGAGCCCCATACATGCTAGGCAAGCACTCTGCCACTGAGCCACAATCCTAGGCCCCTGACTTCTTTTCTTAGAAAAGCTCACACACTCTCCACCTTCTCTGTGGCATATAGTTCCTGATTTTTCTTTTAATTCTCTGCTGTCAATTTTGATATCCTGGATTCTTCCATTGGGAGAAATTAAAATTCATATTAGAATAATGAACCAAATATCCACCTCTAAACCTAATCAACTTCACCACTTTCAGGGAATTTATCAGTGAATCTGCAACCTACCCAGCCCTGGTTTTTTTGTTTGTTTTGTTTTTGGTGGGTGGTAGGAGGTGCTAGGGACTAAATCCAGAGGGACTTTATCACTGAAACACATCTCCAGGCCTTTTTATTTTGAGATAGGATCTTGCTAAGTTGCCAAGACTCTCACTAAATTACCAGTATTGGCCCCAAACTTGTGACCCTTTGCCTCAACCTCCTCCGTCACTAGGATTATAGGCATGAGCCATCATGCCCGGCTCTTTTCCCCTTCTCACTATTAAACATTTCATCTTTTCTTTCTTTTTTGTTTTCTATTTTTTTTTTTTTCAGTGTTGGGGATCAAGCCCAAGGCCTCAAGCATTCCAGGCAAGAGCTAGCTCTACTACTGTGCTACATTCCCAGCCCTCATCTTTTCTGTAATTAATTCTCTTTCATTTTATATTGTTTCCACTATAATCATTACGCTCATTTACCTCACACCTACATTTCCAAAACTGGCCTTTCAACCTGTAGATTCTCCCTCATCCACATAATGTAGCATATTAACCTTCTCATCAATTTATTTTCCTGTTCAAGAAATCATCAGTTCCCCATAAATGATGGAGACTATAGTAACTCAACTTATCTGATTTTGAGGAATAATAACATTTACTGAGTACTCACCAAGTGCCAAAATAATACATTGTTATGCAATATTATTTTTTATGTATTATTTTAGTTGTAGGTGGACACATTACATTTATTTATTTATTTATCTGTTTATTTATTTATTTATTTATTTATTTTTAATGTGGTGCTGAGGATCTAACCCAGTGCCTCGCATGTGCTAGGCGAGCGCTATACCACTGAGTCACAACTCCAGCCCAATGCAACGTATTTTTTTTTTTTAGTTTTTTGTAGTTATAGATGGACAGAATGCCTTTATTTTATTTGTTTATGTTTATGTGGTGCTAAGGATAGAACCCAATGCCTCACACATGCTGAGCTACATCTCCAGCCTACAATGTATTTTTTAATTTATCCCTTCCAACAGCTCTCTGAAGGAGGCTCTGCTGTTACCTCCATTTTATGAATGAGGGAACTGGCCAAGATCACAGTCAGAAAAAGACTGCACCAGGATGTAAACTCAGATAGGGGCTGGGAATGTAGCTCAAAGCAGAGAGTAGTTGCCTAGCATGCAAGACTTGGGCTCAGGCTGGTGTTGTGGCTCAGCGGTAGAGCGCTCACCTAGGACGTGCGAGGCCCTGGGTTCGATCCTTAGCACCACTTAAAAAAAAAAAAAAATGAGTAAAATAAAGGTATTGTGTCCAAAACTACAACTAAAAAAAGGGGGGGGCTGAAAGAAAGAAATATAGTCTCCAGAGGCTGACATTCTCACTGAGGTAAACCTCTAGCAAATGAACAAAAGAAAGAAAGAAAGAAACAAACAAACAAACATAGTCTCCAGAGGCTGACATCTTCACTGAGGTGGAGGGAGGGAGGGAGGGAGGGAGGGAGGGAGGGAGGAAGGAACCCATCCAACGTAGCCTGGTTTCCTACTTTAATCCAAATCATTATTCTGCTCCAATCAGCTCTTTCACCTCCCTCTCCCCTGAATATACCATATTAAATTTTACCCCATTTGGGCTGGGGTTGTGGCTCAGTGGTGGAGTACTTGCCTAGCACATGTGAGGCCCTGGGTTCCATCTTTCAGTACCACATTGAAAAAAAAAAAAAAAATAGCCAGGCATGATGGCACATGCCTGTTATCCCAGCAGCTTGGAAGCTGGGGTAGAAGGACCTCAGGTTCAAAGCCAGACTCAGCAAGGGTAAGGCACTAAGCAACCCAGTGAGACCTTGTCTCTAAATAAAATATAAAATAGGGCTGGGAATGTGGCTCAGTGACTGAGTGCCCTTGAATTCAATCTCTGGTACCCAAAAACAAAAAATGAAGAAATAAAATAAAGGTATTGTATCCATCTGCAACTAAAAAAAATTATTATTATTATTTTTTTTTTTTACTTTTTTACCACTTTTGTTTTTTTTGCAGTACTAGGGATTGAACCCAGAGCTTACATACATGCTAGGCAAGTACTCTACCACTGAACTACATGCCCAGCCCACAATCATACTGTACTTAAGAATACCTTCACCTTTCCATGTAAGTTCTACTTATCAGCTAAGGTTTAATACAAATCCTAGTTCCTTAAAAACTTCCCTACTTGCCTCTGAACAAGATCCCTCCCTCTCCTAAACTCCTAATTCATATTTTTTACAAGTCAATACCATTTAATTCAGCATTTAATATTCCCTAAGTACTTTCACAACCATACATAAACCCTTTTCCTCATTCTAATATTGTATTGTAATATCAACACAAAGTAGAGAGGGAAATGAAAATAAACCTTTGTCCAAAATGTTAGGGAGTTTCAACAACACAAATTATCAGTGGGGAAGACTGAGTATTTAGTGTAGTTCTTCAAAAGACACATTAGAAGTGACATAAGCAATTTAATAGTATGGGTTTCATATCCTGTATATCAACGAATTCTAATTTTTTAATCTTATTTATCTTCTCAATCTAATCACTATCTTTTTTCTTTCTTAGGTCTAAAATAATACTGCATTTTATAAAGCTTTAGGTTTGATTAACTACAAAGCAAAGAACAACATTTCTTTTGTTTTGTTTTGGCACTGGGGATTGAACAACTGAGCCACATCTTCAGCCTTTTGAGACAGAGTTGCCCAAGCTTGTCTCAAACTTTTGACCCTTCTGCCTCAGCCTCCTGAGTAGCTGGGATTACAGATGTGTGCCACCTCAGCCTCCTGAGTAGCTGGGATTATAGATGTGTACCACCACACTCAGTTACAACAATTTTTAACTACATCTGACAAATAAGGATAAAGAAAATACTGAACTAATATACTTTTCTAATACTAATAATCATCAGCAGCATTAGTAAACTAAGATCTTGTACTACTGGTTGTGGTAAAAGGTGCTTTATATGAATCATCTGACTTAAAATGTAATCTTCCTCCTCATTTTATAGATCTTAGAAACAGAGCTCTAAAACTTACAGAAATCAATTAATTTGCTCAGGGACACATACCTGGTAAGTGCTAGAATCAGAATGTAAACCCTAATTCATGACTATACCCTAATTCAAAGAATATAAATACATGAGAAAAATATCATAACAAAACTCAATCAGCCCTACAAAAAGTTCCCAAACCTACTCTCTTGCTGAGGTACTCTACGTTAATTTTATTATGAAAGCCATTTAATGACTCAAATGACATCACTTCTCCTTCCACATTACTTAAATTCTGAATGAGGTCTCGATTACTCTCACAGAATGTAAAGTCCATAAGAACAAGGAACCTTTCTAATTTATTCATTACTCAGTCCCCAGTACCTAAAACACTACAAAGCACCTAGTGGGTCCTCAATATTTTCTAAAAAACAGTATTTACTTCTTCCCTTACTGTTTTTTTTTTTTCTTCCTTTCCTCCTCCCCACCCCACAGGGCCAGGGTGTCAGGGTAACCTGGGATTAAACCCAAAGGCACTCAACCATTCCCAGTCTGTTTTTATTTTGCATTTTGGTACAGAGTCTCGCTAATTTGTGTAGGTCCTCACTAAATTGCTGAGACTGGCTTTGAACTTGAGATCCTCCTGTCTCAGCCTCCCAAACTGCTGGGATTACAAGTGTTTGCCACAACACCTGGCCTCTTTACTGTTCCGTATCTTGAAATTTTTCTTAAATTTCCTATGACACTAATAAAATAGAGCATTTACAATTCACAAATATTTCTATATGGAAAATACTCAAATCTAATACATACATTATTATTCAAAGCAAGAAGACTTTCACTAATTATCCTATTATCTATCATTCCATTTAGCCTCCTCTAGTCCTTAATTGACACCTCCCTATACTATAAGATATACTAATTCAAAGATGCTCAGTTCACACACATGCATCAACTTTTCCTTGCATAGATGTTCACTTCATCTATGATGCCCTTCCTGACTTCCTCTGCCATTCTTCACCATCCTTTAAGACTTGGTATGTTCCAAATGGTCCCCTTTAATAGCCAGAATAGCAACTAGCATAAAACATCAGGCTAAATAACCTATTTGCATATTTCTATTCCAACTGACTGTAAGCTTCTCCAGGACAAGAAACAAGTCACAAATCACTCCTCACCAGGCCCCCTCCCCAATTCAGGATTCATTAAATGACAAAGACAGCACACAAAAACTTAACAAGTTCAAATATGAATCTACCAAGGAATAAAAATACAGCAAGTAAAACCCATTTTCTGCATTCCAACACTTGCCTCCACAGTAAAGGACTCGAAGTGGGTAATCAGCGTCTAACTTGGCACTATTCCTTGGATCTCCTTTGCCATCAGCCCCACTGGATTCAGAAATGTCAGTAGCCATTTCACAAACCTGTAAGCAAGGAAAATAACACATTATTTTGAACCAAGACCCCAGAGAAGCAGTATGGGAACGCCTCCTCCTCCTCCTCCTCCTCCATGTCCCCTCATCCCAAAGCTGTTTCAGTGCTGTTAAGTGAGGGACACAAGCTGTATTATTCATAAAATATAAACAATTTCAGGCTCATTCATACTGTCCACAGGTCTATAGTGAAGTAGGTAGCGAATGGACCATGAAAGATGGGGAAGAGGGGACGCTAGAGAAAAAGAAGCAATTGAGGGGGGAAGGATGGGGTGTATGACCTCAATAGAGACCGAGCAAAAGGTCTGAGGGGGACCCGGGAGGCATGCAAACTGCAGTCAGAATTAGACTACAAAGCAGTTGAATGGAGAGAGGCTGGAAAAACCTAGGAAGAGGAGGTGGGTCACCAGGTGTCCAAAGGCAGGTTGTGGGAGCAGCGAGATGCCAAGGGAGGAGCAGCGATCAGGAAAGGAGATGGGAGGAGGCGGGATGGCCAGAGCCTGAGGAGAGTGCGGAAAATGGGAGAAGAACAAGGAAGGGGCAGCCTGCAAAAGGACTGAGGGCGCAAGGGCGAGCAGGTCTCAGGCGAACGGGCGATCTTGAGGACAGCAGAAGAACCCATGTGGGCGTGGGTGGAGACGCACGGCCCGGCCCGGCCCCCTTCCTCCAGGTAGCACCTCAGCTTCCCCCACACTCACTACCAGCGCTGGGATGTCGAAGAAGTGGAGGAGTCGTTACCCAGGAGGTCGCACAGCGCTCGCCGCCGCCGCTCCCGCAGCTCCCGCCGGCTGAAGCGATACATGCAACTCCTCTTTCCTAGCCAGGGCCTCCAGAGAGCCCTTCTACCAGACACGCTCCCGCGAGACAATAAGCCTTTATTTATCGCGAGACTCAAGGCCGCGGCTGAGCAGATGTCGCGAGAAGCCTAAATGGGGGCGGAGTGAAAGTGGGGCGGGGGCGCATGCGCCTTCCGTCCCGGGGTGGGGCCACGAGGCCGAGCCGCGGAGGGCCAGTAGGCGGTGCTCGCTACCGGTCGGAGAGGAGGGGTCGTCTGAGGTTCGCGAGCTGAACCGGCGCGGACGGGACAAGCAGACACGCGCGCCTGAGTCAGAAATGACTCCCTATCAATAAGCCTGGGCAAGCATTGCCCCCGTGTCTGGGGTACATCCTAGAGTCCTGACTAACCTCCAGCTATTGAATCAGTCACTCCTCTGCGGGGAGTCTGCAGCTGGCTAAGGCGTTTGGTTTCGTCTCAACACAAAACCCTAAATTGGAAGAATTGTTCTTGGAAAAAAAAACAATATCCGTTCTGTTTAAATGTTGTCATCTCTTACTACCTAACCACGCCATTTTCCTCACTGTCCACTGTTTACTATCCTTATAGGTGTTCCAAATTGGAATTGCTCTGTCCATCCCAGCCTTTCTCTCCGAAGGCTGAATCCTGCTAGACACAACCACAAGCTTTTCTTCCATTGATTTTATTTTGGGAAAATGCCCTTATGTGCATAATCAGCGTGAGTTCCATTCGTGAAATCCCATTCAGAGCTTTCAGAGACTTGAGGGTTAGGGGATAAGAATAAGAAGTGCTTTATAGGTAGGGAAGGGGTTCTTTTCTATTTTGCTTCATCCTCCACACCCACCCACCTCCTTCCCCTCTTTCATTCACAGTCGCTTCTGCCACCCTTGAAAGTTCTCTTTACAACTTACTTTTCATGTGAACTTAAGCATCTGGAACAATCTTTTCCACCAGAGATTCATCCAGCATGGCCTCCGTCCTGCTAATATTTTTTTAAATTTTTTTTTTAGTTGTCAATGGACCTTTATTTTACTTATTTATATGCAGTGCTGAGAATCGAACCCAGTGCCTCACACATGCTAGGCAAGCGCTCTGCCACTGAGCCCCGGCCCAGCCCCTTCTAATTTTTTTTTTTTAAAGTTCCATCACAAGAGAATTGATCTAAATTAAGCTAGTGAAAGAAGAAAATGTCTCATGCCCACCAAAACATGTTTGATTCCAACAATTATAGTTCCCTCTATTGACATCCACCTCCCACTGTATATACATACATATTTGGGGATACAGAATGTAGGTGGATTCATGCCACAATTTTTTTTTAGGTTCCTACTAAGCACCAAGCACTATGCTAGGCACTGTGGATATTTATATGAACAGAAGAGATAAAATCACTCTGTAGGGCTGGGTTGTGGCTCAGTGATAGAACGCTTGCCAAGCATGTGTGAGGCTCTGGGTTTGATTCTCAGCACCACATATAAATAAATAAAAGTCCATTGACAACTAAAAAAAAATTCTTTTTTACTTACTCAGTAAATTTAATGGCCTCAGACATGTTAGCTGATTTAATCCTTACAAAAACCCTGTGAAGTAATAGATATTCTTTTATTTATTTATTTTTACTTTTTTTTTTAGTTGTGGTTAGACACAGTATCTTTTATTTATGTTTATGTGGTGCTGAGATTGAACCCAGTATCTCAACACATGCGAGGAGGGCACTCTACCACTGAGCTACAGCCCCAGCCCTGAAGTAGATATTCTTGTCTCTAACTTCCAAATGCTGAAATGAAAGCTTGAAGGTGGAAATATAAATTAAATTCACCTATGCTTAAGATCACACAGCAGGGGCTGGGGATGTGGCTCAAGCAGTAGCGCGGTCCCCTGGCATGCGTGCGGCCCGGTTCGATCCTCAGCACCACATACAAATAAAGATGTTGTGTCCGCCGAAAACTAAAAAATAAATATTAAAAAAAAAAGGATTAACATTCAGTCTAAAAGACAGTCAATACAAAAAAAAAAAAAAAAAAGATCACACAGCAGGGAGCTTAGGATCACACAGCAGGGCTGGGGTGCAGCTCAGTGGTAGAGAACTTGCCTAGTATGTGCAAGACCCCTAGTTTCAATCCCCAGTAGCACAAAAAGATAAAAATCACACGCAAATAGTATGTTATTGATTTTTTTAAATATTTATTTTGTAGTTTTCAGTGGACACAACATCGTTATTTTATTTTTATGTGGTGCTGAGGATCGAACCCAGCACCCCGCGCATGCCAGGCCGGCACGTTACCGCTTGAGCCACATCCCCAGCCCCTGTTATTGATCTTAAGATACACATTTTTCACATTTCATGATTTTTTTGATCATCACTTTATTTTTTATTCAAATTAAAATTGTGTAAGGTATATAGAAACAAAATTGTGCATACTAACTGGGTAGCATGTGACATTTCAATATATATAGCATTGTGTGATATGTAAATCAGGTTAAACATATCTACCTCAAACATTTATCATTTCTTTATAGTGATGACATTCAAAATCCTTTCTTCTAGCTTTTTGAAATACAGTACATCATTGTTATCTGTAGTTACCCTACTGAGACTACTGTGCAATAGCATACCAAAATGTCTTATTCCTGTTACTTAGTACCCATTAATCAACCTTTCCCATTGCCCCCATTTCAACATTTCAAGATGCATTACAATGCAGTCTTTTTGTGTATATGGGGTGGGGGGGCTGCTGTTGGAGATCAAACCCAGGGCCTCACACATGTGAGGCAAGTGCTCTACCACTGAACTACATCCCCAACCCTGCAATGCAGTCTTTTTTCTTTCTTTCTTTCTTTTTTCTTTTTTAGTTGTAAATGTACACAATTCATTTCTTCCTTCCTTCCTTCCTTCCTTCCTTCCTTCCTTCCTTTCTTTCTTCCTTTCTTTCTTCTGAAAATTGAACTCAGTGCCTCACAAGTGCTAGGCAAGCGCTCTACCACTGAGCCACCACCCCAGTCCTGCAATGCAGTATTAATTAGCATTGTGCCAATTTAGTTGGCAGCGTTTTTCTTTCATACTGGTACATAATATAATGGTGCATGCTCCAATCAAGGGCATCTTAGATGTGATGAAATTTGAAGAGGTGACCAGTCCTGCATAACAGACCCATATCTTTAGTTTCATTCCTCACCCTTTTCCTGCTCTACTTTGTACAGAATCAGGTGCTGACCCTGTAGGCTATTCTCCCAGACCTCCTTCTTTCTTAGCATCTGGCCAGGTTCAGTCACTGGGAGACAGTAATGGGAGCCAGTCCCCTTCCCATCCATCCTACCCACCCCCTTGAATAGTATCTCCATTCTCTCTTTGCATCCTTAGGGAATTAGCCTCTGGGCTTTTGCATAGCACTCTCTCTGGATCTAGTCTCTAGCCTATGGGTGATGATGGAAATCTCTACCTCAGCATTGTGTTATTTTATAATTTTGTAAGTTGTAGAATACTGGTAGTAATTGCACTGGCTCTTGTCCATAGAAATGCAAATGAATTGCATCTGAAAGAGCTGCAATTACAACTCTGATGCCACCAACTGGTTTTCCATCTATGTGGAAATTCATTTCAGCATTCCTGGTTGCTTATGAATATATATGTATTTTTAAGTAAAATTGCCTATGCATATTTTTTTTTAATTCTTTAATTTTTTCAGGATATATTGTCTTTCTGCTCTCTTTTTTAAATTTTGTTGTTGTTGTTGTAGACAGACACAATACTTTTATTTATTTACTTATTTTTATATATTGTTTTATTTTACTTTATTTTACTTATTTATGTGGTGCTGAGGATTGAACCCAGTGCTCACAAATTTGCTAGGCAAATGCTCTACCACAGCCCCTCCTTCAAATGCTCTACCACAGCCACAGCTCCCAATGCCTTTATTTTTGATTATTTATTTTTATGTGGTGCTGAGGATTGAGCCCAGCGCCTCACATGTGCTATGCAAGCATTCTACCACTGAGCCACAACCCCAGCCCTTTGAATTGGTTTTAACATTCCACTGATTCCCTTACTGATTAAGGTGTGAAATAAAACCTTTGGCATGTGTTCATTATTATAATTGGATAAGAGCTATGTTTTTATCCTTTCAAAAATGTATCATTTAACACTTCCCAAATAAAAAGGTGAAAAAGCCTTGACCTTTCTCTCTTGCTTTCTGACTGGACTGTGACCACCAGGCAGAAGGTACAACAGCCATCTTGCAACCAGGAGAGACGGATCTGAGATGGGATCATATGCTAGGATCATGGACTAGACACCTATACATAGCCTGGATTCCTGTAGCATTGTATCAGCTCCTGATATTTTTTCTCTCCTGGGCTTCCAGTTGTGAAACATGAATACCCCCACACACACACACACACACAGGTGTTTAAAGCAATGCTTTTGTACTACCAAAGACATTTGAAATTGATATAATCAAGAAGCCAGATATTTCCTTTGCCACGTGAGGGGAATAGCCTAAAGTAGGAGACAAAATGACACCCAGTTAAAGAGGATGGGGAAGTGATGTTGCAAGACTGGTCATTCAGATGAAGCGTGGAAAAAGGGGTGGTTTTGACATTTACCTTCTCAGAAGTCTTCTGTTGATGAGAAGGAAAACCTTCGCCTTGGGACCCGAGTTAGAAACAGCTTCTTACAAAATGTAATGCTGTATCAGAACAACATCTAGCTTCTCAAGAAGTGGGTTTTATTTTTCCACTCTTGGGGTTGGAGTGGCCCTGAGTCAGGTATTTTCTACCACCTGGTTCTTTCTGGGCATTTTCAAAAAGATCACTTGGGGTAAAGTAGATATTTATTGATTGTGTTTTTAGCATCCACTCTCAGGTGGGAGATGTGGCTAAGTGGTCCATTGTTTGCCTTGGTTGCCTGAGGCCCTAAATGCCATCCCTAGCACCAGCGCCATTTCCACAGGCAAAGTAGCATCCACTCTCAATAACAGTTCCGTTTAAGATGGACCATGTGACCCAGGTTTAAGCCAATCAGCACATTGTCTTCTGTTGGTAAAACTGATTGATGGGGGCTGGGGTGTTGGCTCAGTGGTAGAGTGCCTGCCTAGCATGTATGAGACACTGGGTTCCATTGTCAGCACTGCATGTAGATAAATAAAATAAAGGTCCATTGACAACTAAAAAAAAAAAATTGATTTAAGGTGTAGATTTACCAGAATAAATCTCAGAAGATTTTTTAGAAAGCTCTATAAAAGAGGCTCTGTCTTTTCCACCAACTTTGAGTCTCAGAGGAAGCACAGTAGAGTTGCTGGCAACCATCTTGCCACAGTGCAGCCTGAAAATAAAGTCAGTATAGAAGGAAGCAGCTTTAAAAGATAGAGAACACTTGACCCCTGATTGCAGCCTCTTCCGAAATCAGCTCAATTCCTGGACCTTTGAGCTAAGAAAGTTAACAAATTCTCATTGTTGCTTAAGCTAATTTGAACTGAGGTTTCTTTTATTCACAAATTAGTCCGGATGAACATACTAGGGTACATCCAAAGCAAATCAGCCCTCACTAAGGCTTACTGAGGCCCATTCTAGCCCCTGCTTTCCAACATTTTGCTTTACTATGACACAGTGGATGCTAAGCCCTTGCATAGAATAATCTATATTTTGATTAAAAAAAAAAAAAAAGCAAGGACTAGGGTTGTGGCTCAGTGGTAGAGTGCTCTCGCCTAGCACATGTGAGGCACTGGGTTTGATCCTCAGCACCACATAAAAATAAAATTAAAGATATTGTTTCCACCTAAAAATATTAAAATAACATTAAAAAAATCTACAAAATGCAAAACACTATAACAATTTGTGATTTTCGAATTTTACAAACATGTAATTATAATTTTTATAACTTGGAAATACATCTGTAAGGTAGCTCACTATAGACTATGGTAAATTAAACGGGCTGTCACTTGATATTCTCTTTCTCTCTCTCTCCTCCCTCCCTCCCCACCCCCCTGTCTCTCTCGTAAGAAGTCATTATTGAATTGTACTTAGATCTGGTCCAAAGTAAATCATCATAAGGTTAGTGTTCAATCTGTCCAATTTGTTTAAATAAATTCAAACTTTAATACTTCAATACTAACAATAAAGTACCAGACACATACTATACATGTTACCAAAAGCTCTGACCTTGTCCCTGATGCCAACCCAGTAATGAGGACACGGTTTTGAGAAAAAGGAAAAAGAAAATTTATTGCTTTGCTACCAAAAGGAGAAACACAGGGTCTCCTGTCCCAAAGGCTGGGATTCCACCCATTAGCAGGAACAGGGGGTTTTTACAGAGTGACTCAAAGGCGACATTCCACACTGTTCTCTGTTGGAGTTGTCATTCACTTGTTAATTTAGGAGATAGTCATTTCTGAGATCTTCTGGTGCCATCCCCAAAGTCTGGATGACTTCTTTCCTATGGCAGGTGTGTGCTCAGGGACAGATAACTCTGCCTAGGAAGAAAAGTAGCCCTATTTTCCCTGAGATTAGAGAGTGGGAGAGATTAGGGAGGAGCAGGGAGAGAGGAAGAGAAACAGGTCCATTTTAAAAATAAGGAAAGAAGTCATCCAGACTTTGGGGATGGCACCAGAAGATCTCAGAAATGACTATCTCCTAAATTAACAAGTGAATGACAATTCCACCAGAGGACAGTGGAATGTCACCTTGGAGTCACTCTGTAAAAGCCCCCTGTTCCTGCTGATGGGTGGAATCCCAGCCTTTGGGACAGGAGACCCTGTGTTTCTCCTTTTGCTAGCAAAGCAATAAACTTTTTCCTTTTTCTCAAAACCGTGTCCTCGTTATTGGATTGGCATTAAGGACAAGGAGGGAGCTTTCGGCAACACATAAAATGATATAATTGAGAATCTCAGTGAATTATAAAACAAATGTGAAAAGCGTCAATGTTTAGGTGGTTATGGGTAAATAAATGGGAGTTATTTTGTACTTTTCTTGTAGTTTTTTCTGTATGTTTGAAATTCAAATTTTTAAAAAAATATTTATTTTATAATTGGACATAATACCTTTATTTCACTCATTTATTTTTTATGTGGTACTGAGGATTGAACCCAGGGTCCCGTGCATGTGAGACTCTACCACTGAGCCACAACCCCAGCCCCCAAATTACTTCAAATTTCAAAGGAATCTCTCTTTTCATCTCAACACTTTTCCTTTTTTTTTTTTTTTATACTCACCAGATACTTATATTTTTTCCTACCAGTTTAGCAATCCCAGAGAGAGAGAGATCATGTTTTCCGATGGTTCTAGCAAACAACTCAGGTTAGTAATCTATTAGATTTTGTTTTTGTTTTTTCCTAATGGCTGGGGGCTGGGGAGTGAACCCAGGGCTGCGAGCATGCTAGGCAAGGGCTCTGATTCTGAGCCACATCCCCAGCCCTATTTTATATTTTATTTAGAGACAGGGTCTCACTGAGTTGCTTAGTGCCTCCCCAATGCTGAGGATGGCTTTGAACTCATGATCCTCCTGCCTCAGCCTCCCAATCATTAGCCTTTTGAGTCCCTTGCAGGACCTGAGCCATTGCATGGTGCATGAATGGAATGACCTGATTGGTGTGCCCTGGTCACATGCTCATTTGGGCCAATTTGTGAAACTAAATTCTCCCAAATGTTGGAGACGACGAAGGAAGGAGGGACCAGTTACCAAAGGAAACTCAGGGTGCTACTGTCAAAAGGAAGGTGAACAGATGCTGGTAAGACAAAAACAGTGGATAAATATGCCATCATCTAAGTTAGTGACCAAAAGCTCTGCTCAAAGGGAGTAAATTAGGTTATTAAGTCTCTGCAGAGGTTAATAAAAACCAACCTGTTCAGCTTCTCCAAAAACTAAATGTTTAATAAGGTCATTTGCTCTTCTCACAATACAGGACTGACAAGAAGGGACTCAACCAGTTTTACCACACGAGGCCAATACATATTCAATGTAGAGGAGAATTAATTAATTAATTAGTTTGGTGGTGCTGGGGATCGAACCCATGGCCTTATGCATACAAGGCAGGCACTCTACCAACTGAGCTATATCCCTGTAGCCCAAGGATTAGTTTTAAAAGATAATAAAATTTTATCAGGATGAGATGTTCTTGCTTAAGTCAGGCAGTGAAACCCATCTTTCCTTAGCCAAACCAAGGACCCTCCTGATATGAGGAATTCAAAGCCTCTTGACACTCTGAGAGCCTTATTACAATATTTTTTGGGGGGTATTGGAGATTGAACTCAGGGTTACTCAACCCCTAAGCCACATCCCCAGCCCTATTTTGTATTTTAAATAGAGACAGGGTCTCACCGAGTTGCTTAGCGCCTCACTTTTGCTGAGGCTGGCTTTGAACTTGTGATCCTCCTGCCTCAGTCTCCTCGGCATACAATATGTTTTTGCTGTAATAAAAATAATTATAAAAAGCATTACATGCTTCTTGCAACAAATTTAAGTCTGTGGGTGTAGCTCAGTGGTAGAGGACTTGCCTAGCATGTGCCAATTCCTAGATTCAATCCACTGCACCAGAAAAAAAAAAATTTCAAACAATACAAAAGTATGTACAGGAGAAAATTGGTTATTATGGTATAAATAATGACTATAGTAGTTCCAAAAGCTGTAATTTATATAACACCATCTCTGTGTTGTACACTATTATAAACACTTTACGTAAATGAACTTACTTTGCCTTTGTATTAAAATGCTGTAAGAATATTGTCCCTATTTTATACAGGAGGAAACTGAGCCTTAAAAAGAAGTGAGGCTGGGTGTGCTGGCAACTTGAAAGGCTAAAGCAGAAAGATTGCAAGTTCAAGGCCAGCTTCAGCAACTTAGCAAGACCCTGTGTCAAAACAAAAAATAAAAAGGTCTGGGGATGTGGCTTAGTGGTAAAGCACCCCTGGGGTCAATCCCCAGTTAAAAAAAAACAAAGTAGACATGGTGGCTGGCACATGCCAATTACTCAGGAAGCTGAGGCAGGAGGATTTCAAGTTGGATACTAGCCTGGGCAACTTAGTGAAACAGTGTCTCTAAATAAAAAATAAAAAAGGCTGGAATTACAGCTCAGTACTTGCCTATTATGTGCAAGGCCCTGGATTTAATCCCCGATACTAAAATTATATATATATATATATATATATATGTGTGTGTGTGTGTGTGTGTGTGTGTGTGTGTGTGTGTGTATATATGAAATCTCTCAAACCTTGGAGAGACAGAGTGTTAGGGTTCAAGTTGTTGGAAGAATATATATATATATATATAAAATATAAAATTATATATGTATGAAATTTTATATACACACATATTTTTCATTGCCCCAAAAATTTAAAAAAAAGCCACCATAATCATTAAGCAATCTTTCCTCATTTCCCCCATCATAGTCCCTGGCAAACATTATTCTGCTTTGTTCCTGTATGATTTATCTATTCTAGATATTTCAAATAAATGGAATCATACAATATGTGACCTTTTGTGCTTGCCTTTTTTCACTTAGAATAATGATTCTACCTTTATTTTCAGTGTTCTCTGGAGAAACAGAATATAATGTGTGTGTGTGTGTGTATGTGTGTGTGTGTGTGTGTGGGAGAGAGAGAGAGAGAGAGAGAGAGAGAGAGAGAGAGAGAGAGAGAGAGAGAAAGGGATATTTATTTTAAGGAGTTGGCAAACCCAAAAATCGTCTGCGTAGAGTCTGGCACAGTGGCACACAATTGTTATCCAAGTGACCTGGGAGAGGCTGAAGCAGGAGGATCACAAGTTTAAGACCAGCATCAGCAGTTTAGCAAGATCCTCATCAACTTAGCAAGACCCTGTCTCAAAAAATAAAATAAATAAAAGGGCTGTGGATGGAGCTCAGTGGTAAAGCGCCCCTGGTTTCAATCTCTAGTACCAAAAAAAAAAAAATCTTCAGGTAGACTAGCAGGCTCTCAAGCCTCGGAGAGACAGTGTTAGGGTTCAAGTTGTTGGAAGAATTTCTTCTTGCTGATGACACATCAGTCTTTGCTCTCAAATGGTCTTCAACTAATTGGATGAGGCCTACAGGCACAATGGAGAACATCTGCTTTACTAAATCCACCACTTTTCTTCTTGTTGTTGTTTTGTTTTGTTTATTTATTTATTTTTGCAGTGCTAGGAATGGTACCCAGGGCCTCACCTATGCTAGGCAACAGCTATACCACAGCCACACTCATCTCATCCAAAATGCACCTTCACAGAAATACCCAGGGTAATGTTTGACCACATATTCAGGCCTCGGCACCCAGCCGGATATATGGTCAAGGCACTTCTCTTTTTATATATTTACTCCTTTTATCTGCTGGACTTTGAAGCAAGTTCTGAATATCACAGAATTTCATCCATTTGTATTTCTGCATGCGTGCGTGTGTGCGCGCGCACACACACACACACACACACCATCAGCACTAGGGGATTGAACTTGGGGCACTGGGCATCAGTTCTAGAATTTCTTTCTTTTTTTTTTTTTTTGTTGGGGGCGGTACTGGGGATTGAACTCAGGGGCACTCAACCATTGAGCCACATCCCCAGTACTATTTTTGTATTTTATTTAGAGACAGGATCTTACCAAGTTGCTTAGTGCCTCCATAAGTTGCTGAGGCTGGCTTTGAACTTGCAATCCTCCTGTTTCAGCCTTCCGAGTTGCTGGGACTATAGGCCTGCGCCACCACATCCTGTTTTAGAATGTAGGCATCCTTTGTTTTGCTTTGTTTTTTGGTGCTGGGGATTGAACCCAGGGCCTTGTACATGCAAGGCAAGCACTCTACTAACTGAGCTATATCCCCAGCCCCTTAAAGGCAGAGTCTTTTCATAAACATAATCAAAATATCATCATCACACATAACACAACTAGCAATAATTTCATAACATTCTCAATTAGCTAATCAGTGTTCAGATTTTCCCAAATATCTCAGACGTTCAACAGTTGGAATTGTTTGAATACAAATGGTTGACATGTCTCTTAAATACCTTTGAATCTATAGTTTCTCTCTCTCTCTCTCTCTCTCTCTCTCTCTCTCTCTCTCTCTCTCTCGTACCAGGGATTTAACCCAGGGGTGCTCAATCACTGAGCTACATCCCCAGCCCTTTTTTATATTTTACTTAGAGACAGGGTCTCTCTAAGTTGCTAAGGCTGGCTCTTTGAACTTGTGGTCCTCCTGCCACAGCCTCCAAAGTCGCTGGGATTACAGGTGTGTGCCAGCATTCTACTTCTTCTTCTAAATTTTTCTTACATTCTATATTCTCAAAGAAATCTTTGTTTATTTTTTTAAGTGGTACTGGGGTGTGAATCCAGGGGTGCGCTCTCCCTGAGCTGCAATATCAGCCCTTTTATTTTATTTTTATTTTCTGATAGGGTCTCACTAAATTACTCAGGCTGGCCTGTAACTTGTCATCCTCCTGCCTCAGCCTCCAGAGTGCATGGTATCACAGGCGTGTGCCACCATGCCCAGATCAACATTTGTAGTTTTTAAAGTTCATTCTGAAGTAGCAGGGTCCTTCCTTGTCAGAACCTGTGTCAGGTCAGGGTGACACTGGGGATACCATGAAGAAATCCTCCTCTCTCACACGTAAGGACAGGATTTTCTCAGGCTTAGGTCCAAGGCTTTTTCTGGGCTGCACTGTTCCCCAGAGAAACAAACAAATTTTAAAAAGTGATGAATCATTTAAACTTTAAATTTGGTCAGTAATTCTTCTTCCTTTCCTTCCCTGAGAGGACGTTTTGAAATAGTTGGGTAGAGAGGAACTCTAGAACTTGAACACTAAGGTTGAAAAGGCCACTGCGGGAAGTTGAAGGTGACACCCCCACCCCCCTGCAAAAGTTAAGTGCATGTTCTGAGTCCTGCAAACTGTGAATGTGGCCTTACTTGGAAAGAGTTTTGCAGATCTAATTGAGTTAAGGATTCCACCATAAAATAATTCTAGGTTATCTAGGCCCTAAATCCAATAGTGAATATCCTTAAAAGAGACTTATGGAGCCAGGAAGAGCAACACACCCCTGTGATCCCAGTGACTCAGGAGGCAGAGGCAGGAGGATTGCAAGTTCAAGGTCAGCCCAGGCCCCTTAGTGAGCCTCTGTCTCAAAATAAAAAAATCAAAAAGGGCGGGGGCTGGGGATGTGGCTCAAGCAGTTACGCGCTCACCTGGCATGCGTGGGGCGCTGGGTTCCATCCTCAGCACCACATAAAAATCAAATAAAGATGTTGTATCCACCGAAAACTGAAAAATAAATATTAATTTTTTTTTCTCTCTCTCTTAAAAAAAAGCGGGGGGGGGGGCCGGGATGTAGCTCAGAAGTAAGAGACCCTTGGGTTTCATCAACAGCACTGAAAAAGGGGTGGGGGGGACAGACATGGGCAAGAGGTAATGTGACCACCAAAGGGGAAATTACAAGACTGCAGCCTCAAGCTGGGGATGCAAAATGCAGGAAGTAGAAGCTGGAAGAAGCCATGAACCAAGAGTCTCCCAGAGCCTCTAAAGGGGTGCAGTCCTGCCAACACCTTTGCATCAGACTTTTGGCTTCCAGAAGCATGAGGGAATAGCTGATGTCACCACATTTGTGGTGATTTGCTACTACAGAATCAGGAAGCTAAGACAGTCCCACACACAGGCCCCTGGCTGGAGAAGGAGTTTTAGGGAAGCAGAGCCCCCTAAATTCCTACAACAGGCAGCTTCTCCTCCTACCACCTGTGAGGTGGCCCAACCAGAATGTCCACTTCCTGCCCTTGTCACAAGGAAAGCGGAATGCTATCTCATAACAGCATCAGAGGAGGGGGAATGACAGGGCCTGAGAGACCTGAGCTCTTGCCACATCAGCCTGGCAGAGGTGTCCAAAAGTTCTGTCCGTCTGCTCTTCCTGTTCAGGAAGTTAAGGATTCCACCATAAAATAATTCTAAGTTATCTAGGCCCGAAATCCAATAGTGAAATCCTTAAAAGAGACAATGGAGCCAGGAAGAGCAACACACCCCTGTGATCCCAGTGACTCGGGAGGCAGAGGCAGGAGGATTGCAAGTTCAAGATCAGCCCAGGCCACTTAGTGAGACCCTGTCTCAAAATAAAATATCAAAAGGGCCTGGGATGTAGCTCAGCAGTAAGGGACCCTTACAGTGAGGAAACTGCACAGGCCAGGCATCATTTGTTCACTTATTGAAGACACATGCGTGTCCGCCTGTGCCCGGTGAGGGGCTCTGTATGTTCTGGGGAGAAGCAAAAGTAAATCTTCACTAGACTGTGTGACAAGTGTGTGGGTGGCAAAAGTGGCACAGGAAAGAGGGCTTCTTCCAGGCGAGAGGGGGAGATTCACAGAAGGCTTGGAAGGGGAGGGAAGTGATGTTTCCTGGGCTTCCTACGTGGTAGCCACAAACCACAGGTGGCTTTTAAATGTTAATCAAAATTGAATTTCATTAAAAATTCAGTTCCTGTGAGCCCCGTTTCAAGAGCTCAGTAGCTACCTGTATATTGTTGTCCCTTGCTATCTACAGGAATTGGTTCCAGGACCTGCCTCCCCTCATACCAAAATCTGTAGACTCTAAAGTCTCTGATATAAGATGACTTAGCCAGATGGGGTGACCCAACCTGCAATTCCAGCAACTCAGGAGTCTTAGGCACGAGGACCATAAGTTCCAGGCCAGTCTGTGCAGTATAGGGAGACCCTGTCTCAAAATAAAAAATGTAAATGTAGCCCAGTACTAAAGCACCCCTGGGTTCAAGCCCCAGTACTATAAACAAAAATAAAAACAAAAACAAACAAACAAAAAAAGACTTAGTGTTTGCATATAACCTATGCAATATACTCTCCCCCCCCCACCCCCCCCACCCCGAACTGGGGATTGAATGCAGAGGCACTTTAACTATATCCCCAGCTTAGCCTTTTTTTTTTTTTTGGAAACAGGGTCTCACTGAATTGCCCAGGTTAGCCTTGAATTTGCAAGCCTCCTGACTTAGCCTCTCAAATAGCTGAGATTACCCTAGTGAGCCACTGTGTCCAACCTCTTCTATACTTTAAATCATCTCTAGATGACTTACAGTAACTAATACAATATAAATATTATGCAAATAGTTGCTATTCTGCATTATTTAGGGAATAAAAACAAGAAAAATGTCTGTTCGAGTTCAGTACAAACCCAATTTTTAGGGGGCTGTTGTAATGGGGATTGAACTCAAGGGCACTTGACCACTGTATTTTGTATTTTATTTAGAGACAAGGTCTCACTGAGTTACTTAGCACCTTGCTTTTACTGAGGCTGCCTTTGAACTCACGATCCTCCTACCTCAGCTTCCAGAGCTGCTGGGATTACAGGCATGTGCCTGGCCACAATTTTTTTTTTTTAAATATTTTTGGTCCATATGATCGAATCCTCAGATGTGGAACCCACACTATGGAGGGAAGACTGTATTCTAGAACATTTTCAACTTTGTAGAAAGTTCTATTGGAAGATGCTGGTCTAGGCTTTGGCCTCCCAGTACTTCACACATGCCTTACCACTGAGCCATAAACCCAGCCCTTCTGTTTGCATTTTATATGGATAACGTCACAGAAATGATATGTGCTACACATACTGCTTTGTGAGTGTCAGACTGTCTCCTGTGTCACAGAGCCCTTCAGTGGTAAGGCCTATTACAGCCAGCCCTGCATCAATCTTCCCTTCAATGACTGTGGACTATTCTAGATTTGTATGTGTGGCAAAATCTACATAATATGAAATTTACAATTTTAACTACTATTAAGTAGTTAGTTCAGTGACATTAAGTGCATTCACATGGATTTGTTGTTTGTTGTGCTGGAGGTTGAATCCAGGGTACTGAAATACATTCCCTGTCTTTAAAAAAAAAATAAAGAAATTGAGATAGGGTCTCACTAAGTTGTAGAGGCTATCCTTAAATTTGCCATCCTCCTGCCTCAGCCTCCCAGTCACTGGGTTATAGGCACACACCACCACATCCAGCTAAACATGCTTTCTTTCTTTTTTTTTTTTTTTCTTTTTCTTTTTTAGTACTGGAGATTGAACCCGAGAGGTGCTCTACCACTGAGCCACATCCTCAGCCTTTTTTATTTTTTTGAGACAGGGTCTTACTAAATTTCCAAAGCTGTCCTCCAACGTGCGATCCTCCTGCCTCAGCCTTCCAAGTCTTGGGTTTACAAATATATGTATACCATGCCTGGCTTGATTTCCATTCCCGAATTACAGGAGTTCTTCGTATCTTCTGTATGGTTTGCCAATATGATTTCCACTCCAGAGGTTGCTTTTTTTGCTCTGCTGACAGTGTCCTTTGGTGATGAAAAGTTTTATTTATTTATTTATTTATTTTGGTACCAGGGATTGAACCCAGGGGTGCCTAACCACCGAGCCACATCCCACCTCCCTAATTTGCTGAGGCTGGCTTTGAACTCATGATCCTTCTGCCTTAGCCTCCAGAGTCACTGGGATTACAAGCATGTGCCACTGTACCCGGCCAAATTTTTAATTTGGATGAAGCCCAGTTTACCTATTTTTTTCTTTTATTGCCTGTGCTTTTGGTGTCATATCTAAGAAATCAATGCCAAATCCAACTACATGGAGTTTTCCGCCTGAGTGTTCTTCTGAGAGTTGTGTGCTTGTGGCTCTTCCGTGGCGGCCTTAGATCTATTTGAGTTCATTTTTGGATTGATTTAATCTGAAGCATGAAGGAGAGGATGTGGAGTATCCTCTGGAGCATGTGGTCCTCCAATAGCGGTCCCACCTTCCGTAGCCCCTGGGGTAGCATCAGAGCAATCTGTATATGAAAAACCACTAGACTTCCAGAGAAAGAGAAACTGCTCTTGATCATTTTCCTTCCAGATAATTCTACAGAGAGAGGCAAGTTATTTGACAAGTCAGGATGTGGAAAAGAAAGCAGTTACTGTTAGTCATGTGGGGAAAAGGGAAGAACTTGCATTTAGAAGAACTACTGCCCCTTCTGATAACACAGAATGAGGAGGACTTACCATGGGAGCTGGGGCGGGACATGTCTGAGGCCCTGGGTTCCATCCCCAAGCACTGAAAAAATAATATTTGCCATTTGGTGAAATTTCCAGGCTGAGCATCTGAAGGTCTGCAGTGTTACTCACCTGGACTCTTCTTGAGTGTGACAGCCTACAGTGGTTACTACCCCAATAGTTAACTACTCAGAGAACCCCAAAGTTCATGGAGGGAAGGTAGCTGTTAGGAGCTCTCAGAAAGCTCATCCAGGTCCCTATTCTTGGTTCCTCTTGCCAAGAGCATGGGACTTGTCTTCAAGAAGTTCATGGCTGGCCTTGGTGGTGCACACCTGTAATCCCAGCGGCTCTCGAGGCTGAGACAGTAGGATTGCAAGTTCAAAGCACGAGTTCAAGCAAAAGCGAGGTGCTAAGCGACTCAGTGAGACCCTGTTTCTAAATAAAATACAAAATAGGGCTGGGATGTGACTCAGTGGTTGAGTGCCCCTGAGTTCAATCCTCTGTACCAAAAAAGAAAACAAAAAAAAAAAAAAAAAAGAAGAAGAAGAAGAAGAAGCAGCTCATGGATGAGTGGGGAACTAGGTGTAGCAAATGTTCGGTGAGCACGAAGGCCTTTGTGTGTCAATCCGAGGAATGTGACTTTCAACCTAGAACAGAGGTGACAGACCCAAAAGCCGATAGAGACCAGGAATGTAAATTAAGGGGGGCCAAGTAGATCTAAGGTAATGGGGAGTGGTGGGGACAGTGGCAAACTGCAGAACTCATGCCCTCAGAGGGCAGCTACTCTTGGCTCCAGCTGGTTGTCACCAGGTGGGATCATTGGTCCACTGTGGTAGATCTTCCAATTTTCTAAAAGGCAGAAATCCAGGCTTCCATAGGACAATCCTAGGTTTTCTAAACACATGGGCCAAGCCAAACTGGTGTTTGCACCCTGTATGGCCCACAGGCCACCCATCTGCCGTGTCGACAGATACGGGAGAAGGATTAGAGAGAACAGGCTAGAGGAAGAGGAACCAGCCAGGAAAGTCCAAGTTTCCAAGTCCAGGAGGGAGGAAGCTCTTTGTATTCAGTTGCAAAATGTAGCTCTCTGCTAACCTCTGGAAGAAGCTGCTTGCATTCTTCCAATGTACCCTCCAATCCCACACCCACCCCCTTTCCTAAATGGGGAGCAGAAAGGCACAGGGCAGAGAGATAATCCCTAAAGTCAAAGGGCAGGAAATTTCGGCAAAGACTCCAGTTTCTCAGCGCAGTCTAATTTTACCCAAGATGATTTTAGAGATAGATCCTTGACCAACTCCCCTAGTCCCCATGCTCCCACACCCACAGGCTCAGCAATAATTAAAATAAAAGACATTCATATCATGGCATTTGGCTCTTCTGAGCGACCAAGCTCAGAGCCAAGTCTGGCTCCACAGAGGCGTCTCCTGGAGACAGACATGGAAGTGGGCTTCAGGTCCATTTCATGGTCTTGCTGGTTGTGCAACTGGTCACTTGGCTTCACAGAAGCAAGCAAAGGGTAGGGACGTGGGGAAGAAGGGGAGGGAGAGTGACCCCCTCCAAAGAATTTTTCTAACACCCAACAAATGTCATATGTTTAGACCTTTTTTTTTTCTGTATAGACCCTCCCAATTTTTGAGTGCTGTTTTTGGGAGTGGGCACAGGAAGTGCCTCCGAGCAACTGCAGAGCAGAGCCTCCCCTCTGTGGCATGGCCTGGAGTGTCCCACGGGATGGAGGAGAGGACGGGGCAGTCAGGCAAAGGTTAGGGGAGGAAAGCAATGGCAGAGGCTCAGACTGACTCCAGGAAATGTTTGTATTTCTCCACCAGGAGGGAGGACAAACAAGCGTGTCCCTGCCTTCTGGGCCAGTACTGTGAGCTCTCCAGGACAGAGTGAGTCGCAGGAGAAAGAAGAAGCCGAGTATGAAAATTCTTCTGGGGCTGCACTCAGTAACTCCTCTGCAGCACGAATCTCATGGGACCCTCTGGCCACTTCCCACCTACAAGATATCGAATGCATCTCGGAGTCTGGCCGAGCTACAGGCTTCACCTCTCTGGAAGACAAGCGGCTTGTAACCCCAGCTTCTTAGAAAGGACCTCCCTGTGGCTTTCGTTTCCTGGCTGATTTCTCCTCCGGGTGTGGTAGCCCCATCTACCCCTGGGTGCGGTGACTGATTGTCAAGGTGATGAGGTTGAAGGCACAGCCACTGGGTCAGTGGTAGCACACAGATAAGCACCTGTGCCTTGGTGGGGACTCCAGGGGCCACTGGGCACCCCGGACACCTGTCCTCCCTGCACTATGGACAACAAGTCATGCTGCATCCTTGAGGGGGACCTCATCTCTCAGGTGATGCCACCCCTGCTCATCCTGGCCTTCGTGCTCGGCGCCCTGGGCAATGGGATTGCTCTGTGTGGTTTCTGCTTCCACATGAAGACCTGGAAGCCGAGCACCATTTACCTTTTCAACTTGGCCGTGGCTGATTTCCTCCTCATGATCTGCCTACCCTTCCGGACAGACTACTACCTCAGAGACAGAAACTGGGCCTTTCAGGATCTTTCCTGTCGCCTGGTGCTGTTCATGCTGGCCATGAACAGAGCCGGGAGCATCGTCTTCCTGACAGTGGTGGCCGTGGACAGGTATTTCAAAGTGGTCCACCCCCACCATATGGTGAACACCATCTCGAACCGGACCGCAGCTGGCACCGTCTGCGTCCTTTGGACTTTGGTCATCTTGGGAACTCTGCATCTTTTGACGGAGAGCCACCTGTGTCTGCAGAAGAATGCCACGTCTTGTGAGAGCTTCATCATGGAGTCAGCGAACGGCTGGCACGACATCATGTTCCAACTGGAGTTCTTCCTGCCTCTGGGCCTCATCGGGTTCTGTTCCTTCAAGGTGATCTGGAGCCTGAAGCAGCGGCAGCAGCTGGCCAGACAGGCTCGGATGAGGAAGGCTATCCACTTCATCATGGTGGTGGCCAGTGTCTTCGTCACTTGCTATTTGCCCAGCGTCCTGGCCAGACTGTATTTCGTCTGGACGTTGCCCTCCAGTGCCTGCAACGCGTCTGTCCATGTGGCCCTCCACGTCACCCTCACCTTCACCTACATGAACAGCGTGCTGGACCCCCTGGTGTATTATTTTTCAAGCCCCTCATTTCCCAAATTCTATACCAAGCTTAAAATCCATCATTTGAGACCCAAGCAGCCAGGACCCTCAAAGTCACAGAGGATGGAGGAGATGCCAACATCTGACCTCTGTCGTAAGAGTTGCAGCAGCGTGGCAAATAGTGTCCAAAGCCAGCCAGATGTTCAGGGGGACCTCCAAGTGTGTTGAATGGCACTAATACAAACAGGCCAGCAACGTGATTACAGTGATAGGGGACAGGATGGGCATGTGTGTTGGTTAGGAATTGCTCAGCTCCTGTGTAATTTTAAACAGATGAGGATACAGGTATGAATCTTTACTGGGTCATGTTCTTGCTCTGGGGGGGAGTTATTGAACTTAATGATGTATCGATATTTCCTATTCTTTGACCTTAAACCCTTACTTATTTTGAAAAAAAGGAACTGAACTAAGTCAATAAATAAAATAAAAGGAACTGAACTTTTATTTTAGGCTGAGAGAGGCTCTTTAAATCAGGATGTCGGGCTGGGGATGTGGCTCAAGTGGTAGCGCGCTCGCCTGGCATGCGTGCCGGCCCGGGTTTGATCCTCAGCACCACATACAAAGATGTTGTGTCTGCCAAGAACTAAAAAAAATAAATATTAAAAATTCTCTCTCTCTCTCTCTCTTTAAAAAAAAAATCAGGATGTCTTGGTTCTGATGATTTTCATCTCCTTTTGGGCTCCTCTGTACATTTCTTTGTCAATGTCTTGACTTCCAGGTAGCCCAAGAAGGTGCTAAAGGACAGGCACCTTCCCTGGTTTCCCCAGGGCTTGCTGAGAGTTTGAAAGCCTGCTGTCCTTTCTCATGTGCTAAATCCAGCATAAGTGCTTTTGACTGCTTGTTATGTACGTGTGGATTGAAATCATTCTTTCTTTCTTCTTCAAATATTTACTGAATTTGAATTTAGTATCGGACATCTGCGTCCCTTGTGCCTGGAGGGTTATTACTGTACTCTTGCGTGACAGCAGTTTTGGGAGCAGCAGCGATGTGTAAGACCCTCACCCTTTCACTGAAAATCGTTTCTAGACCATGCAAACATCACAGTTTTTCTCTCATGGTGGGTCTCGCTTGTGCATAAGGTGTTTCCAAATAGGCTTCTGGAACCCTCAAAACCAGATGATTCTGTGAAATGACAGGCTGCTCCTCCCTTGAGTTAAGGGAAGGGAATCCAGGCCAAACTCAGCTCTATTCCCAAGCCACAAAGTGGTGAAAGTAATTCTCTATTTCTCCACTTACACCGGCTCTAATTCCCAGGGTAGTCTCCCCACTTACGGACTTTGCCAACATTTAGTTCTTTAGCCTGAAAAGACCCGGGGGAGACTGGCTTATTACTTTCTTCTTCAGAGGCACTGCACAGCCTGGCAATCAAAGGAACAATCTGTAGAGAGTCTGACGGATCTAATTTTGAATCCCAACTCAGCTACTTCGTAAACATGTGATTCTGGGGCAGATTTTAAACTGCTTTCAACTTCAATTTCCTCATCTGTCAAACAGGGTTAACAATAATAATGACCTTCGGGGGCTGGGGTTGTGGCTCAGTGGTAGAGCACTCACCTAGCATGTGCAAGGTGCTGGGTTCGATCCTCAGCACCACATAAATAAATAAATAAATAAAGGTATTGTGTTCAACTACAACTAAAAAGAAAATATTTTTTTTTAAATAACGACCTTCAAAGGGTCATTGGGCAGATTCAATGAATTCAATCCTGAAGCACAAGGACTTTATTCACCGTTATGTCCCCAGTGCCTAGAAGAACACCTGCACATAGTAAGTGCTCAAAAAATAATTGTTGAATGAGTGCATGAAGAAGCACATATGAATCACGAAGCTCTATGTCTGCCAATAAGTGCTCAATACTATGACTTATTCCCTGAATACATTTTATATATAAAGAAATTGAAGCTGGGTGTGTTGGTGCATGCCTGTAATCCCAGCAGCTCGGGAAGCTGAGACAGGAGGATCGAGAGTTCAAAGCCAGCCTCAGCAACTTAGAGAGGCACTAAGCAACTCAGTGAGACCCTGTTTCTAAATAAAATACATAAAAGGACAGGGAATATGGCTCAGTAATTTAGTGCCTCTAAGTAGTTCAATTCCAGAAAGAAAGAAAGAAAGAAAGAAAGAAAGAAAGAAAGAAAGAAAGAAAGAAAGAAACTGAGACACAGAAGTGATCTCCCTGTGGTTATGAGCCCCTAAGTAGCCACCCCATTATCTCTTACTCCGCAGCTGCTCAGCCCAGAGATGGGTAAAGGTTAGGGATTTTCTTTTCTTTTCTTTTCTTTTAATACTGAGGACTAAATCCAGGGTCACACACATGCCAGGCACAGCACTCTACCACTGAACCACATCCCCAACCCTTTTTCTAATTTTATTTTGAGATGATGCCTCACTAAGTTGTCCAGGCTGACCTTGAACTTACGATCCTCCTGCCTCAGCCTCCAGAGTACCTGGGATTACAGGCATGAGCCACTGTGCTTGGCTAAGGCAGGGATTCTTATCAGCATCAAAGGACCACAAGCCTCCCGACAGAAATCTGTGAAAACCCCGTGCTTCTGCTTTTAAAATTTTATTTTGGGTTATAACTCTTTCCTGGGCTGCTGCTTTGTTGCTTCATCTTAATAAAAATGTGTTTTGAAAGAAAGTCTCTTTCCTGTGTGACTTTGGTTTGGAAGACTTGTGACTTTGCTTTAGAGAAGGAACAAAAGTCTCTACAACCCAGAAGCTCATGGGCAGGTATGTGGACAGAGCTTCTCACTAAAACCAGCAAGAACCAACGGAAAGATACATCAAACCAAACCTCAAACT
Source organism: Marmota monax (assembly GCF_021218885.2). NCBI lineage: Eukaryota > Metazoa > Chordata > Mammalia > Rodentia > Sciuridae > Marmota > Marmota monax. The sequence goes on from NW_026692583.1 coordinate 1,841,549, forward strand.
TGGGCTTGATTCTAAGTTTGCTTCCCTTTTTAAGTTCGTAGAATGTGACACAAACTAAATCTCATTAAGAAACATTCTTTAGAAATCCTAAGGAAGAGGAATGTAGCTTTGTTGAAAAAGCCCTGTTTAAATTACTTGGAAGAGGGAGACTGTTGCTTTGGAGGGAAATATTTTACCCTGGTGGGGTCTTTTAGGAAGAGTTACATGAAATTGTAGAGGATATAAAACCATATATTCCATAGGGATCATGTAGGAAAAATGAAAAATATCTTTTTTTTTTTTTGAGGGGGGTACTGGGAATTGAACCGGGAATTGAACTCAGAGGCACTCAACCTCTTGCCCCTAAGCCACATCCCCAGCCTTATTTTGTATTTTATTTAGAGACAGGGTCTCACTGAATTGCTTAACACCTCACTATTTCAGAGGCTGGCTTTGAACTGGTGATCCTCCTGCCTCGCCTCTGGGATTACAGGTGTGCACCACCATACCTGGCCAGAGTGGGTTTATTTATTCTTTATTAAAATTAAAATTGTTGGGCTGGGATTGTGGCTTAGCGGTAAAACACTTGCCTAGCGTGTGCAAGGCCCTGGGTTCGATCCTCAGCACCACACAAAATAAAATAAAGATATTGTGTCCAAGTACAACTAAAAATAAATATTTTTGAAAAAAAAGGTATTGTGTCCATCTACATCTAAAAAAAAATAAAAATTAAAAAAAAAGAGAGAAATTGTTAAGATAGTATCTGAAGTCACGCGGTGTCTGTAAGGTCTGCTTTTGATTCTCTCTGGGACACAGGGGTTAAACAAGTTGTTAAGTATTCTGCAGGGAGGGCTGGGGCTGGGACTCAGTGGTAGCGCACTTGCCTAGCATGTGTGAGGCACTGGGTTTAATCCTCAGTACCATATAAAAATAAAAAAATAAAATAAAGGAATGGTGTCCATCTACAACTAAATAAAAATAATAAGGGATGGGGTTGCAGCTCAGAGGTAGAGTGCTTGCCTAGCAAGCGCGAGGCACTGGGTTCAATCATCAGCATCATAGAAAAATAAAATATAGATATTGTGTCCACCTATAACTAAAAAAAATGATAATAAAAATAGTCTACAGGGAGGCAGGTCAGGCGAGGCTGGGACTTGGCCCCACTGTGATCAAGCTCTGGCCTTACTTGCCTTCTGATCCACAGAGGGTTCCAATATGACTCAAGACTCCATCATCACAGTGAGGATATCCGTGACTTCAGGACTGGCTCCATCATTTGCAGGGCCCAAGGCAAAATGAAAATGCGAGGACGTTTGTCCAAAAAGTAGTAAGAATTTCAAGGTTAAAACAGCAGAGCTTTAAACCAAATCCCAGCCCCTCCCTAGCTCATCTATGCAGCTGGATAAATGCGCTTCGTGCACACGCAAGCGCACACACAAACACACACACAGAAAGACAGAGACAGAAATGGAGTAGAATACACAGATAGGCTCACATATGGGCCTAATCTTATTCAGGTTCCAATAGATTAAACCATAAAATGATCCAGGGGGAAAGTTTGGATATTTTATTCCTTGTGAGGATTCACTCATTCATTCATTTCCTCTTCCGAGGAACACTAAGGAGACACCAGTGCTTCCCGGGGACAGTAGAAACACGCATGGAAAGCCCAGCCCCTGACCCTGGGGGGGTCCATTGACACCAACGGGAAAAAATGAAATTAAAATTCAGGGTCACCTCAGAGAAAGGGGTAAACAGAGGGACCTCCAGGAGAATCCAAGGGTCCTTCCTGGAAAACAGCTGGAAACACCTTAAATGTCCTCTTCAAGGCCATCAATTTAACCAGTGGCCTTTTAGTGGATATTTCGGGTGTTCCCAGCTTCCTCTATTTCAACCATGCTGTTGTTAATTTTCTGAATGATGTATCTTTGGGCACATGTTTGAGGGTTTGGGGAAGATTTTGGAAGATTATTTGATGTAGGACTATGGGGCCAAAAGATAGGAATACTTGGGAGAGGTGGGTACACAAGACACATAGCTGCTAGGGCCAGACTGGGTTCAGATACCATTTCCTTTACTTATTCGCTGCACAAGGGTATATTTCTAGACTCGGTCTGCTCTCTGGATCTACATTTCTATCCTTATGCCAGAAGTACACGGTCTTGTTGTCTAGCAACCTTTTAAATATAGACGAGTGCATTCTCCTACTTAGCTCTTCTTTTTCAAGATTATTTGATTATTCTGGTTTGCCCTTAGGTTTTTCTTTTCTTTTCACATTAAACCCAACACTATATTTTAAAACTCTAAAGTACTCTCCATATACTTTGTAAACTTCCCAACTTCTTTTTGTGTGTGTGTGTGTGTTGCTGGGTACTGAACCAGGGGTGCTCTACCACTGAGTCACATCCCCAGCCCTTTTTTATTTTTTATTTTGAGACAGGGTCTCACAAAGTTGCTTAGGGCCTCACTAAGTTGCTAAGGCTGACCTGGAACATGGAATCCTCCTGCCTCGGCCTCCTGAGTTGCTGGGATCACAGGTGTGTGTCATGGTGACACCCGGTAACAGTGGTTGCTTTAGGTCACTAAGTTTTGTGTCCATTTGTTACACAGAGGTAGATAACTGAAACAGAAATCCCAGTGTAGTCAAAGACATGGAATAGTTAACTACTTCACCTCTCTAAGCCTTGGTTTTCCAATCTGTGAAACGGGGATGATAATAAAAGCACCTCTCTCTCGCAGGGTTTTTGTGAAGATTAAATAAAGCCATACATGCAAATTTCTTAGTACAATGCCTGGCACACAGCCTGCAGTTGACAAATGATAGCTAGTTTTTAAGTGGCTGCTGTGTTTGTTTTTGCAGTGCTTGGGACTGAACCCAGGGCCTTATGCATGCCAGATACTTAAGTGCTCTACCACTGAGCCACACCCCCATAGCCCTATTATTTTTAATAATACCCATGTGAAGTCCTAACTACTCAGGCAGCTACTCAGGATTCTTTCAGCCCAGGAGTTTAAGGCTGGCCTGGGCATTACAGCAAGACCCTGTCTCAAAATAAAATTAACTGGGTGTGGTGGTGCATTTCCGTAATCCCAGCTACCCAGGAGGCTGAGGCAGGAGGATTGCAAGTTCAGGGACAGCCTCTGCAATGTAGTGAGATCCTGTTTCATAATAAAAAATATGAAGGGCTGGGGATGTAGCATAGCAGTGAGGAGCTTATCAAGCATGTGTGAGGTTCAATTCCCAGTACTGTAAACATAAATAAGTACATACATAAATTTAACTAAATTTTTTTTTAAAAATGGTTTAATTCGGTTCCCTGGCACACCTTAAGCTGTCATAGAATAACCAGGAGATTCAAGTTAATTGTCAGAGTCATGGAGCTTCCGCCAAAGTCTGTGGAATCACTGTCTTAGTTCTTGTAATGATTCATCATAATAAGTTTCTGTACAGCTCATGCACAAGTAAGGGAAAAAAAAGTCTATAAAAGAAGGACTTATGCAAGACAAAACATGCCCACTGTATGGGGGAGAACGGGAAATTCGGATTTGCATTCCGTCTGAACAGTTATGAACTTTGATTTTAAAATCACAGGCTGAAAACTGAAAGGAAGCTAGAAGGTTGTCTGACTCCTCAGTTTGCAAGAGAGGAAGCTGGGGGTTAAGGGGTTTCCCAGTTGGTTAATGATAGAAACAGAACAAGGCTCAGCTTTTTTCCAGTCTTCCCCAATTTCCAAGGGTGACAATATTTGTTGGTCTTGTTTTTCAATTTTACCTGCGACTAACATTTTAAAAGATTACAAAATTGTAAAACCGAGGAAGGAGGATCCCTTGCAAATTCCAGCTCCCAGAAATTATTGAAAATAGTTTTCCTGACTCTTCTTATTAATAAAGGCCCTCAGGATTACTTCATAATGGTGATGTCACCCAAGTGCACACATTTATCCAGGAAGAAAATGCAATATTCCCAGGCAGCAAGGACAGGGGGCGAAAAATGGCCAAGTATTTCCACAGAACCTGAATACAACTGCACAATGCAACCTCAACAGAGTGCAAGCTGACAGGCGAGACGATGGCATAAGAGACAGTGCCTCATAATGGTTAGGGATTGGATATCAGTGCCAGATTCTAACCCAAGTTCTGGGTGGCCCTGAGTACATTTCCACCCTCTCTGAGCTTCACTTCCTTCCTTTCTTCCTTCCTTTCCTTCTTTCTGTACTGGGGATTGAACTCAGGGGCACTCGACCACTGAGCCACATTCCCCAGCCCTATTTTGCATTTTATTTAGAGACAGGGTCCAACTGAGTTGCTTAGCTCCTCGCCATTGCTGAGGCTGGCTTTGAACTCGGGATCCTCCTATCTCAGCCTCCCAAGCTGCTAGGATTATAGGCATGCACCACCACGCCCGGCCACTTTCCCCATTTCTAAATCAGAGTCAACAACAGTCCCTCCCTCATAGACCACAGTCAGAGGATGAGATGAGACAATGTATTCAAAGCATATAGTACATAGGTGCCACTGTCAACCCCAGTTTCATCATGACCTTCCTCCTTGAGGGTCCCTAGTCCGAAGAGAGTCTAATATCAGGTCATCCTTACTCTATTTAGCTGTCAGAGGTCTATAAACCCCTGTTAGTGAACCCAAGTATGCAGCTAAAGGAATAAATCTCCAATTTCTCAAAGTAGAACATCACAATTCAGAAATCTCTTGTGCAGCAAAACTTGATAAAACCAAAGTATTAAAGGGTAGAAATGTTCTGCAGGATGAGACCCAATCCCACTAAAAGAGGTAGTATGTGAAATGGTGTCCTTCTGCAAAGCCAAGTTCAATGACTGCTTAGGTCCTGTGGTTTTAACCCTAATTTTGAAAAAAAAAATTAGAGTTTTTAAAATATCATGTGCAGGCTGGGGCTGAGGCTCAGTGGTAGAGCACTAGCCTAGCATGTGTGAGGCACTGGGTTCGATCCTTAGCACCACATAAAAATAAATAAATAAAATAAAGATCCATTGACAACTAAAAAAATATTTTAAAAAAAATCATGTGCTTAAGGTGGGGGGGTGGTTATATGGTGGTGGGTGGCAGAGCATATATAAGGACTCTCCATACTTTCTACTCAATTTTGCTGTGAACCTAAAACTTCTCTAAAAAAAATTAAGTTTATTCATTATAAAAAATCACACCCTTAAAAATAAGTCACTTAATTTAGCATGGAAGCGTATCAAAATCTAATACAAACAAACAAGAAAAACCCAACTTAATTTAACATACCACTGGCAACCAACCTGGGCTTAAAGTTTTCAAACATCTTATTAAATTTTATGCTTTCGAGTAGTATTTCCCTCCCCAACCAGAAATTAATTGCAGAATTCTATTGTGGAAAAGCAATTCACGTTTGTACACAGAAGTGCATTAGGAAAAAAAAAAGCTCAAATTTAACCCATAAAACTGGTAAAATGGCCAAAGATGGTCTTGTCAGTCTTTCTCAAAGCAATCACGTGCATGCTACCATTTCTTAAATCAGATGCATGCTAATATTTCATGCTCATTCTGAAGGATTCTGGAAAACCATACTGTTTAGCACAGGCCATTATTATTGCATTTGTTGATCTGTCAATTATGTAAACAAACCTAAGACTGTCAATTAATTATCCAGTGCTGAGCAGTTAGTCAGGTCCATACATACAGCCTTCCAAAGGGATGTCCCCATTTTTTTTTTTTTTAGTAATTTGCAAATGACATTTGGCTTGCCTGAACTTATCCTTTACATTTAGAAAAATTTGTGGGTTCTTGTCTGCCCAGGGGACTTTTTATTACTTGTTTATGCAAACAGCAGGTTGCATAAGAGCCAAGCTAGCCTTTTTTTTTTTTTTAAGTGATTTCGTAGTTTCCTGGTAACCATTCAGTCATCTATTTCAACACCCTGACATGACATAAAGGCAAATGCTGAACCACACGTTCACCACACACTTCTTCCTTGAGCATTTGCTAGGTGAGGCGCTCTGGAGCGGACAAACCCGATCCACTCATGAACCGGCAGCACTCGCAGAACTATTCTCTGGTGATACACAACAAGAATTGCTGTGTGTTCCGGGACGACTTCATTGCCAATGTGCTGCCACCGGTGCTGGGGCTGGAGTTTGTGTTTGGACTCCTGGGCAATGGCCTTGCTCTGTGGATATTCTGCTTCCACCTTAAGTCCTGGAAATCCAGCCGGATCTTCCTGTTCAACTTGGCCGTGGCTGACTTTCTCCTCATCATTTGCCTGCCGTTCCTGACAGACAACTATGTGAGGAAGTGGGATTGGAAGTTTGGGGACATCCCTTGCCGGCTGATGCTCTTCATGTTGGCCATGAACCGCCAGGGCAGCATCATCTTCCTCACGGTGGTGGCCGTGGACAGGTATTTCCGGGTGGTCCATCCTCACCACTCTCTGAACAAGATCTCCAATCGGACAGCGGCCATCATCTCCTGCTTTTTGTGGGGTGTCACCATCGGCCTGACGGTTCACCTCCTCTACAAAAACATGTTGACCAAGAACGGGCCCGCGAATCTGTGCAGCAGTTTTAGCATCTGCAAAACCTTCCGGTGGCATGATGCCATGTTCTTCTTGGAGTTCTTCTTGCCCCTGGGCATCATCTTGTTCTGCTCTGCCAAAATCATCTGGAGCCTGCGGCAGAGACAACTGGACAAGCATGCCAAGATCAAGAGAGCCATCAACTTCATCCTGGTGGTGGCCATTGTCTTCATCATCTGCTTCCTGCCCAGCGTGGCCGTGCGCATCCGCATCTTCTGGCTCTTGCACACCTCGGGGACGCAGGACTGTGAAGTGTACCGCTCAGTTGACTTGGCCTTTTTCATCACCCTCAGCTTCACCTACATGAACAGCATGCTGGATCCACTTGTGTACTACTTCTCCAGCCCATCCTTTCCCAACTTTTTCTCCATGTTGATCAACCGCTGCCTCCGGAAGAAGACACCTGATGAGCCAGATAATAACCGCAGCACCAGCTTGGAGCTCACACAGGACATGAGTACTACCAGGAGTGTCCCGAACGCCTTAATGGCTGACCCCAGTGAACCATAGAGCCCCTCTTATCTGGCCCCATCCTCTCGTTAAATAACCTCGCCAAGAGGGGAGGTTGTCACCAAGAACCAGGATCTCTGGAGAAACAGTTTGGATGTTGCACACTAGACCTGGCCTCCAGTTCCCTGGAACTTCCAAATCAAGAGAATCAGATTTAGAGAAATGGCACGGCAGAGCCGGAGGCTCGGTTGCAAGGTGCGATCACAGAAATCTCGAGGAACGGAGAGTAAAGGCACCTGAAACTTCTGCTTCGTCTCCATACTTACGGGCCCAAGGTGGGCTGATTGTCCATTTTCTGTTGCACTGGGATGAAGCCAGGGAGCTGCCCATCGGTACCTGTGACTCGTTGGCTTCTTACCTTCCCCAGACTGAGACTTGGGTGACCCTCAGCTCCTAGTGCACTATCTAGCCTCCTCATGAACTTCAGAGAGATAAGAAAAGTCAAGAGATTGGAGGGGAGTTATGTTACTCCTGGAGGGGACTCAGGCATGGCTAAGCAAGCCAGCAGGTCACCTGAGTTCCATGGGCCCATTCACCTTTCAGCCATGTTTTAGCAGAAATGGGCTAGGTGAAGAGATTCTTAAGCTTTGGTTAATATCTGAGTTTCCAGAGGTGGTCAGAAGGGGATTATCCCCAGGAGGGACTGAGCAGAACAGTGTTCTGAGGGATAAGGAATGGTATTTGTGCCATAACCAGTAACTAATCCATTCTTCCCTCATTTACACTAATTTGAAGATCGAGCAGTTAAAAGGCTTCAGGGAAGAGAACTGCTTCCCATCTGTTTGCTTCTATCATAAAAGGGAAATATGTGGTTGCCCCGTGGTTAGGAGGAAAGAATCCTCCTGGTTTGTTTGCTTGTGTTTCTGTACTTATAATAATATCTACCATTTTAATAAATTTTGATAGGAGACACAGTCTGGTATTGCATGTCTGGGTTATGGTTCACAGAAATCGGCTTCTTACTTAAGCAGAGACCTTTATGGGCTGTTAACTATGTCCTGGTAGAAAAAAAAACATAGGGACACAGTCACTGAATTATATTATAAGACAGCTAAGTAAAAATTACCCATGTCTTGGGTCAGGAAAGGCCTGGGAAGAAATAAAAACAAATAAATCTAGAAGGGTGGTGCAGAAAAGATTGCAAGAGCACCTTTTATTTAGAGTTTGTTTATTTATTTATTTAAAGAGTTTGGTGAGTACTGCAATTAGTATTTGTGTATTTAAAAAGGAATCAGACCAGAGTGGGATTTTTTTCCTGTAAGAGGGGGAAGAAAGAGCTTCCTAGGGAATGGTTTCAGTTCCCTGTTCTGAGATGGAAAGGAGATGTACTGGTTTGGGTCTGTGATCCGTCCAAGTTTCTGTTACGATTTCATTTCCATCTTCTGTCACTCCTTGATCAACAAGATGAGGCTTGCTGACTGGGATGCAGATAAGGAATGCAGATATGCAGACTCCTAGCCCTCTATGAATGCCAGCGAATGGAGAAAGATGGCTGGGGATATAGCTCAGCTGATAGAGTATTTGCCTTGCATGCACAAGGCCCTGGGTTCAATCCCCAGCACCACAAAAATAAAGAATGAAAGAACCACTTCAGTTATTTATATTAAAAAATAAATGAAGAAAGACACTTCTGAGTCTCTCAGAGAGAAACTCATCTGTCACCAAGAATCTAATAAGTTAAAAGCAGGGCTCTCTTCTTAAAGAAGAGAGAGCAGAGATGAGCTCAGAGGAAAGTCGGGACTTCCCCAGCCTCAGATGCATGAGTCAGCACCAAGCCCAGTGTTGAAACTCCAGTTCTTCCAGGGGACCAGGAGGTTTGAAGTGTTTGGAACCCAACAACTCACATTCATTCATTCATTCATTCAGGCGTTTCCGGTGCGCCAGGTGCGCAGGGGTGGGAATGACTGGGAGGGCCTCTAGAAGGAAGTAACCTTGAGCAGAGCCCTCAATGACAAGACAGAGCAAACAATGAGAAAATCTCAGGGAAGGACATTTGCTAAGTGCAAAGGCCCTGAGGTGAGAATGAGCTGGAAGTAGGTGAGTGTGTTAGTTTCCTGTGGCTGTCTTAACAGAGCATCATAAACTGGGTGGCTTAAAATAACAAAAACTCATTCTTTCACAATTCTGAAGGCCATAAGTTCAATGTCAAGGTGTCAGTAGCGTGCTGCTCCTTCTGGAGGTTCTGAGGGGAATCCAGTCTGTGCCATCCTCACAACAATCTTGGGTGCTCCTTGGCATATCAGCACATCATTCCAGTCTCTGCCGCCATCTTCACATAGCTTCTTCTCTTGGTGTCTCTCTCTCTCTCTCTCTCTCTCTCTCTCTCTCCCCCTCTCCCCACCCCGTACTGGAAATTGAACCAGAAGTGTTTTACCACTGACCCACATCCCCTTTTTTATTTTTTATTTTCAGACAGGGTCTCACTAAATTGCTTAGGGCCTCCCCAAGTTGATGAGGCTGTCCTTGAACTTGTGATCCTCCTATCTCAGCCTCCTGAGTTGCTGGGATTACAGGCATGTACCATCACCACTCCCCACATTACAACAGTTTTTAAGAGAGTTATTCCTTAAATTAGGTCTGTTTATTTGTCCAGGGGAACACCAATGTCAATTCAAAATGAGAGAAAGGGTTGGGGTGTGGCTTGGTGATAGAACTCTTGCCTAACATCCAGGAGGCCCTGAATTAAATCTCCAGGGCAGAAAAAATAAATAAATAAAATGAGATAAAATGGGAGCCAATAAGGCCACATTGGACTAAACCAATGATGCATGTACTTGGTCCTGAACTGTGGTTTTATGAGAAAAGGGAGATGGGAAGAAACAGAAAGAATATAGTGAGCCCTTTGTATCCATGGGTTCCATCCCTGGATTTATTATTCCCTAAGCAATACAGTGTAACAATTATTCACATAGCACTTACATCATATTAGGTGTAAGGAATCTAGCTAGACATGATTTAACATACACAGGAGGATATGTGTAGGTTCTATGCAAATACTAGACCATTTTATATAAGGGATTTGAGCATCCTCAGGTTTTGGTATCCACAGGGGTCCTGAAATCAAGCCCCTGCCAATACTTATATGTATATATATATGTCTATGCAGGCACAGAGTGGGCAGTTATCATCATTTATGCATGATTTTCCTTTACCTTCTCTAAATTTGTGTTGCACTGCCTTCTTTATTTTGGTGGAAACCAGTTCTGAGGATTCATGAGCTCCATGAGTGAATTGTCCTCTATGTAAGGGGCACCTTACCCCTGAGATACATCCCCAGCCCTTATTTTTTTTATTTTGAGACAAGTTTTCCATAAGTTGTCCAGGCTGGCCTTGAACTTGCCAAGGTTGGTCTTGAATTTGCAATCTACTAGAAGGACTTCCATTGAGCTGCTTCCAAATATCAAGAGACTATCCTTAAGTTTAGAACCATAAAATTGGGGATGCAAGGTCATGTTCATTCCTGATGTTGTGAGCTCCTTTACCTTCCACATTTATTAGTCTCTTCATCTGTGGGCCTTGCCTGAAGTGAGAACATTTGAATAGCACCCCGTATTCTGGTGAAGACACCTCATGGTCCTTAAAATGTCATTTGGTTTAATACCCAAAACACTTCTGAACATGATTTGGTGATCAGCTGGCCTTGCCGCAACTTCCCAGATGCTCCATGACCCCTTTCTTTCAGTCCCGAGCAACTGCACTGAGATTTAGCTGACGGTGAGATTTAGCTGAGGAACAGGTTCTCCAACGTGCCTTAGACAGTGGTGGTGTCTGGTGGAATCACTAAGAAATCACTGGAATCACTAAGAAATGAACCATTTCCAAACAACAGGGCTCCAGGTCATTTCCTGGTTGCCCATCTTTTGGTTCAAATTGGTTGTGTCTTCAAATCAGATCTTGAATTACGATGGAAAAAAACTTTTTTTTTTTTTTTTTTTTTTTGTACAAGGGATTGAATCCAGGTTCTACCACTGAACCACAGCCCCAGCCCTTTCTTTCTTTTTTTTTTTTTTTGAATTAAAGACAGCATCTCACTAAGTTACTTAGGCCTTCATTAAATTGCTGAGGCTGACTTTGAACTTGTGATCTTCCTGCTTCTGCCTCCTGAGTTGCTGGCATTACAAACCTGCACCAAGGCAACTGACTGGATGAAATTCTTAGATGGTTGAAGCCGGAGCTGTTCGTGTTGAGCCAAACTTCCCAAGAAGGAAATTCCTTTTTTTTTTTTTCCCCTTCTCATGGTAGTAAGAAGATGTCATTATAATTGTTTCATGCAAGGTCCTTGTGCTTGCAAGTAACTGAAATACACTTTGGATTAGCGTAAGCAAAAAATTAAAAATAGAGAGGAAGGAAGCTGGAGAAAGTGGTGGTTCTCCCAGAAACTGGGAGAATTAAACTGGGCTTGAGCAACTCTGGGAAAGCATCATGTGGTCGTCCCCAAGCTCTTAGCTATGAACAGACTCAGCCTCAGGACGTCTGCATCACTCAGGTCCCATATGAGAGAAATGGCTTTTCATCTTGCAGGGAATTGAATTCAAGGCCTTGCACATGCTAGGCAAGTGCTCTGTCACTGAGATACACCCCAGCCCTGGTTTTCCCTTTTTCTTTTGTGGGGGGGGACTGAGGATTGAACTCGGAGGCACTCAACCACTGAACCACATCCCCAGCCCTATTTTATATTTTATTTAGAGACAGGGTCTCATCGAGTTGCTTAGTGCCTCACTGTTGCTGAGGCTGGCTTTGAAATCGCGATTCTCCTGCCTCAGCCTCCTGAGCCACTGGGATGACAGGTGTGCACCACCATACCCAGCTAGGTGAGCACTCTACCAACTGAGCTCTATCCCCAGTCCCTGGTTTTCACATTTTATTGGGGGAAACCAGGGAGGGTCTCCTCCCCATCAACAGAAGTGGTCACCCTTCTTCAACCACTCCACTGGGGCTTCTGGGAATGTTCTATTACCTGGAAAGGTCACTAGGGGTGGGGCCCAGGGGCCCATGATGGTATCCTTGGTGTAGACAGTAAGTGGTAGTGGAACAACAGGATGGCTCCGGATGAACAGGATCAGCACTGGCCCCTTGGCCCCAGCATTCGTAGGGAAAAGGATCTCAGGGTCATCTTGGTCCTGCCAGTGGCATAAAGGGTATTTTAATTTTAATTTTGGGGACAGGGGATTGAGCCCAGGGGCGCTTGACCATTGACCTCATGTGATTTTTTTTTTTTTTTTTTTGAGACAAGACCTCACTAATCTGCTGAAGCTGGACTTGAACCTGCAATCCTCCTGCCTCAGTCTCCCAAGTTGCTGGGATATAGGCATCTACCATTGTGCCTGGCCATAAAGGGTGTTTTTAACAACTTTTTGCACAACTACATTCTCTCTGCCAGGTGTTCCTCAGATAATATTTCAAGCTGCCCTTCAAATGCACTAGCATGTTTCGACCTTCAGCAGAGCCATTCTCTGACTTCCAAATTTTCTGCCATGTTACAAAACTATGGTCTTCCTGATTATAGAGAGGCCATCAATCAGCCTTCAGGGGCTATGTAGTTCTCACTGACCTAAATCCCTTCATGCTCCTCCAGATTTGTGTTCTAGAGCCCTTCAGCCAGCCTTCCTGGGGAATGAAAGGTTTTGTTATACATTTTTCAGTAAACTCAGGGCAAAGAAATACTCTTTGGCAAGCGTAACTGAAGTGAGTACCTGGTCATGAAGTTTCTTTCACTGTTTCTTGACTTATTTACTTTATTTATTTATTTATTGGCACCAGGGATTAAACCCAGAGACACTTAACCACAGAGCCACATTCCCAGCCCTTTTTATTTTTTATTTTGAGACAGGGTCTCACTAAGTTGCTTATAGCCTCGCTGGGATTACAGGCATGCGTTCTCATGCCCAGCTTGTTTCCTGTCTTTGATGGACAAAAGGCACATTATTCTGCAGTCAGTGCAAGATTCTCCTTGGGCTCAAATGTAACATTTGACTAACGTTCTGCCTCGTCAAGCAGAAGAGGTTTGCATAGGGCATTATGAAATGTCAGGGACCTATAGTCCACAATCTCTCAGTCCTATCTCATGAAAGGCTGGTGCTTCTGAGCTCTTAACAGATATTGACAGACTCATAGATATGGCCACACCCAGAGATGGATTTACAACCATCAAATAGGTACTAAGGACAGTATATGATGTTCTCAAGGCACCTCTGCTTAGAAGAGAAAGTAAACTGATCTATTGGTGTTGTCAGGTTGAAAAACAGTTGGTTTCTTCTCAGCATGCTCACAAAATAGGTGACACATACATGGTAGGAAAATGATATCTGTAGCCATGTGGGGTCATATACCACTGTAATCTCAGCTACTCGGGAGACTGAGGCAGAAGGATCGAAAGTTCAAGGCCAGACTCAGCAATTTGGCAAAACCCTGTCATAAAATAAAAAGGGCCAAGGAGATAGCTCAGTGGCAGAGCACTTGCCTACCATATGCAAGGCCCTGGATTCAATCCCTAGTACCAAAAAAAGAAAACAGAAAGAGGAAAAAAAAAAAAGGTTTTGGTAAAGCAATGTGAATGCAAAGATACACTCAAATTGGAGAGAAGCCACATTCAACATCATCTGATCACCATCTATTATTACATCTAAGTTTTGCTGTATGGTAACTGGCAGACACCGCTTAGTATTATATAGATTGTTTTATTTAATCCTTTCAATAACAGGGCACAGTGGTGCATGCCTGTAATCCCAGTGACTGAGGAGGACAAGGCAGGAGGATTGCAAGTTTGAAGCTAGCCTCAGCAACTTAGTAAGACCCTGCCTCAAGATAAAACACATTTAAAGGGCTGGGGATATAGCTCAGCAGCTGGGGATATAGCTCTGTGGTAAAGCACCCTTGAGTTCAATCCTCAGTACCACCCCCCCAAAAAAAAAGTTACATACCGTATAATTTAATTTATATAGCATTTTATATGTATCTTTATCTATCTATCTATCTATCTATCTTTTTTTTTTTTTATGTGGTGCTGAGAATTGAACCCAGTGCCTCACACGTGCTAGGCAAGTGCTCTACCACTGAGCCATGACCACAGCCCATATAACATTTTTTTGATTCTTTCCTTTTTTGTTATACTGGGGTTTTGTTGGTTTGTTTATCTTTTCCTTTAATGGAACTGGGACTTGAACCCAGGCATCTGTGCACGCAAGCCAAGTGCTTTGCCACTGAGCTACATCTCAGCCCTTGTCATGCTGGGGATTGAGCCGAAGGTGTCTAGCATGCTAGGCAAGAGCTCTTTCACTATCACTTCTATCACTAAGCTATACTCACTCAACCCCCACATATCATATCTTTTTTTTTGGGGGGTGGGGGGGTACTGGGGATTTAACCCAGGCCACATCCCCAGCCCTTTTCATTTGATTTATTTAGTTAGTTAGTTTTTGGTTTGGGGTACTAGGTATTGAACTCAGGGGCACTCAAGCACTGAGCCACATCCCTAGCCCTATTTTGTATTTTATTAGAGACAAGGTCTCACTGAGTTGCTTAGCATCTCTCTAAATTGCTGAGGCTGGCTTTGAACTCACAGTCCTCCTGCCTCTACCTCCTGATTACAGGCATGCGCCACCATGCCTGGCCCCTTTTTATTTTTTATGTTGAGACAGGGTCTTTTTAAGTTACTTGGTGCCTCCCTACATTGCTGAGGCTGACCTTGAATGTGTGATCCTCCTGCCTCAGCCTTCAGAGTCTCTGGGATTGCCAGTATGTGCCACCACACCTGGCATGATTGGTGTCCTTATAAAAAGAGATTAGGGGGCTGGGATTGTGGCTGAGCAGTAGAGCACTTGCTTAGCACGGACAGCCCTGGTTTGATTCTCAGCACCACACACACAAAAATAATAATAATAAAAGGCATTGTGTTGTGTCCATCTACAAAAAAAAAGATTCTCTCTCTCTCCCCCTCCCTCCCCCACCCCTTAAAAAAAAAAAAGAGATTAGGACACAGACACAGCCAGAGGAAAAAACATGTGAAGACTCAGGAGAAGAGGCCTCAGAAGACACAATCTTACCAACACTTTGATCTGAGACTTCCAGCCTCAGAACTGGGAGAAAATAAGTCTATTGTTAAGACACCAGGGCTGTAGTGCTTTGATGTGGCCCTGATGACTGAAATAGTGTCTGATCACCAATCTTCTATGCCTTCATCAGCTGGTTCCAGAGCTCAACTGGAATGTCCTATGTGTTTATTTAAAAACCGCTTATCATCTATAAATCTGAATAGAAATTTACATGAGGCCTGCTGTGCTGCACAGCAGAGAAATTCAACTTTAGAAAAAACAGAAGAACATGAAGAACAGATTGACTTTTCATAAGCAAACATACCCCAACTGCTTACTCTATCTCCCCATCTATCTTGTTTAATAATAGAAATAGGTCACAAAATCCATTAAAATTCATGTTAAAAAAAAGAATGAGAGGGAGGAGATTATATCGCTCTCTGGTTGCCATAGAGATAGAACATTGACATTTCAGTCATGATTTTAAAAAACAAACTAACAAAACTATTACAAAATTATGACAGTTAGTCCAGAAAACCCTCCTCAATATTCTAATCTACCATTATTATGTCTAACAAAGAGTATATCCACATAAAGTTCCTAATAATTACCTTTGCTCTACAAAAAAAAAAAAAAAATTGGATTATGCCTTTTTTCTAAACACAAAAACTTCCAATCATCCTCAGCAAAAGATCATGAGTTGTTGGTGCAATCACTACCACCACCTAATTTCAGGAATTTTTCATCACCCCACAAAGAAACCTTGTGTCTACTCGCAGTCATTCCACATTTTTCTCTTCCCCCAGCCCCCAGGGAACACAAATCTAATCTGACCCTACAATTTTTCTTTTTTAATGAAGAAAATGTCATAACAGGGTAAGAAAAATTAGGGAAGGAGAATATAGAGGAATTTTTGCAATCCAAGAAACTTCAATCTAGTTTTTTAAATTATTTTAATCTAGTGCAGCCAAAGGATGAGATTCAAGGACGCCCGCCCAAGTATTCAGAATGCAATCCCCATGGTTCCTAATAAGGAAACTACTTGAAAAAGCCTGACCAAACCAAACATCCTAAAAAGAAAATGAAAGAAAGTGGGAGGGAGAGGGAAAACTATGTTAAGAACACATAGGAGGGCTGGGGTGTGGCTCAAGGGGTAGCGTGATGGCGTGGCATGCGTGTGGCCCGGGTTCAATCCTCAGCACCACATACAAACAAAGATGTTGTGTCCACCAAAAACTAAAAAATAAATATTAAAAAAATTCTCTCTCTCTCTCTCTTAAAAAAAAAAAAGAACACATAGGAGGCAGATGCGGGGGTGCAGGCCTGTCATCCCAGCAACCCAGGAGGCTGAGGCAGGAGGATCACAAGTTCCAGACCAGCCTAAGCAACTTACGGAGACCCTGTCTCAAAAAATAAAAAGGGCTGGGATGTGGCTCAGTGTTAAGGCACCCTGGGTTAAATCCCCAGTACTTAAAAAAAAAGTCATATAGGCATATGACATCTTAAATGGATTTCTGTAGGACTCTTGTAAAAGAGAAGGCCTCAAAGTAAACTGATATTCTCTAAGGGAAATTATAAAGAATACTAGATTATCTCAGCCAAAATCGTAGATTGGGGGTGGGGTGGAGCTGTTTCCTGGGGCTCATCAGGGAACAGGGGCAAAGGAAAGGGGATGGAACTGAAAGTGTTCCAAAGGTCTCCTGTTATTGGGGTGAGAGAGAAAGGAAGTATGACATAATGAGAAATATGTATATTGTTTCTGACCCTGGTCACTGGCACGGAACTTGTACATCCTTGAACTTCTCAAATAAAATATTTGGTTTTGTTCCTGTTCCTGATATAAGAGCTTTAAGACTCTGGAACTTTGGAGTTCTTATTTGTTTCTTTGTCTTGTGCTGGGGATTGAACCCAGGGATACTTTGTCACTAAGCTACATCCCCAGTCTTTTTATTTATTTATTTATTTGTTTGTTTATTTATTTAAATTTCAAGACAGAGTCTTGCTAAATTGCCCAAGCTGGCCTTGAGCTTGTGATCCTCCTGCCTTGGCCTGCTGAAATCCTGGAATTACAAGTGTGCACCACAGCAACTGGCTGTAATGTCTTTTTGTTGCTGATGAGATGACTGGTGGCTAGATCCATGCACAGGTTCAGGATGGGGGCAGGTCCCTAAAAGATCAAGGTATGACTAGAGAGGGTTGGAACATTCAGCCCCACCTTGACTTCTGGGGAAGGAGAGGGACTGCAGACTGATTCAATCCTCAGTAGCCAAGGATTAAATCAATCATGTCTGTCTGATAAGGCCTCCATAAAACCCCTAAATGACAGGGCTTTGGAAAGCTTCTGAGTTGGTGAATACTTGAGGCGCTAGGGGCTAGGGATGTACCCCAGAAGGCAGGGAAGCTCTGGGCACCCCGTACCTTATCCTATGCATCTCTCCCAAGTATCTGTTTCTGAGTTGCATCCTTTATAAAATAAAAAGTGCAATACATGTGTTTCCCTGAGTTCTGTGAACTGTTCAAGCAAATACTGAACCTGAGAAGGGGTTTGTGGGAACCCCCAATTTAAAGCTACTGAATCAGAAGTATGAGGGGAAATCTGGGACTTTCAGGTGGCTTCTGAAGTGGGGCAGTACTGTGTAACTGAGCCCCGTAACTCACGGTTCTGATGCTAACCCCAGGACAACAGTGTCATATTCAAATTGTAGAACATGCAGTTGTTATCCAGAGAGAATTGGAAAATCTCTTGGTGTGGAAAGCCTACACAGTTGGTGCAAGAAATGTTTTGAGTGTTTAGAAAAACAGCTTATTTCAGGGTCCTAGAGTGTAAGAAATGGTAGATCACATATTTCTGATTTTCAGAGCAAGGAAATTTGTCATGAACAGGGAGATCTTAACCAAGCCTGGGAACTCAGAAGCTATGAAAGAAAAGATGGATATATTTGACTGCATAAACAGTCAAATGCTTTTTGTAACAAAGGATACCATAAATAAAGCCAATTCAAATAGTGGAGCTAGAAAAATATTTGCAGTATAAATAGTAGTCATCAACTCTATTGACCATCACTGTGTGCCAGGTCCCATTCTATTTGCTTGAGGAGAATTAGTCATTTTATCTCAAACAATGCTATGAAGTGGGAATGATGATGATCATGATGATGATTATTTTATAGATGGGTATACTGAGGCATCCAAAGGTTAAATAATTGCAAAGGTCACAGGGACACGGGGGGGGGGGGGGGGGGGGGGGGGGGGGGAGAATCTAGATGTGACCTTGGCAGCCTGCCCTACAGCCAATGCTCTTAATCACTCCTCAGATGAAAACCAAAGCCAAATGGACACTCTCTAAAGAGCTTTTACAAATTGACCTGGCAAAGACAAACAACCATTATAGAAATGGTCTTAGGCTATAAATAGGCTATCTACAGAGGAGCAAAACCAATGGGTAACCAAAGTATGAAAAGAAAATCAAATTCAACAAAAGTCAGAAACGTGAAGGAAAGAAGCAAGGAGATAGTGCCTTACATTCATCACACTGACACAGACTAAAATGAGGACTATCCATTGCTGGCAGGAATATGGAGAAAAGGGTGCTCTCATGCCTGGGGAGCTTTGCAGCCATTTGGGAGAGCAATCTGGCAATGTCTGTGAAAACTGAAACTAAACATACCCTTTGACCTGCTAATCCCACTCCTGGGAATCTGTCCCAAAGAAAAAAACACCAACACTTAAGAACAAGGATGTTTATCAGAGTATTTGTGCGTGCGTGTGTGCGTGCGTGTGTGTGTGTGTGTGTGTGTGTGTGTGTGTGTGAGAGAGAGAGAGAGAGAGAGAGAGAGAGAGAGAGAGAGAGAGAGAGAACTGGTCACAAAGTGAATGCCCACTGAAAGGGCAACAGCTGAATGAATTAACCCACACCCACCCTTTGCATCCCTGTGACCAAAATGTTTGACAAGAACAACTTAGAAGATGGAAAGTTTATTTTGTCTCAAGGTTTCTGAGGTTTAGTCCATGGTGGGCCAACTCCATCGCTGTGGGCCCAAGGTGAGGCAGGACATCTTGGCAGAAGGACGTAGTGAGGAAAACTACTCTCTCCTGGCTGTGGGGAAGCAGAAAGAGGGAGGAGAAGGAGCCGTAGGGAGGAAGCACCCTTCCAGGGCACAGCCCAGCAACCCACACCCGCCAGCCACCTCTCACCAGCCAGTTCCCAACCAGTCAGTCCATTCAAACTGGGATGGACTGATTGGGTCACAGCCTTCACTATCTAATCATTTCACCTCTGAACATTCCTGCATTAACACAATAGCTTTGGGGGAACTCCTTCTATCCAAATTATAACACTATGGAGTGTTTTATGGCCATTAAAGAGCAATAGCACCTCTGACATTCAGTATTTCTACAAACTACCTTGAAGTACGAAAACATGATGAAAAAAAAAAAAGCTTATTATCTACCATACCAAAAAAATGTGTATCTGTAGAGGACTTTATATGAACACAGAAAGCATAAAGAACTTTTTTGGGGGGATATTGTACTGGGAATTAAACCCAGGGGTACTAAGTTACATCCCCAGCCCTTCTTATTTTTATTTATTTTTTTTAACAAAGTTGGTGTTATTTTATTTGGACCTTTATTTTGTTCATTGATATGTGGTGCTAAAAATTAAACCCAGTGCCTCACACGTGCTAGGCAAGGGCTCTGCCTCTGAGCCACAACCCCAGCCCCTTTATTTTTGTTTTTGTGACAGGGTCTCACTAAGTTGCGTAGGACCTTGCCACATTGCCCAGGTTGGCCTCAAACCTGCAAACCTCCTGCCTCAGCCTCCTAAATTACTGGGATTATAGGCATGTGCTACCGTGCCTGGATAACATGTTTCTTGTATCGAGAGGTGGGGTGATTGATGTGGTTGAGGAGTCAGGAGCTGGAGAAAGAGGACTAGGGAGAAAAATCACACCCCACAGACAAACTCAACCTGCCACCTGCCTTTTATAAATAAAGTTTTATTGGAACATAGCTGTTCAGAGGTCCAGGACAGGGTAAGACTCGTGAGCCATATACATCCAAAAGAAGAAACAAAGGAGAACTCACTCTGTTGCCCTTGCATAATTTGAGAGAGAGGGCCTTGTTACAGATCACATTTGGGGGTCTCACTCCTCCTGCCTGAGTCCGGGCCCCACTCATTTATTCACGGATTGACAAGGATGCTTTGATGCTGCAAGGTAGAGTGGAGTGATTGGGGCAGAGACTGCCTAAAATACTTTAATACAGATAAATTTGGTGAGACTAAAGTTTGTTTGGGTTATTCTGAAATTAAATTAGGTATAAGTACACATTGCCATACTAATAAAAATTTGTGTATGTAAGCCAGGTGACACATACGGTGACACATGCCTGAAATCCCAGCAATCCCAGCAACTCGGGAGGCTGAGACAGGAGGAGGGCAAGTTTGAGACCAGCTTCAGCAACTTAGCAAGACACTGTCTCAAAAACATAAAATAAGGGCTGGGGATGTGGCTCAAGCGGTAGCGCGCTCGCCTGGCATGCGTGCGGCCCGGGTTCGATCCTCAGCACCACATACAAAGATGTTGTGTCCGCCGAGAACTAAAAAAAATAAATATTAAAAAAATTCTCAAAAAAAAAAAATATAAAATAAAAAGGGCTGAGGATATAGCTCAGTGGTAAAGTACCCCTGGGTTTAATCCTCAGTACCAAAAAATTACATATGCATCTAGCTATAATAAAATAGGATAAATTGGGCCTGCAAACTGGCAGCCTGCTGGCTCAAAGGGCTGTCATTTGTGCATTTGACCAGGCATCCATGTTGGACACCTGTAATCCCAGATACTCAGGAAGCTGAGGCAGGAGGATCTTGAGTTTGAGGCCAGTCTTTGCAATATAGCTAGATTGTGTCTCAAAATAAAATAAAGATTGGGGTATCCATGAGGACTCCAGTACCCCAAAGAAAAAGGAAAGAAGTTGTGTGATGAGCCAGTGTCGTTTTCACACATTTCTGTAGGCTCTGGGTCTGTGATCCATGCAAATGTTTCCATTAGACACAAGGTCTGAAGCACATAAACAAAAATATGGGTACATCTGAGGTATTAACATTTCCTGGAGGGAGGGGTGTTGGCAAGGATGTGGGGAAACTGAAACCCTTGTGCTTTGCTGGTGGAGATGTAAAATGGTGAAGCCACTGTGGAAAACAGTTTGGCAGTGCCTTATTAAGTAAAACATAGAATTACCATATTACCCTACTACTGGGGACATCCAAAAGAATTGAAAACAGGTGTTCAAACATTAAAAATTAAAATTTGAACACGAATGCTCATAGTAGCACTATTCACACAGTCAAAAAGTGGAAAGTGAGCCAGTAGCAGAAGATGGATAAATAAAAGAGGTCTATCTGTACAGAGGGGATTATTCAGACACAGAAAGGGACGAGACAAGGACCCAGGCTGCAACCTGGATGAGCCCTGAAACACAGCGCTGAGTGAAAGCCAGACCCACAAACAGGAAATGGTCAGAACAGGCCAATCCACAGGAGTAAAAGCAGATGGCAGGTGGCCAGGGCAGGAGGGCGGGTGATCAATGAGTGACTGGTAAGGAATGCGGGGTTTCCTAGGGGGCGGCCAAAAAAGTTCTGAACTAGATAACAGAGTGACAGGTGCAATGTCATGGGTGTGCTTAATGCCACTTTCAGATGGCATTAAGTTTTATTTTACACATATTTTATCATAATAAGAAGTTCCATGGGCTGGGGATGTGGCTCAAGCCATAGTGCAATCGCCTGGCATGCGTGGGGCGCTGGGTTCGATCCTCAGCACCACATAAAAATAAAGATGTTGTGATGTTGTGTCCACCGAAAACTGAAAAATAAATATTAAAAAATTCTCTCTCTCTCTCTCTCTCTCTCTCTCTCTCTCTCTCTCGCTCTCCTCTCTCTCTTAAAAAAAAAGAAGAAGAAGTTCCATGATGGGACAATTGGGGGACAATGTTTAAAAAAGCAACTTGGGGAGAGGCAATATAGAAGAAAAAAAAGGTCGGAATTACCCTAGAACAGATACATGAATAATTCAACTTTTAAGAACAGTGAGTGAGGGATTTTGTTCACCCTTAAGGAAAATACCCCCTTTGTTTCTCTTAATACAGGATTTGGGGTGTGTTCATTCCTAGCCCACAAAACTCTGAGTTTATTCACTGTTTCTCACCTGACTCTTGTCTGACTGTGTTACTTGAGAGTTCCTGGGATGCAAAAAACCGACAGCACACTGAGGTCATGGGAGACAAGGTAGCAATCCCAGACAGAGGAGTTGGCTCTGGACACTGGGGAGCCTTGTGGAGAACCGGAACATAGGGTCTTTAATTGATTCACACTTTTCATCTGTTTAGAAGGTGTATCATTAATTAATGGATCACAAAGAAAGAAAGATAATGCACACAATGAAACTCTGATATACTTCTTTCCTACCACTTTAAAATTTCATTATTCTTTTAGTCTCAACCACTGATTTCTCATTTCCTGTATTATTCTTTTGCATATATGAAAAGGAAAATGTTACAGAAACAGTATAGGATAGAGGTTTGTCAAAAATTTAAAAATTGGCCAGGCACGGTGACATGTGCCTATAATCCCAACTATTTAGGAGGCAGAAACAGGAGGACTGCAAATTCAAGACCAGCTGGGGCAACTTAAGGGAAACCTTGTCTCAGAATAAAATAAAAGGGGTCTGGGGTTGTGGCTCAGTGGTAGAGTGCTTGCCTTGCATGGGTGGAGGCTCTGGGTTTGATCCTCAGCACCACATATAAGTAAATTAAGGTATTGTGCCTGTCTACAAGTAAAAACTTTTTTAAATAAATAAATAAATAAATAGATAAAATAAAAGGGCTATAGCTCTGTGATCACCCCCTGGGTTCAATCCCTAGAATAATCAATCAAATCAATAAATATGGGCTGAGGTTGTGTCTCAGTGGTAGAGCGCTCACCTATCATGCATGAGGCACTGGGTTCAATCCTCAGCACCACATAAAAATAAAATAAAAATCTTGTGTTCACCAATAACTAAAAAATAAATATATAAAAATAAATAAATAACTTTTTAAAACAAAAATAATAATAATATAAAAAATAGAACTACCATGTGATCCAGCAATGTCAATACCGGTTTAGATATCCAAAGGAAATGGAATAAGAATGTTTTTTGTGTTTTTTTTTTAAAGAGAGAGAGAATTTTTAGGGCCACACGCATGCTAGGTGAGCATGCTACAGCTTGAGCCACATCCCCAGCCCCGGAATAAGAATGTCGAAGAGGGGCTGGGATGTGGCTCAAGTGGTGGCGCGCTCGCCTGGCATGCGTGCGGCCCGGGTTCGATCCTCAGCACCACATACAAACAAAGATGTTGTGTCCGCCAAATACTAAAAAATAAATATTAAAAAATTCTCTCTCTCTCTACCTCTATCTCTCTCACTCTCTCTTTAAAAAAAAAAAAAAAAAAAGAATGTCGAAGAGATATCTGCACTACCACATTCATTGAGCCATTATTCACAACAGCGAAGAAATGGAAACAACCCAGGGGGTCATCCATAGATGAATGGACCGAGAAAATGAGGTCTACATACACAACAGTACACTATTCCGCCATGAAAGGAAGGAAACCCTGTCATTCTCAAGCACATGGATGAACCCGGAGGACATCATGATCCGTAAAATAATCCAGGCTCTGAAAGACAAGTACTCTCTGGTCGCCCTTAGATGTGGCCTCTGCAGTGGAGCTGGGCTGGGGGCGTAGCTCCGCCGAGGAGCGCTCCCTATCACGCATGGCTTAGGGTCCTGGGTGCATCTCCAGCACTGCGCATCCAACCCATCAGAGCCAAGAAAGATGAAAAGGGGAACTCCGAGAAGCAGAGAGCAGAATGGTGGCTACCAGGGGACGTGGGGTAGGAGGATGGGGTGTTGTTGGTCAGAAGACACAAATTTCAGTCAGAAGATATCTACTGTCAGACATGGTGAATACAGTTAGTGACAATGTGTTAATACTTGACAGCTGCAAAGAGAGTGGATTCTAAGTATTCTCACCACACCCACAGAGGCGCATGTGCACACAAAAGTGTGAGTCAGTGCTGGTTGATGGGCTGGATTTAGCCATGTCTACATTGTAATTTTCACCACAAATATATAGTTTTTTTTTTTTCTGTTGATTAGAAAATTAAGTTAAAAAAAAAGATGGAACTGAAACAAACCGATGAAGACACACCTACAACTTTCTCATGTTCAGAATCCAGCTTTTCCGATAGCTTTCCAATTGGTCCCTTGAGGTCTGTGTTTTTCACTTGCTATTGTCCTCACAGCATCTTTAAAAGGCCTGAAAGCCGTTGGCCCTGGTTCTTCTGCTGGCTGGTTGATCATGAAGGGAGCCTCCTTGGATTCCTCCCACGAAATGCTGCTCAACAGGTCTGGTCACCACCTTGCCTCATCGCTCACCAACCCTTGGTTCTTAACAATGAAAAAGGGGCTCTACTGTATCCCTGAGACCTCAATACCTATCCTATGCACTCCAGTGTCCTCAGAGCTCATGACTTTCAGGCAATGCTAATCACTCCAGGATGCCCATGCCACCAAAAGCAACAACTAAGACGCCATCTATGTTTGAACACCTTCCAAAATACCAAAATATGAAGAAGAAAAGAAAAGGTGCATCTTTACATCAGTGAAATATGGTTACCCGTGGAGAAGCTCTAAGCTTCTCTATTTCCCAACTTTCTTGGCGTTTCTCCTCCTTCCAACCAGCCTTCCTCCCCACCCTGGGGCTTCCGTAGACTCAGCTCTGCAGACTGTCTTCCTTCTGGGTCTCTTGGCTTCTGCGCATCTCCAGGGGAGGTTTCTCTTTCTTGCATGTCTTGACTTTAAAATTCCGTAAAGAGAGGATCTGATTGGGTTGTTGTCATTGTCCAGCAACTGATTGTCCTGAGTGGACAGAAAATGTGAACAAACCTAATAGTCACTGTCCAGTTGCAGTGGGTTGAAGGGTGACCCCCTAAAAGTCATGCCCACATCCTAACCCCAGGAACCTTATTTGTGGATGTGTCCTTACTTGGAAAAAGGGTCTTTGCAAATGCAATTAAATTTAGGATCTCAAGATACGATCGTCCTGCGCTATGTGGATGAGCCCTAAATCCCATAACTGGTGTCCTATAAGACACATAGAGGACAGAGACCTGGAAGAGAATGTGATGTCAAGATGGAGGCAGAGACCGGAAGGCTGCAGTCAAGGAGTGCCTTGAGCTGCCAGACACTGTAATGGCAAGAAATGACACTCCCCTGGAGCCTCAGGAGGGAGCATGGTTCCTACTGACACCTTATTTTTAGACTTCCGGCCTCCAGAACTGTGAAAGAGCAAGTTTCTGTTGTTTTAAGCCACCAGTGTGTGATGATTTGTTTTGGTGGCCACAAGAAATGAACACCCAAGTGTAGAGCTTCTTTCTGAGCAATGCTTTTGTACTAGGCCATCTCATGGGCTGCCAGTCAGTGACTTCCTTGGGCAGAAATGCCAATAGCTGGTGTGTTAATTGGCTTTCTGCTGCTGTAACAAATACCTGAAGCAAATAAACTTAAGAAGAGGAAAGGTTTATTTTGGCTCATGGTTTCAGAGGTTTTGATCCATGGTTATTTTGCCCCATTGCCTCCATGCCTGGAGTGAAGCAGCCCATCATTGTGGGGACCACAGGTGGAGTGAGCTGTTTGCCTCATGGAAACCAGGGCACAAAGAAGGAAAGAGGAAGGCTGGAATCTTCAATGACCTAACTTCCCTTAGCTCCAATATCCTAAGGTTCCACTACCTCCCAATAGTACCACAGGTCGGGACCAAGCCTCCAATACCTGGGCTTTTGATGGACATTCAAGATCCAAACTGCAGCAGCCTGATGAGTCCATTGAGGCCAGAAAGGTCATCTGACATGGTATTTAGCCATGGACTTCTGTTCTGCACAGAAAGAGTGACATGAAGAATTGCAATTAGATTTTGGAGAGACTTGCCCTTTTTGGTCTTTATGGGTCTATAAGAATCACTTGTACTCAAATAGTATTTTTTCTAGTGAAAAATAATGAATAATAAAAAATAAAAAATAATTAAAAATAATAGGTATCTTATTTAAAAAATAATAAAACCAAAGAATCTTGAGGTCCTAAACAACATAGTGAGACTCTGTCTCAAAATAAAAAATAAAAAGGGCTGGAGATGTAGCTCAGTGGTAAAATGCCCCTGGGTTCAATCTCCAGTACAAAAAAAAAAAAAAAAAATCACTTCTGCTGAGCTTGGTGGTATATGTCCATAATTCCAGCTACTCAGGAAGCTGGGGCAGGAGGATCAAAAGTTTGAGGCCAGCCTGGGGATCTTAATGAGATGTGTCTGACCATTTAAATTTTTTTTTTAAAAAGGACAAGGGGCTAAGCATGGTGGCACTCACCTATAATCCCAGCAGCTTGGGAAACTGAGGCAGGAAGATTGCAAGTTCAAAACCAGCCTCAGGGACTGGGGTTGTGGCTCAGTGGTAGAGCACTTGCCTAGAATGCAGGAGGCACTGAGTTCGATTCTCAGCACCACATAGTCAATAAATGATATAAAGGCCTATCAGCAACTAAGAAAGTATTTAAAAAAAAAAAACAGCCTCAGTAACCTAGGGAGCCCTTAAGCAACTTAGGAAAACTCTGTGTCAAAATAAAATATAAAAAGAGCTGGGGATGTGGCTAATTGGCAGAGCACCCCTGGTTCAAATTCCTAGTACCAAAGGAAAAAAAGAAAGAAGTAAAAGAAAAACACACACACACACACATACACACTTGTATTGACCATGTACAGACTTTTCTTGTCATTATTCTCTAAACAATATGTTATAGCAACTATTTACATAGTATTTATATTGCATTATAGAGATTTAGAGTGTAGGGAGGATACCCGTATCATATGCAAATGTCCTGCCTTTTATAAAGGGGTTTGAGCATCCAAAAATTTTTTTTTAAAATATTTATTTTTTAGTTGTAGTTGAACACAATACTTTTACTTTATTTATTTTTTAATGTGGCGCTGAGGATCGAACCCAGGGCCTCATATGTGCTAAGCGAGTTCTACCACTGAGCCACAACCCCAGCCTGCATCCAGAGATTTTGATGTCTGTCAGGGGCTAGAAGGAAATTCTCCTTCAAAGAATAGCCTGACATTTACAAGAAACAGCCCCCTGGGAGACATCCTGCCTGGGAGACATCCTGCAGCTACCTATCTCCCTGAAATATCCTTCGGTTATCAGGATCATCAGACATCCTGCAGCTGGCAGTTTTACCACCCACATCCAGCAATTGCTGATTAGAGAGCTTCCCCATCCCCAGCATATAAATACCCCTGTGTGAACAATAAAAGTTTGCAGCTTGATCAGAACTCCTGTCTTGCTGTCATCCCTCTTGTCTCTTGTCCCTTCATTCCTCCCCACCTAGGTTCGCGGCCCTCATTGATGTGTCCTGGTTGATGTGTCCTGCCGGTCGGGACAGATGTCTGAGGAAGTCCTGGAACCAAGGCCCTGGGTTTGATCCCCAGGGAAAAAAAAACCTAAAAAACTCAAAGCTTAACATCCGGTGGGCTGGGGCTGTAACTCAGTGGCAGTGTGCTTACCTAGCACGTGTGAGGCACTGGGTTCAATTCTCAGCACCACATTAAAAAAAAAAAAAAAAGCTTAACATGGATCTCTCTACCACATTGTAAACTCCTTGAAGACCAGAACTGAGGGCCTCTGGGTTGTTGTCATTTCCCCAGTGCCTCACACGTAACATTTGAGTACATGAACAGATGAATTCCACAGGACCTGGCTAGGAGGCAGACGCTAACTTGGGCACACAAACCAGAATCTAGAAGACAGTTAGACAGATGGGGGCTCTTGGAAATGCATTTCTGGTGACTCTGAAAAGGTGCTATGCAGAAAGTACACTCCATATCATTCAGGGTTCCTCCTCAGAGCTTCTACATCAAAGAGCCTTAACCCTCCCGCTTGCTGTTTGTCACCACTCTGGTTTCCACAAATCGTTAAGACACTGGTTTGTAGAACAAACACACACGCACATACACACACACAGAGCAATGCAATCCCCAAGGGAAAGGCTGAAAGGCAGCTGGGATAGACAGACTTTACACCCTGAAACAGAGTGCAAACTGCTCTTCTGATAGTGGGACACCTGGTTGGTTAAGAACTTGCTTATCTGCTGTTGTGATCCTTGTCACAGTCACTACCTTCTGAAATGACCCTCCTCCAAGTGACCATGCCTTTGCAGATGGCTGGGCTCCAACCCAGCTACAGGGAGCATCTTGATTAGTTTAAATCAGTTGTGGTGGTCTCTCTTTTTCTATTTTTGGCACTGGGGACTGAAATATAGGGTAGGGGTGCTCTACCACTGAACTTCATCTTTAGCCCGATTTTTAAAAATTTGAGGCAGAGTCTCACTAATTGCCCAGACCGGCCTAGAATTTGCGATCCCCCTCCCTTATTCTCCCAACTTTCTGGGATTACAGGTGCTTGCTGTTGTGCCCAGTACTTCATTTTCAGCTGAATCATATTCCATAGACAATGTTTTCTTTACCCTCTCACCTGTCTATTTACATCTGGGCTGTTTCCAGTCTTTTATGAATGGTGCTACTCTGCATATGCCTACGCATGCATTTGTTTGAGTAATCTGGTTTTAATTCTTTGGGTATATACCTAGGAGGGAATTGCTGGGTCATGTAATAAGTCCACATTAAACTTTTTGGGAAGTTGCCAAATTCAAAGGTCCTTTTTAAAAATTAGGAAAAATTTCTGCAAAAATCCCTGGGAGACTTCCTCTTGCACCTAATTGGCCAGAACTTTGTCACATCTCCATGCCTAAAGAAATGTTATGATGAGAATCTTAAAGATCTCCAAACGCACATCAGCTAAAGGTTTGGTCATCAGGCTGGGAGGCTCTGGAACCTATAAGAGTGAGGTCTAGTGGGAGGAAGTTAGGTCATAGGGGTGTGTCCTTGAAGGGGATATTGGGGCCCTAGCACCTCTTTTCTCTCTCTTTTTGTTTCCCAATCACCATGAGGAGAGCAGCTTTTTCTATTACATACTCCTGGCCATGATGTTTTGCCTTGCCACTGGCCCAAAAGCAACAGTGAACCAACCTTGGACTGAAACCTCTGAAATCATGAGCCAAAACAAATCTTTCCCCCCTTAGAAGTGGATTATCTCAGGGTTTTTTTTTTTTTAAATCACAGCCACAGAAAGCTGACCACACAAATGTCTTGAAAGTGTGGTGGTGAAGCCAGAATTAGGCCAATTTTGAGTGAGTTGGGGAAGTTGGAGACTGTCCTCTGAAGGACTGAAATGTTAATTCCTTCAGAGCCTTTCCTTCACCCTTATCAACAACCTGCCCCTGTTCCCACCTGTTGCTAAGGTAACCTGTCCTAGGAATTGCCCCCCTACAGGGAGCTAAAAAGTTGTTAATTAATGTGTCCTGGGCTGCACCATCCTGCCCTTCCCCCTTCAGCCCACCTTTTGGCCATCCCACCGAGCCTTCCTGGGCTTGGAGATCATTTCTGGGCCTAGTCATGAACTCGGGAAGGAAAAAGATAAGGGGAAGAGGACAGGAAAGCAAAGGAAGCCTAGGACAGGGCAGAACACCTTGCTTCTAAGATACCAGTTATGGCCCCCTTTCTCCCTCCCGGGAGAAGTCTATGTTACCCCTTTTTAAATAAATCCTGCTTTATATGCTTGCCTCAGTGTGCTTCTCTAATGTTCAACATGTGAGGGAGCAGAACTCCTATAACCAGCGGTATCAGCGGGCATGGTGGCGCATACTTCTATAATCCAGAAACTTGGGAGCCAGAGACAGGAGGCTCACAAATTGGAGGCCAGCCTCAGCAACTTAGTGAGACCCTGTCTCAAAATAAAAATAAAAATAAAAAGGTCTGGGGATGTGGCTCAGTGGTAGAGCACCCCTGGGTTCCATCCCCAGTACAATCAGTCAATCAATCAATCAATCAATAGAAAAAGTAGGTCAGACAAAACAAAAACCTCATATTATATGATCACATTTCATATATAGACATATATGAAATGTCTATAATCCACAGAGAATAAAAAAAATTTGTGGTGGCTGGGGGAAGAGGAAGGGGGGGAGTGGGAAGTGATGTTTCTTCGTGGTTATTACTCCCGTTGGGAGTGATGAAAATGTTTTGGGACTAGATAGAGGTAATGGGTGCATAGCCCTGCATTCAATGCCACAGACTTTTACACTATGCAATAGTGAATTTTGTTATGTGAATTTCACCTCCATTTTAAAAAAAGGGTGTGTGGAAATGCCTGCAAGGATGTAATGTCTGGAGCCCTTCCTAGAGGCAAGGAGCTAAAGGCAAAGGGCCCATGAAAGGCTGTCAGAGGGAAAGGCGTCCTGGGCCTCTTCTGGGGACTTTATCTCTGGACCTGACTACACACGATGATGGCCAATGCCATTATCACTGAAAGCCATTTCTAGCTGGGTTTTCTGCTATGTGCTGCTGAAGGCCCCTTAACCATTCAGACACTGAGGTTCTGAAACAGCAAGGCAAAGTTTTTATTCAAATGAAATAAGAATCCCAAGACTAAAAGGAACCATCTTCACACACCTAGGTGTCTCTCACTGGGGAGAAAAGATGGCATGACCTGTCATTACAGTTAAAGCCAAAGAATTTGCATCTTTCTAGACTGTAGGTAATAATGGCAGGGAATTCTCAAGAGCATTTAATTCTCAGGGTCAGGGAAGGATTGTGTAGCTGTGAAAATTCCAAATGAACCCAGGTGTCATCCTCAGTTTGTCTCTGATCGATCCTTACTGTTCCAGGAAACAGGATGGACTAGCTCTAGGTCCAGCGTAATTATAAGAGTTGTTGGCGCTCAGCACTACGGGTGAGGTGCAATCCCTGGCAAGCCCTGGAAGTCTGTGTCGCTTCTCTCAGAGGATCTGGAAATTTAGAATAAACACAGGACCCAGCAAGTCCACTCTGAAACACGGCCCAACACTGCACCATGACCCAGTGCTCTAAGAAACAATTGATGCTTTCTCTACGTGCGGTGTCAGATCTGCGATGCGATGAGCGCTTCGCTTTCCGAAGTCAAGCTGGCCGTTCTGCATCACTGGGCTGCAATTGGAAGAGAGCAGAGGAAACCAGCAGCTTCTTCTTCACAGTCTTTCCCCCACTTTTCCGTGGCCTGGAATATTCCAGCAGGGCTGCCAATAAGGCTTTTGATGAGGGTGCTCAAAGGTGGACTGGAAGGGTTAACACTGGCCAATGTCGCTGGGTTTGATGTAACTCTGCTTTTTGGAACTCGGACCTGAGTTGTTGTGTAATCTCTAAACTATGCAAATAAGTGATTTGAGTTGCCTCCAGTAGAAACCTGTTTCGCAGCTGATGGATCTAGAGAAATAGGTCCTGTGCTGCTGCTGGAGGGGCCAGGCTTGTTTGTAAAGTTGCAGGAAATTAGCCTGCGATGAAAATGAATTAAGGTTTATCCCTCTGAGAATTTCTAACAGGGAGGGAATTATGTCCCTCTGCATTTTCACATCTTGGGTTGGTTTATTTCCTCCACTCAGCTGGGAATTTACATATTCGTTGGGTCTAGAAAGAGGTAGGCTGTTTATTTAGAGTCTTAAGTCGCCTGGAATGTGAGGTATTTCCAAAACAATGAGTAAGTGGGCTGAAAGAAAAAGCAAAACACAAAAGCCTGCTGCGCTGGAGAAACTGCCAGGATGAGGACACCAAGTTAACCTGAACCACTGCCAGGACCTGGGCGGGCCCAGTAGGGACCAGCTGCAAAGAAAGGAGAGGATGGAGGACAGAGGACTGCTCTTTAGAATCGCCCTTCCAGCTGCTCTTATCCACCTTTCCTTCCTCTGTCTGTGCTGGGAATTGAACCCAGGGCCCTGTGAATGCTAGGCCAGGGCCCCACCACTGATCTACACCCCAGCCCTTACCCAACCTGATGCCTGCCAGTTCCTCTGCTTTTCTATAGATTCAATGGGACAATTAAGGTGAACTGTGAGATTGATTCCCGTAGTTCAAACCACAAGACCCAGAACAGACAGTTATTTTTCTGGTTTAAAAACACGAAAAAAAATGCCAGGTGCACTGGTGCGCCCCTGTAATCCAAGCAATTCAGGAGCTTGAGACAGGAGGATCGCAAGTTCAAGGCCAGCCTCAGAAATTTAGTAAGATCCTAAGCAACTTAGAAAGACCCTATCTCAAGGGGCTGGGGATGTGGCTCAAGCGGTAGCACGCTCGCCTCGCCTGGCATGCGTGCGGCCCGGGTTCAATCCTCAGCACCACATACAAAGATGTTGTCCGCCGAAAACTAAAAAAAATAAATATTAAAATTCTCGGACTGGGGCTGTAGTTCAGTGGTACAGCACTTGCCTAGCATGTGCGAGGCACTGGGTTTGATTCTCAGCACCATGTATAAATAAATGAACAAAATAAAGGCCCATCAACAACTTAAAAACATTTTTAAAAATAAATAAATAAATAAAATTCTCTCTCTCTTTCTCTAAAAAAAAAAAGAAAAGAAAAGAAATAAAAAGGGTTGGGGATATAACTCAATGTTAGAGCATCTCTGGGTTCCATCCCTAGTACCCAAAACAAAAACACCCTGAAAAACTAAAATCTATAATCATCAAGTAGGTACATACTTGAGAAGCATACACTACTTCTTAATTATCAACAGGGATGAAAAAAAATAGAGATTCAGCTACAAGAATTCAAAGTAGATTGTGATGGCCTTTCAAAAGAATGTTTCCCCTGCCTGTAATCCCAGTGATTCCGAAGGCTGAGGCAGGAGGATAGTGAGTTCAAAGCCAGCTTCTGGAAAAGTGAGGTGCTAAGCAACTCAGTGAGATGCTGTCTCAAAAGAAAAAATAAAAAGGACTGAGGATGTGGCTCAGTGGTTAAGCATTCCTGGGTTCAATCCCTGCTACCCAAACAAACAAAAAATGGTTAAGATGTTATGTTTTACCACAACTTTAAAAAATAAAAACAGTGATGGAGCACTTGGCTAACAGGCTTGGAGGCCAGGGTTCCATCCAACATTGTAAAAATGCAAAGAAAATTAAGGAAACAAAAACAGAAAAGAAAATACACTTTTTAATCTGGGCTGGGAACGTTTGCTTCTGGATCTGAGTGTGTGTTTTGAGGGCATGTTCACCTCATGGAAATGTTATAATTTCTGCAATTTCTTGCAGGTTAGTTTCTTTCAATAAAATTTATATCACTAGATTATTACTTCTAATCAAAAGCTAGAGAGTACTCTGCCATTTAAAGAAGTATATACTTATTATTATTTTTTTTTTTTTGCTGTGATGGGGAATAAACTCAGGTCCTTGAACATGCCAGGCAAGTGCTCTAAGCACTGTATCAATGAATTGCACCACCAGCCCGAAGGACTTCGGACTTTACCCAAAGACAGAAGCAGCAGAATTTGTGGAAGGAGGTTAACATGAGTTGGACAGGACCTCCCCTCTCCCCTCCAAATTCATGTCCACATAGAACCTCAGAATATGACTTTATTTGGAAATGGGTCTTCACAGATGCAATTAAGAACTGAAATGAGATCATACAAGAACAGGGTGGTCCCTCAATCCAACTAGAGTGTCCTTATTAAAGATGGGAAAAAAACACAGATGCACACAATGTAGTCAACTGAAGACCAAGGCTGAGATTGGAGTGATGTGGCCACAAGCCAAGGAACACAGGAGCCACCAGAAGAGGCAACCAAGAGTTCTCCTCAGAGCCTTTGGAGGGGGCATGGCCCTGTGGATGACTTGATTTAAGCCATCTGGTTGGTGGCAATTTGTCAACAGTGGCCCTAGGAGAAAGGGAGAAACCAAGTTTCCCATGCTGCCTCTCCAGAGACCTCACCCAGAAGGTTGCTGGAAGGAGTTCTGGGAGCATAATTTGGTCCTGGGAGGATAATTTGGTCGTAAAATCTCCTTAGGAAAAA
The DNA here is from genome assembly GCF_021218885.2 of Marmota monax. Lineage (NCBI taxonomy): Eukaryota > Metazoa > Chordata > Mammalia > Rodentia > Sciuridae > Marmota > Marmota monax. Next base: position 1,875,660 of record NW_026692583.1, read on the forward strand.
ATATCTTTCTCACAACCCTTATCACTTAGGTTTTGATTTTATCTTCACTATCAGCTTTTCTTTATTTCCTTCTGAAAGCCCAGAAGTCAAACTGAAAACACACAAAAATCTCACTGATGATCTTGACTGAAAAAAAAAAAAGAATAAACTTCCTATGGAAAGGCCACCACCCATATATTACTAAGCACTCTGCAGCTTTTTTTTTTTTTTTTTTTAAGCTGGGAACCAAATTAATGGCTTCATACTTGCTAGGCAAACCCTCTACCACTGAGCCACATCCCCAGCTTAGTATGCAGAATTCTTATTTTTATGTGGACAACTTATAAATGGTAGAGCTGCCACCTTAAATGTCATATGCTGTAGATGATTAAGAGTCACACACACACACACAAAAAGAGAAAAACATAACAGCATGTGCACTCATATGGTTTGATGATGCAAGGTTTCCTAGATATGCTGGGTCCATACGACCAAAACACCAACAACTATGGGGCACATGATCTGACAGGGTGGGAAGGAGGCAAAGAAATTTTGTAAATTACCACTTCTCCTTTTGCGGTATTAAATATAGTATGGATTTTGAGTAATATATCCTTTTGAGATGTAAAAAAATCATCATCTATATAAAGAACACTGGAAAATATGAATTCAAAATAGTTTTGGTTTTGAAGTAAAAACCACTTCTCTTGGTTCATTATATTGTCTCTTTGAATACAAAGGATATCCTAATGCTTCATACATATATGCATATTCCTATTAAAAATGAGACATTCTCTTCAGTAATTCAAGGCACTTGGATACTATGTAAATATCACATTATGAAGAATGAGTGTGAATTAGCTAGGCAAAGAGGGAACGGGAGTGAAGATTTGAAAACCCAGACACAAAATCTGATCATAGAGGGTCTTAACTGACATTTTAAGGATGTATGAATCTGTGTATACATATTGAAAACAAGTTAGTTTTAAAAAAAGAAAAATACAAGTTGAGTGTGGTAACAACACATGCCTGTAATCCCAGTGACTTGGGAGGCTGAGGCAGGAGGATCACAAGTTCAAGGCCAGTGTCCACAACTTAGTGAGACCTATATCAAAAACAGAGGATTAAAAAGAGCTGGGGAGGGGCTGTGGCTGTGGCTCAGTGGTAGTGCACTTGCCTGGCTTGTGTGAGGCACTGGGTTAGATTCTCAGCACCGCATGTAAATACATAAAATAAAGGCCTATCAACAACCAAAAGAAAAAAAAAAAAGCTGGGGATGTACCTCAGTGGAAGTGTCCCTGGTTCAATCCCTAGCACTACAAAAAAGAAAACAAGATGAAGAAACAAAAAACATCAAGGTGATTACAAAGTTATAGCAAATAGCACCATTTTTCATAATAGCCAAAGAATTAGAAGCAACCTGTGTTAGTCAACTTTTTTGACAAAATACTGGAGTTAGACAACTTAAAGGAGGAAAGATTTATTTTGATTCAGTTTTAGAGGTTTAGTTCATAGTCACTTGGCTCCATTGCTATGGGCCTGTGATAAGGTGGACTGTCATGGTGGAGAGGGCCTCGGTTGGGCAGAGTTGCTTACCTCAGGGCAGGCAGGAAGCACAGTGAGACAAAGGGGACAAGGAGAAGATCCAGTCCCCAAAGGCAGGCCTCTGAGGACCCATCCTCAATTTGATCTTACCTCCTATAGTTTCTACCGCCTCCCAATAGTACATTAAAAAAATGAATCCATCAATGGATTAATCCACTGGTAAGGTCAGTATCTGTCCCGACAACAATGAGGGCCGAGAACCTAGGTGGGGAGGAATGAAGGGACAAGAGACAGGAGTTCTGATCAAGCTGCAAACTTTTATTGTTCACACAGGGGTATTTATATGCTGGGGATGGGGAAGCTCTCTAATCAGCAGTTGCTGGATGTGGGTGGTAAAACTGCCAGCTGTAGGCTGTCTGATGATCCTGATAACCGCAGGATGTTTCAGGGAGATAGGTAGCTGCAGGATGTCTCCCAGGGGGCTGTTTCTTGTAAATGTCAGGCTATTCTTTGAAGGAGAATTTCCTTCTAGCCCCTGACAAGTATCTCCTCTAAACACTGCTGCACCGGACCAAGCCTTCAACACATGAGCCTTTGGGGGACATTCCACATCCAAACCATAAGAATCACAATATTGTAACATAAGAAATGCACATTTGGTTCTAGACCTTGATTCCCAATACAGAACTTTTAAAAACTTCATAATTTCTGGAGCAATAAGGGTGTAGAGGCATCTTTTGTTCCAATATTTGGTTTTTGACTTTCAATCCTGACAGATTCCTAATCCCTTGACATTTCCTGGGTGATAGGGGCATCGTTTTTTTCCTAAGGAGGTGACTCTTGGTGGGTTCCTGGGTGGGGCTGGTCTCTCACTCAACTACACAAGGAGGGCTGGAAGTGTAGCTCTGTGGTAGAACCTGTGCTCAGCATGCTCTAGGTTCAATCTTTATCAACACACACACACACACACACACACACACACATACACTGCAAGGGAGGGATCTAATGTGTTCCTCTGAGCACAGAAAATGAATTCTAAATCTATAGCCCACAGGAGAAATGGTAGAAAGGCTGAAATATCTTGGGTCTCTTTGGGCCAGGTTCTCTACCCCTAGATGTAGAAGGGGAATACTCCACCAATGAATCTACTCCAGGTAGTCAAAGAAATGAAAATTTAGCAGTCTCATTCCAAGCAAGGGATGATAAAAGGCTGTACGCAAATCTTGGAAGTTAGGTGTGGTGCTTTTACCTCTTTAGTCAATGCTAACTTCCCCCTGTCTTTGCTGTGTCATGAGGTGCTGTCATTTATTCATGTGATCATGAAACATTAGAGTCACCCTGAAAATGGGTGCCTAAAGTCCATTCATTTCATAAATATTTTTAAGAATCTGCCCCATGACCAACACTGCTCTAGGGAATGGGGATACAGGGAAGGACCACCACAGATAAGGTGTTGTCGGACGTAGTTTGGATCCTAGTGAGACAGTCAACAACCAGCTTTGGGCTGATGTATGGCTTAGGTAAAGACGGTAATGCTATAGCAAGGTGACTGGGATGAGGTGGCAGCTGGCTTTAGTGGGAATGTTCAGGGAAGGTGTGGAAGGCACTGAGGCTGGAAAGGCAGGCAGGGGCTAGATCATGAGGGCCTCAGAAGCCACTGTATGAAGTGGCTGAAATTCAGATTGCAAACTCAGTACTTAACAATTGGCTCTACACAAGGAATGCTTTTTTTGTAGTTTATCTACAAGAGGAGAGGTGTTTTATAGCTCATCTTCCTGGAAAACATTTGTTTCTAATTTTTTTTAAAGAGAGAGAGAGAGAGAGAGAGAGAGAATTTTAATATTTATTTTTTAGTTTTCAACGGACACAACATCTTTATTTGTATGTGGTGCTGAGGATTGAACCCAGGCCGCATGCATGCCAGGTGAGCCTGCTACCACTTGAGCCACATCCCCAGCCCACATTTGTTTCTAAATTTAAAAAAAAAAAATTTTTAGTCATAGATGGACACACAATATCTTTGTTTATTAATTTATTTTTTATGTGGTGCTGAGGCTTGAACCCAGTGCTTCACACCTGCTAGGCAAGCACTCTACCACTGAGCCACATCCCCAGCTCTCTAAATTTTTTTTTTTGTTGTTGTTGTTACTAGGGATTGAACCAGGGGCACTTTAGCACCAACCTACATTCCCTCCCTTTTTTATTTTGAGACAGGGTCTTGCAAAATTGGGATCCTCTTTCCCCAGCCTCTCTAGTGGCTGGGATTACAGGCTTGCACCATGGTGCCCAGCTCCTTTCTAATTTGAATAGTGATGTCAGTGTGTATCAATCCGCAACTGGGTTTTCTTTCTTCTTCTTCTTCTTTTTTTTTAAGCACTGAGGATTGAACTCAGGACTGTGTGCACTTGCTAGATAAATGCTCTACCACTGAGATACAAACCCAGCCCTTTAAAACAATGCTTATTTTGAGACAGGGTCTTGCTCCCAGGCTGGCATCAAACTCACCACCCTCCTACCTCCTCCTCCTGAGTTGCTGGGCCTACAGGTGTGTGCCGCTGCACTCAGCTGCAACTTGGGTCTCGTGGTAAGACAAGTGGGGAAACTGAAAATTTTGAGGCAGGGCAGTGACAAGATGTGGTTTATGTTGTAAGAACACACTTAGGCAATGACATGGAGAGTGACTGTCTGGGAGATGAGAGTGGAATAATAAAATGATCACAGATGACAAAAACCAGTCAATATAATAAGGGATCCTGGATAAATATACATTTGAATTTCTATTTATGTCCCTCTAAAGTGACTTCTCTGGCATACGGAAAGCAAACCCTCTGTCCTATCAGACTTCACTATGCACAAGGGAGCCAATGTCAAGGCAGGGAAACAGCTCTCGGCTTGAGTCAGCAGAGCCTGAAGGTTCCCTTCCATCTGCTGCGCGCTAGTGCCACCGCTCGATCCCTTCCTCCCTTGCACATTTACAACCAAGAACACCACACACTGCCATTTCAGCCTTCTATTTGGTTTTCCAAGGTTCAGTTACACAAATATCAAAGAAACACAAATGCAAATAGTGAGATATCATCATTTTACCTATCAGATGAGAGGCTGGCTTTATAGTAAGACTGCTCAATGCCAGGGAAGATTGAGCAGAGCCCTGCCTCTCTTGGTGGTAGGAACTGGCACTTGTGAAGAACTTTTCAAAGCCAAGCGGCTTGGATATTTGCATCGAAAGCCTTTAAAATGTACCCTTCCTTCAGTTGCATCTGGTAAATTTGTTTCTGGGAATTGTAGGGGTTGGAACTGTGGCTCAATGGTGGAGCACTTGCCTAGCATGTGTGAGGCACTGGGTTTGATCACCAGCACCACATAAAAAAATTAAATAAACAAAATAAAGATATTGTGTACATCTATAATTTTTTTTAAAAGAAGAAATTTTAGAATTGGACATTTAGTGGACATTCAACAATGGATGAGGGGCTGGGGTTGTGGTTTAGTGGTAGAGCACTTGCCTAGTACTCATGAGGCACTGGGTTCGATCCTAGCAACACATAAAAACAAATAAAGGCATTGAGTCTATACACAAATAGAAAAAACAAAAAAAAAAAATCAAAACAAAAAAAACCCAAAAGACAATGGATGATCTAAGAGTTTTGAGGGTGTTATATGAAAAGCAACATCCTACATCATTTTATCCTCAGAGACCATGGAAAGGTATATATTATGGCCATGTTACAGAAGAGAAAATGAATTCAGGGAGATTAGCAATGTAGTCTAGCACCTAAACCTATATGTAGAAGCAGGACTGTGACCCAAGCTTGCCTGGCTCTCCAGTGGGTAATCCTTTTACACTATCAAAAATACAACCATTAGGGGGCTGAGTTGTAGCTCAGTGGCAGAGTGCTTGCCCCTCATGTGTGAGGCCCTGGGTTCAGTCCTCAGCACCACATAAAAAAATAAACACAAATAAAGATAATTTTTAAAAAACCACAACCATTAAAAATGATACTTTTTTGGGGATTGTGGGGGTGTGGCTCATTAGTGGGGCGCTTGCCTAGCATGTGCAAGGCCCTGGGTTCAATCCCCAGCACTGTAAAAAAGAAAATGAACAAACTTTAAAATTTATATAACAAGGAAAAGAACATTAAGTAAAGAATTGTATATATAGGATTGTGACTTTGTAGTCATGGGCAATGGCACAGAAATAAGTAACACGGCCTGCCAAGGGAGTAGTCATACCCTGGGGCTCTGTTTTTCATATGTAGCTCACACATTTTCTTAAGTTTCTACTAAAAAAAGTATCATAAACATGTTTTGTTCCAATCATCTATTTTTACAAATTGCTTTTTAAATTTCTAAAAAACACTTTTTTTTTTTATACTGGGGATTTAACCCAGGAATGCTTAACCACCGAGCCACTTCCAGCGCCACCCCCCCCCCTTTTAAAATCACTTTTTAGTTGTAGATAGACACAATAACTTTATTTTATCTATTTTTATGTGGTGCTGAGGATCAAACCCAGTGCCTCACATATGCTAGGTGAGCGCTCTGCCACTGAGCCACAACCCCAGCCCCCCCCCCGACTTTTATTTCTATTTTAGGACAAGGTCTTGCTAACTTGCTGGGGATGACCTCAAACTTGTGATCCTCTTGCCTCAGCCTCCCAAAACTGCTGGGATTACAGGTGTGCATTACCATGCCTGGCTCTAACAAAACTGGTAATTGTATGCTGGGCGTGGTGGGGCATGCCTGTAATCATAATGGCTTGGAAGGCTGAGGCAGGAGGATCATAAGTTCAGAGCTAACCTCAGCAACAGCGAGGTACTGAGCAACTGAGATCCTGTCTCAATAAAATACAAAACGGGGCTGAGGATGTGGCTCAGTGGTCAAGTGCCCTGAGTTTAATCCCTGGTACAAAAAAAACCCCAAACCTGATAACTGTAGCAAGTGTACAGGACAAAAGCACTCCTCTCTGGCCTCAAATCTCTGTTCCTGGGCTGGGGCTGTAGCTCAGTGGTAGAGCACTTGCCCACCTGTGAAGCACTGGGTTAGATCCTCAGCACCACATAAAAATAAAATAAAGGTATTGTGTTCATCTACTATAAAAATATTAAAAAACAAACAACAACAAAAAACAACTCTGGTCCCTTCCCAGAGACGATGACAGTGGGTTCTTGGGTAAACTTCCAGGTAACTTTACCCATGCATTATCGTTTTTCAATAGCTTTGTTGACATAATTCATTTATTTTTTGTGGTGCTGGGGATTGAAGTCAGGGCTTTGTGCATGCGAAGCAAGCACTCTACCAACTGAGCTACATCCCCAGCCCAGACATATAATTTATACCCCATAAAACTCATCAGTTCAATGTGTACAGGTTGTGTACCATTTCTACTGGGTGTGTGGCTGCAGCAGAGAGGTTATGACTTGCTATGCTGCTTTCTTCCTGGTCCTGTGGCTGGAGGGAGTGCTTCTTGCTGGGATTTTTCCCATCTGTGCCCATTGGATTTCCAGGCTCCTGGCACCTTGAACTCTAAGTCTGGGACATATGAGGCAAAAAGAAAATCTAGGAAGCTTGCCACTGTGTTGCTAACTGGCCTTCCTTACTGCTCTACCTTTCCGAGTTTTCTCCTGTACAGGTTTTATAGCTATACTCAGCAAGAGGAATAGCACAAAACATGTCGACACCCTTCTCTCACAAGCCAAAGTTCTGCCTTACTTTTGTATTTGAGGTAAAATATGATAAAAAATTAAGGTGAACAATTCAGATTTACTTTCAGACCATTCATTATGGTGTGAGGCTGTCACCCCCAGTTCCAAAACATTTTCATCACCCCAGTTTTTGAAAAACGACTTTATTGATCATCCCAAATCCTTTCTAAAAATGACTTTATTGATTATACATATACCATACACTGCAATACTTTTTTTTTTGTATTGGGGGTTGAACCCAGGGACACTTTACCACTGAGCTACATCCCCAAGATCCTCTAAATTTGCTGGGATTACAGGTGTGTGACACTATACTTGGCTGCATTATTATTATTTTAAATATGCCGCTTTTATTTCTTAATTTGTCAATCGCTGCATTATTTTTATTTTTGGAACTGGGGATTGAACTCAAGGGTACTTAATCAAAATCCCACATCCCCAGCCCTTTTTATTTTGAGAGACAGGGTCTCACTAGGTTGTCTACAGACTTGCTAAATTGCTGAGGTTGGCTTTGAACTGGCAATCTTCCTGCCTTAGCCTCCTGATAGGACTATAAGTATGTAATAACACGCCCAGCTGCATTACTTTTTTTTTTTATTGGTATGGGGATTGAACCTAGGGGTGCTTAATCACTGAGCCACATCTCCAGCCCATTTTTGTGTTTTATTCAGAGACAGAGTCTCACTGAATTACTTAGGGTCTTGTTTAGTTGCTGAGGCTGGCTTTGCACTTGAGATCCTTCTGCCTCAGCCTCCAGAACTGCTGGGATTACAGGCATGCACCACTGTGCCCAGCTGTTTGCATTACTTTAAAAAAAAGGGGGGGGGGAACCCACCAATACATTTTATTCAAAGTTATTTTCTTTTAGTTGATCTGAAAGCTAACCAAGTTGCTTTCTCACTTTCTTTTAATTAAAAAAAATTTTTTTTAGCTGTAGTTGGACACAATACTTTTATTTTATTTATTTTTATGTGGTGCTGAGGATTCAACCCAGACCTTGCACGTGCTAGGTGAGCGCTCTACCACTGAGCCACAACCCCAGCCCCAACATTCTCTTAATTTGATAAAGATGCAAGCCACAACACAAAATTAAGATCCTCTCAAGGAGATGGAACAATTAGTATCAGGGACAAATCTCCAGTGATTAATGCATGTATTTAATGACCAAACAGCCAAGTGGAGTTCAAAACAGCCCTTCTTTAATCTTAAGTCTCCTAAAAGAGAAATATTGTGCATCATAAACACCACACAGAGTGGGAATAACTGTCCTTTTGTGACTTGTCCCTTCACATTGTGCCATTGTGTCTTCCTGAGCCAGGTGCCTCTGATCTCACCTCCTGCTGCACTGCCAGGCATCTCAGCTTGACATGTACCCCCTTCCCAGGCAGTTCACACAGACTCCCTCTGGGTACCTGCAGTCTTCCACCCACTTCCACTGGCCCACGGTCCCAGCTCCACACTTGCTCTTGCCCTTCTTCCTTTTCCATTTTCTGGGGAAAACTCCTTGACAGAGCCCATCTGGATTTTTCATGTCTCTGGTTGGGTCACTGCTGGATGCTGGCACAAGGACTACCTCTTTTGGTGATGGTTGGACACAGCAGCTATCAACTAGTGGCTCTGTGGAAAGTCCCGGACTTCTGAGTGCAGCGTGGTGGCGGCAGCTCCAACAGGTCAGTGGTAAATGTGGGTTTGGGCTCCAATCCAGGGTCAGGGGCAGCTCCAGATCTTAGGCTTCTAGAAACTTCTGCATTCTAGCTTTTCGTCTCTCTTTTATTCCTTCAGTCCTTTTAAGAACTTTTGCAGCCAATCTCTGACATTAAACCCCTTTCCTGCTCGGCATGTCTTTCTGACTTGCCACTGACCGATACACACTACAACTAAAGTTAAATAAATGTGGACTTATAATAACATTTAATATTTTAATTTTTATAAATGGAATAAATAGGATTTGGGTATTTGCTTTTCTTGAAGAGAACAAACTCTCTTTGCATTTTGCTTCCTTCATGTAGGGTGCAAAAAAAACAGTCTATAACCGAGTCTATAAATTATACAAGGAAAAGGCAATGAAATTATTTATTAATTCAGGACAGGAGTTCTTTATGGGGTAATTATGCTAATATTGAGCATCTTAGTTATTCCTTGTGGGACAACATTTGACAAATAGCTATGACATATAGATTGCATAATTTTCTTTCTTTTAGAGAGAGAGAGAGAGAGAGAGAGAGAGAGAGAGAGAGAGAGAGATTTTTTTTTAATATTTATTTTTTAGTTTTTGGCGGACACAACATCTTTGTATGTGGTGCTGAGGATCGAACCCGGGCTGCACGCATGCCAGACGAGTGTGCTACTGCTAGAGCCACATCCCCAGCCAAAGATTGCACAATTTTCAAACTGTAATAAATATAGTCAGTTAGTAGTAGACTCCAAACTTCTTCTTGTCGTTTGAAAAAAGGTTTGATGATTTACTATAATCCATTGAGGAACGTCTAAATGGGAAGAAACACAGTATATTTTATGCATCAGTTTTTTAAGTAGAAAATAGATAAACTATAGAACTTAAGACTTAACTCTAGTGATAAAAATCTATATAGAAAATTAGTTAGCATTTTAGACATTTGGCTAGGAAGAAAATATTTTAAGGGTAACAAATTTGTCTTCTAAGTCAATATTCTCCCTTTTTAAAATAAGTAATCTTAAGCTACTGAGCACAATGGACTGGAAGTGAACACTGTTAGTTACTGATGGGAATTAAGAAAATGTAAGCTTATTTTAATATGCCTTATCTGCACAGAAGGAGACAAAGAAATGTCATACTTAGGTTTACTAAAAGTAGCAAAACATCAAAGTAAACTTTCACCTTACGTTTAAGTTTATATTTACTTACATTTAAGCAAATATAGGAGTGAAATTAATTTATGTGCATATTTTATTTACAAAAATTTGGAAAGTTGTACAACATGATGTTAACAGATCTCTGTCTGGACAATGAGATCTGAGGGACTCAGTTTAGCCTTTTTTGCCCTTTGATGTTTCTCTTCTTCCTATAGGGTACATACATGTCTTAGGTACTTAAAAAAGAAGAAATAAAAAGTAAACACTACTGAAGCATAACAGTAATATATACCTTTTTTAAAAATTTAGTTTTTCACTTGTTTCAATATGAGAAACTACATTCATGAGAACTTGTGGTGCTGGAAGCCCTGAGGAGACCATGGCACTAAAGCCCACCTGAGCTAAATGGCTTGCCTGAGTCATATGCTACCCACTGGCATGGCTCAGAAGAGAACCTGGCCTTGGGACTTCTGGGCATGGACTCTAATGCAAGAAGTGCTGCACCATGATGATTCTGGTCAAAGGTGGACTGCACCACCTGATGGCGGTCCTCTCAGATTATAAGAGAGCTAAAATGTTCCACTGCCTAATGACATTTCAATTGTCATGCGTAGTGCAAAGCATGACTCGTGTTTGTGGGAAGCTGGCAAAAAATCCTATTGTGCTGCCAGTTTATAAAAGTACAGCACGTCCAATTATGGATAGTACATAAGGCCTGACAATGACAGCCAACCGTTACATGCTTCCCGTACACACGTTTTCATCACTATTTTAGAGTGTTCTCCTACTAAAACATAGCTCACTGTAGAGCAACTGGCCACGCCGTGCTGGCAGCAGCCTCACACCTCGTGCCTCCAGTCTTCCAACCACAAAAGGCCACATTCAGCGGTCCACCCAGACCACCTGGGTTAGCGCAGACATATTCCACGATGTTTGCACAACACATTTCTCAGAATTTAGACCTACGTGATGCAGAACTGCATACACACATGTAAAAAGACATTTCTGTCCAGAATGCCAGGGTTAGCTTCAAGATCACAGAAGTGGAAATGGTGTTGGGTTAGACCCTAACCACTGGGCCAGGCTTACCTTCAGGACTTCACAGGGAGCCACATTTGGAGGCACAGGTTTCCCCCAGTGCCTTGAATACTCAGTTATCAAAGCTGAAGCTTCATCTACACTGTGGAATCAGAAGGAAAAGGGAGTTGTGAGGAAGGGTGATAAATGTCTGCTCTCTAATTATTGTGGTTGTGGCTTAAGCATATATGGATGTCCAAATTTTTCAAACTGGGTACTCTGTCAATTAGACCTCTGAGAACAATATTCATTTATGAATGACAATGTGTAACGATGGCTGGGTCACAAGGGTGAACAAGCAGAAAACAATCCATGGTGTGGCGGCTGAGAGTCACCTCTCATGATTGGCACAGCTAGGTCAGATGAGGAGGGGCCAGTCCCCACTCAGTCCCGCCTGCACTCTCCCCTCCTGCAGCATCAGCCCTTCTTCCGCCTCCTTTTTGCTTTCATGTCTGCTCCCAGTTTTACCCCTAGCAGCTCACTGTTTCTGGATTTGTGGGTGCAGGAAAGCCAGCCAACAAGGCTGGCCAAGGCTCCATGCTACCCAAAGTGGTCAGCGCTCTGAGTAGGTGTCCCAAGAACAGGGCAGTCACACAGGGCCTGGAGCAGGACTGAGACTCACACTGTGGGGATTTAGAAAGCTGGTCTATTGTGATTCCAAGTCCATGTTCCAAGGGTTTGGATGACAAATGACAAGATGACTAACTTCTGGGAATGTGTTCTAGGTTAGTATTTGTAGCTATTAATTACAACCACCCAGCTCTATATTTTTTTTCACATTTTCTTCCAAAACAAAGATACATCTTAAGCAAATTCTTCAGAAATCTGTCTGCCCCAGATTAACTCACCTTAATTCATTTGCCAAGTAGCGTGTTAGTTCAGTGATGTTATTGGCATTTATCATATGCAACTTCAACATTTGGAAGTACTTTGTCTTTGCCAAAATTCCAAACTCCTTCTTATTTATGACATCATTCAAAATCAGATTTCGAATCTACAGAACAACAGGTATCATGACATTAAAAAAGTGTAAATGTCTAAGTCTTTATTCAGTCGTGAGAATTTCTGACAACCAGAAGTTGAACTATCACCGTGTTGGGACCAAGCCTGTTTTAGGAAGGGGTGAAAAGGAGAATGCTTTGGCCCAGTGTTGTACACAGTAAATAAATAGACAGCTATTGTTAAGCACTTTGGACTTTTTAAACAGTAAACAAGACAGCTGGGATCTGTCTTTTGTTTCTTTTTTCTCATGGTGCTGGGGATTGAACCCAAGGATGCTCTATCACTGAGTTATATCTCTAGCCCCTTTTATTTTGAGGCAGGTCTTGTTAAGTTTCCCAGGCTGGTCTTGAATTTGCAACCCTCCTGACTTGGTCTCCCCAGCTGCTGTAATTGCTGATGTGCACAACCCTGCCTGGGAGGGTCCTTTCCTTTTTTAAAAAAAAAAAATCTACTAAAGTTTAATAAACACAAAATAATTTTATATATTAACAAAGAGCTAGCGATAGATAGTAGTTTCCTGCTTAACTTTTTGGGTAAAACGATCACCTTCTTTTGTGCATGTGTGTGGTGCTGGAGAGGGAACCCAGGGTCTCGTGCATACTAGACAACTGCTCTACTACTAAGCCACATCCCCAGTCCAAGGAGGATTACCTTCTAGGATCAAATTTTCATAGTAAAAAGGATATGGAAAATGCCTCTTACTTGGTGTGAAAATCCAGCTAATTGGCCTTCACTCATGTGCTCTTCTAACTGCTGTAAGATGATCTGAGGATTGCATGAACCCAGAAAACTCTAGAAAAAAAATCAAGCACAATTTTAAAAAGTATTATTACTTTCTGTAAAGCCTGGAAAGTTTTAATTTTTAAATTTGAAATATCTTAAAGAATTTCTAATATAGGAAAATAATCAACTTCTATTACCAAAAAATTACTGAATAAAGGAAAGAAAGCATTTTATAATTATTTATTCCAACAGCAAAAGCTGTTTATTAGGAATTTTGTTGTTCTAAGAGAGAAAAACAATCTATTTAAACACTGAAATGTTGAAAAGCAACAAGAGATGAGTTTATGAGTAATCAGAAAAGAAAAAAATGTCAAAGACAAGCACAGATGGCTTTTAAAAAATGCAAGTAATAGACCAAATGACAAACAGAAAACATGCATATTCATTTATATAAATCTCTATCTACTGCCTTATCTACCAGGAGAGGAAATAACTGAAACATTTCAAAATACTTTGTTCTTGTATTAAGGGAAATGAGGGTTAGTTATTTTTAAAAGTTCTGATCTCAAAATGCTCAAAGCTTCCTTTGTTAAAGACCCACACATAAAACCTCTCTCTTATCTCTCCTATCCAGCTGCTAAATCAGGCTGTCCTCTGCGGGGCCTCCCCATCTTGTTCAATGCCATCACCACTGCCCTTCGGTTCTTACCCTCTAGCTTCTGCCGCCTACCCACAGGTTGTCATGTATGGATCAAGTGAATTAAAATTCTATTCCAATGCAAGAGTTTCCCAGTAGTTTTCCTTCCTGCCACATCTTTCCTCTGATCAAGTCTACATGAGTTAATGTTCCTTCTAAGATATTGACTTTATCATTTTACTTTGTTATTCCAAGAAAATCACATGTTCCCACAGAGAAAGAAGAAGTCTTTCAAGACATCTCTCAGGTGGACCTCAATCTATCCTTGTGTCTTACCTCCTACTCACCCCCCAACACAAGCTTTTCATCTCACCCAGGCTGACTTATCATGATTTATAGGTTTGGCAAAAAGAAAATGTAGACTTTTGTCAGAGATGTGCAATATGAGACCTTCCATGTCCTTGGCAACCCGGAGTACAACGTGCAAAATACCTTAATTTGCTGGTGTCTCTTTTCTGAGTGGGGCATGAGCATCAGACAAGCTAATGCAAAAGCCGGAAGCTCCAACTGGACATACTGCTTGGCGATTCCCATCATGTCGAGATCCCCTGAAACTGGACATCTTCAAGAGAGCATGTTAATTAGTTAAAGACCTATCAAACTTCCTAAACTAATTGTCCCTCACAGCTTTCCATAATTTTAGATCCCAAAGTGCTGGTAGTAACATGTGCTTAGTGATGAGTAATTCGAGAGTTTAACGGTCCTCTGCACAGAATAAAGAGACTGGCCCACAGGAACACAGAGCACTATCCAACTGGCATGATTACGTCTACAGATGCATAAGATAAATTCTTAGAATATTCAAAACCTATGAGACAACACTATAGAATTTAAGGTAGTCACAAATGGCACTCTATGCTTATATATATATATATATATATTTTTTTTTTTTTTTAAATACTTTTTTTAGTTGTTGATAGACCTTTATTTTATTTATTTATATGTGGTACTGAGAACCGAACCCAGTGCCTCATGCATGCCAGGCAAGTGTGCTACTGCTGAGCCCCAGCCCCAGCCCCTCTACACTTATATTTACATCAGGTACTAATTTCAGAGACTGTCTAGGAGTTCAGCTCACTATGGAACTGGAAGGCCCACACATGGGAAGCAGACATGGCAAAAACTAAAAAACTTGACTTCCTAAGAAAAAGGAATTATGTCATTCCCCCCCTTATCTATGGGAAGTATATTACATGACCCTCAGTAGATGCCTGAAACCACAGATAGTACTATGTAGATAGATATAATATTACTATTTAGATAGATACTATTACTATTACTATAGATACTATATATTACTATTATATATATTATTATATATATTATATATATATATTACTATTATAAATATACTAAATATTACTATTATAATATTACTATTATAAATATACTAAATATTACTATTTAGATAGATACTATACTATTACTATAGATACTATATTACTATATAGTAATATATAGTATATATCTATATATAGATACTATATTACTATTTAGATAGATATAATAGTTTAATTTATAAATTAGGCAAAGTAAGAGATTAGTAATAACAATAATAAACTAGAACAATGAGAATAATACTCATTTTTTAAAAATATATATATATATTTTTAGTTTTAGGTGGAACAATATCTTTATTTTACATTTATGTGGTGCTGAGGATCGAACCCAGTGCCTCATGCATGCTAGGAAAGCACTCTACCACTGAGCCACGATCACAGCCCAATAAAATATTCATTTATAATGAAATTAAGAGCATCGCCAGGATTGCACTATGGGGCTATCATTAAGTAAAATAAGGCTTACTTAGACAAGAGCCCTGCCATCCCATGACAGCTAATCTGATAACTGAGGTGTACTGGGAGACTATGGATGGGCAGTGCAGGCCCATAGGCAGGCGGGGCGGAGGGATGATATGCATCCTGGTGGGGAGGCATGAGGCTTCATCATGTTATTCAGAATGGGGTATAATTTAAAATGTATGGATTGTTTCTGAAATTTTTCATTTAATATTTTCAGACTAAGATTGACAACAGATAAGCAAAACCACAGAAGTAATACTCAGCTGAGGGGAGAACACAGTGCTTGTAGAGATGTCTCCTAGAAAGGAATTTTATAAGCAACAAATTCTATTTTCTTGGTAGGAGAACAGACATTTTACTTACTCTAGGACAGCGATGAGACTCTCACAACAATCTGACAACTGACTGGGTCTTAAAGGACAAGAGGCTGGAGAGAAAAAAAAACACTGATGCACACAGGTACTCAGGAACACAGTGTTACTGTCAGTGCTGAAATATTGGACGGAAAAATACCTGAGAGCAGTGGTATCTGAATCACGTGCTGCCAAGCTTTGCTGAAGTAGGGAACCTGCAGACATAAGCGCATTAAAGAATTCACATCCAGGACATTATGAACTCACACAACCATACAGTTAAAGCTTATGTTCTGGATGCTAAAACCAAATCAGAAGCTGCTATCCTGCTATCTCCCTGTTGGAGGTTATTAAGATTCTAGGATAATTTTCTTCATGACTGTGTACTTTAGGATCTTTTTATATACTCTTGGCTGATTCATACGTTCCATTTGTCACAAAATGTCAAAAACTCAACTCAGAAAACAAAATTAACACTAAGCCTATTTTGTGTCAGACATTATGCTTGGGCCATAGGAAAGGAGGAAGGGGACCAGAGAAGGAATTTCAAGAAAGTGAGTAAGAACAGATTCCCAAGGGTAAAAGAATGCTTAAGTGACTTCTGCTACACTTTACACCATATTATGGAGGATAATTAAGAAAAAAAATAATGAGCTGCCTCAAAAGGTGAAAAACAGAGACACTATAAGACAACAATCCCACTCTTACATACATACTCAAAGGAAAACTTATGTCCACATAAAAACTGTATACAAATGTTCACTGCCATGTTATTCATAACAACCAAATTCGAAACAGTCCAAGTGCCCAACAATTGATGAATGGGGAAATAAAATGCTGAACAGTCCACCCTCTGAATCCTCAGATTTTACATCCAGGATACAATCAACTGAGTGTGGGACATGCTTGCAGGGGGAAAAAAAATTGTGCCTTTACTGAACATGTACATATTGGCATCAGATCTGCCATTTTAGGTCGGGAGCCATTTTTATCTAGCCAATTTTATCCATTTTATCAAAACCTAGGGACTCCTAGGTTTTGATTTAGGAGCCCTTTTATCTGGAGATAGTGAGGTAATGTTGCTTAGCCTCCCCTAAGAACATGTCCCTGCTAAAGGGTGAACCCCACCCCAGTCCAAGACGTAATTCCTAAAGCATGCCTGTGAAATTCCTCTCACAGGCTATAAAGCTGCTCTGGGAGTGCCCACAGGCTGCTGCTCTCCTTGGAGGGACAGCCTTGACGGTTTGCTCCAAGCTCTGATTCCTGTGTGTGGTGTGGTCTTTAGATTTTGTGTGGACTCTGCGAGTGTCCTTTCAGTACAGATGTGTTTCCTTGTCATTATTCCCTAAACAGGACAGCAGAGCAACTATCTATGCAGAATTTATATTAAATTAGGCACTGTAAGTGATCTAGAGATAAAGCACACAGGAGGGTATGTGTAGGTTCTATGCAGATGCTCTGCCATTTTCCATAAAGGACTCAAGCATCCAAAATGCTGGTGTCCACAGGGTGGCAGCAGTGCTTGTGGTGCCCTAACACCAATCCCCTATGGATAAAGGGTCAGCAGTATATCCACACAGTGGAACATTACTGGGTAATAAAAGAAATGCTGTAGGGGCTGGGGCTGGGGCTCAGTGGCACAGTGCTCCTCTAGCACATGCGAGGCACTGGGTTTGGTCCTCAGCACCAAATAAAATAAGTAAAATAAAGGTATTGTGTCCAGCTACAGCTAAAAAAAAAAAAAAACTTGAAAAGAAAAAAAAGAAATGCTGTAATGTAGCATTATTCTAAGCGGAAGAAGTCATATACAAAAGGCTATAAATTATATGGTTCTATTAATACAAAAATGCCAGAATAGATAAACCCACAGACAGAAAGTAGATAAGTGTGTGAGGGCTAGAGGAAGGAGAGAATGGGGAATTGCTACTAATGGATATGAAGTTTCTCTCTGGAGTGAGGAAAATGTTCTAGAACTAGAAACTGGTGATGGCCACACGACTATGTGAATACATTAAAACCCACATAACTGTACACTTTAAAAGGGTAAATTTTACCTTAGTTTAAAAAAACTCTCTCATTCTCTATCTATATATACACATAGACACACACACACACACACACTTATAACTCTTTCAATATGGAACAATCTCCCAGATACCACTGTTAGATGAAAACAGCACTTTGTCTAGATAATGTAATTGCATTATTGTGTATATAAGTATACATACACGCCTATATGCTTATACAACAGGAAAGCTCTAGAAGGACATGTGAGAAATTACAAGCAGTAGTTACCTCTGGGGAGATAACTGTGAAGAGAAATAGTAAAGGAGAATCTTTGTGTTTTACTCAGTATATTTCCATATTCTGATATAGTAAGCTCAGAATAAACTACATATTTCTATATAATACATGATGATACACAGTGATAATGCATACACAAGTTGGAAGATTTAGAAAAAAAAATAAATGAGACATGGTCTCCGACTCTGAGGATCTTCAAGGCCTACTAAGGGCAGTCGAACATAAACAAAATGAATGACTCTGTGACCAATGTTAAGAGCAGAGACCAAAGGCCATATGAAGGTGTGGCTGACAAGGCCTGGAGAACTCAGGAGAGCACTGTCTTTGAGGAGACAAGATGTGAGGATTCTGGAGCATCATCCTGAGGGCTAATCTATACTGTTCTTTTCTTCTTTCCCATTCTGTTCTTTACTGAGGACCTGACTTTTTATTTTAGGGCACCTAGCAGTCGAAGGCTAGCAAAGGCAAAGACGAAATTTCATGATATTTACTTTAAAAAATTACCTACCTGCCATAAAGAATGGAAACTAGAAATGGCTGCTAAAACTTTCCTTAGATAAGGAACCTATAAAAAGAAATAAAATGAAAAGTTGTAAAGATTACCATGATGAAAAATTTCAACATGAAATATCAGTTTTTCTTTTTTTAATTTCTTGTAGCTATAGATTGATACAATAGCTTTATTTTATTTATTTATCTTTATGTGGTGCTGAGGATCGAACCCAGGGCCTCACACATGCTAGGCAAGTGCTGTGCCACTGAGCCACAACCCCAGCCCCGAAATATCAGTTTCTTAATGCTTTAAAAGCAATAACCATAAAAGCCTATCTTCTGTTAACACTGCCAGAGAAGTTCACTTTAAACCCATAAATATCAGAAAAGGCTAGGATTCCAAGTATTTCCAGCACAATGCAGGTCAATTTTGAATTTGCCCTTTCTCCGGCCTAACACCATTTTTCTTCAGCTTGGCAGGAGCTCAGTGGCTGTGGATATTTTCAGCATGTACCTGCTCAGTAACTGGTGCCAATTTGAAATGTGTAAGGGATCCTATGTACGAGTTTCCAGAAATCCTTAGTCTTACCATATTGAAGCCAAGAAGCTTTTGCAGGAGTCCATTCCAAAGTTGCAGGTCACAGATTTTGTATTCTAAACAAAGCTCTGTTACCAATCTTACCGCCTAAAGCCAAACAAAAACAAATTGGAAACAAGAAAGAAAAGGGGAAAAAATTAATCATGTTGTTTTGAGGCATCGGTAAGTTCAAAGACCTCTGAAAAAGGTAGGGCAGCTTAATCCAAGATGGGCACATCATCTACAATGTCTATTGCCTAATTCAATGAAGGCTTCTTTCTAAGGAAAGAAATAGAAATTCTTCTTTGTCTTTCTTCTACCTTAGAAGTTTGCTTGCCCTGGGATCCAACTATCTCTGTCACCAAGTTCCTAAAGGTAACTAAGTAAGAGAGGAAGGATACCCCTCCCCATCGGGAGACAGATGGCCTCAACGCCCCTGACAAGCCTTGGAGGGGACTAAAGTGCTCTTTTTAATATTGGCAGGGACAATGGCCAGTGGGCTTCACGGGAGCAAAGGGGAGTTTCCACGTTGCCCTGTCCATCCACATGCCAGGACAGGACGTAGGAAAGTCCAGTGGACCTGCTCAGGGAGAAGGGGTCTCTCAGGACCCTGAGCAGTGGTGAGCACCTGAGTGGCTGCAATAGCACAAGTGAAGACCAGAGCCCAGGTCCGCTGACCCTACATACCATAGGCTCATGCCTGTGGTTCTTCCACAGGCCCTTGACCATTCCTTCTTTAGGACTGTTGCAAAATAATTCAAATGTGATGGGGATATTCAACATCTCAAAAGCTGCCAGAAAAGTCATACATTTCAAATAGGATCTGGAAAACAGAAGTATTTGTAAGAATCATTCTCACAGGCCACATTCGCATTAAAAAAAAAAAAAAAAGCAAAAGCAACTACAAGGAGGTATGTAATGAGGCCGGTTTGTTGTTAAATGCTCATTCTGGGCTTTAAATATATTCTCAGAATGTAACATTAGATAGCAATCAATTTCAAGAAGATGGAGAAAATATTCAGTTTCTAAATACTCCTAAGAAATGATGTTGATAAGATGTTCCCAAAGGCCTATTTCCCCTTTGCCAAAATGTCAAGGCTGTCAAGGCAACAGAACTACATTGACATAGGTACTCAAAGGCACTCTAATAAATTAATAGACTTTAAAGTTACCGTTCAACAAATTCTACTTACTTTACTTCTTCAATGGTTTTTTTGAAGAGAGATTTTATAGTTTCCTTGTCAGCCAAATAGAGGAGACACTGAAGAGCTCTTGTTTTGTAGGCAAAAGTTAACTGACGCATGCCCAATGTCTGTAAAACCAAAAAAGGCTTGGATATGGACACACTGCATGCTGTAGTTGGGTAAATGGGTGTCAAGCTAGGCAGCATAAGCAACATCATTCTTTTCCCCCTTCAAGCCCTTCAGGAATGCACAGTGGGGAACAGTGGTTCTCAGTGTGCAGTCCATGGACCTGGAGAGGTACTCCTGACACTTCAGGAGGAAAAGGGCCCAAACTATTTTCACTATAATACTAGATTGTTTGCCTTTTAGAGTTGATATTTGCACTGATGGTGTAGAAGCGGTGGTGGGTGAAAGTGCTGGCAAATAGAGGCAGGGACCCCCCACTGTCCCAGCAGCTATTGTATTCACACGCACACCACATGCTCCCAGCATGAAATACCAAAGCTAAGCTGGGCATGGTGGCCACACCTGTAACCCCAGCGACCTGGGAGGCTGAGACAGGAAGACCACAAATATGACACTAACCTTGGCTACTTAGATTCAGTCTCAAATAAAAAACAAACAAACAAAAACCTCACAAAGATGACTTTCACATAAGAATATTTTTGATCAAGCACTGAAAATTGACTTCATAGATTGGGGATGTAGCATAGGGGTAAAGTATTTACCTAGCAAGATTGAAGTCCTGGGTTCCATCCCAAACACCACACACACACACTCTCACAATTATTAAACTACAACTCTTGGATATGTATTATATTAATAAGAATTCACATTTGAATACTTGTTGATATTGATTAACCATAATGTATTCATTAATACTCTGTATGGAAGACAAAGTTCACATACAGCATGCTGTAACAGGAGGAAAAGTGCCATCAGCTGAGCTAAGCTGACCAGCCACTCATCAGGGAATACCATTTCTGCTTGAAAGAACGACTGAAAGACAAGCTAATGGGCAAGGAACTCACATTCAGCACCTCAGACTCTCCCCCTTTCCTCCTGAGGATCACTTTCCCAATGGCTCTGTACCCTTCCTCTCTGCTCCAGCTGCCCTAGAGAATGTTTCTGTACACAAAAGCCTGATGTCCAAAGCAGCTGTGCTGCCTTTAGCAGAGTCTAGCTAGAGTCTACTGGGTGACTGAAGCCGAAGCCGGGTGATGGAGGACAGTGAGGCTGAACAGGGACTCTTCTTAGGACCAGTCTGCTTGGTGCCCTGGTATGAGGAAAGCAGACTGACCCAGAGGTTAATAATCCCAAACACCTCAAACCTGTGGGAGCTGTCAATGGGTCACCATTCGGTCTGCTAAGTGGACATTACAGAGGACAGTGCTAAATGGAGCATACTGTATTTAATAATCCTTGTTTATAAATTAAAATAAGTACTTATGTATTTTAATAAGTGAGCATTATCTGAATTATCTATTATAAAATTGAACATGGTAAATATGCAGGAAAAACATGTTAAGCTAAGATGCCCCCAAGGTTCTGATTAAGTTTATAGAGCTTACAGTTGTAGCTGATGTTGCGCATACAAACAGTATTCTTGAACTATAATCAATCGGACGAGACTGGAGGAGATACACGACTCTGGAAAAAAAATTCAGTTACATTCATTTTGAAACCTAGTGATAGATTACCCAACAATAAAAGACATCAGGCATGTTGGCCAGAAGGATTATGATATTTTTGTTTTCCCTTATAAGATACTTAATCTTTTCTTGAGTTCCTTCATAGCTAAAGAGAATAATATACACAATAAATGCCAGGCCTCAGCATCCTAATCTATAAAACAGCTAGCCAGTCTCTGAAATTTAAATTCTCTCCATTTAAGAACTTGATGTAAACCATAGCTGTGAAGTACACTGACTATTACTCAAGTGAATTTCTGTTTTAGGAGTACCCAGGGCCTTGGAAGGGGCACATTTCAACCTGTAGCCTCAGAGATGGTGGGCCACTCCCAGGAAGGGCAAGAGGAAGGAGGCACAGGGAGAAAGGTGGAGTGAACTCAGCTGGAAAAGGCAGGAAGTTTGCATAAAGGGTGCTTTCTGAGACTTATTGTCCTATTATCTTTTCTCCTTGAATTGTTTCTGTTGAAGACTTGTCATCTGGCTGCTACAGCTAGACACACCAGGAGCTCTCTCTTGCTTGGACAAAGGTACAACTAACTGCTCTAAAAAGATCAAGCAAGGAGATGGGAGTATAGTTCAGTGGTAGGGCACTTGCCTAGCAACATGCAAGGTCTTAGGTTCAATCCCCAGTCCTGGGGGGGAAAAATGACTAAGTAAGGATGAGGAGGGGGTCCAGAGGCAAGGAAGACAGGGAGTGGGTGTTAGGTCAGCTCTGCTCCAACTAGGAGAGATTATTTTCTTGGGCTTCTCTATGCAAGTCTCATCTTACAATCAGATCTCCAGGGCTGAGGCAGGGTGCAGGGCCTTACACACTCCTTGACCTACTTTTGACCTAGGTTAGGAATGGTGAAAAGTTGGCATGTGTGCCACCATGCCCCCATGCCTATGCCAAGCATCATTAATGAATTACCACATTCTTTCTGACTCAAGTCCATATACAGTCTTCTCAAGAGAGTCATCCATGAACAATCACTCAGCTTGTTGGATGAAAGCAACCTATCTTTCTTGGTCTCAATGTTAGGTCAGAAGGACAAAAGGAATCTGGTGGCCCATATTTGAGCCATCCCAGCATATCAGGGTAAGAGAGTACAGAGGCGTCTGGTGCCAAAGTCCAAGCTAATAAGAGTAGTCCTTTACTTGAGATATAAAGATAATCTAGGAACCCTTGACATCTGCAGGAGCTTGAGGGTTTAGAAATTCTGGGTCTCTGATTTCTTTCACCAGAGACACTTATAACCTGTATCAATGAACTATTCTTCTCAGAGACTCTGCCCAAAGTTATATCTAGTAAACTTTTTAAAAACCAATGTCTGAAAAATTTACTGGTAAGATTCCTATTGGACATCAAGGTTAATGTCCATGTAAGCAAAGGAAAACAGAGTACCTTCGTAGTGCTTCGTCTTCTTGAAGTTCAAATAATTCTGATGGTTCCTTTGAAAACAAGGAAAAAAAGTTAGAAACTTAAGTTTGTGACTATACAAACTTTCACCCTATGAAAATCTACATAAAAAACTCTATGTACAAAATTATTTTATGAAAAGATTTTTATTCAAATGATGATTTTTATCACAACCACTCACACAATAAATACTTACTGAGCACCTACTATGAGACAGGCCCTGTTCTCAGTATATGGGTTGCCTGAGCAAACAAAATAAATATTCCTGTCTTTCTGGAACTTAGATTTGTTAGAAAAAAGAAAATTTTTTTTTTTGGGGGGGGGGACCAGAGATTGAGCTCAGGGGCACTCAGCCACTGAGCCACATCCCCAGCACTTTTTTGTATTTTATTTAGATAGGGTCTCACTGAGTTGCTTAGAGCCTCACAGTTGCTGAGGCTGGCTTTGAACTCGTGATCCTCCTGTCTCAGTCTCCTGAGCTGCTGGGATTATAGGTGTGCACCACTGTACCCGGCTTTGTTAGAAAATTTTTAAAAGATAAGGGCTCCAGGAATTTTAAATTCATTAATTTAAAATTAATTCATTAATTCAGCACATAGTCATAAGGACCTACTAAAGTACAATCATGGTTCCCAGTGTGAAGGAACCTTCCGTTTGGTGTTTGAATTTACGTGTAACTTGAAACATCTCTAAATGCTGGCTTCTATAGGCAACTACAGATTCTCTTGGCCAAGATATACTTCTAATTTCTGTCTTTCAACTGACGCTAAGTCCTTGCTTTTGTAAATACTTTTACAAAAATACTTCTTGAATTGAATAGTAAATGTATAAAAACTATAAATTAAAAACTTAGCCAGGCATGGTAGTACATGTCTGTAATCCCAGTGACTAGGGAGGCTGAGGACTGCATGTTCTAGGTCAGCCGCAGCAACTTAGTGAGACCTTGTCTCAAAATAAAAAATAAACAGGGCTGGAGATGTAGCTCAGTGGTTAAGTGCTCCTGGGTTACATCCCCAGTACCAAAACAACAACAACAACAAACCACCATCTAGGGCTGGAGCTATAGTTCAGCAATAGAATGTAGAATGAGTACTTAGCATGCTCCAGGCACTGGGTTTAATCCCCAGCATCAAACAACAATAAAAATGATAATAATAATTTAAAAAATAAATGCCTAATGTCATGCCATGTTAGCTATACTATTTGTTTATAGGTAGATTCTTTTCCAAGGATATTTACCTTAGTAGATAAAGAATTACAGAATTTACTTATTAAATTCTACCTAAAAATTCAGAATGATGTAGAAAATTCTGGATTTTTTGGTACCAAGGATTGAAGTGAGGGGGCATGTGACCACTGAGCCACATCCCCAGCCTTATTTTATATTTTATTCAGCACCCTACTTTTGCTGAGGCTGGCTTTGAATTTGTGATCCTCCTGCCTCAGCCTCTCAAGCAGCTGGGATTACAGGTCATCTGGCTGCTACAGCTAGACACACCAGGAGCTCTCTCTTGCTTGGACAAAGGTACAACTAATTGCTCTAAAAGGACCAAGCAAGGGGTTGGTAGTGTAGTTCAGTGGTAGGGCACTTGCCTAACAATGTGCAAGGTCTTAGGTTCAAGGCGTACGCCACCACACCCGGCAAAAATTCTGGATTTTTACCACTGAATCCCATCAAAAATTTTAGATGTTAATTACACTATTTCTAAGAACGACATTATGTGCTTCCTGGTGTGACCTACTGAAACACATCACCTATGTACTATTCTTGCCTAAAATGTACAACCTCAAAGCTGTGCATGGTAGTACACCTCTGTAATCCCAGTGACTCTGGAGGCTGAGGCAGGAAGATTGCAAATTCGAGGTCAGACTGGGCAACTTAGTGAGATCCTGTCTTAAGAAATGTGTTCAATCCTCAGTATTGCAAAGAAAGAAAAGAAGGGAAAAGAGGGAAAAAAAAAAAAAAAAAAAGCAAAGACCAGAGCCCCGACAAACACAGAGCACAGCTGTGGATCAGGTCCTGGACCCAGGGGCTCGGGAGTGTCATAAAGAATGTTGTTGGGACAACTTAAACTGTGAGATGGAAGTGGAAATCTGAGTGTTGCATCAACACCAACTTTTTTGGTACTGGGGATTGAATCCAGGGGCATTCAACCCGGGGCTGTATCCCAGTCCTTTCTCTAATTATATTTTAAGACATTTTAATTATATTTTAAATATTGCTGAGGGTTGCACTCCCTTCTGCCTCAGCCTCTTGAGCAGTTAGGATCACAGACCTGTGCCACCACCCCCAGAGACAATTTTGTTTTTTTATTTTGACAATTATGCTGTGGTCTAGAGAAAATCCTTGTTCTTATGGATTAAGTGTATAAAAAACTTAATCCATAAGAACAAGAATTTTAAACATTAGGGGGGAAGGGGCATGACATACATAATTTACTCAAATGGGTAGAAATCTGTGAATATAGAAAGTGATGAAGCAGGGCTGGGGCTGGGGCTCAGCGGTAGCGCACTTGCCTGGCATGTGTGAGGCACTGGGTTTGATTCTCAGCACCATGTAAAATAAATAAAGGACTATCAACAACTAAAAAAAAAAATTAAAAAAAAATTTAAAAAAAGAAAGTGATGAAGCAAATATGGCAAAATGTTAAGAATAACGTTTCATTTTGAATTATTTCAAAATAAATAATTAGACACATGAATCCAAGTCAAAAAATAGACTACTTCTTTTACACAAGATTATGTCTGAAATAAATCATAAGGTAAAACACCTAGAGGGCTGTACTTTGCAGGACAGGTATTCAGCCTCTGTGAGGAGCCCTCAGCTGCTACTCCATGACCCCTGGGGCCCAGTGGGTACCTACCACACCAGGTGCTGTCGAGGGGCACAGCCATTTTTCCAACAACATGTCCCATATCTTTTCCAAATTAATTTCATTCACTTCAGCTATTTCTTTAGCTGCTGCATGAATATCTAAGATATCCAAGATAAAGAATTTTAAAAAAGAGTAAGTTGAGTTTTTAATATTAGATAACCAGAAATCAAAACAATAGTTATTTCTGGACCCAAAAATAGCTTGGTTCTCACCAGGATAATCCTTGCCAGATGAATTTTGCATTCTTTGATTTATGCTGGGATGTTCATACAGGCTGACAATGAGGTGTGCCGGCTTCCCGATCGCCCTTAAATATTCCCCAGTGTTCAGCTTATGAGCTATGAGCACAGCCTCTGTGCCTGAGCGCCGGAACTGCAGATGTAGCTTCTTCAGCAAAGCCTGAGCCTTTTCACGCGTTTCATCCTTTTGAAAAATTGTAAGCAAAAAGAAAAGACTTAATTTATAAATCTCACAAAACTTATTTTGTAAATCTCAGCAGAGGCTAAGATTCCATCTTTATCGATCATGGCCCTCCCTTCCTCAGCTGTATGCTGAAGCATCTCCCATTCAAAGCCATGGTCTTCCTCCTCCACTTCAGGCACCAGAGCAGGATGAGAAGATGTACTAGGCAAGCACAGTGCAAATTAAGGAGAGCGCAGAATCTTCAGTCTTCTAGTTTAGACACACCTGAGGCGGGATGTTCTGTAGCCATCTCTCAGCTAAATACAGGCAGAACTTCAAACTAGACATCTTGAAGGAGCCTAAAAAGATAAAGAGATCTATGAACAAATCTGAATCCTTTTAAGACAATGTTGCTTAGTCAAATGATCAAGTACTTTTAAAGTATACAAATGGGAACTCAGTAAAAGACAAGGTAAGCAGGAGAGAAGATCAAAGCAAAAAGCCAGAGTCCAAGAGGACACTCGTTAGCTCCCAATCCTGCTCCCGAGATTCTGATGTTTCTTCCAGAAGTTTCTCTTGCCTGTATGTGCATGTGTGACCATACCATCTACCACTACACCTCATTTCTTGGCTGTCTTTACAAGTTAGATACACACACAATGAGCTGAGTGCTCTGCAGCAGTGAACCAGTGTGAGCAACAGCAGACCATCTCCCTAGCAGGGCAGCTGGGACACAAGTCAAGTGGGAGGGTCAAAATCTGATTCTCTTGCAGTTTTGTTTTGTTTGCTTGTGTTTTTGTTTTACTTTTTGGAGAAAAGACAGTTTATGTGAAGGAAGATTCTTGCTCATGAATTTGATTCCAGGGACTAGGGCCTGGGGTCAAGGGTGACCTGAAGTATGATCCTCAGCTACTTCGTGTCCACAGAGAGCATGTGGAGCCTCTGTTGGTGAAAGTATTTTGCCCTCTTGTGGCAACTCTTGTTAGATTACACCCCTGCACCCGGTACCAACACTCCACTGCCTTCTGAATAGTCAGCAGGTCTGTGACTCTGTCTTGGTTCATTTTGTCCTCTCCAGCACTGATTCCTACCCACATGCTTCAATGTCCACTCATGTTCCTGGTGTGGTCTGGATGCCACTTGGTCCACGAAGCCACTACTTCATTCTAGGGCACTGTCCTTGCTAAGGAGTGAAGGTATCTGTATCTGTGCCCCTTGTTGCATTGTATGCCAATGGGAATTAGATATCACTCCCCTTGAATATACAAGAACATGAATTTTATGTGATACTTTGCACTTACTTTGTATGTACTCATTTTGTTGGTGGGCTGTGCAATAACATTTGGCTTATGGACTGATGACCTGTGATTATCAGTCTAAGGCCAGCAGATCCCTTCATTTGGAATATATACATAAAACTTTTACAAGTTATTTTTACTCAAATTTTAAGGGTTTAACCTGGTCATCATGTTAGAAGCTCTGTAGAGCGCTCGCCTAACATGTGCGAGACCCTGGGTTTGATCCTCAGCACCACATAAAAATAAAATAAAAAGATGTGGCCACAGAAAACTAAAAAATAAATATTAAAAAATTCTCTTTAAAAATAAAAATAAATTAAAAATAAACATTTGAAAAAAAAAAAAAAAAAAGAAGCTCTGATTGGCGGCTTTGGGTTTCCTATTTAGAAACCTAAATAAACTAATTAAGTTTCAGGCAGTCTTTCAATGATGAAGATGTTTTTGGTGAAAAGACTGGAAACTGCTCTAGTTGGTGCTTAGGGAAAATGTTTGAATTAGTGTACATACAAGCCATTGACATTTCTTTATATTAATTCAGAAGTTATCTGTCAAATAAATAACAATTTTTCAATTAAAAAAAAACCCCAAAACTATAAGCACACACTTATAATCCCAGCAGCTTGGGAGGCTGAGGCAGGAGAATTGCAAATTTAAGGCCAGCCTCAGCAACTTTGCAAGGCCCTAAGAAACTTGGCAAGACCCTGTCTCAAAATTAAAAAAAAAAAAAAAAAAGCTGGGATGTGGCTCAGTGGTTAAGAGTACCTCTGGGGGTTTAATCCCTACTACTAAAAAACAAAAACAAAAACCAGTTTACCATTTTAAGGCCAATTATAGGAGATTCTGTACCTTCTGGTATCTCCTGGGTGAGAGTGATGGCAATGGCCACAGCCCACTCCGGGTTGACTATAGACAGCAGGTAGGACTCGATGGTCTGAGTGATCTTAGCTATTTCCCTGTTCATCAGTGCAGAGGACTTAGCTGGTGTCAACTTCAGGAGCTTTGGCTTCAAGTTCTTTTCAAAAACATGTTTGGCCGTAGACACGTAGAGAGTGTCTAGAGAAAACTTCAGAAAAAAAGGAAGTTAAATTTTTATGTGAAAGGAATATAAAGTATTTGTCCTCGGGGTTAGGATTATTATATCACGAAGAAGCCTCTTATGAGGTTTTAATCCATTACCTTCATTAATTTAGAGATTAAGAGCAGGGTTGGGAGGGACTCTTCACTGAGCTCTGAAGCTAGAAAGGAAATGAAAAGAATATAAATTGCTTGAGAGAAAACTGTTTGCTAGTTGGAAAAATTCCATATATTAACAAACATACAGAGAATTTTCCAGAAGTTCTGTGCTGTGCCAAATAATATCAAGTGAAAAGGCAGTCTAGTCTGGGCAGCTGATGGCAGAGTGATCACATGCTCCAACATGTATTGGTATTCTAGGTCCACGGGAGGGGAAATTCTTTTGTATGACTCCAAATGTTTCAGAAGACTCAATGCCTGCATTAAAATAAGAAAGCATTTTCCTGTAAGAAGGACCCAATCCTACACTGTCTCAAAGTTGTCTAATTCTGTGCCACCCTAGGTTGCCATTCCTTAGACAGTCTCATTTTCACAAAGACCAGCAAAACAATTCTAGTTTTCCTGTAATCAAATCCTTATAAACCAAAATTGGGCTGGGGATGTGGCTCAAGCGGTAGCACGCTTGCCTGGCATGCGTGCAGCCCGGGTTCGATCCTCAGCACCACATACAAACACAGATGTTGTATCCGTTGAAAACTAAAAAATAAATATTAAATTTAAAAAAAAAAAAAAAAAAAAAAATCCTTATAAACCAAAATCAATACCATTATTGAAGAAATCATAATAGAAAAAACCAGTAGAACCTTGTTGGCAGGATGTTTTGTAAATGAGACTGGCAGTTCTTGATATACTCTTGTTTTTTAGTACAGAGGACTGAGCATAGAGGTGCTTAATTGCTGAGCCACATCCCAGCCCATTTTATTTATTTATTTATCAAGGCTTAGGGCCTTGATAAATTTCTGAGGCTGGCTTTGAACTTGTGATCCTCCTGCCTCAGACTTCTAAGCAGCTGGGATTATGGGCATGTGTCACAGAACACAGCTTTGATGTACTCTTTGAATGTGTTGAGATATTACTATAAAAATACTTGAATTTACTTTATTTTTAAAATTTTATTTATTATTTTTGAGACAGGGTCTCACAATGTTGCCTAGCCTAGTCGTGAACTCCTGAGCTCAAGATATTCTTCCACCTCAGCCTCCCACATAGCTGGAATGATGGCTACACACCATGATGCCAAGCTTGATTTAATTTTAAAAACAGAGGTTTTAGATCTAAAATTAATTTTCTATGTCCTTTGTCCATCTTATGCTTATATTTTCTGTTTTAGGGCTTATATAACCTTTTGAATCAACCATTTTTCTTATATTTTTAAAATCCAATTTTAAAAAATATACAAGGGGCTGGGATTGTGGCTCAGCGGTAGAGCGCTTGCCTTGCACATGTGAGGCCTTGGGTTCAATTCTCAGCACCACATAAAAAATAAAATAAAAATATTTAAAAAATAAATAAAAAATATACAAGCCACTAGAATCAAAATTCAGAAATGATTAAAGAAGTTAATGAGCCAAGCATGGTGGTGCAGGCCTGTAATCCCAGCGACTCAGGAGGCTGAAGTAAGAAGATCACAAGTTCCAGGCCAGCCTCAGCATATGAATGAGACCCTAGCAACTTAGCGAGACCCTACCTCAAAATGAAAAATAAAAAAAGACTGGGGATCTAGCTTAGTGGTTAAGCACGCCTGAGTTTAACTACAGCACCAAAAAAAAAAAAAAAAAAAAAAGTTAAAGAAAGAAAGGGGCTAGAAATGTAGCTTGTGGTGTAGAATGCTTGCCTGGCATGCTTGAGTACCTCAAAAAGATATAAATACATTTTTGAAATGAGAAAAAAGTTAATAAAAGTACTGAAATAGAATTGAGAGTATTGCTGGGTATGGTGGTATACCCCTGTAATCCCAGTGGCTTGGGAGGCTAAGGCAGGAGGATTGAGTTCAAAGCCAGCTAAGCAACTTAGTGAGACCCTGTCTCTAAATAAAAAACAGGGTTGGGGATGTGGCTCAGTGGTTGAGTGCCCCTGAATTCAATCCCCAGTACCCGTCACAAAAAAAAAAAAAAAAAAAAAAAGATTTGAGAGTGCTGAGCCAGGTCTGGTGGCTCACACTTATTATCTCAGTGACTCAGGAGGCTGAAGCAGGAGAACTGCAAGTTTCAGATTGGCCTCAGCAATATAGGGAGAACTTGTCTCAAAGAAAAAATAAAAGGTCTGGGGATGTAGTTTAGTGGTACAGTACTTGCCTATCATGCATGAAATCCTAGGTTTAACTCCTAATAATACTGCAAAAGAAAAATAGAATTAATAGGACCTACCTATTAATACACAAAGTTCAATCTAACTGAGCCCCATGTCCTTTTCTAGATAGCAAATAATGTTGCCTTAATTCTTCACAATTAATGCTTTAGTGACTTCATGCTCTTGAATAGCTGATTAAAATCACCTCAATACAGGAAAAATAGGATGACAACAATTGATAAAATATGGACAGCATGAAAATCTTGGTATTGGATTCTTTTTAGAGAAAAAGATCTAGAATGAAATGTGGAGTTTAAAAGGGGATTAAAAGATAATCCAGAAAGACACAAAATAATGTAATTTATGATCTAAATAAAAACATGAAGATGATTTTTCAATTTTTAATGTATTTGTTATACCTGATTAATATTAATATTGGTTATATTCTCATCAGCTCTTTCTATAATTTTCAGGACAACTTCAATCATTTCATAGTCATAGGGGTCCAGCTGTATAAAACAAAAATATATCATTGTGAGAAGATCCTGTAATGCCAACAGTTTTATTCAATAATGTTCACTGATATAGATTATGAACATAAATCAATACACTACAACTTAAATTATTAAACTAAAACTAAAGCTTTTTTCAAAAATGATCTCAATTTTAGTAAATATGATTTAAAATGTCTTGAAATCAAAAAAGCTACATAAAGTAAAGTTGTTTTAATAAAGAAAAATGCTTTGAGGGTACTAAATACATAGAAACAATGAACGTAGGACAAAAATTTCAATTTGATTTTGAAACTTAAGTTCTACTTCTTCCACTTGATGATGGGAAAATTAGAACAGAAAAAATTGGCCTTTTCTTGGAAATGACTAACTGTAATTGTGGGACTCCATGAAAAGTTTTAGCTCTATTACTACAATACAAGAATTAATTGGGTACTCTATATATAATCATGAAAAGAAGAGACACATTTCTTTTTGTTCTTTGTTTCTGCCCACTCACCATTAATTCTTCTATTTTTAAAAATGCTATCTAAAGTCACATAAAAACTAAGTGTGAATACAGTTTATTATACCTAGAAAATTTTAGCAAGTCTATACAACTTTTGGCTGAATTACAGGCAAAATGTAAAATGAAAAAATTTCCTGTAGCTTTACAATCTCATATTCCCTGCCTTCCAATTTGATCCCATCAAATTACCCAACGCCTTCAAAATTCTAACTCTGATTCCTAAAAAAAAAAAAAAAATCAGACAAGAGAAGGAAAAAATACATGTATAAAGATATTCACCAAAAAAAAAAAGATATTCACATTCATTAAAACAATTTATAATTACACAACTACAAATACTTCAAATGTCCATCCATAAAAGGTTGGTTAAATATTGTATGTTTTATCTATATGATGGAATAATAAATAAATAGGATAGTTACTACTCTAAGGATGGTATATTTAGTATAGAATAGTCATTACACAAAATTACTAATATTTTATATCTAGGGAGAGAAAGTTTCTGATTTATACCTTTCTAATTTGATTTTTATTTAAAGAATGTGTACTATTCTTAAAAATTTGTGGAGGAAAGGCTATTGCCATTTTGGAAAAAAGAAAAAAAAGAAAGAAAAATTGTTGTATTAAATTATATTAAAAGTTTATAAAAATACAACTTATAAATCCAGTTATTTTATGTATCAATTAAGGGTGGGAGGGATATTTGAGATGACCCAATATATTCATTTTCTGTTCATATACCTTATGTAGTATTCCACTAAGACTGATGACCAAATCTTTTGTGCTCGTCAGTAGAGGAACCATTTCGATGACTTTGGCCAGGAGTTTTGAATGCTGCTGCTTTGTAGACTTCCAGTTTGTGTCTCCCTGGCTTTGTTTGACATTAGTGTTAAGAAGCAGTGTTTCAATGAACAGTTGAAGAGCTGCATCACAGTCCAAGTGAAATGTGCTAGAAGAGGTATCAGGAGCAGTGTTTCAATGAACAGTTGAAGAGCTGCATCACAGTCCAGCTGAAATATGCTAGGAGAGGTACAAGTTCCACGCTCATGTCCCCCGTGCATGCATTTCCGTGCCATAGTTCTGAACGCCACAATTCTGACCAATAACTCAGGTATGTGCTCCCATTACTGAGATTTAACCTTCCTAGTGCCCAGCCGTAAGATCAGACGAATTACATATGATTAAAGCTAATCACTGCCTTTTGAAAATCTGATATTAAGCCAGGTGCAGTGGCACACATCAGTAATCTCAGTTACTTGGGAGGTTAAGGCAGGAGGATTACAAATTCCAGGCCAGCATGGGCAATTTAACAGGACCCTGTCTCAATATAAAATTTGAAAAGGATGCTGGGGGCGCTGGGGTTGTGGCTCAGCGGTAGAGCACTTGCCTAGCATGCGCAGGGCCCTGTGTTCGACCCTCAGCACCACATAAAAATAAATGAATGGAATAAAGGTATTGTGTCCAACGACAATTAAAAAAAAAAAAAAAAAAGAGGGGCTGGGATTGTGGCTCAGCGATAGAGTACTTGACTAACAAGTGCAAAGCCCTGGGTTCGCTCCTCAGCACCACATAAAAATGAAATAAAGATATTGTGTCCAACTACAACTAAAAAATAAAAAGAAAAGTTATTATTTAAAAAAAGAAAGAAAGAAAAGGACACTGGGCAGATACCAGTAATACCAGGGATTTGGGAGGCTAAGACAGGAAAATCACAAGTTCAAAGCCAGTCTCAGTGACTTAGTGAGGACTCAAAGCAACTTAGCAAGACTCTATTTTCAAAATAAAAAAATAAAAGAACTGGAAATGTGGCACAGTTGTTAAGCACCCCTGGGTTCAATCTCTAGTACCAAAAAAAGAAATAAAGAAAAAGAAAAAGACCAAGGATTCAGGGATGTAGCTCTTTGGTAAGATTTGCCAATCATGTACTAGGTTCTGGGTTCAAATTTCAGTATCTCAAAAAAAGAAAGGTGTACTTTGTTCCCTAGGTTAATGTGATTTAGATGTGGGATTACAGTAGCTCCCATTACCCATAGTTTTACTTTCCAAGGTTTTGGTTATCATGATTAACAGAAGTCCAAAAAAATTAAATGTACAATTCTAGAAATAAACAATTTATGGTTTTGTTTGTTTGTTTGTTTGTTTTTGGGTACTGGGGATTAAATTCAGAGGCACTTAACCACTGAACCACATCCCCATCCTTTTTTTGTATTATATTTAGAGACAGGGTCTCACTGAGTTACTTACAGCCTCACTAAATTGCTGAGGCTGGCTTTGAACTCTTGATCCTTCTGTCTCAGCCTCCCAAGCTGTTGGGATTACAGGCATGTGCCATGTGCCCAGCTACAACTCATGTTTTAAGTTGCCTGCTATTCTAAGCAAGAGATGAAACCTCATTTATATGTTACCCTCTTGTTAGTCACTTAATAGTTGTCTTCATTATTAGATTGAAAAAAAAAACATAGTATATACAGATAGAGTTTGGTACTTTCCTCAGTTTAAGGCAGCCACTGGAAGTCTTAGAACAATTCTCATGGTAAAGGGCACTATAGTACTGAGAAAACTATCCCCAAGCTTTTCTGATCATAAGAATCATCTGGAGCTCCTATTAAAGATCCAAGATTCCTGGGTCTCAATCCAGACCTGCTCAGGTAGAACTACCAGGGAAAGACCGGGAAACCTGTATTTTTTAAGTCAAGGGCCTCAAGTGATGCTTACTATGAGGCAAGTTCAAGAAATATCACACAGTGAATTTAAAGGGTGACATCATAAGAGAACTTAACTTTGGATTTACTCACTTTGGCTGTGAGCAAAAGAACACAGAAGAAGTCTACCGTGAGTAATGATCACCTGATTATTGTGTCCTTGTAGTAAAGATCACCAGTTGATTAAAATAACAGCAAACATACACTGAAGTTTAAAGAATCACCTGCAGTATTCCAGAATGAGGCTCGTGTCCACATCTACGTTCTCCACGAGAGCTTTAATGAGGTCTTTCTTGGTGAGAATATGTTGCCTGAAAACAGGCTGAAAAGAAATCTAGAAATAAGAACAAAAGGACCCTCTGAATTGAAATGTATCAAAATAAGGACAATGATATGATTTCTTATTTTACTCTCCTTTTTTTTTTAAAGACACTTTTAAAAAAATATTTTTTAGGGCTGGAGCTATAGCTCAGTTGGTAGAGTGCTTGCTTTGCATGCACAATGCCCTGGGTTCAATCCCCAGCACCACACACACACACACACACACACACACACACACTATATATATATATATATATATATATATATATATATATATCTCCATGAGATGGACCCAATACCTTTATTTTTTTTTATTTTTATATAGTTTTGAGGATTGAACCCAGTGCCTCACACATGCTAGGAAAGCATTCTACCAAGTGAGCTATAGCCCCAGCTCTAAAGACACTTTTTTTTAATGGTTCTTTCCACTTTTATTTTTAACATGCTATGCAACTCAGTCTTGGGAGACTTGAGGTATCTGGCTGTGGAGCCAAAACTCCTGAGCCATCGGAACCCTTGCCTCTTTAGCAGCAGGGGTTGGGTGTTAATGACTGTGGAACACACCCCACCACTGCATGGGAACTAGGCTTCCAAACACATAACTGCTTCTGCAGTGGTTACCCTCCTGGATGAGTCAACTGTTTGTAAGTAAAATAAAACTTTACATATTTGGAAAAGAAATCAAGGTTCTGTTTGTTCTTTTACAAAGTCAAAAGTAAGGGTTGTTTAAAAAAAATAAAATAATGGCAGTTTACTTTTCCCCACTAGGTATTCTTAAGAGTATGGAATGCTCGTATACACTCTAACATTAACTAAATAACAGCAGCCAAACCAAAAAAACAGTACAAGGCTAAACACTAGGTCTAAGACAGCATAAATGTCAATTGATACTAGATACATACCTATGAATGAGAAAGCTAGCAGATGAAAATGTCAAGTTTCTCTTTAACTTCCTTAAAAATATATGGAAAAGGAAATGAAGCAAAGGTCCTATTTCCTTGTGTGCT
The DNA here is from genome assembly GCF_021218885.2 of Marmota monax. NCBI lineage: Eukaryota > Metazoa > Chordata > Mammalia > Rodentia > Sciuridae > Marmota > Marmota monax. The sequence goes on from NW_026692583.1 coordinate 1,912,011, forward strand.
TAATATAACCAAAATTTATGTCAATACATATATTTTCTCTCCCCAAAAGTAAAGGACAATGAAGACTTTGTCTTAAGTTCTCTCACCGGGTTGTTACCAGGATGGATGAAACATCAGAGCAATATGAATACTCACCCCAAGTTTACCAAGACGAATACCCCACTGTGCTTCAGTACTGAGCTCATGGAACTGAAGCCCTATTTCAATTTTCTGATAGAGACTGGCCAGCTGAGAACCCACCAGAGATATTGCCTAAAAAATTAAAATAGGATTAAAATTTGATTGCAAAAAGAAAGAGTTCTACTAACACCTTTTAGATGAAATTGAACAACAAAAATCATATCCTTGGGCTGGGAGTGTAACTCAATGGTAGGGCATGTGCCTATGTGTGAGGCACTGGGTTCCATCCCCAGCACCAAACAAAACAAAACAAAACAGACTACAATCTCCCCCTTGGTGAAAACAGTACAAGGAAAGTTACACATTCCTTGTACCCAGTCATTACTTCTTACATGATGTTTTCCATCCAATAAACTTGTCCAAAACTGACTCATGATTCTAGTGCCTGCCTCCTCCACAGTCAAGGTAAGGTCTCTGATCCCTGAATAGGTAGGGTCATCACCCCTGGCCAGCCTCAATGAGCCATAAAAGATGAATTTTCACCCTCATTAGCCAGTAAGATTAAGGGATCAAAAAGGGAAATGAGATAAAGATTTAGGATAAAGAGAGGAAAAATACTGAGTTTTAAAGGAAACACAGATGAGCCACTGAGATGCAGAAAGTGCTCAGGAACCTGACATGTACCTTGGCCCCTGCCCTTGCAAAATGAGGGAAATGCACAAGTGCAGGGAAAACTGGAATAAAATTGTGTAACTGGACCCTGGCCATCTCCAGTTCAGTCCCCAGCATTGGCTGTCAGTAAATATTAACACTCCACCCCAGTGGGTTGCTGTCTCTCCCTCTGGAAATAATATACATCATAACTTGAATGCATACTCCTGCTTTACCCCAAAGGTGTCTCTCCTAAGATCATTCCCATTCTCCCTTGAGTAAGCATCTACTTTACTAAATACACCTCTGTCCATGCCTATGATAAAAAACCCAAACCAAAAATGAAACAAAAGCTGTTCTTAGTCAGGCATGGTGGCACATGCCTGTAATCCCAGTGACTTGGGAGGCTGAGGCAAGAGGATCACAAGTTCAAACCCAGCCTCAGCAAAATAGTAAGACCCTAATCAACTCAGCCAGACACTGTCTTTCTGGGGGCGGGGGGGCGGGGGGGGGAGCTGTTCTTGCTTAGGGCATACCAGAATTTTGTCATAATTCTGCCATGCTTTATCTATGAGCTTCCAGAGGTTTTCAAACACATCTTCTTGAGGTAACAGAGTGCAGTAACCCAAGGCTAGGTCAAGATCCACCAGGCGACAATTGATTACCTATGGGAAGAAAGTGTCATAAGAAGCAGATTCTTCACAATGGAGACAGAAATAAGGATCTTAGGTTCTTTTTCACCAAACTGAATTATGAAAAAAAATAAGTACTTCATAAAAAATTATTTGTAATAGGACAGTTCCAGTGTTTGCTTAGGTTTCATGTCTTTTTTTTTTTTTTTTTTTATTTTTTGGTACTGGGGATTGAATTCAGGGGTGCTTAACCACTGGGCCACATCCCCAGCCCAGTTTTGAATTTTATTTAGAGACAAGGTCTTGCTGAGTTGCTTAGGGCCTCGATAAGTTGCTGAGGCTAGCTTTGAACTCACGATCCTCCTGCCTCAGCCTCCGGAGCTGCTGGGATTACAGGTGTGTAACACTGCACCTAGCTGGTTTAATGTCTTTTACCACTACCAGAAATTTAAGGAAAGCAACTATAACAAGTTCTATAGGGTGTGAAACTCTTCCTTTTTCTGTATGATTATTTCATCCCTTCTCTGCAAATCTCCAATAATCCCTCCCTTGCCTCATGATCTCATTTTTTTTTTCCCTGAAGTGAGTTTCTTCATCCTCCCCCACCAAATCTACTAGCCCCTCTGCATTTGTGCACCCCATAATGATGTTCTGGTCACTGACAGACTACACATACATCACTGGTCCCCTAAGATTATATGATTGGTTGCAGCCATCTGAGTTTGGTAAATATATTACATAACCACAAAATCAGCTAACAAGGCATTTCTCAGAACATATCTTCACTGCTGGCTCTGTATGACTGTACTCTTCTGTTCCTTCAGTCCCCAACTCTTCCTGGCCAAACCTCCACATATTTACTGGATTTCACCCCTTCTCATCTACTTAAGGGTTTGATCCTGCAAAAGTCCTGTTTTCAAACCATTAATCTTTACCTCTCTACTAACTCAACACTAAAAAAAGAAAAAAAAAAATCATTGAAATCCTCCTGTTACTCCCCTAATTCTCTACTCTCTTTGAAAGAAAATGACTATAGAGATCCTGTTCTACAGGGTTCTCTTGGATATAGTCCAAACAGACCCTCAACCTCAGCACTCCAGTGTTCTTAAAAAGGTCATGACTTATCTGTGCACAGTGAGATACATGCTGTAATCCCAGAAACTTAGGAGGCTAAGATAGGAGGATTATAAATTCGAGGCAAGCCTCAGCAACTTAATGAGATCCTATTTCAAAAATAATATTTTAAATAATAAAGCCTGCTGAGCATGGTGGTACATGCTTGTAATCCCCATATCCCCATTACTTGGGAGGATGAGGCAGGGGGATTGAAAGTTCCAGGCCAGGTGGGCATGGTAGCACACGCCTTTAATCCCAGTGGCTTGGAAGGCTGAGGGAGGAGGACCACAGGTTCAAAGTTAGCCTTAGCAACTTAGCAAGACTATAAGCAACTTAGTGAGAACATGTCTTAAAATAAAAATCAATAAATAAAAAGGGATGGGGATGTGGCTCAGTGGTTAAGCGCTCTTTGGTTCAATCCCTGGTATATCCACCCCCCGCCCCACCCAAAAAAGTTCCAGGCCAATCTGGGTAACTCAGTGAGACCTTGTCTTAAAAAAATAAAGTAATACAGGTTCTTAAAATTTTAGAACAGTAGAACACTGTCATACTGAATCATAGATACTGCTGACCAAGCTAAAAAGGAAACAGGCAATAAATAAACAAGCCACCAATACTTACTTTGTGCAGTAGAATTGTAGCATTTCCCCTGATAAACATAACGGATTTTTCTTTCAATTCCATAACAATATGTCTTGAATTAATTAATGTGGTTTCACCAAGTAACTTTTAAAAAAGAACAAAAGAATCTTTAAGTCCACTTCTATGAATCATTCTAAAAACTTGCCTCAGATAATAAAGAACACAGAAAATTTATGTTTTATGCAAAAAACTTAGCTTTTAATTTATAGTGATAGAAAACTGGAGCTAGGGTGGGGAGACTGACTTGGAAGAGGAAAAAGGAACTTTTAAAAATATTCTTGGAGGGCCGGGGATGTGGCTCAAGCGGTAGTGTGCTCGCCTGGCATGTGTGCGGCCCAGGTTCGATCCTTAGCACCACATACAAACAAAGATGTTGGGTCTGCCGAAAACTAAAAAATAAATATTAAAAAATTCTCTCTCTCTCTCTTAAAAAAAAAAAAAAAAAATCTTGGACTGGGGTTGTGGCTCAGTGGCAGAGCGTTTGCTTATCATGTGTGAGGCCCTGAGTTTGATCCTTTGCACCACATAAAAATAAATAAATAAAATAAAGGGTATTATGTCTATCTACAACTAAAAAAAAAAAAAATACTTAAAAATATTCTGTATCTTGCTGGATGCAGTGGCACAAGCCTGTAATCCCAGCGACTCAGGGAGCTGAGGCAGGAGACTTGCAAGTTTGAGACTAGCTAGCCTCAGTAACTTAGCAAGGACCTAAGCAAGTTAGCAAGATTCTGTCTCAAAAAAAAAAAAAAAAAAAAAAAAAAAGTGCAAATATAGTTCAGTGGTAAAGTACTCCTGGGTCCTATCCCCAGTACCAAAAAACCAAAAATAAACAAAAAAAACCTCTATATTTTGATTGTGGTATTGGTGATAAGAGGGATACAATGGTTGACACATTTAAAACATGAACATTTTAATTTTGAAAGATATACCTCAATAGAGTCAATTTTAAAAAGAAAGAATCGGCAATTAATGTGAATTAACAGAGTCCTGGAAACAGAGACAACTTCCTCTGAGACCTATTTTCATAAGCAAGTTATCAACAGGTGGTTTGTCTTATAGAATCTCTTCTATAATGCTGTTAGGAAATAATTATAATTGGGTAAAAAAAAAAAAAAAAAAAATGGCAGAAGGATACCGCACTAAACTTGGATGTGAAGAACTATCAACCCAACCGAAAACTGTAGGGAACTTATTTCACCTCTCTGAGTTTGAGTTTCCATATTTCCAAAATGGAGACTCTGGGAGTTGTCGTGCAGAGTGAGGATGGATACGTGTGCCAAAGACTGGGCACAGAGGTGCACACCTATAATCTCAGCAACTTGGGAGGCTGAGGTAGGAAGATCACAAATTCAAGGCCAACCTGGGCAACTCAGTGAGGCCCTCAGCAACTTTATAGAGATGCTGTCTCAAAAAAAAAAATAAAATAAAAAAAGACTGTGGATGTAGCTCAGCGATAAAGTACCCTTGGTTCAATCTCCACTACCCATGCCCCCCACCAAAAAGTGCAGGGGCTGGGGTTGTGGCTCAGTGGTAGAGCACTCGCCTAGCACGTGGGAGGCCCTGGGTTCGATCCTCAGCACCACATAAAAATAAATGTGCAAAACCTTGAATTGTACCTAAATTTAATAGATGTTTAACAAATTAACAAATGTCTCTTAAATTTTACACATGATTTAATTTTTTTGCTACAGGATCAAACAGGAAAATGTGAACTCCAAATTCTTTTGTTTGGCAATGCTTTTGTATCTCTATTTACCCAGAGTCAAAGTATTTGTTCTAGAAACTACACCTTCTCACTCACACTGGCATCCATGAAGTTGGACACAGAGTGCTGGAGGCAAGTACCAAAGGAACCAACTACGAATCTCAGTGCCAGCTCCCACTGGCTAGATTCCTGGAGGTTCTGAAGCAGGGTAGAGATGGAACGTATAATAGGAAAGATAAGGTTGTCTCCTGCAAAGTGAAAAAAAGTTTTAATATTTACATGTTTTAAACAGAGAAAGATCATATAAAGAGAAACTGCTTTCAGGAACACTCTACTTTTAAAATTTTTTTTATTTTTAGTTGTAGATAGACACCATACCTTTATTTTATTTATTTATTTTTATGTGGTGCTGAGGATCCAACCCAGTGCCTCACACATGCTAGGCAAGTGCTCTACCACTGAGCTACAACCACAGCCCAGCCTACTTCGTCAATGCAGGTTAACGGTCATGGAATTCATTCTCAGAGTTAGTTAATGACAGAGGTAACAGGAGGCTGGATTTAAACAAAAAATAACTAACTTCATTAAATAATGAGATTTTTTATTATAATTTTACTATTTAAAAAAAATCACCTGTGGATAAAAACTGTTTCTCTATATGGAAGATTAAAATTTGAGAAGATTCATAAGTGTTAATATTATCAGCCAAATCACATAAGCTACTGATCTTCTGGAAAATTAATAATAAAATACTAAATAATTACAAAAAGGAAAAATTCAGATTAATATTCAGATTTTTAAGGAATTCCTGTATTTGTATATTTATAAAATTATAATGTGATATACTTCTGATATTAAATACCTTCCCTAATGGAGCAGTATGGCATACTTATAGAATCCAAGGGATATCTTCTGCTTTCTACAAAAGAAAACAAAAAATTAATACCACTAAATAAAATAACACTCTTATAAAGCAAATACCCATATTTATTTATTTATACGGTACTGGGAATTAAATCCAGGGCATTTCACCGCTAAGCTACATCTCTAATCCTTTTATTTTATTTTGAGACAGGATCTTGCTAAGTTGCCAAGGCCAACCTTAACTTGAGATCCTTCTGCCTCAGCTCCCAGGTCACTGGGATTATGGATGGGTGTGCACCACCATGGCTGTCTGAGATATTTAAATATTGTGCTATTATCAAACATTCTAAAGCAAACTGCTGCTTTAAAAAACAAAACAACATGAACTACACAAACAGAAAAACACACAGATAATTGTAAAACTTGAAAAATTTCCACAAACTGAATATAACAGAACAAGATTAAGATATAGTACATGATCAGCACTCAGAATCCCCCACATGCCCAATATAGTTATTACCTACCCATAAGGGTCACCACTTCCCTGACTTCTAACACTATGGCTTAGTTTTAGCCTGTTCTTTTACTTTATGTGAATTCAATCATACAGTATGCATTCTTTTATATCTGGCTATTTTTTCTCAACATTATGCCTGTGAGATTCATGTACATTACTGTATATAGTTCTAATTTCAAACCTCTAGTTTAAATTTGCATGAAGCAGAAATACGTAGAAAATAACACTACAAGTGAAATTTACCAGCAAGAGGCACAAGTGATGAAATCAACTCATAAATAACTGGTAGCACCATCTGTGACTCCAGAACAATTCCATCTTCATTGAAGAAGTCACTGTAAGACCACTCTTCATACGGATCCTTATGAGTTCCAAAGGAAGCCTAAATACCAAACCATAAGAAAAGACAGAACTGTGTATGCTGCAAAACATAATTATCATAACCAACTAGCATACAGAATCAGGTGTCTTACAGCCAAGCAGTGTTGATGGATAAATACAACTGTGTACACTGGCTCTCTATATACACAGTTCCAGAGCTATGGATTCAACCAACTTTAGAGCAAAATATTCAGAAAAATAAAATTGTGTCTGTGCTGAACATGTACAGACTTTTTTTTTTTTTTTTTTTTGGTTTTTACCCCCTGAGCAATATAGCAGAACAAAGACAGATACACTCTTTGTTTCTTCTGGGCTATGGCATATAAAAATTTCATTTTAAATTAAACATCTAACAGAAGAATAATATCTAGAGAGGCCTCATTTGAGGTCCAATGTTTCAAAAAATAGTGTAAATTAACACCAATAAATGGCTGGAAAAGAGAAGGGGCTTCACGCCTATAAGTAGGTTTTCAGTGTATAATAAGAAAATGTAAGAGATAGACGCAGTATTTTTGTAAACTATGCAAGTCAAATGATACAAAGTGGCACATATGGGTTGGCAGGGGTTTTGTTTAAGGAAAAAAAATTTTAAAGTGATTTACTTTCATTAGGATTCCACAGTCATCCATGTGGCACTGTCTGGAAAGCTCCACGGCTATTAATGTGTATTTACATAGCTCTAAAGCATCTAATAAAAAATCTGAAAAAGAATAGAGAAAAATCATAAGGCTCCCGTTTTATATCTTTAAAACAACCATTTTATAATCGCCACTCAGAATTCTAAGGTTTCCACACAGCTATAACTACTCTAAATGCAGTATGAGTTAGTATGAGTTTTTTCCTTAAGCCAAGTACTGTCAATAGTCAGAAATGACATTGTTGATATTTTGAAGTATTTTAAAACTATAATTCCTAAAAGAGAATCAATCATAGTTGTCACTTTGGAAGGAAGAACTACTATCTCTTGCCTAGTTACTGGAATGCCCAAACATACAGAGAAGGCATTTAGTAGACAAGTGTGCAAGGAACCAGAGAGTACAGTACTATTATCGGTGTTGTCACCTGGACTGCAGATGGTGGCAGCTTGGCATGCTAGATCGTGTATCTCAGAAGGGAGATTCAGTCCTACGGGTGCTCTCATTGGGATGTCATTAGCCAACATCTGACAAAGCTTCTGACACGTCAGGAACAGAAGCCTCCCTGTGTTGGCATTGCAGTGATGCTTAAACAGGTCTCTGGAGGAGAGGAAGTGTGGACGGTTAGAACACTCAGATCACAAGGAAATGCATCAGCCTTTCTTGCATTAGCATATAAGCTGTTACTGACACATAAATGTCTTTAAAATGTTTTCATGGCATATAGTGAACCTCATTTTTCAAATTATTTTAAAAACCATTAAATGTCAAAGGGCACAACACCTAAATTCAATGGTTATGTTATATAACTTACCAGTATTTGTTACATTCCTTCTATGCTACTATATTCTGGCACAGAGGCCACAAATGGGCTCTCGGGGTAAGAAAGCAAAAGTTGCTTTTGAGAAAAAAGGTGTCACTGGTCCTGCACTTGTTACTTTTAGACAAGTGGGGAAGTCAGGGGTCCAGACGTCACCTGCATTTGTTCAGCGCTGTCCTGACATTCCCGTCTTTCAGGGCTCGCAAAGCCAGCTCTGCCTCCAGCTCTTGGGGGGACACCTGTAAGGCCAATGCCTGTCCATGAAGCTTTGATTTGGTGCTCAGGCCCGTCCCCTCAGCAGCAATGGGCTCTCCAGTGCCCCCGGGTTTGTGCCTGGCCTGAACAACTTCATGAGCTTTAATGCACTGTTCACGGAGATTTCCTACCACGGCACTGTTGCTATAATCTTCAAACGAAAGAAAGACCTCAAAGTTCTCCTGCAGAAAAAAAGCAAGACAAAGTTCCAAGTCTGCTTAGTCTATCCTGTGTTCAGAATCATGATTATGTTTCAAACCTCTCCCTTGGAGACTACTCCCTTGTAAATTAAGAATTCTAAATCTTTACATTTCAAGTTACAAAAGTAACTATCATATAAAGCTTGGAAAATAGGACAACATCACTATATCCTGGGGTTTCTGTTTTAGCAGTGCTGAATTTTGAGCCAGATAATTCTGTGTTGTAGGGAGTTCTGAACAGAAAGAGGGAGGGTTTAAGTGTTAAGTTTGGACAAGTCTTCGCTACAGGTTTGAAGAAATCAGATTTGCTCTTTTCCATGACTTCTGGTTGGCTACAAACTCCAGACTAAGGATTTAGTTACCTGACTTAGTAAAAATCCCACTGAAAGTTGCAAAGAGGTAGTAAGGGCAAATTATACCCCCTGTTTTGATGCCATACTTCACAGCAAAACTAGGGTTTCCTAGTCTTTACAATTCTTTAGGATGAATAACATTTTGTTGCACAGGGTTAAGGAACTGTCCTATGTACAATACAGGAATATTTAGTGGCATTCCTGGCCTCTACCCACTACATGCCAGTAGCACTTCCCCACAATCATGATGGCTGAAAATCACTCCAACTTGCCAAATGTTCTACAGAACACAAAACTGCTCCCCCCGCATTGATAATAACTTAACTTAATCAACACTGAACATTTTCTTTCACTAGCATTTTATGGCTATATTGCATAATTTCATTTATTACCTTTTCCAAATAACACTATTTTTTTTAACTTTCCCTGCCAATACCCTGTCTTTATACATATAATAATTATTCTTATTTTTGAACTCATGGTTTCAATATGTTGTCTACACTGGCCTTGAACTCCTGGGCTCAAGTGATTCTCCTGTCACAGCCTCCTTTACAGATGGGACTACAGGTAGGTACCACATGCCTGGCTATAAATATTTTCAAATGGATGCTTCCTCCAAAAAAATACTAGTGATCTTTCCCTGAAAAGGATGAACCATGAGGAAATAGCTGTACTCAGAAATCAATATGAGAGCTTACTACTGATATTTACTGTAGATATGCTGTTGAAAACTCTATTCATTATATATCACAGTACCACCTGGATTAGGAATCAGAAATTTCTATGCTTGGAGAGCCATTGAAAACTTCTGGAAGGATACCCAAGAAACTGGTTGCTGTGGCTGCAGTTATTGTGGGAAACAGAAGAGCTGGAGGGTCAGAGAGGAAAGAGACTTATTTTTACAGTGCTTGTATACTTGTTTTATATATATATATATATATATATATATATATATATATATATATATATATAATTTTTTTTTGGAGGGTGGTCAAAGAATTCTTTATTGCTTACAATCTGAAGTGGAGAGTTAATTTAAATAAGCTTATGTATTTTTTTTTGTTGTTGTGGTAAAATGAACATAATATGAAATTTACCACTTTAACCATTTTTCCTCTTAAAGTCTTTCAATCATGTACTGCATGAATATATAAGTAAACAAAATGTAAATGACTGGTTTCTCTCCTTCTAATGTGCACCTTCTCTGGAAGCAATGTGGCTTCTGCATATCATCAACAGGCATTGGGAGTTTTATAGGATATGTATTTTTTTGAATATTTAAAACTCTAATTTTAACTGCTGAATGCTAGTGAGACAGTATGAAACAGAATAACAGTTTCATAACAGAAGTCATAATAACAATAACTGCACAATAACAGAAGTAAGGGTGCTGAGTCAGACAGCATGAGGAGCCATGAAAGGCAGCAGGGAATGAGTGTCAATCTGATGCAAGGTACTTGTGTTTTGCTAGGCTGGGGATAGGACCTAGGGCATCACAAAAGCTAGGTAAATGCCCCACCACTGATCTTAGAATTGTTGAGCGTCTGAGTACTCCTCTGCAGAATGAGGAAAACAGCCACCTCCACAGCCGATGTGTATATCACAGATACACAATAAATGTTCTATCAACGATAGCAGGATAAATACACATGACACATACCAATAACTTTCAAATTTAAGAAGAACATAGAGAAGTTAACTTATGTTTACTACCCAGAAGCCTTTCACAAAGACAGCAATTAACACAGTAAGTCTCAAGCTTTTGGATCACAGGACTCCTTCATTATGCTCTTGGTTGGATAATTCCACTTGTGTATAGTGAAAATTGGCAAATTTGTAGAGACAAAAAGTAGATCAAAGGGAGTGGGGGAATTGCAATTTAATGGCCACAGTTTCTGTGTGGAGTGATAAAAAGTAGACACATGTGAAGGTTACACAACACTGTGAACAAAATTAATGCTGAGCTACATACAGAAAAATAGTTAAAATGGACAATTTCATATGTATTTTACTAAAATTTAAAAGATTTAATAATGCAATAGGCCCAAAATCATGAATTATGCACTTTAAGTGGATGAAGTATGGTACATAAATTATATCTCCAAAAGTTTTTTGGTGAGCCAGGCACAGTGGGTGTACGCCTGTAATCCCAACAGCTCAGGAGGCAGAAGGATCACGAGTTCAAAGCCAGCCTCAGCAACTGCCAGGCCCTAAGCAACTCAGCAAGACCCTGTCTCTAAATAAAACATAAAAAGGACTGGGGATATGGCTTGGTGGTTAAGTGTCCTTGAGTTCAATCCCTGGTGCCAAAAAAAAAAAAAAAAAAGTTGGTGAGAGAGAGAAAAGTAGTATGTGAAGTATCTGACGGCTAGGACAGCACATTTTAAGCAGGCACTATTTTGAATGCACTCATTGGTTGGGTAACACCATTCGGGGTAGTGCAACATGTGTACCTGTAGGCTGGCCACCATTTGAAATTGTTTCAAGATTTCTTCACATTCATCCTTCTTCTGCACATTGTCTGTAATTAAATTTTTAAAAGTTATAGCAGACACATACAAATTCCCATATACAATGGTTTGAATGTGTACTCAGAATTTCAGGTGTCTGTTAACAGTATTAAGAGGGGGCCTTTGTGAAGTGTCCAAGACCTCTGTCCTCATGAATGGATCACTGTTCATGGATTCATGGAGCAGCTCTGTGATAAAAGCAATCTCTCTTCAGCACTTCCTCTAATTTGCTCAGTCTTACCATCTGACACTCTCTGTCATAGCATGATGCAACAAGAAGGCTCTGATAAGATGTGAGCAGACACCAGCAACATGCTCTTGGACTCCAGAGCCTCCAAAATCATGAGCTAAGTAAGCTCCTAATCTTTATAAATTACCCAACCTCAGGAGTTTTGTTACAGTAATAGAAAGCAGACTATAATTGGCTTTGGTTCTCTTCTAAGTATATAGCATTTTTTTCAGATGCTGATATAATACAATTTAAGTGCAAAAAGAGATCTAATTTGAAATAAGAAATCTAATTACTCTTTCTGGAGGTAAAAAAGGGAAATTTAAGGGTTAAAAGAAAAATGGTCATTGTTCTGAAATAAATTATAGCTTTTTTCCCCCAAGAGTTTTTTTCCCCCCTTTTTTTGTAGTTGTAGATGGACAGCATGCCTTATTTTGTTATTATTTTTTTTTTTTTAATGTGGTGCTAAGGATCAAACCCAGTGCTTCACACATGCTAAGAAAGTGGTCTGCCACTGAGCTACAGCCCCAGCCCCACAAAAGAGTTCTTTTCTTAATTGTTTTAAGTTTAGGATTAAGTAGGGTTTGTTACCCTGATCATAACCAACTAGATGTGAGAAAAATGAGCAATAAGTAAAAGGTACCAAAGCCTAGCACTGAATAGCTTACTGAAGCATACAAATAAACACATGGGTTTTAAATGCTTCTGTTCTTCCACTATTGATTAAAAAAATAATGAGACAGAAAGATTTATAATGACAAAAATGAGAAAGCTCATAAAGACAATAAGAAAGGAAATCTGAGGGTATGATGAGAGGTGTCATTGTGCCCCATCAAAACAAAACCAATACGAGGGAACAGAGGCAGATCCTACCTTTCTGAATGTCACAAAGTATTTTAAGAATATCCACTGATGTCTGTGCCACAGACATTCTCCAGGCCTTGTCCTAAAAAGAAAGATGCAAAATCAAATCTGTTTCCTTTTCTAACCACTTTGGTTGTACATATGCAAACAAGCACATAAAACCATGGAATCTCGAGCTGGGGTGTACCTCAGTGGTGGAGCATTGCCTAGCATTCAAGAGGCCCTGTGTTCTATACCCACAGTACTACAGAAAAGGAGGAAGAAAAAGTCCAGATGGTGGTATCAGACTTGTGTTGAGTTGTGTTGTGTTGTGTTGAGGCTCTGCCACTTTGTAAAAATCTCAGAAAAGTCACCTATCTTAAAAGCCTAGTTTATGAATGTAACCTCTAAAGAGTTAACAATAGGGCCCAGTTCACAATGAAGTGGATTCTCTATTTACAATACTGAATCTAATGCCTACTGCTAATATTAGCATAATGAAGATCAGGTGTTAAAAAACAAAACTCACTTCTCTAAGGTGAAAAATAATTGAATGGACGGCTGAGAGAAGCTGGCAGGCACCTACCCTTCAGGGTCTGAAAATCAAACTACCCTGGATAAATTAGATATTTAATTCCTCATCTCTAAGGAAGTGAACTGGCTCTTTTGACATCATTTCTAAGCCTCAATTATTTAAGATTATTTAGACTTACATTGATCTGCAGATGACATTATTGTTTGACAGTAATCATACCTTCACTGCACAAAATATTGTTTACATATCAAAGGATTGTGAAAAACTCTTCCTCTACAACAGCTGCTTCAGTGAATCCTTCTAATTTGCAGATCCTGGATTATTCATTGAGGGCCAAATTATTTGCTCAAAGTAGGTGTATCTGGTTTTCTCCTATAAACCAAATTTACACAGGAACTTTTACCAGAGGCCACATTAGCAATGAAAAGGGAAGACCTTCCTGTTTGTGAGTCTACCTTTTGTATCCTCTTCAGATCCATAACCACGGGGTTCACGGGTTCACTTCTACTTTGTTAAGTGAAAACCTCACCTCTTTAGAATCATCTGGCTCCTCTTGTAATGCCAGTCGTGCCCAGATGATGACTCTTTCTGCAGTTTTCTCAGCTTGGGCAGGAGGCAGAGACCGCAACAGGAGGAGACAGTCTTCACCCTATGAACAGTGTTAGAAGGGAAGAAAACCTTTTGCTCCCTGCAAAGGGCAGCTCGGATTTACCTCTTTCTTTTCTATTTAAAAATGAAAATAAAGGGAAAAAGAAGAAAAACCTGATTTCACTTACCTAGCATGCACGAGGACCTGGATTTGATGCCAAACATCAAAGAAAAAAAAAAAGTATTCTGAAAAGTAGATTATTGTTGAGCATTTTAAAAAGTCTGAAAATTGCTAGGCACAGTACTGCACATCTATAATCCAAGCTATTCAGGAGACTGAGGCAGAAGGGTCACAAATTTGAGGCCAGTCTTAGCAACCTAGTGAGACCCTGCCTCAAAATAAAAAATAAAAAGGGCTGGAGAGATAGTTCAATGGTAGAGCACCCCTGGGTTCAATTCCCAGTATTGAAAAACAAAAAATCTGAAAATTCTGCCTTGGATGACAGCAAACCATAAAGTAAAATTCAAATTCAATCCTAGGTACTGAAGACTATCATACTTCTTAATAATGCCTATGATTGGGGCTGGGGTTATAGCTTAGCAATAGAGTACTTGCCTCACATGTGTGAGGCACTGGGTTCAATCCTCAGCACTATATAAAAATAAATAAAATAAAGTAAAAATATTGTGTCCATCTTTTTTTCTTCTAAATATTTTTTTAGTTGTGGATGGACACAAGATCTTTATTTTATTTGTTTATTTTTATGTGGTGCGGGGGATCAAACCCAGTGCCTCATGCATGCTAGGCAAGTGCTCTACCACTGAGCCACAGCCCCGTCCCTTATGTCCATCTTCAGGAGAGGAAAAAAAAAAAAAAAAAAGAATGCCTATGATTATAGAATTATATGAAAATAAAGACACTTAAAAATATAAAAGAGAAGATGGGCAAAGTGGCACACCTGTAATCTAGGCAACTCAGGAGGCTGAAGCAGGAGACCACAAGTTTAAGGTTAGTCTCAGCAACTGAGAGAGGCCCTAAGCAACTTTCCAAGACCCTATCTTAAAATAAAAATTAAAAAAAAATTTTTTTCTTAAAAGAAGGGCCAGAGGGCTTCCAAAGTGTGAGGGCCTGGTTCAATACCCAGCACTCAAAAAATCAAAAGATATAGAAAAAGAAAAGCCATGCCTTATTCTGAAATTGAAGGGTTCTACGATATATAAAAAAACATGCATCTAAGTTTTATTAACCATCAGAGTATAAACATCCATTAGCTAATCACAAAATACTTTTAAAGAACTCACACATTAAAAAAGAAGCCATTCAAACAATCCTATGTTTTCATGTTATTACAACTTTATTTTGTGAAAATTAGTTCAGTTAGTTTAGTTTCTATTTTTAAGGATTTTGTTAACAAAGAAGTCCTATGAAATTACTATATAAAACTTTCATACCTGTTCTCTATCAATCAGGTCAATAATCCTTAGACTGTAGATTTCATCATCAGAAATCCTATACGCTTGAGCCACCTTTAAAGCATCTTCTAAGGAAGATGGGACATCCTGCTTGAGAATGTATCTGACTACCCTCTGAAACAGAGATAATAAAAACAAATATAAGATCTCTCGTAGAGAATACAGGAATCACCTACTTACGAGGGCAAAGTAGCCATAAAATTAAAATAATATACCAAAACCTCAACACTATCTCTCTCTTTTAATATTTTTAGTTGTAGATGAACACAACACCTTTTTTTTTTCTTTTAAAGAGAGAGAGAGAGAATTTTAATATTTATTTTTTTTAGTTTTTGGCAGACACAACATCTTTGTTTGTATGTGGTGCTGAGGAACAAACCCGGACCGCACGCATGCCAGGGGAGTGCGCTACCGCTTGAGCCACCATCCCCAGCCCTGAACACGACACCTTTATTTATTTATATGTGGTGCTAAGGATTGAATCTAGTACCTCAGGCAAGCGCTCTACCACTGAGCTACAACTCCAGTCCACAAAACTTCAACTCTTGATGACTAAAAAACTAAACTCCTATATGAAACATTAAAACACAATTTATACTCTGAATTTTGACTGTCTTTTTAATTTACTATCATTGTCCTTAAAACTCTAAACTAAATACTCTTATACCTATAGAGAAATGTAAAGGAGAATCTAACTATATTAACCTCTTAGAATATAAAACCTTCATGAAATTTCCCATGTTGCTCTAGAAACAGGAAAATTAAAGGGAAAAATGGTCTTTAACTAGCACACTCACCATTATTTCATTGTTTAAGAGATTCACCTCTCTTATCCCATAGCCTCGTAAAAGTTTCTTCATTTCCATTAGTTTGTAACTTTCCTGTAGTAACTTGACTCTAAAAATAAATGTACTGGTATTAACATGAATTGTGCTTTTTATGAAATACTTTGGGGCCCAGTAAATAAAAAACATAAATGAATGTCAAATCAAGATGGGAGGTTTATCCAGGGTACAACACACACTGTCTGCTGGGCTGTCCTTACTTGGGATGGTCCATTTCCAGGTGTTGCTTCACCAGCTGCTCCACAGCTGCACTCCAGGGAACCACTGCTGCATACATTATCTTAAGCACAGCATCAAATATAAGCTACAGCAAGAACACATGTGGACAATGACAAGCCCTCAGAGGTACGCTTCATGTAAATTAATGGCACTGCATGCATCAACCAGAATATTTCACCTTCTGACTATGAGAGCACATATTTCTTTCCATTTACACACATAAAGAGCAACCTTATTATTTAGAAAAAATTCAGAAAAGTATTTTATCTGTTCAAAGTTATGTCTTTCTGCTGCCTCTGCAGTCTGTTTAAAAATAGTAATGTCTGTGATTTTATTCATACTGTATTTTGGATGGTAACAGTATTGCAAAGTCAAAATAAAGGCCAAGTATTACTTATAGTCACAGAAACCCTGAAAACAGATACACTCAATTATCCATGGCTATTCTCCTGAGCGGTGGAAATGAGAAAATTTTCACATTTTATTTTCCATAATTAAAGAAAATAGAATTATGAGTGATTTTTATGTTCTTAAATTCTTTTTTCATACTAAACAAATATCATTTTTTCATACTAAACAAACACCACTTTTATGATCCAAAAAAAGCCTTGAGAAATCCAGTGGCCACTGTTTACTTACATCTGTGTCTGACAAACATCCTATCACTGCCATGGCCTTTGCTTCCCATGCTGTGTCAAAAAGCGAGGTGGACTTTGAGCTACATCTTTTCAGTAAATCCTAGGAAGGGATAAACATGCATGTTTATCAAAAATTAAAAACTCTCAGCTGGGTGCAGGGGTGTGGGGCTTTAATCCCAGCTACTCAGAATGCTGAGGCAGGAGGAATGCAAGTTTGGGCCAGCTTGGGCAACTTAGCAATGCCCTATATTAAAATTAAAAATGGATGGGGATGTAGTTCTTTGGTAAAGCACTCCTAGGTTCAATCTCTAGTACCAATAAAAATAAATAAATAAATAAATAAATAAATAAAAGCTATTACTTAAAAAAAGAGTATACAAAGATAGATAAAAGGCCTTTATGGATGCATAAAAGGAAAAAGAAACCCAAAATTCTAATTAGCCACAAATGTGGAACAATGGTAAAATATTACAAAATTATCAAAACTTTAGCTGTCAGTGGTATATAACAGAAAATTTAAAAAACATTCTTTTATAAATTAGAATTATTGGTGCATGGTAACTGCAGAAAATAATGGGTTTCTGTGTGACAGGAAGAAAGAAAACATCCTTTTTGGGGAGGGAGTGGTGGTGGCTGGGGATTGAACGGGGTTCTAGCCCTGAGGTATATCCACAGCGCTTTTTATGTTTTGAGACAGGGTCTGCAGAGTTAAGATGCCCAAACTAGCTCAAATTTTCAATCCTCCTATCTCGGTCTCCTTAGTTACTGGGCAGAAGAAAACATTATTAAAGGATCTTCAAATTAGATCATTATAGTACATTAATATCTACAAAATATAATTGCTAGGCTACAAATATAGGTCAGAGTAGAGCACACACTTAGCATGTTCAAGGCCAAAACCACAGGACCAAAACCACAAAAACAAAAACATAAAAAAACCATTATATTTATTGAGATTATGCCCTATTATTTCACAATAGCCCTTTGGAGAAATTCCTATTATTTTGAGATTATTTTTTTAAATTTAATTTTTTGAGATGAGGTCTCACTATCTTGCCCAGGGTACTCTCAAACTCATGGTCTCAAAATGATCCTCCCAACTCAGCCTCCCCAGCAGCTAGGACTACCAGCATGAGCTACTGTGACTAGTTCATGTTATTCCCTTTCACTTAAGGCCCTCAGTCAGTAATAGAATTAATCCATGTTCTTAACTAATACAATATGCTCTGTGGTAATGCACATCTATATACCAGCATCTCAGGAGGTTGGGACAGAAGGATTTCAAGTTTAAGGAGTGCCTGGGCAACTTGTTGAGATCCTGTCTCAAAATAAAAAATATAAAAGGGCTGGGACATGGTTCACAATTACATCCCCAGTATCACACACAACAAAAGCAGTTGAAATAAAATGTTTCATAAGTCCCAATGGTAAAGCATGACATTCCTTAAAAAGTTCAACATTTAATACAATGATACACAGCACAGACCCCTTAAATAAGAGCAGATATAATGGAAATATTACCTCTATGTACAACAAGAGAAGTTCCTCCTCTTGCAAGTCATGTTCCTGCATGTAAACTCTTATACTCTTCTCTAAGACAGAGGGAATAAGTTCCGGGGCCAACACTCTGTCAAACATTCGGAATACTATGGTGGTTCCATTTTCCTGGATAGTAGACAAGAAAGACGGCATAAATGAAGAATCTAGCCATAACTGGATACAACAAACAAAACAGTATGGATAAGCCTCAAATTTTACCTTCTCAAAATCAGAGAGGGACAATCTGCAGTTATATTTCCTATGCAATGTGATCAATTCTTGCAAGTTGTTTACCAACATACGTAACTGACCTACTTCCTCCGTGTTTTGATAGTCCTTCTAAAACAAAAGCATTTAAACTGTTAAAGACACAGAGATAAAATGTGAGACGGAAACAGTCAAACTTATTTCAAAGAAAATAATGATTATGTACATAAGAGGAAACCTGCAGGTTTGAAGCAATTTATGCTTTAAATTTTGTAGAATTTTAACTGAAATCATCTAGTACACATTAACATAGATCAGAATTGGAAAGAAATTTAAAACAGAAAAATAGCAATATTGGTACACATTTTTCTTTCAGAACCCAAATATAATTGGGTACACAAATATCATCCTGATGGTACTCAATGACCTATATATATATTATATAGATCATGACACAATAGAAAGCTATAACATTTTCTAAAAAGTTACATGCAAGGAACAAGATTTTTTAAACTATTTATTTATTTTTTTGTAGATGGACACAATACTTTTATTTTATTCATCTATCTCCATGTGGTGCTGAGGATCGAACCTCACACATGCTAGGCAAGTGCTCTACCACTGAGATATTCCCCCAGCCCAGGAACAGATTTTTATTGATAAGAGGCAACTAACAGGGAAAAGATAAAGTAGTATTTTTTAGATCAAGACAAAAAAGTTCTTGTATGAAAAAAAATATATTTCAAAGTGAATATCAACAGACTACTTGTGTGTTACAGAAAAAAAAAAACCTCAATTTTTAGAGAGCATAATCAGGAGATACAATTAATAGCACCTATATCAAAAAGTAGGAGGAAATTAATTATTTTGGGGTCATGAAATTTAAATATTATTATCTTTATAACTGAAACTTAAGAAATAATGTGACTTCATAATATATATTTTAAAAGTCACATTTTTCTGGTACTAAAATACTTAATGCTTCAGAGGTGAGATTATATTAAGTCTTTCTTACACATTAATTTATAAGCTAAATTATGGTACTTCTCACAAATTTTAAAAATATAAGAATGTATATTTCTTCTCAATATAATAAATGCATTCTAGTTTTAGAAACCTCAAGGGGATAACAAATGAACTTTAAGAAATCCAGGAGCCAAACAATAAATTTACTTTATTTACCCCAAAAATAGTACCAATCTTCCTGATCTTAGCTCTCCCTCTAACAGTGCTTGTGCAACCCCCCCCCCCCACACACACACATATATAATTGAATGTTGGGGATCAAAGCCAGGGCCCTGCACATGTTAGGCAAGGCACCTGCAGTTCACTGCTGAGACTGTTAGTTCCATAGTTTTCATAATTTAATCTTAAAAAAGAAAAAAAAAAAAAATCAATGATAGTTTAGCCATAATCCTGTTGGATTATCTAAGAAATGCAATCAGATCAAGGGATGGCTTACTAGTTGAAATCAAAGAGGCAGACCTGATTGTTGCAGTCTTTGAAAATGAAATCCTAATGCAGAAAATCCCAGTTATACTACTTAGTAGAATGTTTTTATATTGCTTTCTCTTTTGTTGGTTCAACACAGAAGCAATTTAGTGAGACCCTATCTCAAGATAAAAAATAAAAAGGGCTGGGATGTGGGTCAGTGGTAAAGCACCCCTAGGTTCAATTCCTAGTTCCAATAAAAAAAGAAAAAAAGGCATATAAAAACAGAAAAATTAAAGAAAACGGATAATATTTCCAGATTTCTTTCTATGTATATTTATGCTCTTTAATATTGGAAGGGTTTTGACAAAATTCATTTCTTTAACAAATTACAATATACATAAATGTATAATGGAGTATTTCATGACTAAAAATCCATTCTGTACATCATACCAAGGAAATCCAATGCCAGGAGGATGCCAATCCCAATTCATCTGTTTTTTCTGCTGTGAAAAATACCTCTGCAAGTTGAAATCCATTTTCTGGCCAGTTTGCCTTTAAAAAATATTATAGAGCATTAGGAACAGAGTTTTATGCTATTGGGAGTGTACAAAATGTCTTTTTCATGTTAATTGTACTGGTTTTACCTTATCAGTTAATTCAAGGTTCCTGGCTGCTTGTTCTAACCATTTTGCGAGAATTTTCTGAAACAGACATGTCATTTAAAAGTAAAATTCTCAATAGGTAATCAATAAAATAATGAAAATCCTCTATGTTCATCATTCCTAAATTATTATTTGTTAATTTATTTTTTGTAGCATTGGGAATCAAACCCAGGGCCTTATACATCCTAGGTAAGTGGCATACCACTGAATTATACCTCCGGCCCAAGGATAATCTTTTAAAAGAGACACTTAAAAGAACTAACTTGTGGGCTGGGGATGTGGCTCAAGTGGTAGCGCGCTCGCCTGGCATGCGTGCGGCCCAGGTTCGATCCTCAGTACCACATACAAACAAAGATGTTGTGTCCGCCGAGAACTAAAAAATAAATATTACGAAATTCTCTCTCTCTCTCTCTTTAAAAACAAAACAAAACAAAACAAAAAAAAAAAACTAACTTGTGTTAACATGACTTAGTCTTCAAATACCTAATGAAAAAATAATAAAATTGAATCATGAGGAGTGGAAATACTGGAGGAAACTCACCTGTCCTTCAGGAGCAGTCCTTCTCACAAAAGGGATCACATCATTTTTAAGCCATGGACAAAGTTTTTGCAAAGAGACTGGTGTGGAAATTGAGTTGAGCAAGTTCTCAAGCATCTTCACATCAAATCTGCTTTTGAAATTTGCCTAAATCATGCGGAGTGAGAATTAAGACTTAGCTTACAATTTTAACTGACGACCTCCCAAAAAGCAAAGACCATTTTAGGAATTCATCTCAAGGAATATTTTATTCACTTAATATGAACATTAAAGGTGATTTACTCTATGCAAATGATTCAAGTTAGGGGTCACAATCCCTTGAACTCTCGTATCAGTGACTGCCAGATAGAAACCGGAACCAACAAAGGTGCTGCAGAGGAAAACATAGTTGGAGGTGACAGTACAAATACTAACAGATAATGTGTCCACAAACACTGAGACATTTTCTGAACCTAACATTAGATATTAATATTGGCCAACATTCAGGGATTTGGATGAATGATTTTTTAAAAATTAATTAATTGATTAAGGAATTAAAGAGATGGGGTCTCATCATGCTGCCTAGGCTGGCCCTAAATTCCTGAGCTCAGACAAGCCTCCTCTCTTAGGTTCCTAAATACATGGGACTACAGAGGCATGCGACCGCACTTGGCCTTTCGATAAATACTTTTAACAGGCAACTCCTATACCACGATCTGAATTGCAGCAGGAACATCCTTTCTATCTTCACATCATTCAGAGCCCATCAATTAACCAGTTAATAAAATGTTGTCTAATAAACTAAGATTTGGAATCAATTAAATTCTGATGAGATAAAATCAGGTTCTATGATATCTTCATAGCACTTCCTCTGATCTAATATTGTCAGAGGATTATTTTTCCCTAGGAAAGGTCACACCTTATCAATCTGAAAACTTTCTATTGCCCAGTTACATGTGTTGCCCTGTTAGCTTCCAACACTGAGTCAATAACCCATGTTAGAAACTGGAAAGCTATTAGGAAAATAAAACACAAAATGTATTACCTGATGTCGAAGCCAAAGATACTGTGCACAGACAAGATTTCCTTCTCTTAGCTGTAAAAATATGTCTTTAAGATCATCTTCATTATTCAGAAATTCAATCCAAGAACTACCACTGGGAAGTTAAAGGGAAAAACACAGTTAACAATTTATAAAATTAATTAAGGTTTTATCTTTTAAGTGGATATCCTCATAAAGCAAAAAATGAAAACAATTCCAAAGATTCCACATTGAAAAATAAGTCTCTTTCTTTCCAGATCTAAAGAATTTCTGTCATCTTCCCCAGAGTCCTAGCTTTCTGGTAGGGTTCCTCAGATAATCACTATATACATTAACAACTATTTTAACTCTTAAATGAATAAATTTTTATATGCTATCTAAACATTAAAATTATTATCATCTTGGTGCACATACTAAATCAGTATACATAAACATAATTTTTTTTTAAGGACCACACAGCATTCCATGGCATGAATATACTATTATCTATTTCCCTAAGCTCCCAGAGTTGAATATTGAGATTATTTCTAGTCTTATAACCAACAATGATGCAATGACAATATACTTCTGATTAAAATTCAGATATAGATGATGAATACTTCCTCGAGATGATATAATGACAAATAAAATCCCCCCAAAAGCTTGTCCCATGCTCAGATGATAAAAAGGAACAATTTTTGTTAAAGTCAGGAATAAAAGGATATCTATTAACTAATTATTTAGAAAGGTTCAGGTAATACCAGCCAATGAAATTGGGCAAGGAAAAAAGGAAATCAGAACTTATGAGGCAAAACTATTAATATTTGAATGTGTAATTATACACCAGGAAAAATAGGACCAACTGATTGAATTATTAGTATGAATAATAAAGGAATTCAATAAGGTAGTTCATTTTAAAAAATCTATAGCTCTCTACAGTGTTTAAAAAAATCATGAAGCAAGAATTAGGCAAGAGAAGGAAATAAAAGGGATAAAAATAGAAAAAAAAAAAGAAGTCAAATTCTCACTGCTTGCAAATGATATGATCCTATACCTAGAAATAAAAAAAAAAAAACACCAAAATGGTGCTAGAGCTAATAAACAAATTTTAATTTAGCAAAGTAGCAAGTGACAAAATCAACACACAAAAATCAATAGTTTTCCTATGTAGCAACAATAAATCTGCTGAGGAAAAAAAATCGGGAAACCAATTCCATTCACAATAACCTCAAAACAACAACAACAACAACAAACCTAGGAATAAATCAACCGAGAAGTGAAAAACCTCTACAGTGAAAACTACAGAACACTGAAGAAAGAAACTGAATTAAGACTCTACAAGATGGAAAGACTTCCCAAGCTCTTGGAAAGGCAGAATTAATAGTTAAAATGACCACATTACCAAAAGCAATATATAGATTCAATGTATTACCCACAAATACCAATGACATTTGTCACAGACCTAGCAAAATCCTAAAATTCATTTGGAAGAATAAAAGAACCAAAATAGCCAAAGCAATTCTAAGCCAAAAAAACCAATGCTGGAGGCATCATAATACCTGACTTCAAATTATAATACAGATTTATAGTAACAAGAACTGCATGGTACTGGCATTAAAAACAGACACTTAGACCTGTGGTACAGAATAGATCCCAGAGACAAACCCACACAGATAGAGGCATCTGATCCTTGACAAAAGCACCCAAAAAATACATTGGAGAACAGGGCCTTTTAAAAAATGGTGTTGGGAAAACTGGTTATCCATATGTAGAAGAATGAGACTAGACCTTAACACTCACCCTGCTCAAGTCAACTCAAAATGGATCAAAGACCTTGGAATTAGAACAGAAATATGCAACTCCTAGAAGAAAACATAGGATCAACATTCCAGTATACATGCAATGGCTTTTTCAAAAGAACCCCTAAGATCAGGATATAATGTCAAGAGTTAATAAAGGAGATGGCATCAAATTATAAAGCTTCTACACAGCAAAGGAAACAATTAGAAATGTGAAGAGAGAACTTACAGAATGGGAGAAAATTTTTGCTAGCTACTCTTCTGACAGAGGATTAATACCTAGAATATATAAAGAACTCAAAAACCTACACTCCAAAAACCAAATAACCCAATTAATAAATGGACAAATGATTTAAAACTTTTCAAAAGAAGAAATACAAATGGGCGGGCTGGAACTGTGGGTCAGAGGTAGAACGCTTGCCTCGTATGCGTGAGGCCCTGGGTTCAATCCTCAGCACCACATAAAAATAAATAAATAAAAATAAAGATCTTATGTCCATCTACAACTAAAAGGAAAAAAAAGAAAAAAGAAAGAAATACAAATGGCCATTATTAGCAATTAGGGAAATGCAAATCAAAACTACACTGAGATTTTATCTCATACCAGTCAGAATGGCAGTCATGAAGAATATAAATAATGACACAAATAAGGAGAGGATATGGAGAAAAAGGAATACTTTTGAATTGTTGGTGGGATTATAAATTAGGACAACCACTATGGAAATCAGTATGGAGACTAGGCATCAATCCACCATACGACCACGCCTTAGAACTTACACTGAAAAAGCCATCATACATGAAGTGACATGAAGTGGGACAGAAGAGGCTGGACACCCTAAGAATTTTCAGAAAGCAGTTTATTGGCTGTAGCTGGCCGGTCTACCATGTGGTTCATGTCTGAATCGTTTTCTGGACAGAGATTTGGGGAATTTTTTGAACTTTATACTCAGTAGCAGGAGGGGGGATTGGAGGTTCACGTGAAAAGTGCTTTTCATTCCGTCCTCCAGACCAGACACAGGTTTCACAAGTTTTTACCAAGAAAACAGATGATATCTTTTTGTACAACAAGCTTGCAGAGTCTATTCGATCACACCTTTTGTGTGTAAACCTGGCATTTACAAGAAAGAGGAAGCTTCCAACCACAGTGCCTTCTGCAGACATCCTGCCTTATGATACTCTTTGTAAAAATCTTTTTTTAAAAAAATCTTTATTTTTTAGTTCTCGGCGGACACAACATCTTTATTTGTATGTGGTGCTGAGGATCGAACCCGGGCCGCACGCATGCCAGGTGAGCGCGCCACGGCTTGAGTCACATCCCCAGCCCTGTAAAAATCTTTCTGATGAGAGAAGAAGCTTAATTACAGCAAGGGGTTTTCTGGGTGGGGTCTCTGCTTCAATGTATGCATACCCATGTTAATAGTGCACAATTCACAGCAGCCACATTTTTTTAAATTAGTCTACACTTCTCTTTTTTTAATATTTATTTTTTAGTTATAGGTGGACACAATATCTTTATTTTACTTTTATTTGGTGCTGAGGATTGAACCCAGTGCCTCACGCATGCTAGACAAGCACACGAGGCGAGCACTCTACCTCTGAACTTCAACACCAGCCCTACAGCAGCCAAATTATAGACCCAGCCTAAGTGTCCATTGACAGATGAATAGATTGAGAAAATGTGGTATATATACACAGTGGCGTTTTATTCGACCATAAAGAAAAATGAAATTATGTCATTTTCAGGAAAATGGATGGAACTAGAGACCACTATGTTGAGAAAAATATGTCAAACTCAGAGGGTTAAGGGTTGTATGTTTTCTCTCGTGTGCAGGAAGCTAGAAAGGAAAAAAGAAAGATGTTGATGTGTCTCATGAAAATCAAAGGAAGATCAGTGGAGGAAAGGGACCAAAGGGCGAGAGACGGGGAGGAAGGGAAGGAAGTGCTGGGAAATGATATTGGGCGAATTATATTTTTACAGTGTATATTGTGGGCATGTATGAATACGTAACAACAACAAATTCCATTGGTATGTACATCTATAATGCACCAATAAAAATTGTAGGGAAAAAGATAAATCAAATATAGGAAGTATTCTATAACATGCTGAAATTTCAGAGAATGGTGCTATTTTCATTTGAGATGAACATAAAATGCTTAAAAGCCTCAAAAAAAAAAATGATGGAGGAAAACCCCCCATTTACAATTATGGGAAACATGGTAAAAAATCTGAATAACATTAACAAAAAATATGCAAAATTTATATTAAAAAACATAATAAGAGGGCTGGGGTTGTGGCTCAGTGGTAGAGTACTCACTAGTTTGTCCAAGGTGCTGAGTTGATCCTCAGCACAAAACAAGACAAAAAGAAAATTGCCCAAGGAGGCAAAATTTGAAATACTCTTATATAAATCAATTTACAAAGAACAAAACCCAAGAGAAATAGGAACCAAAGATGTAAAAAAAAAGGAATACTTAGCTCAGTCAAAATTAAGAATCAAGCCAGGTGCAGTGGTACATGCCTGCAATCTCAGAGACTTGGGAGGGTGAGGCAGGAGGATCACAAGTTGAAAGCCAACCTCAGCAACTTAATGAAGCCCTAGGTAACTTAGCGAGACCTAGGGCTGGGGATGTAGCTCAGGGATAGAGTGCCCCTGAATTCAAAACCCAGTCCAAAAAAAAAAAAAAAATCAAAAATCAAAGCCAAAGCAATGCAGCAACTATTTTTGCAATATATTTTTCACAAATCAGATTAATAAAAATAAAATTTTATGATAAAGTCTCAATGAATGAGAAAATGGGCATCTCCTCTCCATTTATCAGAATGAATGAATATATCTGGAGGATAAATTTAGAAGCGTATACATTTGCCTTAGCAATTCCATTTCCAGAAACTGAATCCATATATATACTCATATGTGCACCATGACTATCATTTCTTACAAACACAAGGTATGCTTTCCTTAAAGATAAATCTATTTATCAGGGTAAATTAACAATTAAGAGAAGTGAACTGTTAGACAATATTGTAAGAAAATGAGAAAAAGCAAAGTTGTAAAGATTTCTACTAAAGAAATGACAGCAAGGTTGTTAAGCCTATTTTTTTTTTTTTGCCATAAAGATATATTTTCATCTGATTCAAATGTATGATATGTCAAGGTCATTGTACTGTCATGTGTAACTAATTAAAACAAACAAACAAAAAAAGATATATTTTCCATCATGTGAATATCCTGGCTCCCCCTTCACCAGTTAACACAAATTTATCCAAACAAATACTATATTTTCATGACATTCCAACTTTATAATTAATTCGCAATCTAGAAATGGGATACACACCTGAATTTTTCTGGTCCAAATGCTCCATAAAAAGTAGTCAACTTTGCATGAGCCCTTAGTACCTAATGAAAAAATACCTTGATAAACTGAATGTTATAGGCAATGTATTGAAATAAAAACTATCTGGGTTTAATCCCCAGTACCCCCCCACACACACACACACAAAAAGAAAAAAAAGAAAAAATTAGGGTCCTTCTAGTTCACAAGTCTTATATGCACCCTCATTTGATTCCACATTACAGGTCCATTCCTATTCCTACTGCCTTTACATAACACATACACAAAATAGAATGATGAAAATATCATCTATCACATTTGATTACAAAGGCCTATGCACATTAATCATAGTGTCCTTCAAAATCAGTTTCCTCTATGATTTATACACATGTGCAAGGTGCTAGTATGGGCAAGGTGCTGAGTCCATCCTAGTAAAACTAGGCTGGATTATACTGAACATTTATTTTGAGAATCTAAATGTACTCCTCATGTGCACACACCCATGTATTT
Source organism: Marmota monax (assembly GCF_021218885.2). NCBI lineage: Eukaryota > Metazoa > Chordata > Mammalia > Rodentia > Sciuridae > Marmota > Marmota monax. The sequence goes on from NW_026692583.1 coordinate 1,939,807, forward strand.
TGGCACCATCATAATAATCATTAATGGTTTATATTTATTTGAGTTTAGCAGATAATAGGTACTCTGCAAAATAGTTTATAGAAACTATTTCCGTTTACCTCAGAAGGACTCTATAAAGCAAACATTATTTATGGTCCCATTTTGTAGAAAAGGGAGCTAGGGTTTTGTTTTTGTAGTACCAAGGATTGAAGCGGGGCACTCTATCACTGGGCTACATCCCCAGTCCATTTTTTATTTTGAGACAGGGTCTCACTAAGTTGCCCAGGCCGACAAACTTGTAATTCTCCTCCTTTTGCCTTCTAAGTAGCTGAGATCACAGGTGTGCACAACCATGCCCAAGCAAAGCTGAGGTATTAAAATGATAACTTGCTCTTAAAGAAATACAAAACTATCGGGAAAGGAAAAACACTGTGACAGCACATTCACCCCAAATTAATCTATCAATCTAATGTAATTGTAATTACCTCTATCAAGCCATCAGAATTGGCAGGAACAATTTTATCTTCTTTCTTCAAAAGCTAAGAATGAAAAATAAAAAACAGAACATCTACTATATTAGGTATTTCATAAAAGAGGATGGATTTTCTGTGAATTGATAAAAGATAATATCTTTGAAAACAAATTACGTTAAGTCTGAACAATAAACAAAAAGACTTTTTTAAAAAACAATGCATTACATAGGAACAGCCCGGAAGATTTTGCCCATATGTTATACTTTCATTTTAAGGAGTATGTCAGCTAGAATAACAGTCATTCTCATAGGTCTCTGAGAGGAACAATTTACTGCAAAAATGGCATTATTTGAAATAGCAAAAAAAAAAAAAAAAGTTACAAATGTCTACAAGATAAAAAGATTTTTTTTCAAAATTACTTATTTGTGCATAAGATAAACTAACATGCACAAACATTATAAAAATTACTCTCTACTTCATACCTGTTAGGATAGCCAGTATCAAAACAAAAAGCAAACAAACAGAAAATAATGAGTATTGGGAAGGACGTAGAAAAAATGTGTTCCTTGTATGCTGTCAGTGGGAATGTAAACTGGTGCAGCCACCATGGAAAACAATATGGCATTCCTCAAAAAAATAAAAACAGAATTAACATATGATTCTAGCAATTGCACTTGTAGGTATATGCTCAAAAAAAACCTCAAAGCAGGGACTTGAACAGTTATTTGTAAAACCATATTTATAGCAGTTATTCACAACAGCAAAAAAATGTGGAAGAAACCCAAATGTCCATCAATGAATAAACAAAGCAAAATGTGCTCTGTTCATATACAATGAAGTATTATTTGGCAATAAAAAAGAAACATATCATTGGCCCTTGCTTCAACATGAATAAATCCAGAAAATATGCTAAATTAAAGAAGCTGGACAACAATGATACATATCATATGATTCCATTTATTTGAAATGTCCAGAACAGGCACAACTAATAGAGACAGGAAGTTTGCCTAGGTTGGGAGTTGAGAAAAACTGGAAGTAAATGTAATGAGTATAGGGTTTCTTTCTGGGATAATGAAAAAGTTCTAGAAATGATCATGGTGAGCAGGGCAGAGTGGTACAAATCTGTAATCCTAGTAATTGGGGAGGCTGAGGCAGGAGGACTACAAGTTTTGAGGCTAGCCTATGCAACTCAGCAACACCCTCAGAAACTTAATGAGACTGTTTCAAAGTGAAAAATAAAAAAGCATTGGGGATGGGGGATATAGCTCAGTGGTAAACTATCTCTGGGTTCAATAATTCCCCAATGCTCCTGTCCCCCCTAAAAAGATTGTGGTAAATTGTATGATATACAAATGTTATCAATGAAATTATAATAAAAAATTTAAAAATATTACACATAGAGAATAAAATGGAAGCACAAAAAATGTATATGAATATGAGGTGGTAGAAGAAAGAAAAATAAAGAAAAAAATAAAGAAGAAAGGAATTCAGACAGATAAACCAACTTACCCTGGCTTTAGCATAATTGAGCATTTCCTGAGTTGTTTCATAGGTTATCCACTGGGCCTTCAGGCAATAATTCACTACAAATTCATCATCCTGTTTCACAAATAGTAAGTCATAGTGAAGAGACCTAATGTTGTTGACCAACACATCAGCTTGAGTACTCTAGGAAGTAGCTGGTGAAGCATACCTGGATTTTGTGTAGATTTTCCTTAGCTTCATCTACAAGTTGCTGCCATTTGGCCTGCTCACTGGTATCCACAGAACTCAAAGCTAGTTTCTCCAATATATCATTTGATTTTACCTTGTAAACAAACTGTAATATAAACATACCACAGCAAATAACTTGAAGTACAATAGTATCTGAGGAAGACTTACTCTCACAGCAAACTGTGAGAGATTAATTTACGAATGAATCCTCATGTGGTTCAGGAATGAAGCTTAAAGAAAAGTAACGCTTTGGGCTGGGGTTGTGGCTCCTAGTATAGAGCTTGCCTAGCATGTGTGAGGCACTGGGTTCGATCCTTAGCACCACATAAAAAAAATAAAATAGATAAAGGTATTGTGTCTATCTGCAACTAAAAATATTTTTAAAATAAAGAAAGTAACACTTAGATATCTGAAAGAAATTATGGAAACCATTTTTATTTACTGAGCCTTAACCTACTGTCAAGCAGTATACTAAGACCTTAATATGAGCTAAGACATGCAAGCAACCTAATTGTACATTAATGGATAAATGGATAAAGAAAATGTGGCACATATACATGATGGAATACTATCCAGCCTTAGGAGAGATGAAATCCTGTCATTTGCAAAAATATAGATGAATATGAGGACACTATGCTAAATGAATAAGGCAGGCACAGAAAGACAACGCATGATCTCACATGTATGTGGAATCTAAACAATGGAACTCAATACAGGAGTGGAATGGTGGTTACCAGAGACTGTGGGAAGGAGTAGATAGATAAAGGGAAGATGCTGACTAAAGGTACAAATTTTCAATTAGAGAAGAATAATAATTTTGGACATCTACTAAGCAGAGTAGTTACTATAATTAATAACAATGTATTGTATATTTCCAAATTGCTAACCAGATTTTTTGTTTATTTGTAGTGCTGGGGTTTGAAACCAGGGGTGCTGTTACCACTAAATTACACTCCTAGCCCTTTTCGTATTTCATTTTGAGATGGAGTCTCCTTAAGTTGCCACAGATGGCCTTGAACTTTAGAATCCCCTGCCTCAGCCTCCTGAATAGCTGAATAGCTAGGTATGCACTACCATACCTAGTAAAGAATAGATTTTTTTTAAATATTTTTTTTTTTAGTTGTAGACGGACACAATACCTTTATTTATTTCTATGTGGTGCTGAGGATCAAACCCAGTGCCTCACACATTCATGATGCACGCCCTATTACTAAGCCACAACCCCAGCACCCCAACCCCTGCAAAGAGTAGATTTTAAATGTTCTCATAACACACACACAAAATAGTAATTATGTGAGGTGACAGGAATACTAATTTGCTTGATTTAACTACTGTACAATGTAAATATATATCTCAAAATATTACATTGTACTCTGTAAAGTACATATAATGATTTATTGGTCAATTAAAAGAATTTTATAAATTATCTCAATTCGCACAAACACCTAAGTAGTAAGCATTTTTACCTCATTGTAACAAAACATCAAAGACTTAAGAAAGGTCCAGTAATGGGTATAAATTTATGCAACCAAAAAGCAATGCAGCTGGGTTTTCTTTGTTTTTAAGAGAGAGTTTAGCTACATTGCCCAGGCTGGCCTCTAACTCCTGAAATCAAGGGGTCCTCCTGCCTCAGCATCCTGAATCACTGGGATTACAGGAATGCACACCATGCTCAGCTTATAGCTGGTTTTTAAAAGACAATCACACAATTGTGTTTCATGTCTAGTTTTTTAAAGTCTATTAACAATTCTTTAGTGTCTAGAGTTAAGAACACTTGCTAAGGCAGGAGGAGAAGTTAGAGGCCAGTCTGTGTAATTTGGCAAAACTTTGTCTCAAAACAAAAAAATAGAAACAGCTAGGGTATAGTTCAGTGGCAGAGTACCCATGGGTTCAATCCCAAGTACCAAAAAAAAAAAAAAGACAGACCTAAAATTTCAAGTTCCTTTTATCAACTTAAAAAGACATACTTTCAATATGGTTAAGACCACTCTTATTTTGTTAAATATTTTTTTAGTTGTAGATGAACACAATACCTTAATTTATTTATTTTTATACCCAGTGCCTCACAACCCCAGCCCCAAGACTCCTCTTCTTAAATATATCATCCTCTTTTCTCCAACTGGAAGTACTCCTTATTTTGGTTTTGCACTTGCTACCATTTCCCTATCCCTTCATTCATATTCCTCTCTAAACAATAAACAAAAATATTCTAACTGTTTAAAACCTCATATTTGTTTTTATTCTTTGGTACTGGGGATTTAACCAAGCAGTGCTTTACCTCTGAGCCATATCCACAGTCCTTTTTATTTTTTGAGACAAGGTCTTACTAAGTTGCTTAGGGTCTGGCTAAATTGTTGAGGCTGGCCTTGAACTTGCAATCCTCGTGCCCCAGGCTCCCAAATTGCTGGGATTACAAGTATGCAGCACCATACATAGCAAATCTTATATATTATTTTTTTAAGGATTTTTTTTTAGTTGTTTGTAGACCTTTACTTTATTTATTTACATGCAGTGTCAAGAATCAAACCCAATGCCAGGCAAGTGCTCTACTACTAAGCCATAACCCCAGCGCCAAATCTTATATTTTTAAAACAACACATAGTTACCACCCATTTGGGAAATACTAATTCTTTTCTTCCCACACCATGGATTTAATCCAGGGGTACTTAAATAAGCCACATCCTCGGTTCTTTCTATTTTTTATTTTGAGACAGGGTCTCACTAACTTCCTGAGGCTGGCTTTGAACTTGTGATCTTCTTGCCTTAGCCTCCTGAGTTGCTGGAATTATAGATATGTATCTCCATGTCCAGCTTAAATTTTATAAAAAATATTTTTAGTTGTAGATGGACACAATAACTTTATTTTGTTTATTTAGTTTTCTTATGTGGTGCTGGGGATCGAACCCAATGCCTCACACATGCTAGGCAAGTGCTCTACCACTGAGCCACACCCCAGCCCCAGCTTAAATATTAATTCTTTAATCAAGTACAATTGGGCTATCTCCTCCATTCCTTTCTCTTTTTTTTTTCTTTTTAATTTATTCTTTTTAGCTATAAATGACAGATTTTTTTTTTTTTGTACTGGAGATTGAACCCTGGGGTGCTTTACCACTCAGCCATATCCCCAACCCTTTTTTCATATTTTATTAGAGACAGGGCTGCTTAGGGCCTCACTAAATTGCTGAGGCTGGCTTTGAACTTGCAATCCTCCTTCTTCAGCCTCCCAAGTCACTGGGACTACAGGCATGTGCCACCACACCTGGCTAGAATGTATTTTGACATATCATACACACATGGAGTATAATTTCCCATTCTTGTGGTTGTACATGATGTGGGGTTACACCAGTCATGTATTCACATATGAACATAGGAAAGTTATGTCTGATTCATTCTACTGTCTTTGCTATTCTCAACTCCCCCACTTCCCTTCATTCCACTTTGTCTAATCCATAAACTTCTATTCTTCCCTCCTACTCCCATTGTGTGTTAGAATCCACATATCAGAGAGAACATTCAGCCTTAGGATTTGGGGGATTGGCTTATTTAACTTAGCAAGACAGTCTCCAATTCCATCCATCTATTAGCAAACACCATAATTTTATTCTTTATGGCTGAGTGATATTCCATTGTATATACTTACCACTCTTCCATTCCTTATTTTTTTAGTTGTAATACCTTTATTTTTAAAATTTATTTTAATGTGGTGCTGAGGATTGAACCTCACTCGTGCTATGCAAGCACTCTACCACTGAGTCATAACTGCAGCCCCTCTATTCCTTTTTTTAAATTTTTTATTTTTGATACTGGGAATTGAACTCAGGGGCACTCAACCACTGAGCCATATCCCCAGACCTATTTTGTATTTTATTTAGAGACAAGGTCTCACTGAGTTGCTTAGTGCATCGCTAAGTTGATGCGGCTGGCTTTGAACTCACAATCCTCTTGTCAAGCCTCCCGAGCCATCGGGATTATAGGAAGGTGCCACAATGCCCGGCTTCCATTCCTTCTTAAGAAACAAAATTTTCAAGGAATTCAGTGACTTCCCTATTGCCAAATACACCAATCATCTTTCAGCCTTGATACTCAGATCTTCTCTGTAGTATCTGCAATTGCTGATTGCTCCCCATTAAACTGAAAATTTTCCTCCTTTGGCTTCTATAACTATGTTCTTGTAGTTTCCCTCTTTATTACTTCCCAAATGCATAGATAGCCCTTTTTCCTCTACCCACACATGTCAAGATCTTATGCTTGATCTTTTTACTACACATGTTCTCCAACATTGCTGAGCTCCTCTGGTGTTCCCCACCTCCAGTCAGCCCACCTCCCAGCTTCCTCCCAGACAGCCCTATTTACCAATCCCTTACATCCAATGTTACAGAGCAGAACTCTTATATTGTACTCATGACCTGCTCTTCCACATGTATTTCTGATTTTAGAGAATGGCACCATCATGCAATAATGTGTCCTCTGAGCCAGAGTCATGCTAGTGAAACTTGAGTCCTCTGTCCTTCCTGACATATGATCACTACATTGTGCTGATTCTGCTGCCTATCTCTCTCTATTACCAGCCTCTGTCTCTCTCTCCTCTCCCCTCTGTCTCATACATCTTCACTTCTTGGGATTGGTTCAGCTCTCAGAGAGATGATATTTGAGCTATTTGGTTTACTCTCTTTCAAATAATCATTCCTTTCTCCCAAAAGATAACCTGATGGAGACACTCTCCTGCTTAAGTACTCAGGAGCTCCCCATTACCTCAGTCCCTCCAGCTCTGGCCCATGCTTATACATCACCGCCCCCTTCTGTTCCCTTCTTATGTGACCTAAACTCCAGTCCTGATTCCCAGGAGTTCCTGGAAGCAGCCTAAACCTCACTCACTGCCATCATGCCATTCTTGTCACGACAGTCCCCTTCCCCTCCCTGGATGGTCTGACATACAAACTAACCTCTCCATGACATGGTGTCTCTCTGCCCTATTACAGGTCACTCTTCCCTTTGACTCCTACTCTACCAGTCATGCCTCAGTAAAGGCCTGATCACAAGAAACTCCAACATCTCACAAGTCTGTGTCTCTAAAGCCTCCAGAGTACCAGGAAGTGCCCTTTCAGTGAAGGAGCGAATACAGGCAAAATTACCTCAACATCTAGTCCAAACTGGATGGCAAAGCTCTCAGCTTCAGCAAATCTGTGTTTGTGAAGTAATCGACTCAACCTGGTAAGTTGAAAAAGAAATTTCATTCAGAATTTATTAATGAAGGAATTTAAACTTCTTGTTAAAGGGTAAAGCTTAAAATAAAAAAGTTACCTGTTTTCTGGTAAAGCTTCTGTGAGACACCTGAGCACTAAAACAGAGGTGGTATCCTCAGACAGTCTGAAAAAAGATCATGGTATCAGTGCCCTGGTTATTTAGGGTTAATGAGCAAATTTTAACTTGCCTGTTACTTAACAATTTATCAGATAAAACAAAACATGACCTACTTTGGATCATTTTTGCTAATTCCTTCCAGAAGATATATGGTGTCCTACAAAAACAAAAACATGATTAAAATTCCAAGATAAGGAAAATGTATTTTTATCATCGATAGAATTACAACTGATTCAATTAAGAATCCATCCATCGATGGGTTTTAAACCACCGAGGAAAAACAGTTAAGAAAAAGAATCTTCCCGTGGTCTCAAAATAACACCGCACAAATTACTTATTAATTATAAATAGGAAAATATATCTTTATAAGTGGAAAAATCTGGCAGAAGTGTCTTCGTCGAGAAATCAAATTTAACAACACAGATACAGGACAAATGGGAACTATGAGGCACTTACTGTGATATGGCTAGGACCCAGAATTACCTATGTAGTACTTGTGTCAAAAGAGCTGAGCATGAATCTAACCATGATGAAATGATCAGAAAAATCCACACAGAGGGCCATTCCACAAAACCAGATGCTGGGACTCTTCAAAAATGCCAGTGTCTTAAGACAAAGACTATGGAACTACACTAGATGGAACAACTCCATGACTAAATTCAATAAATGATCCTTGATTAGATCCTGGATTAAAAATTATAATAATAATGGCTTTAAAGTAATTGATACAATCGTGAAATTTGAATTTGGAAGGTATATTTTATAACAGCATTGGATTAATGTTAAATTTTCTGAGTGTGTTAAGTATACTGTAGGAGAATGACCTTATTCCTATTTATTTATTTATTTGTTACTGGGGGATAGAACACAGGGGTGATTCATTACTGAGCTATATCCATAGACCTTTTTATTTTTTATTTTGAGAGAGGGTCTCACTAAGTTGTTTAGGGTCTGGCTAAGTTGTTGAGGTTGGCCTTAAACTTGCAATACCTCAGCCTCTGCAGTTAGGCATATACTACCGTGCACAGCAGAATGACCTTATTCTTAAAATATACTTGCTGAAGCATTTAGAAGTGAGAAGACAGAAAGTCTACAAGTAATTTCTAAATTCTTTAGAAAAATATTGCATGTAAACGTGCATATTAAAAAAAAAGGAGGGCTGGGGCTGAGCGGTACAGCGCTCGCCTAGCACGTGCTAGGCATTGGTTTCCATCCTCAGCACCATATGAATAAATAAAATGAAGGTATTGTATCCAACTACAACTAAGAAAATACTAAAAAAAAAAAAGAAAAAGAAAAAAAGAAATGGAACAAGATAGGTGAGGTGGTACATGCCTGTATTTGGTATGTACTAGATATTTCGAAGGCTGAGGCAGGAGGATTGCCAAGTACCAGGCCAGCCTGAGCAATTTATTTATTTATTTATTGTTTCCTTAAATTTTTTTTTTTTAAAGAGACAGAGAGAGAGAGAGAGAGAATTTTTTAATATTTATTTTTTAGTTCTCGGCGGACACAACATCTTTGTTTGTATGTGGTACTGAGGATCGAACCTGGGCCGCACGCATGCCAGGCAAGCGCACTACCATTTGAGCCACATCCCCAGCCCCAGCCTGAGCAATTTAAAGTCATCCTATCACAAAATAAAAAAATTAAAAGGGCTGAGGATTTAGGTAAGTGATACAGTGTTTGCCTAGAATACTTGAGGCCAAGCACTTGACATGTATTGTTTAAAAAAAAAGAGAGAGAATAAAACAAATATGGTAAAACTTTTTTTAAAAGGTTACAATTTAAAAAAATAGGAGCATCACACTATAAAGTTATGTACAATTATTACATGTTAATCAAAATATTTTAAGTAATGTTTAAGGAAATAGGAATGTTAACTACCTTGATTTAATCATTACACACTTTAGACATGTATTGAATTATCACATTGTAATCTATGAATCTGTACAAATTAAAAATAAATAAAAACATTAGTCCTTCCTAAAATTATTATCTGTATTTCCTATAAAAAAACAATAATATTGAATAAGCAGATGACTGATGTGCTATTTGATTTTCTTTTCTTTTCCTTCTTCTTCTTTTTTTTTTAATATAGAGACAGATCTTGGTCGAGAAAGTATATCTGAGTTAACAATAAATATAAGGGCTGTGGCTGTGACTCAGTGGTAGAGTGCTTGCCTAGCATTGTGAGGCACTGGTTTGATCCTCAGCAGAACATATAATACATAAATAAATTAATTAAAGGTTCACTGACCAAAAAAAACCCTTAAAAAAATAAATAAATAAATATAGTTACAAACTTGAGATCTTTCCAGATATTCCATTAGGATCCAGATATTGAGATTAGTTACACTTAAGTTTTTAAAAAATTAATAAAAAGTAGTTTAAAATATGTATAAACTTACTGTGCTAATTCCTGTTTGAACCAGAGAAGAAATACTAGATACTTCCAAAGAATATAGTATTTCCATTGAAGGTAATGAATAAACCATGAGATTTCTCATCTAAGAGAAATAGAAAAGCAACTAATTGAGTGGGTCATTATAAAACTACACGCACAAAAGAGCACCAGACAATCTAGGTCACACATTTCACACCTGGTACACAAAGCTAAACACAAAAATTCCTTTTCAAGTAAACTTGTTATTGTATTATTTAAATGTTACATATAAAATTATGTTTTATTCCATCTTTACATCTGTTGAATAAAAACCCATATACCTAAGTCTACTCTACAACTTTTATTTAGGGTGAATGTAATCCTTTGTCACCAGGATTATATATATAGACACTTAGGGACTATTTGATTTCTAAAACACTATATTTAAAAAGTGCAGCTAAGATTTATATCACTTTTTTTAAATGGAAAGAAGGAGTTCTATAGAATTCTTTCTGATTTGTGAAGTGTCTGTGTGAACTAAGAGTTTATACATTGTGAGCATTGCTTAACATTTATTTTTGTATTTATAAATGCTATTTCTAATGCGATATAGACAAACATGAAATAAAAATTTCCAGTACCTTTTTATCAATTGCAGTTGTCAGAGCTACTAATTTGAGATTTGTAATCCCTTGCCTAAAAGAGAAAAAACCTCCAAGTAATCAAACAGGCTTTGACAGTTGCTAGATATGTTAAAGTGATACTCTTGCATAAAGTTGCAAAGGATTTACAGAAGAGATGTTGGACTCTTTCTCCATGTTTATAGCCTAGATTGACATTCTGTTTCTAACATAGTTACTTGGAAGATCATAATGTCTAGTTGTTTCCAATGGAAATATGCAGACAAGTTCGTCCTTCCTCTCAGACAAATCACAGTGTAGTTTAGAACATTAGTCTGAACAAAATCAGATAAGGAACCTGGTGCTAAGAGATGGAAAATTACTACTAGCCAGTCATGACATACCAGGTGACTGACGAAGGAGACTCTGCTTCTGTAGTGAGGAGAAACTCCTCTATGTGAAGGGAGGGCCAGTTCCATATGGGAGTGAGCGTGTAGACATCCCACAAACTCAGCACATTCTGAAAAAGAGACATTCTACTTACATGTCTTTTAATTGACTATAAATTTACACTTCAGGACATTTACACACACACATACACTGAAACAAAGCACAGTACACTAGACAGTAATCTACTCCAGGTCAAGTCCTTGTCTTGGTAAGTTTGACAACAATTTTTTTTTAAAATATTTTCCTGTAAATTGACACAATACCTTTATTTTATCTATCTATTTTTATGTGGAGCTGAGGAGCAAACCCAGTGCCTCACATGTGCCAGGCAAGCACTCTACCCTGAGTCACAACCCCAGCCTAGTTTGACAACATTTTTACTTTCATTTTTGTTTGCTGGGGAATGAACCCATGAGTACTCTACAACTGAGTTACATCTCTGGCCATTACTGTTTTTTATTTCATTTAATTAATTTACTTATTTTATGGTACTAGAGGCTAGACCCAGGGACATTCCACCACAGACATTTTTTTTTAAATTATTATTACTTAAATTTTAAGACAGAATCTCATTAAGTTGCCCAGGCTGGCCTCTGGCTTACAATCTTCCTGCAGTAGGTAGGATGTCAAGCATAAGCCACCACATCTGGCTAACTTTTTCTACTGTTACGAGTATCAGGACTAAGGTACAGAGTGTTTGTTTTGCATGCTTTAAGGCCTTAGGTTCCATACCCAGTGTCACAAAAAATGAACACACAAAAACCATAGCATCAACTGCAAATCTGAAGGAGATATATAAAAGAAACATACATCAGTATCAAGAATGAAAAGTAGATTGTCTATCAGCTGGAACTTCTTTGAACCTACAAAAGAGAAAGCAAGATGTCTAAGAATTTATTTCAGTGTTATAGAGTTATCTTAAAATTAGAAACTAACATATTCAAGATAGCAGAACCTCAGAAGTCACCATTTTTCATTAATTCCTGACTTTTTTTTTTTTTTTTTTAGGTGACCCTTAAATACAGACCTCCCAAAAGAAGAATAACAACAGCAACATGTCAAGAACAGTCATGTGTGAACCATCAGCAAACTAATCTAAGTTTCAAAAAATAGTATGTTCAAAGGCCCATTCACCAACCTAAGAATAACAAGAAATCTAGAACTAATAAATACAAAAGTACTTTCTTTTTTCTTTTTTTAATATTTATTTTTTAGGGCTGGGGATGTGGCTCAAGTGGTAGCGCGCTTGCTTGGCATGTGAGCGGCCCGGGTTCGATCCTCAGCACCACATACAAACAAAGATGTTGTGTCCGCTGAGAACTAAAAAAATAAATATTAAAAAAAAAAAAAAAAAAAATTATTTTTTAGTTGGACACAATATCTTTATTTTATTTAATTTTTTTATGTGGTGCTAAGGATCAAACCCAGGGCCTTGCACATGCTAGGCAAGCAATCTACCACTGAGCCACAAAACCCCAGCCACCAGATGTACCAGATGTACTTTCATTGATTTATTTTACCTTTGATAATCTCTGCATCAATATAATTCTTGACCGTCATCCCTTTCTTGGAAGGATCTGGTTCCCATTTTGAGATTGCACAATCACCGGTTCCCTAGAAAAGCAAAAATGATACATCAATTGCAAATTTGGTCCTAAGACCTGAACTTTCCTCAAAATAGAAACATGTAAATTGTGTACATTACTGATTTCAAATATATTTACATATTTAGAGCCCAATCAGCTTTTGTCTCCCAGTTCCTCTAAGTTTCATGAGAATAGAAAGAACAGTGAGCTGTTGATACATTTTAATCACATGAATATTTAATAAGGAGTAAGTATATTCATGCAGCACACCCAAAAGACAGACTCTTCCAGCATTAAAATGTAAATATTGTCTTTGCTAACTATTTTTATTAAAATAACCACAAGTAGCCGAGTACAATGACACAAGCCTGTCATTGCAATGACTCAGGAGGCTAATGCAGAAGGGTTAAGAGTTCAAGTCCATTGAACAACCAATTAAAAAAAAAAGAGTTCAAGTCCAGCCTCAGCAACTTAAATAGACCTTGTGTCAAAATAAAAATAAAAAGAGCTGGGCCTGGGGTTGTGACTCAGCGGTAGAGCACTCGTCTAGCATGTGCAAGGTACTGGGTTTAAGCCTCAGCACCATATATAAATAAATAAAGGTTTTTTTAAAAAAGAGTTGGGATATAGCTCAGTGAGTGCCCCTCTCCCCATAAATAAATAATCGAGTATTTATGGAAAATTCTCTTTTTAAATATTTATTTTTTAGTTATAGGTAAACACAATATCTTTATTTTTTTTATTTTTACGAGGTGCTGAGGATCGAACCCAGTGCCTCAAGCATGGTACATGAGTGCTCGACCTCTGAGCCACAACCCCAGCCCTAGAAAATTCTTACAAATATTAACTTTAAATTATTTAGAACTGTGGTGAGATACCAAACCATATGCACAATGTAGAAGTATAACTGAAAACGGTGGTGAGATATCAAACTATATGCACAATGTAGAAATACAACTAACTGCTTTTTAAAAAAATTTTTTTTTTAGTTGTAGATGGACACAATATCTTTGTTTCATTTATTTTTTTATGTGGTGTAAATGATCAAACCTCACACATGCGAGGCAAGTGCTCAACCACTGAGTTACAACCCCAGCCCTAACTGCTTCTTGATGTATGATATAAATGCAGCAAGTAAAAATGTCATTGTAAATGCTATAATTACATTGAATTTTTGTCCACCCCTTTAATTAGCTGCTTTTCCACCCAAATTCTGAGAAATTATAACTAGTTAATAGAAGTGACATATAAATAAGGAACAGTAACTTTTCATACAAACATAAGACAACAGACTGGGGGTGTAGCTCAGTGGTAGAGCACTGGCCTAGCATGTGTGCAAGGTCCTGGGTTCAATCCCCAGTAGAAAAAAAAGAACAGAACAACAAAAAATGAGACATTACATAGTAAAATGTATCCTTTGAGCTATCTTTCCAACCATGCTTGAAAAGGGAATTGTACTCTTCTAAGTACATTCTTGTCCAGTTTCCCATATTACTAATGAAAAGTATTTGCAAATAGGTTGATTACCCAAGACGAAGAATAAGGTAGGATCTGTTACTACAAGATAAGAATTAATTAGGAATTCTAATTCTTTTGGATCACTGTCTAATACAGAGGTTCTTAACAGGCTTATTTCAAGATTCCAAGGAATTGTGAACCAGAATAGGAAAAAAAATTACATCTTTATTTTCCCAAATCTCCACCTGAAATTTAGTATTTCTTTCACTTATAAATGTAGGCGAAACCTAAAATAAAATGAAATGAAATCCTTAGAACCTTTATTTTGTCACAATAGTAAATACACATTCTGACAGCCTATTGTCACTATAATCTTAAAGTATCGATGGGCAAACAATCTTTCAAGATTATTGATTATTATATTATAATATGATTATTTTTAAATCTGTGATTTCTATTTAGCAACAACATCACAGGTACTGCTGTGACTGGAATTTTTTTGGTTTTGATGTTTTTGCCTATATTCAAAATTCAAAGAAATGCTAAAATTGCAGAGACATACTAGTGAAAATAAAGATGCACTATTTTTCCAAGAGAGAAAATTAGGTTTATTTATTGAGTTAATTTTACTAACTTAATTTTTTTTAATCCCTGTTTGTTATACATGTTGCAAATTAATTTGATAATACATCAGGCACCAAAACTCCACAAAATTTTATAAAAAGAATTACCCCAATTATCACAGGAGTTTCACTTGCTAAATCTCCAGTCACAAGATTGAGACAACCAAGAGTATGATAATTTTCAGTAGAAATAAAACTGGATTTGATTTGTCCTTGTAACTACAAAAAAAAAAAAAATTTAGTATGTTCCATATTCACTTTTTCTTTTTTTGCAGAGGGGTACTAGGGATTGAATTCAGGGGCACTCGACCACTGAGCCACATCCCCAGCTCTGTATTATATTTTATTTAGAGACAAGGTCTCAATGAATGGCTTAGCAGCTTACTTTTGCTGAGACTGGTTTTGAACTTGTGATCATCCTGTCTCAGCCTCCTGAGTCACTGGGATTACAGGCATGCGCCACAGTGCCTGGCTACATTTTTTTCCTTATGCTCCACAAAAATCACTTTAAATCAATCAGATATAAATGTATTTTTAAACAGAAATTTATTAAAATGTCACATCAAGCTAGGCATGCTTGTGCACACCTGCAATCCCAGCTACTTGGGAGGCTGAGGCAGGGGGATCGCAAATTGGAGGTCAACATTGGCAAATTAATGAAACCCTAGCTCGAAATAAAAAATAAAAGAGATAGGGAAGTAGCTCAGTGGTAAAGTGCCCCTGGGCTCAATCTCCAGTATGGAGGATGGGGATGGAAGTCATATTATAGCAGTTCCTAAAATTGCCACCAATATACAGAAACACTGTCTGCATTTATATTAAATTTAAGTTTAAAGAGGACAATATTATTTTGTTTTCTTACCTTTTTGACTGTATCCAAATCTACATTCTCAATTGCTGCATTAAAAAAAGAAAGCAGGCTAAACTTGTGATGTCAATCTATAAAATAATTCAAGTCACCCCTTTATTGTCAAAGTTCATGATTAATAAGTTAAGGCTTACTTTTCAGTATTACCCTTGATCAACAGTATAAATTATAAGCATACATATTGTATTCAGGGTACCAGCCAAGCTGACTGAATGTTCCCCATAGTACAGCTCTGCCCTAACCCCTTTCCATGTTTCTTCCTACCAAGAGGGTCTTCTTATTCTACTGTGAAGCCTTGATCATTTCTCACTCTGCTTTGGAATAGCTCTTTTATTTATCTGGCTCCTTCATTAAACATCAGAAAACTGGATCTTAAACCTTGTGATATACTCAGGACCTAGTAGAGGCCTAGTACATAGGAAAAGTTTTAAAACATTTGTGGAATACATGCTCTGAACCAATTCCTCAGTCTTCCCTGGCTCAAAGGGACATTTGGTCCACACCAATCACTGAATATGTTATCAATTTCTGCTCTACACTATTAACTCTTATATAGTTATTTCCATTTCTAAGTTCATTCACTTCAACAAAAAGCATTTATTTTTCTGCTAGTGTATATCTTTCCTCCCCAACTAAGTTATATATTTCTTGAAGGCTATAACCAAATTATATTTCCTCAGATTCCATAGCAGCTGTAACAGAGGAAAGTAAGTGTATTCTGAAAATTTCCAAGTATACTAGAATAAATGCAATTAAAATACAATATTTTTAAAGAGAATACTTGAAAATCTACCTGGAAAACTAAAAATTACTGCTGAAAATTAATAAGAAAATAATGTATTGCATACCTTGCTGGATTTTTACAAGCTGAAGATTTGTAACATAAAAAAATCCATTATTTGTAAGAAGCAACATATAATAGGTACCTATTAAAATGAAATCAAAATCAGTTTCTCTGAAAGTCATGTGGATACAAAATTTAAACCAGTCTCTAGAACTAATTTAAAAATATGTCAATTTGCTCATTTAAATTCTAATTAAATAATATATTAACATTACAAAGCTTATTTACAAAAGTTGGTTCGTTATTAACTAAAAATGTTAAGTTCTTTGAACCTTTTACATGAAAACTAAACATTATGTTCCAGAAAAAGAGTCAGATATACCAGAATAAATTATATTCCAGTTAATCTTTATTGAAACCAAACTATAATATGCTGAAACCCACAAAAACATTTAAAAAAAAAGTCTTCTTGTAAAAATGAGTATAAAACATTATATTTAGGAAAGCATATATTTAATCCTCTGAAAAGTGCTAAGATAAAAAAATTGCTTCTTATTAACTGCATCAAAATTAATCTTAATATAGTGTAGGTAGTATAATAATGAATTTATACTATTTGTTAAAAATGAGTATGAATTTTTTATTGGATATTTAACAGAAGACATGCAAAATAAATTCAAGAAAACTTACCTTCATTTGAACCATCTTTGTCAATAACAAGATTCTGATAGGTATGCTGATGTTCATCATTAGCTTTCTCAACAAAAGCCTAATTACAAATTAATTTCAATAATAAGATTAAACCCAGAAAAAATGCAATGAGGATTATATTCTCTAAGCCCTGGAATATCAATTATCATTACTAATAATTCTGCCTATATTCCAGATACATCAGTTTTAAAACAGAAAACCACTCTGAACAAGTGTATTAAAAAAATTTAAGCTTAATTTTTCAGTTCAGTGTTTACTTTGTGTTTCTGAAGTGATATTCTTAAACTTAATGTAAAGAAACATTCTTTTCATTTAAAACACTAGTTAATGGTTTGCTAAAGTTTTAGTTATCTAAGAGATTACTTAAAATTTAGATGATCTTACATTAGTAAGTAATGTTTGCTTAGATGCCACATGAATGAGATGTACGTTGCCACTTCTCTCCCCAACCAAAAGAAACATTCCTCCTTGACACAGGCCAGCTACATCCACTTCAGTATCTGAAAATTTTCAAATCGAAGTTTTATTATAAACTGCCTTCAAAACCGCTTATTGTCGGAGCTGGAGTTGTGGCTCAGTCATGGCATACTCGTCTGGCAGGTGTGAAGCACTGGGTTGATCCACAGCACCACATAAAAATAAGTAAATAAAATAAAGGTATTGTGTCCATCTATACCCCCCAAAATATTTTATTTATTTTTTAATATTTTGTTTATTTAGTTGTAGTTGTACACAATACCTTTATTTTTTATGTGGTGCTGAGGATCGAACCTAGGGCCTCCACGCTAGGCGAGCGCTCTACCCCTGAGCCACAACCCCAGCCTCTAAAAAAAATATGTTTAAAAATTGCTTATTGATGGGGCTAGGGTGGTGGCTCAGTGGTAGAGCACTTGCCTAGCACTGTGTGAGGCACTGGGTTTGATCCTCAGCACCATATAAAAATAAATGAATAAAATAAAGGTAAAATATGTCCATCTACATCCAAAAAATTTTTTTAAAATGCTTATTGTAAATATGAAAAAAATGGCAAATTTTGTCACTAAAAAGTCAATGATTTAGGCTGCTTCTAATTATGTTTTTTAAAAAGTTATGATAAAAGTAAAACACAAAAACACTACTAACTTTAATTTGGTCAACAAATATTTATGGAGCAGTTATTAGGTGCTAAGCATTGTTCTGAACCTTTTGCATATATCTGAAAATAACAAGATTCCCACCATCAAGGAGCTCAAATTCTCAGGCAGAAATAGGTGATAAAACAACATGATAAACAAATTAAAGATTCATGAGAAGGTGATCAGTGTTCCAGAAAAAAGAAAAAGGAAAGCAGGGTAAGAAAAGAGCTTGGAAGAACCATGCATTTTGTGGAATGGATCAGACCACTCAAGAAGATTAGAGGGAGGGAGGAAGTTAGCCAAAGGTATAAAGAGTTCCAGACAGTGGCATAGCTGGGCAAGGGTCACCAAGTGGGGGCTTGCCTGTGTTTACACAACAGCATGAAGACAAAGGGAGCAGAGGGGAGAATTAGAGACAAAAGCAACAGCATGAACTGGCTTATTAACTAAAATTATTCAGCAAAAACTATCTCCACACACATGTATTAAGTTACACAGTCCACTAAATCAGTGGTGATACTGTGAATCTTGTGTTCTGATCATGGTAGATATGTTAAGATTCCATGAATAGAGATTTCTTGCCTCTACAATACAAGTAAGATTACATTTTCAGGGCTGGGGATGTGGCTCAAGCGGTAGTGCGCTTGCCTGGCGTGCGCGCGGCGCTGGGTTCGATCCTCAGCACCACATACAAAAAAAATAAATAAATAAAATAAAATAAAGATGTTGTGTCCACTGAAAACTAAAAAATAAATATTAAAAAAAAAAAAAAGATTACATTTTCAGGCTGGAGTTATAGCTCAGTGGTACTGTGAGGCACTGAGTTCGAACCTTAGCACCACATAAAAAAATTAATTAAAAAAAAAATACCTGCCTTCCGATTCCTTTTAGGTTATCTAAATTCTTAAAGGAAATACTCCAAGCATCACCTTTCTTACAGAAATTACTACTCATGAAAGAAAAGCTTTCATACTATTTCACTAATTTCAACACAATCACTGATTAACCGCTTAATTTATTCTTTTTTAAAAAAATGTTCTTTGGTACCAGGGATTGAACTCAGGGGCACTCAACATTGAGCCACATCCCCAGCCCTATTTTATATTTTATTTAGAGACAGGGTCTCACTGGGTTGCTTAGCACCTTGCTGTTGTTGAGGCTAGGTTTGAACTCATGATTCTCCTGCCTCAGCCTCCCTGGGATTACAGGCATGTGCCACCATGCTTGGTTCCTTAATTTACTCTTAAATTCACATTTACAGGTGGGTGCAGGTGCATGCCTATAATCTCAGCTACTTAAGACACTGAGGCAGGGGGTTGCAAGTTCCAGGCCAGCCTTAGCAACATAGAATACTAAAATATAAAAAGGGATAAGGGTATAGCTCAATGGTAGAGAGCCCCTGTGTTTAACCCTCAGTACCATGCCCCCACATAAAAATACCCTCATCAATGGACTGTGGTTGTGGCTCAGCGGTAGAGCACTCACCTAGCACGAGCAAGGCCCTGGGTTTGATCCTCAGCACCATGTAACAATAAATAAATAAAATAAAGGTATAAAAAAAATACTCCCATCAAAAAGGCAGCCTATGAGAAAGTGTAGCAAAGTATATTTGACTTCCAATGTATATTTTTTATTTATATGTGACAGCAAAAAGTATTACAATTCTTATTACACATAGAGAGCACAATTTTTCATACCTCTGGTTGTATACATAGCATATTCACACCAATTCATGTCTTCATACCTGTACTTTGGATAATAAATGCCCCCACCCTTCCCCTCCAACCCCTCTGCCCTATCTAGAGTTGGTCTATTCCTCCCATGCTCCCTCTCCCTATTCCACTATAAATCAGCTTCCTTATAGCAAAGAAAACATTCAACATTTGGTTTTTCGGGAATGGCTAACTTCACTTAGAATTATCTTCTCTAACTCCATCTAATTACCTGCAAATGCCATGATTTTATTCTTTTATTGCTGAATAATATTCCATTGTGTATATATGCCACATATTTTTTATCCATTCATCTACTGAAGGACATCTAGGTTGGTTCCACAGTTTAGCTATTGTGAATTGTGCTGCTATAGACATTGATGTGGCTGTGTCCCTGTAGTATTTTGATTTTGTCCTTTGGATATAGACCAAGGAGAGGGATAGCTGGGTCAAACGGTGGTTCCATTCCCAATTCCAATGTATTTCATTAAACTTACCAAATATAAGATGCAATTGAAGTGATCTACACACACTGTCAAGCAGTATCACGGATTGATCTGCTACAATTATAAATCCATCATTTAAGCTGCATGCTTGTATCTTTGGATTCAGAGAGGTCTGTGAGAGGAGAAAGCATGGCCAAAATTAAAACATTTTTATACAAGTTTCATAATAATTGTCAATAGTATCCTCATGGCCCCAAAGACCCAACTTTGAAACTTAACCAAACAGTCCATCTACCTAAGAAGTTGTTACGGTTTAGATAGGAGGTGTCTCCTAAACATGCCTGTTAATGCAGCAATATTCAAAAGTAAAATGGTTATATTATGAGAATGGTAACCTAATTACTCCAGCCTAGCTTGAATGGACTGACTAGGTGGTAAAGGAAGGCAGGGGAGCATGGCTGGAGAAGGTGAGACACTGGGGTGTCCCTGGAAGGGTGTGTCTTCCCTGTGGTTCTTTCCCCCACACTCTCTCAGCTTCCATCTGCCATGTGCCCTTCTGCCATGACACGCTGCCTCACCTGGACCCAGAGCAATGGAGTCAGCCATCTGTGAACTGAGATAGCTGATACTATGAGCCAAAATAAGCTTTTCCTCCTCTAAGTAATTCCTGTGGGGCATTTTCGTTACAGCGATGCAAAAGCTAAAATATTAGTCATTAAGTTCTTCTTTGTATGGTGTATTTTAAACCCATCCAACGTCCTAAGTAAGGAAACAGTCCTGGAGGGGTAGGGAAGAGTGAGGGATTCCCCCATACAAGTCCTCTTTTTGTAAGAGTA
This sequence comes from Marmota monax, assembly GCF_021218885.2. Taxonomy (NCBI): domain Eukaryota; kingdom Metazoa; phylum Chordata; class Mammalia; order Rodentia; family Sciuridae; genus Marmota; species Marmota monax. The sequence continues at coordinate 1,960,928 of NW_026692583.1, forward strand.
GATCTTATACTATAGGAGACAAAAATCAACATAAATGAGTAAATCAAGATTGGCATAAAGTTTCAGTTTCATGGCTAAGCTTGAGGAGCTGGGGGCAGGGACTATTTAACTGTGAAATGGTAGATACCCGCCCCTAGAGAAAAGAATCTACATAAAGCTGAATCTACTCGACACCAGCCATGAAAATTTCGAGGAAATGCCACACTGACTTGCCCACACTTTCCAACTTAACCAGAAAAGGTGATCTTTACGTGAAGCATACTGATTTTTAGATACTGGCAGCTAAGTCAACATCTTAAAAAACACTATGCAAGCCAAATTTCAGTCTTCAGTTTCAGCTTCAGTTGATTAGAGCTTCCCATGAAGATCTATCTAGAAGGAATTGGAATTTATGGTTGAGAACGCTCAGTTGCTTACTAGCTGTGTGCTTGTGAGCAAATGCCTCAACTGCCTCCCTGTGAAACAGGAGTAAAATAACAATACCTACAATACTTACTGCAGGGAGGTTAAATGAATTAATTCATGTTAAGGGTTTACAAGTATCTTGCACATAGCCTATCTCAATAAATGCCAACTGCTCTTAGTTGTCCCTAACACAACAAGATAATCACTTTATCTGTGCCAGTGTCAAGGGTCACCTTCTCCAGGAACAATTTTTGAAAGTTCCACCATATTTGTATCCCTCTTCTATTACTTCAGTCAGTGAAAAGTTACACCAAAGCACTGCAATGAAGCCACTGTGCTCTGATTCTAGGGATCTGTCCACCTTGTTCTCTCCGTTGAGTTGTTCTTCCTTTTTTCCTGAGGCCCAAGTCAAGTGTAGTCAAGTCAAGAGCACGTTATGAGGTGCTCCTTAGACTGCTAAAACCACAATGAGGTCTCCATCTGAATTCCTACCCGATTAACTGTCTCTACTATTCATTTACACTTAGCATACACTGACTTGCACAGTTAAACATCTTTTTTTCTTATTTTGTTTTTTATGTTTTGCTTAAAAAATATATTTTTACAGCTAAATATCTTCTTTTACTTGTCTTCTGTCTGCCTAACATTAAGGTAAGACCCTAAAATAAAAGGAAAATATGTCCAAGTGCCTAGCATAAGCTCACAGTCATTCTTCAATAGAGACCCTCAGAAGTAACGAGAGGCCTAGGACACTTCCAGTTTTTAAGCCTCTTACTAATATCAAAAAATAAAGAAATGTCTTTTCTCATTACAGAATGTGTGGTATAGCTTAAATGTTTGCTGTTAACAAATAAATAATGTAATGGCAAAAAAAACAAAAATGCAATTTTGGGCCTGAGGATATGGCTCAGTTGGTAGAACGCTTGACTAGCATGCACAAATCCCTGTATTCAATCCCCAGCACCACCCAAAAAATAAAAGCAATTTGTTTGGACTACTCATAAGATAATTAATATTTACATATCATGTGATCCATGGTCAGCTAATAACAGAATAGTCCAACAAAAGGATGTAAGTTAAAAGCTGCATGAAGAATGACTTCTGGGGCTGAGGTTGTGGCTCAGTGGTGGAGCACTTGCCCAGTGTATGTGAGGCATTGGGTTCAATTCTCAGTACCACATAAAAATAAATAAAGGTATTGTGTCCATCTACCAAAAAAAAAAAAGAATGACTTCTGGCCTGGTGTGGTGATGCCTACAGGGCAAAACCCCATCTCCAAAAAAAAAAAAAGAATAATTTCTGATTTATTTTATGGTCGTGGGGAGTGAACCCAAGGCCTCAGGCATAGTATGCAATTACCTCTACCAATGAGCTATATTCCCAGCCCAATTTCTGTTTTTTAAATCCTGTCAGTCAGTTTCTTTGCATACATTTAGAACCTCATTTGAAAAATGTCAAAAGCCTAAATTTTAGGCCCCTTACAAATAAGATCCCCAGAGGATGATCTGTCTTCCATGCTCTAGGAGACATAACTTTGTCTCTAATAGTTGGTCTCTTCTTCCTTTTAATCTTTTTCTTATTAAGAGGATTAAATAATAGCATTGACATGCTAAGGGAACTAGAGGAACCATGGGGTATACTAAGTGACAGAAGGTCAGCTGTACTTTCTTTATAAGAAATCTTTGTTCACCAACATCACCCTATCAGCAGAAACGAAGGACTAGGCTAGGGGTTCAGTGGTAGAGTGTTTACCTGGGATGTGTTAGGCCCTGGGTTCAATCCCTACCACCTTTCCTTTTTTTGGAGGAGCCCCCCAAAGAAAGGGAAAAAAGAAAAAAAAAGTACTGAAAAGGGAAAATCAGAAACTTAGATGTTATCTCAATACTTAAATGAATAATAAATTAATTAATTAATTAAAAAATAAATAAATAACAAAGACTAGGGATGCAGCTCAGGGGTAAATGGCCTCTGGGGTCCAATCTCTACTACCAAGAAAAAAAAAGTTGTCAATGAAAGAGTCATTGTCAAAATCTTACCTTTTCAGAGGAGATCTTTGCAAGCAAATCTACTTGATACAAGGAAGTTCCATTTTCATTTCTTGACCCTACACTTAGGTATCCACTTCCTGTATCATCACTTGTTAGCAGCTCAATATCATTCCACATGCTTCTGGAACGGAGTCAGGAAGCACAGTCTTTCCTGTGACAACATGTAAAATTACAAATCAAATTATCTTGTTGCATGGAATTCAGGTCCTTGGGAAGTGTTGGGAGTTGCCCCAGCTCCAAAGACTAACCTCCCCATCCCCTGAGAAGAGCTGTCCAATGGTGAGTCCTGGTGACTCACATGATCCTTACCCACCAATCAGAACTTCCCCATCACGGTCCAATGGTGAGTCATGCTGACTCACATGATCCTTACCCACCAATCAGAAAGCACCCCATGCTAGCTGCCAAAACCGTTAAACTGTTTCAACCGTCAGACCATCCCTGGCTCTATAAATATGCAGAGCTGCCTCAATAAACGGGCATTTTCTCTGATGGCAAGCCTTGACCGTTCTTTCATTGGTGCCGAAACCCGGGAAGGGGAATTCCTTGCTGCTCAAGGGCCCCCTCTCTCAAGGCTTGCCGTCCTCGTCCACTCTTTGGAGCTCTGGCTCTTCAGTAGGTGAGTTCCCTATTGGGTATCCAACTTCAGATGGGCTACACAGGGGCTTTGACCGTGATCATCCGGCAAACCTCTGACGCCCAATCTGGAGGACAGAACGTACCCCACCACAACCTTCACGGTCACGGTGGACTCTCTGGAACCCGGTTCTTGAGCAGGAGGTACTAAGGGGTGGAAGAACAGGCATTACCCCCCCCCAACCACCCTTGCCCTCTCCTGACCTATGGGGGCCTCTTCTTCCCTCCCTGTAGACTCCCCCTTATTAAATTCTGCACACAAGATTGACCTTACTATCAATTAGACAATCAAAATCAATGGCCCCCAGGAGGATCCCTAGATCCCGCAATTCTCAGAGATCTGTTTAACTTCTGCAAGCACTCGAAAAAGTGGAAGGAGATCCCCTATGTTGAGGCTTTTTCTCTTCTTCGTTCTCACCCGACCTATTGGGCAGATGAACCCCCTCCCTACCGACCTCCCCCGTCAGCTCCGTCCAGCCCCTCAGGTGTTCCCCCTGACTCGGCCGACACCTTTAGTTCCCCCTAAACTAGGTCCTGCTCCGTTGTCCCACAAACCATGCCCCCTTAAGAGAGGTTGCTGGAACTGAGGGCATTATCCGGGTACATATCCCGTTCTCTATGAATGACCTCATGCAACTAGATTGAAGGTTGGGCTCACTCACTACAGATCCCACCACTTACATTAGAGAGTTTCAATGGGTCCTCCAGGCTTATAGCCTCACTCACCATGATATATACATGTTATTGGCTAACACTCTCCTTCTTGAGGAACGTACCAGAGTCTGGGAACTTGCCAGAGCCCATGCAGATGAAACTCACTGAGTTAATCCTAATCACCCTCCGGGGTCACTTGCTGCCCCAGATCAAACTCCTGACTGGGATTATAATACACAAGCTGGCATACAGAGTAGGGAGTGATTCTCCGCATGTATTATGACTGGGCTCAAAAAGGCGGCACGTAAGGCTGTCAATTTCCAAAAATTTCAAGTGATTATTCAAAAGTGAGAGGAGACCCCATCAGAATTTCTGGATCGGCTTACAAAAGCCCTTCAGCAGTATACTAACATAGATCCCGAAACCCCAGATGGACGTCATGTCCTTATGACATATTTCCTCTCTCAGAGCTACCCCAACATCCGGGCCAAACTAAAAAAGCTCGAACAAGGCCCTGCCACCCCCGAGACTGAGATCTTGGCAGTAGCCTTTAAAGTTTTTCACAACTGGGATGAGGAAATTGAGCGCCACAAGCACAGGGCAAAACACAATAAATTTCAAATGCTTGCCCAGGTGCTGCAGGGTGCTTCCTCGGGTTGCTGCCCATCACCGAAACTCCACCCCCACCCCCGCTTCAAGTGTGGCAAGGAGGGATGTAGGGCCAAGGCATGCCCCAAACCACGCACTCCATGTAACCCATGCCCTAAATGTCAACAACAAGGTCATTGGGGTTCTGACTGTCCTAGATTTCATAAGAAGCCTATAGCCAGGGAACCCTCTAACCTTTTGGGCATAGCAATCCAAGATTGACGGAGCCTTGGGTCCTTGTGCCCGACCGTAATGATTCATAAACAAGAACCCAGGGTGTGGATTCAGGTGGATGGGTGCAAGGTTGACTTTCTCCTTGACACTGGGGCTAACTTCGCAGTCCTGATAGACTGGAAACAAAAAGTGCCGTCCACCTCTCCTATTATTGGGGTAGAAGGAAAGACCATCTATCCAAAAAAGATGAACCCCTACCCTCAGCGGTAGGGAAGCCCTTTACAATCCTTAAAAAGGCCCTCCTCCGGGCACCCACCCCCCATCTCCCTGACCTCTCCGACCCTTCACCCTCTATGTACATGAAAAACAGGGACAAAATCTGGGCGTTCTGGGTCAGGAATATGGCCCCACATTTGCTCCAGTGGCCTACCTATCCAAACAGCTCAACCCACCGTCAAGGGCTGGCCCCCATGTCTCAGAGCCCTAGCAGGGGCCATGATCTCCAGAAGGAAGCATACAAGCTTACCTTTGGCTCCCCACTAACCATCTCATCTCCTCACCATCTAAAGGATTTCCTCACTTAGAAGGGGCTACAGTCACTTCCTCCTTCCAGGGTTCTATCCCTCCATCTCTTTTCAGCCCTGCTCTCCATTAAACCCTGCCTCCCTCCTCCCATCTTCTCCCTCACAAGATCCCGTCCACAAATGCCTGGAGGTATTAGAGACGATTTTACCCTGCCCTACCACCATTTCTGAGGGACCCCTGCCCTCTTTGGACCTCGTCTGATTCTCAGATGGTAGCTCCTTTATACATGAAGGGGTTAAAGTAGCGGGGTATGCTGTCGTTTCCCTCTCATCCATCATAGAGGCAAAACCTTTCCCACCCAGTACCACCAACCAACAAGCTGAACTCGTAGCTGCCACAAGGCATGTGAGCTAGCAGAGGGAAAAACCTTCTCCCTATATACAGATCTCCCATGCAGCCATTTGGAAGAAAGGGGGCTATTGACCACCACAGGGACGGCAGTCATTAATTCCACACTTATTTCTGGCCTACTACGAGTCTCCAGGCTGCCTTCCCAACTGGGGATAATCCACTGCGAGGCCCATCAAACTGACTCCTCCCTTACTACTATGGGGAATTCCAAGGCTGATCAAGCGGCTGGATCAGTCGCCCTACAGAGCTTTACCTCCTGTCCGCTACTCTTCGTTACCACCAGGGATCGGCCCAAAGATCCCCAACAACGCTTCCAGTTCCTTCACTCTCTATTCCACTCTAGTACAGAGTCTCACTACTTTCCTTCACTCCTTTTTCACCCTTTCCCCATGCGATAAGACCCTCCTACAACAGATCACTTCCGCTTGTCAGAGAACCAATACCAATACTCCATTAAAACCTAAACCTTTCCCTTCTCATCAGGCCCGCAGTCATACCCCAGCTGCAGACTGCCAGATTGATTTCACCAACACGCCCCGAGTAAAAAACAAGGCTTTCCCACTTCTAACAAGCAGGCCTCTATGGTAGTTGACTCACACAATCCCCCATTTCGGGATGCCCACTTCTATCCAATCAGACAATGGCCCAGAATTCACCTCGGAGATAACTCAGGGACTGGCTCAAGCGATATCACTCCCTTGGCATTTCCATTGCCCTTACCACCCCCAGGCTTCCAGAAAGGTTGCAAGGACCAATTGGTCCCTTAAAGAGACCCTCACCAAGCTCACCATGGAAATAAGCCTGGACTGCATAAAGGTGCTTCCCTTGGCTTTAATGCAATAGTAAACAAGTTGAACAAGTGTTGGCCTTGCCCAAGAAGCTTTCTAATCTCTCACCTTTTGAAGTCATATATGGCCGTCCCCTCATTCCTCCCGGACTGCCTACAGAACCCCTACCCATCTCCAAAACCTATGCCCTGCCCCTCCTCTTCCATCTATGCTCTGAACTCTGGCGCTATCAAGACTGGCTCCTTCCCGACCCTAAACCCTACCTCCTTAACACTTGGTCAACTTGTTTACTATTGCCCCACTTGTTTACTAAATCCCCCTCTGAAACCAAAATGGAAGGGCCCTGCTCAGGTGATTATGTGCACACCCTCAGTGGTCAAACTCAAACTACCTAATAACCCACTTACCCATGGATTCATATTTCCAGACTTAAGCCCAGCACTCCTATACCTTCATCAGAAGAGCCAACGATCGTCACCTGTCATTAAGTACTCTTGTCAATGCTCCCCCTTATTTCTGGCCCCTCTTGGGTCCTCTCTTTGCCCTATGTCTGAAGATTCAAGGCAAGTGACCCTAAGGGCCCCCTCCAGCCAGACCCCCCCCCCACTTGCTTGAATCTGGCTGGAAGTGGGACCATTGTATGTTGTCCTTCTGACAAAACACTTAGGTGTCCAGAGCATGGTGACCCCTGAATAAGTGTGATCATAAGAGAGCACTTTACCAGTTGCCTTCTGGGCCTAAGGAGGAACATGTGTGTTTTGTTTATCCTCCCAGTTTTGTAAGAATTTCAAGTATCAGTATTTAAACTTGAGGTGTTTCACATAAAACCTGGAGAGATCTGACTGCTCTCAAAGGGAAATATGGTAACAATGGGCCACTGTTCTCCCTTGGCTGCCTTCGAGAAAGGCAAAGAGAGAAGCAAGCTGGTACACCCAGGTAGGAGAAAGTTTGAAGAACAGCCTTAATAGAGAGGGGAGGAAGCTAGATTAAACTAGGAATGAAGAGTGGAATTGAGGGTGTTAGGTGCAGGACAGGGTGGTAACTTTGCCAAACAAAGTTAGCTGCAGAATGACCTGGCTTCTCAAACCCTGTCTGGTTCTTTATCACCTATTTGCTTCAAGCCCAAATGCCCAGGCCTCCTGCTCAAGGTTGAACACTTAACCTGCCTTGTGCCAACAAGGCAGCTTGCAGACCCAGAGACCCCGTTAGATTTGGGCTATAAAAACTCCCTGTTCCCGTTCCTTCCCCCATCATAAAGTTATTCAGACTCAGGTGGGTAAAATTTCTAATCAAGCTTTTAACCAGCTTCTCCTCAGGAATTACCAACTCCTGGCTACTGATGATACTTCCAGTCCAGACCTATGCCGAATGGACTGATGTCATCATGGATCTGTGGTGGCAAAGAATCTTAGTTGGTACCAGTCTTCTCTGCCCTCCTGTGGGGGCTCCTTACTTCCCTCCTCTCTTTCTCCCACACCACCCCATTTCAGCAGGAAACAGCCAGAATAAGTCGATGCCCACTCTCATTTAATAACAAAGAGGGGGGAATGTTGGGACCAGGCTCCAAAGACTAACCTCCCCATTCTCTCAACCCCCCAAGGAGAGCTGTCCAATGGTGAGTCCTGCTGACTCACATGATCCTTACCCACCAATCATAAAACACCCCATGCCAGCTGCCAAAACCCGTTAAATTGTTAAACTGTTTCAAATGTCAGACCACCCCAGCTCTATAAATATGCAGAGCTGGGCTGGGGATGTGGCTCAAGCGGTAGCACGCTCGCCTGGCATGCTTGCAGCCCGGGTTCGATCCTCAGCACCACATACAAACAATGTTGTGTCCGCCGAGAACTAAAATAAATAAATATTTTTAAAAATTTCAAAAAAAATAAAATAAATATGCAGAGCTGCTTTAATAAACAGGCATTTTTCTCCAGTCATTTTCTCCAAAGGCAAGCCTTGATCGTTCTTTCAAGAAGTAAAAAGGTTTACTCAAAAAACAGAAGCCAAACCTAACGTCAACACATACAAACTTTGGTCATTTGAACCAATAAGATAAATGGAAATAGAGCTATTATCAGAGAACATCATATTGGTTTATACACACAAATCAACAATTTTTTTTTTTTACTTGTATGTTTATTGCTGATGGACCTTTATTTTATTTATTCATATGCAGACTGGGAATCAAACCCAGTGCCTTAGATATGCTAGGCAAATGCTATACTACTGAGCTTTAACCCCAGCCTCAACAATTCTCATATTACCAGTGCAACCTAGAGCTACTACTACTTTGTGCAATAACAGCGTAAAATTATGTCAAATTTTCACTTGATATAAACCTTTAATCACTATAGCAATAAAGAGTGCAGGTTCTAAAGTCAGAGTGTCTGGGATATCATAGGATCTAAAAGTCCAGATAAACTTTTTTTAAATGCCCATTAAGGTTTCCACTGTACTGCTACACATTAAAAAAAAAAAAAAAGGAAGAGAAAAAATTAGATTGGTTTTCTGATTTTGTGCCAGAGTACATTTGAAACTTTAGGGGAGTCACTTAACCATCTCATTAGCAAAGATTTATACAATCCATATTATCAGTGGTCTGAATGAAAACAGAACATTAAGATGAAAAACAGTCCCCTTATCAAGACTGGTGGGAAATAACCAGATAATTAGATTTTTTTGTAAGAAGTGAGTTTTAAAATAAAAATATGGGTGAGGGATATAGATCCATGGTAGAGCTCTTGCTTATCATATACAAGGCCCCAAGTTTGATCACCTCAGCACCCAAAATATTAAATGAAATCTATAGAAGTATGGTACAAGGGTGAAACAATCTTTAAGTTGATTTTTTTTATGAGTGGCTGGTTGCCCATGGACAATTACTTTAATCTTCATTTTCCCCAATTCTCTAAACTACAAAATAGGAATGTATTGGGACCTACCCAAATGAGTTGTCTTTTGAGTTTTGAATATTCACAGAACAAGGCTTGGTTCAAGGCAAACACTCAAGTCTACCTGTTTGCTAATTTGTTATTAGTGGAAGCAAGTAACCTTTGGTCAGGGAATTTAAGGTCATATGACTTTAAAAATAGGAAAAGGGTTTACTAAGAATGTAAACAAGTTAAAATAAAGCACATCAGCAAGCAAGAGAATTGTTGTAATGGCTGATATTTGGAAATTAAGAGGAGGTTAACATAGGAGAGACAGGTTGGGATGAATACTTTTTTAGGTCTCGGTTTCCTACATATGTGAAACAGAAAATAAGTTTATATTCTTGTAGGAAGAATAAAACACAAAATAATTAACATGTATGGAGTGTCTTCACATGCCCAGCAGTTTTGCAAGCTGTATTAATTTAATCTGACTTATTTTACAGTTGAAGTACAGAAGTCAGGAGTTAAAGAGTAGACCACGGTCACCTAAAGGAAGTAAATGCTGTAAAGCCGGTAAGTGTCCTTTTTAATTGTTAGACTGGCTTTTGACAAAAATAAATAAATGTACAAGTAATCACCATCAGTGCTCAATGTTTTGAAGGAAACAAACAGTGCTCAGGTAAGTGGGGGAAGGGTAACTTAAGAAAAGCCTGTTGGGGAAGGGAAAGAGGTGCCATCTAAGCTGGGAACTAAATAGCAGGAAGCCAAATATGCCAAGCTCGGAGAGAACAACGATTTAGGCACCGAGGACAAAGCTTAAAGGGTCAGAGGGTGGAGAGAATTTAGAGCAGCTGCGGGGTCCCTGCAAGAGTGGAAGATGATGTAGAGATAGGTGGAGCCGAATGAAATCTCCACTACCAGAAGGGATTATCCTTGGTGCAAGGAGGATACTAAACAAGAGTGATATGATTTCATAGTCGTTTGGAGAGCACTCTGACTGCAGGATGGAGAACAGATTAGAGAATATGATAATAAGCGAGACAAAACACTGTTAATTAGGTTTCTATACATAAACCCTCTCGGATACCTCCGCCAGCAAAAACTACTTCCAACCTCTCTCCCGCCAACGTCTAGCGGCGAAAACGCCCTGCAATGGGTTGAAGCCGCTATTTCCACCTGGTCCCATCCCCAAGTTCCCAATAGCAGCACGGAAGACCCTGCTCACCTGCAATTGAAGAAACTAAAAGGAAACACCAAGTATTCCACCCCTCTTCCTGACTCACACAACCGCCCCTAATCACTTTAGGTTCTATCCCACGGGTTTAAATTGGCGGGAGAATAGCAATTCCAACCCCTTCTACGGCGGCCGAGGAAGGCCAAGATTGTTGTTTAATCGAAATAGGAAGTCGCCCCACCTTAGACTGCATTCATTCCTACCTCCCGACAGCGCATTCTAGGGTGTATTGTTGGCTCCGCCCCCTTCGCTGGCCTTATGCACCTCCTTCGAAAAACCAACCAATCACCGCCTAAAGCCTCGTTGCTATAGATACTCATCACCACCCCTTTTCCTCCCAGAAAGCTGCGCGACGCGCCGGGGCCTCATCCCCTTTTTGCCATCCGGGTCTCTCGCGCGAGCGCTTTAGTCTGTGGCGAAGCTTCGGGGCGGCCGGTACTGTTGAAAGCGGCAAGTGAAGGTGCCGCCTTAGCGGCCGGGTTCTGGACTATGGCGGTAGGTACCAACTCATGAGTTTAAAGTCAGGGATTTTTTTTTTTTTTTTTGTAGTTTCGAAAGAGTAGGTGAACGGCCTCAGGGCTGTTGCCCGCGCGCGTGTGTGTATGGACAAAATGGCGCCGCGGCCTTCTTCTGCGCCCGCCATCATGGCTGCCCGCTATCGGGAGGGGGAAGGAGGGCGGCGTCGGTGGGGGTGGGGAGCCGCAGGGAGTGCCTTTTTTCCAGAACTTTCCTTATCTCTTCCCGAGTCCGACGTTCCTTTTGGCCCACGGGAATGTCCCCAGCTTAGCTTAGATACCCTGTTGGTTTACATTGAGTTTTCTTAGGGCTTGAAAATTTGTATTCGCAGAGCAGGAAGAGGCTGGAGAAGAGAGAGAAATTAGAAGTCATCTCTAAATAAAAGTATGGGGTCCAAAAGGCGGTGTGTGTAGGGGACGGAGTGTGAGGAGTCCGCCTCTGGTCTCGGGGTGCGTTCGTTGGGTGGGATGGTGTATTCCTTGCACAGTTCCTTTCAGTGCTCGCCCGTCGGCGCCCAGGTCTGCCCTCAGCCAGGAGCTGGGATGGTCTTGGGGAGAGAGCGAAAATGCCACCGACTCGGATTCGGAACTGTGATTCCGGCATGATCCGAAGGGATCGTGATAAAATCGGTTTAAAATGTACATTACAATCCCAACGTATTAGTGGCTGTGTTTCTCTAAATTTAAGACCCTTTCGTTGACCCCAGTAAGAACTGCAGATAGTAAATCACCGGTTCGGAACGCTAAGCCTGCCCCGGGTATAGGATGCCCACTGCCGAGGGAGTATGTGATCGCTTAGTTTTTGGTGAACCAGTTAAAAGGAAAGTGTAAGCATTTTGCATTCCTTTTTACTGACGAAAAGGATACATCTTTTTATTTTAGAAAATAAGTAGTACTCTTAAGCATAAAGTTTACTCTTATTAATGCTCTGTTCGGTATTGCTTTTGGCCTCTTGGTACACTTAAAAGGTAGTTTTAAGTTGGTTTGGTGCAAGTGGTGGGAGGATTGGGTATTTTAAAAATATCATTTAGGGGCTGTGGCTCAGTGATAGAGCGCTTGCCTAGCACGTGTGAGGCCCTGGGTTCGATCCTCAGCACGACATAAAAATAAATACATAAAATAAAGATTTTTTTTTTTTAAGTAACATCATTTAAAGCGTTTGTTTCAGCACGGCCTCGTGTGATTAAAAAGACAATGCCTTGGAGAAGTGGCCTAGTATTAAATTCGATGTTTGCCTTTGCACTGGAGAAAGATTTGTTTTACGTGTTTCCAAGTACTGCTAGGGTTTTCAAATCTTAAATTGTAGAAAAGAAGTGTTTCTGATGGAGTCAATCAATAACAAAGGTAGAACTCAGTTTTGTGGTATTGGGAGTTAACCCAAGGCCTGATGTATCCTTGGTAAGGATTCTACCACTGAGCTACACAAACCCCATGCCATTTTATTTTTATTTTGAAACAGGGCTTCCCTAAGTTGCCTTAATCTCCCAAGGAGCCCGGATCATAGGCCTGCACCAGGGCAATGGCTGGCTGCAGTCAGTATTCATGTGTAGATTTTTGAATTGAAATGAAATTTAGAAATCATCAGAATAATTTTAATAATCAATTGATTTTAGTTTTTCTGGATGTCTTCAATATGCTTCTATAGAATATCCTCGAATAAAACATGCATATGCTGTGGCCACCTAGCATGTCCTTTTTTTTTTTTTAATACCCTGTTTTTTAATTAATTATATGTGGTGCTGAGGATCGAACCCAGGGCCTGGCACGTGGTGGGCAAGTGCTCTACCACTGAGCCACAACCCCAGTCCCCTATCATATCTTTTTTATGATGGCATAGTGTTAGCTTTTCTGTTGTACTTTTACAGATGCAAATGGCTATTTAAGTTATTGTGTATCGCGTGGTAGTTTTCCTATAGTCAGGCTTCTGTGCTATTAAGTATGTAGTTAAATTAACTTTGGGCCGGAAAGTTATTCTAATTGGGCTAAGATACTGTCTTTTCTATTATAAAAAGTTGTTTTCGGGCTGGGGATGTGGCTCAAGCAGTAGCACATCACCTGGCGTGCGTGCGGCCTGGATTCGATCCTCAGCACCACATACAAAGAAAGATGTTGTGTCCGCCTAAAACTAAAAATATTAAAAATTTTTCTCAAAAAAAAGTTGTTTTCATGTGTGTGATGGTACATGCCTGTAATCCCAGCAACGTAGATTCTTAGCAACTTAGGGAAACCTTGTCTCAAAATGAAAAATAAAAAAGGACTGGGGATGTAGCTCAGTGGGAGAGCACCCCTGGGTTCAATCCCTAGTACCCAAGGAAGAAGAAAAAAAAGTTGTTTTCAGTTCTCAACTTGGTTATCTACAAAAGAAAATGTTATGTACTTTGTAGTTTAGGTTTGAGGTGCATTTAATTTACCAAGTAAAGGCTGTACAGGTACTTATCATGTAATAAGTTAATTTGAATTAACTTGTGAATAATGATGACAACAGGATCAGTATTATCCTTAATTGTTGTGGTACAGCATTATTTATTAACAGTAGAGGTAGCAAAGAGAGATACATTATCATTTAGAGGCTTAATACATAATTTGTGTTTCAATTAAACAATCTTTTTATTGCTGGGTTGTAGCATTGTATTGATAGTTTTGACCCTTGGTGAATACAGGTTGAAATAATGCAACTTTTTAACATCTCATTTTATTCTATATTCATTTTCTGGTCTCATCTTTGAAGAAGTTCCATCATTGTGTGATTCCCTATTTACCCAATCCAGATTTCTTCTGATGTCCTAAGTGAAAAGTTGGTAAAATTTCTTAAGGGCCAGATGGTAAATACTTTTGGCTTTGTGGGCGATGTGCCACATTGTTTACTTGTTTTTATACTCTTTTAGAAAAATGAAAAATCTTGGCTTTAGATTATATAGAAATAGGACAGTAGTTTGCTAACCCCTATCCTAAGTCAACTCCCTGTATTGATTATTTTCATATTACCTTGTTTAACCACTATGCATTTTGCACATACAGCTGGATCTGCTTCTACTCCTTTTTTATAAAAAGCTGTCTAAAGAACATTTAGAATTTAGTGTTCTTGACACTTTTTTCCTATTTCTCCAATTTGAATTAATTTCTTAATGACATTCTTTTTAATTATAATTAGGATCAAACAATCCAGCAGAACCACAGAAACAATTTTAATGGGAAACTAATTCATTTCTTCCTCAAACATGGATTAATTTATGTGCTGAGTGCTGTTAGGAGGAAGTCAGATAATTGCCTCCTATAAACTACAAAACTGATACATAGGTGAAGGAATTTCCTTCAGGTAAATCAAGTTCCGGAAAAGAATGTGTATGGTTGGTTGATTTAATTTTAAAGTTTATGTAAAGGTCTGGGTATGTAGCTTGGTGAAAAAGCACATGCCTAGCATGTGTGAAGCCCTGGGTTCCATCCCCAGCACAACAAAGAAGTAAAACTTATATTGCTGTAATTATACTTATAAAGTGTTTCAAAGCAGAAACAATGTTTCCAAAGCCCAGAACACAAATGATGAGAGGCAGGCCATGTTTTGCTGCAACTCTGTGCCAAGAGGCTATTTTCATTAAAGGGGGTTAATGAAATTAAGAATGGGTTCTCTTAGATAAGTTAATATTCTGCTTATTTTATGATATTTAGAAGTATTCCCTCTGCTGTAAATAAGTAATGGTCTGAAGATACAGCTCAGTCTAGAGTAGTGCTCACCTAGCCAGTGCCAGGCCTTGTGTTCAATTCCCAGCACAGAAAAATAATAATGATAGTGGTTCTGATCAGAAATTACAGGTACATCAGTCTAAATATATATGGTTCTCTTTGGATAGTTGTTTTGAGTCGTTTAGGCAAGTTATTATACTGCATGTATTTAGCTACTTGGAAGTAAGCTGTTCTGATTTACTTTTTGTAATACTCAAGGATAACTATCTTCTTTTTTACTTTTAGGCTAGTGATACAGAACGAGATGGACTAGCCCCAGAAAAGACAACCCCAGATAGAGATAAGAAAAAAGAGCAGTCAGATGTATCTGTTTCTCCTAGAGCCTCAAAACATCATTATTCAAGATCACGATCAAGGTCAAGAGAAAGAAAACGAAAATCGGGTAAGACATAAATTTGTTGGTAGAATTAATAAATGTTCTTTTAATTGAAAATGGATAATGAAAGTATATTGGTTATTTTTTATTTTAAGATAGGGTCACCTTAAGTTGCTTGGGGCCTCAGCCTCCTGAGCTGCTGGAATTGTAGACACCTGCCACTTCACCTGGCAAAATAAATATATATTATTTGAGTTTGAATGTTTCTGGATTTGTTTTTGCATTGCTTAGAACTGAGGGCATTGTCTATGACAGGCAATGAACTACATCTAACGCTGTTTTAAAATCCTTGTGAAGCAAGGTATTTAATGCTTACAAATACTCCATATTCCTTAATTTTTCTATAAAGATAAAACTAAACTGATAGAGAAAGTGTGGGGTTTTTTGCTATTTTTAAAAAGTTAGTGTTGAAATATATGTAATTCAAAGAAAAAGAAATTAGTATCATTACTATTGAAGGAAGAGGTTAATAAGTGAGAGAATAGTTCGGAGTTTTAAAAAGTTTTTAACACCTAAGCTGGGCACTGTAATTTCAGTAGTGGGGTTGGAAGTTCAAAGCCAACTTAAGCTACTTATCAAGACACTGTCTTTAAGAGAAAAAGGAGGGCTGAGTTTGTAGATCAGTGGTAGAGTGCTTGCCTAGCATGTGTGAGGCACTGGGTTCAATTCTCAGTACCACATATAAATAGATAAAATAAAAGTCTATTGACAGTTTAAAAAACGTTTATAAAAATAAAAGAAGGGCTGGGGATTGTAAGACTCAAATCTTAACGTCATTTATCCCTTTTGTTCACAGATAATCATCTACAAAATATTGTTTTGTCTGTGTATTTGAAACTGGTATTATCATAACCATTTTGTTTTCCTACATTTCTTTAAAATATTTTTAAATTGTAGATGGACACAATATATTTATTAATGTGGTGCTGAGGATCAAACCCATTGCCTCACACTTGCTAGGCAAGTGCTATACCACTATAGCCACAACCCCAGCCCTGTTTTCTCACATTTTTTACTGGTGGATTATAATTATACATAGTGGAATTTGGTGTCACATATTTGTACATGCACACAATATAATGATATAGGCTGGCCAGTCATTCCCCAGTATTTCTCCTTTCCCTCCACTTCTTCCCTCCCTCCATCACTTTTCTCTGCATAATTATTTTTGAATGGAAATTTTTCTAAGCTAATAGCATCCTTTAGACTTCTTCAATAACATACCAAATATAATCCAACCTGTTTATTTTCTTTTTCTTTCAATTTTGTTGTCCTAATTGTTTACTTCATAAATTTGCTATGTACTAGAAAACAAGATGAACTAGTCAGCATTTTGTTGAAATATTGGAGAATTTGTGACAGAAAGGGAGTATGGTGGTATACACCTGTAATCCTGACTGCTCACAAGGCTGAGAATACAAGTTCCAGGCCAGTCTCAGCAACTTGCAAGACCTGATCTCAAGGACTGGGAATGTAGCTTAGTGGTAGAACATTGACCTAACATATGCTGCGCCCTGGGTTTGATCCCCAACACTGTAAAACAAAAGTATTTGTGACTTAAAGACGGTGTTTGTACTGTTGGCTTAATTTTTTTTTTATTCACATTGTTTGATATTCTTAATATAAATAATTCTTCTCCTGCCATAAAAAGTATAGATATTGGAAGATGAACAGGTAGAATTTTTTTTTTTTAATATTTATTTTTTAGTTTTTTCGGTGGACACAACATCTTTGTATGTGGTGCTGAGGATCGAACCCGGGCCGCACACATGCCAGGCGAGCGCGCTACCGCTTGAGCCACATCCCCAGCCCCTAGAATTTTAATTGTAGTTGGACACAATAACTTTTATTGTATGTGGTGCTGAGGATCGAACCCAGGGACTCTCATGTGCTAGATGAGCACTCTACCACTGAGCGACATCCCTAGCCCATGGAAGTTATTTTTGATAACAGCATTGAAATTTATGTTTATGTTGAATTATTGTTTGTGTTCACAGATAATGAAGGAAGAAAACACAGGAGCCGGAGCAGAAGCAAAGAGGTAATTAACACTTTGTAGTGAATAGGTACTTTAAAATACTCGTAAAGTATCTGGTAGAAATGTTTGTGTGACTATATTACATTGTTAAGGTAAGTACCCAAACTTGAAATTTAAAAGGTTAATTGGGTTATAAAATAAGCATGATTTGGATTCATCCTTTTTCAAGAAGATAGTTGTTTATATGAAAAGTGCCTTCAAAAACTTAATTTTATTATATTGTGAATATATTCACAATAAAAATTTCATATGAAGAATATAATTGGTTTTTTTAGGTCTGTCACACAGAGCTTCCATTAATCTGAGGTCCCGAGTCTCCTTAGCCTGACAGCTGCTCAGGATTTTTAAATAGCAGTCATCTTTAAGTAGCAATACCCTAGATATCTGTGGGCTACTTTTTCTTCATGGTAGGTAACAAGAGTTCTCTTTTCTTTTGTAAGACTTAATGGCATTATTTCCCTGGTAGTGTTGAATTTTGAAGTACAGGGGTAAGTAAGGGACAGTAGGAAAGGTGGCAATGACAACAAAACTTGAGGATAAACAAAAGGCAGCAGTTATATTTCAAAGGAGTTTTAACTTGCTCACCTGAGAAGACAAGGAATGAGCCAACAAGGAAGAGCAGATGTAGCAACAAGAAAGGGAGAAGAGTCTGATGGGGGCTGGGCAAGGGACTCCTAAAAATATGGGCAGGGACTTCACCTCTTCCCCTAATGGAAGCTCTGTTAAATTTTTAATTTAGGAGAGTTTTTGTGAAAATGACTATTTTGTTTAGCTCACATGATAACATTTCTATAATAAATCATACTCAGCGTGCTAATGCGCGAAGAGACTGAACTGAAGACGCTGCAGACTCAGATAGCAAAATAATAAGCCTACTTCATGATAAGGTAACTATTAGTCATTCAAACTCCTATTTCCCTTAAGTATCTTAAATCAGTTAAGGGTTTTAATGTTTTTTGTTTTTGTTTTTTGTTTTGTTTTGTTTTGTTTTTTTAATTAGAAATGTTATGTTTGAAAAACTGGTTTGAAATAAACTAAAACTTTTGGAAATTTAACCATTTAAAACTTTTCCAGTCTGCCACTATATGGCAAAATCTAGGAAATTTTCTTTTGTAAGGTCGTATCACAGAGAACTGGCAATGAAACTAATATTAAGCTTGTGTCTCCAGGTCTCTTATTTTTCTGCCAAGTAGAAAATCACTATGATCATTTTCAAACGTATCATCATGCATGTTCCAAAATGATTGGCGAAGTTTTTTTATTTTTTTATATTTTTAACAATAATTAATCTCGAGTGAAAAGAAATATACTATGGTCTGTTTTGGGAAACAAATAATGTATTTTGGTGGAGAAGTGGTGGCCTGGGCATCAGACGAACTGGGCTCCAGGTCCCGTTCAACTACTGTTTAGCTTTGTGACTTTAGAGATTAGTTTAGTTACACATAATGTAAGGGGATTAAATTAGAGGATATGTGTTTCTTTTCAGATTTAAAATTTAGTGACAATAGAACGCTTGGAATTTTAACATTTAACTACAAGATGGGTTTGATAAATCTTAGTGTGGGAAAATGTTTAGCACTTCCTACTTTGGTATTTGTGCAATAAAATAGGAGAATTGATCAATACACTTTTAATTTTAGCTGATTCTGAATGCGTATGTATTTAAGTCTTGATTTTAATCAAAATACGGGGGGATAATGTGTTGTATGATGGCATAGGGATTAACTATTTACTCTTAGTTTGAGTTTTTAAAAATTAAAACAGGTACAGTTGGCATTTTGTACTGCAGGTACACAAGATGTAGTAGAACTCTAAACATTGGAATTTGCAACATAAATTGCTGATTCACAGTTAAGACATTGGGAGAATACAAAAGCTAATTTTAGAGACAATGTGACATGCAAAATAGGTATGAAAAGGACACATAACTGTACTTTGAAATCGTACAAAATTTGTTCACTAAAATTAATTATACTTAGCTTTCCATTTGAAATGCATTTTCTAGTGCATTTCTTTATGTCCTTATTGTTTATTCTTTAAACTTAGTATTCTCTGGATTTTGAGGTTGATGTATAGATATGGTCTGCATTTTTTTTTTTTTTTACAAATGTTAGGGATTCCTCTATATCTGGTATAATGGTTTTCTGATATTTCAGTTTCAAAAATCATTGTTTTCTTGTGGTATGAATATATCTTGGGGGGAAACTGTATTTTGTGTTTATTTTAAAAATTAGTAATTAAATCTGCAACATTTGGGTGATGTGAAACTAGATCATTTTTTATTTGCCACACACTCCTAAGGTTACTAATGTTGCATCACAACATTTTTGTCTACTGATACCCATACTAACTCTTTTTGTTGCACTATTTTCCTGAAAGAACCAACTTCTTCTTAAAACAGGCAAGAAGACATGAATCCAAAGATAAATCTTCTAAGAAACACAAGTCTGAGGAACATAATGACAAAGAACATTCTTCTGATAAAGGAAGAGAGCGACTAAATTCCTCTGAAAATGGTGAGGACAGACACAAACGCAAAGAAAGAAAATCATCACGAGGCAGAAGTCACTCAAGATCTAGGTCCCGTGAAAGGTAAGTAGTTTTGGTATTATCCATAAGCACTTTATGTTTCACTTTAAGTTACGTAAATTTTCTCAGTAACTTGTTACTAGGGAAAAAAAATTTATTTATTTTAGTTGTAGATAAATGTACAGTATCTTTATTTACTTTATGTAGTGCTGAGGATCAAACCCAGTCCTTCACACATGCTAGGAAAGTGTTCTACCACTGAGCCACAACCCCAGCCCCTGGAAATTGATCATTTCTTACTAACTTTAATAGCTAGAACATTTTAGTCTTTGCCTTATGGTAAATCCACAAGTGATGTCCAAGATCAAAGGAGTGAGAAATGGTTAACATGTTCAATTGATGGGTAGATTTTCTTCAGCCATTTACTGAGTTTTATTTTATGCAGTGAAAACATTATATTGTTGAGTTACTTAGATAGTTTAGGCCAATAAAGAGAGAGTCCATTTACACCATTGATGTAGAAGGTGTTTGTTCCAAACTCACCATTTAAGTTTTTTTTTTTTTTTTTTTTTAATTGTTGTTGTGGTAGTGCTAAAAAAGAATTTTTAGAAACTAGGTAATGGTTGAAATTTGGAGATTTTGGATTTGAGAAGCTAGTGTTTAACATACATTTGAATTTTTTCTGTGGGTAGTAAGTGGTGATACCAGACTAGTCCAGATTTAAATATGATCTTTAAGCTTTATATATACTGTGGTAAAGTTCAGGCTTGAAACTGAGTTGAGGAAGGATGCGTTGAACATTTTGACATGTTATAGGTTTTCTATTCCCATTGAGACTTCTTCATATAATAATGAAGGTTATAAGTCCTTCAAAAACCTCAGCAACCTTTTTTTATAAAGGAAAGTTTATTGCCTGTCTTCATTACATTATTACAGATAATATTCATAATGTATGGAATTGAAAACTCTTTAAGTTGCATACTTGAATTTCAGGCGCCATCGTAGTAGAAGCAGGGAGCGGAAGAAGTCTCGATCCAGGAGTAGGGAGCGGAAGAAGTCACGATCCAGAAGCAGAGAGAGGAAGAAGTCTCGATCCAGAAGCAGGGAAAGAAAACGGCGGATCAGATCTCGTTCCCGCTCAAGATCAAGACACAGGCATAGGACTAGAAGCAGGAGTAGGACACGGAGTAGAAGTCGGTAGGTACTCATTCTGAATAAAATCTGGTAGACACCTCATTGGGCGTGTGTGACAACCCAAGAATGTTAATAGTCAACCAGTTTTATTTACATATTAAGGTAGAATTGTTCTACTTATAACCTCACTAATAAAAAAAAATCTAGGGCCTAGCAATATGGTGCATGCAAGGGGCTGGGGTTATAGCTCAGCAGTAGAGCACTCACCTCGCATGTATGAGACCCTGGGTTCAATCCTCAGCACCACATAAAGGTAAATAAGTGAAATAAAGGTATTGTGTCCAACTACAACTACAAAATAAATATTTATACTAAGTGCTAGAGTGAGTAATGAAAAGGGATGAGACGTAGCTCAGTGGTAGAGTATCCTTGGGCTCAATTCCCAGTACATGGGGTATAGGGAATGGTGAAGGATCATTAGTTGGCAGTGTAATTAGTAGGACAGGAGGAAATTTTAATAATATTCTTAATAGAATTTTCATTTAAATGCTATAATTAATATGTATGCTAACTTACTAGTATTCATAGTAATGCTTTTAATTTATTGAAGAAATACAATTGAAATGCAGGTGAAGATAGACCTATGTTTAGATTTTTTGCTTATCCACTTGTTTGAACTTTTATCAAATCAGTGTCAGTTTTTACTCGGTTGTTTTTAGTCTGTCGTATAGTAATTTGAACTTTAATACTGACAATGAGTCAAAGGTAACTGAGGCAATCTTTTAATCACTTTTTGGGCAGTTTAGGACTTTAATTTCGGTAATTCTTTTAGTGATAACTGATTTTCTAAAAACATCCTCAAATTAATTGTAGTTTACTATACTAGAGCCTGGCACAGTGGCACACACCTATGGTCCCAGCTAGTTGGGAGGCTGAGGCAGGAGGGTTCTAATTTGGAGGCCAGTCTCAGTAGGATCCTGGTTCATAATAAAAATTTTTTAAGGTGGGGACAGGGCTGGAGAAATAGCTCAGAGGTAGAATGCTCCTGGGTTCAGTCCCCAGTGAAATAAGATTTGCAAATATTTGGCCTTTCATTTCCAGTTGTGTAAATATTGACCTATATTGTGAATAATTACAAGGTTAGTCTTTGCAGCCTTAGTTGGTATAATCTGTGTGCTGTGATGCCAGCCTGTAGTCCTGGCTACTCGGGAGACAGGATCACAGGTTTCCGACCTAAGAAACTTTTGAGACCCTGTCTCAAAAAATGAACAGGCTAGGGTGTGACTTAGTGGTAAAATGCTTGCCTGGCATGTGCAAGGGCCTGGTTTCAGTCCCTAGTGCTGAAAAAAAAAATAGAAATGCCTGATGAGTTGCCAGTGTGTCCATCTAAAATATGGAGGTTAAATAAATAAATGGGCCATAAAAATAAGAAACTTAAGAGACAGGTCTCACTTAGTTGCTTAGGGTTGTTGAGGCTGGCTTTGAACTCAGGGTCCTCCTGCTTCAGCCTCCCACGTTACTCGGATTAGAAGCGTTCACCATTACACCCTGTGTATCATTGACTGTCATTAAACCATGTAAACAATTTTTTAAACAAAATTAATTATCATAAGACTTGTAAAATGGCATTTATTACAGAGATAGAAAGAAGAGAATTGAAAAACCAAGAAGATTTAGCAGAAGTTTAAGCCGGACTCCCAGTCCTCCTCCCTTCAGAGGCAGAAATACAGCAATGGATGCACAAGAAGCTTTAGCTAGGAGGTATGTATGTTTTGTTTTTTAATTGGTTTTTCCCTTTCTACGTTTAAGTAGATGCCAAATTGTGTGGACAAAATGAGTCGTAAAGTCAGTATACTTCAGGTAAATTAATCATAAATTGTGATACCTTTGTATTAAGTTTTTAATTCTCACCTTAGATGTTTGCTTGCTTGTGCAAATAGGAGGGTTGAGATGTCTGAAGCCATTCTTGTTTTTTTTTTTTGTCTTCATGATTAACTGGTTATTTTTTCCAAAGAAATATAGTCAAACCACTTGTTTGCTTTTTTTTTTTTTTTTTTTTTTTTGAGCCTTATGTCATCTTCAAGGACTGTTTTACATCTAATATGGTTTTACCTTTACTTGGTGGTTTTTCTTTCTCAAAACAAAACCAAAGAATTCTTTCAATAGTTTTCTTAAGGTTGTAGCAAATAATACATATACATTATAAGCTAATTTATTATCTTGTAACATAGGGAGAACATTGTATTTCTTAAATTTTCTACTGTTTCAAAGAAGAGGGAACCACACACAACAACGCTGACTGAAATCTGCAAAATGCTCCAAAGAACTGCCTCAAATGAGGCAAGTGAAATAAACTCCCAACACATTTTCGGTTTTCAAAAATTCTGAAAATTAAGTTCTTTGGATTTGGGGTTTTGTTTTGTTTTCCCCTTCGTTTTTTTTTTTTGTTTTTGTTTTTTTTCCTTGTGAAATTGAGTTTGTTGTTTTTGTTTTTGTTTTTTGTTTTTTTCTCATTATAAAAATACAGTTATCACAATGTAACCTGATGTGCTGCTGCCCTGTGAACCCAGCCTGGCAGAACTCCAGCTGAACAGCAGCAGCAAAGGTGTGAGCTCACCCCTTCTTCATTCCATTCACCTCAGTGAATGGTGTTAATTCCAGACCTGCAATAGCATTTTGATAGAACCAATACTACTCATATTTTCTTTCTGAAACTAAAATCAACATCATTAGGAAGTGATTTACTCTAAAATCTAAACTAATTTATGATAATTGGTTCATTAACTTTGACAAAGTATTTTCTAAGCCCTAATTTTGACTCTTTAATTTACATCTATACCATAAATATGTTGCACTTTTCGTTTTTGGATTTACTCTGAAGTAAAACTTTTTGATTTAGCCACTTAGCGGTCTTTCAGGTATGACAAATTCACATTAAATCCTCTTTGGGCAATTTAAAGTTGTTTTGGAAATATTTTTCTTACTTATGACCGACCTACATTTTCTTGTTAAGCCACATCAGAAGTTCTTATTATTCTCGGGGACAAAAAAAAGTCTTCGACTGTGTTTCTCACATATGTGCTCAGTAAAAAAGAATGCTTATATATCATAAACTTTCTTTTTTATAAATTTCAACAGTTGTTAAAGAATATAACAATTGACTATCGTTGTTTTTTATTAGCCATGTGTCCATCCCCCCAAAAAATACCTTTTCCCCAATCCATGCCTGTTTATGCCACGTTAAAGATGAAGAGTGGCATTAATTTATTATTGGTAAATTGAAGAATCCTTCTGACAAAAAGGGTTTTTCTCTTTCAGGAACTGATCATGAAGATAATGTTACTCCTTTGCTGTATAAGAAATAAATTTGCACATATTCATAATTTCAGTGTGAAGTGGAATTAATTTTTTTTGAATGAATTTATATTGCCTGTGCCTTTGCCAATGACAAATTTCTTCACCTGCTAAAAGTAATTTCCTAATGCAGCCACTACCATCCCCCTTTTATTAGGTTATAATAAATAATTTAGCAGGGTTTGCTTGCCCTTTTACTTACAGCTTTTTAAATTTTTATTTAGGTAAAGACTATAACAAAGTATTTGGAAATAAAGAGCATCGTTAGAATGATTGGGTTGGCATTCTATCATAGCATTTTATCTTTACTCTAGTTGTCAGCCCTGTCAAAGATTGATGAATTTTAAAGTTTTAACCATTTCTTTAGTGTGAAATACATATTAAATTTCTAGTTTTTGACACTTCATTCAATTCAAAAGTGTTCATAAACAGTATTGTATAGCATGTGCCAACAATTCTGCCTACTCAGGAAGTTAAGGCAAGGAGGATTATTTGAGCCTACGAGTTGCAGGGCCAGCCTGGGCAGCATAGTCAGACCCTATGTCATAAAAAAGCAAAGAGCATTGAAATGTTCTTTTGATAGGAAGAGGATATTGAATAATTGGCTCAATTTAAAGTTTATCAAGTATTTTGTCTTTGTACATATATAAAGGTACATAGTGAATTTATATTAACTGTTTAAATTTAATTGTCTTTGACAGATTGGAAAGGGCAAAGAAATTACAAGAACAACGAGAAAAGGAAATGGTTGAAAAACAAAAACAGCAAGAAATAGCTGCAGGTAATTTTTTTTTTCATTATACATATAT
Source organism: Marmota monax (assembly GCF_021218885.2). Lineage (NCBI taxonomy): Eukaryota > Metazoa > Chordata > Mammalia > Rodentia > Sciuridae > Marmota > Marmota monax. Next base: position 1,985,820 of record NW_026692583.1, read on the forward strand.
GGGTTTAACCTTTGTATATATTTTTAAAACTAATAGGAAAAAAAAATCAACTGTGATTCCCTAAAATACCCGTCAATACACTGTAAACATTTTTAGTGTTTTGCCACCTAATAAGTTCTTTATGAGGTTAGTTGACTTTTATCATTAGCTCTACCAGTAAACTACATGCCTAGTCCCTTTATGCATATATATTTTCATTTTGTCCATTTAGATAATTTGAAAAGTGAATAATGACTAATCTTATTCACTTAGCCCTACAAATGTCTTCTATTATGAGTTTGAGAATGCAGCTTATTTAAGACGGTAGATATGTATTAAAATATAATACATATCTACCTTCTTAATAATAATAATACATATGTATTAAAATATAATACACCTGGCATAAAAGGTGCTTGAGAATGAAATTTATATCTATGAAATTGAGTCTAGAAGATGTTTTATTTTGACATTCCTAATAAAGAGTGGTGCTTTTTTTAATACTCCAAAAGTTTATGTACTGCCATTTTGTTTCTAATAAAATAATTAAAAGACTTTCATAACTGAGTTCCTGCAATGTTAGTAATTTAAGAACTTTTCAAGTCTCTATACTCTGGACTGAGAAAAATGAGGGATTAGAAGGGTCTTGCTGTTCCAAAAAGACATATCACATGGAATTACTTGGCTTGGTATATAACTTTAGGACATGGCCTTAGTATTGGTTGGATATGTTTAATATCTGTTTAATGTTATTTGTTTCAAATGAGATAGCTGTAAAAATACTTCGGAAAACATGACCATACAATTATTAAATACATTTTAATTATAGTTGTGAATGCCATAGTTGATTTCCATTGAAATCATACCTTCCTCCAGTTTGTATAATTCTTTTCATCCTCTTGAGAAATGTTTGATGTGTAACTACATATTAGGGAAATACAGAAGCATTGGTGAACACGCTGAAATGATGTTTTATAAGGTAAACTTTTCCGTGTATTTGTTGGAAATAACCCTGCCATTTTCATAAATTGAAGGATTTTTTTTTTCATGTAAATGTATTGATGCAAATTATAAAATTTGTCTTTGAAAACTCATACTTACATCCTCTTCAGCAGCTGCAGCCACTGGTGGTTCTGTTCTTAATGTTGCTGCCCTATTGGCATCAGGAACACAAGTAACTCCTCAGATAGCTATGGCAGCTCAAATGGCAGCCCTGCAGGCTAAAGCCTTGGCTGAGACTGGAATAGCTGTACCTAGCTACTATAACCCAGCAGCTGTGAATCCAATGAAATTTGCTGAACAAGAGAAAAAAAGGAAGATGCTTTGGCAAGGCAAAAAGGAAGGGGTAAGACCTCCCAAATTCTTTATTATTTATCCCTAATTAGCAATTGCTTAGAGAATCAAATTTCTGTTGAAAAATGCAAGTTTGAGCTTTTCTCTCTTCTGAGAGCCTGTTTGCAGTAGTCTAATTTGAAGCAGTAAACATGAATGATTGAACTTAAAAGCTTTCAAAAAGAATCAGTTACATTTATAAAGGGGAAGAAATGCTACTTGGTTTAGGTATTTCATTAATGATATATTATGAGGTACTGCCAAGCACAGTGTCACATGCCTGTAACTGTAATTCTGGCTACTTGGGAGTCTGAGGCAGTGGTATCAAAAGTTTGGCGAATTTGCCAGACCCTATCTTATAAAGTTTACAATTTTGGTCTCAGGGACACTCAACCACTGAGCCATATCCCTAGCCCTATTTGTATTTTATTTAAAGACAGGGTCTCACTGAATTGCATAGCACTTGGCTTTGCTATCTTCCTGCCTCAGCTTCTCGAGACACTGGGACACACTGCCTGTGTCACTGCACCTGGCTTGCTTCATTACTCCATAAGATAAATCTTAATATCATTATAGATCCATTAACAGAAAGCCATAAATGCTGCTCTTTTAAAATTATGTTGCTGAGAGTGTAAATATCCTAATAAAAGGTATTTATATTTTCCATATTCTAAAATGTAGTGTTTCTTAACAGGACAAATCCCAGTCTGCTGAAATATGGGAGAAATTGAACTTTGGAAACAAGGACCAAAACGTCAAATTTAGGAAATTAATGGGTATTAAGGTGAGTTTTACTTTGTATGAAGATTCACATTAAGCCGGGAGGCTGAGTCAGGAGGATTTCGAGTTCAAAGCCAGCCTCAGCAATGGTGAGGCCCTAAGCAATTCAGTGAGACCCTGTTTCTAAATAAAATACAAAATAGGGCTGGGGATTGGCTCAGTGGTGGAGTGTCCCTGAGTTCAATCCCCAATACTCAAAAAAAAAGATTCACATTAAACCTATTTTGGCAGGGGCAGGGGTTGTAGCTCACTGGTAGAGCACTTGCCTAGCATGTGTGAAGCACTGGGTTTGATCCTTTATCTTTTTTTTTTTTTTTTCTATGTGGTGCTGAGGATCAAACCCAGCACCTCGAAAGTGCTAGACAGGTGTTCTACCACTGAGCCACAACCCTAGTCCTGAAAGTTTTATATCTTAAGTTTTAGGAAATTGAGGTTATTACCTTATCATACTTTCCCTCCACCCTTTTAAAAACTAACAAGCAATACCACCCCTTGGAGTACTCATAGCCTTGATTGATACTTCTCTGTAGTGTTTATACACTGTCAAATGTATTTTGATGCTTTTTGTTTTGTTTTTGTTGTTGTTTTTTAATGGTACTGGGGACAGAACTGAAATCCACTGTACCACTGAGCCATACCCAACTCCTTTTATGTGTTGTTTTTTGTTGTTTTGTCTTTTTCCACAGTTTAAATTTTATTGGATCCCACTATACTTTGTATGTTTAGAAAGAACATTGTCTTGTACTATATGGGTCATTAATGAATGGATGGAAGCCAAATGAGGTCAAATACAGTATTTTGAAAATACAAGTTAACAGTCACATCAAGTGAGAGAATCATCTCTTATTTTCATCAAAATGCATTTTAATATTTTGTCTACTATTTAGAGTGAAGATGAAGCTGGATGTAGCTCTGTTGATGAAGAAAGTTATAAGACTTTGAAGCAACAGGAAGAAGTATTTAGAAATCTAGATGCTCAGTATGAAATGGCAAGATCACAGACCCACACACAAAGAGGAATGGGTTTGGGTTTTACATCTTCAATGCGAGGAATGGATGCAGTTTGAAAAAAGATCACACTTTTAAAGTTTGGGACTTTATAGACTTCTTGTTCTGATGTCAGGTCCTTGTTCACCAAACAGCTAGCATTCTAGCTTGCATGGGTGTTGCATTGACTTTAATTTATTGAAAAATACGATTTTTGTAAATATCAGATCAGTGATACTGGTGTTAGTGTTGTAATCAGGTTAAACCCACTTCCATTAAACTTGACAGGACTATAGAAAGACAATATTTTTTAGTTCATTAATTCTACTTTTCAAAAATATATTAAAGCTGCAGGTGGGATAAAATCTCATACATAGATTTTTTTCGTGTCCGCTGTCTTGTGTACTTTTGTACTTAACCTTGTACAGTTATTTTCATCTCTTGAAACATGAAAGAAATGTTATGTAGATGTTCTTTAGAAGATCTGACCATTTGGTACATAATCCAGCAAATAAGCTGGGTGGTGATGATAATAATAAAAATGGTTTTCTCAAAACTGGTGTTAATTTAAATTACCTGGTATTCTTGTTTGAGTTTATGGTTTCTGTAGCATTTTGCGATTGCTATTAGAAAACACTGGCTAGAAATTCCTTTTTATAAACAAAAATAGTTAACTATATGCTATAGGCAATACCATGGTGAGCAAAAAAAAAAAAATGTAAAGGGAAGAGGAACAAACAAATCTATTAAAATATTTTTTGTTTTTTCCTACTACTATAAGGGACAAAATTGGTGTACAGTATTTGTTAAATATTCCATGTTATTCAGGAAATAGAATAATGCATTAAAGGGATGTAAGCACTTTTATTTTAATAAAGTGCCTTATAACAAGTCATTTGTATGCCCTTTGAAGTCTTTTCCAGCATAAACTGATCTAAAATAGTAGAGGACAACTTTGCTCAATTGAACAGGGCATAAATCTGGGGATGAGGGGGAAACATTGGTAGTTAATTCACTTTCATTACAACAAAATAATAAAATTTTGACATACTTAGAAAGTTAAAATTCTTTAAGAAACTTCACAGTGTATCAAATAGTCCAGTACAACAAGGAAGACTGCTTTATAAGAATAAGACACATTAAATTTTTGGCACTGAGGATTGGACTCTACAGAGTTTGAGCATGCTAACTACAGGCTCCCCATTGAGCTGTACTTTCATATTTTTATTTTATAACGTCTCTGGGTATTTTTGTAAAGGCTTACTCATCTCAGCATAATAATTCTGTGGAGAAATGGAGTTTTTTTGTGCTTTAATTACCCAACAGCTTTCTGAATAAATGACACCATAGATCTTTCTTTGGGGAGTCATTAATAAATATATTTCTCTGTTACTTCAATTCATGGCTGGCCTAGGAGCACACTTCAGTGGTGCTTAGAATGTGCAAGGCCTCAGGTTTTATATCGAGATCTTCAGGGGGAAAAATGTTCATTTCAATATTAAATATTCATGGCCATAGAAGGCAAAGTAGATAAAATTCCCTATCTTACAGTATTTAAGGAACTGGCTATACATGGTGAAAGAAACCTGTCCTCTGCTCATTTTTGGCAGCACTACACAATAAAATTTTTTTTATGTTAGCCAAATGTATAAACAGTGAAATTATTAGTATGACATGCAAAACACAAAAGTCAGCAATGAGAATTCTTTCATACTTTGGGAAACCAATATATATTGCACTTTATACATCTCAATTGAGATGTTTCAAGAGTTGTTTTTTGTGGTACTGAAATTGAACCCAGAACTACTTTATTACTGAGCTATATCCTTTTGTTTCAAAACAAACTATCCAGGCCAACCTTGGACTTGGGAGTACTACTATCAGCCTGCCAAATAACTGGGATTAAAGATGTGTACCACTGGACCTGATGCATTTCAAGTTCTTAACACCATATGTAACCAGTACTAACATTAGTGCAGGTTGAGGGTGGCTTACAGGTGGTGGTAAATTCCACAATTACGTCACCAAAAAACATTATTGGAGCTCTGGAGAAAAGGAGCTGTTTTTACTAAAGTTTAGAAATAGGTCCATAGTGGGAGCCATTTATGGTTTTGTATTTCCTTAAACCTTAACACTTGTCTCCAGGCTGTTGTTGTTTTCAGTTCCAAAGCCTTGTGCTCCTTGATGTTGGGTTTTGTATTTGAGTACAACAAGGATGTAAATTGATGCACAGGAGACATTTCAAAGAAGTGGCTAGGTGAGTCAAACCAGAGGGCTATGCTAATATTTGAGACAATCCCTGTCTCACCAAGGCCTGAGGATGCAGGCCAGGGGTAACATGCCACAGGGTTCTTTTCCAAGTACCATCACCTGCCACAGTCTGGCTGGGCAAAAATAACCGGGAGGTCGAGCCACTTGTAGATTCAAGCAGGAACAAATTTGAACTCGCGTGAATGCCACCCACAAAACCCTCCAGGGACTCCGCACCCGAGCTCAACCGGAACTCAACCAAAGAGTTCAAAAATAGCAGGCATCTGAGGCAGCAGGAACCGCCCCTTCTGGCAAAATGCCAGGCACCATCTTGACCTGGCCATGGCTCTCAACATCTCCCCCCTTTTGATTAAACACCAAGTATGTGGCTTAGGGACCGTTCCTGTCTTAGGTTGTCCAATACTACATATGGTCCTTACCCGTCATCGGATGAGCTGACCTCAAGGCGTCAGCCTCCTGCCTTAGGTTGGTACCATTGCAATTGGGTCTTACCCGTCATTGACTACCGGCCCAGCATTTAGCCACACTTCTGGATAGTGGGGTTTACACCATAAACAACCTGCTACAAGCAGAAAAGGGAGGATACAAAACGCCATGACACCAAGCCAATTGACGGCCCCTTTTGGAAATTGTACCACTGATGACATCATCAGCAAAGATACCCCGGCACTACCACAATTCACTGCACCAACAGATAGTTCACAATGCATACAAGTGATACACAGTCCAGGCAAGTTCTGCAAGCAATTCAAAGCAGAGGAATCCATTAATATGTCCATTTCCTCCCAAAGTAAATCGACTCCTTGATTGAGTATCACTTGTTGAATTACATTATTCATTGATGCATCAGTTTATACAGTTTGTTGTGATAGCTATCGCAGAAGCTGTAGTTTGGTTTTATCTTTCTCTTCACCGGCACTGGGATGAAGATAGGAATTCTGGCAGTGATGGCTAAAAAAAATTATGTAACATTCCAGCAGACACTAAAAAAAAGCAATTTTCTAAACAATTTAGTATCCTGAATAGAATTAGATATAATGAAAAGGAAAGGTGAAAGTAAACAAACAGATCTGTTAACCTCCTTTTTGTTCACATTTTAAAACAATCCTCAACAGCTGTTTTCCCAATTTAAATTAAACCATTTAAATCATGTGAATAATTTTAAAAAATATTTGGATCCATTTTTTCATGAATGCTCCTCATATATGATATATGGACATACGCACATACAGACATACAACACAAAACACAAGTGTGCACACATAACACAATACACACAACACATAATAGTAAAGGCCTTGTAGCTTTTTACAGGTGAAATGCCCATTGCAATGCTCAAAAACTCCACAGTCAAAAAATAAACTGATCAGAAAAACATTAACCTAGGTCTGTATGAGCTCAAAAAACAAAACTTCATGATGTGGGAAAGGGCAATAATAAAATAGATATTGAAAAAAAGCATCCTGGTTACCACCTGGGTTTGACTCTTCTTTTGATATCCCATCCTTTTTCCTGTAACTTGCATATGGGTCTGAAGGTATTCCCACAAGCAAGCCCCGGGGTTTCTTACATTTGAAATAAGCCTTAATGGTGTTCATTATTCTTTAGCCTCCTAGTGTGGGAGAACCACTGTCGCAGATGTAAGAATGGCCAAACTGGAGTTCTGCATATCAGCTGTTATGGATTTGAGCCAAATCATCTTCATTTTGGTCTGTAGAAATTGCTTTAGTTAGTCTCTCTGGAATCCAAATCAGCTACTGTTCTCCCTGTGGAAACACACAAACAGACCCCTGACTCCAGATAATCACTGGGTCAGGGCCTTTCCATTGTCCTGTTAGAATATCCTTCCAAAGTACCTTGGGCTTATGTACATTTTTTGGACACATGTGCTTTCTACAGCACTAAGCCCTGATGAATCCAAATTTAAAAAGTTTAGAGTAAAAAGGGTTATTTTAAGTTTATCTTTGGGGGATATATACCCCTTCCCAATTCCCTCTTTTTGCTTTAATAAGTACATTTTAATAGTTCAATGAGCTCTTTCAACTATGCCTTGTCCCTGTGGATTGTATGGGATTCCTGTTATATGAGTAATGCCAAATGATGAGCAAAATTGCTTAAAAGAGGTAGAAGTATAGCCAGGGCCATTATCTGTTTTTAACTGTTTTGGAAGGCCCACAGTGGCAAAATTTTGTAAGCAATGAACCATAATATCTCTAGTTTTTTCTCCAGCATGAAGGGAGCCCATCAAAAATCCGGAAGAAGTATCAACTGTAACATGCAAATATTTTAACTTTCCAAATTCTGGCAAGTGTATGACGTCCATCTGCCAAATATGGTTAGGTATCAGTCCTCTAGATTTGACTCCAAGATTAACTCTTTCTCCTGATCTAATATGTCTTCTACCATAATCTGAACTGAAAGCTTTGGACTAGGCAAACAAAATTGTATCATCATCCATAATGGCAATGTGCCAACTGGCAAAGTTCCTGGGTTTTTCTTTTCCCTCTTCCTTAAGTCTTCATCATGATGGTCCCATTGTGATATATTCAACAACTCCTCCTTAAAAAGCCATGGGCTACATTTTTGTATTGTATCAACGTATGCCCTAACTGTTCTTGGTTTTACTGGAGCGCCTCCTTCCTTTAGCAATTTACTTAACACTCTTTCTGTTTGTTTTTTGCTAATTTCTGACCCCATATTTCTGCTACAAAGATAACGCAACCCAACAAGATAACACAAAACAAAACCGAAACAGAATGAAACAAAAACGGAACAAAAATGCATTGTATCAATTTTCGTATTTTCTTGAAATGTATATCCATGGTCTATCTCTATCTCTTCCTCAGGGCCGAACAACTTTTCTACCATCCTTTTTATTTCTAGGGGCAGGCAGCTTGAAACAGAAACATTACAAATCAAAACAAGAACACACTGTTTTATGAAATGGTCACCCATTCTCTCACCCTGCCCTCAGGGGAGAGCAGTTTCACTTACCCCCAAGCTTCAGGCGTTCCCCGAGCGGGCCACCAAATGCCGCAGTCTGGCTGGGCACAAATAATCAGGAGGTCAAGCCACTTGTAGATTCAAGCAGGAAAGAACTTTATTTTCAAACTCACGCCACCCACGCGACCCTCCAGGAACTCCAGCGATCTCAACCAGCCCACCAGAACTCTCTAGGAACTCCATGAGAGCTCAAAAATAGCGGGCACTTGAGACAGCAGGAACCGCCCCTTCTGGCAAAATGCCAAGCACCATCTTGACCTGGCCATGGCTCTCAACAATCACCAAAACAAAACATTTGCTCCCAAGACTTCCATATCCGTTCTGTATTTCAAATGATTCATTATTCAACCAGTATAAATCCTGGCAAATATACATACCAGCTTGTCACTTCCTGTACCTCACTATTAATGAGATATATTGATTTTATCTTTTACATATTCCCTACCTAGAAATAGAACACGTATTATAGTGGCTCATGAGGCTGAGGCAGGAGGATTGTGAGTTCAAAGCCAGCCCCAGCAACTTAGCAAAGCTCTAAGCAATTTAACAAGATGAAATAAAATATTTTAAAATGGCCTGGGGGTGTGGTTCCGGTTAAGTGACCCTAGGTGTGATCCCTAGTAGCCAAAAAAAAAAAAAAAAAAAAAGATCTAGCTAATTCCACTATTGTCACATTTTTCTTGTGCTAGTTATTGCACCCAATACTTTGTGTGCTCTTAGGTTTCCCATGGTCTCACTACCTACGCGTTTTGTTGTTCATTTGTTTTATTTTTGTAGTTGGACACAATACCTTTGTTTTATTTATATGTAGTGCTGAGGATCAAATCTAGGGCCTCACAGGTGCTAGGAAGCACTCTACTGCTGAGTCACAACCCCAGCCCCTCCTATGTGTTTTTAACCCAACACATTTCAGTTCAGATCTCATTTCCTCACTTCAGTGATTCACACTTTACTGAGTTTTTGTTTTGTTTTTGTACCAGGGATTGACCCAGGAATGATTAACCACACCAAGCGACATCCCTAGCCATTTTATATTTTTTACTTTGAGACAGGTTCTTGCTAAATTGCTTTGAGTCTCACTAAATTGCTGAGACTGATTTTTGAACTTGCGATCACGGGAGCCCCTGGGATTACAGGCAAGCTCTACCATGCCTGGCATTGTTGATCACATTGTGAAGAATACCAGTTGAGCTCCGTTTAAGAACACACACATCTGTAACTAAGGTGGTTTTTGAATTGTAGATTCATCTTTACTGCAGGCTTCCTAAGAGTAGGGATTTATTTTGCTCACTCTTGCATCCTCAAGTCCTAAAGGAGGTTTGGTAAATATGTGTTGTACGTGTGATTAAACGAGAGAAACCACAGAAGACCTCATTAAAGAAAAAAAAATCTAAAATAGTCTAATAATCTACCTAATTTTACATAAAGAAGGAAACAATCCCAATAAACTAGCTTGTCTAAAGCTGGAGTTCTTTCTTCTCTTGTTGCCGTTTAGCAGGCACACCAAAAAGCGTAATAAGTCTTGCGTCGTGCTCTGATTTCTGAGCCTTAAGTGCCTAACAGGGCCAATCCCTATTGTTTTAACGCATTCTGATCCAGTCAGGCTTTCTCCACGTTTCAGAAAAGATCAATCCCAGTATGCAATGCAAACAATGAGTTAACAGTCGCTTAGGAACCATACGTCCCGGCATGCCACGCTCTCTGGCGAAATCGGAAGTGGGCTTGAGCGGCGCCGCTGCATTCTGGGAACTGTAGTCTCTCGGGGCCGGCCCCGCCCCAGGTGCAGTTTGGGCGGCCGGCGTGTGGAGAACACCCTACTCGCTGTCCCCGGGCGGCCCGAGCCTGGAGAGCGGAGCCGCCCTACAACCTTCGTCCCCTGCCTCGGTGGCCCGCTCCGCCTCTTCTCTAATCTTTCCCACAACCCAAGATGGCGGCGGAGGTGGATTTTGGCGACCTAGAGCTGTTCGAGGCTTTCGATCCCCCGGAGGAGTCGATTCCCAAGCCCGTTCACACCCGTTTCAAGGACGACGACGCCGACCCGGAGGACGAGGACGGGGTTGGTGACGCGGAGCTGCGGGAGAGGCTTCGGCAGTGCGAGGAGACCATCGAGCAGCTCCGCGCCGAGAATATCCTTCCGGTTGGCCGGGCCCTGTCATCGCGGGCGCGGGTCCGTGCCGGGCGCGGACGCGGCGGAGATTCCACAGGGGCCGGGATTCCAAGCCTTTTGCCGCCCCCGCGTGCGGGCTTTGCGCAAGCTGCCCCGAGGCCTCCGCGCAAACCTCGGTGTTGGAAACCCGTCTCCTTAGGAGTCCATCCTTGCAGCCCTGACTGGGTTCCGTTTTTAGGGTGATTTTAGACTGCTTAGCTGTTAGATTGCAGGCAGGTCCTCACGTTTATCCCTCTGTTTGACTTCATGATCCAATTTCATTCAGTGCAGACAAGCTCAAGTTGAGACAGTCTTACTATATAGTATGTTAGGCGATACCGAATACTGAGCGCTTGGATGGCGGCGCAAAAGCAGATGGTCCTAGGATGCAGAGTTGGGGGTCTTGAGGAATCCGGTCTTGCAAAGAGATATAGTTAATTGCTTGTTTAATTAGGATTGAGAATTACTTTTAGAGCTCTTCCACCTTAAGCTAGGTTGCATTTCATTGCTTTGGGGGAAACGTGCCAAATGAGTTTCCGTTTGGCTTTAGTTACCTGATTACATTCTGGATTTGCTAATGTGTTTTCATTATTAGAGTTTGGAAAACTATATATAGATAATTTTGGTTCAGTTTTCCTTTTGAAATTTGCAAGGATCCTTAAGTGTAGAAGGTATGTCAAGCTTTTAAGGTTTTTGAAGTCTGATTTTTTTTTTCATGTACTTTTTATTTTTTTAATGGTGCTGAGGATTGAACCTAGAGCCTTGTGCATGCGAGGCAAGTACTCTTACCAACTGAGCTATATCCATAGTCCCCTAATTTTTTTTCTTATGAAAAATTTCTCACGATACGGACAGTTGGAGGACATTTATAATTACATCCTAGATTCTTCAGTTGTTAACTGTTTAATTACTCTGCGTTTGCTTTCCTCCTATAATGAAGCCTTGACTTAGAATAAGTTTCCTAATTGGCTGTTTAAACTTGTGCCATGGACACCGTTATTTGAATAATGGTTTAGTCTGCTAGACTTTTTAACTTCAGGATTGTGTTTTAGAATATACGTCCGGGCCTGGTGGCACACGCCTGTAATCGTGGCTGAGGCAGGAGGATCGAGACTTCAAAACCAGCGTCAGCAATTTAGTGAGGCCTTAAGCAACTCAGTGAGACCCTGTCTCTAAATAATTAAATACAAAACAGGGCTGGTGATGTGACTCAGTGGTGGAGCACCCCTGAGTTCAGTGCCCAGTACCCCCCCACAAAAAAATATATGTATATTCAAAGGGATGTAAATGTTTTTGGCTTTAAAGCCAAATGCCTTGCCTGCAAACAAACAGGTGCTTAGTAAGTATGTCATCAGCTTTCTGATACCAAAAGTGAGAGTGTTGATAGTTAAGTTGAATTTTGTGATCTACATGATTCTGTTTAATGAGGATTAATATTCCTTAACAAGTAATAACATCAAGAACTTAAAAGAAAGTTGAACATTCTAACTCGACCAAGGTATGACATCTTGAAATTACAACATAGTTGTCCCTTATTATTTATCTGGATATTAATATATAATCAGAATTTCTTTCAAAAGGGGTATACGATTTATTTTATCATTGTCATTTGTTAAACATACTCTAAAGGAATTAGAATACTAGTTCTTTATTAACTTCTGGGTGTAAAATCTAAATTCTCATAAGTGCATAAAACTTTTAAACTGCCTAAGAGAAAGTATTATGAACCACAATCCAGACATTTTTGACTAAATGTTAATAGTTAGTAGTTAGTTAGCAAATTATCAACACAGCTATTCCTATTAAAAAAACATTCTGGGAAGTTTGAATTAAGTATTATAATATTCCTCTAGCCAAAGATTTATTTGTATAATTTAAATATGTTCATAGAAATTATTCAAGACACAACATTTTAGAAGAAGAAAAAGGTTTTTTTGGTTTTGTGTAAAAGCAGCACTCGGGATAGAACCTAGGGATGCTGTACCACTGAGCTACATCCCCAGCCCTTTCTTTTTTTTTTTTTTTTTGAGACTAGGCCTTGCTAAGTTGCTGAGGCTGCCTTTGAACTTATGATCTTCATGCCTCAGCCTCTCAAGTCATTGGGATTACAGGTGTGTACCACCACACCAGCTAGAAATATATTCTTTTTTTTTTTTTTCTTTTTTTGTGGTGCTAGGGATTGAACCCAGGGCCTTGGGCATGTGGGCATGCACTCGACCAACTGAGCTGTATCTCCAGCCCTAGAAATATATTCTTTTAAGGGCTGGGGATGTGGCTCAAGCGGTAGCGCGCTCTCCTGGCATGCGTGAGGCCCGGGTTCGATCCTCAGCACCACATACAAACAAAGATGTTGTGTCCGCCGAAAACTAAAAAATAAATATTAAAAATTCTCTCTCTCTCTCTCTCTCTCCCCCCCTCCCTCTCTCACTCTATCTTTAAAAAAATATATATATATATGTATATATATATTCTTTTAACCTGTTGATTTATCCTTTCCTTCCTCCCGTGATTTTTAAAGAAAATAGCCCTTAAGGAAGGAAGCTTTTTGGTTAAAAATTAAAAGATTATACTGGGGATGATGTCCTGGGTTTGATCCCTAGCACAAAAGAAAAGACAGGAAAGATTAACTGTGGTTCTTATTTTTTGCAGAAACATTTTTTTTTAAATGTTGAGTAAGAGGGCTGGGGATGTGGCTCAAGCGGTAGCGCGCTCGCCTGGCATGCGTGCGGCCCAGGTTCGATCCTCAGCACCACATACAAACAAAGATGTTGTGTCTGCCGATAACTAAAAAAAATAAAAATATTAAAAAAAAATGTTGAGTAAGAGATACCTCTGTGTAAAATCAATCATTGAAGTAGATATAGTTGGTGAAAACCTAGATTTTTCTTGAGAAAACTGAAATTCTTGGTGGTTCTTCATCTTATTTATACTATATTATTAATATTATATATTATCTTTAGTAATTAAGAATTATTAAAACTGTTTTATATATATGTATATATACACATATTACTTTGATATCTTCTAAGAATATATTTTAACTTCTGTTTTAGTGGAATATTGGTGAACAATACTAAGTTAGATGGACCTTTATTACAAATTCTATTTATGAACAATGCTATTTCAAAGTAAGTAATTTTCTCTTCCCTAAATATGCATTAATGTCTTCTATAAGTATGCTGTTTTTGTATTTATATTAAATTTGTTATTTTACTTAAGATCCTCCTAGAGTTAAAATATTTGAAATAAAGATTAAAAGCAAGGCCATGGGAGTTTTATAGACTTGAATTTAATCTGGACTTCTACTTTCTATATCTGTGAACCTAGGCAGGTCATGGAACCTTTCTATGTCCTTAGTTTCTTATATGGGAAAACAATATACTAATATTGTTTCCTCTTAAGTAGCTGAACGAGCACCTGTAAGAGCTTACTTCTAATAAGAATAAGGACCACCAGTATCAGAATAATAATAATAATAGCCATTTCTGTCCCAGAATCAGATAACTGAATTTTCTATCAGGTAACTGATCTTTAAAACCTCCCACGTTATATTTTTCTTTCACAGCAAAACTAGACCTGTGCAAGCCTTCCAGCATGCTGGAGTTTGGGTAACTCAGAGCATTCCTACAGTGCTTGCTAGAGTGTCTTGAAGTGGTTTGAGGCCTTGCCCTGTCCCATCCTCAGAGCTTGGTCGTAGGCATTTCAGACAGTTGTTTTCCCCCTCCCAAGTCACTTAATTCTTTTTTTATGTGCTGGTCATGGTAAAGAAGATAAAGGGAACACATGCCACGCTTCATCTCAGTAGAAGTGGAAGCCAAGACTCTAAGGGTGGGGAAGGAATCTGTATGGTAAATGCAGTAGCCTCAGGAAGGTGCTGGGCAGAGCTGGCCTTTGGCACATTTGGCCTGAGCCTGAGACAGTATGGCTGCCCAGTTAAAGCATAACAAGATATCAGTTCCTTTGACGTCTCCTATATGGAGCATTATAGAATATTTGATGAATATAGTCAGTTACCTGGAGTGATAGAGAAAATAGTATATTTTTCCTGCAATATATTTTGGTTTTTAATTATTTTTTTCTAGTTTCATATTTAAATGGGTGGTTCCTTATATGTGCATGAAGAATTTCTGGGAGGAGGATATGGAAAAACTGAATATATTATCTTTGTGTTGCAGAAATAGGTGATTAGGAAACAACAAGGGAGCTTTTTATTATGTAATCCTTTTATTTCTTTGAATTTTGAGGCATTTATTTTGGGGGTCTATTCAGAAGTTAAGCATATAGAATTTATAAATAAAATCCATTCTATACACAACTGTTCAGTGCTCTCCTATGCCAAGTACTATATTAGGTTATCTGGTTAACTTGGCAACAATGTATATTTTTCCTAGGGAGCAGGTTCCTAAGTGTTACAAAGAGTTGGTGATTTGATAAACCTCTGAAAATAAAACAAGATTAAGACATGACACCTTATAATAAATAATGCAGAAGATTTCAGTCTATTAAATGTTTTTCTCTGGGTTCTGACCATCTTGTCCTCTTACACAGGCAATATCATCAAGAAATAGAGGAATTTGTTTCAAATTTAGTAAAAAGATTTGAGGAACAGCAGAAAAATGATGTGGAAAAGACTTCTTTTAATCTTTTGCCCCAGGTATTTCAAATTTAAGAGTTTTTTAAGATGAGTAGGTTGTTTTTCACTGACAATTATTAGGCCATGGGGATCCTCTTGAATCCAAACCACAGTGACTGTTAAGATTGCCTGTTCACCTTCTCTTGTTCCACCAGCTTCCTTCTCCAGAGTCTGATCAAGGCAGCCACCTGGTTTTCCTCTGGATGTGGCCTCTTTGCTCAGGATCAAATTCAGATTTGACTACATCTAAAGGGTTGTTTTTTTTTCCCCCTTGTTTCCTAACTTGGATACGTGGTCATGAGCAGCAAGTTAATTTCAGCAGCTCTGCATGGTGGCACATACCTTAACTCAGTGACTGGGAGCCTGAAGCAGGAGGATCACAAGTTCAAGGCCCAGCCTCAATATCTTAGTGAGATCCTCAACAACTTAACGAGCCCTGTCTCAAAATAAAAAGGAATGGGGATGTAACTCAGAGGTAAAAGTACCCCTAGGTTTCATCTCCAGTACCAAAAGATAAATAAATAATAGAAATGATTAAATATAATAAAGAACAAGGACTGAGGAGACTGGAGATGTAGCTGAGTGGTAGAGCATTTGGCTAGCATGGTGAAGGCCCAGGGTCGTTTGATACCCAATACTACAAGAAGAAGAACTATTGAAAATGTAGCTGAGTGGTAGAGTGTCCCTGGGTTTGATTCCCAGACTAGGGGGGGAAAAATCAGAATTATGATTTCTAGGCCTTTTTGGGGAGGTGAGTAACTGGGGATTGAACTCAGGGGCACACAGCCACTGAGCCACATTCTCAGCCCTTTTTTTGTATTTTATTTAGAGACAGGGTTTACACTGAGTTGTTTAGCGCCTCACTTTTTGCTAAGACTGGCTTTGAACTTGCGATCCTCCTATCTCAGCCTTCAAGCTGCTGGGATTACAGGCGCACCCGGCCTCTGGGCTTTTTATAAATTAAAATTTAAGATATATAGAATCACTCAAATAAGGATATATAGCTGTTTATCATCAGGGGTTGGAGAATGAATTGTTCTGATTAAATTTTTTTATCCTCTGTTTTTATATATCATATAGAATGTTTATTTGATTAATGGATTGATTGTAGTATTGGGGATTAAACCTAGGACACTCTACCACTCAGATATATCCCCAGCCCTTTTAATTTTGTTATTTTGAGATAGGATCTGGCTAAATTGCACAGGCTGGCCTTGAATTTGTGATCCTCTTGCCTCAGTCTCCCCAGTAACTTGGATTATAGTTTCCTCACTATCCTGGCTCATACAGGTTTCTGTGTTTTTGTTTTTGTGATACTAGGGATTGAACCCAGGCATGTTTTACCACTGAGCTACATCCCCAGCACTTTTTATTTTTAAAAAAATAAAAATAACTTAGGGTCTTACTAAATTACTCAGGCTGGCCTTGAACTTGAGATCCTACTGCCTCATTCTCCCAAATTGTTAGAATTATGGACTTGAACCGCCATGCCCAGTTTCATGTACAGTTGTTTTGTTTATTTAGAACCCAAAGCTGCTTTGTCACTGAGATACATCCCCAGTTCCTTTTTTTTTTTTTTTTTTTTTTTTGTGGCGGTGGTGCTAGGGATTGAACCCAGGGCCTAATGCATGCTAAGCAAGCACTCTACCAACTGAGCTATATCCCCAGCGCCCCCCCCCCCAACCTCCAATTCTTTTATATTGAGACAGGGTCTTTCTAAACTGCTAAGGCTGGCCTTCAACTTGCCATCCTCCTGCCTCAGCTTCCTGAGGCGCTGGGATTACAGGTGTGTGCCACTAAGCCTGGCTTCATATATAGTTTTTATAAAGGTAACATTTACCAATTAAACTATGTTTTTTTTTTTTTTTCCCTTGTGCTGGGGATCAAACCCAGGGCCTTATGCCTCCTAGGCAAGTGCTAATTCAAAGAATACTTAAGAATTATATAATTGCTTAAGTCTGAGGGATATATTATCAGTATTGACAAGTAATGTAAAACTATATACTACGTATGGCTTGATTTATTGTTTTTCAAGATAAAGTCTGCCTTGCCACCTTACAGATACAAAATTTCATAAGTTACATTGATTAACACAAATGTTTCAGAAGAAGCTCTTTTTCTCCCCTTTGCCTTCTGAAATTTCTTTGATAAACCTTCCTCACTTACCTTCTAAACTCTATTACCATGAAGAATTTAAGATTTTATGAAACTTATTGACTTGTATTTGACATTTAAAGTTGTTAAAAAATTGGTTACTGCTTTGTAATATATGTTTCTGCTTGTCCTAGCCATCCAGTGTTGTGTTAGAAGAGGACCATAAAGCTGAAGAATCCTGTGCCATTAAAAACAACAAGGAAGCATTTAGTGTAAGTTTCAGTTTTTTAGTTCTGCAAGATATATGTTTCCTGTCCTGTGTTAACTAGGTGTCATTGAAATAATAAATAGGTAGAATCATGTCTTCATATGATCACAGCATTATTTTGTTACAAACAACAGGGTAGAATTCAACCTCTAAATACTATTATTTGTTTTTTTTAATAACTATTGTGTTATGACCTGTAGGCACAATAGACAGACTTTAGAGGACTTTGTTTTTGTTCTAACCAACCTCCCCATATATTTTCAAGGACTAAGATGTAGGAAACATGATTGTTGAATTTATAGAAAAATGAAACAGAGGGAGCTGAATAGCTAATATAACAAATGGCAGATTTGAAATTCAAAATATTGACAGACTCAACTGTTGGGTGAAGATAGAAGCTTATTAGGGGTGACCTACATAAAGGCCTTTCAATATCTATGTAAAATTCTGTAGTGCTGACACAATATAGTGGTCTGACTTTGCAACTTGTAATGTTTTTAAAAGTTGATATAAATGTAGTTCTGGATTCTATTAAAATAAGGCTAGTTTTTTGTGTTTATGGAATATTATCCTCCTTTGATGTACCACAATATTAAAGATAGGGGTCAGCTATGAGGATGAAGAGCCCAAGCTTTACTGAAAAGATTTATAAGGAATGTCACATTTCTGCAAACAGAATGAAGGTTGTTATCAATCACCCTTTATAGTTCCAAGTGAAAGAATTAGAATCAGTGATTAAATTGAGTAGAGGCGCTTCAGTTCAACTCATCTTTTAGAAAGTCACACTAGGGATGTAGCTCACTGGTCACTACATAAGGCCCTGGGTCCAATCTCTCGTGCTTTAAAAAAAAAAAGTGAATTCGGGCTGGGGATGTGGCTCAAGCCGTAGCGCGCTCGCCTGGCATGCAGAAGCGTGAGTTCAGGCCAACCTGGACAATTTAGGAATACCCTGTCTCAAAATAGAAAATAGTGAAAGGGTCAGGATGTAGCTCAATAGTAGAGCAACCCTGGGTTCAATTCCCAGTAGCAGGAAAGGTTTTAAAAAAAAAAAAAAGAATTCAATAGACAGGCCAGTGCTGGAGCTTAGTGATAGAATATTTCATAGGTATCAGGCCCTGAGTTTAACCCCCAGCACTGAATTATTTATTTATTTATTTAGGTGCTGGGGATTGAATCCAGGGCCTTGTGTGTGTGAAGTAAGCACTGTGCCAACTGAGCTATATCCCCAGGCCAGCCCTGAATTTTTTAGTTTTGGTTAGACACAATACCTTTATTTTTATTTATTTTTATGTGGTGCTGAGGATCAAACCCAAGGCTTAATATTTATTTTTTAGGGACTTAAAAAAGTAGTTGGACTCAATATCTTTATTTATTTATTTTATTTATTTTTTTTATATTTATTTATTTTTTATATTTATTTTTTAGTTGTAGTTGCAAACAATACCTTTATTTCACTTATTATTTTTTTTAATGTGGTGCTGAGGATCGAACCCAGGGTCTAGCACATGCGAGGCGAGCACTCTACTGCTGAGCCACAACCCCAGCCCCTCTTTATTTATTTTTGTGTGGTGCTGAGGATTGAACCCAGGACCTCGCACATGCTAGGCGAGCGCTCTACTGTTGAGCCACAGCCTCAACCCCAAGCACTGTATTTTTAAAAAATTGAATTCCCATGTTACTGGAGACAAAGAGTAGGATGTTATCGGAAAACTCTAAAGAAGGATTTCTGAACTGAAGTAGGTAACTTTTCATTTCCCTTCCAACTTTAAGGTTCTGAGATTTAAAGTAACATCCTAGAAATTGGGAGTTTTGCGTATTTATTAATTTAGTCCTTTAAAAAATAGCAAGAAATGTTTACTGAATGCTGCTTTGTGCTAGGAATCATTCTAGGTTCCCGGGAACACAGCAGTGACAAAAAGGGTAAAGTCCTGGCTCTCACTGATTTAAATTCTAGTGAAAGAAAGGAAGGCTTTCCAGAAAAATAAAACATGGCAAAGAGTGCGAGACTATGGGGTAGGTGGCTTGTATGAGTAGTTGGTGACAGCCTCTCTGAGTCAAGACCTGGATGAGCTGAAGGAGCAGGGCTGAAGCTGCAGTTTGAGTAAGAGTACATCAGACAGTAGAAGGAAGGGGAAGCCCACAGGCAGAAGCCAACACTGTATTGCTTACTATGTCCCAGATGCTTCTACATACTTCCAGTATATAGAAGGTGGAGAAAGGAATCTAGCAAAGACCCAGGCTTGGTCAACAAGGTAGGTGTCCTGGAAACCAAGGAAGGAAAATGTTTCTGAGAGGAAGGAGGTATCAGTTCTGCCAACTCTTGCTAATAGGTTGAGGTGAAGACTGACAACTGTGGGTTGAATTTGACTGCATGGAGGTCCTTACAAAGCTCATTTGTCAAGAGGCATAGTGCAGTGATAGCAACAGAACATTACTGAAAATGTTTCAAGAGAGAGTGGCAGTGTTATTACAAAATATATATATATATATATATATATATATATATATATACACACACACACACATACTAGATAAAAGAAAAAAATATACAACATCAACTTTTGGGGACAGTTGGGGAGAACTATAAGTATTACATATAGATGACACTAGGGAGTTAGTTTTCTGAGGTATGACAAGTATTAGGCTTTGTAGGAAAATGTTCTTACTCTTAGAAGGCTCGTACTGAATGAAGTGTCATGATGTGTGCTGCTGACTTTCAGATGGCTGAGCTAAAATGTGTGTGTGTGTGTAAAGAGAGACATGTACAGAAAAATGTCAAATTATTAACAATTATTGAATTTCAGTGAAGGGTACATGAGTATTCATGGTACTGTTTTTTCAACTTGTCTGAATGAAATTTCTCCAAAATCTTGGAGGGGAAAGAAAAGATTGGGAACAAGAGAAATGAAACCAATAAATAGTAGGGCCTGGGGATCTTGGTGCAAAGAAATGGGGTACTGGAGGGACATATAAGAGTCAAGGTTTTTATTTTTTTATTTGAGAGAGTGTAGTTGATAGTAATGATTTAATACAGAGGAAAAACTCAGATGTAGCTTTTACTTACACATCAAAATCTGGCTCTCTTAACTAGAGAGTTGTTATTTCTAATAATTTTATCCAAAAATAAATTGTTAAAAACAGGTAATCATAGTCTTACATAATTTAATGTCTTTTTTTTTCCTGCTTAAATAGCAATATTTTTTGACTTGTCTTCTGCAGGTTGTAGGAAGTGTCCTGTATTTTACTAATTTTTGCCTTGATAAATTGGGGCAACCGCTACTAAATGAAAACCCTCAGCTTACCGAAGGATGGGAAATACCCAAGTATCCTACATAGTGAATGAAGATCTTTTATGCATCTTGCCACTAAGTTCACCTTTAAAAAAGTTTACCAAATTTTACAGACTATGATAACTATTCCTTAATAAAATTCACTAAAGGTACCAGCAAGTCTTCAGCCACATTGTTTCTCTAGAAGGGCAAGAAATACAAGTAAAGGCAAAAAGGTTTGTGTGGGGAGTTGTTTTGTTTTATTCTTTTTGTTTTTTAATACCAAAAGCATAAACTCTTTTAGCTTGAAAAGTTAATATTTTTTATTGCTGGTTTACTGTAAAGAAAATTCTAGATTCAGCTAGAATTCCGATATGTAGACATAGTAAATGTTAAAATTTGATCGTTTATTTCTTGGAATTCATTGGTTCGCACATAATGTGCCTGGGAGGGTGGAAAGAAGTAATTGTTGCTGTCAATGTGATCGCAGTCTTAGAACCACCTGCCTTCTTTCCATGGTGCCTAAAGGAAACACGATGATCGGTTTGACTCAATTCTTTTGTTATTAGCTACTGAAAAAAAATCGGAAGAGGTAGTAAATGAGTCAGGAACAGAAAGGTTCTTGGTTAAAAGACTGCACAGTGCTGTTTGTTTAAATCACTGAGTACAGGAGATCCAGTGTACTCGTTATTGCAGATTATAGTGATCTGTCATCCACTTGCTTTTTTGTCTCTGATAACACTTTACTGTCATCTAGAATTTTAATGATTTGCTTTTATGTTTTTATTTATGAAATTTTTGTTTTCTTGACCAAATAGGCCAAAGCCTCACTGTTTCAATTGTGGTTCTGAAGAACATCAAA
The DNA here is from genome assembly GCF_021218885.2 of Marmota monax. Classification (NCBI taxonomy): domain Eukaryota; kingdom Metazoa; phylum Chordata; class Mammalia; order Rodentia; family Sciuridae; genus Marmota; species Marmota monax. Next base: position 2,007,444 of record NW_026692583.1, read on the forward strand.
TGAAAGATTGCCCAATGGTAAATTTCTCTCATATAAAAAAATGTTGTTGAACCAGAGCTTGCTGATGTATTTTACACATTTATGGCATAGTGTGGTGTGAAGTGCTCTTTAACTTGAAATCTTTTCAAATCTGTATTTATAGTTTAAGACATTACATTTTTTAAACAATAATTTATTACAGTACTCTATTTGATATGAATAAATGAGATGTCATGACAGTTAATTTCTAGACAGTTTATTCTATAAACTTGATTTTGTGTTCTGATAACACTGAGGTAATAAGAAATTAAAGTGACTACTTCTTACTTACTTTTCAAAAATATTCATCCTCTTTTAGGCTTGATTTAAACATTGAAACTAAAACAATTTGCTTGCTTTACCTTAAAAAAACCTGATTATTTAATTTCTGAAATGTTTCTAAATTGCTTGATACCATTCTTTTCAAACATTATGATTTAGCCCCGAAATGCTGCTCGAATAAACGAAAAGAGAAAAGAGTATATGGATGCTTGTGGTGAGGCAAACAGTCAGAATTTTCAGCAACGATACCATGCAGAAGAAGTAGAAGAAAGATTTGGGAGATTCAAGCCAGGAGTTATTAGGTACTAATGTCATTTTATCTTAGATATCATTTTTTACTTCCTTAGTATTTAAAACATTCTCTGCCTCTTCAGGAAAATTTTCAGGATGGAAGTGCCCTGGCAAGGTCTACAGAATAATACATCAATTCATTCAAAAACAGTTATATAATGTTAACTATGTGCTTATTAGGCACCATGCTCCATGCTGTGTAATATAAGAATGTTTTAAAATATGAGAACCTTGTTTGTGTGCAAGCAAGAATTCAATATTTTTTCCTTTTTATTTTTACTTAGTGAGGAACTTCAAGATGCACTAGGTGTGACAGACAAGAGTCTTCCTCCTTTTATCTATCGGATGCGCCAGCTAGGGTACCCACCAGGGTGGCTCAAAGAAGCTGAATTGGAAAATTCAGGGCTTGCACTCTATGATGGAAAAGGTATAGTATGTTGAACCAGGATTGAACCCAGGCCTTGCACATGCTAAACAAGTGCTCTACCACTGAGCTACATCCCCAGCACTTTTTATTTTATATTTTATTGAACCCAGGAGCACTTAACCACTGAGCCATATCCTCAGTGCAGTTTTATATTTTATTTAGAGACAGGGTCTCTGTAAATTGCTTTAGGTCCTCACCAAATTGCTGAAGCTGGCCTTGAACTAGCAATCCTTCTGCCTCAGCCTCCTGAACCACTGGGATTACAGGCGTGTGCTACCATGTTTTTATTTTGAGACAGGATCTCATTAAGTGGTCCAGGCTGGCCTCCAACTTGTAATCCTTCTTCTTTAACTTCCCAAATAACTGGGATTATAGGTGTGTACCACCATGCCTGGTGCATTATATTTTTTAGATAATTCAGTACACATTAAATAGACCAGCCATTACTATCCCATTTTCTTGTGATTCTTTAATTAAAAAAAAAAACAGCCAGGTTCTGTGGCACATGCCTGAAATTTCAGCTACCCAGTATGCTGAGGCAGCAGGCCAGTCTAGGCAACTTTGCAAAACTTTGTCACAAAAATAAATTTATAAGGGCTGGAGGACTGGGCCTGTAGCTCATTGGTAGAGCACCCACCTCGCACATGTGAGGCACTAGGTTCAATCCTCAGCACCACATAAAAATAAATAAAGATATTGTGTCCAACTACAACTAAAAAAAAATTTTTTTTTAAATGGGGTGGGGGGCTGGAGATATATAGCTCAATGGTAAAGCACCCCTGAGCTCAATCCCCATTACTGGGGTAGGTGGAGTATTAAAAGGGCTGGAGAATGAAAATGAGATAAAATGAAAATAACAAAAAGTGAAGGGAAGCTTCTGTTTTTATAAATTATTTGGTAGCCTTGGGTATTTGGATAGTATAGGAAAGTAAAATTAATGCTTGATTTATTTAGTAGTTTTCAAAATTAAATAAAATGGCTTACAAATATTCTTCCAAGATGACTCTTATCTGTAAAGTGGTTTTAGTAATATATACCTATTAGGATTCTTGTAAAGATTAACTGAGTTGCCAGGCACAGTGGGGCACAACTGTAATCACAGTGACTTAGAAGGCTGAGTCAAGAGGATCACAGGTTCCAGGCCTCCCAGCTTGGGGAGACTCAGTTTCAACATAAAGAATAAAAAAGACTAGGGATGTTGCTCAGTAGTAAAGTGCTCCTGGATTCAATCCCCAATGCCCCCCCCCAAAAAAATAAATCAGTGAGTTAATTTTTATTTTAATATTTATTTTTTCGTTGTTGGACACAATGCCTTTATTTTATTTATTTATTTGTTTATTTATTTAGTTTTAGTTGTTGATGGATTTTTATTTATTGATATGTGGTGCTGAGAATCAAACCCAGTGCCTCACACATGCTAGGCAAGTGCCCTACCATTGAGCCACGACCCCAACCCTATTAATTTATTTTTATGTGGTGCTGAGGATCGAACCCAGGGCCTCACACATGCTAGGTAAGCGCTCTACCATTGAGCCACGACCCCAACCCTATTAATTTATTTTTATGTGGTGCTGAGGATTGAACCCAGGGCCTCACACATGCTAGGTAAGTGCTCTACCATTGAGCCACAACTCCAGCCCTATGAGTTAATATTTTTAAACCATTTAAAGCGCTATCTGGGGGCTGGGGATGTGGCTCAAGCGGTAGCGCACTCGTCTGGCATGCGTGCGGCCCGGGTTGGATCCTCAGCACCACATACAAACAAAGATATTGTGTCTGCCGAAAACTAAAAAATAAATATTAAAAAAAAAAAAAAAAAAAGCACTATCTGGAAATGAAATATCATCTGGCACATAATAGACACTATGTAAATCTTTATCAAATGAGAAACATTGGAATAGAGCATTAGTCAAATCATAAGGTCAATGCAAAATGGAATTTTAAGCAACTTGCAGAAAAAATTTTTGTAAGGTTTTTACGTAGGGCTGGGGATATAGCTCAGTTGATAGAGTGCTTGCCTTGCATGCACAAGACCCTGGGTTCGATCCCCAGCACCAAAAAAAAAAAATTTTATGTATTTCTTTTTATCAAAGTAATATATCCACACTGCTTAAAAATTCTATTTTAGTGGTTCAGAAAAATTCTAATTAAAGTTAATTCCCAGACTAATTCTTTGGCAGTGAAACACTTTCTAGGTATAGTTCTGGTATAGGGAGGGACATATTAGCACCTTGCAATGTTAACACTTTTCCTGGTCTATAATAGATGATGCTGATGGAGAATCAGAAGTTGGAGAAGTACAACAGAATAAAAGTGTTACTTATGATCTGTCAAAATTGGTAAACTATCCAGGTTTTAACATATCTACTCCCAGAGGAATTCCAGATGTAAGTATATTGTTTTTATTTTGGAATGTGACATAATTATGTAACAGATTGTTCACAGTATTAAATATTAGCTGGCCTGGTGGCACTCACCTATAATCCCAGCTGACTGAGCATCCGTGTCCAGCCTGGACAACATAGCAAGGCCCTTTCTCACAAAAAAAAAAAAAAAAAAGAGGCTGGGTGTGGTAGCACATGGCTGTGATCCTGGGAGCTCAGGAGGCTGAGACAGGAAGATCACAAGTTCAAGGCTAGCCTCAGCAACTTAGCAAGACCCTGAGCTAAGTTGCTTAGGCCCTATCTCAAAAATTAAAAATAGAAAGGGCTGGGAATATAGCTCAGTGGTAAAGCATCACGGGGTTCAATCCCTGGTACCAAAAAGAGAGAGAATATTATTTAAAATATAGCTTTTTTTTTAGTTTTCAGTGGACACAACATCTTTATTTTATTTTTATGTGGTGCTGAGGATCGAACCCAGCGCCCCTCGCATGCCAGGCGAGCGCATTACCGCTTGAGCCACATCCCCAGCCCTAAAATATAACGTATTATAAAAAGAAACTTTAGGGCTGGGGTTGTGGCTCAGCCGTAGAGCACTCGCTCGCCTAGCACATGAGAGGCCCTGGGTTCGATCCTCAGCACCACATAAAAATAAATAAATAAATATATTGTGTCCAACCAAAAAATAAATATCAAAAAAAAAACTTTATGTACTGTAGCAGTTATATTACATTAAAAAAAGTAAATTTGTAACTTATATGTTTAAATTATTTATTGTGTTTGTTTTTATATGGTGCTGAGGATCGAACACAGTACCTCACACATTAGACAAGTGCTCAACCACTGAACCACAACCCAGCCCCTTTGGGAAATAAATTTCTATCTGTAGTAAACCTAAATGTCTTATAACTCTTTTGCTTAAGACAAGGTTTCTCTAAGTTGCTCAGTCTGGCCTTAAATTACAGTCCTCCTACTTCAGCCTTCTGAGTAGCTGGAATTGTAGGCATGCATCACCATACCCAACCTGCTTGTCATTTTTTGTTATTGCTACTTTTTTCTTCCTTTTCTCTCTCTCTCATTTCATCTCTCTAGCTTGCACTCTGTTTTTTTGGTGTTACTGGGAATTGAACAAAGGGCCTCACACATGCTAGACACATGCTCTCTACAACTCAACTAGATCCCCAACCCCTTATTTTTTTTTTTTTTAATTTTGAGATGTTCTCGGTAGTCACCCAGGCTAGCCTTGAACTTGCAGTCCTCTTGCCTCAGCTTCTGGACTTGTTGGGATCACAGGTGTATACCACCACACCTTTTGTCTCTCCCTCTTTTTTTTTTCCCCCACATGGCAAAATTTCTCAATTCTGTATATGAATGTTTTTCCATACTTTTGTTCAACTTTCTTCTTAGGTTCCAAGATTCAACAATTAACTATTGCGTTGTTGTTTTAAATATAACTGTATTCCTAGTGTTCTTGGGAACTAGGCAGTTCGGAAGAAGCCAAAGATCTGAAATTAGAGTCTATGAATAGATACAAATGATGAACTTACACAGGACCGGTTTAAATTGTATGATGCAAACCATCTTTGCTCCTGGAAGTGGGTCCAAGGACCAGTCTGTCAGAATTCCTGGTCCTCAGTAGCAATGCACATCCATGAGTCTACCTTTAGACTTAACTGACTAAGACCGCCCAGTTTAAGTTTCACAAGAGCACAAAGGGATTCTGATGAAGAAAAGCTGGGGTGGTGGCTCAGTGGTGGAGTGCTTGCCTGACATGTGTGAGGCACTGGGTTCAGTCCTCAGCAGCACATTAAAATAAAGGCTTATGTCCATCTACAACTAAACATATTTTTAAAAAGAACAACAACAACTGCTGATTGTGTTATTGGAGATGAGAGAGAGAATGAACAGAGCTAAAGAACACTACTGTACTCTATTTGGAAAGGGAAAGAACAGAAGATTGAAAACTTGGTGTGTGTAGGAAGGCACAGTGAGTGGAGGGCGAGAAACGAGGGCTGGGAGGCTCAGAACAGGTTCTGTAGATGCTGCCTGCAGTAGATAGAACCTTTCAGGCCACTTGGTCTTTCAGTCTTGTCTTGGTCATTTTACAGGCAGATTTTATTCTTCCTTTTACTTGACACTTTTTTTCCCTTAATTTCCAGTGAAGGAAAAGATACAAAAAGCAGAAATGTAATTTGAAATTTTCACTTTCTTCCTTGAAGCAAAATTTCAAAAAATGGCATTTTCCAAATACATACTTTTTTTTTCTTCTGTTTTCATCATTAGGAATGGAGGATGTTTGGTTCCATACCAATGCAGGCATGTCAGCAGAAGGATGTGTTTGCCAGTTACCTTACTTCTAACTTCCAAGCGGTAAATAGATTTTAAAGGTGTGGTCTATAAACATTATGGCATATAGCTGTGAGATTTTGTAACTCATTAGTATCTTATTGCATTATCGTGTTTGTATCTAAATCCCTGTCATCTGAGGAATCAAAAGAAAAACAGTGGGATTCACCAGTTACCTAGACTTGGCTCCATACTGGTTTTCTACATGTCAGTTAAGTGCAGGTTTGTGTTTAGTACTCCATTCGTCCCATCTCACTTGTGTCCATGTGGTTACTCCTTTAGCCAAGCATGAGGTCTGGCAGTAAGCGGTCTTCCTCTCAGTCCAGCCCTGGTAGTCCAAAGAAGCAGAGAAAGGAAAGTAGTTCTGCAGATTCTCCTGCTGACATGGAGCTCGATTCAGGTAGGTCTCATCTCTGGTTTTGATTTCAGTAAGTAGGCATGATGAGTCCATGCTCCTGAGTCCATATAAAGGGTGATATTCCTTTATTAGAGATCAGAGCATCACCACTATCACTGAAGCTGAATTAGAAGCCACACTTAATGTGAGAACCAAGTGGGCCAGCTATCTGAATCCCTGAGTTTGACACTTAACACACCTAAAGGGCAACAGCTAGACCACCCCTCTGATCAGGGCTGCGCTCTGGGATAACCAGTGGACAGCATGTGTGCTTCTGGCAGCTCTGGCCTTTTCCTCTTGCACATGCTAGGCAAGTGCTCTACCGCTGAACCAGAACCCCATCCCATACCATGAAATTTTGACAATTTTGTAATTTCCCAAGCCTTTAAAGCAGTTGACCCAGACAAAAGTATATCCTCAGAACCCAGCATTTCTCAATGTTATCAAAGACCAGGATCCAGTGTTTCCTCAATGAGGGTAGAAATGGTTTCAGTCTCAGACCTGATTACAGACTGTAATTAATAGTAGCACAGAGGAAACACTGAGGAGCCATACTGAATGAAGTTGTAGGTCCTAACAAGAGTGATTTTGAGCTGCATCTCAAGGGGTGAATTTGCCAGGGAGATGATTAGGGGCAGGGCAGCATTTGGAGAGAAACGCACATGCAGAAGCACAGGTACCTGCACAGTGGCTGACAGTGCAACTCTGTGTTTAAGCTGGGCAGTAGGAGATGCAGGGTAGAGTCAGGCAACTCCGGGTCACAGAGGCCTTACTAGCACAGGAAAGGATCAGACTTCATCCCATAGGGATGGGAAGGCACTAAAGGGTTTCTCGTTGAAATGGGAAAGTCCATAGGTCCAGATGATGTTTTAGAAAGATCAGCTAGAGTTCAGAGGACAGATACAAGGAGGATGAATCCACAACAATGCCACTGTTCCTGGCCAGTGATAATGGGCCTGAAATAAGGTAGTGGTTATGGCAGCGAATAGGACCTCAAAGGCCCAGGTCCTGCGGGTAGAAGAGAAAAAAAGAGAGGATTCCAATGAAGAACAGCTTCCATCTGTGATACTCCAAGCAGATAACATTGGTGGTGCCATTAGTAAGAATTGTAAATAGGATAAAAGTCCAGATTTAGGAAAAGGCACTTGGTTATTAGACAGGTGGTAGCTGAGGGACACACAGGTGATACACATACCCACAGGTGAGCAAGGAGTCCAGATTAGAGGTTCATGGGAAATGCCTCAGGTGTCTTCCTGCCTTCATCCTCACTCCACCCCCAGCCTGGCTACACTGTGTAGCCCACCTGCACTTCAGTCAGATTTCCTACTGTGCTGTGCCAGGAACCAGTCTTCAGCCACAGCACCTTCTCTGGGAACTACTCTGTATCTCTTCTGTCTGAAACCATGTACATGGCATGGAGTGGCTCTCCTGGGGGTTTGGTTCAAGAAATCCTGACAGCTCTCGCTGTAGACAGTCTTCTCCAGTGCATTGAGGACATTAGGTCATGGTCATGATGTTCAGTTTTCCTCCTCAAGCCAGTTATTTTTGACTATTGGACCTCTAGATACCTCCAAGTTCAAATAATAAATTTTTGCAAAATCAAATGCTGTTACACCTTGTAAAATATCTCTCAACATTCTCATTTCAGATGTGGAGGTGCCACATGGTTCTCAGAGCAGTGAAGCATTTCAGTTTCAACCGCCATTGCCTCCTGGCACTCCTCCTCCACTGCCACGGGGAACTCCTCCACCCCTCTTTACTCCTCCACTCCCCAAGGGGACCCCGCCACTGACTCCCAGTGACTCACCCCAAACCCGGAGCACAGCTGTGGATGAGGACGCACTGACTCTGGAAGAACTTGAAGAACAACAGAGGCGGATATGGGCAGCTCTTGAGCAGGCTGAGAGCATCAATAGTGACTCTGATATTCCTGTGGACACACCTTTAACTGGAAACTCCGTTGCCTCTTCACCTTGCCCAAATGATCTTGACCTTCCTATCCCAGAAGGGAAAACAGCCGAAAAGCCAACACTGGAGGAGTCTGAGCAACCAGACACTTGTGCAAAGACAGCTGAAGTTGAACCTCCCTCAAGCCCAGCCTCTGAGACCACCCTGCTTTGTCAGAATGAAGAGGAGGAATCTGTAGAGGTGAGCTCCAGAGACGCTCTGCTTGACAGTGGTGATGTCGTAACAAACTGTAACATCAGGAATGGAGGCAGCCAGAAGCACCTTCAAGTGGACACCAGTTCTTCAACAGCCTCTAAAGTTCATAGCCCTATACCTGACATGAGCAAGTTTGCAACTGGAATAACGCCGTTTGAATTTGAGAATATGGCAGAATCTACTGGAATGTACCTCAGGATTAGAAACTTGTTAAAGAACTCTCCCCGAAACCAGCAGAAAAACAAAAAAACTTCCGAATAACTGTTTGTTGTGGCACCAAGAGCCATTTAATTATCTGTAACTGTGTTCTGTTGATGCGTACCAAGTGATGGGTAAAAATTGTTCTCCTATTCGTCCCTCCCTGTTTAAAAATCTATCCAAGGTTGAATTGTGGTCTCAAGTCAAGACTATCTTAAAGAATGGAAAGACTGGGCTCACTAATTTGCTGTATTTTATTCTCACCCACAAAACCTGCAGGGGGAGTGTACATAGGAGCTGGTTCAGAGATAATTTGTTAAGGTTTATACTATTTTTGGATTGTGAGTGTCTGTCAAGAGTGATGTTTTTTATCTGTCTTTTGTACATTGTTTTCCCTTTCTACATTTTGCTAATTATCCTGTATATAAGTTTAATATATCACTTTTAAAAAAAAAATTCTAACCATTTTAAATTCATATTTCAACTCTGACAACCAAATGAGAAAAATCAGGGATGAGCAGCTTTATCCCATTTGGGGTATTTTTGTAAGATTTACATGTATCAATTTTAACGACAATTTTGTTTTTTTGTACCTTCATTCTTCATATAAGCTTACTATACAGTTATGTTCCCTTTTGTGTACAGAGGTTTAATAAATTAGTTTTCATATACATAACCTAAGACTTTGAATATAAAAAAGTGATTCACAGTTAAATTATTAACCTTTTAAATCTGGAAGAAAATTATGTGGTTGCAAAAATTAGTGACAGCAAAGGAAATAAGAAATTGCAAGCTTGGGTGCTTTCAGAGAATGTCCACCTTAAATATAGAAAAGAGCAGAATCTCTTAAAGTAGCTATTTTACAAAAATGAAAAGAGGGCAGCTAACCTTTGTACAAAAATAATATTCTGGATTTGAACCCTAATATTAAGAATTAAACAGTAGATATAAATTAATTGCTTTTGCACATCAGATATAGAAGATAGAGCTGAAAGTATGATTTTTTTCTTTATGTGAAATGCTGTTACATGTTTATAGTTGGTCAAGTCCAGGAACTTATGTGGTCTTGAATTATTAGTCTCAGGTAGTGTTATCCTGCTCCCAGGCCAACAGAGGGAGCAATATAGAACCATTCTGGATTTTTCATTTTTGGGAACTTGAATTATTTACTGCTCTATAACAATAAAGAGAAGGAAAATTATATAAAAGGACAAATTAATTTTAAGGCCCTCATAGAACTTGCTAAAATAAAATGTTAAATACTTCTGACTTTTTTCTCTGAGTTTAAATACATAATAAAGTAACCCTTTAACAGTAGTCGATATAGAGCAGCCTCAACATTTCTGTCAGGCAAATACTACCATAGGGAGGCACAGAGAGGTTAAAGGGACTTGTGAGTTTTAAGATGTGGTTCTTAAAAGACCAACCTTCAACTAAAGATTTGACTGCACCCTAAATCATAGAAGTAGTTGTTTAAATGTCCCTTTAAATATCGCATTGGTAGAGTCCTCTGTGAATCCAGACATAGCTTAGCAATTATTATGCCAGGTGTTGTGTTAAGGTATTTTTGTGCATTGTCCCATGTTTACTATTAACTTCATTTTGTTTAGAGGGAAGCACTTAAGACACAGCTGGTAAGCAACCCCCATACCCAGACTCGACCACTGTACTGCCTCCCTGTCAAAAGCGCTATAAAAACATTGCTTTCTCAAAAAGTGTCTCCTATTTTATTTCTTCAGTTACTTGTTGAGGGCACACAGTGTGCTTTTCGGCAATAAAAGAAGTAACAGAAACTACCTTTCAGAAGATTACACACTTAGTGGGAGAAACACGTGGTTCCCTCAGTTCTTGGACAGCAAAAGTATTTATGAGAAGGGGCCAAGGTGTGGGGGCTGTTTGGGGATAATGGGAGAATCACCGAGAGAGGCCTGCTTGCTTTCAAGTTCCCAAGACCACTGATTCAAGCATTCATTTGGATTTGAAGACTTGCAGGAAGATAACCCTTTAGCCCCAGACAAAATGCACATTGGGATGTACAGGAAATGGTGTGAGTAAGAGAAGCAGCACACTCAAGAAATGTATCATGGTAGAGGGGCTGGGGTTGTGGCTCAGTGATAGAGCACATGTCCAGCACATGTGAGGCACAGGGTTTAATCTTTAGGCCCACATTAAAAAATAAATAAATAAATAAAAGTTACTTAAAAAAAATATATTGAGACTAATGTAGGATTTTAAAAAAAGTATCATAGTAGGAAAAAAGACTTTGAAAGTTCACTTACTTGACACTAAGAATTTTGGATTGCTTTTCTGTAAGATTTGAATTTTGTTAGGCAAAAAAATTATCAGCTAAAGGTCCTGTCCAAGTGATTTTTTTTTTAAGATGAATATAGTGGGGCTGGGGATATATCTCAGTTGGTAGGGTGCTTGCCTTGCATACACAAGGCCCTGGATTCAATCCCCAACACCACAAAAAAAAAAAAAAAAGAAGAAGAATACTATGGAGCTGGGTACTGTGATGCACACCTGTAATCCCAGCAGCTGTGGAGGCTGAGGCAGGAGGATCACAAGTTCAAAGTCAGCCTCAGCAATGGCAAGGCACTAAGAAACTCAGTGAGACCCTGTCTCTAAATAAAATATAAAATAGGGCTGGGAGTGTGGATCAATGGTCGAATGCCCCATAGTTCAATCCCCAGTACCAAAAAAAAGAATACTAGGGCAGAATTCAGAACAAAGCTAGACGGGAAGCACAGTATGGGACACAGTTACTTGGAAGAGGTGCCCCATTTTGTAAATGCATTTGTTTGCTGTGTTTGAGTATTGTGAAGAGGAGAGTGTTGGGTGGAGGAGGAGTCCCTGTTTGGGCTTGTCCCTCCTGACAGGTCTCCAGGTGTGGAGAGGTGAAGTAACAACCAAACACTTGTTCTTCAAGACAGACTTGGAGCAGGGGTGGGATGGGTTTCTAATCTTTGCCTTGGGTTAAAAGGAATGTGAATTGTAGCACAGGTTGCTAAAACAAGGCCAGCTCTTTGTCATCTCCTGGAACAGGTAAGTGGAAAGAAGGTGCTGCCTTACTAAAATACAAAACAACTTTTCAAAAAAGTTGCATTGATCCTCAGGTGATCCAAAATACAGTCTCCCCTCTACTAGTCAGAGCCTAGGTGATTTCCTCTAGTCCTCTGCTGGAATCGGTTGATTTTTCTGTCTTGCAATTTAGAGATCATCAGGAGCACTCAAAATCAACAAGGGCCTCATGAAGAGTTTTAGTAGGAAAGCTGCTCATAAGGCATGGCTCAGGTTTCCAGAAACTGCTATGTCCTCACACAGTCTGCGTTTTGTTTCAGGATTTAGGAAAATGACTTTTCTTTCAACTTAAAGGATTTGTTTGATTTAATATATCAGTTCACTTCAAAATATTCAGGATTAAGTTACTCTGCTAAAGGAAAGTGTTCATGAGTAGTTACAGAGCCACTTCTAAAGTCTTAGTAAATTAGGAGCATGGCTAAATCACCAGCAATGTAGCTAGAGTGAATATTTATATTACAGTGGGGAGGGGGACAGTAACAACCATACTAAAAAAGGGGAAATTTTTTTTCTCTTTCCAAAAGAAATGGCTGCATCTGGAGGGGCAGAGGGGACAGAACAAGACTATAAAATTAAATGATGCTCAACGACCTCCCTCCCCATTCATAATTGTTCACAGGGCACGTCTTTATCATCCACATTTGGATTCTAAATTTGTGTATTTTATTATTTAGAAAATCGCCTCCTTGAGGAAAGCAGATACATGTTCAAGGGAGAATGTGGGCCACCTCAAGGATGAGAGAGAGAGATACTTTGGGGCAACCCCATTCCCAGCTCTTTTTTTTTTTTTTTTTTAAGAAAACTTGGTACAGGCAGGGTATGGGAAAGTATGTAGGGATGACATCAGTGTGGTGATCACAGATGGTTTAAAGTGGTCAGGTTCTCAGGATCCTTAGATGACCTGGTCCCCATTATCTGATAAATAGATAATGCTAGAAAGTTTCCTAAATTACAAATTTCTTAAAGCTGATATGAAATGCCTATACATTTATCCATTAGATTCAACTTCTAGCACATTTTCATTTGTAATTAAATTATACTCTTTCTTAGCCATTTAAAGAGTAAAATGTGATACTTCATTTATTTGTTGTTGTTGTTTTTGGTTTTTTGCTGTGTTGAGCATAGAAGCTAGGGCCTTGTGCATGTTAGGCAAGTGCTCTACCACTAAGCTAAACTCCCAAGTCCAACACTTGATTTTTCTTTATATAAAATGCTTACATGGGCTTGGGTGTGGCTCAGTGGCAGAGAGCTTGCCTCTCACATGTGAGGCACTGGGTTCGATTCTCAGCACCACATGAAAATAAACAAAATAAAGATATTGTGTCCATGTATAACTAAAAAATATTTTTAAAAAAATGTTTATATGTTGCTGGGCATGATGGTACACTCTTCCCAGTTATAGGGAGGCTGAGGCAAGAGGATCACAAGTTCGAGACCAGCCTGGGAAATGTAGGGGGAGCCTGTCTCAAAAAACACAATGGACTGGGAATGTAACTCAGTGGTAAAGCATCCCTGGTTCAATCCCTAGTACCAAATAAATATCAAATTATTACTTCTAAAACTGGATACAGAAAGAATAATAAAGCCATAAATTTGAAGGAAAATAAACTGCCATTTTCCTTCATACAGTATAGAAATTTATTTTTTCCACCAGACCATTTTCTAAATCTAGTCTTCTTTTTTCTTTTACCCAAAATAGAAATTCTTGATTCTGTTGCTGATAATAAGTACGTGTTTGTTGTATAAATTAAATCAAAATGGTACTATAAAATAAATGTCATCTATAATCACAACTTTCAGAGAAAAATCATTGTTCATTGTATGTCTTTTTCCTGTGAAAATATGTGTAGCCAAGTTTGAGGACTTTTTTTTCTCCCCCCTTGGGATGCTGGGAATCAAACCCAGGGCCTTGCACATGTTGAGAAACCTCTGTACAACTGAGCCACACTCCCAGCCCTAAGTACTTTTCAAATTATTGAATCATTTCTATTATGAATTGATGATTTTGATAAGAAGTTGTTTTTCAAAAGAATTCGTTTTACAAATCCACCCTCAAATGTTCAACAACATGGTTTATTAACTGAAACTGATATTGTGAAATTAATTCCTCCCTGGTATTTAAGTGATGTGATTTTACTAAGCCAATAGTCTTTTTTTTAATATTTATTTTTTAGTTTTAGGTGGACACAGTATCTTTATTTTATTTTTATGTGGTGCTGAGAATCAAACCCAATCCTCATGCATGCTAGGTGAGCACGTTACCACTTGAGCCACATCCCCAGCCCCAGCCAATAGTCTTTTTTTTGGGGGGGGAGGATTGAACTCAGAGACACTTGACCACTGAGCCCTATTTTGTATTTTATGTAGAGACAGGGTCTCACTGAGTTGCTTAGCGCCTTGCTTCTGCTGAGGTTGGCTTTGAACTCGTGATCCTCCTGCCTCAGCCTCCCAAACTGCTGATATTATAGGTGTGCACCACCATAGCTGACCAAGCCAATAGTCTTAGAAATTCTCTAAGTTTATTTTTGTGTAGATGATTTTACTAATTACTGCAGATAATCAGTTCACTGTGAACCTAACACATCATTTGTTTGTTTGTTTGTTTCAGACTGGACTCAGTGTGTTCTACCACAGAGCAATAATTCCCAATCCTTTCTATTTTTTGAAACAGGAGCTCCCTATGTTGCCCAAACTGATCTCAAACTTGCAATCCTCCTGCTCCTGCCCCCTCCTTCCAAGTTATTATGATTATAGGCCTGCACCACCACACCCATCTTTTTTTTTTTTTTTTTTTTTGCTGGACTTAGACAAAAGAAGATACTCCAGTGGTTTATTAAAGGGGGTACATTAAAGGCAGGGATAAGATTTGAAGGATAAGATTTGAAGGTGTAGTTTTGCTTTATGAAGTCTTGCAGTCAGCAGGTTGATTGACATCTTGGCAGGTCTGCCCCCGTTTCAGAGGGGCTATGTGGCTACAATACGTCACCTCATCTCCAGTGCTGTGTGGAACCTTTGGCAGAACTTGAATAGGTCTCACAATGAGGGCAGTCAACTAGAGGAAATGTCTACTGGTCATTCCCAGACACCAGATTCTCCTATTCATTAGGCTTCAATGCATTGTAGCCCATAGGAAGCCCATAGATAGCTAGCAACCACCCAGCATTTTCATTGGATTTTTTTTAAACATATGGACTAAATGGGGAAAATCTAGAATTACTATGGCACAGTGTAACAAAATGTAAAGAATTATAACAACTGGGCACAGTGGTGCACAGGAGGCTGAGACAGGAGGATCATGATCAAAGCCAGACTCAGCAATAGCAAGGCACTAAGCAACTCAGGGAGACCCTGTCTGTAAATAAAATTCAAAAAAATGGGGCTGGGGATGTGGCTCAGTGGTTGACTGCCTCTGAGTTCAATCCCTGGTACCCCCTGCCAAAAAAAAGAAAAAATGTCATAACTAACCCAAGATGGAGCAGATCATGTTTTAAAAAATATCATAGGGCTGGGATTGTGGCTTAGTGGTAGAACTTTTGCCTACTACGTGTGAGGCCCTGGGTTCGATTGTCAGCACCACATAAAATAAAATAAAGGTATTGTGTCCAACTACAACTAAAAAATAAATTTAAAAAATTATGATCCTGGGGCTGAGGTTGTGGCTCACCGGTAGAGTGCTCGCCTAGCATGTGCAAGGCCCTGGGTTCGATCCTCAGCACCATATAAAAATAAATAAAATGAAGGTATTGTGTTCAACTACAACTAAAAAATAAATATTAAAAAAGAGGGAGATTCAGAGAGTGTGAACTTTTTAAAAAAGTTATGATCCTAATCCTTGTATTATATCTATAGTAATGGAAAATTCTGTATATCACAAATTCTAGATATTGAAAATGATTTTTTTGTACTAAGGATTGAACCCAGAGGTGCTTAACCACTGAACCATATCCCCACCCCTTTTTATTTTGAGACAGGGTCTTGCTAACTTGCTTAGGATCCCCAAAATTTCTGAGGTTGGCCTCAAACTTGGCAATCCTCCTGCCTCAGCCTCCTGAGCCACTGGAATCATAGGCATGTGCCACCATGCATTTTTTTAAACAAAACTCAATATCAACAATGTGGTTAATTTGGAATTTTTGTCATACAAGAAAGGACTGAAAATACAAGAGCTGTAACGCTTGCCCAGCTCTCTGTCATTCCACACAGCTGAGCCAGCTCTTCTTGCAGGGTGACCCCATACCACAGTGAGTTCGCGATTTCAGCCATGGAGTCTAGTTCATTAGTCATCAGTGAGAAAGACAAATGAAACTGGATTAGGACAGGTTGTGGGACTAGACTCAGGGTGAATTTCTCACAGGCTGGTAACAAGTTTGCTTTTGTTCCTTCCACATGCCTGCAATGCCTGTCCTGAGCTAGACTCTGAACCAATTACAGTTCTGTTCATTGGACAGGTCCAGATAACTTTAAATCTTTCATGTTTGAACATTTGGAGGATTATGATATCAGTGTAGCTGAAACTTGACATCTTCTCATAACTTAAAGATAAGGACAGGAGGAGTGTGTGGTGGGAATAGAACGTACTACCTATGGCCATAATTGAAGGAAATGCTGTTTCCCTGAATTCTATCGGAAAGGTCCATGGACCCTCATTTAAGAACCTTGCATTAGGGCTGGGGATGTGGCTCAAGTGGTAACGTGCTCGCCTGGCATGTGTGGGGCGCTGGGTCCGATCCTCAGCACCACCTAAAATAAAATAAAGATGTTGTGGTCCACTGAAAAACTTGCATTAGAGCAATCAAAAGAGAAGTTCATTGCTTCTGTTTCTTCTGCTTGGGCGGTTTTTCAACTGAAACCCAGTGGGCTTTTAATTAGTCCTTTTTCCAGCATTTTTCACTAGCATATTATTTCTACTGTGCTTTTTGTTTATTTGCATTCTCACTTGCAAACCTCAGTTCCACAAGAACAGGGATCTGTCTGTCCTCAGGAACATCCCAGTGACTGGTACATTAGTAAAGTTTTGTTGAAGGAATGTGGTGTTTTTGTTTGTTTTTATTTTTGTTTTGCAGTGCTAAGGATTGAAATCAGGGCCTCCCATGTGCTAGGCAAGTGGCTCTATCACTAGGTCATGCCCCACCCCCCAATGAGTGAAGATTTGAAAGATGAAGTAGTCCACAGGCTTGTTACCTTTTAGAAATTGACATCGTGGTAGAAAAGAGGATTCATGCACAGGGAAGAGTTTGAATTCTGTGAGGTCTTAGATGGCTTCGAACGCTCTCTCTCTGGGGCATTATAATTATATTTAGTAGGGGAATTCATTATGCCATATTTATACATGCTCAAAACATAAATTAATCAATCATATTTCCCACACCTTTTCTTTTTCTTCTTCCTTCTGACCTGCTTGATTTCCTGTACTGATCTCCCTTTTATTATTATTATTAATAGTTTAATTGTATATTGTAATTATATAAAAAGGCAGGCTTCAATTGTGGTTAATCACACATGGAGTTAGCGTAATTTCATTTTCGGTACTCCCTATGCCCTGT
The DNA here is from genome assembly GCF_021218885.2 of Marmota monax. Lineage (NCBI taxonomy): Eukaryota > Metazoa > Chordata > Mammalia > Rodentia > Sciuridae > Marmota > Marmota monax. The sequence goes on from NW_026692583.1 coordinate 2,024,571, forward strand.
CCCTCCCCCTTAATCCCCTTCTTCCATTCTACTAGCCTCCCCTCTATTCTCATAAGGTCCCCATACCACCCCTGCCCCATAGCTTCCAACTCTAGATTCTACATTTGGTTCTAACTTAAGCTTCCTTCACTTTATAATACGTTTTATTTTTGATGAACTGATACAGTTTTCTTTTTCTTTTTTGTTACTAGAGATTGAGCCCAGGGGTGCTTAACCACTGAGCAATATTCCCATTCCCAGCCCTTTTAATTTTTTTATTATTATTATTATTTTAGAAGCTTTCTCACTAATTTGCCTAGGGCCTCCCTTAGGTGCTGAGGCTAGACTCGAACTTGAGATCTTCCTGCCTCAGTCTCCATAGCTGCTGGGATTACAGGCATGTGCCACAACACCTGGCTAATTTTTTAAACTCATTATCTGTTCTAATGTTTAGAGTAAAATTACCAACACATTTAACATGGTTTGTGTGAATGATTGATTCCTGGGTGTATTTAGGATATAGAGGCAATCATAGGCCTTATTGTGTTCTTAAGAAAAAATTGTGGGGCTGGGGATGCAGCTCAGTAGTAGAGCACTTGCCTAGCATATGAGAGGCCTTGGGCTTAATCCCCAGTACTGCAAATAAAACAAAACATATGAAAAATTGGAGAACCATGAACCAAAATAAATCTTTCCTCCTTAGAAGTTGGTTATCTGAAATATTTTGTCCCAGTGATGGAGAGCTAACACAAGGATAAAGTGCAGACATGTGTCGGTTACCTATTGCTGTGTAACAAGTCATCCCCAAACTAAGACACTTACAGCATCAACAATGTGCTATTTGTCATGATTCTGTAGGTTGGCTGGGAAGTTCTGCTCACATCGTCTAAATTCACTCAAGTGGCTGCATTCAGCTGGTGTTCCAACTGGGGCTAGAAGGTCCAAGATGCCTCACTGCCATATCTGGGGCCTTGGTGCTAGTTGTCAGCTGATCCTCTCTCATATCATTCAGTAGTCTATATTGAGTATATTTACCCATAGCAAAAGCATTCCAAGAAAGCAAAAGCAGAAAACCTGGGGATGCTTAACCACTGAGCACATCCCAGCCCTTTTTATATTTTATTTTGAGAAAAGGTCTCGATAAGTTGCTTAGGGCCTTGCTAAATTGCTGAGACCTGCTTTGAACTCACAATCTTCCTGCCTCAGCTTCCTAAATTGCTGGGATTAAAGGTGAGCACCAGCATCCCTGGCCAGATTGTCCTTTTGATGAGATGAGCCACAAAATACTGTGGCTACATTGTTTAGTCAACCAGTATGTGCTGTATATCTCAAGTAAAGTCTTTAACATAGGATTCTCACATTATGTGATCACAGTTGAGCCCTTTCATTCTAGCAAGTTTTAAAACTGTCTTTGCAGGATAGGGGATGTAGTTCAGTGATAGAGCATTGGCCTAGCACACACAAGGCCCCAGGTTCGGTCCAAAGTACTGCAAAAAATAAGTAAATAAATAAAACTTCTGAGCTAGGTATGTGGGGATGCATGCCTGTAATTCCAGCTACTTGGGAGACTGAGGCAGGAAGATTGCAAAGTGAGTAATTTAGTGAGTCTCTGTCTCTAAGTAAAAAAATAAAAAGGATTGGGGATGTAGCTCAGTGGTAGAGCACCCCCGGGTTTAATCCTCAGTACCACAAACAAAACAAAGCAAAACCCCCCAAAATTGGGGTTTGAAACTCACCTGTTTTGGAACTACATGAGATTAAAAACACATTAACTCTCAGGCTAGGAAAAAAATAGTGAAATAAGATACTATTTGAGATCAGAAACTGCCAAGATAAGAATGTCAAATAGAAATATTAGCAAGCCTACCTAATTTTAGTGCACTAAAGTTTTAAAACACTCTAATCTTATCCATTTGACTTGCAGAACAGATTGCTCTTCCAAGGGTTTGTTTGTCTTATGACTGGCCCAAAATACCATGTTCAAGTTCATGTTGTATGTGTTCGTGTCACATGATTGATAACTAATAGATATCTGTTTGACCCACTTTCCAGAGATCCCTTTATGCAGAAAGAAATAAGATCTCTACAACTAGGAGTAAAGAGACAATATAGTTCAGTACTAGATGAGGTAGACTGTGATAGACATCAGATGTCTATTAAAAAGTACTTTTTTTTTTTTTGGTACTGAAAATTGTACCCAGGGGTGCTTAACCACTGATCCACATCCCCAAACCTTTTTATTTTTTACTTTGAGACAGGTTCTCACTAAATTGCTTAGGGCCTTGCTAAATTGCTGAGGCTGGCTTTGAACTTGTGATCCTCCTGCCTCAGCCTCCAAGCAGCTGTGATTACATACGTGTGTCAACATGCCTCGTCTGGCAGTAGTTTTCTAATGCAGCCTTTTTACAGGTTTAAGGGTCTCTAGTTTGAAGGCTAACTTTTCTGGAAGGAAGAGATTGCATTTTTTCTTTCCCCTAAGCAATACTATTTTTATCACCTTCATTTTCTCTTTTCTGATGGAGATATCATATGTGAATAAATTCACTCAGATAAAATTTTTTTAAAAATATTTATTTTTTTAGATTTAGGTGGACACAATATCTTTATTTTTTTAATGTGGTGCTGAGGATCGAACCCAGTGCCTCAACGCATGCCACTCGAGCATGCTACTGCTTGAGCCACATCCCGAGTCCAGATGAAACGTATTTAATGACTTTGTGCACTTAGCTTTGAAATATATGCTTACATATGTATATATACATATGTGTATATATGAATGTGTGGGTGCATATATGTAAATATAAAGATATATATATCTTGTTGTTCCTTAGTTTATATTTTTAATGCCAATCAGAAACACTATATAAAGATTATATGGTGGAAAATAAATATAAACTAATTTTCTTTTGCACTTAAGCTTGAAATAAACAGAAAAGAGCATTAACTTTAGCAGCCTTGCTCCATGATGAAGAAAGAATCTTATTAAACTAAAATTAACTTTCTCACCAAAGGTGCCAGTTTTTGCTTTTACACTTTTTCCTGTAGCTACAAAGTGAAAAAAACACCTAGAGCAACATGGAGAAAACTCATTCGAGATGCTAAAAAAAGCCACAGGTCTCGGGGCCTGGGAGACTAGCAGTTAAGTGGAAAATTGGAGGTAGTGATACCTGTTCATGATTTTTTTTTTTTTTAGTTGTAGTTGGACACAATACCTTTATTTATTTATTTTTTTATGTGGTGCTGCGAATGGAACCCAGCGCCTCACATGTGCTAGGCCAATGCTCTACTGCTGGGCCACAACCCCAGCCCACCCTGTTCATGATTTTTGGTCAAATAATACTTTAAGTATTTAAAATAATACTTTAATCTCATTAAACTCATGGAATTATGCAATCCTTTATTAAGGGTTATAACTTGAGAAACATTTGGATGCTATTGGCATCTTTAGTATTTGTGGAGGGTTGTCAGTATTCTGACCTCTTTGACCAGTGAGATGGTCAATCAATTGCCCTTCTGGTTGCTTAGAACTGAAAAGCTTTACTCTTAGAGGGTGAGCGAACATTAATCACTTTTTTTTTTGGGGGGGGTACTAGAAGTGGAACCCAGGGGCCCTTAACCACTGAATCACATCCTCAGCCCTTTTTTATATTTTATTTAGAGACAGGGTCTTGCCAACTTGCTCAGGGCCTCCCTAAATTGCTGAGGCTGGCTTTGAATTCAAGATCTTCGTGCCTCAGCCTCCCAAGCTGCTGGGATTACAGGTGTGCGCCACCACCCCCGGCATTAATCACATCTTGCTGCCCAGAATCCAGAGGCCATTCTAATCTGGGGAACTTGGGACAGGGTCTGAGCCCCTAGCTGCATCCTTGGCACACAGGCCCTGGATCCAGCTAGGCCACTGGGATGACCCTGTGGAGACTTGACCTTGAGAAAGTAACATGAAGACCCAATCATGGCTAAAACTGATTCCCCTGTAGCCTCAGCAGGGATGACAACCAAAAAGAGAGGCTGCAGGTGTCCAGGGACATAAAATCAGCCCCCAAATTCATTCTTATCTTTGGTGATGCCCATGTCCCTCGTTCCTGACCTTCCCAGGGTTTTTGCAAGGCGAATCCACTTGCTTCTCATCAGCAGCCCTCTGAAGGTACTCTTAGCTTTCATTATTTTATCTGCCTTTCATCCTCCGAAAATATATTTTTGGAAAAGAAAAAATATTATCGTTGGTGCCTCTCATTCTCTATCTGTGGGTTTTCATCCCCTTACTACCATCTGGGGCAGATTTAGGAAGGGAGTAGATATAAGCACATGGTGAATTTTCCAGCTTTGTGGAAACCAAGGAAATAACAAATACTCACAAATTATCCCTTAAATTCAACAGTTGTTAATATTGTGCTATGTTGTTTTGTTCTGTGCCGTGTGCATTGCTGAGCCATTTGAATAGTCAACTGCAGACATGACAATTGTAAAATGTCATGGTGCATGTCCTTGGAATAAGTACCTTCTCCTATATGGTAACATTATCATCAGGATATCTAAGAAAATTATGAATCCAGGGAAAGTTGACACAGTTGGTAGTTATGTCTCTATTGTCTTTTAATCTAGAATAATGTACCCTCCCCCACGCTCCAGAGGATGCTTTTTGTTTCTTTCAACTTTCTGTTTTGAAATAATTAGTTTCAACTGGAAGTTGTAAAGATATGTACAGGGAAGTCCCATTCATCCTAACATTAACATTTTACACAATCCCAGTACATTATCACGAAAAGAAGTAGACATTTGATACAATCCATAGAGATTCCCAGATCTCACCACTTGTACATATTCTTTTATATCATTATATTCATTGCTCAATTGTGTTCCATAAAAGATTAAATGGAACAGCCAGAGATGAGAGAAAAAAATGAGAGTGTGATATCATAGAAAACAAATGAGGAGAAAAGGGTGTAGAAAGAGGACATTTCAGTTAGCTTCTGCTAAGTAACAAATCACCCAAAATTTAGTGGATTAAAACTACAATAGTTCATTTTGCTAGTAATTCTGTGGGTTGGAAATTTAGGCCATTCTCAGTTGGGTGGTAGTCCTCTTCCTCCTCCTCCTTTTTTTTTTTTGGTGTGTGTGTATGTGTATATTGGGGTTTGGACCCAGGGGTGCTATACCACTAAATATATCCCCATATCTGTTTTAATTTTTTATTTTGAGACAGGGTGTTGCTAAGTTACCAAGGTTTGCCTTGAACTTGCAATCCTCTCACCTCAGCCTCCAGAGTCACTGGAATTACAGGTTTGCACCACGGTGCCTGGCTTGTACAGTTCTTCTGGTCTCAGCTCCCTGATGCACCTTGCAATCATTTGCAAGTTATCTAGGTAGCTCTGTTTGTGCAGTCCATTTTTGCAACACAGCACAGAGAGAATAGCCAAAAGTGGAACTGCCACTGAGAGGCCAAGGAGGTCCAATTCTTGCCTCCACCACTCAGGTGAAACTACTACTGCCATAGTCATCAACTATAGTCATGTTGGCTGGTTCACTAAAAGATGCACTGTCAGGGGCTGGGATTGTGGCTTAGCGGTAGAGCACTCCCCTAGCATGGGCGGGACCCGGGTTCGATCCTCAACACCACATAAAAATAAGGGCATTGTCAGTGTGATTCTGCAATCTGTACAATTAGAAAAATGAGAAATTATACCCCAATGATTCAAATGTATGAATTGCCAAGATCATTGTAATATCATGAATAGCTAATAAAAAAATAAAAAAATAAGGGCATTGTGTTGTGTCCATCTACACCTAAAAAAATAAAAAAAATATATTAAAAAAAAAGATGCACTGTCAATCCATGATGTTGGCTGTGGCAATTTCCACTGAGCTAAGGGAAAAAGCTAGACTGCAATGGGGAAATGCAGGCATAGGGCATTGAGAAGTTGCTTAGGCTTTTTGCCCAGGAGAGTGAAGGTTCACTGAGGGAGGGTTTTGTTTCTTTTTTGCTTTTAAGATAGAAGAGCTTACAAAGACCTACATGCTCGTGAAAAGCCAAATAGAGAAATAGAAGATAGATAGGGAGGCGCTGGAGAAAAGGTGGATGAGTCATTGGCCTGGCATCAGTGTCTAACCTGAGACCCACCCCTGCATGCAGAAAGTTAAATAAAAGTATAATAAATCACTTTATCTGGCATAAGGCCCAGAGTAATGAGGTGACTTCTATGTAAAAATACTAGTTGTGCTCATATGCTTGTGTCAATAATATATATTATGGAAGATTCAAGTTCTACTTATGGATCCTCCACTGAGAAGAAACTCCTATAAGCAGACTTGTTCTCCTCTGATCCCAGGTGCTTGAAGCAGGACTCAGGACTACATGGCATCCCCACAAAGCAAAAAAAAAAAGTGATGGACATTTTCTAGAAAAAAAAAATGGAGAAAGACAGTTACTACACACAATACCCAGTAAAACAATACAAATTCGAAAATGATCATTTTCTATTTTCTTTTCAATGCTCTTTTTCAAACAGTCCTTTAAGCCATTCAAAATTTATTGTGTTGTTCTAAGTATCTAAATATTTTGGTTCTTATCAAAGTATTTGATCCAGATCAACAGAGATCTACCAAGGACAGTGATTCTGTTCTTTCAATCTTCTGCCTCTGAGACTTTGGCCTTTTGATAGCATGTCTGTGTCTGCCACCGTTTATCAGGAAAGAAAAGGTTTTCTCAGAGGCAACTTTAGCTGATTTTCTTAGGGAAATTTCAGGAAGTGAGCATAAATTGTTGGATGAATAATGTACCAAATAGAGTCAGCATTTGTAGTTGAAAAAGGGGAGTGGGAGCTGGGTGTGGGGAACCCCACAACTCGAATCCCAGTTATTCTGGAGGCTGAGGCCAACCCGGGTAACATGGTGAGGCTCTATTTAAAAATAAAATAAAAAGGACTATGGGTGTAGTTCAGTGGTAGAGTTCTCCCTGGTTCAATCCCCAGTAAAACAAAACAAAAAGTGGGGGGCCAGGTAGGGTGGCACATGTCTATAATTCCAGCAACTTGGGAGGCTTAGGCAGGAGGATCACAAGTTCAAGACCAGCCCCAGCAATTTAGTGAGGCCCTCAGCAACTTAGCAAGACCCTATCTCAAAATAAAAATAGATAGATAGATAGATATATAGATAGATGATAGGGCTGGGATGTCACTCAGTGGTGAAGCAACCATGGGTTTGATTCTGATATTTAAAAAAAAAAGAGGGGGGGAATGGAAATAGAAGCCAGGAATATCGCTCAGTGGTGGAGCACTTGCCCAGAAAGCACCAGGCTCAGGGGTCAGACCCCAGCACTGCACACACATAAGGAGAATGGGTCTAAGGAAGGCAATTAGCATGGTCAGCCACTGTTGAGTCTTTGGAGGGGCAGTTGTCCTGAATGTTTGAGTCAGCTTTTGGTCAAGTCTTCTCCTGATACACGTCTAGGCCCAGTCAGGACTCAGGACTCAGGGCCTCCTCCTGCTGATCCCACCCTCCCTGCCGTTCATGGTACCAATGGGCTGTCTCCTATGGACTCTCTCCTGATGCTGCCGCGGGTTCCAGCACAGGCACACGAGCTCTCAAGCAGCTATTTATGCCAAGTATGCAAGTGCAAGCCCAGGAACACAACCCAGCTCTTCCTGCTGCCTGACCTTTCCCATTTTTTTTTAACAATGCTGGCAAGAGGCCACACTTGCCTAAGGGTTTTCTCCTAGACTCTCAAATATGGAGGAGGACAAAGGCTCCCTTCTCTGTCCCAGATGTCAGCACAGGCATCTTCCCTGTCACCCCTTCCTCTTCTTCCTTTCTCCCCACCAACTGCTGGGCCTGGAAGGCAGGCACTCTCATGTCTATGTCCTCTTTTCCCTCTCATACCCAGACCTAGAGCCAAGACAGGACCTTCTTTCATACCTCGTAACAGACACTCCATGGTCTTACAGGTCCCCGAGGAGAGAAATGGGAGCTAAAGACATTTTTACAAATCATTTCTTACTTGACAGTGCCATTTTTGTCAAATAAGATATCAAACCATTTTTTTTCTCTCCGAAGTTTCATTTTAGAAAGAGAAACATTGTGAATTCAATTAATGCCACTGGGCTGTGTACTTAAAATGAAAACTGCAGGGCTGGGGGTGTAGCTCAGTGGTAGAGCACATGCCTAGAATGCAGGAGGCCCTGGGTTCCATCCTAGCATTGCAAAAGAGCAAGGACAACAAAAACATACAAACAAAAAGATTGCCCTGGCCACACACACTCACACACATACATACTCACACACACACACACACACATAACACACGCACACAGGTTAAATTATGTTATGTTATATATGTTACCACAATTTTTGTGTATGTGTGTGGTGCTGGGGATTGAACCCAGGGCCTTGTGCATGCTAGGCAAGCACTCTACCAAGTGAGCTATATACCCAACCCCCTGTTACCACAATTTTTAAAAATTAATAAAATAATATACAAAAACCATTGAATCAGGCGGGCATGGTGGCAAACGCTTGCAGTCCCAGGGACTCTGGAGGCTGAGGCAGGAGGAACACAAGTTCAAAGCCAGCCTCAACAAAAGCAAGGTGCTAAAGCAACTCAGTGGGACCCTAAATAAAATACAAAATAGGACGGGGGATGCACCCCTGAGTTCAATCCCCAGTACCCCCTCAAAAAAAATATTGACTCATAATACATTTGTGTGTGTGTGTGTGTGTATTTCTAGGAATTGAACCCTGGGTAGAACTTACCACTGAGCTTCATCCCAACCCTTTTTATTTTTAACTTTGAGAGAGGGTCTCCCTAAGTTGCCCAGGCTGGCCTTTAATTTGTGATCCTGCCTCAGTCTCCTGTGTCACTGGGACCACAGACAGATACCATCACAACTGGGTAATCTGCATGATTTTTGTTGAAGCTATCTTCAATTTTTCATGAACTCAAGAAAGATTTGTTGAAGTAGAACTGCTATACCAACAACTGATTTCACAAATATTTTGTTTTACTGGATACAGAGAATTTTTAAAATGTTTGGAACTTTCTAAGAGATCTTATTCAACCCCCTCACTGTAAAATTGCATGTACTCAAAGCACTAGTCTATTTAAAAGGCCCTAAATATAGATTACATCATAATATGTGTTACCCTACTGATACTGTTTTTTGTTAATTGAATATGTACAATATGGCTTTTGTTTTGTTCTTTTTGATTATTTTGATTATTATTATTATTATTTTTTGGATGCTGGGAATTTAACTCGGGACCTGTTTTCTTTTTAAAAAGTGATTGTATAAATTTAAATTTAGTAGTTTGACTTTCTTTCATCATTTTGCTTTTTAAAAAATTCCTTTAAAGCCTGGGTTAGGTGACACAGGATTATAATCCCAGCAACTCAGGAAGCTGAGGCAGGAGGATCCCAAGTTCAAGGCCAGACCCAGCAATTTAGTGAGACCCTGTCTCAAAAAAATTTTTAAAGGCTGGGGATGTAGCTCAGTGGAAAGCAACCCTGAGTTCAATCTCCAGTACAATAAAAATTCTGTTTTCATTAAAACCACTATTATGTCAAGCATGGTGGTGCATGCCTGTAATCTCAGTGGCTTGGGAGGCTGAGGCAGGAGGATTGCAAGTTCAAAGCCAGCCTCAGCAAAAAACGAGGCGCTAAGTAACTCAATGAGACCCTGTCTCTAAATAAAATACAAAATAGGGCTGGGGATGTGGCTCAGTGGTTGAATGCCCTAAGTTCATACCCTAGTACCAAAAACAAACAAACAAACAAAAAACACTATCATCATGGGCTGGGATGTAGCTCAGCAGCAAAGCATCTATCTGCCTTGTATTTTCAAGGCCCTGGGTTACACACCCAGTTCCAAAAGGAAAACAAAACAAAACCCCAAACCCTCACTATCATCAGCATTGTTTGAATAGACATATTAGTCTTCATTGGTTTCTGTAAAAAGATTAATTTTTGGTCCAAAATAGTTATTGTGATTTTTTTTGTTTTATTTTTGCTTCTTTTTGTTGTAGTTTAAGATTCTGTCTTGCTTTGGTTGAGTCCTTTTTAATTAAATGCACCAGCCCCAGCTTCTTACCTTTCCCAATACATGAGTTAATTTAAACATTTTGCTTGTACTGGGTGTTACTAAGATCTTTGTATTTTTTATCTGGGGCTAAAATGAAATTGACAAGGGGTGTGGTCTGGTATATTCTGCTCATCTTGGCTTTATACCAGGGAACTTTATGCAAAAGTGATTACCCCACCTTGATTCAGTAAGCCAGACATGAGTCCCAGCATTTGAGGACAGCGACTTGACCTTCACTCTGTACCCTCAGAGCTTGGAACAGTACCTGGAACTGAACATAACTTGTTGAATGAGTAGATACAATTAATTTGACTCTGGCTTCTGAAATAATGCTAATAGAAGCAGATGAAATGTAAAAAATAACAGTGCAAATGAATTTCCATTTCTCTTTATGAAGCAAGTTTGGAATTAAAAATATTTTAATTTTTATTTTCTAAGCAAACAAAATGTATACATTTATGGTATACTGCATGATTTTGTGTGGGTGTGTGTGTACGTGCGTGCGTGCGTGTGTACACATGGTACTGGGGATTGAACCCAGGGTTTCACAATATTCCAGGCAGGTGCTCTGCCACTGAACTATATCCCCAGTCTTTTTTGACTTTTATTTTGAGACAGGGTCTCACTAAATTGTGTAGGCTAACCTCGAACTTTGTGATCCTCCTGCCTCAGTCTCCTGAGTAGCTGAGATTACATGTGAGTGCCTCCATTCCCTGGCCCAGCTAAATTTTGAATTGTTACCTATAGATATGATTCAGAACTTAAAACAAAAAGAGGGAGAAGGAAAAAGAAAATTGGCTTTTAATTTAAAAAGTATTCGCTGGGTGCGATGGCGCACACCTGTAATCCCAGTGGCTCTGGAGGCTGAGGTAGGAGAATCGCGAACAACTTAAGGCCTTAAGCAACTCAAGGAGATCCTTTCTCAAAATAAAAACTAAAAAGGGCTGAGGATGTGGCTCAGTGGTCAAGTTTCCGGGGTTAAATTTCTAATACCAAAAAAAAAAAAAAAGTGAGAAAGAGAGGCATTCTTGTTTTGACAGTTGACAGTTTCTCTTTCATTTTCTATTTTAAAAATTCTATACAGCCTTGAATATTTTTATCAGTTTACAAAGTACTTGCCAACCACTATTTTATATTGTGTTGTCCTTGAAGGGCGATAAGAACTGTAAGTACCTTAGGGAGACATTTAAAACTTTCTAAATAGTATAATCAATTAATTAAAAATATTATTTATAGTAATTTTCTCTAGATATGTGGAGTTATCACTGTTTTGTTTTCTTCCTTTTTGCTTGTCTTACTTTTATGTAATGAACATCGATTGTTCTTTTTTTAATATTTCTTTTAGATGTTGATGTACCTTTATTTTATTCATTTATTTATATTCGATGCTGAGAATTGAACCCAGTGCCTCACACATGCTAGGAATGTGCTCTACTACTGAGCCACAACTCCAGCCCCATCTATTCCTAAAAAAAAAAAAAAAGAGAGAGAGAGAGAGAAATAAAATACAGGGGAAAAACAATCCCAGTTATTCATTATGGGGCGATCTTACACTCCATTCTTTTATTTATTTTTTTGATACTGGAGATTGAACCCAGGATTGTTCTACCGCTTAACTGCATCCTCAGTGTTTTTTGTCTTTTGAGATAAGATTTTGCTAAATTGCCTAGGCTAACCTTGACCTTGGGATCCTTCTGACTTAGCCTACCAAGTAGCTGAGAGTACAGGCGACCTTGCCTAGGTCTTTTTATTTTTTGAGATCGGTCTCACGATGTTGCACAGGCTGTTCTCCAACTCCTGGGCTCAAGCTATAGCCCATCCTTCAGCCTCCAGAGGATCTGGGTGAACACAAAGTCCATCTTCCTCCAACCTTTTGAAAACAAGCTGAGGGGTTGGGGTTGTGGCTCAGTGATAGAGCGCTCACCAAGCATGTGTGAGGCACTAAGTTTGATCCTCAGCACCACATAAAAAACTAAGTTACATATATATAAAATGAACCATAAAACTGAGGGTGTGTGTGTGGGTTGCCTGGTGGAAGAGCACCCCTGGGTATAAAGTTAAACTTTTATTCTTCTGTTTCAGAGAAAACAAACTTCTCCACTTTTGTGAAAGGAAGATTTTGGAACTCCACCTTCAAAAGTCTGGTTCAAAAGTTGAGCTGTTCTCATACTTTGAGACATGCATTTAAAAAAGCCCAGTGAATCCATCTAAAAACAGAATTTGAGTGCTTCATTTGTGGTAGGACTGAGGAAACTTTCTCAGTTCTATAGTGCTTTGGTCACAATATTGAAGGGGGCGCTAAAAAGTCAATAGTCCTGGTTAATAATATTTTAAATCAGAATTAGGGCCTGGGGTTGTAACTCAGTGGCAGAGCACTTGCCTAGCATGTGTGAAGCATTGGGTTGGATCCTTAGCACCACATAAAAAAATAAACAAATAAAATAAAAACATTCTGTCCATCTACAACTACAATTTTAAAAAATCAGAATCAATGCCAATTAACCCACGAGTAACAAAACAGCCATATTTTAAATAAATATAGGCTCAGCAGAATGAGTAGAAGAGAGAAAACCAGTGTTAACAGTTTCACCCCACATTAGCACTGCGGTCTTCTATTCATTCTAGGGCATCTATGACCACATCGGTTGCATATTAAAAGCTGAAAAGAGTTCCAGGTGAAGGAGGTGAGGTGTGCTTTTCAGAATAGGAATATGGATACTGGATTCCAGGAGTACCGCCACCATCCGATCTTGCAATTTGTAAATTAGGGCGATGTCGAATAAGGTGAAAGAATATCCTGTGATTTTAAAGAACTTGAATGGATGGGAGGGGCTCGCAGATAAATTCATTTCTTTCAAAATTTCCTGCACTTCCAGGGTGGTTTCCTCCGCCAGCTGTGTGCATGTCTGTTGGTCTGGGCAGCTCGGTGCTTTTGAATAAAGGTCAGCAGGGCAGGTCACCCTTCCTCCAGATTATTCTCTTCTACCGGGAAAGAGGAGGAAGCCCGGGCCCCTTATCCATCAGTCACTGCAAACTCCTGGGCTTCCCCGACAGCTGTTGAGTCCTGCCTGGAGCTGCAAAACTTCTGGGTTGCCATGGTCCATGGGAGTGAAATGCTGGCCGCCCTCTGCTATCCAGCCCTGAGCGGGCTGCTGCAGAGTCCGCTCCAGTCCCTTTCAAAAGCTTTTTACAGGCGATCCCTGCAGGGAGGAGTGGGGACGGGACCTTAACCTGGGCTTCAGTCCAAGCAACTGGGGCGAATAAAAGAGGCTTTTCTCAAGCTAACGGAGCCAGCTCCGGGATTGTTTCAAAGGATTCTTAACCCCGGGTGTTTCCCGGGAGAGCAGGGATGGTTCTTCCTAAGCTTAATCGCTGCGGGCAGCTAGCTCCTTACAACTCGTTTCAAAGGATTTCCCACCCGGGTCCGGCGGGAAGGGGAGGGCGAACCAATGAATCAGCCCAGACGGCAGGCTGCTGTCAGGTCGCAATGGAGCTAACGGGGGTGACTTGCAAATTCTGGGGACGCTCGTAGAAAGCCGAGGACCGGCCGAAAGCCCGCGGCGCCCTGGACGCAGGCCTCTCGTCTTCGGCTCGCACCTGGCGGGGCACGCGGGCCGGGAGGGGACCCGGCGGCACCGGCGGGGGCAGCAGACAAAGGGGCGGGGGCGTGGGCGGCGGGGCTGGGAGGGGCCGTGCGGCGTCTCCAGGCGGCGGCGGCGGCGGCGGCGGCGGCGCGTCACGCTTTCCCCCGCCCCGACCAAGGAGCCGGGAGGCGGGAGGCGGGAGGCGGCGGCCACGGCGGCAGCGGCTGCTGCAGAGGTGCAGGTGGAGGCGACCAGCGGCGTCCGAGGCGGTGAGCGCGGCGCGCGGCCCTGTCCCTTCGCGTTCCCGGGTTCCCTCTGCGCCGCGGCGCCCTCTGGGGCCGCCCCGGAGGCCGCGCGGTGGCCGCCCGAGGGCGCCGCGCCGGGCCTTGCCTCGCTCCGCCCGCCTGGGACGCGGCCGGTTCGGCCTGCCCGCGCCGCTGCCCCGCGACCTCCGGCACTGCTCCGCCCGGGGCGGTGGGCGGCGGGCCCGGGAGGCCTCGGCCCGGCCCGACCTGTTGCCCTGGGCGCCGCCACCTGAGCCTTCCGTGGGGCCTGGCGCCCGACCGCCGGCTTTGTCTAGCTCCCGAGCGGCCGAGCTTCCCGGGGAGGCGCGGGGCTAGAGGGGGCCGCGTCCTGGGGGTCCCGCTGCCGGCCACCTGGACCTGCGGCCGCGCGGGCACCGGTGCGGGACCGCGACACCGGTCGGGGGTGATTTGGGAAGCAGAGGCTGGCGGCCCCCAGAATTTGGAGGTCCCGGTGCCGCAGAATTTTTGATTCCGGGGTGAAGCCCCGATCCTGCCGTCTTCCTGTGGCCTTTCCACCTGGCAGCAGCCGAGCACCACCCTCCGCCCTGCGCAGCCCCACCTCTGGGGCATGGCGAAATTACACATTAAGTCTGTAATCGGTGTAGATACCTGTTTTTAGCAAAACTTGGGCGCCAGTGACTGCTTTTAAGGAGGAGGGTGGAGAGATTCCGTGATGTGTTTTTGCTTGTGTGATTCAGCAGCCTTGCCTTCCTCTTTTAGGTTAGGACAGTGCCTGGCGGTCGGAGCTCTGTAAGTACCCGTGCTGTGGAGCCTGTTTTTATGGTTATCACTCGGGGGTTTTATTGCTGCTGTGATAGGAGAGCATTGTGTTTGGCTTTTAGGTTTAATGATACCTTCTGCAAAAATCCTCAGGTATGTAGCTCCTCAGCCCTGGGGCATTTTTCCCCCCTCTGGAAATAATAACAGTGAATATTTATTGAAGGCTTCTGTGGTCAGCCTCTGAGCAAGTCGTGTGTTTTTATCTCATGTAATCAGTCCAACGCAATGAGGTATTGTCGTCATCCCCATTTTACAAAGAGGGCACAGGAAGGTCAAGTAATTTGAGAGCCACTCATCTGAGGGATAAAGATTTGAACTCAGTTCTTCTGACTCCAGGTGCTTAGTTTTAAGTTAATATGGTGAATCTAGGGCCCAGAGCAAAGCCAGACTTTATTAAAGCAAAGGAAATGGGTGATTGCTTGGTTAAAGGCTTCTGCCTGGTGTGGATGTGGATGTGGGTGTGTGTGGTCCTGGGGATGGAACCTTGGGCCAGTCCTTCCTATACTACTGAGCTGTACTCCAGCCCTTGTTCCCAATTTTTGAGGTTGAGATAAAGCAGTTAAGTGGCCTTCCCATTACTCCCAGCTCTGGGGTGAAAACAGAAACTGGGTGGGACCTACAGTTATCTACTTGAATATCAGGATTTTGCCCATCCCTGTTCTTTCCTGTCATTTGCTAGAGCACAACTTAAGCCAATCAGGCTTCTGTCCTTAATGAATTTAGACTTTGATTTTTTAATTTATCTGAAAAGAAAATTCTTATACAGTGTCTAACATCAAGTCTGTCACATCCTGGGTGAAATGACTCAGTAATGTTTGGTTTTTGGCTCCCCCATGGGATCAAGAGTGCATGCTAGGTAAGCACTCTACCACCAAGCTACACCCCAAGCTAGCTCTTACTTTTTTAAGTGCTATTAGGATTTTAAGCCCAATGGATGGAATATAAGATGAATTGGTTCCTTTATATGCCATGCCTGCTGTTCTTTATTATTATTTAATTTTTAGTTTTTTCAATGGACACAATATATTTTACTTTTATGTGGTGCTGAGGATCGAACCCAGCGCCCCGCACATGCCAGGGGAGCGTGCTACGGCTTGAGCCAGCCCTGTTCCTTATTATTTACAGATGGATTTCTGGTCTTCCTAGAATCTGTATATCAAGGGCAAAAGATTGTACCTTGTCTTTCATCTCATGGGATCTTCTGCAGCATTCTGTAGAGTTCCATGTACTCAATAAATATTTATTATTTAGTTAATTGAAAATACGAGGTCCATAAATTTCAAGATTTTTGTTTTTGTTTGTTTTTAATTGATGTTGCTGGAGATTGAGCCCAGGATGCATACTAAAAACACCTTCTACCACTGAGCTACACCCCCCAAGATTGGTTTTATAGGAGTCAAAATGAAAGAGAGAAATAGAAGGTAGCATAGTAAAGGCACAGGAAAATGGTTTAATATTTGTTAATTGTATCAGAAAACTTTGTCTATATATTGTTAACTAAAGTGAGACTTTTCCACTCAGTACTGTCAACTTCTTTCCTCCTTGCCTTGTACAAATGAGGTGGGAGCTCCAGTTTGTTTTTCTCTGATGTGAATAGTCGACACGGGTGTGTATCAGCTGACAGGCCTATACTTCTCCTTTGTGGTATTTTTGAAGTGTGATATCCCCCCAAAGGCAGGTTATAGAGCTGGGCTGTAACTGTGGACTGTAATGAGGTCTCATTAGATATTCACACAAGATATTTATTGAGCTACCTACTGTGTGGCAGGTGTGATTCTCAGACTGTGTGCTAGTCACACAGTCTCTTGAATAAAACAGAAATGCCTCTTCTGTTGGAATTCCACTTAGAGGAGGTCCAGACAATGAAGAGTATGTTTTGCTAGAAAGTGATAAATGGTAAGGAAAAATAAGCTGGGGAAGAGGGAATGTGAAATTTGGGGGATAAGGGTTTGAGTTTTGGAAATTTTAGGTAGAGTGGCAAGAGATCTGAGAATGTGACTTTTGATCTAAAGGAAGTGAGGGAATGTCAATCCCAGAGGGAAGTGCATTCTAGGAAGAAGGAATAGCAAGTACAGGGGTCCTGAAAGGGCAGCTTGGGAGGGGAAGATAATTTAAGGCTTTATACAGGCTGTATATAGTCCTCAAAATGCATATTTATTTAAATGTTTAAAAATACTAAATAATTTTATGCTGTGTTAATGATTTTGAGGAATATTAAAGGTGGGGGCACTGAGGTTCCAAGAATTTTGCTAATTTTTCTGAAAGTTCACAGATAGTGAATATAGAGCTAGAAATCACAGCCCAGTTGATGTGCCTTTAAGCAGAGTACAGAATGCCTTGGCAATAGAACCAAGTGGGTGGCCAGCAGGCCAGCTCGGTACTTGATGTTCAGGCTTAGTATTGAGTATATTCTTATTTGTGTGCATCTGTTCAGGGTCTTTGGTGACCCCTGGATGGCCATGTAATGATACTTGCATACATAGGTTTTCCCCAGAATTGTGCTCCTGGCAGCACAGCCCTCCTTTAGTTTTAAACATTTCGTGGTACACACTGTGTTTTAGGGTAAACCTTTACGTAAGTCTTTTCCATCTTAATGGGGAAGCAATGTCAGTATTACCCTGGATTTGATTTTTTAGATAGCTCTTTAGGGAAGTTTTAAACTCCTACAGTATCTTCTATATCTTTAATATACATAGTGTATGTTTCCCATATAGTTGGAAACTCAAAAGAATCCATGTGCTTTAAATCACCATTGGAGTTACAGTGCAGTTTTAAGGGAAAACATACTGACTGATGGTACTCTAGAAGAATTTCAAGGAAGAATGAGCTCAGATTCCAATTGGGAACAGAAGGAGTTTTTTTTTTTGGTAGGTTGGCAGACTGCACTTAACCAACCTTGAATTTGGCGAGGACATCTGGGTTAATATCCTGGCCCTGGCACCAAATACCAAGGAATCTTGGCTACAATTAGTTGAGAGCTTTTTTTTAAATCTCCATCTGGCACTTGGAGAAGGATAGATTCCACTAGCACTAACTCAATGGGTGGGTCTGTTTTTTAATTGTTTATTGTGGTCCAGCTACAACATCTTAAAAGTATTCTTTGTGAAATCTTGGAAAAGAGGAAATAGTCATTCCCATTATGGAATCCCTATCGGGAAGCCTTTCCTGTGTCTCCATCCCTGGGGAAATAATGTATTCTCATCTGCCTCCTCTTAGGAATCCCCATGAGACCAAGATAGACATTTGCTGCTCTTATGTTTTATATAGGATGAAGTCCATTATGCTTAAGACTTGAATTAAATAATTTGATATTTGTGCTCTTTGCTTATATATCTGAGTATAGCTTGGAATAGATTTCATTTTAACTCTGCCCAGTTTTGACATTTAAAATTACAAAGTCCTGGATTTACAATATCTTTTTTGAAATTAAAGGACCTGGAGATCCAGATGTGCAGGATGTGCAAATCATTGATGCTTTTTGTTCTTTCTTTTTTGCTCTCTTTCTTTCTGGGTTCTTTTTTTTTTTTTTTTTAAGTGTTGGGGATGAACTATGTCCCCGCCCCTGAGGGAAGGCAGTTTTAATCAAACCCTCTCCCCATTCATTCTACAAATTCTTTCTTTTACTCAAGAATTGCACTGATATATTTGGCACATATTTCCCTCTCAGGGAAAATAAGCGATATTAGGGATGTTTTCCTAAAAATCTTTTTTTATTTTTTTAGTATTTTTTAAGTTGTAGTTGGATACAATATATTTATTTTTATGTGATGTCGAGGTTTGAACCCAGTGCCTCACATGCGAGAGGTGGGTGCTCTACCAATGAGCTACAGCCCCAGTCCCCTAAAACTCTCTTAATCAAGTCTTTTGCCTGCCTGCCTTCTCTCTCATACTGATTTACCCTATGTAAAGCCTTCTTACTGAAGATAGTCTGTTCTCAATACCTCAAGGCAGGAAGGAACCTATTTAGACTTTTCCTTCTGGACTAGAGAATAAATAAACTGTATAATCAGGGTAGTTTTTTTATAGCCTAAGTGAAAGCAAACTTTTATTACTAAATTTCTTTATAAATGGGTAACAAGAAAAAAGTGTGTCTTCATCACATGAAACCATATCACTAATTTCTGTTGTAAGGTGTGTATATCTTGCTTAGGTTGTTATACTGAGTATTTAGTATTAAAGTTTAGATCTTTTTTTTGTGGGGATGTTATTTGGGGAATTGAACCCAGGGACACTTTATTAATGAACTATATTCCTAGATTTAAAAAAAAAATTTTTTTGAGACAGGATCTCTTTTTCTTTTTCTTCCCCTCATCTAAGTTGCGGAGGCTGGCTTGAACTTGTGATCCTCCTGTCTCAGCCTCTCAAGTTGCTGGCTTTACAGGTGTACCAGCACAAGTTAAATTTAGAGAATGTTTTCCAGTGAAATTTTTCTTTTTTTTAGGTTCTCAGGTTAATATATACCAGTTTTACAGTGTTTTTATATATTTTGATAACATGTTCTCTTTTTTAAAAATATTTTTTAATGTTGATGGATGTTTTTATTTGTTTATATATTTTTAAAAAGTTTTTATTCTAATTTGTTATATATGACAGAAGAATGCATTACAATTCATATTACATATATAGAGCATAATTTTTCTCTGCTTGGATACAAAGTATATTCACACCATTCATGTCTTCTTCATACATGTACTTAGGGTAGTGATGTCCATCTCATTCCACCATTTTTTTTTTTTAACCCCCTTCCCCCCTTCCCTCCCTTATTCACTTATTTTTATGTGGTGCTGAGAATCAAACCCAGTGCCTCATACATACTAGGCAAGCTCTCTATTACCACAACCCCAGCCTCAACATGTTCTCTTCTTAAAACATGGATTCTGGGGCTGGGGTTTTGGCTTGGTGCTTGCCCAGCCAAAAGGCACTAGGTTCGATTCTTAGCACCACATATAAATGAGTAAATAAATAAACTAAAGGTCTACTGACAACTTAAAATAAAACTCAAAAAACCATATGGGTTATTTGCATAAATTATAAAACATACACATGTACCTAAACACTGAAAAAGCAATTATCCATTGCTTTTTTTTAATGCTTAGAGAAAATAATTTCAATATTTGAAAGTATACCCTTCCAGACTTTTTTGGCTCAGTGGTAGAGTGCTTGCTTTGCACATGTGAGGCACTGGGTTTGCCCCTCAGCACCACATAAAAATAAATAAATAAAGATATTGTATTCATCTACAATTAAAAAAATATTTTAAAAAATAAACAAGGCTGGGATTTTGGCTCAGTGGCAGAGCACTTGCCTCAAAAGTATGAGCACTGGGTTTGATCCTCAGCACCACATAAAAATAAATAAAAATAAAGGTATTGTGTCCATCTACAACTTAAAAAAAATAAAGTTCATTCTGGATCTGTATGTATTTTTCTGTTTTCTTTTTTTGGGGGTCCTGGGGTTGAACCCAAGGGTGTTCTACCACTGAGCTACATCCAGCCCTTTTTATTTTGTGACAGTTTTGCTAAGTTGCTCAGGCTGGCCTCAAACTTGTGATCTTTGAGCCTCAGCCTCTTGAGTAGCTGGGATTACAGGTGTGTGCCATTGTACCTGGCCTTTTTTTGAGATGGGGTGTTGCTCTGTTGTCCAGGCTGGCCTTGAATTCCTGGGCTCAAGAGTTCTTCCTGTCTTAGCCCCCTGAGACACTGGGGACTACAGGTACATACTACTGTGCCTGGCTTTTTTTTTTAAAAACATGGGGTCTTGTGCATGTTGGTTAAGCACTCTACCATTGAACCTTTATTAAAAAAAAAAAAAAAAAAAAAAGCTTTAATGAGATATAATTCACATACCATACAGTTTATCCATTTATTTATTTAAAAATTTTTAAAAAAGATTTAGACATAATACCTTTATTTATTTTTATGTGGTGCTGAGGATCACTTGTGCTCCACAAGTACTCAACTACTGAGCTACAACCCCAGCCTCAGTTTATCTATTTAAACTATATAAAATTCAGTGATTTTAAGTGTGTGTGTGCTGGGGATTGAACCTAGGGCTTTGTGCATGCTAAGTACATGCCCTACCTTCAGCTACATCCCCAGCCCTATTATTTTGTTTATAGTCATCCTAGTAAGTGTGAAGTTTGATACCTAGTTGTGATTTTGATTTGCATTTCTCTGATGACTCTAATGACTTATTGGCCATTTTGATAATTCCCCCCCCCCTTTTTTTTTTTTTGGTACTGGGGTACTCAGCCACTGAGCCACATCCCCAGCCCTATTTTATATTTTATTTAGAGACAGGGTCTCACTGTGTTGCTTCGCATCTTGCAGTTGCTAAGACTGACTTTGAACTCAAGATTCTGTCTCAGCCTCCTGACCGTGCGCCACTGTGCCTGGCCATTTTGATAACTTCTTTGGAAATGTATACCAATTATTATTTATTTTTTTATAGACACCATGCCTTTATTCATTTTTATGTGGTGCTGGGGATTGAATCCAGTGCTTCACATGTGCTAGGCAAGTGCTCTACCATTGAGCCACAACCCCGCCCTGTTTCTTTTTTTTTTTTTTTTTTGCTTTCAAAGTATTAAGTATAAACGTGTAGGACAATAATATGTTACCATTTGGGATTAAAAAAATTACTAAAGAATATCAGTTGTCTTTTAATTCATATAGTCATCAGATATCTATTGAGCAACTTCTACAAGGAGGCACTTACTCATACTTTGAGTGTACCAAATTGAAAACAGGCACACACCCTGCTCTCGAGGAACCAGCTGTTAACAGAGGTGGGGTTAAGAAGAAGAATTTAGCCTGTATATGGCTCTGTATATGGAAGATTTTGTATAACTGCTTAACCTTTTGGAGCTCAGGTTCTTCATCCATAAATTAGAGCTGATGGGTGCGTCCTTGGGTTGTGGAGATTAAATGAATTAATGTATATACAACTCAGTGAATATTAAAACTTTTCTTTTCTCTCTTGCTTGTCATCCTTGTGTCGTCTTCTTTTTTTTTTTTTTTAGAGAATTTTTTTTTTTTAAATATTTATTTTTTAGTTATCGGCGGCGAACACAACATCTTTTTTTGTACATGGTGCTGAGGATCGAACCCGGGCCTCAAGCATGCCAGGCGAGCGCGCTACCGCTTGAGCCACATCCCCAGCCCCCCTTGTGTCTTCTTGATCTCCTGTTGGGAAAGGAAGTTAAGCTACTAAGTTTTATTCTTTCATTTAAATCAGAATGGGGAAGATTACTTTTCCTGGCTTGGAAGATTAAAACCTTTCTTCCCGCCATATTTTGGAAAGTTAATTTGAGTGAATTGTCTTGCTATTACTGAAGGACACTTTAAAAAAAATTATTTATTTTTAGTTGTAGATGGACACAATACTTTTATTTATTTATTTTTATGTGGTGCTGAGAATCGAACCCAGGTCCTTGCATGTGCTAGGCAAGCACTGTACCACTGATCCACAGCCCCAGACCCTGAAGGACATATATATTTTTAATATCTTTATTTTTTTTTATATTTATATGGTGCTGAGGATCGAACCTGATTCCTCATGCATGCTAAGTGAGCACTCTACCACTGAGCCACAACCCCAGCCCCAAGGACATATTTTATTTATTTATTTATTGTGAGAGAGAGTGAGAGAGAAAGAGAATTTTTTAATATTTATTTTTTAGCTTTTGGCAGACACAACATTTTAAAAAAATATTTATTTATTTATTTTTCTAGTTGTAGTTGGACAGAATACCTTTATTCCATTCATTTATTTTTATGTGGTGCTGAGGATTGAACCCAGGTCCCCGCGCATGCTAGGCGAGTGCTCTGCCACTGAGCCACAATCCCAGCCCCAGACACAACATTTTTGTTTGTATGTGGTGCTGAGGATCGAACCTGGGCTGCACACATGCCAGGTGAGTGCGCTACCGCTTGAGCCACATCCCCAGCCCCCCAAGTACATATTTTCAATGAGCAGTTGCCAGCAAATAACTTGTAATTTATTAGGAGTCAAACATTCAGCATGGAAAAGCAGCTCCTGCTCCTCATGACAGAACTTGTGCTTTGCCAACTTTCAAGTCCTTTTGCATTGTCAGTTTTATTTCCCACAATTTAATTATGTGAGTTTTTTCTTTCTAAAGTGTGATGGAACATGTCAGGTGTCTGTATGGAAGTTTACATAGGCCTGGCATGGTGGCAAATGCCTGTAGTTGCAATGACTGGGGAGGCTGAGGCAGGAGGATCTCAAGTTTGAATTAATGTACATACAACTCAGTGAATATTAGAACTTTTCTCTCTTGCCTGTCATCCCTTGTGTCTTCTTGCCAAAGGGGGGGAAAGAAAGAATGGTGAGTGCTGGCTGGGGTTGTGGCTCAATGGTAGAGCACGTCCCTTGCATGAGTGAGGCACCGGCTTTGATCCCCTGCACCACATAAAACTAAATAAAAACAAAATGAAGGTATTGTATCCATTTACAACTAAAAGTTAAAAAAAAAAAAAGTGAGAATAACCAACATTGAAGGTGGGTTTCAAAATAGATGAAATCAATTCTTGGTTCCTACTGACAGTTTCTGAACCACCATCCTAGATGTTTTCTCATGGATTAGTGAGTGTTTAATAGATTGATCTCTTGAAACAGCCAGGTGCTCTATGGTATTGTGAAAGTGGAAATGTGGTTGTTTTTTCCATTGGATGTCAAGACCTACAGCAGCTATTAAGTTTGTTCATTTGCAAAGTAAGAACAAGAAAGCTTTTATAAAAGAATAAACCCCAATAAGAAAGTCCCTGGTTCTTCTGTGAGTTGTCTGTGTCCTTTCCTTGTTCAGAACAAATAGTTGGAAAGCCTCCACTTCTAAGTATGGGCCATGTCTGGCTGTGGCGGGGCAGCACCAATATGCCTTCTTTTATTCCTTTGCGGGACTGGAAAGGGAAGCCAGTTTTCGTGCTTTGAGAGTGACTCTTTGGCTGCTGTTTGTAACAGATGAGAAACTTCTGTTCGTCAGCATGCTTTTGGGTAAGGAGTCTTTCTTCTGGAGATGGGGGTTTTAGTCCTAGACTGTTAGATAACTGTGACCTTGCCAAGTGATCTCACTTTCAGAATCAGTTTCCTCAGTGGTAAAATGAGGAAGTTGAACTAGATTGCCAAGTTCTCTTTTGATTCCAACATTTTATATGCTATATTAAGCACATTAGTATAATTGACTGCTGCTGACCTATTAAGTAAGTTCTTCTGGGAGATAATAACCAGGCCTGGTAATTTCTGTCCCTTTTAAGATCTATCTCTAAGTTAGTGATATGCATATCAGAGTTTCAGAGTCACAGGACTTTTGTAGAATGTTGTGTAAATGAGCAAAATAGCTCAAATTATTCAGCTGTTTCTTTAAAAAAAATTCCTTTGCAGATGGAAGAACTTTGGAATACTGCTTATTTTTGTGTAAGTCATAGGAAATATGAAATACATCCTCACTCGAACAGAGTTGTACACAGACATTCATAATTGCAGGCAGTTGCATCATAGCAGAGAGTTCTATCTTTAAAAAACATTGTCTAATGTCTCAGCGCTCTGCTGGGGTTGGTTTTCAACTCTCTCCCCCTCCTTTTTTGAACCACTCTGGGTACAACTTGTACCCTATACTATGTCATGCACACTTTAAGTTCTAAAAACATAATTTTTCAAAGGATTATGCCTACTTCTGGTTTTGATAGAAGGATGTTGTAAAACTGTTTATCATCAGTGTCTATTGTCAGATTAACAAACACTTAATGTTGACAGGTTGATTTTCTAAGTTGCTCTGTAAGGAGACTATCAGTTAGAAATTGGAAGTAAAACCCCCTTGCAAATTTTTTGAATGGATTCACTTAAAGTTCTGACCCTTACTGGCTTGGTTGATCCCTTAATTCTAAACAAACTCCACATTGATTTTTTCAAACAGTACATTGTTTACTTATCTTTCATTTTTTGTACTTTTATCCTTGCTAGAGATAAGCGCATGCTTTTTTAACCTGTTAATTTTAAAGCTGTGTGAGTCTATAGCCTTTTTCAAAATTTCATGTTATGCATGAAATATACTTAAATACTTATGTAAGCAACTCTGTGAAACTAGATCTAGTGGTCCTACTTCATTAAGGTGACAGAGGCTGAAGACCCAGAGTGGGCTGGGCATGTAACTCAGTCGTGAAGCGCTTGCCTTGCATGTAGAGGCTCTTCTTCAATCCCCAGCACCAGACAGACACACCTAGAGCCGTGGCTGCTGGGATCATGCTAATTTTTTTTTTGCTATTGGGGATTAAACCCAGAGCAACCACTGAGGAACATCCTTAGTTCCTTGTTATTTTAAATTTTGAGTGAGTCTCGCTAAGTTGCTAAGGCTGGTCTTGAACCTGCAATCCTCAGCCTCCCGAGTCACTGAGATTATAGGTGTGTGCCAGCTCATACTAACTTTTTTTGACTCTGCTATTTCAGTGACTGCTTTGCTTATGAGTCCATGGTGATAACAGCAAAGGTATCCATGACATGTGACAGGACACTCCGAGGGGTTACACAAAGGCTGGAGATGACTGATGAAGTATCAGTGTCTATGAATAGTCTTGACAGTGGAATACAGAAGGACAGACTGTTGAGTAAACATTTCAGTAACCTACCCTGTGAAAGGCATGCTGATCACAAGTTAATAAGGATATCCCCCTCAAGACAATGAGTACCGTGTTCCTGAGGCTAGCTGTAAGTGCTCTGACACCTGGCTCTTCAGAGTTGGCCCAAGTGAATGTGGTAAAGATAGGGTTAATCCAGGGGGAGCTAGTGGAACTGGGTGGAAGTATGGGCATGGGACACATGGTTAAGTTGGTGAGATTTTTTCCATTGGGAAAAAAGTTAATATGAGTAGGAGTGTTTTGCCATTATTGAAGGGCACATTTTTAATGAACAGTTGTCAGAAGAACTTGTAATTTTATGAGGAGTTAAATATTCAGCATGGAAAAGCAACTTGTGCTCTTGGAGATACAGCTAGGCCTAGTAATTTCAGTTCCTTTTAAGGGACTTAGTTAAAATGGTAATCTTACCATTTTAGTTTTCTATGCATCTCCATGTCTCCTTTTCCCTCCTGTTATTTTGTGCCATGATTTAGAATAATATCTGATATGTATAAATTTAGCACTATACAACATAGTTACCAGCTCTGGCTTCAGCTTGTGGGTTAACTGTAAATTTATCAAAATTGGCTAAAGGATGGGCTGGGGATGTGGCTCAAGCGGTAGTGCGTTCGCCTGGCATGTGTACGGCCCGGGTTCGATCCTCAGCACCACATACAAACTAAGATGTTGTGTCCGCCCAGAACTAAAAAATAAATATTAAAATTCTCTCTCTCTCTCTCTCTCTTAAAAAAAAAAAAAAAATTGGCTAAAGGAGCCGATGCAGTGATGCATGCCTGTAATCCCAGGAACTGAGGCCTGCTTCAAAAACTTAGTATGACCCTGTCTCAGAATAAAAATTATAATAAAGGACTGGGGATGTGGCTCAGTGGTAGAGTGCCCCTGAATTCAACCCTTCCCCCCAAGAAACAACCAAACAAAAGCAAAACAAAAAAGTGGTTGAAGGATAACTTGTTCAACCTTGCAACTTCCCATCCTTATAGCATTCTCTTGCCAGGTGGTCTTTGGTGGTCCTCTTCAAACTAGACCAAGAACTTGCTATTTTCACTTCGTATAAAAAGTTAAATAGTGAACAGTGGTTTTCTTTTTTTCTTTCCTTTTTTAAAAAATTTTTGCATTACAATTCTTAATATACCATTATACCATAATTTATCATATCTCTGATTATATATAAGGTATGTTGACACAACAGTGGTTTTCTTAATTTCATTTTTCACTTTGTGTAGGAGTTCTGGTTCATTTTTTCAAGTCTTAGCTCCGTGACTATATACTTAGAAATTTTAGACCTTGCTATGTCAGTATTTCATGATGTTTATTAACAACATCATTGTACCCAGATTCTCTGAAATTGTTCAGCTTTCTGTGTTTCCTGAACCACCTAGAGAGGCTGCTTCACCTGTCAGGCATGCTCCTGTGGGAGAGCCACTCCGGGGAGGTGGCTTCTCTCTACTTTGGGACGTGGTTTTCTTTCCCTCCTTGGGTGTGCTTGTTTCTGACGGGGCTGTAACTTTCCTTTGTGATATTCTTGCTAGAGATGCAGGGATAAAGAAATGGGGCAGTTTGCAGTGTCCCTTTGTCCCACAGTGGTAGATGCAACCTCAATCCTTCATGCAGCCTCCTGGATGTTGCTGAAGCCAGAGCGCTCTGTGCTCAGTGTCATGACTTTTCTCTAGCTGGGCTTACTCACTGTGACACTGACTAGAAGCAGTGGCTCTATAGTGGCCCCAGGCCCTAACCTGCCTTTGGTGACATCACACACGATCTCCCTTGTTTTAGGGGCAGGCTTCTGAGAGGTCAGAGCAAAGATGTGCTAAGATGGCTTTACGTCGTCACCTGCCATCCGTTCTCACTGGCTGATCACTTGGAAGCATTCTCCAGATCCTCCAGAGTGGGTGCTCCCGCCTCTACATTTCTGCCTTTACCTTCTGGCTCATAGGATTACTGTTGTGGCAGACACTCTGCTCAGTCACACAGTGTTACCATGTCATTTGGCTACTCTTACTTACGTGTTCACTGCACGGGGAGTGTTCTGTATCTTCATTTGGAAGACTAACAAGTTTCCAGATGTTAAATAGAAATTGGGACAATGAAGCAGTTATACTGATGGCACAAGCCTATAATTCAGCTATTTGGGAGGCTGACATGGGGGGGGGATTGTGAATTTGAGGCCAGCCTGGGTAGTTAATCAAGACCCTGTCTCAAAGGGCTGCGGATGTAGCTCAGTGGTAGAGTGTTTGCCTGGCTTAGGGGAGGCCCTGGGTTCAGTTCCAGTTCAAAACAAGTAGTTACACTCCCTGGCCCCTGGATCTTACATTTTACTTGTTTATTTATTATTATTATTATTATTAGGTACCAGATATTGAACCCAAGGATAGTTAACCACTAAGCCCCATCCCCAGCTCTTTTTATTTATTTATTTTGAGATGGGTCTTGCTAAGTTGCTTAGGGCCTCCTGAAGTTGCTGAGGCTGATCTCTAACTAACTTGTGATCCTCCTGCTGCAACCTCCGGAGTCTCTGGGATTACAGGCGTGCGCCATCCTGCCTGGCTGGATCTTACATTTTAAATGATAGCTGGTAGACTATTTCTAAATCAAAGGCAACTTACCGAAGTTTGGGGGGTGTGGATACCACATTAGTGAGAGGTAAATAATTGGCCCTGCAGCCACATCCTTCACACCTTCCCCTGTAGACCCCAAGCCTGTCTTTTCCACATATTCTCACGCGCGTGGTTTCCTGCACTCAGAAAGATAGACACAGCCAAGCAGGATTTGGCCTCAGTGTGGTAGTGCTCATTCTGCTCCTGGTACTTGAGGTGCTGCCTCCTGGTGCATTAAATTAAAAAATTTTTTTTTTTTTAAGTTGTAGATAGACAGAATGGCGTTTCACGCATGCTAGGCGAGCACTCTACCACTGAGCCCCAGCATTACATTTTTCATCTATAACTTGGTCTCTGTTTTGCCTTGAGTTTTGTGTGGGTGTGTTTTCAGACTGTTAGTGCTGAGCTCTCAGTTTCACTGGGCAGTGCCTTGTGCTGTTTGCAGGGCTTCTTATTCATTGTGTGCCACCTGTCAAACAGAGACATCAGAGTTCCTCCTATTATGAGTACCTTTCCCCCCATTTTTAATCCTAAGAACAATTATTCATGTTTTATATATTTGAGAGTTTTCATTCCTCTGCCCTTTCCCTCACGTGTATGTATAATGGTGTGTGAAAGACAAATGTCACATCCCCAAGGGGACTTGGACTGGTTGGCATTGCTGTTATTGATGCCAAGAGGGGAACTGCTTTTATTTTCTGCTTTAAATGTATATTCTAGAGGTTGGGTATGGCTTAGTGGTAGAGTGCCTGCCTGGGTTGGATCCCCAGTACTGGGGAGACACACACACACAATTTTCTAGGTCTTTGTTGTACAATTCAGTGGACCACAAGCCTCATGAATCTTTTGAGTATTTGAAATGTGGTGAGTCCAAATTGAGATGTGCTGTAAGTATGAAATACACAGTAGATTTTTTTAATTCTTTAGTTGTAGGTGGACATAATATTTTTATTTTTTTTAATATGGTGCTGAGAATTGAACCCAGTGCCTCACACATGCTAGGCAAGTACTCTACCACTGAGCCACAACCCAGTCCCTACACAGTAAAAAGAATGTAAATTATTGTTAATTTATATTGATTACATTTGAAATAATAGATTAGGTTAAATAACATTATTAAAATTAATTTCACCTGTTTCTTTTTTTTGGGGGGGTACTGGGGATTGAACTCAGGGGCACTCAACCACTGAGCTACATCCTCAGCCCTTTTTTTTTTAATATTTACTTTTTAGTTTTAGGTGGACTCAATATCTCTCCATTTTTTATATTTATGTGGTGCTGAGGATCGAACCCAGAGCCCCACGCATGCCAGGCAAGCACTCTACCCCTGAGCCACAACCCCAGCTTTCCCCAGCCCTTTTTTGTATTTTATTTAGAGACAGTCTCACTGAGTTGCTCAGCCCCTTCACCGTTGCTGAGGCTGGCTTTTGAACTCATGATCCTCCTCTTAGCCTCCTGAGCTTCTGGAATTACAAGCGTGTGTCACCATGTCTGGCTCACCTGTTTCTTTTTAATTTTTAAAAATATTGTTGTTAAATGAGTAATTTTGAATCTTCTGTCTCACATTATACTTCTCCCATCCAAGTATCAACCAGACTCAATCCTGCTTTGCTTCTGAGATTGGGGAGATCAAGTACATTCAAGGTGGAATGGCTATAGACTCATGTTATATTTCTATTGGACAGTGCTCTAGAAAGTATAGCAATGTCAACAAATGTAATCATGGAATCTGAGACTTAACTTTTTTTTTTTTAGGCACTGAGTATTGAATCCAGGGCCTCATGCATGCTGGACTAGTGCTTTACCACTAAGCTATATCCCCAACCCTTTTTAAATTTTATTGTGAGATAATTTCTCACTATTTTTCCTTGATTGGTCTTGAGCTTCTAATCCTCCTGGCTTAGCCTCCTGAGTGTCTGGCATTACAGGCATGCACCTCTGTGCCTGATTGAGACTGACAGTTCTTTTGGAGGTAGTAATTGAACAGTTTGCTTATAGTTTCATTGGCCTACTTTTTAAAAGAGGCTTCAGGTTTGGGAAACCCTGTAATGCTGCTGTCTTTATCAGGTGCTCAGTGGGTTAGGTTCCTTTACTTGAAAATTGCAACATTTGGCATCATTTTGAGTTCTTATTTATTTATTTATTTTAAATATTTATTTTGTAGTTTTTGGCAGACACAACATCTTTGTTTGTATGTGGTGCTGAGGATCGAACCCGGGCCGCACGCGTACCAGGTGAGCGCGCTACCACTTGAGCCACATCCCCAGCCCCTTGAGTTCTTATTTAGATGCTGAATCAGTTTAGAACCTTTTCGAACTCTTCCCGTGGTCTAAATACTCTCTTTTTGGCTCTTGTCTTATATGCCAAGACAAGTCACATCTCATCGCTGGCCACAGGCACTTAGTCATAGCATGATATGCAAACAGGAGAGCCTGTGATTCATCTCTCAACAACAGAAAACTGCGCAGTGGCCGAGCAGTCCAGAGAAGGAAGAGAGCAGCAGTCCAGAGAAGGAAGAGAGCGGCAGGAAGGGTAGTCAGAAGAGACTGAGGCTGTGGGCTGTGTCTCCTTGTATTCTTTAGTCATTTCCTGTGTCCCCTTGAAAACCTTGCATGGGGATGTTCTGCATGGGGCAGCAGAGGATGGGACTTGGTCACCCACGTGGAAGATAGGCCTGACTGTGTTTCCTATCTGCTGGCCCTAGGTCCACTCAGCTAGGAGAGGAGATGTTTTAAAATTGGCCCCAAGCAGACTACAGGCTTATTTGTTTATGTTTCTTTATCTTTATGTAGTGCTGAGGATAGAACCCAGGGCCTCACCCATACTAGGGGAGCACTCTACCACTGAGCCACAACCCCAGCCCTTAGATTAGATTAGATTTTGATAGTTGGCTGTTAAGTTGAAATACTTGACCTTCCTTTGTTCAGGAATTGAAGAAAATATGACAGTGTCTGTCAGTTTTGACTTTCCTGTATATACACAGAACTATGACTGTGAATCAGACAGAAGAAAAAACTAACTTGCCTTTAGTGGAAACCAGTCACTTTGGAATCCTACCCAGTATGGTGTGTTTTCAGTGGCTTGAGACAGCAGCTCAGATTACACTGCAGCTCCTGTGTTGGGGGCAGGGGACAGCAAGTGACACAGCATCCAACAGACACTTACATAACCATGACTTCAGCGGACAGGATTAAGCTGTGAATGAACCTCCCAAGCCCAGTGAGATGATATTAGAACACAGCATTTCAATTTTTCTCTCAAGTTTGACTAGAAAATCAGCACCAGGATCGTCTTTTTCTCAAACTAGACCCCCATTGCTCTCAGAACTTTCCCTGGTTCATGGCGTATCCTCTTGTAGAAGAAGGGCGCTCTCAGTGCAGCAATTTCTAGGTAAGTCACTGAACCTGTCTGGTGCTCAATTTCCTTTAGGTTGTCCAGTAGGGCCGAGTTGAAACCTGGGGCTTCCAGGTGCAGCGTTCTGGAAACATGGTGTTAAACTCCCTCTCCTGGCAGGTTAAATTCATTGCAAATCCTTCAACTCTCCTCTGCTTTCTACAGGATTTCAAGATTTAGTGTTTTCATTTTGCTGAGGAGAAGTAGAACCCTCCACAAAGGTCTGAGCTGATGTGCAGAAGTGTGATTTGCCCAGGGCAGGGCAGGGTCCTACCTGTGCTCTGGATGGCCTTAATCAGATTTGGGTTCCTCCATTGGTGGCTGGTTATTTTTACTTTGGCAAAGTTAGAGCCACAGTCGCTTTCACTTTTGGATCCCTTCCCTTTCACTTTCTGGTTAGTAGAATCACACAAGATGAAGTTAGAAGCTGATCTTGATGGATTGATATCCTCAGGCTGTAAATGAGAACCCTCTGGTCTGGAAACAGGTTAAATGAATTTAAGATCATCAGCTGGGACAAAATGCAGATGTCTCATTTTCCAGGCTAGCTGTCTTTTTTTTTTTTTAACTTTTTTTTTTAAATCCATGATTAAAAAAGTAGATAAGAAATCAGATAAGAAAAAAAAATGAAGAAAAAAATTAGGGAAGAATTAAGAAGAATGCTGTTTGTTTTGAGCAGAACTTAGTCCTCCTTGCTTGTTTTTGTGACCTACTTGTTCTGAGGAGCCTCCTCTTTACGTAAATTTCTTAAAACTTTTCTAAGGGTGTCATGGGTCCAGTAGAATGTAAGAGTTTGGATTTTACTAAAGTATGTATCATCTATAATTAAAAAACCTCTTAATTGTGGAAAGTTTCAGACGTGCAGAAGTAGAGAAAATAACACCATCCGCAACTTGTATTTGGTCTATCATCAGTCTGTCTTAATATTTTAGTGCATGATAATCAAACTCCCATGTTTTTCAAATGTATTTTGCTATTGCCAGTAAAATGTCTTTTTGCTTTTAGGAAAATTGAGTACTTTGATTTATTATTCATACTATTATGCTTTTTGTGGTATGAAACAATTCTATCTCTGAGGATTTTGAGGATGCTTATCCTAAAAATTAATGTCTTTGAGTCGTATACTTAGGATGATCTGAAAGCTCTAACCGAAGTGCTCTTTACCACTGTATTAGGTAAGATGAGCAAGGTGCTATAACAAATAGCCCCACTAATTTTAGTAACTTGAACTGATAAGCTTATTTTTAGTTCTGGGACAGACCAAGAGAAATGGGGATGATGATTCAGAGCTGTAGACCTCCCATCCTAGGATCCTGCCATCCTCAGCACTTGCTTGCTGGATGCTGGGAGAGTCTCATTAAGCCACTGGGAGGAAGAGGTGTGGGGGCTTGCCTGTGGGCGTGGGCTGGGCCTAGATGTAGCATAGTGCTCATGCTGCTTGTGAGTTTCTCATTCTGTTGGGGCGGGTCTGAACTGCCACAGGAACAGAAGGAACCACAGGCCTGGGTGCCTGCTTTGCCATGATATGTTTGCATCCTGGGTGGAGAGGTCCTTACCATACCTCCCTGAGGAAGCCATTGTATAGTGGCCCAGAAATTATCATATTTTTTTCCTCCTTATGAAATTAATTTTATCTGTTCATTAAATAAAATTCAAGACCCAAGAAAACACCAAGGTACAAACACTACAAATAGTCCCATCAACTGGAGATAATTATTAGTAACCCTTAGTTCCTTACAACTGAAGATTTTTTTCTTTCTGTACTAGGGCTTGAATCCAGTGGCATTCTACCACTGAGCAATATCCCTAGCTCTTTTCATTTTTTATATTTTTGTGGTACTGGAGATTGAACCCCGGGTGCTCTATCACTTAGGGTGCTCTATCACTTAGACTACCATTCACAGTCCTTTTTTAATTTTTTTGGTACTGTTGAATGAACTCAGGGATGCTTAAAGTCTGAGCTACATCACCAGCACACCCTCCCCCCCCTTTTTTGAAGCAGGGTCTTCCTAGGTTGCTGAGGCTGGCCTTGAACTTGGGATTCTCCTACCTTAGCCCCAAAGTCACTGGGATTATAGGCGTGTGCCATTGTGTCCAATTTATACATTAAAAAAATTTTTTTAAGTTATAGGTGGACACAATGTATTTTATATGGTGCTGAGGATTGAACCCAGTGCCTTACACATGCTAGGCAAGCACTCTACCTCTGAGCCCCAGACTGTTGATGGATCTTTATTTATTTATATGTGGTTCTGAGAATTGAACCCAGTGCTTCACACATGCCAGGCCAAGTGCTCTAGCTACAACCCCAGCCCAATTGACAAATCTTAATCCTCATTTTTCATGGTAAGTAGAGTAAACTATTGGTGGTGGTGAATTAGTGCTCTGTTAGAGTGGTAGGGTCAGGACAACATTTTAAGTTTATAGTTTAGTTTACTCAGTTTTCAGAATTGTTCAATAAGCTTAGTTTTCTAAGAGGGAAAGAAAAAGTGTTGAAGCTGAACCAAAATAGCAGCTTGCAAACTCGAAGCCTCCCTGCTGGGGTTCTGGGTGCTGAGCAGACTCCTAGGTGCCTGCGCTTTTCTCTGCTCACCTGCTCAGCAGTGGAGATGATGGTGGTAGGATAAAGTCCTGGAAGAAGGTTCATTGCTTGGGTCGGCAGCTCCAGGTTCAGGGGTACAGATCCTCGGGTTCCTCTTTAAAGTGAAGAGTAGCTTGTATGTGGACTATCATCAGAATTCCTGTTTGTGAGGTCATCAACATGAGGTCACAGCCAGGTGGTTCAAAACGTTGCCCAGCTTCTGCCAGGGTGTGATCTGAGGCTGGTCCAATTCCACAGACACCATGAGGTACCACTTTGACTCAGTGCTAGACTTGTGTTGTCTTTCTGCAGCTTCTGTATGTAAAAAGTAGATGTGGATGCCAGGTCGTCTGTCTTTTACTGAAAGAGATTGTGTAATTGTAAGAAAATCATTGTGCTCAGGTAGGATTTTTAAAAGCAGAAAATTTTAGTTGAATAGCAAAGTGTTTTTACTATGTGAATGAGTCTGTGGGTAGTTGGTACTGTATTTGCTTAGTAATTTTCAATCACTTGTCACTGAAATAATGACATTTTTAGTTCTGTGAAAATGTATCTGACAGTGCCAGGCAATGACCATTTGAAGTTAAGAGATTTGGTTATCAGTAGTATAAATTATTTTTGACCCAAAGACCTAAATTCTGATACATCACATTGAAAAGTTGCCAGCATTTTATTTTGATTTGCTTTGTTGTTTGTACCTATTTCAGTTGGACTTGGAAGAAAAGGTATTGGTTCATAAGCTACTCAGAAGGCTCGTATCTGAGGATTAAGGCATACTTTTTTTTTTTTTTTAAGGGTTTTTCGGTCTCTTTTGTGGTACTGGAATGGAACCCAGGGCCTTGTGCATGCCAGACTGGCGCTTTGCCACCCAGCCCCACTCCAGCCCTCAGCATGTGCCCTCAGGGGGGAGAACAGAATGACTCCACTTTTGAGTTCCCACAGCCTTTTCGAGGTCTCCGGTGGAAGGATGGCATTGAGCGGATCAGAACTGGTAGCAAGTATGATCCAAGGGGAGCAGTCCCAGAGGGTCCCGAAGTGGTTGTTTCCTGGGGCAGCAGTAACCCTGATTACCCTTTGTGCTTTGCAGGAGGTGTCAGGTGGACACTGGCTTTACCTCCAAACTTTGGGACTCATTAGTAGAGTTGTGTTTCTGACTTTTTTCCTTCAGGGTCCAGGTTACTAACCCATTCTTCTCTGCTACAAGAAATACTTTCTTTATTGAAATGTTTTGAATATTCTTACGTTTATGTTTTTTTCTGCACACTAGGAATGGAACCAGGGCCTCGCACATGCCAGGCGAGCCTCTGCCATGAGCTACACCACAGCCCTATTCTCAGTTCAGGAGACAGGTCATAGGGGATTGCTTATTAAAAAGTGCAAATACAGTAAGCAGACCCACTATGTTTTGAGAAGGCCATGGTCTTGAACTGTATATCCAGCCTCTGAAAATTTGTTGAGAACAGAAGACAGAGTTTTATGTAATTTCCTCTTCAGATATGTGCAGTGAGAGGAGAGTAGGAGCCTGGGTTCTTAGAAATGGTCATGGCTAGCCTTAAGGCTGCTCACCGTACTGGCATTTTCCTCCCTGTTTGAGGCATCTCGGAGGCTGGTGGTGGTGGGTATGCAGGCTGTGGAGTCTGCCTGGACCTTGGAGGAGGGTCTCCAGACCTGACTTCTTAGAGGGTGGAACTTGTCTTTTTGTTGGGTGGAGTGGTAGCTTCTCTTCCTGGAATCCCAGCTTCATGGAAAGCTGACGCATTTATAAAGTATGCTTCTTTTTTGGAACTACCCCAGAGGGTAGGCCTTCTAAGGTTATTTGCTTCTCTCAGATAAGTGTCTTGTCTCTTTGCCACTGTTATTTAGGTCAGATCTGAGTTAAATCACAAGCTTGGGATATTAATCTAGTTCTAAAATTTTGCTTACGTCAGGCCTGGCTTTGTGTCTTAAAATAGACCTGTGGTCATGAAGGAAAAAACAAAACAAACCATTCCTCCAGTTTTGATGTTTGGCAGCTCTGCTTCCTTCTTTGGGGTAGAAGTGTGACCCTTTAGTGAGATGGGAGGGGAAGGGAGAGGAGGGGCAGGAACTGAGCTCTGCTACCTGGTCCTAGTGGGTGCTCCGCAGGTCTTCTCCCTGCCTCTCCCCTCTGAGAGTGTACAGGAGAATAATAGCTATTTCTAACTGTTTAGAAGTGATCCAAGTTCTAAAGATAAACATTTTACAAATAGTTCTTGGCTTGAAAAAATAGCTGTAATCATGCCATCAATCAGTGGTGTGAATTGGGGTGATGTATAGGTGTATGTTGCAATATTATTGTTTGGAGATTGAGATTATAAAGCAGTGTGATGACTTAAAAATAGAAGTTTTTTCATATGGAGAGGTGTTATTCATTTATCGTAGTAATAACGGTCATTAAAATTTAGAACTCCCATAATTGGGCTGTGAGTCTGGAATATATTCTTGCAAGGTAGTTGCACAACCTTATATTTTGAGGTATTTTGATTCAGATTTTGGAAACAGCTTGTAGTGCTTTTCAGCCAGGTCCAGTCAAGAGCAGTGAGAGATTGAGCTGGTCACTGCCATCTGGGGTCACTTTACGGGTGATTCTGGCACAGTACTATCAAATAGAACTTTCTGCCACGATGGAGATTGTCCTGTGTGTGGCATTAGAGGTGTCACCTGCTTGCATGTGTAAACTAGTGGCTGCATGTGTAACTAGTGGCTGCCCTGTTGGGCAGTGCAGATATAGGATATTGGGGTCTTAGTCTGGCTGATAGATTAGGGTGAACAGTTTATGTATGGAAAGATAACAGAAGTTATCAAGGAAAGGTAAATTGTAGCATATCTGGTCCCTGCGCTGTGCTCTGAAGGTATAAAAGGCTGAGGTTTGTCTTCTGTGCTCAGTGGTCTCTAATCTTTATGGCATGTTGTTGCTCAGGACTTTTCTTCCCTGAAATTTAAGACCTGCCCTGGCAGCCCCCAGCTGCTACCTGTGCCTGTGGTTGGATTGAACCTGGGACTCACTTGGCATGCCACTGGAAGATGGCTGCTGACTTTTAGTTTCAATCTGGGCAGGTTGACAAGGGAAGGTTGAGATGACTGAAGTGTAGTGAAGTAAGATAGAGCTTAAGTCAACTCTGGGTGGCTCTCATTTGGTACAGTAGGCTCTTAAAGAAGGTTTTTCATTTGAAGTGTAAGGCAAGCACAATTGATCATAGTTTCTTCAATGGATCTCTTTAGAGTCTCCTTTCAATTTACCTTTTTAACTTGGTTTCTTACAGGAATCTCTTGATGTTAGTGCAACTGAGCTTATTAATTTACATGCTTTATGAATTTCCACTTTCTTCTGGTGTCTCTTTTCTGAAACTTTCCTCTGTGTGTGTAATTGGAGATTGAACCAGAAGGTATTCTTCTACTGAGCTATATCCCTTTTTAAAACTTTTTTCTTGCTAAATTGCTGGGGCTGGGCTCAAACTTGTGATCCTCCTGCCACAGCCTCCTGAGCTGCTTGGTATATAGGTGTGCACCACCTTGCCTAGCTCCTCTGCCTTTCTAAAAATCCTAATTGCCATCCCCTGTACAATGCTATGCACTTTCAGTCCCAGTCCAGGTGTAGATCCGGCCTTGTAGTTTGATATTTCTCATAAGTTGTGTTGTCTTAGTTATTTGTTTACATCATAAATTCCTTGTGCTTTTGTCTGTCTCATATATATATTATATATATTTATTTTAATGCTATCTGTAGTGAGCAACAAGTAAAATTTAAAAAGAAATACGAAGTGCACCTCAGCTGGTTTGTAGGGTCATTTAAACAGTTGAGACTGTCTTTTTATTCATTTTATTTAGTAAGCATTGTTTATAAAGTACTGTGGGAAATACAAAGGTGGTCAAAGTACAGTTTCTTCCAAGGGATTGATAGTCTGGTGGAATCTGTAGACCACAGCAACATCTAAGTGAGGTAGGTGCTATGAACAACATCGACCCTCAGGACTGGGAACGGGAGGATGAGCAGTGGAGAGGATTGGTGTGGATTTTGCAGAGCGGGGGAGTCTGCCCTGGAGGAGGGTTCACAGCTAGAAAGAACAAGGAGGCGGAGGGGATCCCTGAGACAAAAGCTCCAAGGATGGGGAGCTGAAAGGCTACCATAGAGGGTCTGCAGAGTCAGGCATGTGGTGATTCACACCATGAAACTGAGGAAAGATTATTTCTTCTTTTTTTCCTTTCTTTTTAATAAATTGGGTAATATTTCTTGAAGGATATCCAGTGTCATCTTTTATTTATTTGTGGTGCTGGGAATCAAACCCAGGGTCTTGTACATGCTACTTCAAGGGCTCAGCCAAGAGCTACAGCCCCAGCCCCTCAGATGACTTCTTCATCAGTAATTTAGCAGTGATTCTCAGGCTAGCACTGAAATCATCAGAAGGGCTTGTTAAAATTCATGAAGCTGGGCCCACCCTGTGGTTTGTTTCAGTGGTGTGGGGCTTTCATTCCTGATAAGTCCTCCTGGGTAACTGATGCTGCCTGTGAAGAGTATCACCCATGTTTGTATGTATGTACGTTCCCAGGGTTGATGCACCTGGTGTTCCTGTTGCTCTGGACATGTCGTCGGGTTTTCCCATAGGTTGTAATTCAGGCCTCTGTTACTCAGCCCCTAGTTCAGTGCCATAACCACAATGATTGAAAGTGGTAATACTGAACTTGCACATGTGGTACCCAGTTCTTTAAGTATCTGAACTAGGGGCATATACTTTGGGAAGCCCTAAGGAAACATGGATTTTAAACTTCTATGACTCCAAATGCAGAGCCCAAACAAACATTTTTTTCAGGACCCTTTTACATTTTTTTTTGTGTGTCTCAGGGATTGAACCACATCCCAGCCCTATTTTGTTTAGAGACAGGGTCTCACTGAGTTGCTTAGGGCCTCACCATTGCTGAGATTGGCTTTGAACTCATGATCCTCCTGCCTCAGCCTCCTGAGCTGCTGGAATTACAGGCATGCACCACTATCGCTCGGCCCTCTGCATTCTAGAAAGTGAATGAGATATCCAAAGAACGGTTATGTAGTTCATATCTATTGATATTTACCATATTAGAGAGTAAAAAATGATATTTAAAACATTAATTCATTAAAAATAATAAACTAGGGCTGGGGTTGTGACTCAGCAGTAGAGAGCTCAATTAGCATGTGTGAGGCCCTGGGTTCGATCCTCAGCACCTCATAAAAATAAATAAAATAAAGGTATTAAAATTTTTTTTAAAACAATAAACTAGTAGGTTACATAATTTTTAAAATGGAGAATAACTATTTTCTAAAACAATCTTATGGGGAGATGGTATTGCTTTTTTGCAAATCTGTTTAATGATCTGCTTAAGAGAAGACAACTTGATTCTTTTATCTTTTCTGCATTTTATTTATAGCAATAATTTGTTTTGGTTCAAGTGTATGAAGAAAAATGGCCCACACAGATGTGTAGGAAAGGAAAAGAGTATTTTTAAGAGGATTTTCAGGTAATTATGGAGATTTTTCCTTGATACTACTACAAAATTAATAGTTTTTTAAAAATATTTTTTAGGTGTAGTTGGACACAATGCCTTTATTTTATTTATTTTTATGTGGTGCTGAGTATCGAACCCAGGGCCTCGCACATGCTAGGTGAGCGCTCTACCAATGAGCCACAACCCCACCCCAGGCTGTAGTTTTTTTAAAGGTGGAATCTGAAATGGATATGAGATGAACTTTTCTTATTGTTAACAGAAAAAAATCTATTGGCCTCCTTTGTGCTTTGAGTGACTACTTTCTCTAAGCAAAGCCTTCTACAGATATGCACTGCTGGTGGAGAAAATTCTCTGAGTCAGGAGATCTTTCACATATGGGCACATTTCATTGTGTAGCATTAAGAAATCACATGAATTGGTCACTGGTCACAGTGGTGCAGCCTCCCAGGGACTTGGGAGGCTGAGGCAGGAAGAGTTTGAGACAAGCCTGGGCAAATTAGCGAGGCCCTCAGCAACTTAGTGATACCTTGCCTCAAAATAGAATAAAAACTTAAGAAAGGGCTGGGGATGTGCCTCAGTGGTACAGCGCCTCTGGATTCAATCTCCAGTACCAAAAAGGTACTGGAAGAGTACAAACAAAGAGGCCATAAGAGTACAAGTTCAAGGCCAGCTTCTTCAGTTTAGCAAGACCTTGTCACAAAAAATAAAAGAGCCTGGGGATGTAGCTCAGCAGTAAAGTGCCCCTGGGTTTAGTCCTCAGTGCCAGAAAAAGCTTACATTTGTTAGTAGAATCGATCTCATCCGAAAGGTTGTCAGTATTGGGAAACTGTCAAGCTCACTGTAAGAATATGTCTTCCAAAATTCTAAGTTTGTCTGTAAAGCTTACTTGTCATCATGGTCAACACATTTGTTTTCCTTAAGTGCAAGATGCACATAGTTCACTATGGAGAAGGTATCTTCCCACCACCAGCACCAAGAATACCCCAGTTTCTCAGTCCTTCTTTCAAGAAATAAAGAGAGAGCTCATGCTAGGCTTGCTCAGGTGCTGTTCTGAGACGGTCAATGCACAGCAGTGTGAAGCCAGGGCACCTGCTGGACCTCTCAATTCTAAAAAGGCCTGCATCCACGTGTTGACTCTCTCTTTTTTTTTTTTTTTAAGTTGTAGATGGACATAACATCTTTATTTATTCATTTATTTTTTATGTGGTGCTGAAGATTGAACCCAGTGCCTCATACTTGTGAGGCAAGAGCTCTACCACTGGGCAAACCCCATGGGTTGACTCTTGATAAGATCTTTTTTTTTTCCTTTCTTAAGTGCTTCTTGACATTCTTAAGTGAAAGTGGCTCTTTTTCCCCCTGCACTGGCTGGCCCGAAATTCAGAAAAGACTAGGAAAGTTTGGTCCCATTGCTTTTGAAATTAAAAAGGATGTCGCTTAGTGGCAGAGCACCTCTCTAATGTACCAGATAGGCAGGATACCAAGAAAAAAGCATATTGTGTTTTTCTCTAAGCAGAGTAAAGATAATTTTACTTCATTGCTTCCCAGATGAGGCTGTTTCTTTCAGAGTTTGGGCCCTCCTCTGTTTTAACATATAAGCAATTTTATATTGTTAATTGCATAATTCTGTGGACTTAAAAATAGTTAATATAGGCCTGTGGTAATAAAAACTAAAAACTCCCTTCCCCTGCTCTCATTAAGTTTGGTGCAGATTTTTCTGAATTCTCTTTTATAAATTGTATGGTTTTAGGCCTTTTACTGAACTGGTGATACTAGATAATATAAAGCAAAGTGAATATATTGCTATAAATCACCTTTAAATTCATTTCAGCAGCATTTTCATGTTTTTAGTGACCAGTTCTGGACTCATTGTGAAGATGGTTTATTATTGAATGTGAGGGAAACTTAGCCTATGAAGTGACTTTCATAACAGACATTGTTTCTATTTATTTTCCCCTATAGATTAAGAATTTATTTTGTTTCTCTGTGCAGGTTTAATCTAGAGACTGACTGTATGATAGAAACACCCACACTTTTATCAATGGTCGGGGAAAGACAGTGGCAACAGGCGAAGAGAGACTGAATCACAAAGACAATGAGTCTGCTGAAGCCAAGCGGGCTGAAGGCCCCTACCAAGATCCTCAAGCCGGGAAGCACAGCCCTGAAGACACCTGCTGCTGGTAACACTTTGTTTTCTTCAATAGCAAATAAATTATCCTGTATGAGACTTTAATTTTCATTTTTATGTTAAAGAGATAACCTTATAGTTGTGCTTCCCAGTGCACACCTGTAATTCCAGCAGTTCAGGAGGCTGAGGCTGGAGAATCACAAGTTCGAGGCCAGCCTCAGCAACTTAGATATTAAAAAAAATAAAAAGGACTGGGGATGTAGCTCTCTGGTAAAGCATGCCTGGGTTAAATACTCAGTCCCCCCCCCCCCCAAAAAAAATATATATATATCTATGTTTATAAGGATATATATGTATAACCAGTTTTCATATTCTTGAAAACATTTGAAAAAGTTTTGATTAGTAGAAAGGAAAGACATTTATTTTCGGCCAACATAGGGATCACTGACTTGGCCTTGAATACCCAGCAGGAAGATGTAACCAAAGACAAGTGTACAAACACAAGGGCAGAAGAGTCATAAAGAGTAGTGATACCTGCATTATTAAAGACTGTGGACCTTTTAAATGTGACTTGAGGTGTGCATTTGTGTCAACCCTACCAAAGTCAGTCAAGCTGGAAGTTGTGGAGAGGGCTCTTAGTCAGGATTGCCCGACCCACAACCCCACCAATGCCTACAAAAAAAAAAGCAGAACTAGGCTCAGACAAGGGTTCCTCTATTTAAGTAGAAACAAGAAAATGATTTTTTCCCAAATATGTTTTTTAGTAGTCCATACGCACAGAACTTTTTATAGGGAGTGTTTTATTTATACATGATTTGTTTAGTTGGATATCTTCATACTCTATCTTTTGTGTACTTTGTAATAGTACTTATACTTTTAGGGTTAATCATCTGACCCTTTTCACTTACGTGCTTTAGCCATTATTCAAAGATTAGAGATCACTGTGGTGGAAAGCTGCAAAGCCAGATTGGCTGACAGCCTGGTTCTCTCGGCACTGAGGAGTGGACAAAAGGCAGGATTGAAACAAGGACTTACAGACTCAAGGCTCTGCACTTTTGCCTGCAGATGTCCAGTGGGTGGCTAAAAGCAGGATTACAGTCTTGGCATCTTTGCTTCCATTTTGCAGGAGTCTCCTTTGCTCTGCTTGGTCTCCAGGAATAAGGTCTGGTCTCCCAGGCAAGAGTAACTTTCTTACTGGGGACAAGGTCCCACCTGAGATCATGATGGACAGACCACACCTGATCAAGATCATCTACTTTGGCAGTTGTAAAAATTCTCCACCTATACGCCCCCAGCCCTTGCTCTCCTTCCCTTTCTATAAAACCTCAGGGTCATTCCAGCCTCTGGAAGACAGGGCTAAGAATATGGGTCCCCTTGTCTTCCAGGTGTGGTTATGCTGATTAAATTTCCTTTCATATCATTAAAAGTTATTGTAAAAGACAGAATTTGGGCTCGGGGTGTAGCTCATTAGTAGAGTGTTTGCTAGCCTGTGCAAGGCCCCGAGTTGAATCCCTAGCACCGCAAAATGTTAAAGTATTTCTTTTGATTCTTCCACATGAGTCTTCCTGAACTCTTTAGGCCTTTCTCTGTGGGGATTAGAGAAAAAAACAATATTCTAGCCCAAAAGTTTTATGACATACTAATTGACCTGTAATTGGAGGGGAACCTTCCCAGACAGCTCATACATGAACTGACCCAATCCATTCAGGCTTCTATATAAGAAAGTACATTAGCTGGGTGGTTTATAAACAACAGAAATTTATTGCTGACAGTTCTGTTACGTCCCTAACTTTGTGTAGTTTATGCATCTATCAGATGTCACCTCCTACAAAAGGCCTTCCCTGACTTCCCTTTCCAAGGCACTATCTTCTCCACAGCACTTAGATCACTTGCAAGTACCTTGAATGTTGAATTGCCACCTTCCCACCTCTAGACTCTGGTCTCTGCAAGGACACAAATGATGTTCTTTTTGCTTTGTCCCCTGCATAGAGCAGTACTTGGCACTAGTCACACAGAAGCAGGAATTTGATGAGCATGTGCAGAATGAATAAATACATCATTTCATTTTTTTAAAGTCTTTTTTTGTAGTTGAAGATGTACAGTGTGCCTTTATTTATTTTTTTATGTGGTGCTGAGAATCAAACCCAGTGCCTCACACATGCTAGGCAAGTGCTCTGCCACTGAGCTACAGCCCCAGCCCACATTAT
Organism: Marmota monax; assembly: GCF_021218885.2. Lineage (NCBI taxonomy): Eukaryota > Metazoa > Chordata > Mammalia > Rodentia > Sciuridae > Marmota > Marmota monax. The sequence goes on from NW_026692583.1 coordinate 2,068,334, forward strand.
TTCATTTAATTCTCATTTTAAAAGCCCTTGAGAGATGTTCCTGTCCTCTTACAGTTGAGGAAATTAAACTAAGGTCATGTCACAGCCTGAGATGATGATATGCTCGGTAACTGATAGAATGATCAAGAACGTCCACTTTGCCAGATCACACTAAATATTTAATAGATTCCTGTTGGATGGCTGCATGGCTGAGTTTCCATTGCAGATATCACATTTCTGTAGAACTCTTAACTGCTATCTTTAGGGTAGCGATTGCACAAAGGCAAATTGCGTTGGACCTGGTGCTGTCTTTGCTGTGATTTCCACCTCTGTCATCAAAGGAAGAGGGTGTAGTAGTCTTTCAATAGTAATGATGTAAGCTGCAGCCCTGAACCCTGTCCTTCTTTAAGCCTAAATGTGAATCTATGCGGTGAAGTAGTCCCTGTTTTGTCTGCTTTGATTGCTACTCAAATGTATGAACAGAGCCTGTCTCAATGGATCTGTATGGGCATTTGTGTATGGTGGGCAAGTGGAGTAAAAAATGAGGTCAGACCTGTAAGTATAGGTCTGGCAAGGGACTAATTTCCTCTTACTTTGACTTATAGTCTTAATCACAAATGAAAAACTCCATCACTGAATGTTAACAGCATTGGAAAGTGAAGTGATGGGGCCAGTCCTCTGCCTTTTTGCAGTAGAAAAGTCAAGCCAGGACTCTTCTGTCACAGGCTACTCCTGTTGCTGTTTTTATTTTTTTTTCTTCATACCTTTACTTTGTTTTTATTTGTATGTGGTGCTGAGAATCGAACTCAGTGCCTCACGCATGCTAGGCAAGCGCTCTGCCACTGAGCCCCAGCCCCATCCCCTGCTGTCGCTCTTACTGTTTGTTTTCCATTACGGTAATAGTTGGTGCTTGAATATGAAACAATCTTTTCTGGGGCTGGGGAATGTGGCTCAAGCGGTAGTGCGCTCGCCTGGCATGCATGCGGCCCGGGTTCAATCCTCAGCACCACATACAAACAAAGATGTTGTGTCCGCCGATAACTAAAAAAATAAGTAAATATTAAACAAAACAAAACAAAACAATCTTTTCTGATCTTTATTTGTTTTCAGCTGCAGCCCCGGTAGAAAAAATGATATCTAGTGAAAGAGCCTCGAGTGCTCCCTCCACTGAGACCCCAGAGGAGTTTGTGGATGACTTTCGAGTTGGAGAGCGTGTTTGGGTGAATGGGAATAAGCCTGGATTCATCCAGTTTCTTGGAGAGACTCAGTTTGCCCCAGGCCAGTGGGCTGGGATCGTTTTAGATGAACCCATTGGCAAGAACGATGGTTCTGTGGCAGGAGTTCGGTATTTCCAGTGTGAACCTTTAAAAGGCATCTTTACCCGACCTTCAAAGTTAACCAGGAAGGTGCAGACAGAGGACGAAGCCAATGGCCTGCAGACAGCTCAGGCATCCAGAGCCGCTTCACCTCTGTCCACGTCTGTAGCCAACATGGTGTCCTCCTCAGCCACACCCTCAAACATTCCCCATAAGTCTTCCCAGCCAAGAGCCAAGGAACCGCCAGCCACGCCTCAGATCAGCAACCTTACGAAAACTGCCAGCGAGTCAATCTCCAACCTTTCTGAGGCTGGCTCAGTCAAGAAAGGAGAGCGAGAGCTCAAAATTGGAGACCGAGTGTTGGTGAGTCATGTGTGCAGCATCCCTGTGTCCTTTTGTTCCTAGTTCTTGTATTTTTTTCACTTTAATAAGTTTTTATTTTTAATGGTAGTGGGGATTGAACTCCGGGGGGGAGGGGGAGGAGACCTACCACAGAGCTACATCCCCACCCTTTTAATTTTTTTTTTATTTTTGAGACAAGGCCTCCTTAAGTTGCTCATACTCTGTCTCAATCTTGTGATCCTCCTGCTTCAGCCGAGTAGCTGGATTATAGACATAGAAACAGAAAACATTTTGACTTGAAAATTAAAAGTAGACTTAGAATATGAAATGTTTGATTTGAAATTCTCATGATTTAAAAAAAAAAATTGGGGCTGGGGGTGTAGTTTAGTGGGAATGTGTGAGGCCCTGGGTTTCATCCCCCCACCCCCCAAGAGAAAAATCCATCACCAGAATACTAATGGCACTACAGTCAGCATTGCTGTGGGAGGTTCTAGATTGCTCCAGAATTTCCCCAGTGCCACCTGCCGTGCCCTTGGGGCTCCTGCCAGGGGCTGTCTTCTTCACACCCTTCAGCCCTCGTAACTTCTGCTTCTCTTGCTATGGAACCAGAACCAGAACTGGCAGAAAAGGGCGTTTCTGTATCAGGTTTGCTGTGGCCTCCACAGGATCCCAACAGGAGGTCCCGCTGCACCCTCCAGGAAGGCAGTCGGCTGGGAGTTCTGCCTTCTCCTCCTGCCCAGTGGGAAGTGAGGGTGAAAGGGATTATGAGAGAATGTCTTTCTGGAAAAATGGTGTGGGTTAAGAATGGGCTCGAGGGGCTGGGGCTGTAGCGCACTTGCCTGGCATGTATGAGGCACTGGGTTCGGTTCTCAGCACCATGTATAACTAAATAAAGGTTTATCAACAACTAAAAAAAAAAAAAAAGAAAGAAAAAAAAGAATGGGCTTGAGGTGAGGTGAGTTGAGCTGATGTGGGCTGGCAGGGGCTTGGCACGGACCTGTCTGCATCCTAGTACTGAGCCTCTGGCTACGGTTTTCCCTTTGTCCATGTGAACATTCTCTGGATCTTGCTGCTGGAGGTTGCTTTAGTCTGTTCTGCATGAGGAGCTTCTTGGGGTGGAGGCTCTGCTGTGTTTGACTCTCAGAGACCTCTTTGCAGACTGGAAGTCCCTAGGGTAACTTGTTACTTGGAATGTTTTTGAGAGGGTCTTTCTTCATTTTTTAGTGTCTTTGATATTTCAAGGTTATAATGTCAGGTGTTTTGAGAAACTTGACCAACTTGTAGCAGTTTGTGTCTGCATTGGGGACTGTATTTTCCTCTGTGAATTCTGAGCTTTATGTCCATATGAGGAGCTTCATCAACTTTTTGTTTTTAAAGTGACACATTTTATTTTTCTATGAGCAGCTCTTCTACGAGGAATCTGGTAGCGAGTTTTTCTTGTTCTCAACACTTTTATGAAGGTCTTTTGATATTGTAAAAGGGAAAAAATTCTTCACAAGATTTACTTTGCTTGCATTTGAACCTCAAATAACTGTAGTTCATCCAACATAAGCTTTTTATGTGTCTTTATTCATTTGTTTGACATTGTATTAGATTTATCTATAATATGTAAATTTAAAAGTGGAAAATGGAGTCACACTATACATACATCATTTCATAATAAACCTTTATGGATTTTAGGCATTTCTGTGCAAGGAATATAGTTCTTCATTTAAATCAAATAAGCTGCTATTTGATATTATATTGTTTGGATGTATGTATTATACCTAATTTAATCATAGGCATTTATAGGCTCTCATTCTTCCCCCCGGAAATAAAATTTGAATTAAGAGTATTTTTTTTTTTTTTTTTTTTGGTACTGGGGATTGAACCCAGGGGTGCTCTACCACCCAGCTACAACCCATCCCTTTTTATTTTATTTTGAGACAGGGTCTCATTAAATTTCTCAGGCTGGTCTTGGACTTGGAATCCTCCTGCCTCAGCCTCCTGAGTAACTGGGATTATAAGTGTGTGCCACTGTACCTGGCAAAGAGTATAAATATTTAATATTTATGTAATAGGTATTACTAAATTGCAGCCCCAAAAGCCCTTACTATTTTATGTTCTTAGAATTAATGTACAAATGTGATTTCTTCTGTTTCTCTCAAGCCTCTTTACCAGTGACTTAGAGCCCCGCAAGCTGTGAATCTGGTTGGGTCATTGCCCTTACACTGGGCACTTGTTCGTCTATCTGGGCAGCTAATGTGCTCAGGTTGTGTGGGGCTTCATGCTCTGGGGAAGCTATTCTGTACCATAAATTCCATTTCCTTGATTGCTGATATAGTAATCGTTAGCAGAAAGTTCTGTTTTTTTTTTTTTTTTTTTATAGATTAATTTATGTAAGTGGACATTTTTACAATATTAAGACTTTTTCTTAAGGTACATTTTTTTTACTGAAGAAAGAAGGCTTTAAAGTTTCTTTTTTACAGAAAAAATTTACTACTATAGAACCAGGAAAGAGAGATTGAGTAAGACTGGGACTCCGGTCCCCAAATCCCCTTCAGGGGCATACTTTCAGTGATCTAAACACTTCTCCTAAGGCCCTACCTCCTGCAGGTCTTGTCACCTCTCTGTATTGCCACCCTGGGGACCAAGCCTTTAATAGGTGGATCTCTGGGATACAGGTATCCAAACTATAGCAGTGCCTATACACCTGTCATGATTTTCAGGTTCCTTCCCAATCAGTTATTTTTTTAATTGGTGCATTAGAGTTGTGAGTAGTAGTGGGATTTTTTTGTTACATATTTGTACATGCACACAATATAACAGTATCATTTGGCCAATATTATTCCCTAGTATTTCCCCTTTCCCTCTCCCTGGTTCCTTTTCTCTACTGTCTTGATCTCTCTTTGGTTTTCATGAGATCCCCCTGCCCTGTCACATTTTTTTTTCCTTTTTCCTTGCTAGCTTTCACATGAGAGAAGACATGTGACTCTTAACTTTCTGAGTTTGGCTTATTTCACTTAATGTTCTCTAGTTTCATCCACTTTCCTGCAAATGACATAATTTCATTTTTCTTTATGGCTGAATACAACTCCATTGTGTATATATACCACATTTCTTTATACATTTGTCCATTGGTGGACACCTAGACTGGTTCCATAATTTGACTATTGTGAATTGTCCTGCTTCAAACATGGATATGCATATGTCATTATAATATGTTTACTTTAATTCTTTAGGATAAATGCCAAGGAGTGGTATAGCTAGTTGGGTCATATGGTGGTCCATGCCTAATTTTGGGGGGAACTTCTGATTTCCATAGTGGCTGTACTAATTTACAATCCCCCCAACAGTGTTAAAGTGTTCCTTTTTCTCCACATTCTTGTCTATTACTTTGTAGGGCTCATATGTTCATATTTAAAAAAAAAAAATCCTGCCTGACATTGAGATCTTTTCTAGCAGGTTAGATAGTATCCCATGTCCTCTGCAGTGATGATTACTGCAGATTTGAATCATTTTTTTCTGATTTTAGTTTTGATTTTTTTTTTTTTTTTCATTTTCAGTTTTCACGTGTCCTAAATCTTATTCAACATAGCCTTATGGGATTGCCCAGTAGGGAACTAGAACCTCACACTGCTGATGAGAAGCTGTTTTTTATTTTGAGACAGGATCTTGCTAAGTTGCTAAGGCTGGCCTCAAACTTGCAGTCTTTCTGTTTCAGGCTCCTGAGTGTCTGGGTCCCCATTTTTTCTTTTGAGGCTAGCTCATCCATCTGCCTATGGGATTCACTGGCCCTTCTTACTCCAGACCTGTTGCCCTCGCTGCTCTGAGTCAGGCTGTATTAGATTTAGTTGGACTTCCAGGCTGGTGTGTCTCTCCTGCGTTCTGTTCTTTACATAGAGCGAGAGAGAGAGGTCCATAGCACAGATCAGTGATGTGATTCCTCTGGGTAAAATCCTTTAGTGCAGAGCCCAGCCTGTCCACAACAACGGCTTAGTTTTCATGCTGTTTAGTGTTTCTGTGGAGCTTAGTAATGGGGCAGTGCTTTCTTTTTGCAAACTGAAGCCAATATCTCAGCCCCAACAGTGCCAAAGTTGGTATATCTCTTGCAATTGTTTGTTTGTGGGTCAAGGAGCCAGCCCACGTGGTGGAGTGCTGCTTTGGGATTCAGACAGAGGACAGTTCAACCTCGGCCTAAACCCAAGTGCTGGTGTGGAAGTTCTATTACTAAGTCATGCCTCCCAATATAAAACAGCTTTATTGCTCCCATGATTTTTTAAGCATATTTATAAAAATATCTTGTGACCTATGATCTTGTATAGAAAAGCAAACTCTGCTAATATCATTCTGGTCAGGCATCATGCTTTTTTATTTTAGTGCCATTAGGACTGCCTCTGGCGATTAGATATTCTATACTTTATCAACCCCAGAGATAAAAGGAGTAGAATTTTTTTTTGTGGTTTTCTATTAATATTTTAAACCATTAAAATATTTTAAAAGTCGAAATATTTGTGAGTCCTTGGAAATATATTTGCCTAAATTGCCTACTTCAAAAATCATAACTATAGAATATATTGGGTTTTGTTGGCTTTTTGTTTCATCGGTGTTTTTAGGAGTTTGGGGCAAAGCGTGTTTTTCTTTTTTTTTTTTTTAGTTGTTGATGGACACCATATCTTTATCTTTATTTATTTATTTTTATGTGGTGCTGAGGATCGAACCTAGGGCCTCACACATTTAAGACAAGCACTCTACCACTGAACTACAACCCCAGCCTTTGTTTATTTTTGCTGGGGATCAAACCCAGTGCCTCATTCATGCTAGGCAAGTGCTCTGCCGTTGTGCCACATCCCCGGCCCGCAAAGCATGTTTTGAATATGGTTGGAGTGAGTGGGGACTGTGCAGCCATCACACGGCTCAGTATTATAGTGTCCCCATCACTCAGGAGTGCCTTTATGCCAGCCTGTAAGCATTCTTCATCCCATCTGCAGCCCCAAGCAGTCACTGATCTGCTCGCTATCTCTGGAGGCCCTGCCCTTTCTGGACAGTCTCACAAGTGGAATTGAAGTGTGTGTGTGTGTGTGTGTGTGTGTGAGAGAGAGAGAGAGAGAGAGAGATTGTTTTACTGTTGTATATATCAGTATTTGATCCTTTATATTGCTAAATATATTTCATTTTGTGGACATACCATATTTTATCTATTTAATGTACTTAGTTGTAATTAATTTATATTTTTGCTGGAGGAATTCATTCTCATAGTTTAAAACAAAATTTTTGGTGCTTATGAGCTGCTATTAAAGCAGCAGTATTATACCACCCTGAAGTAACCAGCTTAACTGTCCCTCTTTTGCTATTTCTTAGTATTTTGGGGATCCTACATTCTGAGGAAGTTCAAATGCTTTTCAGAAAGGAAGATGAAAGAGTTGCAAGAGATAAAGTGCAAGTCAAGCATAACTTTTCATCTTTAAACCAAAGCATCTTCTATTCATGATGAGGCCATCTTTTGTTGCTTATTTGTTCTGGGGAGTTAGTTACAAGAGAGTATTTGTTAAATGTCATCTGCGTTGAGCATACTTATTATTAAGGAGATTTACTTAATATTGTGTGTTATAAATTGGGAGATGAAAAATGATATCAAAAGGAAATAGTTAAAATAACTGGGTCTGTGCTGGGCAGAGTAGCACAGCCCTGTCATCCCAGAGTCTCAGGAGGCTGAGGCAAGAAGATTGCAAGTTCAAGGCCAACTTGGACAACTTAGCCAAACCCTGCCTCAAAAAAATAAAGGACTGAGTAGTGGTACAGCACCACTTGGTTCAACACCAGTACCAAAAACAAAACAAAAGTGGGACTGCTTATTTAGCTCAGAGAAATTAGGACGGTGATTCATCATGACCCCTCACAGTACACTCGGTAAGGATACTGCTTGGCTGGTGTGTGTCAGACATGTCTCCAGGTGTTGGAGAGTTGGTGGTGACCAATGCAGAAAACACAGCATTTTAATGGGGCTTCCCACTGTGTTGCAATAAAGTCTAAGTTCCTTCTTTGGAACGCAGGGCCCAGTGTGACCTCTGACCTCATTCCTGTCTACCTGCCCCTTCTTCACTCCATGCCAGCTGTTCTGGGCTCCTTGCTGTGTCTTCAACACCCCAGACTCATTCCTCCTTGAGGATTTGTTTATTTTGCTTGACTGTTCTGTCCAGGTCTTCTCATGACTGGTGGCTGGTAGTTACTCAGGCAGAGGCTCACAGGAGAGGGTCAGCAACCACAGATATCCGTCACTCTCCCCTGGCTTTTCATAGCTCGCTCACTCCCTTTCTCTTTTTTCCCCCTCCTGTACTGGGGATTGAACCAAGGGACACTTTACCACTGAGCACCCCCCCCTTTTTTTTTTTAAAGTTGTATATGGACACATACCTTTATTTTGTTTATTTATTTTTTTAATGTGGTGCTGAGAATTGAACCCAGTGCCTCATGCATGCTAGGCGAGCGCTCTACCACTGAGCCACAACCCCAGTCCCACCGCTGAGCTACTTTTTATCTTTTGAGACAAGGGCCTCGCGAAGTTACTTAGGCTGGCCTGGAACTTGTACTTGAACTTCTGCTTCATCCTCCTAGGTAGCTTGGATGATAGGCATATGCCACTGTGCCTGGCTGTCTTTATTTTTCTCCTCATGGTATGGGACTTGAACTGAGAGCCTTACTGATGCTATACAAGTACTCTACCGCCGAGCTGCATTCCCACTCCTTGCTAAGTTGCCCAGGCTGGCTTGGGATTTGCAGTCTTCTGCCTCACACTCCTATGTCTTGAGTGCTCTGGTTCCAAACTTACATTAATTAGGGTTTGGAAAAGTACTAATGCTATTGGTTAGTTCTGATTCCCATTTAGGTTTGCCTTACTTCAGTAGGAGATTGAAGTCACTGAATTGCACATGCTTGGGCAGGGGTTCTGAGTGATTTCTGTGAAACCCTTGGAGTGAGCCTGCATTGGCTGGGGAGTGTGCTTCTTCAGCGGGCATCTGCACCTTGTACGGGCCGGCTACTGTGGGGTGACAGGTGTGCTTGCCTTGGCTCGCCTCGGGCCTAAGCCTGCATGTTGGGCTCTGCATACTTGATGCCCATGCTTACTGCCTCCCTGCTGCTTCTGGGCAGGGACCAGTGCGCTGGCTGCATGGCTTGGTGGCCAGGTAGCCATGTCAGTAGCTTAAATTTAATGCAAACGCACACGGTGGAATGTTCTATAATCTCCAGAACTCATCCAAGCTACCAAAAAAAAAAAAAAAACAAACCTTTTTTTTTTTTTTTTTTTGGTACTACAGGTTGAACTCAGGTGCACTGGACCACTGAGCCACATCCCCAGCCCTATTTTGTATTTTATTCAGAGACAGGGTCTCACTGAGTTGCTTAGCACCTCACTTTTGCTGAGGATGGCTTTGAACTTGTGATCCTCCTGCCTCAGCCTCCTGAGCCACTGAGATTACAGGTGTGTGCCACTGTGCCTGGCAGAAATTAACTTTATAAAGATATGTTTAAATACATAAAATTTTGACCGTTAATGACAAAGTAGAAAAGAGATTTTAGGACTTTATATGGTTTATCTCCCTTGAAGCTATTTTGAGTGATCACTGCTGATCTTTCACAGGGGAAAGTGCATCGTTTATGAGGTAGGATTTCTAAGTTTGATGGGAGGAAAGGGGTAAGGAAACCCCCATTCTAGGACCTGGTGGCTGTGCATTCTCCCACTTCCTGGTGAAATACATTCTTTCTTAGGGTCATTGTTTAGAAACCAGTTGCTCATCTGTCCTGAGTGTTTTCTGTGAAACCCTTGGAATGAGCCTGCGTTTGCTGGGGAGTTGCTGATCACAGTTCTTTAGATGCCTCCTGGAGGAAGCTGTCGTTGGCAGCAACTTGGACTCACCCTCACAGAGCGGAAGCTTGTCTGAAGGGATTGCATCGTGTCCCCCTCAGAATGTTCTGGTTAGACTGCTGCTGTGATGGCTGGTGTAGAGGAAGGAGAAAGCAGGTCGGTTTTACCCAGGTGACGTTGGGCCTTGGATCCCAGCCGGAGCACCAAGAAGCCCAGAGCAGCTTGTGCTCTTAGCGGGGTGCACTCGCTGCAGATGACCGCCTGCTCCTCCATGGTCACACACTGTGCTCACAATCGTATGTGGATCATCTCACATGGTCCTCACAGCCCTGTGATTACCCCCATGTTACTAATGAGGAAGCAGGTTAGGAATCTCGGAAATGGCTTCATCTGACGGAGCTGGCGTTCGTCCTGGCCTACTTCAGGGCCCATGTTCTTCGCTAGTCCTTCCTTTCTTTGCTGCTTTGGAGACATCAAATTCAGCCCGAGCCCCTGTCATTTTCCTTTTGCTTGATTTATTTGGGAAAGTAGCCTTTACCATGCGGGTGCAAACTGGGAAGGTCACCTTTCATTTATTCAGCACCTGTGCTTCGTGCCTACTCTGCTGGCATTGCAGGTGACATGGCCAAACATGGGACAACTCCTGTCCACTGAGTTTTCTCCCTGACCCCCTCAAGCTTTGGACAGTGCTGTCCGCATGACATCAGAACATTTCTGAAATATCCCAGAACTGTCTGCCGCTGTCACTTTCACATGCCCTTCCTGCCCATACTGCCTTGAAAGCATCATCCTTTGGGTCCTCAAACTGGTTTGTGTTATCTTTCCATCCCTGTGACAGAATACCTGAGATAAACCACACAGAAGTAGGAAATTGATTGCAGAGGTTTCAGTCTATGGTCACTTGGCCCTGTCTTTGGGTCTGTGGCAGCAGGGTACATCCTGGCAGAAGTGTTGGTGGAGGAAACTTCTCACCTCAAGGTAGCCAGGAGGAGAGAGAGAGGAAGAGGAGCTAGAATCCCAGTATTCCCTGCAGGGGCACAGCCCCAATGACCTCCTTCCTCTAACTAGACCCCAACTCCTGAAGTTTCCACCACCTCTCAGTAGGGCCACCAGCCAGAGAACCAAGCTTTCAACTTATGGTCCTTTGGAGGACCCCTTAACAGTTGCACAAAAAGTTTTTCTTCCAGAGCCTCTGATATTTTTCCTCTTTGGCAAAGGGTTAAATAAAGCTGAAAAGAAGCATGCTTTACTTCTAACTCAGAAGGTTGTATTCAGAAAAAATTATAAACAAATGCCTTAGGTATTAAAAAGATATACTAAAAGTAAACTATTGATTTTGCAAAATTAGGAAGAGCAGTACATTAAAAGGAAAAAGAAAATAATGAAGACAAAGTAAACAAATTGAGAACTTCAAAAAAAGGAACAACTTAGAAAAGCTGATTCCTTGTGATGACCAATAAAATAAATTATCTCCCAAAGGTGCTCTTAATTTTTTTATTCATTTGTTCATTTTGTGGTGCTAGGGATGGGAACAGGGCCTTGAGCATGCTAGATAAGCACTCCCACTGGTCTGTAGAGTTGTGCTCTCAGTCCGGGCTTCCTGACTTTAACAAGTTCTGGTTTTTTTCTTCTTTTTTTTTTTTGAATTCTTTTTTTTTTAATTTTTAATATTTATTTTTTTCAGTTTTCGGCAGACACAACATCTTTGTTTGTATGTGGTGCTGAGGATCGAACCCAGGCCGCACGCATGCCAGGCGAGCGCGCTACCGCTTGAGCCACATCCCCAGCCCCTTTCTTCTTCTTTTTTTTTTCTTAAGAACTAATCAAAATGACTTATGTATGTATGTGTGTGTGTACTGGTAATTGAACCCAGGCATGCTCTACCACTAAGTTACATGTCTAGCCTTTTTTTTTTTTTTTTAATTTTTTATTCTTTTTGGTATCAGGAATTAAACCCAGGGGTGCTTTACCACTGAGCAATGCCCCCAGTCACCCCCACTTTTTATTCTTTTGAGACAGGGTCTCCTTAAGTTGCTTAGGCTAGTTTCAAACTTTTGATCCTCTTACCTCAGCCTCCAGGGTCACTGGGATTACAGGTATGTGCCATTGCGCCCAGCTGATTTTTATAATTTTTTTTAAATAACTTGTTGAACCTACATGTCCATTTGTAGAAGCTGATTTAAGAAGTTAGAATGCAGCTGGGCATAGTGGCACACCCCTATAATTCCAGAGGCTGGGGAGGCTGAGACAGAAGGATCAAGAGTTCATAGCTAGCCTTAGCAACTCAGTGAGGCGCTAAACAACTCTTAGAGTCTTAGAGTTTCTAACTCTTCTTTTTTATTAACTCAAAAAAACCTGATCCTCTGCTGGTTGCAGTGGCACATGCCCGTAATCCCAGCAGCTTGAGAGGCTGAGACAGGAGGATGGAGAGTTCAAAGCCACCCTCAGCAAAAGCGAGCACTAAGCAACTCAATGAGACCCTGTCTCTAAATAAAATACAAAATAGGGCTGGGGATGTGGCTCAATGGTCGAGTGCCCTGAGTTCAATTCCTGGTACCCAGAAAAAAAAAAAATGAAGTTAGAATGTATGAATGCATCTATATGGTGAGATGACATGTAATTTTTTTTTTTTTTTATTAAACACTGCCTTTTGGGTAAAAATAAAAGGAGAGAAGAAAAATATAAGTTAACATCTGCTTTTATTTTGAGTAGGACTTATTCAACTGAGAAGAAAAGAGTGAGTTCCTGCAGGGCAAGATGGGACCTGATAGGGGTTGCCCTAACATTTGCTTTTATGTGCCAAAGAAATACCAGGAGCAAGGACACCCTCAAAATCAGGAATATTGGTTACCTGTGGTGGTTTGAATGTACATGAAGGGCATATAAGAGTATAGTAAGTAAACCTGCTCTACAGGTTTATATTTTTTAAAGTCTTAAGAATATATTGCCTATTCAAGAATTAACTTATATAGTATTTTAATTCATCAAATAGAAAGAGTTTTTTGAAATCGACAAGAAAAAGATGACCCCCCAGGCACGGTGGCACATGCCTGTAATCCCAGAGGCTCAGGAGGCTGAGGGGAGGATCATGAGTTCAAAGCCAGCTTCAGCAAAAAGTGAGGCGCTAAGCAACTCAGTGAGACCCTATCTCTAATTAAAATACAAAATAGGATTGGGGATGTGGCTCAGTGGTCGAGTACCCCCAAGTTCAATCCCTAGTACCCCCCCCCCCAAAAAAAAGAGGACCATTTCATAAGAAAAGTAGGTAAATTGCACATTGCTGCTCATCTGTTCTGTGAAATACTAAATAGCCTCTTAGTTCATTTTTTTGTTGTAACAGAATTCTCAAGACTGGGTAATTTAGAAAGAAAAGTTTATTTTGGCTCATGATTCTGGGGTCTGGGAAGTCCAAGTGCATGGTGGAGGCATCTGCTCAGTTCCTGATGAGGGCTCCATGGCAGAAGGACAGGCAGCATGTGCAGAAGTGAGAGCCAGGGAAAGCAAAACTCGCTTTATAACAAGCCACTGTGGCGTGATTGATCCACTCCCAACTAGAGCTAGAACTCACTCAGACAGGAAGGCATAAATCCATTCATAAGAGCCCTGTCCCTGTGACTCAGTACCTCCTGCCAGGCCCCACCCCCAACACTGCTGCTGGGGGAACCAGGCCTCAGCATGCATTTTGGTGGGAACAAACCATATTCAACCACAGAAAGCTGGGGGAGAATAAATCCAAACGTTAGCAGCGACTGTCTCTGACTGTACATGCATTGTATTTATAATTTTGCTGGTGATAGTCTTAATTTCCGGCGGTGACCTCTCTTCTAATTGGGAAAGTTTTTTTTTTTTTTTTTTTTTAATATTTTTAGTTGTAAGTGGGCACAATACCTTCATTTATTTTTATGTGGTGTTGAGGATCAAACCCAGTGCCTCACCAATGTGAGCCTCCTGCTCTACCACTGAGCCGAAATCCCAGCCCCAAATTGGGGAAGTTTTTGAAATGGAAATTGAGAAAAAAGAAATAGAAAAAAAGCAAAAAATCAAGGAACATTCTGAAGCAGTACAGGAGCAAGGGAGACAAGTGCTAGCAAATGCAATGCCAACTGTACCGTAGCAATAACTGTACTACCAGTGCAGGGGCTAAAATATGGGACTTCTGAACATGCACAGAGACTCAAACACATATGTGCTTTCATGTCCATGTGAGGGAAAGAGCAATTAGTAGTGCTGGTTGGGTAATTTTAAAGATAGCATTCACATATTGAACTTTTTGTATTTTATTTTGAGACAAGGCCTTGTTAAATTGCCGATGCATTGAGCTTATAATCCTCCAGCCTCAGCCTCCCAAGCTGATGGGATTCTAGGCATGTGCCACCATGCTTGGCTCTTTCTATTTTTTATTTTGAGGTAGGATCTCATTAAGTTGCCCAGGTTGGCTTGGACCAAAGTTAAGCGTGAATCATGGCTTGGAATAGTTCACATAAAATAAAACATGAGGGACTGGGGATATAGCTCAGTTGGTAGAAAGCTTACCTTGAATGCATAAGGCCCTGGGTTCGATTCCCAGAAACAAAACACACACACACACACCACACACACCACACACACACACACACACACACACACACACACAGGAGTGGTGATTTTAATAGTTGTGAGGAAACAGAGCTTCACAGTGGATTTTCATATTCCTTATAGTTAGGCCCAAACTAAGCGTGTTTTGTGGATGTGTGGATATGCACATGTCACTGCCTTCATGGACCAATATGTGAAAGAAAAATTATGAGAAAATAAACAGCACTTGTTATGTAGGGATTATGGGTGAATTCTGCTTCCTTTTAATAATGTAGAGGTTTTATTTGTAGCAAAAATTTATTTTCAACCAAGAAAATTGCTCTGGAGCAATAAAAGTATTTTTCTAAGATAGGGAGCAATTGCTTTGGAGAGCAGTGTTAGTGACTGTACATTACACGAGCTGTTTCATTATTGGGATATGCCAGGTATGGGATCAGACTGGCAATGTCAGTCACCCAGTAACTTTGCCAGTCTGTGACAGCTCCCAAAGAGCTGAGAAGCTGCTGCTGCTGAAATGATGAAGGAGTAAGCTGTAGAATCATGTCCATCTCATCATTTTAACCTTTTCTTCTTCCAGGTTGGTGGCACCAAGGCTGGTGTTGTCCGGTTTCTTGGGGAGACTGACTTTGCCAAGGGGGAATGGTGTGGTGTGGAGCTGGACGAACCTCTTGGGAAGAATGATGGTGCCGTCGCTGGAACAAGGTTGGTTGGGATTCTTGAGGTTGTGTCTTCCTCTTGTATGTGAGGCTACTCAAGCTACTGTCCGTGTGCGTGGTGCAATAGGAACGAGTGTTCTGAAGAGCTGTGCTTTTGTTTCCAGAGATCCTGCTGGAATTTGATTGTCTCTTTAGTAAAGTTTGATATGTCTTGATAGATTCTGAACCAGTGCAGCAGTTGTTTTTTCCTCTCTGTCTCTTTTTTCCCAGTACTAAGGATTGAATCCAGGGTGCTCTACCACTTGAGCTATATATCTCCAGCCTTTATTAGTATTTATTTATTTATTGGTATTGGGGATTGAGCCCAGGGGTGCTTTACCATTGAACCACCTCCCCAGCCCATCTTGTATTTTATTTTGAAACAGGGCCTTGTTAAATTGCCGAGGCTGTCATTGAGCTTGCAATCCTCCTGCCTCAGTCTCTTAAGATGATGGGGTTATAGGTGTGTGCACTACTCTTGGCCCTTTTTATTTTTTATCTTTTATCTTTTTTTATTTGTTTTAATTAATTAAACATGACAGTACAATGATCTTGACATATCATACATTTGAATCAGATGGGGTATAATTTCTCATTTTTCTGAGTTTTATTTTTTATTTTGAGATAGGATCTCGTTAAGTTGCACAGGTTGAGCTTCAACTCTTGCCTTGGCCTCCTTAGTAGCTGGGATCGCACTCCTGTAACACCTCACCCAGTTTATTTTTCAAAATAGGAAACATCGTGCTATCCTTCCCCTTTTTTTTGGGTACCAGGGATTGAACTCAGTTATTGAGTCCCAGCCCTATTTTGTCTTTTATTTAGAGACAGAATCTCACTGAGTTGCTTAGTGCCTCGCTGTTGCTGAGGCTGGCTTTGAACTCGCTATCCTTCTGCCTCAGCCTCCTGAGCTGCTGGGATTACAGGTGTACGCCATCACACCTGGCTATTTCTTTCCCTTTTGATAGCAAACTATAGGAAGTTCCTACAAGTTCTAGGACATCTGGGGGTGGGATGGAGAGAAGAGAAGGTGACTGCCTTTGTTAGGAAAAGAACTGTAATATGTGTCTTCCTGTCTGATGAGAATTCCATCCTTTGGCCAGAGAGCCATGGTCCAGGGACCACTGCCTCTGGCCTCCAGTACCTGATGGGAGTCAAAGAGCAGCACAAAGGAGTGCAAGGGGGATTTCTCTCATTTACTTTTAAATGTTTTGGAGGCCTTGGGCACTGTGATGGGGATGCATCATTTTTTTAAAAAATATTTTTTAGTTATCAATGGACCTTTATTTTATCTATTTATATGTGGTGCTGAGAATCCAACCCAGTGCCTCACACATGCTAGGCAAGCGCTCTACCACTGAGCCACCACCCAGCCCCGGGGATGCATCATTGTTAGTAGTATACAGTATGTTTAATGCTTCCCTTGATCTTTGAAGTGTTGTGGGTAACATTCTACCTGTAGGGCACGCACAGTCGATTGTACACATGTGGGCTTAATCTGCCAAATATAATGACTTGTGGAGATAATAACCTCTTGGTGCAGCAGTGGATCTGAAACCACCTGTTCTTGATGTTAGACCATCATTATTCTCAAGGATGAAGAGCTCTAAGGTTGTCCAATAGCTGACATTACTAGAATTTCTCCATGTTGACTTGGTGGATCTGCCAGTCAGGACTTGTGTGCTTTTCCCCTTTGTGTGGCCTGGCTTTATTAAGTGGGGACACTGTATTGTTGAGCTTCTCTGCTATACATTTACCAGGTGGTAGAAATATTATGTGTTGAACCTGAGCTGCAAATGAGCAGTGTGCTGCCATGCTGTTCCCAGCGTACCACCTGACACTCAGCTACACAGGTGGGAAAGCCACCTGCCCAGCTTCCAGGTGCAAGTCCCAGCACACCAGGCACACTTACTTTGGAGAGCCTTTCTGTTACAGGTGTTACTTCTTGTAATTAAATTGTTTTTGTTGCTGTTCTTATTGTTCTTTTCTGAAGGTATTTTCAGTGTCAACCCAAATATGGCTTGTTTGCTCCGGTCCACAAAGTGACCAAGATTGGCTTCCCTTCCACTACACCAGCCAAAGCCAAGGCTGCCGCAGTGAGGCGCGTAATGGCCACCACGTCTGCCAGCCTGAAGCGCAGCCCGTCCGCCTCCTCCCTCAGCTCCATGAGCTCCGTGGCCTCCTCTGTGAGCAGCAAGCCCAGTCGGACAGGACTAGTAAGCCTCCCTTCTTCTTAGAACTCTGCCTCCCAGGCACTGTGCTGCCCCCTGCGGGCGCCCTTGCTCTGCTTGTCCCTGTGCTGAGTGCTGGCCGTGGCTTGCTGCCAAGGGCTGTGCAAGTAAGCTCTGAACATGCCAACTCCAGCAGGAATGCAGCTTTTGACAGAAGAAGGGTTTATAATAGCGCTTTTCAGATTCTTTTTTGTTTTGGTATCAGGGATTGAACCCAGGGTCACTTATCCACTGAACCACATCTGCAGCACTTTTTAGTTTTTGAGACAGGGACTTGCTGAATTGCTTAGGGTCTTGCTAAGTTGCTGAGTCTGGTCTTGAACTTGGCAATCCTCCAGCCTCAGCCTCCTGAGCCACTGGGATAGATTCTAAGTCATAGATTCCAAAGAGCTCTAAGTGTGCACCACCACATCTGGCTAGGATTCTTATACTTAAAAATCTACCTGTTTTTGGTGAACCCGTTGCAACTACTGCTTAATTTCTTCTCTGAAATTACTTTGGGACAAAGTGATGGGAAGGTTTGGAGGATCTTTTTTCTCAAGTGTGGTCTCTTTCTCTTTTCTTCAAATATTTTTAGGAACTAAGTATTTTGAGAAAAGCTTGTTTTTTGGATTTTAATATTATATTAAAACAGTCTGGCTTCCTGAAAGCAGTCAGTGTGTAACATGTTCCTGGCATGACCAGAGAGTGCAAGGAAAAGCCACTTCATGGTGCCTCCTCCCTCTCCTGGCCCTCTCCTCTCCTCTCTTGACCCTTATCTCCTTCCCCTTTTTCTCATTCAGGGCAATGAAAATATGTTCATCAGAGTCACAATGGCACCTTGATCTTCTTGTTAACATGGTATTCTGTTGGGGCCAAGAGCAGTGACTCTTGGCCTCATCCCCTGCCCTTAAATGTATTTACTTGAGGTGAGGTAGATGCCGTTGACATCAAAAGTGGCAGCATGAGGTTCTGTTCCAGAGTGAATTCAGTGTCTCTGCTTCATGACGGTGAATGCCCTTGACCTCATTTTCTCGGGACCGAGAAAGGAGAGGACTAGACTCTTTAGGTGGGGTTGGACTCTTCTGCCAGCCAGCTGGAGTTTTCCCCTTTTATGTTCAGGTAAAATAAATACCACGGGGACTATTTCAGTTTGCATATGAAAAAAAGGACTGCATTCTCAACAGAAAAATTACAAATGGATCCTTAGGAGGAAAGTGTGACCAGAATGAATTGGAGGTGGACGAAAACCCCTTTGTTTGGACAAAGCCTTGTTCAGAGAGGGTCTGCAAGCTCCAATATGGACGTCATTTCTTTGGGAAATACCAGCCCCTCCTGCTCCTACCAGTCTTTCTTCTTACTTAGGCAAGTTCTGATTTCTTTTAGCTTATCTCATTTAGTGAGGAAAATTTCGTGGGAGATGAGTCTCCTTGCCCTGTGGTACAGCCTGTCTGTGTGTTTGTGTAAGGTAGCTTCAGTTCCTTCCTTTCATTTTTCCCCCCCCAGTGGTGCTAAGGATTGAACCCAGAGTCTTACACATGCCAGTCAAGTGCTCTACCGTGGACCACCTCAGCCCAGGGTGGCTATAGTTTCTGAATCAGAAATAACCATGAATGAAAATGACAAGAATATAAAATAATTAAAAGTGTCTTTTTGACTGTATTGCTCAGAGATGCATTTCTGTCCCAGGAAAAGAGAAGCTGAAAGAAAAATTAATGTTTTAAATTCATTTTTAATAATCACAGTGACATACTGTGCCCTGTTGTTCTGGCACTTCTTGTCAAACTTTAGATTCACCATCTCGGGCTGGGGATGTGGCTCAAGCGGTGGCGCGCTCGCCTGGCATGCGTGCTGCCCGGGTTCGATCCTCAGCACCACATACAGACAAAGATGTTGTGTCCGCCAAATACTAAAAAATAAGTATTAAAATTCTCTCTCTCTCTCTCCCTCTTTCTCACTCTCTCTCACTCTTTCTTTAAAAAAAAAAAATAGATTCACCATCTCCACCTTCATTTGCTAGACTGCACTGATTTTTGCACAGGACTTGTTTTTTATCTTGGCAGTGGCCAAAACCCAGTTTTGCAAAGATGGGGAGCTGTGGAAAGAATTGGAATGCAGTATTGAAACCAAATCGCTTCTGTCCACTTGTTTCCAGGGTGTCCAGCAGATGTTCTGTTTCCCTTGGCGTCTGAAAGCTTCCTGCATGACCCTGTGTGTTTGCAGGAGCCCCCTGGGCATCTCTGTACCTCGTTTGGGACCTTACATTTAATATATACAAGAAGAGATGTTAGCTACATAAGAGATGTTATAACTGAATAATTTAGCCATATCGTGAAAGTAGAAAGTCAGGGTCAAATGGTTAAAAGAATAGGAACCCCCTCCCTACAATATGTTTAAACTAATTCCAGAAGTTTCACTAAATGAAACAGCAAAAGGCAATTTGGGTTTGACCAGATCCCTTACTCTTTATATAGTTACCAAATCGCTGAATTATTAATTGTGAAAGATCTCATCAGTCCACATCCTGCAGTGAGGGCTTGACAGACTGACTGAAGAGCACTCAGGCGACAGCGGAGCTTTGACTGGAGAAGGTGGAGTAAAGGCCAAATAGCCCTGGAGCCGGGCTCTGCTGAACGCCTTGGACAGGGCCGCGGGCAGAGCCATTTGCTCACTCCTCCAGGGTCTAGCGCAGAGGAGCCCTCAGTTCTTCTAGTCACCTGCCATCAGTTAGCAGTGCATCGTCGTCTTTGGGATTTTACGTGACTTTAGCCCAAGGTGGAGGATTGGATATAAAATAGCAAAAGTTAGCAGATGGCAGGCTGACGGTCCCGGCCAGTCTCTCTTCCCTTGTTTTCTTCCTTTGGTCTCCTGTTTCTCACGTGTTTCCCTTTAGCCTATTTTTCTTTGTCCATAAACTTCTCTCTCCCTCTCTCCCCATCTGCTTTCCCCTCCATTCTTGTCTGTGTGTCACACCCAGACACCCCACTCAATCACACAGGGCCATATGCTTATGAAAGCAGGTACCGTTATCTCCCTCTATGCTGGTTGGGGAATAGGGCCTGAAGTGGATTCCTGGGTGAGATCTCCCATGTCTTTCCTTTCGAAAGAAGGATGAAGATTTCTGATAAAAAACCAACTATTTAATCAGTTGAAGAAAAGTTTGTGACTCCAAGGGTGACTTCTTCAAATCTTAATGGTATTTAGAAGATTAAGAAGCTTAAAAAGGTCTCAACCTCAAGTCTAAGGATCAAAAGATTGGCCAAAACGTCATCATGAGAAGATAACTGTTGCACAGGCTGAAATAGAATCTAGAGAAACTTGTTAAATGGGTCCTGTGGGATTTTTCTAGATTCCTACAAGGCCCAGTCAGCCAAGCCCAGAGCGCTTGTGATTTGAGCCATGTGGTCTTCTAAACGCCTTCTGGATTGTTCCCTGGGCTCATTGTGCTGATGTGAGGATCACAGGCAAAGGTTTATGCTGTCTTGTTTTCTTGCTGAGAACCTTGCCTAGCACTTGGCAGACCCTCGAGCCAACCGTGCGTGCTCTTGCTTTGCTGAGGAGATGCCCGCCATGCATGCCTTGCTCCCTGCTTGTCTCCCTGGTAGCGCCATGGCCCTTCACTTCTCTAACTTTCCTTTGCAGTTGACTGAAACCTCCTCCCGCTACGCCCGCAAGATCTCGGGCACCACTGCCCTCCAGGAGGCGCTGAAGGAGAAGCAGCAGCACATTGAGCAGCTGCTGGCTGAGCGGGACCTGGAGCGGGCCGAGGTGGCCAAGGCCACCAGCCACGTGGGGGAGATAGAGCAGGAGCTAGCCCTGGCCCGGGACGGGCATGACCAGGTGAAGACTGGCGCTGACCTTGTTGTGGAGATGGTGATGGTTCCTAAATTGAGTGAGGAGGTGGTGCACCTGGTGCTTGGAGCCAAGAGCTGGTCTTGAGAGCACCGCGTGTCAGCTTTTGGGTTGAGCTCGTTTGAAAGCTGTGACTAGGTGCAGTTTTTTGTTCTTCTGATCCGTCCTCAGCCTTTTGGTCTTTATTTCCAGGCTTCTGGGCCTGTTGTGTTAAGCCACTGTTCACTTGGGCCTTGGCAGCCATCCTAGCTCCCATTTGTCGATTATTATTGACATGCATTTCAGCTTCAGGAAAGAGGAGAGTCGGCTAACTGTTGCCCTTTGTTGATTTTTATGGTAGTTTTTTCATCATGTAGTTTCTCGGAAAGCTGCTGAGAATAGCCTATTAAGGTAGAAAGCATTTGGAGATGACAGGGTTTTAGAGTAATGCCCACCCAACATGGTAACCCTTACCAGTAGCTGTTTGGAGGACCCCGGCCTGTGTCTTGGTCAGAATGTGGCCATTCACTCTCCTTCTTGCTTCTCCAGCATGTCCTGGAGCTGGAAGCCAAGATGGACCAGCTGCGAACCATGGTGGAAGCAGCCGACAGAGAGAAGGTGGAGCTTCTCAACCAACTGGAGGAGGAGAAAAGGTGATCCCTAACTGTCCTTGAGTGCAAGTGTGCTTTTCCTTTTAAATGATCTTAGGAAGAAATTTCCCAGCAACAACCTTCTTGTTCACCTTCAGAACCAAAGGGATGAGTGTGTTCAGAAGAAACCCAACAACACTTCCTGCAGATGAAGAGGGTGTGCTTTGTATTTTTTATTTTTGGCAATACTGGGGATTGAACCCAGGGGTGCTTGCTCTACCACTGAATTGCATCCCCAGCACCCTCTCCCCTTGTTTTTGGTGCTGGGGATTGAACCCAGGGCCTTGTATGTCAGAGGCAAGCACTCTGCCAACTGAGCTACAGTCCCAGCCCCCTTTTTATTTTTTATTTGAAACAGTCTTGTTGAATTGCCTAGACTGGCCTCATACTTGTGATCTTCTTTCCTTATTCTCCAAGTAGCTGAAGATGCACTTTGATTTGACATTTTTTAAGAAGTTTGGATTCATTTAGACATGACCTGATTAACAGATTTATTGAGCTCCCTGTGCAGGCTGAGATATCTCCTGAGGGTGTCCTTGGTCAGAAATGTGGAGGTAATTCCAACCAGTTTTCACCTGTGGCTGTTCTAGTTCAAGTCACTACTATTTATGGGATTATATTATGCCTGGTGATTGATGCAAGGTTCTAGTCCTTAGGAATTTCTCACATGAGGAGCAACTAGAGAATTATTCAAGTCAGTATGAAATCAAATGCTAAGTGGTGTGAGATAGAGAAATTTGGTTCTTAAACAAGGAGGCTCCTTGAGGCCACGAACAAACAAGACCTCTGAGAAGTGTCTATATGGAAACTGTGTGACCATTCCTGGGTTCTGGGAAGCTGTCCTCTGTCCTCTACCATCCTGTCATTTCTGATAAGAGCAACTTAGTTCAGTAATAACAATATTACTGCCTGCCCAGGAGAGTCCCAGGTACACAGTGAGGGCCATACAGGCTTTGCCAAGGCCTGTCTTCCTTACTGGAGACAGAAACATTCAAAAACTGGCTGGCAAGGAGAGATTGAGAGTGCCATTTGCTTCTGTCTCTAAATCACTCTGATTGCAGAAATGTTCCCCAGCTCCCAAATAGTCTTGTGTTTTAACGCATAATGAGAGTTCCCATTTAATTGAATAGGATTTTTTATTCTTAATTTTGGTAGAAGTAACAGTGAGTTTGAAGAATTTCGGTTTTTTTGCACTTAGAGTATGAACTTTGTCTCCCTTTTCTTTTTTTTTTAATTTGTTTTGTTTTAACATTTTTTTAGTTGTTAATGGACCTTTAATTTATTTATATGTGGTGCTGAGAATTGAACCCTCACATGTGCTAGGCAAGCGCTCTATCACTGAGTCACAATCCCAGTCCTATTTCCCTTTTGTTTGCACGCAATTTTGGAAAGATGCATAATGTGGGGCTGAGACATAGTTCAGTGGTAGAGTGCATACTTAGCGTGTATGCTCCTGGGTTCAATCCCCAGCACCAAAAAAAAGGTGGGAGATTAATAGTGTGGACATTACTTAGATTTTCTAAATCTTCTGAATATCACTTTATTTAATTGACTTTGTGATGACATAGATTGAAACCATGCCCAGTGTCAGATTTCACAGTGTGAGAAAGTAGAAAATGTGCATTTTAGAGTCAAAGAATAGGATTTTTGATGGCTTCCTCCCCAAATCATTCTTCACTCCGTTTTCCCTAACCTTGGAGCAGTGCTGGTATTGCCTTAGAGACATTAAAACTGGGGCCTCTTCTGCATGAGAAGCCTGCTAGCCTCACCTAAACATCTGATATGAGGTGACATAGAGAGATTTGTGTTCTGCGTCACTCTCCCTTGGCTTCTGTCTTGAAAATTAGGAATAACGCTTGAAGCCTTGAGCCTGTTTCCATGAGACTCGGACATTTTCTTCTTAGGCTGGTCATACCTTGTGTACCTGTGTGCAGTACTGGGGACTAGACACAGAGCCTTGCATATGTAGGCAAGTGCTCTACCACTAAGTTGCATCCCAAGATCTTTTTTTTTTTTTTCAAATTTTGAGATAGTCTCACTAAGTTGTCCAGGCTGTCCTCAAACTTCTAATCCTCTTGCCTTAGCTTCCCCAGTTACTGGGGTTACAGGTGTTCACCACCATACCTGGCTAGGCTAGTCTTGTCTTGATAGATTCATTCTGTGTTTGTGACCAAGGAAACCAGTTACTTTTTCTCAATTCTTTTTTTTTTTTTTGGTATTGGGATTGAACCTGGGGGTACTTAACCGTTACTGAGCCACATCCCCAGCCCTTTTTATATTTTATTTTTGAGACAGAATCTTGCTAAGTTGCAGGGCCTTGATAAATTGCTGAAGCTGACCTTGAACTCACAGTCCTCTTGCCTCAGCCTCCTGAGCCCCTGGGATTATAGGCATGCACCACCACACCCAGCATTTTTCTCAAATCTTAACCTTATGTCTTCTGGAGTTTGTACTTGAATAAAACTTTGGTGTTTTCTAAATAATTAGAATATAACTATTATAAACTGGAGCCCCAAAGATGCATTTCTTTATTTTTGGGACTCCAAGGTATTCCTTTTCACTTCATCTGAGTTCTCCAGAATACTGATTACAGATTTTGGTGGGGGTACAAAGTAGCCATGGTCCTTAGTTGCTTTCTTAAGTGCTTCTTTTTATTTTATTCCACAGGAAGGTTGAGGACCTTCAGTTCCGGGTTGAAGAAGAATCAATTACCAAAGGCGATCTTGAGGTAAACCCTCCCAGCTCCCTAAAATTAAAAAGGGTGCCTATATTGACAAATGTAGGTGATATCCTGTGCCCGCTGACCTTTGTTGCTAGATGTTCAGGAGAGAATGGTCAGCACCCTAGCCTCTTGCCAAGTAGGGCTGTGAGCAAGGCTTTGTGGCCAAGGTGATGGTTCCTGTCCTGGAGCCTGAAGTACTTGTGTCCCAGTTCTTGTAGCAGAGTGACATGTTCACTTCTGTGCTCATGTTTCAGAATTCAAAGCTGTGAATTGGATTTCATTAAGTCATAACCTGGCAGTGTGTTCTCAATTTAAAACTATCCTAAGTGAGACTATACCCGTTCCTCTAATTATGAGAAATGACATTTTTTGCGAGGCATTTTTGCCAGGTGACACCCCTGTAATCCTAGCAACTCAGAAGGCTGAGGTAGGAGGATTGCAAGTTCAAGGCCAGGCTCAGCAACTTAGCAAGACCCTGTCTATTTCAAAAAAATCAAAAGGACTGGGGGTATAGCTCAATGGTAGAGTGTCACTGGGTTTAATCTCAAGTTCCAAATAAATAAGTAATGATACTTTTTTTGTGGTGCTAGGGTAGAAATGGCATTTTAAAAGAGCATTTTAAATTTCATCAGAATAGACCATAACAAGGACCATAACAAAGCCTTTGTCAGCTTTGTTTTTCAGTTGAGCAGGACAAATCTTTGTAACTCTATAAAAGAAATAAATTATATTGCAATCGTTTATTTATTTATTTATTTATTTATTTATTTATTTATTTATTTATTTATTATTTTAAAGGAGTCAGTCCTGGGGATGTGATTCGGTGGTAGAGCACTTGCCTAGCACATGGGAGGCCCTGGTTCGATTCCCAGCACCATATACAAAAAAAGAAAGTAGTTACCAGAGCGAAAAAGAAGAGCAAATTTGCATTTTAGCTTTTACTTTCGTGGCATATTTAAAATTCATACAAATTTTCCTTTACAGTCAGATATCTTGTCTCTTCTTCACAATTATTCATATTAATTTTGAATTAGACACCAGAATTAATTGGTTTTTGATGCTTTTCAAACCACTGCCAGGTATATGAATACAAATGTAAATTACCAACTTTTAAAAATTTTGCAAATGCTTTATTCTTTTAATCTGTAATATGTTTTAGTAAAAGCTGCACAGGTCAGTGTGGTTCTCAGAAGGTAACATTTTTGCCACCATCACGATTCTTGGGTCCATTGGCTGTCCACACTGGGTTTCAGGGGCCCTTTCCAACAGCAGCTCTGGTTTCTTTGGAAATAAATATTTTTGCAGTCGGCAAAGAGCAAGGGGAACACTTTTTGAGTTCTAGTTTTACAGGATCCAGAACAGAATGGTTTTTAATAATTGTACAGTCGTCTTTCTCATCCATTTCATATACGGTCACATTCCTTCAGTTGACTTTTGTGTTGTTCTCATCCATTTAAAAACACCCCACAGTCTCATTAGAAGTTTCATGTCATCATCTAATTCACATGAATTGTAGCCTCTGGTATTTTGGGGAGGGTTGAGTTAAAATTATGTATCTGCACGAGGCTGGCATAGTCTGTCTGATAAACTTACTTGAAATTAATTAGTCATCTTGAAACTCTAACACATGTTGAAAACTTAGTTCAATCTCTTTTTTTGTTGTTGTTTACTTTTTTTTATTTTTTTTACTGATAGCAAAAGAGCCAGATTTCTGAAGATCCTGAGAATGTAAGAGGGCACTTCACTGTGTGGATATTTCCCTTGTTAACACAGATTGATTCCAGATTAAAATGCTTATTGATATACTCAAATACTAACTGCATAAGCTGACCTTGGGACATTGACCTTAATATTTCTGTGCATGTGGCTTTCAAAGCAATTATATTTGTGTCCTGAAGAAATTGTATGTAATGACTAAGCTCCACAAATTCACTTGCTTAATTAATAGGCAAGTGCTTGCTTTATAAAGAATATTTGATGAAAGGAAAAAAATTTGTCTGGAGGTCTGGCCTTCTTCACCTAATCCCTAATGTCTTCTAATTTTAGTAGAATTATTCTGCGAGGGCTGACGGCATAGGACACATTAGATGACTTGCTTGGGAAGTTGTCTGATCTTGTGGGTGAGCTCCAGCACTGATGCTTCACATGCGCTCCCCCTGCTGGCCAGCACCTTTAGTGCTATTGACAAGAAGTATAAACTCCCATTTGTAGCTACAGTATATTCCCTAGTTCTGAAACCAGAGGCCAGCATTCTTCAGTGACCACATTGTGTTCTAAATATACTGTCACTTGGACTGGGGATGCAGTTAAGTGGTAGAACATTTGCATAGCATATATGGGCCCTGGGGTTTGATCCCCAGCACCCATCCCGCATACACACAAAATAAATTTACTATAAGGGAGCTTTTTCTAGTACAATGCCACTGGGCATGCTTTTTTTCTTCCTTCCTCTGATTGAACACTCAATATGGCTGGGAGTTGGCTGAGTGGCAAAGTGTCTACCTTGCCTTCTCAAAGCCCTAGGTTTGACCCCCCAGTTCCAAAAAAAGACAAAAAAAAAAAAAGATAAACACCCAATAGAACCTCACCAAAGTGGCATTCAGAGCACTGCTTCTGGTGTACCCTGCCAGCTGTGAATCCAGTTAAAAAGAACCCCAAAACATTTTGCTTTGATTTACTGGCACAAGAGAGTGAAATTAAAGAATTATTTTTCTTCCTATCATCCTGAAATAGAATACTCGAGTCGGAGTGTTTTAAAAGCCTGGTTCTGAGGCGGTCCTTTCTGCGGAGCTGCTTCAGTACTCGAGTCTCCTCTCTGCTTCCAGAAGAGGCTCAGCTGCTCTGCCCTCAGCATCGGTGTGCATGGGAACTGCCTCCTGCCTCTCTATGGCTTCTCATGGGCCTTGCTCTCCTTTTCAGTTCCCTGTCCCAGGACTCTCCCCGCAGGAAACCCTCCTGTGTGCTGAGAAAAGCCATCATTTTAAAGGGAGGCTTGTCCTGCTCCGTGTCCCATTTTTCCACGGCCATGACATGGATGTGGATCACTGGCTTCCTGCTGCTAGGGGTGGAAGGCCATGGGCCCCCGGTCATCTGTGTGCACGCCCTGTGGGAGGGGGCTGCGGCACTCAGCCGGGACATCTCCACATGGGGGCAATACCACAGTAAATGGCATGCAGTGATGATTTGCCCAGAGGACACTTGGGCAAGTGTCAAGGGGAGAAAGGGACTGTTGCCTTTTCTTTTTCCTTTGGATTTCAGTTCCTGAAGCTGATTCCAGTTCTAGAACTAGATTCTTGTCAAAGTAGATAAGCTGAATGACTCTGTGTAAGGCACATGTTGGACCAAGGTGGGGACTATCCAGGATATTTGGTTCTGATTTTTTTTTTTGAAGATGAAGAGCTGAAGCAGGTGGAGATTTTAAAATATTTTTCACTCATCTTTTACATATCCATGATAGTTTGTTTATGCCTGATTCATAAGCAAAAGTGGCCTCGGAATGCCCTGGAGCCCCTAGAGTGCTGAGGGAGTGAGTGAAGGTGTTTGTAGCCTTGCCTCACATTCACCTCCTATGCCTACTCTGGACTACCTGGTGTCACTTGGTTAAGACTTGTCACTTTTCATTGCCTGTTAATTGTCAAGATTTATAGCTCAGGCCAGTAAGAACCACAAGATATTTAAGTTAATCCGAGTAACCAGCAGTTGCCAAGAGCAGCTTGTCAGTGGGCTTGGCCAGAGGATCAATCTGATGGTCCCTGGTGGGGGAGGTAGTTGGGAGAAGAGACACATTTGGACTGATACATGGATTGCTTCAAATTGGGCAAGATTCTGCTGCACTGGAGCCCACTGGCCAGTGGTTACCTTCTGTCCCCCTAGGTAATCTGAACACTGAGTTTGTGGAGCTCCTGACTCATGCTGGGCTCTTCCCCAATCTTTGGTCTGAGTACAGTCTCCTGCCTTTGTGCTGTCACCATTTCATACCTCTCTGACTGCTTAGCTGGTAAAAACAACATCATTTTAGGATAAAAGTAAGCCCCTTTATAGTCTGAGCTGAACTATCCCCTGCTCTGAGCTGCTTTTTTGGCCTTTTTAGACTGAAGGGTAATCTTTGTAAAGATTGAGTTTTCTCAGTCTTTACTGAGTTTTCTTTGTAAACCTGATTCCTTTTTTTTCTGTCCCTGGAAACAAACAGCCTTTGGAAAATCTTGCTGGAGGGGGGTTAGTTTTGGTGGCTCTGTCCCTGACCTCACCCGAGAGCATGGCTGGGAGCCTCCCTCCGACCTTCTCACCCATCTGAGCAGAGCCTGCCACCGTGACTTCCTTAGCTCTAGTACTTGGATGCCCTTTACGAAGACTGGTTCTTGACCTTGATCATGGCACTTAGCCAGGTGCAAGGGTCTGCTCTGCAGACTTGCTGAACACCTGATGATTCATGACCTTGTCTTCTCCACAGGGAGGTGCTAGTGATGATCATGCTGAGAGTCAGTCTGCTTTTTGAAGTCAGGAAGTCAGTTACATACACGTTAATGTCAAGTAGCCAACATGGGGTGGAGGGAAGATGATAGTTTAGAGGACTATTAACTATTCTAATTTATGCTGATAAACTTATCAATATAACCTATTTTTGGCTGCATGCATCTGACACTTCATCTTGCCTCGTGTGTTTTCCATTTTTTTCTTTCTCAACAGACTCACTCATGTCCTCTGCCCACTGTTACCCTTCCGCGCACAGAACCCATCCTCACCTTCCTCCTCATTGCAGTTCCATTCTCTTCCTTCCTCCATGCCCTTTTTGTCCATCCTTTGGCAGAAGGTACTGATGGCTCAGCCTGCATGCCGCTCGCGCTCTCGTGCTGGCATGTCAGGTGGCACTGTTGTGTTCTCTTCCTCTTCCTTTTCACTAACAGACGCAGACCAAACTGGAGCATGCCCGCATTAAGGAGCTTGAACAGAGCCTGCTCTTTGAAAAGACCAAAGCTGACAAACTGCAGAGGGAGTTAGAAGACACTAGGGTAATGGCTTTCACTATCTAATGAAGCAGCCCATTGCGTGTGGGTGGTGGATGCCTCGAGTGGCCTTGCGGTTGGCCTGAGCCCTGACTCAGTGGTTCAGCCTGCTCAGGAGTTCATGAGCTTACAGCTGTGGTTAGGTATAGATGCTCATATCAGATCTTTTTTCAAAAGAATGAAGACCCCTTCCTTTTGTTAACTCAGCCAAAATCAAAATCAAGATCAAGATCAGAAACTTCATGAAGTATGTGGATACCCACCACCCTCTCTGAGTTTTTTGTATCAGTACCTTGGAGTTCACCTGTCTGGTTTGCCACAAGCATCAGTTGTCTTCTTGTTCTCATATTCTTAGTTACTGTATTTTCAAAATAATTGGTTATTCCCTGCCTCTTCCCTTAGCCTCAAGGAGGGGAAGGAAATTGGAACATTAGCTCTTTTTAATGAGAGTTAGGGTCTTTGACCCTGGTGATCTCTCTCTCCTTTTTTTTTTCTTGATAGCTGATCTTTCTCTGCACCTCCCTCCTTCCCATCACCTGGGAGATTAAAGTCTTAAAGTCGGCCAGGAGGGACATGCAAATGGGGAACAGGATGGCTTCTCACTGTCCCCAGCCCACTGTGTTTGGCCCTTGGAGCCAGGGCATTCCTCATGTTTTAAGCTTATTTACATATTAAAGCACCTATAGAATGCTCACATCATGCCACATGTTGCTCTAAGTGCTTTGTAGGTTTTATTCAGTCTTGCCATGCCCCTAGGAAGTGGGTAGTAATATTGTTCCCATTTTACAGAGGAGGATACTAAGGCACAGAGGAATTAAGCAGCTTGCCCAGGGTCACACAGCTAATGGTAATAGTGGAGCCAGAATTTTCATCTAAGACATTTGGCTCCAGAGTCTGTACTCTTAACTATCAGAGGATATTATGAAAATAGTTTTGTGCTGAAAGATCTACAAATTAATCAGAATCACTTATGTATAAAAATGTGTTTATATGTAACTTTTAAATCATGAATTTGACTGTGATTGGCCTTAACTTTAAAAATTCAAAAATTATTCTGTCACTGATCAAATTTGGTATCTTCATTTTTTCTTTCAAATTATTAGTATTTATGGCAATTTCTTTTGGTGAGAAATCACTGACCTAAAAATCCAGGTAACCAAGTAATCTTCCTTCTCTTAATCTTAAGTTTTATTTTTTAAGAAAGAAAATATTCTCAACCTCAAAACTAAAGGTTTCTTATGTGAATTTGGTTTTCAGAAAAGAGAAAACAGTGGTAATTTGGTGCTGTTTCTTTGTACTGAGAGCCCAAGACTTGATCTGGGAAATACCAGGGACCAAGTGAGGTCCAGGCCCTTCAATATGATTTTGCTGAAGTCAGGATGGGTGGAATTTTTAATTTCTGAACTCCTCTCCTATATATCAGTATTGGCAGCAAACAACTTCAGTGCTTTCTTTTTTTGCTTTGGATAAGAAAGCATCCATTTACAGCATGGTTTATCCAGTTATTTCAAATTAAAGTGTACATGATTCCACAATTACGTTTTCTTTTTTTGGTGATACTGGGGACCAAACCTAGCACTTTGTGCATGCTAGGTATATCTTCTGTTATTGATCTTTGCTCTTGGCTTGCCAAGTGTGCAAATAACCAGTGACCCATGTAAGTTTATTATCACCTCCATTCCTTCTCAGGAGCACTTTAGAATTCCTCTTAACAAATTAGTCTGGTTCACAAACAATGTGCCTGGTACTGTGAAAATATGAGGGAAGTATAGGACATGAAGGCTAGGGTAGAGCACTTGCCTGCCATGTGTGGAGTCCTGGGTTCCATCCCCACCCAAGGGGGGGAAAAATTATGGACTTCTGTGGCCTCAAGCTAGTGGGAGAGGCAGATACATAATTTTGACTTCCAACAGACTTTGGGAAATAAAATTAAAAATAGAAGTAGTGCTGTTCCATAAATGAAAATGCCATATAAGAAATAATCACACTCTTATTTATTCCTTTTCCACCTGTTCTTTACTTAGTATTCTCTCCATTTGACTGTTTTGTTATGACCAAGAACAATTTGCCCTGTTGGATTTTAGGGTTTTATACTATAGACTTTGTAGTGGAGTTTATTACATGTTTTATTTCTTATTTTTAGGTACCAAATTCTTAGTCTGTCCCCTCCCCAGAAAATAGTATGAAAATTAATTAACACCTTTAACCTGAAGCATCTGTAACCATGAAGCTCGGCAGTTCCAGTCAGCTTTGAAATATCTAATGGCTGGTTGTGCACTTTTAGACTCGCGTGCTTTCCTTTCCTTTTCTCCTGTGCACACTATCAGTATCACAACCCACACAGGTAGCCAGAGGAAATGAAAGGAACTTTTTTTTTTTTTCTGTCCCAACAAAGGCAGTATGGGAGAGGAGTCTTAAATTCAGAGGAGTTTTGATCCTTGAAAGTTGGGACTCACTGATATTTTTAAATCACTTGTGTTCCCTTCTATTTCCCAGGTTAGTCAAATAATTTTACATATGAAGCTACCATTTTCCACATAGTGCATGCCCTAAACTGCCTGTCTAACAGGTAGCAGGGAGAATCATTTTCTATGACTGAAAGGGCACAGGTTTAGACAGTGTTTTTCCTAGCTCTGGGGTGTTTATTTTAAGACCTTTAGAACTTAAATAGAACCCAAACATGTAGGAGTAGCTGGGAACTTGCATTTTTGACATACATTCCAGATGATTAATGGGTTGGGAACCACTGGGTTGGGGCAACCCGATTTGTACATCAAAATGCTGATAGAATTATGAAATCCAGAAAGGGGACCGTCTGTTAAGAGCCTAATGTATAATTAACTTACAGGTAAGCAATCATTCTTACTTTGTTCTTTTAAAAAAGTTAGAAAATTCTTTATTATGTAGTTGAAGCTTTTACTGTTCAGGTGATATGTTATTCATTGAAACATTTAGTAGATGATTTCAGACTTTTTATACTAGTGCTAATAGACTTGGAATATAAGCCACACATACAGAATTTGTGAATTTTCTGGTACCCATATTCATTTTTTAGTAAGCCACAGGAGAAATTAATTTTAATAACACATTTAAACCAATATAT
The DNA here is from genome assembly GCF_021218885.2 of Marmota monax. Classification (NCBI taxonomy): domain Eukaryota; kingdom Metazoa; phylum Chordata; class Mammalia; order Rodentia; family Sciuridae; genus Marmota; species Marmota monax. Next base: position 2,100,600 of record NW_026692583.1, read on the forward strand.
TCAAAATTTTATTATATAATCAGTTTAGCATATTGTTAACAAGATATTTTATATTCTTTTTCCATTGAGTCTTCAAATCCTGATGTGTCTTATCACCTCACCCCAAAGGAGCCGCATTCAGGGCTCAGTGCTGTGTATGGCCAGTGGCTTCCTCCTGGATGGCACAACTCCATAGCCACCAGCATTGGACAGAGGGGCATTTGTACAGCCTTGATGAAGTGGGGTGGAAAAAACTGGGCAAATTAAGAGCATTTGTTCCTCAGGGGCCTATACCTGAGAACTTCCAAAGTTCCTGTTAACTTATTATTAATTAGTGGGTACTTCTCTGATTTATGCTGCTTTAAAGGAAGAAAGTATTTTTGGAGTGACTTAAACTGATATTCATTTTAGATTTTTCTTCAGCGTATCAAAAGGTGGAAGTTTGCCAGAGATTATAATTTTGAATTGGTTCTACCAGAATTGGGCTTTTTAAGCTATTATCACAGTGGGAGATAAATTCACCTGTGGGCATTTGTAATGGTTTGTTGCCTGAGATAAGGTAGTTCTTACCATCTTCTGGAGTGAAGAAAATCATCAGTGATTTGTTATTTAAATCACCTCTTTTTCTTTGGAATGCTATTAATAGGTGGCTACAGTGTCAGAAAAGTCTCGGATAATGGAATTAGAGAAAGACCTAGCGCTGAGAGCACAGGAAGTGGTTGAGCTCCGAAGAAGGCTGGAGTCCAGTAAGCCTGCTGGGGACGTGGATATGTCACTTTCCCTTTTGCAAGAGATAAGCTCTTGGCAAGAAAAGTTAGAAGTCACACAGGCTGACCATCAGAGGGAAATAACTTCTCTGAAGGAGCACTTCGGGGTCCGGGAAGAGACATATCAGAAGGAGATAAAGGCTCTGCACACAGCCACAGAGAAACTTTCCAAAGAGAATGAGTCCTTGAGGAGCAAGCTTGACCATGCCAACAAGGAGAATTCAGATGTGATAGCTTTGTGGAAGTCCAAACTGGAGACTGCCATTGCGTCCCATCAGCAGGCGATGGAGGAGCTGAAGGTGTCCTTTAGCAAAGGGGTTGGGACAGAGTCCGCTGAGTTTGCTGAATTAAAGACGCAAATAGAGAAACTGAGAGTAGATTACCAGCACGAAATAGAAAATTTACAGAACAAACAAGACTCTGAGCGGTCTGCGCACGCTAAAGAGATGGAAACCCTAAGATCTAAACTGATGAAGATCATTAAGGAAAAGGAGACCAGCCTGGAAACCATCCAGTCCAAACTGGACAGAGCAGAAGACCAGCACCTAGTAGAAATGGAAGAAGCCTTAAACAAATTGCAGGAAGCTGAAATAAAGGTAAAGGAGCTAGAGGTACTGCAAACCAAATACAGTGAACAAACCAAGGTCATTGATAATTTTACATCACAGCTAAAGGCTGCTGAAGAAAAGCTCTTGGATCTTGATGCACTTCGGAAAGCCAGTTCCGAAGGTAAATTGGATATGGAGAAACTTAGACAGCAGCTTGAGGCAGCTGGGAAACAGATTCAAAATTTAGAGATTGAAAAGAATGCTGAAAGTGACAAGGTTTGTATCGAAGTCCTCCATCTTTTTTTTTTTTTTTTTCCTTCTCTGTTGGTTTTTCTTATTTTGCATTGTATGTTACTTTTGAGTTGAGGTCATTCATCCCCCAAATTCCTTATTTAATGAAAACAAATTGTGTAGCGCTCCTAATTGAATATAATATATAGTGTCTTCTTAGGATCTCAAGTATGGTTTCATGTGAGGAGATTGAAGAAAATAACTGCCCAACTGGGTTAGTTTATTTTGGTTCCTTGAATCTGGGTACTTTATCTACCACTTCATCTCTAGACTATGATGTGAACTCCTGTGTAAGCTTAATTCTAGTCTATACTCTGTTTAAATAGAGAACTCCCTGTGATGGTGGGGTTAGGTAGATGAGTGGATGGATAAGATAAAAACATAAGTTTGTCTCCTCCTTTCCCACCCACATCACTGCCTTGTCTGTAGGATTATATATAAAAACAGTGTGAACTGAGTGCTTCTAGACTATTGTGAATGAACATTTGTGATAAATAACATTCACAGAAGGTCAAGAGCTCAGAGCCCTTTGCATTGCCACTTAATGTTGCATTGAAGTTTTCTTCCATGCCACAAGCAAATGATCTGGCCCCTGCTTTTTTGGGGGGTGAGGGAAGGGGATTAAACCCAAGTGCACTTAACCACTGAGCTACATCCCCATCCCCCCCCCTTTGTAGTTGTAGATGGACAGCATGACTTTATTTATTTTTATGTGGGTGCTGAGGACTGAACCCAATGCCCCTCACGTGCTAGGCAAGCGCTCTACCACTGAGCCACAACCCAGCCCTTATTTTTTATTTTGAGATAGGGTCTCACTAAGTTGCTTAGGGCCTCTCTTAAGTTGCTGAGGCTACCTTGAACTTGTGATCCTCCTGCCTCAGGCTCTCATTACAGGAATGTGCCACTGCTCCTGGCCTGTCCCCTGCTTTTTTGAGGGAAGACAAGTATGCTTATGGCCAAGACATAGAAATTATGAACCATCAGCCTGCTCCATTTCTTACTAACTAGCCTTGTTACATGTCTTCTTTATTTTTAAGGACTGCTTGAAGAGATCTTCCCAGTCCTACCATGGTTGAGGTGGTGGTACTGATGCTGAATGCTCTGAGCTTTTTGTGGGAGAAGCTGCTCCCACAAAAGAAGGAAGGGTTGTCTTGGTTAAATGGGGAGAGGTGAGGACAGACAAATAGCAGATGTTGCTGTTACCTGTAGTTGAAGATGACAAAGCTGTGGAAATTTTCTCTAATCTCCTCATGTGGTTCCAAAACACCAATCAAAACACAAACTTTAATTAGAAGAGAATAAGTAACTAATGGTTGGGTCACTTTTTCACGTCAAGATTTAATGAAAGCCAAGTTCTGGTGGCTATTGTCTAGTGGATTTCCAAATTTGTTTTGAATGTATATTTATAAAAGTATGGAAAAATACAGACCACATGCACCCACCATCCCTATTTTAAGGTTTTTTGTTTTTTTTCCTTGTTTTTTTAATGATGGGGATGACCCAGGGCCTCCCACATGCTGAGGTTAGGCTGTATTGCAGAGCTGCACTCTCAGCATTAGATTTTTAACATCCAGGAAGTAAATTGGTCAAGGAGCTCATTTAGGAAGTAAGCATTGGCACTTTGTGCTTCGGATTTTGCTGGTACTCAATTTTAGGTGTGGGAAAATAGTGTATTTTGATAAAAAACAAAACAAAACAAAAAACCATTAGACAGATGATCATATCTAGAACTGATTATTTGAAAAGTCATTGGCGTCTTAGAATTTAAAAAAAACCCTTTTTATTCCTTTCAGTTTTGTTTTGTTGTGTTTGTTTCTTTTAATTTTTTTTATATTTGTTTTGTTTTTTCCTTATCATTCTTTTTGTTTCCTTTTTGTTCATTTGCTTCTATACCATGTAACTCTGTGTGTTAGGCTAGTAGCATTGCCAGAGAGCTCCAGGGAAAAGAGCTAAAGCTTACTAACCTTGAGGAAAACTTGAGTGAAGTCAGTCGAGTGAAAGAGGCTTTGGAAAAAGAACTTCATATTTTGGTAAGTACCTATTGGGAACCTGATTCTCAGGATTTCTGGCCATTTCCTAATCTTGTTGTTTTTTAAATCTCCATAAAGAGAAAGATTAAGCTATTTCTTTTCTCCTTCAAAATGCCTATTTAAATTGAGTGTATTGGCTATTGGCTGATAAATTATCTTGAGGGGAATTGGAGTAAACAAACTGGCAGTAACGGTAGGTATACTTTTCTTGTTCTCTTGCCTTTGGTAAAGCACTGCTTTGGAACGTTACTCACTGTTTAGCTTTGCTGAACCTGGAGCCCTGCCTAGTTGCAAACCCAGCATTTTAGGTTTCTTTGTTGGTGAGGCTATGTCTTGTGCTGTGCCTTCACCTCCTGCTTTGTGACCTTGCTGGGCAGCAGCAGCCTGGCTATCCTGGTCTTCAGTGCCCTCCACTGGTTACAACTTGCTGTATTCAACCTTAGGTAATTACTGTCTTTTTCATATTTCCTCTTAATTCCAGATTTTGAAACAGATTTTTTTTAACCTTTTCTCAATTTTTTCCCCCTCCTACTTTGCCTTCTACACCAAAAACCTGATCTTAATCAAAGCTGGTAATTGTGAACAGGGGCTGTGGTACTCATGTGTCATGGAAGAGGAAAGTCATAAACCTATGAAGAAACTAGACAAGAGAAATGGTAGCTACTCAGAGTCTGTTGTTCCAGCTCTTCCACAACCTACCTTCCTGTTCCCCACTTGCTATACTTCTCAGCTAACCACAGTGGTAAACAAAAAAGTATATGATTTGATTTTTTTTTTCCTTTTTGGTTACTATGGATTGAACTCAGGGTATTTTAACATTGACACATCAAGCCCTTTTTATTTTGAGACAGTGTCTTGCTAAATTGCTGAGACTAAACTCAAACTTGGAATCCTCCTGCTTCAGCTTCCTGAGTTGCTGGGATTACAGGTGTGCACCACTGTGCCTGGCTATGATTTCTTATCTAAATGTTACAGATTTCTACTTTTTTTTTTTTTTTTGAGTACCAGGGATTGAACTCGGGGGCACTCAACCACTGAGTCACACCCAGCCATTTTTTGTATTTTATTTAGAGACAGGGTCTCTCTGAGTTGCTTAGTTCCTCGAGGTTGCTGAGGCTGGTTTTGAACTTCAATCCTCTGCCTCAGCCTCTTGAGCTGCTGGGATCACATGTGTGTGCCTGCATGCCCGGCTCTACTTTTTAATGATAATTATACAGCCATACTTTTCAATGGTGGCTCCTATGCACATAAAATTAAATGAATTAAAAATAAAATTGAAATTTAATTCTGCTCTTACACCAGCTACATTTTCAGTGCTCAGTAGCTACATGTGGCTAAAGGCCAAAGAGCAGTTGAGAACATTTTCACCATCATACAAAGTTCTGTTGGACAGTTCTGGCATATAATTTTTTAGCTACATTATGTGAAGAAGTTGACTTGGAAATCACCCTTTTGTGATTTGGTATCCTTTAAGAAAATGTTTTGAGTTCCCCATTTCTCTGTCCCCTTCCTACACTTTCAGGATGCCTTGGTTTTTTCCTAAATCAGAGTATCCCTCTATTTGCTCTTTGGAGAATACAAGCCACCTCAAGTCTGGCTTTGGGAATAACACAAACTAGCATTCTAAGGGTTTTGATGGACTTTGGTTTGTATGTCCATCTTTTAGTAATCTTAGTTAGAAATATTCATTTAAACATTCTCTGGGGTAATCAGCTCAAAATTAATCTCAGGACAGCCAGGATAGTGGTTTTATCTTGGCTTGTTGTCATGTGTAGAAAAGGAAACCTTGAACAAATTTCTGAGACTGATCTAGAATCAAGATGTTAGACCTGAATCTAGTTAAATTTTCTCAGGTTATTCTCAGAAATAAAGAAATCCAGAACTTTTTACTGTCTCAAGCAGACTTCTGAACAGAAAGTTGTTATTTGAGTGTAAGCAATGTGACAAAGCATGCGCAGGCACCACATGTGTATGCCTATGTGTACATCTACATAAGTGGATAAGTTCCTACTCTTGGTACAGGGATGCACACACACTGCGCATGCACGGGCCACACATGCCTCACTTACTTGTATGTATACATGCACTTGTGCACGGTACACCTTTGGCCAGTAATTGGTACTTGTATGTTTTAATGAAACAAAACCAGCAACACAATGTAGACAGTGTTGTGGTTGTAACTGATACCTTTTATCATTTGAAATCTCTCTTCTGATTATCTGGTTTTTTTTTTTTTTTTTTTATTAAGAAAGAAAAATTTGCTGATGCTTCGGAGGAGGCAGCCTCTGTCCAGAGAAGTATGCAAGGTATGTCTCATGACAGTATGATCAGGTCACCTTAGGGCACGTCACACTGCCCCATTGGAGCTGGCCGCTCAGTACACCTTTTCCACAGTCTAATCTCATTGTCCCGGCATTGCCAAGCGTGCAGGAATGCGCGATTCTATTGGCTTCCCCAAGTTTCACATTCCCAAGTAATTCTTTTTTTCTTTTGGCTTAAGGCTTAGTCCGTAATACAATGTAAGTATTCCTGGGAAAAGTGTTACCTTGTTTGAGGTTTAGTCATTGATAGCTTAATTGAGTTTTATTTGGAAGGAAGAAAGAGATGTGGGAAAAGGCTTGGGAGCCTGTCTGAGACGCACATGTGGGAGGGAGAGAGCCAGGCTTCTTCCGCAGCGTTCTGAGGGGACGCCTGGAGGTGGCGCACGCCTGTAATCCCAGCGGTTCGGGAGGCTGAGGCAGGAGGGTTGCGAATTCAAAGCCAGCCTCAGCAAAGCGAGATGCTAAGCAACTCAGTGAGACCCTCTCTCTAAATAAATACAAAATAGGGCTGGGGAATGTGGTTTCAGTGGTCGAGTGCCACTGAGTTCAATTCCCAGTATCTGCCCCCACCCCAATACCCCCTCCAAACAAATAAACAAACAAACAAACAAACAAAAAACCTAAGGGGACATTTCAGCATTCCTGGGCTGTCAGATCTCACAGGCATATGATTTGATTGGCTTGTAAGATAGCCAAGCTCTAGATAGCCTATTAAATATGAAATATAGTAAACTTTTAACTTTATTCTAAATAGAAACTGTAAATAAATTGCACCAAAAGGAAGAAGAGTTTAACATGCTGTCTTCTGAATTGGAGAAGTTAAGAGAAAATTTATCAGGTAAGAAACCTCTGGTTACTAAGCAGTAAATACAGTAGGTTTCCAAGGATTCAAGATGGCTGTCGTGTGCCTCAGTGACATATCTGCTGTTGAGGCATGACCTCTTCCCGCATGGTGATATAATGGGTGGATACTTGTTTGCCATCTGTGACCCCAACAAGTCCTCTACTGTGTTCTCAAAAGAGCCCAGATCCACCACTCCCATCACTTCTGTGGCCAGCCTTGACCCCAGCCCAAACCATCTTTAACTGCTGACCACTTGCTCCTTGTTACTGCCCTTGCCTCAACTTGTGGTTCCCACTGCAGCAGCCAGAGAGTGAGCCTTTGAGTGCGAAGTCAGGTCCTATCACCTCTGTCTTCGAGACCTTCAGGCAGCTCCCATCTCACTCACTAAGAGCTGTGGTCCTTACCCCAGGCAGGCCCATTCCTCACGGTCTCGCCCTGGACTCCTCTACCCCTTGCTCTTTCCACCCTGGCCACCTGAGCCTTTGCTGATATTGGACCCAGCAGACATGTTCCTGCCTCTGAGTCTTTTGCACTTGACTTTCCTTCTTCCTTCATTTTGGTCTTTACTTAAATGTTCCCATCTCAGAGAGGCTTCATCTAGAATTTTAATCTTCCCAGCTCCATTCTCTGCTTTTAGTTTTCCCCTTAGCATTTATCTGTATTACATTATTATTTTCTTTATCTTGTTTAATGACTGTCATCTTTGCTGGAATGTGACTTTCTTGAGGGTGGGGCTTGCAGTATACAGTCACCCCCAGAACAAGGATGTACTCAGTAAATCTTTCTTGCTGTTAACAAGCAGTGCTTTTTTTTTTTCCTATATATGTTTAGATATGGAGGCGAAATTTAGAGAACGAGATGAAAAAGAAGAGCAGTTGATAAAGGCAAAGGAAAAATTGGAAAATGACATTGCCGAAATAATGAAGATGTCAGGAGATAATTCTTCTCAGCTGACGAAAATGAATGATGAATTACGTCTGAAAGAAAGGTCTGTATGAACATGAAGAGAATGAGTGCCCGCTTTAGGTTACACTTTGCAGTAGGGTCTATACATGGAGGGACCACAGGGTTAGAATTGCTGTGTTTTAAGATTTGTGTGTCCTTTTCTTTTTTTCCTTCCCTGTGTGTGTGTGTGTGGGGGGTGTGGTGTGGGGGGTTGAACCCAGAGCCTTGCGCATGCTAGGTGAGTGCTCTCCCACTGAGCTACACCCATAGACCTTTGTTCCTTTCTGTTACAACCTCAGTTTGTCCTGAATCAACTGTTTTTTTTGTTTTTTTTTAATTTTTTACTATGGGTTTTACCTATATCACTTGTCGAGAGAGGATGGAGTTAATGAATACAATATTATTTATAGACTTTTTGGTGATTTGCAAAGAAATGGCAATAACATTTTTTACAGGCAGTTAAAGGTAGTTTTAACTTCAACGTAATGATAGGTAACACTCAGTGAAGAGTTTACTTTGTGCCATGCACTATATTGATAGCTCATATGGAGTGCATTTTCTAATTCTCATAGTAACCTGATGAGGTGGGTATAGTATTTTTTTTTTTCCTTTCAATGCTAAGGATGAAACCCAGGGCCTCACACTTGCTTAATAAGAAATCTACCTCTGAGTTGAGCTATCTCCCTTTTTATTTTTTAAGACAGGGTCTCACTAGGTTGCCCAGACTGGCCTTGAACTTGTGATCCTCCTGCTTCAGCCTCCCGAGTAGCTGGAAATACAGGCCTACACTACTTGTTATTAATTATCTTATTATTCCTATTTTAAAGAAAGAGAAACTGAGAAACCCAGACTTCCTGGGGATGAGTAACTTGCCTGTGGTTTCAGATTTGGCTACCTGGACCCCTGTTGCTCTTGCTATATGGTACTTTCTCAGTCTTGAGGCTTAATGTCTGTTCTTGTCTTTGTTATGAGGTTCTTATTGCTTTGGGTTTTTTTTTTTTCCCCTACATAGGCTCTCAAAAAAATTTTTTTTTTTTTTTTTTTAGAGAGAATATTTTAATATTTATGTTTTAGTTTTTCGACTGACACAACATCTTTGTTTGTATGTGGTGCTGAGGATCGAACCCGGGCCGCACGCATGCCAGGCGAGCGCGCCAACGCTTAGCCACATCCCCAGCTCTCAAAATGTTTTTTATACAGCAGAAACTTCTCGACAGTATTTTAGAACCATTAGAATTCTACTTCTCAAAGTGTTAAGACTTGGAAAATGACAGGTACACTATCCATTCACCCCCACACACTTCAGAGGTAGTGGTGGTTGGTGACCAGGCCTGCTGTGAGGGAGGTATGCTGCACAGGTGTTATACAGGTAGAATCGAGAGGTGCCTACATGTTGCTTCCTGTGTTCTATGATTCATTCAGTAGCCCATCTTCCTGGAAGTGTTCATGCTTTCCATACATCCTTTTCCAGCCACACAGTTCTCTTTAAGCAAGAAATTCTAAGCTTTTTATTGCCGTTTTTGCATTCTTCCCAAGAGGTATTTTAATGAGTTTTTAGTAATCTAGTCTGCTGAAAAAATTCATTTTCTTTAACATGTTTATTTTTCACTATGATCTAAACATAAAATAATCTTCACATTGTGTTAGTTGTCACTCTAAATAAAATATTTAGAACTATCATAGTTGCTAAAATTATTTAAGCAGGTGATTTTTTTTTTTAATTTGCCTAGTTCAGGTATTAATTACTCATAAATTTTATAATCATTATACAATTGTTATTAATAGTATACTTCTAATGTAATTCTTAAATTTAAAACATTCTTATGACCTGGCACCTTGTATTAAAACTTTTTTCCAGATGTGTGGAAGAATTACAGCTAAAACTTTCAAAGGCCAATGAAAATGCGAGTTTTCTTCAGAAAGGTATTGGGGAAATAACTCTTAAAGCTGAACAGAGCCAGCAGGAAGCAGCCAGAAAGCACAAGGAAGAAAGGAAAGAATTGGAGGAAAAATTGTTAGACCTGGTAAGGAGAGAGCAAGTGGGACTGTTGGCTGGCATGGAGGGCAGGGTGATCCTGATTGGGCCAGATGACTCATTCCTTCCCTTGGGGTCTCTGCAGGAAAAGAAGGTGGAAATGAGCCACAACCAGTGTCAGGATCTGAAATCCAGGTATGAAAAGGCCAGTTCTGAGACGAAAACAAAGCATGAAGAAATTCTGCAGAACCTACAGAAGGTGCTGCTGGCCACGGAGGAGAAGCTGAAGGCTGCCCAGGAGGAGAACAGAGGCCTGATGCAGGAGATGGAGGACCTGAAAGTACAGGCTGACAAAGCCAAAGTAGGTCCTTGGGGTGTGCTGTCGTGGTGTTACAGCTCGCTCGAGTTCTGCACCAAGGCTGCAGTTGCTTTGAAAGCAGTGGCAGACGCGAAGCTTGAGCTGAACTTCGCAAATGTTAACCTCTCTGGACGGCAGGGTGGTGGATTGCATTTCAGGTCACTTCAAGCTTTTTGGAACCAGGTACTCTTCCTTCTCAGGATGGAGATGGCTGCAGGTCTTTCCCCTGGATGTATTATGTAGCCATCACCACCCCCTTTGCTGCTTGTTCCTAGCTGGCACAAAGCATCCTATGCTGCAGGAGCTGTCTGCCTGCTTGTAGTAGTTTCCCTGGTGTGGGAAAAGTGTCTTCCTCTCCTCTTGGCTGAGCCTGCTGCCACCCTGCACTGGGGTTAGGAGAGGCAAGCTGCCGAAAAGCAGGAGGCAGAGCAAGGCCACACACGAGCCAGTAGTTAGAAATGGAGAGAGCCTTCTTGGACAAACAGAGCTCTCGCAGGAAGAATTAGAACTCTGGATGCCTGGCACAGGGGCACACACACCTCTAATCCCAGCTACTTGGGAGGCTGAGGCAGGAGGATCAAAATTTCAAAGCCAGCTTTAGCAACTTAGATTTGGTCTCAAAATAAAAATTTAAAAAAGGGACTGGAGATATAGCTAAGTAATAGAGCACTTGCCTAATGTGTGAGACCTGGGTTCAATTCAGGTTCAATTAACCAAAATTTTTTTTTTTTTTAAACCAAAAAAGGACAAATTCCAAGAGGGCTTATCAACAAGGAAGCTGGGTTCAAGGGCAGTGAGGAAACATCCTCTTAGTGAATAGAGTAGAACTTGATACATTGAATTTCAGTTTATGGTGTTCAGGTTGCCTCTCTGCCCCAATATTTTCTTTGACGCTGGTAACTTAACTTCCTACTACAATTGAACTTTTTTATTGCTCAAAGAAAAGTAAATACTTATCTTTGTGTGTTTTTAAAGTATTAGATAAATGTTTATGTAGGAGTTTAGTAGAAATAAATTAGAAAATAACTTGAGACAAATCCTATGGAAAACTTCCTACTGATTAAGGTCGTATGACATAGTGCGTGTCAAACATAAGAGGCAGCAGCTTCCCTCTGCCTATGCTGGCGGTAAGGCTCCCTCTTCTCCGTAACTCTCCAGTTTTATATGAGCCATTTAGCACTGGTTATGGCTCCCCATCTTTTGTTTGTAAGGTTCCTTTATTTTAAATATTTTTTAAAATATCTTTTTAGTTGTAGATGGACACAATGCCTTTATTTTATTTATTTTTATGTGGTGCTGAGGATCGATCCCAGGCCTCACATATGTTAGGCAAGTGCTCTGCCACTGAGCCATAGCCCCAGCCCTGTGCAGTTCCCTTGATCTGGACTCGACTTCGAGTTTTTTAGTGTTTCCTTTAACATGTGGTAGTCTGACCAAACCACAGCTTTTTTTTTTTGTCTTAATATTTTTTTAAATTTTTGTTGTATTCATTGTGGTCAAATTATCTTATAAATCAATATATTTTTAAAAATCTACTCAATCACCGTAGCCTAGAAGTTGTTCTGTATTTAATAAATTACTGGGGCTAAGCTACACTCAGCCAAGTGACTGTCATTTTGGCAAAGTCATGCAGTTAGGTTGAAAAGCAGCAGTTTATTTTCCCTTGCTGTCGTCCTCTCCCTTGTATTTGGTTAATATATACTCATTTTTTGTAGTTTTTTGTATATTTAAATTTTTTCTACAAATCCTTTCTATAATAGCAATAATTAGATAATTGGAATGGTAAGAGAGAATCTTATGCCCTGATGCCAAAATCAAGCTACCCTTTTATTTTCTAGGGAGTTATCAGGTTGTTTCAAAGAAAATCAGCGAGTAGATTTATAAGCATGTTGCAAAGCTAACTTTGCTTTGTATCATCCCTTTATGGGCTGTTTCTCTGGTTTCTTCCCCTTATTCACATAGTTTCTATTAAGTTTATGGTAGAAAATTTTAGACTTTTACCATGTAGGCTACATTAAGTTATTTGGGCTTGCATTTGTCTGCTTGATTTCATTTTTGTTTCCATTCTTTCCATCTTCTGTTTCTGTAGTCGCTAACTTATTTGTTAACATCAGCCAAAAAAGAAATTGAACTAATATCAGAAGAGCTGAGGGGTCTGAAATCAGAGAAGCAGCTTCTTGCTCAGGAGGGGAATGCTTTAAAGTTAGAAAAAGGTTCGCTTTTATCAAAGCTTGTAGAAGTGGAGGCCAAAATGACTTTGCTTCAGGAAGACCAGCAGAAACTGTGGTCAGTAAATGAAACTCTTAATTTAGAGAAGGAGAAAGTCTTAGAAGAAAAACAAGATGTTGAAAAGCTTTACCAGCAGGAACATCTCCATAAAGAATCTTTGGCTGTCGAGAGAGAGAAATTGCTTAAAGAAATCAATGTTGCACAGGAAGAACTCTTAAAGATACATAGGGAGAATGACTCTTTGCAAGCTTCCAAGGCAGGTGTGCAGGTGCTCATTGATGAGCTCCGGTTCCTCAAAGATACCATGACAGCTGAGTCGGAGAAGGCGAGGGCAGAAAAAAACCACCTGGAGGATCAGATCAAGAAGCTTACTGCAGAAAATCTCCTCTTAGTAAAAGATAAGGATGACATGATTCAGAAGCTTCAGAGCGCTTATGAGGAGCTAGTCAAGGATCAGAAAGCTTTGGTCCAGGAGATTGAAGAGCTCACGTCAGAGAAGAAGTCAGTGGTAGAGAAGAAGTCAAGCCTTGATAATGCATGCCTGGTCCTGAAAACAGAACGAGATGACCTCCTCCAGAGAAACAGAGACCTACAATTTGAGAAGGACGTGCTGCGTCAGGGTCAGGAAAAGCTGAATGCCAACTTGGAGGCTGCCCTCCAGGTCAAGCAGCTGCTCAGCACAGAGGCTGAGACGCTGCACACGCAGCTGGACTGTGCCAGCAAAGCACTGAGAAAGGCTGAGCTGGAGACAAGGCAACTTCAGGCCACCAACACAAGCCTCACAAAGCTCCTGGAGGAGATTAAGACCAGTCGAGCGATCACAGACTCTGAGTGCATCCAGCTTCTCCATGAGAAAGAGACTTTGGCAGCCTCTGAAAGGAAACTCCTGGCCGAGAAGGAGGAACTTCTAAGTGAAAATAGGAATATCGCTGAAAAATTCAGCAAGCGCTCGGAAGAAGCCACCCATGTTGAGAAGAGCCTGAATGAGAAGATCACATACCTAACTTCTGAGAAAGAGATGGCTTGTCAGAAAATAACTAAGCTTAAAAAGCAACAGGAGAGTCTCTTGCAAGAAAAATCAGCCCTGGAAATGCGAAATGGAGATTTACTTGCAGAGAGAGAAAGTTCCATCAAAGCCATAGGAGACCTTAAAAGGAAGTATGATCAAGAGGCTGCAAACAAAAGGATAATTGTGCATGAGAAGATGAAACTACTCAGCAGTGTTGATGCTCTGAAAAAAGAACTTCTGGAGAGAAAAAGGGAAAACCAGGAACTGGTGACCAGTAAGTGTGACCTTTCTTTGATGCTGGAAGAGGCTCAAAATGCCAAAGAGAATCTTGAAAAAGAACACACCAGTATGATGCAAGCAAAGGAGAATCTGAACGCTGAGCTTAAGACTTGTTGCTGTGAAAAGAACATTTTGCTGAGGGATGGCTTGAACCTGCAAGAAGAATGTCAGAAGTTAAACAAGACGATCCATGAAATGCAGCAGTCCTTAATGCTGGAAAAAGAGGCCAGAGTGAAGGAAAACGAGTCATCCTTGTATGAAAACAATCAACTCCACGGGAGAATGGTGCTCCTGCAGCAGGAGGTGGAGGAGTTAAGAGTGTGTACTGAACAGCTCCAGTCTGAGAAATTCACACTAATCCAAGAAAAGACTAAATCGGAGCAAAAGGTGGTAGAGATCATTAAAGAAAAGGAACTCTTGAGTGTGGAAACAGCTCAGCTCGCTGCCAACATAGAGACCCTGAAAAGCGATTTTGCTACCTTGTCCAAGTCCAAGTTAGAACTGCAGGAGCTGCACAGCTGCCTCTCCAAGATCCTGGGTGACCTCCAGCTGAACCATGAAGTGACTGTGGCTGAGAGAGCCCAAGTGATACAAGACAACAAGAACCTTCTGGCTGAGAAAAGAGAGCTGATGCTTAGAAAGGATGAGATCCTGAAGGAGAAGGAAAAGCTGGGAGAAAGCTACTTCATTCTCCAGAAGGAGATTAGCCAGCTGGCCCAAACCAATAGCCACATTTCAGCCAACCTCCTAGAATCTCAGAGTGAAAACCGTACTTTGAGGAAAGACAGGAGCAAGCTTACCCTTAAAATTAGAGAGCTTGAGACTCTTCATTCATTTACGGTAAAGTGAGAGGTTCAAGTATCAAGATCTCAGACTCCTTACTAACCCTGTGCATTAACATTAGTGGCTTAGTTGATTTTTCCTTATTGTTATTTAGGCAAATCCACCTCATTAAATGGGTTGCTTTTATGTTTTCAGTTGTTCGTTAGGGTCTGCAAGGGCATTTATTTATTAAATGCCTGAGTGCAGACGTCTTACCCCATTTGGGAAGAAGTTGCAAACTGTGAATAAAAAGGATTTATTTTTTAACTTAAGGATAAACTTTGTGAAAAAACTAACTGTGGTTTTTAGAGTCTTAAGAACAATAATAGACTGGGCACAGTGGCACACACATGTAATCCTATCAACTCCAGAGCCTGAGGCAGGAGGATCATAAGCTTGAGACCAGCCTCAGCGACTTAGCAAGGCTCTATTTCAAATCAAAAAATTTAAAAAGGCTAGGGATGTAGCTCAGTGGATTCAGTCCCCAGTACCAGGGGAGAAAAAATAGGCAATGATAGAATGGGCATATATTAAACTATAGTATCTGCTGTTTGGCTCTTAACTGTTTCATTGGGTCTGTCCATTGGAGTTGAATGATTTCACTGAAATCTCCATGACCAAGGATGGGGCAGGTATAACGTGGAATGCCCATGAAATTCATTAGACTAAATGAGAATGTAAGTAAGTGCCTAGAAAGCTTTTAATTTATTTTTATGATTATTTTTATATTAGGCAGCTAAGAATTTACCTCCATTTGCATACATCTTTTTTTATTCACAGTCATAATATAAATTCATTATCCATAGTTTCTCTCATAGACTTTTCCATTAAATGCTTCTCATGAAACACTTCAGTTTTATGTTATAAATGCCCAAATAATTTTTATCTTGCATGGAAGCTTTCCAGCCTAAATTGAGTGATTTCAAAAGCTCCAAATTTGAAATAGCAAGAATAGTGTTTTCTGTTTTTTTGGATTTTGTTTTTTGTTATTGTTGTGGTTGCTGGGTTTGATGGCACACACATCTGTAATCCCAGTGACTTGGGAGGCTAAGGCAGGAAGATGACAAGTTCAGCCTCAGCAATTTAACAAGACCCTAAGCAACTCAGCGAGACTGTCTCAAAATGAAATGGACTGGGAATGTGACTCTCTGGTAAAGTGCTCCTGGGTCAATCCTCAGTAACAAAAAAAAAAAAGTTTTTAACTTAGAACAGTAAATGTAATTAGGAAAAATTCAGTTTTCTAGGGTTGTCATTCTTTACAGTCACTAAATAGCCTCTCAAATGTAGGTCAGAATGACGAAGGCGTGATAGTGTAACTAGGAACTGTCCCTGGAACGTGGAGATTGAGAGGAGTCCAGAAACATGGAAATGGTGTGAATGTCAACTTACTGAGGAGTGGCAGGGAAGGGTCTGACTTTGCTTCGGAGTGAAGGCCCTCTGCTTTCATGCTGGGTGGGGGCTGTCTCTAGGCGGTGTGTCTCAGCCACATAACACTCAGCTGCCAGTGCAGCGTTCCTCACGTTATCTTCTTGTGTTCAGGCTGCTTGGACTGCGGAAGATGCCATGCAGATAATGGAGCAGATGACCAAGGAGAAGTCCGAGACTTTGGCCTCCCTGGAGGACACCAGGCAAACAAACGCAAAACTGCAAAGCGAAGTAATCAGACTTAAATGGCTTACTGACCTCACGGGACGCCGGATCCTAACTCAGGATTGGGTGTTTTTTGAAAGCATGGCCTTCCAGAGGTTTGATCCCTGGAAGGTACACTCGAGGTTTGATGGAGTGTACACCAGGGCCATGAGGATGTTTGATAAAGTGTATCACTTTATTACTTATTTAGTAGGATGAACCTTTGAAAATTGAGGGGAAAACCTTGAGAGTGTGGTTTTTGGTTAATTACTTAGGGATAGCACTGGAGAGAGAGAAGGCTGATGACATTCCCTACTTTCAGATTCTTTTTTTTTTTTTTTTTTTTTTTTAGTGGTGCTGGGGATTGAACCCAGGGCCTTGTGCATGTGAGGCAAGCCCTCTACCAACTGAGCTATACCCCCAGCCACTAGATTCTTTATATTATGTCATATGCATTTTTTCTCCTCAATTCTCTCCCAACCTGGAGCCACTAAATTCCATTTTGCAGCCCCAAATTTAATGTAGGCCTTTTGTTGGCCAAGTTTAGTGCTGATTTGCTTTTGTGTCAACTTGAATTAGTCATTTCTGAAGCTGAGACAAATTTGTGGTGTCAAGATATTTTGATTTTTATCCACAAGTAGCATTTCTCCTTGGCCCTTCTTTGATTCCCCTATTCCCACTCTTCTATCTTATACCAACCCATTCTTTCCTTGGAAAGCTGTTGTCTAAATATCTAGAGGACTGATTCACTAAAATGAGTGTGTGAAAGTCTGTACAACTCCAGATGCTTCTTAAAGTTACAGGCAGGTAAGATACTAAACCAAAAAAGCAAGAGAAGGGAATGAGCCAGGTGTTGTGGTATATGAATATAATCCAAGCTACTTGGGAGACTGAGGCAGGAGGATCACAAGTCTGTGTCAGCCTGGCAATTAGACCCGGTTGCTTAGTGGTATAGCACTTGCCTAGCATGTGTCAGGCCCTGGGTTCTATCCCCAGCACCTCAAAATAAAATAAATCACAGATGATAATCTGAATTAGAAGCTAGAGTATTTGAGAAAATTTGGGGGAATGTTTCTAGTCATTGAAGATGGACTCAGGGAAAATTGTGTCCTCCCATGGATTCTCCTCCCTGGATATACCTGTGGTAGCCAGATTACAAGACTGGATGAACCATTTCTTGTGACTTTTTTCCTTGTTCTGGAAATCTAGAATGTTAGAAGGTATTTAAAGGAAGGTACGGTTTTTGAAACTGGCAAGACATAGGGCCGGGAGTGTTACCCAGCGGTAGAGCACTTGGCTGGCAGCACAAGGCCCTGGATTTGATCCCCAGCATTGCAAAAACAAAAGCTAGCAAGACACTTTCCGGGATTTTTGGCAGGTGACATGGCAAAAGGAGTCTGACATTTCTCCCTGACTATGGGAAACAAGAACACAAGGAGAGAGCCAGTGTGGCCCATCCTTGCTGGTTCTCCCACCAGGGGTCCAGATCCAGGACCAGTCACATCCCCTCTGTTCCCTGACATACCTGGCTCTCCACCAGGGCTCAGGCTCTAAGCTGGCTGTGAGTGCTGTGGGCAGTGGTGGGGCTGAGGGATGAGAGTGCCCGCAGTCTTCCTGTATGCCTAGTCCCCTTTCAGGTTGAGGTTCAGATTGATGACTAATTTTTTTCCAATCTATATATATTTTGTTCAAATAAATGCTTTTGTAACAAGGACTGTGTAAATTTGGTACTGAAATTAGACTATGTCATATCATATGTTACTATTCTGTGGGGGAAGAAAAGGGATTTCATTTCAGTACAAGGAATAACCCTTGCTGATGTTGATGTGCTTTACAATTTCTTTCTTGTTTTTTAAAAATGAATCATACTTGAATAGTATGCTCAGTAATAATTACTGAGAATTGTGCACAAGATGAAGGAAAACTTTTGTTTTAATTTATGTGGCAAATCAGTTTGACATTTTGGCCAGGTGTACACAAAATGGTCGGACTTAATGTAAGGAGGATTGCAGTTTATAATAGACTCATCATTTGTGATTTTTTTTTTTTAATTGTAGATGGACACAATATCTTTGTTTTATTTATTTATTTTAATGTGGTGCTGAGGATCGAATCCAGTGCCTCACACGTGCGAGGCAAGTGCTCAACCACTGAGCTACAACCCCAGTCCCATTTGTGATTTCTTTACCCCGTGACACTTTTTTTTTTTTTTGCAAGTGACTATTTTCATCCATTTTTAAAAATGTGCATTTTCATGAATAATTTGTCTATCCAACCATACCATTGGAAAATGAAAATATTTCACAAGACTTTTTCTTTTGGTCTTTAAGTTGGACACGCTTAAAGAAAACAACTTGAAAAATGTGGAAGAGCTGAACAAATCAAAAGAACTTCTGACTGTAGAGAATCAAAAAATGGAAGAATTCAGGAAAGAAATGTAAGTTAATCTCCTTGAGAGAAATCACATAACTTATTTTAAATTGCAAAAGTGAAAACAGTTATTTAGAAAATATTTGAAAAGCACATAAAGCAAAGATAGATACGCCCTTCTGTATCCCAAATACTATTTCACCCCCAGAAGCCACCTCAGTAACCAGGGGTAAGTCAGAACGACAGTTACATTAAAGGATCACAGGGGACCATGTGCTGCCTGATGAGTTAAGATGTTTTAGATTCAAATGTGACTTTGTAAAGCCAAAAAAACCCAAGTAGAATCAGACATTTAGAGTAGTCTGCTTACGTGACAGCCAGTCTTAAAGTTTTGAAGCATCAGATCCTTTATTTAGAAATCCCGCAAGATTTTTCTATAGAAAATAAGCAGCAGCACGTCACTTGCAAGACTTTCAGTATCAAATTTGGCATGGACACTAAATGGCCAGCATTTTGGAGGACTTCAAATTAGGATGTGTCCTCAGCCTGCCCCTTGGCTTAGGCTGCCAGACCATTCATGTTTCCTTTGACACCAGCCTAGTCCTGGTTTTTCATGTTTGATTTATTGTAATTATCAGAGATTGGTGTTTACCTGGCATTTTAAGTGATGGTTACAGTGTAGATCTCATTTAGTCTTCTATTTGATGACTATACTGTATCAACTGTGTGAACCTAAAAATCTAAAAGTTAATCTGGTGAATATGTGAGTGTGTGTGTCCTTCATGCTAGGTACAAAAAGCTAGGAAGGACACACAGATAAATTAGATGTGAGTCCTGCCCTTTAAAGGTTTATATCACTTATTTCCAGTTCTAATAAAACAAACAGATCCATTCCTCAATACTCTTTGTTCATGAGGCTTGGATTAAACTAGTACATGTCTAGTTCTTCTAGGAATTCTTCAGATTCTCCAAGGAATAGTTTGATCTACTCTCCTCACCTCAGGATCATGCACCTCAAGCTGTTGGTGGCTGATTCCCCTCTTCAGCCTCAGGGTCGACAGTGTTCCTCTAGCTTGTGTTTCAGCAGTTCCCACCAATTCCATCCACACAGTTTATTACATGTTTATAATTGTGATTATGGCCATTGGGGGAGTCTTAAATTGCCAAAGCCAAGTAACACAAATAGACTATTGGACACTGTGACAGGAAAAAAGCCCTCGTTACAGTATGGCAATTTAATTGGATTCAAAGAAGGTGGGATTATTTAGTCTAGGATTTTCCCTTGTGACACAAGTAGTTATGTTAACCTTGAGCGTTTTGGAACACTGAGTTGACTTTAGTTCATTTGTGTCACACAGGCAGCTAGTGAGGGAGGATGTGAGCTGCAGAAGATTCCCTCACCAACCTCCCAC
This sequence comes from Marmota monax, assembly GCF_021218885.2. NCBI lineage: Eukaryota > Metazoa > Chordata > Mammalia > Rodentia > Sciuridae > Marmota > Marmota monax. The sequence continues at coordinate 2,120,408 of NW_026692583.1, forward strand.
TGCCATAGTCCCACTCCTGAGCTCTCTGGGCCACACTAGGTAATGGAGGGGGCAGGGCCAGAGTGGATCTACCCAAGAGAGCTCTTGGAATTTAGATAACATTCCTGCAATAGTATTTAGAAATATTGTAGTGGTTATTACGTTGGTCTAGTTTTTCAGTGAGATTACTCTTCAATGGTCAGAGTCCTAAGCCCTGTCATATCACCTACCTACCCCAATCAGTGTGGGGTTGGTTTCTCCCATTAAGATATAAATTTTGGGGCTGGGTATGGCTCAGTGGTAGAGCACTTCCCTAGCATGCAAGAGGCCCTGAGTTCCCTCCCTATATTCAAAAAGGAAGAAAGCAAAATTGTGTTTGTCTTTTTGCCCCTTTTGTATTGTTCTACTAATGACAATCTTGCTTCATGCCTGTGGAAGCAAAGGATTGGGGGTAAAAGACTTTGGCTCCAGCTGTTATCACAGTAACCGGAGCCTGTCCTCCCTATTGCTGCTCCCTGAGGAAGAAGAAGGTTCCAGTGCAGACTGAGCCCAGGCTGTCCCACCAGGCTTGAGGAGACTCCATCTTTTGTGCACCCTGTGAACCCCAATCTGATTGTGCTTCTGGGGCCAGATTGCAATTTTCCATAGATGCTGCAGGAGGGAGGCCCAGGGAGTCGGCTCAAACCCTGTCCCAATACTCATTGTTCCCTGCCCTAGACTTGGCCACACTTCAAGACCGTCTGCTATCAAAAGACCATGTAATGGGAGCAGCACTTCTCAAAGCAGCGTGGTGGTTTTGTGCCCCTTAGGTGCATTCCTCGGTGCTCAAAGCTGGAGAATGAGCAGCTGCCCGTTTCCCTGAGGTTGGACATGTCTTCCAAAGCTGTCCTGACATCTCTCTTCACCCGATAGGACTGAGCTCCCTAGAGAAAAAGGGTTGCCATCTGGTTGTGGGGTGTGCACCTGTAATCCCAGTGACTCAGAGACTGAGGCAGAAGGATAGGAACTTTGAGACCAGCCTGGGCCCCCAGCCAGACCCTGTCTCAAAAGGAAAAAAGGTGGGGATTCCAGTGTAGATGGGAGTTCTCCCAGGACACTCTCCTATGGGACATTGGCCTATGGGAAACCAGCACTGGTAATTGAATGTTTTTCTCCTCTGTGCTATTTACTAGACTGATTTTAGGAAAACCCTTAATTTTAGCTAGGGAACGTGTTAATAAAATGGTCTCTCACTGATATGTAGCTTTGTATCTTAGAAAAAATGCTATAAGCAATATAATTTTTATTTAGTAATAAATTAGGATATATTTAGCATGAATAGATTTATGATGGATTCATGAGAAAAAAGTTTACAAGTCAATATTAACAATGTTTATTTTGTTTCTCGGGTGTTTTTGTTTTTTTGGTGTTACTGGGGACTGAACACAGGGGCGCTTAACCACTGAGCCATATCCCCAACCTTTTTATTTTGAGACAGGATCTCACTAAGTTGCTGAAACTGGCTTTGAAATTGAGATCCTCCTGCCTCAGCCTGCTGGGATTACAGGCGAGCGCCACCTCCCCTGGATGCCTGCCTCTCTGTTGTAAAGATGTAGAATCCTTTCTGTTTCAAGACATCTTGTCCCGCAGAAAAGTAGCTTCTTTAAAAATTGTTAGAAATGTTTTCATGGGTGTTTTCAGAATCATGCCTGAGTATCTCCACAGTTAGGGATGTGGGAGTACCTTCTATGAAATTTATGTCTTTACTAGAGACGAACTAAATGGTGTCCTTTTATTTGAATCGCTTCCAATTCTTTTGGTTCTATGACTTAATGACATTATTTAGATCAAATCTTCTCTCAGTTTCAGTTTTATAATCTTAAAATATAAATATATATTATCCTTCCTGTGCTTTGAGGGTTAAATGAGAAAATGTACATGAAAGCATTTTTTAAATTATAAAACTGTAAGTTCCATTTTCATAGATCAGTACTTGAGGATATTTTGACTTCAAGTATTTTAGATTACTTCTTTGACTCCTTGTTTTAATTTTCCTTACTGCAGCCTCTTAATATTAATATTAATATTTTTTTTTTAAATTTTTTTTTTAAAATTTTTTTAATATTTATTTTTTAGTTATCGGCGGATACAACATCTTCGTTTTGTATGTGGTGCTGAGGATCGAACCCGGGCCGCACGCAAGCCAGGCGAGCGCGCTACCGCTTGAGCCACATCCCCAGCCCTAATATTAATATTTTTAAAGACAAAATCACTAGGCACAGTGGTGCATGCCTGTAATCCCAGCTACTCAGGAGACTGGGGCAGGGGGATCACAAGTTAGAGGCCCACCTGGGCAACTTACTGAGATTCTGTCTCAAAATAAAATGAAAAAAGCTGGAGCTGTGGCTCAGTGGTAGAGCACTTATCTAACATGTGCAAGGCCTTGGGTTCAATTTCCAGTACCAAAAAAAAAAAAAAAGTGGGGGGGGGATTTTTAAGAGGGAAGAAAGAGAGGAGCAGCACAGATATTACTGTGATGTGACAGGCACACAAATGCTGAGACCAGATGGCCTCTTGAAGGTAGTGACCACCTGAGAAATGCAATGTTTGGCTTATGATTTAATCAGAAGTAAAATCTTCCGATTTATCAAGGATTTTTGGACTTTGGCCAGATGAACTTCAGTGTGTGGTGTGGGCATATTTATATATGTGTGTGTGAGTGAATGATACAGCAATAGATAGATCCATAATTAAAATCATGCCTTCTAGCTTTTGAGTCACTAATTACCTGAAACTAAAATTCCTTCTCACTTTTTCCTCATTTTCTAAATATCTCTATAGGTCTAATTTAGTGTTCTAAGAGAATTTTTGTGTAGATTGATTCCCCCAAATCTTCATGAAGTCCTCACAGTATGCATATTATAGGTAGGTGGAGAATTAGAAACCGAGAGATTGAAGATGCCAAGCACTGCCACCCATTAGACAATTGAAGTTAAAAATAGATGTGTTCATGCATCAGCAGATGGATTCATGCCCAGATGACTGGATTCAGAATTCAGCCACATATGACAGCCTTTGAGTGGAGATTCACCAGCACAGGCTTATTTAAAATTCACAATTGCATCAAAACCTTCCATGGCACAAAATTAATACCCAGCAATCAAGTAAAATATTTTGAATATCCATGTGTTGAGGATAATAATTTAGAATGTGTATTTTGGTTTAATTTTAATAATGGGAAGATATTTACTAAACGTGCCTTCCTTGTAAATACCTGCCTAAGTAAAAATACTTGTGGTATGGGTTAGCAGGCTATATTATATTTTAATTTGCCTTAAAAAAATTATTAGCATTAATGGAAAGAATACCATGAAATAAAATACCTAATGCTTAATTGGGAAGCCATTTCCTTAGGCATTTCATTTCTAGGTGTCCTAAAAGTCTGTTCAGATTCACATCAGCGCTTGACTCTGACAGTTACTGGCAAATGGAACCATTAGATTTTTATGACTAACAGAGAAAAACAGATTATAGATCTGTGCAGGTAGAACAGAAAGCCTTGGCAGCAAATTAAACCACTTTATTAACATTAATGGACATATTCCTAAAGATGGGAGGACTATACTGACCTTCTCATTTATTTCATTGCAAAATTCCCTTTCATGTGGAGTAAGTGTGATTGGTGGGAGAATGGCTATAGTGTTTATTAGGTTTTAAAAAACAGTAATTGTGGACAGCTGCCCTCCTTTTAGAGATTAAAGCCATGAGGCCCCTCCTGTGTGTAGATAACACTGTCTCCTGTTATTATAGAGCCTATGGGGCACGTGACCCAGGTCTATTTTCCTCAGTGCTTATGAAGCTGGTTGTCTCCCACAGTTTCCTTGCCTGTCTTGTTTCTATGGTAACCCTGCACTCACTGTCCTTGCAGAGAAACCCTAAAGCAGGCGGCAGCTCAGAAGTCCCAGCAGCTTTCAGCACTGCAAGAAGAGAACGTCAAACTTGCCGAGGAGCTGGGGAGAAGCAGGGACGAAGTCACAAGTCATCAAAAGGTCAGTGGACCTTTGGTGGGGTTTCTGGATCTGCTGTGCTGACATCTGCTGCTGTTGCAGTGCTCCTGGAGGCTGCTCAAGTCTCCTCAGTGTGGTTGCGCCCATTTCAAGTGGGATTTCCGGCTACCTGTGCTGTGTGTCTCCTTGCTTTCAAGTGTGCTGTGTAGAATTCAGGTCAGAAGTGAACTGACAGATTCATTAACAAAAATAAAATAAAAGAACACAAGACACTTGATCTCGCAAGCAAGTAGGAAAAAAGGTCCTTATTAGGTGATTGTAGCAAAGCATTTAAATGGAAGGGGACAATATTTTCTTACCATTGCTTGGATTTCAAAATTATTTTTCTCAAGATTTTTTTTCATCAGAATTGGTTTTAAGGAAGCAGACTTTAAGAATATGGATTTTGGGGCTGGGGCTATAGTTCAGTGGTAGAGGGCCTGCCTCACATGTGTGAGGCATTGGTTCGATCCTTAGCACCACATTAAAAAATAAATGAATAAAGATATCGTGTCCGGGGCTGGGGATGTGGCTCAAGCGGTAGCGCGCTCGCCTGGCATGCACAGGGCACTGGGTTCGATCCTCAGCACCACATAAAAAAAAAATAAATAAATAAAGATGTTGTGTCCACCGAGAACTAAAAAATAAATATTGAAAAATTCTCTCTCTCCTTCTCTCTCTCTCTCTCAAAAAAAAAAAAAAAAAAAAAAGATATTGTGTTTATCTACAACTTAAAAAAAAAAAGAATTTGGATTTTTGTGGGAGAGTTGACAGTTGATTTTAAATAGAACTCTGCTTTTCAAGAATTGTTCAAGCATTTCCTAATGAAATTGAATATGTGTGCACTAGTGTGCATTTGAGATATATATATATATAATATATATATAATATATATATATATATATATATAAAATGGATATATATAGCCATTTGCTTCTATATTTAAATTACAGAGGTTCCTGACAGAAGTTGATTAGCCATGGGAACAAAATTGATTATAAAGGATGCTGTAGTCTGGGCAGAGATTGTGGTTCATGGTATGTGGGAGACACTGGGTTTGATCCTCAGCACCAGGGTATTGTGTTCATCTACAATTAAAAGTATTAAGAAAAAAAAAAGGACGCTGTATTCTGCTTTGTATTCCTTGCTAACAGTCAAATCAGAGTGTTGAATTGTTAGTCACTTCTGCTTTCAGAGCAGGAGCTTTAAATTTTTTAGGAGACTTTTTTTGTATAGTCATTCATTCTTACTTTGATAATACAAAGGGAAAAAGAATTTTTTCCCCATTGTGTCTTGCAAACGTTAATTTTCACTTGGGATGGAGGAATTTGGGGTCATTGTATTGAGTGCTCATTGATACAGTGCAGTTTGTGGTGAAAACATTTTTAGGAGAGTTGATTTCAGACTTTAAAGGAGTCACGGGGTCTCCTGAGCTCCTTCCAGCACTAAGTCCTTTAAAGTCTTCATTATAGCATTCCACAGTTTTCTCATGTCATACAAGAAGTGCCATGTCTCTCCAGAGCCCAAGATGGTGATGCTGGTGCTGGTGCTGGTGATAGTAGCTTTACAGGCTCTTACTGTGTGGCAGGCACAAATAGATGACAGCTATCATCTCAGTCATTACCACAATTCTGCATGGGGGCACTAATGTTATCCTGTTCATGAAAGAGGAAATGGAACCACAGGGAACATAAGCATTTGCTCAATATTATTCAGCAAATAGTTTCAAGAGATACATGTCATCTTCTGATTTGGATCTGGAAAAGAATCAAAGTGTGTTGACTATGTAGAGTCAGTGCATGTCTTTTGATCAGCGTGTGAGAAATTGGAGTTCATGAAAAATAGTAGCCCTTTAACCAGCAGAGGTTCTTTTTTTCCTGGCACTAGCTAGAACATCTAAAACATTTGACATTTAAATACCAGTGTGTCCACCAAGACTTGGAAGAGAAGGATTTCAGTCAAGTGTTGAGTCTGTTCCCTTCTCCTTTTTTTTTTCTCATTTCATTTAATATCTTGTTAGAAAGAATAGATTCCATAAATCTGAGAACAAGAGATCATCCTCTTATGTTTTGAGCTTAACTGGACTGACAGATTGAAGAGAAGGATTTCAGTCAAGTGTTGAGTCTGTTCCCTTCTCCTTTTTTTTTTCTCATTTCATTTAATATCTTGTTAGAAAGAATAGATTCCATAAATCTGAGAACAAGAGATCATCCTCTTATGTTTTGAGCTTAACTGGACTGACAGATTGCTTGTCTCTGTTGCTTAGTGCTAGAAGGAGCTCAGGAGACCCCGTGACTCCTTGGACAGAGGTTTCCAGAGCTCCTTTGCATCCTGGTAGCTCTATTCTCTTCACAAGAGGGGTTTCAGGTAGCTTCATACTGAAAAGGTTTTGTGATTAATAATTTGAAAATCAGTTATTTTGCAGGGTGTTAGAAAATAATACCTATAAGGACCAGCTAAGAAAGTGACTTCCTTTTGTAATATTTAACTCAAAAAAGACAGGTGGGTGTGAAATAAAACAATAGCTTTGATGATAGAGAATGAGGAGAGTGATACTGATTACCAGAAACCATTATAGATTATTATTGATACAAATATATTTTAAAAGAGTAGAGAGAATCTCCTGTTTATTTATTAATCTTTTATCTTTTTCATTGGTGCATTATACATATTAGTGAGATCCATTGTTACATACTCATATATGCACATAATGTAATTTGGTCAAGTTCATTCCCCAGTTCCTCCCCTTTCCCTCTCCTGGTCCCCTTCCTCTATTCATTTGGTATCCTTTCTATTTTCAAGAGTTACCTTGCCCTTTTCCCCCTATTTTCTCTCTAACCTCCACATAGAAGAGAAAACATGACCTTTGACTTTCCAAGTGAGACTCATTCACTTAAAATAACTTAGAAGCACCCTTAGTTTATAGAAAATTAATTCATTAGGCTCTATACTTTCAAAACGTTTGTGTGTGTGTGTGTGTGTGTGTGTGTGTGTTGCTGAGGATTGAAGCCAGAGCCTCATGTGTGCTAGGCAAGCACTGTACCACTGAGCTACATCCAAAGCAGTTTTTATTTTGTTTTGAGATAGGGTCTTGCTGAGTTGACCAGGCTGTCCTTGAACTTGCAATCCTCCTGCCTGAGGAGCTAGGATTACATGCCCAGCATCTGCAGAGCCCAGAGTTCAATCCCTAGTATCATGCCAAAAAACAAGTAAAGAAACAAAAAGTTGGAGAGTGATAGTAGCCATTGTTGTTCTGCATTAGAAACCTGACTGCCGAGGAGCTACGTAAAGGGGGTACTTTTGCAATTGGAGGGGAATCAACTGCTTATCCATAGTCCTCTGGAAAGGAGCTGGCTAAGCCAGAAACAATCCACCTGTGTGCATTCTGTGTGGCCTGCTTTCTCTATCAGACAGTTCTCTCCAGCTAAAACTTTTTTGGTGGGGTGGCGGGGAAGTACTGGGGATTGAACCCCAGGGCTCTCTACCCACAGAGATGTATCCCCAGACCTTCTTTTGTGGGGGTGGTGTTTCTTGTTTTGTTTGTTTTTTATACCAGGGATTGAGCCCAGGGGCACTTAACCATTAAGCCACATCCATAACCCTTTTTTTAAAAAAGGAATTTTTTGTAGTTATAAATGGACAGCATGCCTTTATTTTATTTGCTTATTTTTTTGTATGTGGTGTTAAGGATCGGACCCAGTGCCTCACCCATGCTAGGCAAGTGCTCTGCCACTGAGCTACAGCCCCAGCCCTTCCAAAGCCTTTTTTATATTTTATTTTGAGACACAGTCTAATTAAATTGCCAAGGCTGGCCTGGAACTTGTGATCCTCTTGCCTTGGCCTCCCAAGTTGCTAGGATTTCAGGCATGCACCACTGTTCCTGGCTCCAACTAAAATTAGGTCTCCTTTCCAAGTTGGCTTTTTCATTTTAGGTGGAGAGAAGGGCAATAGCCAGGATCAGATAGGATTATGAGCAGCAGAAGTGTTTGATATATCTGGTATCAACAGTGACAGCAGTCTTTTAGTGTTGCACAGAGTGTGTTGTCTTTTAAGAGAGGATATATTAGATTGAACTGTATGAAATTATTTTCTTCAGTAGCCTAACTTAGCCCCTCTTGATGACTCCAAAGTGATGAAGCCTGAATTAGGGTTGCCCTGATTGTTTGCTGCCCATGTTTCTTGTCACCTCAGGTTGGTTTGTGTGTATGTGTACATGTGTGCTTATGTGCGTGTGTGTGTGTGTGTGAGAGATAAAATACACGTAAAAGTTGCTTTTAATCGTTTTACGGTGTATAGTTCAGTGGCGTTTAATTGAGCATTTATAGTGTTGTGTGGCCACCACTTCTATCTAGTTCCAACACATTTTCATCACCCCAAGAAGACCCTGTGCCATGAGGCAGGCCCTTCTCATTCTGCTTCCCTGGCCTCTGGCAGCCAGTTTTTTGTTTCTGAGGATTGGCCTCTTCTGGACATTTCACAGAAATAGGAGCACATGCTGTGTGGTCCTTCGTGACTGGATTCCTTCACAGAGCATGTTTTGCATTTATCCAGATTGAAGCATGTGTCAGTCCCTACTTTGGTTAGGAGTGGGTGCTCCCTTCCTTCCCAGGGCGGGATCGTGTTCTGCTGGATGGTGTACCACAGTTTGCTCATCCTCTTGGTCAGTGTTGTACGCCTCCTTTCTCCACTCAGCCTGTCACCAGTCCCTGTTGCCTGCAGCCCATCCTACAGCAGCTGCCTCTAGAATCTTATAGAGGACAGGAAATCCTCCTTTCCTTAACAGCAGTTCTAAATCTTGCCACACTGTTCACACTTACCATCTTATACTCTTTTCTTTAAGAGAGGAATCTGGTTTTTGCCTTTATTTTTCACCTCCCATTTCCCATCCTCTGCTGCCTGCTCTTAGCCACCAGTGCACTCCAGAAATGGCTCTGACTAAAGTCATCACTTAGTAATGGCAAAATTGAGTGGCTTCCTTTCTGCTCTCTCTGAGCCCTTGGCCTTGCCACCGATGTACCCCAGCTTTCCTGCTGACTCCACCCCTGTGCCTGCTTCTCTGCTTGCCCTGCACTCCTGGCTGCCAGCCTTCACCTGTGGGCATTTCTGTCTGTCCTCCCCTTCTTTGGTCCCGTATCGTCCCATCCTAGATGTCACTGCCTGTGCTCCAGCAGGGCAAGCTGCGCCTTCTTTGCTCTGTAGCTGTCTCTGCTCCTTAGAACACTGCCGTGAGTGCCTCTCTCTGTGCAGAGTAGGTGGGCGTCACAGAGTGTGAAGGGAGGGGCCCAGGCATGGGTATGTGGAGCTGGATGAGTATCTGGTTTTACCCAGGGCCCTGGGTCCTCTTTTGCGTCATGAGAGGTGGATTCTCTGCCTCCTCTTCTGCACCTGGTTTCAGCCACTGCTGGTTCCATACCTTTGTCACACAGTTGTGGTTGCCAAAAGCCTGATCACCAAATCAGTGGAGCATCTACTGTGTGGGGATGGTGGACACAGTCAGTGTGAATTCAGTTATGTCATGTAGCTTCAAGATTAATGGACACCACACAGAGCGTTACTTTCTTTTCTTAAGGAATGCTAAAAATAATAGTGTGAGTTCTTCAATAGAAGTAGTTGCCTTGGGTGGTCACCTTTAGATGTCTGATTTATCATTTCCAAGCCTCACAGATTTCCAGCCTGTAAAGAAAGCAAATACACTGAGCAGTCACTATGGGAACAGTGCTGATTTCCCCTGGTTATTTGCAGGATGAGGATCAGTTTGCTTTTGGAAATGGGACGGGAGTGGGAGTAGATAAGTCGACAGCTGTAGCTCACCAGTGGTTTCCGCAGCAGAGGCTGTGCACAGACCACTGGGGCTCATCATCCAAATTGAATTCTCAGATATGAATGGTTAGAAAGGAAAGCTATTTTTAGCTTGTCATATATTATTTTGAAAAAATGTTGATCATAAGCTGTCCCGTCCGGCAGGACACATCAACGTGGGCAGCGAACCTAGATGGGGAGGAATGAAGGGACAAGAGACACAGAAGGATGACAGCAAGACAAAAGTTCTGATCAAGCTGCAAACTTTTATTGTTCACACAGGGGTATTTATATGCTGGGGATGGGGAAGCTCTCTTATCGGCAGTTGCTGGATGTCTGCACAAGGTGAGATAACCGCAGGATGTTTCAGGAAGATAGGTTTCAGGAAGATAGGTGGCCGCAGGATATCTCAGGGAGATAGGTAGCTACAGGATGCCTCCCAGGCAGGATGTCTCCCAGGGGGCTGTCAGGCTAATCTTTGAAGGAGAATTTCCTTCTAGTCCCTGACATCTTCCCCCTTTCTTATATAAAATATTTGACCATACCTTATTGGCCATGTTTTTAGGGGGTGATAGAGGCTCTGTTCCTCTAGGAGGCCTTAGAATATCTCCTGATCCGAGCGAGCGTCTTCACTAGGAGATTTCGTGGTGGCCTTGGCATGTTTTTGGAGGAGACGGCTTTGAGGGGGGAGCATGCCAACCGCCATGCACCAGAGCGTGTCACTCAGAGGTCTTGGGTTTTGGGATCCGTGGATCCATCCTCCTGCAGTCCTTCCTGCACCCTCCGTTATTATGGCCTAACGTCCTCACTCCGTGGGTGAGTCCTCCCCCAAGCGGAGGGGCCCATGGAGGAGCGAACCCTTATGGCAAGGGCAGAAGATGGTTGGTCAGAGCTGTTACTTATACTTTTATATAAGAAAGAGAGATCTGTGGGGATGTAAACTTAAGAAATAAGCCTGTGAGAAGGGTAGAACATCCTTTTAAATGTTGGCAGCGCGGTCTTCCATCTCCAGAAGATGATAGTGGACCTGTATGGGCTTAGAGGCCAAAATATTAATCTGTTCTTTAATAAATTGTACCAGCCTGTTTATAATGCAGGGTCCTATGGACACCATTAAAAGCAAACCCAACAAAGGGCCTAATAAGGGAAGAAGGTAGGGTAAAAATCCATTAAGCCCAGTCCAGAGGGGATTTTCAAATAGTTCCCTTCTCTTTTCTAGATCTTCTTGAAGCTGCTTAATTTTAGTGCGTACTATGCCTGATTTATTGGCATAAAAGCAGCATCTTTCCCCTAAGGCCAAGCAAATACCTCCCGGGTTAGCTGTCAGCAAATCTAAGCCTCGTCTGTTTTGAAGGACCACTTCTGCCAGGGAGTCTATTTGGTCCTGTAAATCTTTAATAGTTCCTGATAGAGTTTGTACATCATCTATAAGTTGTTGAGATAGGCGACGGTAAGAGTGTATAGCTGTGCCTAAGCCAGCTGTACCTGTGCCCACAGCAGCTGTTATTCCAAGGCTGGCAAGGAGTGGTAAGGCCTGTATTGCCCGCCTGTGTCTTTTGACTAAGGTGTCTAGGCTAGGAATGGGTAGAGGTTCATCTCCTGGGACAATAGTTATATCAGGGAGTAATAAGGCAAGAACACAGCCACCGGTCCAATTCGCTGGAAGCCTGGGGAAGGCTGAGTTTCCTCCACACATAAAAACTGTGCCATTGGGGGGACAAAGAGATGGGGTGGGTGAGGGATAATTTTTTACTGTTGAGCAATTTCCAAAGGAAGTAACTCCAACATCAATATCATAGGTATTATTCTGCATCGTGCCTAAAAGACATGATGTAAAAGTGCCTATAGGCTGTACTTTAAAAGGAAATCCAGGTTGACATGTATTATCACTGTCTATGATAGAATTAATAGGAACTGCCATAGGCATGATTGCCCCTGTTGTCATGCAGAGCCAGCAATCACCAGCAAGGGTGGGGTTGGAATTATTAAGCAAAGAGAAGGTAGTTTCCAAAATATCTAATGTATTGGTATCTAAATCTGGGAGCTGGGATTTAGGCAGCATTAAGGGATGATATGTGAGCTCAGGGATTTGGGGTTTCAAAAGTTTGATTATCTGAAGATGCTTGACAGCATCAGTGGGTCCTCCACCATCAGAGACCCCTGTAGGGGCCTTAATGGGCCAGCAGGAGGGTTTACCAACAGTGCCTTGGCACCCAGCTGACTGTAACTTGGTATATATGCCTTCTCCTCCCCGGTCAAAGAGGAGGGGGGGTATAATGAATAGTGGTCCCCTCTGCTGCATGAGTTTTAGTTAGGGTGGCTTCAAAAAATTGTTCTCCCTGCTTGTTAACACAAATTGAGGCTGACGCATAACAAGAGACATGCATAGCCTGGGTATGCGTACAAGTTGCAGAACAATTTTGGAGAGCTTTACTTGTACTGGGGGGAATAATCTTTGGCTTGTTAACACATACCCATTCAGGCTGATGAATCCTCCGAGTTGATGGTCAGCCTCAGCACGGAGGTAAGCCACCTTAGTCAAGCAGTCAGCAGTCTGGGTCCAACTAGTGGGAGCCTGAGTCCAAGATCCTCCCCTGCATTCGCAGGGGGGGCCAAAAAGGTACTCCCTGATGTTGGAAGGTGGAGGGCTAAGGCCTCCGTATACAAACCTGTTCAGCAGAAGTGCCTTAAGCAGGATCCTCACACAGATTGTTGGCTGCATCTGCAAAAGAGGAAAATTTGTCCTCAGGGGGAGGGCCTCCGTCCCTGGGTTGAGGTAAGTCATTAACCTGTTTAACCAGGCATTCTGGTAACCATCTTGGGGCTGCTTGCTCTTGGTCCAAAACACAAGCTGAGCCTCGTCCCCAGATGAGGACAGGATCTGGGCCTTTCCATTTATTTGTAAGGGGATCGCGCCACATTACAGGTGGGCGAACAGAATTGGACGAGGGATGCCAGTGTCTGTCTGCGGCCGAATGGCCTTCACTGTCTAGGGTAAGAAAATTAAGGGCAAATAATGCATGGTTAAGGCGATCCCAAAATCTATATTTTAGAATATTATCCTTTAAATAGGTATCTCTTAATTGCCTTTAAAAATATGATTAAGGTTATTTCCTGTGTAGGGAGCAGTATATAAATCTTACTGTATTTTTTATGGACAATAGATCTAGTCAGAGAACTTATATAATATCAATGAATTTTTTTAAGTTTGTAACCTTTATTGTTTAAAATTAATATAACTTTAATTTGGAGAACCTTAGTCTTAATAAAATGTTGTTTTTTTTTTAATTTTATGATTATCTAACAAACAAAATATGTAAAAATTAGTATCTCAGTGTCTTAGAATCAATTGATTTTAGTCTCTAAGGACAATTGTTAAAATCGGATTTAAGTTAGTAGTTCAATATACTTAAATGTTTAATCAACAATGTGAATTTATTTACCAAAACTAATCTTTGTCTTAAACAGTAAGAATTATTAGGCAATAAGGATCTTTCTTTAAAGAAATAAACTTACATTTTAATAGGTGCTTATCATGTCAAAATATGGACAAAATCTTAGCTCACATTAGTATAGTTAAACTAGGAAAAATAGCCTGAAATACCCTTAAATTAATTATAGTCAGTTTAGTATATATAAATCTCTTTTTTAATCTTTCTAACTTTTTACATCATCTGTTTAGATAGCAATATAAAAATCTTTTTTACTTAGGAAAATAATTTTATCATTGAAATATGAATATAAAGACCTTGTTTTACCCAAAGATGATTTCTTTCTTCTTTTTAGGATCCATGTGTGCTTTTTCTTTGTTGAAGCATCTTTTTCTTTTAGAAATTTTTTTTGTTATACTTGGAACAATTTCTGAAAACCTTAGAATCTATAAACAAATTACTGTACTTTGATAAGAAATATCAATGAAAATATAGTTAAAATCCTTAGATATTTTGTAGACATAATTATAATTATCATCTTATGAGTTTGAACAGTAACTTTTGAGAATTAGAAACTACTTGAAGATTGTATTTTCACTTAAAAGCACATTTATCTCAAATATCTGTAACTGAAAAGGCAGAGTATCTGATAAATGTAAATATAAAACATAAATTATGGGTTTTCTGTTGAAGAAAAACAATTAGGCAAATATATATTAACTAATCAATTAGGCATGTGCTAATTATTTTATAGATTAACAAATATAGGTTATCTAAATATCTTAAAAATATATATATTAAGAATAAGAACATAACTTATAATTGTATTAATTTTATGTAACCACGTGGTCTTAAAATATTTGGATCCATTTTAATTTATTTTTAACTAGGAGTGCACTCTTCTATGTGACGTCACTTAATGTAACTGAAATAAAATCCTTATTGAGTATACATATTTATTTTTTATAGTTAGGAATGAGAATAAGGATTTTTTGGTCATCACAGGAACATTGCCGGCTTTGTTCCTGTGGCGAGCAAATGCATCCTCATAACCTCCAAAATTAAAAGTAAAATATAAAGAAGCATGTTTGATATCTCTCATCAATAGAACATTATTTAGTAACACAACTATAGAGAAAAGTCAGGTTATTTAACTCAGAACTAACTTAAATTTAGGGCTGAAACATAGAAAGCTGTGGAATTAAATTTTGTCTGAAAAAGATATCTTTCATTAGCATTTACAGGTAGGCATTCTTAAAAATACAGGCTCTGAACAGCTCCGGTAGAAATCTGAAACACAGTAGTACAGGTTAGTGGCTGGAAGGCGGGACTAGAAGTCCTGTCTGAGTGACTGTGGAAGAACCAATCAGAAGTGTGGGAGGTGGGACCAGGAAGCCTGCTCTTCCGGCCAGTCACCCCATGGTTACCATGGTGATGCAAACAACATGGCGTCTGCTGCCCAGTTTCGGGGCAAAAGTTTTCCTAGCCGATTGCATTTTGTTTGATTTTGTCTGCATTTTCCCCCGCCTGGCCAAGATCTTACTGCGGTAGCAGCTTGTTCTGTCTCTGCGACCTGCGGTTGCAGCTCGTGTACATCCTGCACTTTTTTCTGTGGCACGTGGGTGCTCCAAAGGTTTTTTAGCAGCAAATGCTAGCATTACCATCAGATCTTAAGTTAGTCTGTGTTTGGCATTTAGGTCAAGTAATTCAAGGATTAAAAGCACTGCTGGCCGCAGGGGCTAGGACCCCATAGCGAGCAGCAGCGGCTAAAGTCTCTTGTCCCCAGCGGCTGAGTTACAGCCATTCTGATTCATAGGACAATCATGTAGTAAAAAGGTCCGTACATACTTTCTGAGTATTGACAAAAACAGTAGAAAATTGAAACTTATTTCTCTCCAGGAAAACATCACATTTTCTCTCCCTTTTTCTCACTCTCCTAGCACAAACTTCTAGAACATAAAGGCCCAAAAAATCTCTCTCTTTTTTTTTTAATTAATTAGGTTCTAGTAAGAAAAGGTGGGAACAGGCACATTTTCTGGGCCAAAGGATTCATAATAATCATAATAATAATAATAATCTTCATAATAAGTCTCCTACTCTAAGCCATCTTTTACCATCAATGGTCCCTTCAAGGGGAAACCATGGACACAATTCTCCTATGTATGAAAAGAATAATTTTAAGTCCTTTTTCTTAACACATGCCCCCCGTGTCTTGAGGGCCTCCTTGAGGCCTGACAAAAACAACTCATGTGACGAAACTGCTTGTCCCATGGTGGGTCACTCACCTTGCGTCGTCCTCACTCTCCTCCTGGATCTGTCTCTCGGTCGTGTCTGCCGAGGCGATCTCGCGCTCCCGCTTGGCCAAGTCTTCCCGGAGGACGGCGTTCCTTCTCAGTCAAAGGCTCGAGCCCCACACTGGGCGCCAAATGTCCCGTCCGGCAGGACACATCAACGTGGGCAGCGAACCTAGATGGGGAGGAATGAAGGGACAAGAGACACAGAAGGATGACAGCAAGACAAGAGTTCTGATCAAGCTGCAAACTTTTATTGTTCACACAGGGGTATTTATATGCTGGGGATGGGGAAGCTCTCTTATCGGCAGTTGCTGGATGTCTGCACAAGGTGAGATAACCGCAGGATGTTTCAGGAAGATAGGTTTCAGGAAGATAGGTGGCCGCAGGATGTCTCAGGGAGATAGGTAGCTGCAGGATGCCTCCCAGGCAGGATGTCTCCCAGGGGGCTGTCAGGCTAATCTTTGAAGGAGAATTTCCTTCTAGTCCCTGACATCTTCCCCCTTTCTTATATAAAATATTTGACCATACCTTATTGGCCATGTTTTTAGGGGGTGATAGAGGCTCTGTTCCTCTAGGAGGCCTTAGAATATCTCCTGATCCGAGCGAGCGTCTTCACTAGGAGATTTCGTGGTGGCCTTGGCATGTTTTTGGAGGAGACGGCTTTGAGGGGGGAGCATGCCAACCGCCATGCACCAGAGCGTGTCACTCAGAGGTCTTGGGTTTTGGGATCCGTGGATCCATCCTCCTGCAGTCCTTCCTGCACCCTCCGTTATTATGGCCTAACGTCCTCACTCCATGGGTGCGTCCTCCCCCAAGCGGAGGGGCCCATGGAGGAGAGAACCCTTATGGCAAGGGCAGAAGATGGTTGGTCAGAGCTGTTACTTATACTTTTATATAAGAAAGAGAGATCTGTGGGGATGTAAACTTAAGAAATAAGCCTGTGAGAAGGGTAGAACATCCTTTTAAATGTTGGCAGCGCGGTCTTCCATCTCCAGAAGATGATAGTGGACCTGTATGGGCTTAGAGGCCAAAATATTAATCTGTTCTTTAATAAATTGTACCAGCCTGTTTATAATGCAGGGTCCTATGGACACCATTAAAAGCAAACCCAACAAAGGGCCTAATAAGGGAAGAAGGTAGGGTAAAAATCCATTAAGCCCAGTCCAGAGGGGATTTTCAAATAGTTCCCTTCTCTTTTCTAGATCTTCTTGAAGCTGCTTAATTTTAGTGCGTACTATGCCTGATTTATTGGCATAAAAGCAGCATCTTTCCCCTAAGGCCAAGCAAATACCTCCCGGGTTAGCTGTCAGCAAATCTAAGCCTCGTCTGTTTTGAAGGACCACTTCTGCCAGGGAGTCTATTTGGTCCTGTAAATCTTTAATAGTTCCTGATAGAGTTTGTACATCATCTATAAGTTGTTGAGATAGGCGACGGTAAGAGTGTATAGCTGTGCCTAAGCCAGCTGTACCTGTGCCCACAGCAGCTGTTATTCCAAGGCTGGCAAGGAGTGGTAAGGCCTGTATTGCCCGCCTGTGTCTTTTGACTAAGGTGTCTAGGCTAGGAATGGGTAGAGGTTCATCTCCTGGGACAATAGTTATATCAGGGAGTAATAAGGCAAGAACACAGCCACCGGTCCAATTCGCTGGAAGCCTGGGGAAGGCTGAGTTTCCTCCACACATAAAAACTGTGCCATTGGGGGGACAAAGAGATGGGGTGGGTGAGGGATAATTTTTTACTGTTGAGCAATTTCCAAAGGAAGTAACTCCAACATCAATATCATAGGTATTATTCTGCATCGTGCCTAAAAGACATGATGTAAAAGTGCCTATAGGCTGTACTTTAAAAGGAAATCCAGGTTGACATGTATTATCACTGTCTATGATAGAATTAATAGGAACTGCCATAGGCATGATTGCCCCTGTTGTCATGCAGAGCCAGCAATCACGAGCAAGGGTGGGGTTGGAATTATTAAGCAAAGAGAAGGTAGTTTCCAAAATATCTAATGTATTGGTATCTAAATCTGGGAGCTGGGATTTAGGCAGCATTAAGGGATGATATGTGAGCTCAGGGATTTGGGGTTTCAAAAGTTTGATTATCTGAAGATGCTTGACAGCATCAGTGGGTCCTCCACCATCAGAGACCCCTGTAGGGGCCTTAATGGGCCAGCAGGAGGGTTTACCAACAGTGCCTTGGCACCCAGCTGACTGTAACTTGGTATATATGCCTTCTCCTCCCCGGTCAAAGAGGAGGGGGGTATAATGAATAGTGGTCCCCTCTGCTGCATGAGTTTTAGTTAGGGTGGCTTCAAAAAATTGTTCTCCCTGCTTGTTAACACAAATTGAGGCTGACGCATAACAAGAGACATGCATAGCCTGGGTATGCGTACAAGTTGCAGAACAATTTTGGAGAGCTTTACTTGTACTGGGGGGAATAATCTTTGGCTTGTTAACACATACCCATTCAGGCTGATGAAATCCTCCGAGTTGATGGTCAGCCTCAGCACGGAGGTAAGCCACCTTAGTCAAGCAGTCAGCAGTCTGGGTCCAACTAGTGGGAGCCTGAGTCCAAGATCCTCCCCTGCATTCGCAGGGGGGGCCAAAAAGGTACTCCCTGATGTTGGAAGGTGGAGGGCTAAGGCCTCCGTATACAAACCTGTTCAGCAGAAGTGCCTTAAGCAGGATCCTCACACAGATTGTTGGCTGCATCTGCAAAAGAGGAAAATTTGTCCTCAGGGGGAGGGCCTCCGTCCCTGGGTTGAGGTAAGTCATTAACCTGTTTAACCAGGCATTCTGGTAACCATCTTGGGGCTGCTTGCTCTTGGTCCAAAACACAAGCTGAGCCTCGTCCCCAGATGAGGACAGGATCTGGGCCTTTCCATTTATTTGTAAGGGGATCGCGCCACATTACAGGTGGGCGAACAGAATTGGACGAGGGATGCCAGTGTCTGTCTGCGGCCGAATGGCCTTCACTGTCTAGGGTAAGAAAATTAAGGGCAAATAATGCATGGTTAAGGCGATCCCAAAATCTATATTTTAGAATATTATCCTTTAAATAGGTTGCCTTTAAAAAATATGATTAAGGTTATTTCCTGTGTAGGGAGCAGTATATAAATCTTACTGTATTTTTTATGGACAATAGATCTAGTCAGAGAACTTATATAATATCAATGAATTTTTTTAAGTTTGTAACCTTTATTGTTTAAAATTAATATAACTTTAATTTGGAGAACCTTAGTCTTAATAAAATGTTTTTTTTTTTTAATTTTATGATTATCTAACAAACAAAATATGTAAAAATTAGTATCTCAGTGTCTTAGAATCAATTGATTTTAGTCTCTAAGGACAATTGTTAAAATCGGATTTAAGTTAGTAGTTCAATATACTTAAATGTTTAATCAACAATGTGAATTTATTTACCAAAACTAATCTTTGTCTTAAACAGTAAGAATTATTAGGCAATAAGGATCTTACTTTAAAGAAATAAACTTACATTTTAATAGGTTGTTTATCATGTCAAAATATGGACAAAATCTTAGCTCACATTAGTATAGTTAAACTAGGAAAAATAGCCTGAAATACCCTTAAATTAATTATAGTCAGTTTAGTATATATAAATCTCTTTTTTAATCTTTCTAACTTTTTACATCATCTGTTTAGATAGCAATATAAAAATCTTTTTTACTTAGGAAAATAATTTTATCATTGAAATATGAATATAAAGACCTTGTTTTACCCAAAGATGATTTCTTTCTTTTTAGGATCCAGGTGTGCTTTTTCTTTGTTGAAGCATCCTTTTCTTTTAGAAAAATTTTTTTGTTATACTTGGAACAATTTCTGAAAACCTTAGAATCTATAAACAAATTATTGTACTTTGATAAGAAATATCAATGAAAATATAGTTAAAATCCTTAGATATTTTGTAGACATAATTATTTATCATCTTATGAGTTTGAACAGTAACTTTGAGAATTAGAAACTACTTGAAGATTGTATTTTCACTTAAAAGCACATTTATCTCAAATATCTGTAACTGGAAAGGCAGAGTATCTGATAAATGTAACTATAAAACATAAATTATGGGTTTTCTGTTGAAGAAAAACAATTAGGCAAATATATATTAACTAATCAATTAGGCATGTGCTAATTATTTTATAGATTAACAAATATAGGTTATCTAAATATCTTAAAAATATATATATTAAGAATAAGAACATAACTTATAATTGTATTAATTTTATGTAACCACGTGGTTTTAAAATATTTGGATCCATTTTAATTTATTTTTAACTAGGAGTGCACTCTTCTATGTGACGTCACTTGATGTAACTGAAATAAAATCCTTGTTGAGTATACATATTTATTTTTTATAGTTAGGAATGAGAATAAGGATTTTTTGGTCATCACAGGAACATTGCCGGCTTTGTTCCTGTGGCGAGCAAATGCATCCTCATAACCTCCAAAATTAAAAGTAAAATATAAAGAAGCATGTTTGATCTCTCATCAATAGAACATTATTTAGTAACACAACTATAGAGAAAAGTCAGGTTATTTAACTCAGAACTAACTTAAATTTAGGACTGCAACATAGAAACCTGTGGAATTAAATTTTGTCTGAAAAAGATATCTTTCGTTAGCATTTACAGGTAGGCATTCTTAAAAATACAGGCTCTGAACAGCTCCGGTAGAAATCTGAAACACAGTAGTACAGGTTAGTGGCTGGAAGGCGGGACTAGATGTCCTGTCTGAGTGACTGTGGAAGAACCAATCGGAAGTGTGGGAGGTGGGACCAGGAAGCCTGCTCTTCCAGCCAGTCACCCCATGGTTACCATGGTGATGCAAACAACATGGAGTCCGCTGCCCATTTTCGGGGCAAAAGTTTTCCTAGCCGATTGCATTTTGATTGGTTTTGTCTGCCTTTTCCCCTGCCTGGCCAAGATCCTACTGCGGTAGCAGCTTGTTCTGTCTCTGCGACCTGCGGTTGCAGCTCGTGTACATGCTGCACTTTTTTCTGTGGCACATGGGTGCTCCAAAGGTTTTTTAGCAGCAAATGCTAGCATTACCATCAGATCTTAAGTTAGTCTGTGTTTGGCATTTAGGTCAAGTAATTCAAGGATTAAAAGCACTGCTGCCCGCAGGGGCTAGGACCCCATAGCAGCAGCAAGCAGCAGCGGCTAAAGTCTCTTGTCCCCAGTGGCTGAGTTATAGCCATTCTGATTCATAGGACAATCATGTAGTAAAAAGGTCCGTACATACTTTCTGAGTATTGACAAAAACAGTAGAAAATTGAAACTTATTTCTCTCCAGGTAAACATCACATTTTCTCTCCCTTTTTCTCACTCTCCTAGCACAGACTTCTAGAACATAAAGGCCAAAAAATATCTCTTTTATTATATATATATATATATTTTTTTTTTCTTTTCTTTTTTTTTTCCTGAATTAATTAGGTTCCAGTAAGAAAAGGTGGGAACAGGCACCTTTTCTGGGCCAAAGCATTCATAATAATAATAATAATAATAATAATAATCTTCATAATAAGTCTCCTACTCTAAGCCATCTTTTACCATCAATGGTCCCTTCAAGGGGAAACCATGGACACAATTCTCCTATGTATGAAAAGAATAATTTTAAGTCCTTTTTCTTAACACGCGCCCCCCGTGTCTTGAGGGCCTCCTTGAGGCCTGAGAAAAACAACTCATGTGACGAAACTGCTTGTCCCATGGTGGGTCACTCACCTTGCGTCGTCCTCACTCTCCTCCTGGATCTCTCTCTCGGTCGTGTCTGCCGAGGCGATCTCGTGCTCCCGCTTGGCCAAGTCTTCCCGGAGGACGGCGTTCCCCCTCAGTCAAAGGCTCGAGCCCCACACTGGGCGCCAAATGTCCCGTCCGGCAGGACACATCAACGTGGGCAGCGAACCTAGATGGGGAGGAATGAAGGGACAAGAGACACAGAAGGATGACAGCAAGACAAAAGTTCTGATCAAGCTGCAAACTTTTATTGTTCACACAGGGGTATTTATATGCTGGGGATGGGGAAGCTCTCTTATCGGCAGTTGCTGGATGTCTGCACAAGGTGAGATAACCGCAGGATGTTTCAGGAAGATAGGTTTCAGGAAGATAGGTGGCCGCAGGATATCCCAGGGAGATAGGTAGCTACAGGATGCCTCCCAGGCAGGATGTCTCCCAGGGGGCTGTCAGGCTAATCTTTGAAGGAGAATTTCCTTCTAGTCCCTGACAATAAGCTATTATAATTTTAGTCTGGGCTCAGGGGACTTCTGCACAAATAGGACTGATTCAAACTGGATCTCAGAATCTCTCCCCCTTCAACACCTAATGATATGAACACTTTTTTTTAACTATAAAAATAAATCTCAGGGTGGGGTTGTGGCTCAGCAGTATGTGTGCAGCCCTGGGTTCAATCCTCAGCACCACATAAAAATAAATAAATGAATAAAATAAAGATATTATGTCCAACTACAACTAAGAAATAAATATTTAAAAAAATATATCTCCAGCAGGGCACAGTGTCGTACGCCTGTAATCCCATCTGCTCTGGATCCTGAGACAGGAGGATTGCTAGTTTGAGATAATCTTGGCAGTTTAGTAAGACCTGTCTCAAAATAAAGAACAAAAAGGTTTATAAAGTTTTAACCTAGGCAGGGTTAAAGGATCCCCGAGTTCCATCTCAGTACCGAAAGTATATATTTTTGGAAGCAGAAAACCAGCAAAGCTAATCAACTTCACTCTGTAAACTTTAATGTTGGTAAGCAAGAGGAGAAACACAATTGTGGTTTGACTGATCTTGTGTTTCCAGTGGTGAGTGGCAAGGAAGATGGATAGAAAAATTCTGGAAATTTTTGCTTTAATTCTGCCTATCTTCAAGCTCAATCCAGTAGGAAAACCTTAGACTGCCAAGGCAAGGAGGCAGCTTGGGGAAAGTCCAGGGGAGATTTGTGAGTGCAGAAGTCCTCTCCTTCCACCTCAGGACTTTATCATAAGTGGGAAAAACTGCCAATTGTCATTTTCCAGTTTGTCCAGCCAGCAAACACTGGTGGGCCCTGACAGTCCACAGGTAGGCATCCAGCAGGAAGAGCCCCTCAGGAATGGCCTCGCGGAGCAGCCCTTCCTTTCTGCTCTGCTTTGCTTCCATCCTCAGCGTTAGTTCTTGTCTATTCCAGAGATCGTGCCTTCCAGAGGGAAGCAGGGGAAGGCCACTGAGAAGGCAAGGACTCTCCTCACAGCTTCACCTTCTTATTCAGGAAGAAAAGCTCAGACCTCCAGGAGAGCATTAATCACACGAAGGCCTCCAGCCACAGGAGGCCAGCTTCCTTCTCCAGGGAGGAGAGAGCAGATGCTGAAAGTGCTTCCCTGTAATGTCTGCCCAAAGACTGATGCCTAAGGGCATCCTGTGGGGACAGGATCACCTCTGTTCAGACAGAAGAATGAGGTACAGGACCCTAAAGAAAAGAGACCTCTAACAGATTCCACTGCTCCTATTCCCGCCATCTTTCCTCTACCCCAGGGCCCTCGGGCTGCCGAAACTGTAGACTGCAGTGCCCAGCTTCTCAGTTTAGCTTGGGGGTGGAGAGAAAAGGCCTTCTGGTTGGAAGGTCTCAGGGGAAATGCACCTAGCAAATTAAGGTGTAAACCTGCCTATGATGAGATGAACAGTTGAATACCCATTATAGTAAAAGGGAAAAAAGAAAGGAACATAGGAGTCCAACGAGAAGAGAAATTCAGGCCATGAGGAAACATTACTCAGACAATACCCATTAACCAAATAGTGCTTCATGTTTTATAAAAACTTAAATTATTTGAGTAAACCAAGTGCTCACAGAGGTGATCCAACCACATAACTGTAACCAAGAATGAAAAGCTAAGGAAACAAATTGAAGCCTGGTGCATGGTGCACACCTGTAATCCCAGAGACTTGGCAGGCTGAGGCAGGAGGATCTCAAGTTCAAGGCCAACCTCAGCAACTTAGCCAGATCCTGTCTTGAAGGGAAGAAAAAAAGAAATTTTAGACAAAAACCATGCCATATTAGAACTACCAAGTAAATCAGAAACAGGAAAAAGAAAAATTACAAAAAAGAAAAAAATCAGAAATGGAACCTTATGAATGTTTCCAAATATATCAAGGAAAGGCTTGGCCTATTCATCATAAATGGGTAAGAAAACAAAGATATTGGAACAATTAGATGAAAGATAATAATGATGAAGTATGAAGATAATCCAAATGGGTGTGATGAGCATCCGTGCAGTAACAAACTCAATAAATGTAAGGAAAAAGGACCGTTCTGCTTTGTTTGACAACAGGAACACTTTCTGAGAAATGTCTTTAGGTGGTTGCCTTTGTTGCCTGAGCAACATCAAGCGTACTTCCACAGACTGTGGGGGCCAGGCACAGGGCCCACACCTGTAATCTCAGCACCTTGGGAAGTTGAGGCAGGAGGATTGTAGGTTTATGACCAGCCCCAAAATAAAATAGCTAGGGCTGTAGTTCAGGAGGAGAGGCTTGCCTAGGTTCAATCCCTAGTGTTAAAACAAAAACAAACAAACAAAAAACAACAAAACCTAGATGGTATAGCTTCCTGCTCACGTAGGTCATAGGGCACAGCTTATTGCTCCAAAGCTATAAATCCTGTACAGAGGGTTCCTGTACTGACTACCGTTATAACACAGTGGTAGGGCTGGGGCTGGGGACGTGGTTCATTGGTAAAGTGTTTGTCTAGCATGTGCAAGGCACAGGGTTCAATCCCCAGCACCTCAAAAACAAAAACAGAAAAAGTACATTAAACCTTATTCCCAAATTCTGGGGATCTGCCTTTTGTGCAGCTACGGTTCACAGATGACAGTATGTACTGTGCATAGCACACGGGTAATTTTATGTGTGCACATCTAAGCAGGTTTGTTTACGCCAGCATGCCCACAAATGTGAGTAGCTGGATAACTCGGGCATCTCTAGGAGACAGGGACTTTCCAGATCTGTGGCAATCTCATGGACCAACATCATGTGTGGGGTGCACTGTTCACCAAAACATGATCAGGGGCGTCATGGTTGTATTGGGAGATGAGTAAGGAATTTTCCCCAAGTGAAGGAAGAACTGAATGTGCAGACAGAAAGGACAGGATGCTTTGAATGGAGACCCTATAGGGACCCACTGGAAAAGTCAATCCAGAACAGTTGACACCAGAAAAACAAAACAATCCCCCAAATCCTGGTTATTATTGAAACTCAAGAACAAAAAAATAATTCCTCAGTGCTCAGGCAGGAAAAACAAATTTCTTATAAAATATTTTAATTAAGAAAAAGTTCAGCAGCCCACATTCGACATCAGAAAACTGTGTAGCCACCTAATGATAAATCAGGCCAAATGAGACATGGCCCTAGTTAAAGAAAAACTGGAAAAAATACTGACGTAAGAGTTGAGTCTAGGGGCTGGGGTTGTGGCTCGGTGGAAAAGCACTTGCCTAGTATGTGTGAGGCACTGGGTTTGATTCTCAGCGCCACATAGAAATAAATAAAATAAAGGTCCATCAAAAACTAAAAGTTAAGTCTAGTAAATGGACAGGCAAGCGAACGGCCCTGGGAGTGGCAGATGCAGAACAGTGTTTAGCATTTTGTTTGGAAATTATTTCAAACTCGGTGAGAAGTTGTAAGAATGGAGCGAGGCATGCTCATATACTCCAAGGATGGTTTTTATGTAAACATGGTGGAGCTGTTAAGGAAGTCTCACCTTGGTACCACTTCCATAGGTGGCCTAGTGAATCGGCCGTGTTCCTGGGGTCCCAGTCCTGGCCTTTTATGGCACTTTTTAGTTTGTTTTTGGATTCAGGGTTCTATTATGTTCATTGAGTGTCTCTCTGGTGTCCTTCATTCTGGAGTGCTTCCTCTGTCTATTGACACTGACATTTAAGAGAACAGGCCTGCTGGGCGCAATAGTGCACCCCTATAGTTCCAGCTGTTTGGAAGGCTGAGACAGGAGGATTGCAACTTCAAGGCCAGCCTGGGCAGCTTGGCAAGACTTTTCTCAAAATAAAAAGCCAACAAACAAAACAGTTAAGTTTTATAAACTCCCTTGTTTTCTGTTTGTATGATGTTTCCTCGGTGGTATTGGGGGGTCCTATGTGAGCAGGAGCCTGTGTGAGTGATCTTCTACCTTGCAGGGAGGTTTCACATAATGTAACTTTGTTCCCTTATTGCTGATGTTAATTTTGATCATTTGGTGAATGTGAATTTATACCCCCTCCCCTTGTTTCTGGTCCTAAGATTGAACCCAGAGCCACTTAACTACCGAGCTACATCCCCAGCCCTATTTTAATTTTATTTAGAGACAAGGTCTCACTGAGTTGCTTAGCATCTCGCAATTGTTGAGGCTGGCTTTGAACTCGCGATTCTCCTGTCTCAGCCTCCCAAGCCACTGGGGTTACAGGCATGCGCCACCGTGCCAGGCTCCTGCCTCAGCTTTTCAAACTGCTGGGATTATAGGCATGCCTGGCTCATCAGCAGCTTTCTTTGATAAAGGACCATGAAAACTGTGTGTATATGTATTTGAGGATGCAAACACACTCGTATTTACTTATTTATATACTCCATCTATGTATTCATGTAAACTCAAGCCAGTCTTTAAGGCATGCTCTCTTTTTCTGACTCTTTCAAGAACTTAGGTTGGGCTAAAATCCCAGCAACTTGGGGAGGCTGAGGCAGGAGGATCACAAATTTGAGGCCAGCCTCAGCAACATAGCAAAGCCCTAAACAATTTAGTGAGAACTTGTCTCAAAAAATAAAAAAGGGCTGAGGATATAGCTCAGTGGTTAAGTACCCCTGGGTTCACTCCCCAGTACCAAAAAAAGTTAGGTTGGTTACTGGGTGCACACCACTGTACCACTGCAGGTTAAATTCCCTGGGAAGCAGGCTGAGAGCGCCAAGGGCTGGCGTTTCCTAGGGACAGCCTTGGGGAAGCACCTGTGGAGAGAGAAGCAGCAGTGGGCAGGTGTATATGTTGAGGTGTTGTGCAGGCCCCATGTCAGCCTTGGCTGACCCCATGGAGAACTCTGGCTGGAGTGGCCTTTCAGATTTGTTCTAAATTGAACTGAGATAGCCAGTCTTATAAAATCCCACATTGATTGGTCATTGAGTATGGTCTATCCTGGCAAGGGGATGTGACCTGAGCAGAGGGGGCTCTGCCACTTTGGCAGCCCCTGAACGGGCCTTCAGCTGAGCTGTCTCCTTACAGCACTCCTGACGCTGGGCTACGAGACCTGCCTGGAAAGTGGGGTCTGAGCAGCATACCTTCCTTTCCTCTATGAAAGAGCATTACCACGAAAATCTTTGAGAGTCACTGAATTCTCCTCTTCCTTTCTCCCCATTACCATCTCCATTTCCAAGAGCAGACATCTGTGTGGGAGGCATACCAGAGCCTCAGACCTTGGAAGTGTGCTTTGTGCTGTCAAGGTGGAGCTCCAGACGCCTGCCTGCCTGCCTGCCTAGAGGAGAGGCAGGAGGGAGGAGCCAGCCTAAGACGCTTGGTTACCTGGTTCAGCTCAGCGGAGTGCCCGGCTCTGTGGGAGCCCTGCCACAGGCCACTCCTGCCTCGCGCTCACCAGGGGCATGGCCTCTGACCCACCATCACAGTCCTTCACTTGGTGTAGTTAGTGATCACTTACTAAGTGCCCATGTTCCAGAACTAGAAATAGCAGTGAACAAAACAAAGTGCTCCTCTTCCCCACAAAGATTTTTATTTGGTGGTTTTACTGAGTCTATTAAGTAAGATTTGTGCACATGATGACATTGAACTTCTACATGGCCTTCAGTTCAGTCAAGCTAGGACTTGTCTTAGCTTGAATGACAGATTTAAAGCAAAGCACCTACCATGTCTGTTCACAGAACTATTGGGACTTTCTGATCCAGTTTGGTCCAAACTGTGCTATTTTTTTTTTATTCTTTCAATATAAAAAAATTCAAGCACAACATAGAGGCAGTGTGAGCAGTACAGCATGCCTGTGTGAGTTCCACTCACCAAGAGGCCCCCCCACCCCACCCCAGTGCAAACATGGAACCCAGGGCCTCCTGTGAGCAGCCTCTGCCGCCCAGCCCAGCCCAGCTCCTGGCCTCTCTGGTTTCAGTTGCACTCCCGATTGGCCCCCACCCTGTCTGCCCCAATTGCTTGGAAGCAAATGCATTCCTGTCATTTCATCTACAAATATTTTCATCTCTAAAAAATAAGAATTACTTATTCCTTTTAAACTGTATTGTTATTTTAAAACTAGAGGTATCACACATTTGTAACATGAACCACCAGTACAGATACGGGTAATTTAAAAATCATTACTCCTCCCATTACCACTCCACTGAGGCAATATTAAAAATGGTTATTTATCTTTCTTTACCATTGTTTTATTTTCTCCTTGATTGGTACGTTATAATTATACGTAATAGTGGGATTCTCCCCTTCCCTCCCCTTTCTCCTTGCCCTGGTTCCCTTCTTGTACTGAGCTCATATTTTCATGAGATATCCTGGCCCCCATTTTTTTTTTTTTTTTTTTTTTACTCTCTATAGTTTCCACAGAAAACGTATGACCCTTGATTTTCTGAGTTTGGCTTATTTCACTTAGCATGATGTTCTCCACTTTTCAAGAAATGATGGGCTGGGGATGTGGCTCAAGCGGTAGCGCGCTCGCCTGGCATGCATGCTGCCCAGGTTCGATCCTCAGCACCACATACAAACAAAGATGTTGTGTCTGCTGAAAACTAAAAAATAAATAAATATTAAGAAATTCTCTCTCTCTCTCTCTCTCAAAAGAAAAAGAAATGATATAATTTCATTTTTCTTTATGACTGAATAAAACTCCATTGTGTATATCTACCACATTTTCTTTTAATCCACTGGTGGACACCTAGGCAGGTTCCATAATTTGCCTATTGTGAATCGTGCTGCTCTAAAGGTGGGTGTGCGTGTGTTGCTGTAGTATGACTTTAATTCTTCAAGGATAAATCCTGAGGAATGGTGTAACGGGGTCTCGTGGGTGGTTTCAGGCCTAGTCTTTTGAGGAGCCTCCATGCTGATTACCATAATGGCTGTACTAATTTACAGTTCTACCAACAGTGTGATCATGTTCCTTTTTCTCCACATCCTCTTCAGCATTTACTATTACTTGTTTACTCTATTACTCAACTGAAATTTCAGTGTTGTTTTGATCTGCGTTTCCCTAATTACTAAAGATATTAAACAAGTCTTCATTATTTGTTGGCCCTTTGTACTTCTTTTCAGAAGTGTCTGTCTGGCTTATTTGCCTATTTATTAATTAGGTTTTTTTTGGTGTTAAGTTTGAATTCTTTGTATATTCTCTATATTAATACTGTCAGAAGAGTAGCTAGCAAAGATTTTCTCCCATCCTGTGGGTTCTGTCTTCATGTGTAAATTGTTTTCTTTGCTGTGCAGAAGCTTCTTGTTTGATGCCATCCCATTTGTTATATTTGGTATTATTTCCTGAGCTTAGGGATCCTATTGAGGAAGGCTATATGCCTGTGTCTATATGTTGGAGTGTTGACCCTACATTTCCTTCTAAGAGTTGCATCTGCTCCAATTCCTAGGTCTTTAGTCCATTTCAAGTTAATTTTTGTGCAGGATGAGAGAGATAAACTTTGTCTTACAGCTACAGTTAAACCATGGTTTTAAAAAAGAGAAAAGTCTACTTTCATTCTCCTACATATGGGTAACCAGTTTTCCCAGCACCATTTTTGAAAAGGCTGTCTTTTTTCCAGTGTATATTTGGGGTGCTTTTGTCAGGGATCAGATGTCTTTATCTGTGCCGTTTGTTTCCGTGTCTTTTGTTCTGTACCATTGGTCATGTGTCTGTTTTTATGCCAGTACCATGCGGCTCGTTACTATAAATTTGTAATGTAATATGAAGTCAGGTATTGTGATGCCTCCAGCAATGTTTTTTTGGCTTAGAATTGTTTTGGCTCTTTTGGGCCTTTTATTTTTCCAAATAAATTTTAGGACTGTTTTTTCTAAATCTATGATGAATGTCATTGGTATTTCAGTGGGGATTGCTTTGAATCTGTAGACTGCTTTTAATAATATAGTCATTTTAACAATATTAATTCTACATATCCAAGAACTTGGGAGGTCTTTCCATCTTCTAAGGTCTTCTTCAATTTCTTTTCTTCAGTGTCCGTAGTTTTCATTGTAGAGGTCTTTAACCTCCCTGGTTGGGGTTTCCTGGGTTTTTATTATTGTTGTTTTGAGGTTACTGTGAATTGTATTTGTTTTCTTTTTCAGCAAATTTGTTATTGGTGTATAGGAAAAGTATTGATTTTTTTTATGTTGATTTTATGTCCTGCTTCTTACTATTTGCTATGTGTTTAGCAGCATTTACAAATGCACACATATACATAGTTATTTTTTTTTAATATTTATTTATTTTTTAGTTTTCGGCGCACAACATCTTTGTTTGTATGTGGTGCTGAGGATCGAACCTGGGCCGCACGCATGCCAGGCGATTGCGCTACCGCTTGAGCCACATCCCCAGCCCCACATAGTTATATTTTTTAATAAAAGTTATATTGTACAAATTATTTGAACTTGTTTTACCTCCAAGTTTTGTTTATTGGGGTCAAATTTACATAAAATTCATCCTTCGTAAGTATGGGGTTTGGTGAGTTTTGATGAATATATATAGTCATATAACTGACCTTACAATTAGGATTTCCTTCACCCCAAGAGGTTTTCTCATGCTGCCTATAAAGTAGTCACCATCTCATCTTTCCAAATCCCTTATCTCTTTTCTGGCCCCATAGTTTTTGACTTTTCTAGTAGGTTATAAATGGAATCAAACAGTATGTAACCTTATTCATAACCACAGTAAATGTAAAGGGATTAAGTACTTGATTTAAAGAGTAGGGACTGACAGAATGGATTCATTTATTTTTTATATGGTGATGAGGATTGAACTCAGGGCCTCACATGTGCTAGGCAAGTGCTCTGCCACTGAGCCACAGCCCCAGACTGGCAGAATGGATTTTTTCAAAAAACAGTTTCTCTGTCTCAGAGTTATGTTTGCAGCCCTTTTAAATTTTAAGACAGAGTCTCAAAGTTGCCCAGGCTGGCCTTGAACTTGTGATCCTTTTGTCTAAGCCTCCTGAAAGCTGAGATTACAGTGTGCATCACAATATCAGCAGGCAGAATGGATTTTTTAAAACCATGGTTTAACTAGCTGTTTGTAAGACATAGTTTATATTTAGAAATCCAAAGAGGCTGAAACTAAAAGGACGGAACAGGATCTACCACATAAACGGTAACTAGAAGCAACCTGGAGAGTCTGTACTAATAGTCAAAATAGACTAGAAAGCCAAAGTTGTTACTAGAAACAAGATGACTTTTGATAATGATCGAAAAGGTCAGTCCTCAAGAAGATGTAACACCTGCTTTGCATAACAAAGCCTCAAGATACATGAAGCAAACCCGATAGAACCATAAAGGAGAAACAGTTCACCAATGCCAGTTGGAGATTTCAGTACTCCCTATTTCAGTGATGGATAAGCAACCACACGGAAGACCAACAAGGAAATGGAACACTGCTAGACATAGCAGTGGCCTGTAGAGCGCTCTGTCCCCCAACAGCAGAGGACACATTCTTCACACCTCACATGGAACGTTCTCCAAGATAGAATACATATTAGGCCATAAAATAGTTTTTAGTGAATTTGAAACATTGCAATGTATGTTCTCTAACCACAGTATTGTGAAGTTAGAAATCATTAATAGGAGTGGTTGAGCGCACACACAAGGCACTGGGTTTGATCTTTGGTTCCAAGAAGTAAAAATATTTTTTTAAAATATATATATATATATATTTATTTATTTTTAGTTTTCAGCGGACACAACATCTTTGTTTGTATGTGGTGCTGAGGATCGAACCCGGGCCACACGCATGCCAGGCGAGCGCGCTACCTCTTGAGCCACATCCCCAGCCCAGTAAAAATATTTTTTAAAAATATTTTTCTTAGTTATTAATGGACCTTTATTTATTTGCCTCTATGTGGTGCTGAGAATCGAACCCAGTGCCTCACATGATAGGCAAGTGCTCGACCTCTGAGCCACGACCCCAGCCCCTAAAAATATTTTTATTATATTTTTATTTTTATATTTGATTATAAAATATTTTTACAATCAACACATTTAAGGTTGGAAAATGCTTATAATGAATGTATAAATGGATAAAGGACACGACATAACTCAAAAACAAAAATTTGAATTATAAATGAACATTTGAAAAAATCATCCAGTACCACAAAAAGCAACATGCAAGCCAGGCATGGTGGTGCATACCTACAGTCCCAATCACTGGGGAGGCTGAGGCAGGATTGCAAGTTCAAGGACAGCTTCATCAACATAGTGAGGCCCTGTCTCAAAATAAAATTGAAAAGGGGTGGGGATATAGCTCAGTGCTAGGGCCTTGCCTAGCATGTGCAAGGCCTTGGGTTCAGTCCCCAGTATCGTAAAAATGAATGAATGAAATAAAGAAAAAACAGTGTGCAGAGATTCTCCCTCTTCCTTGGAGATTAGTGTGCCCAGATTTCCAAGCTATAGAAGTTTAGTACTTACTATACTGATCTGTTTTGGTTTTTTGTTTGTTTCTGTGGACCTGGGGATCAAACCCACTGCTTTATGATGAGAGACGAGCACTGTACCGCTGAACTACAGCTCCAGTCCTTTACTGATATGTTTGTTTGTTTGTACTGGAGATTAAACCCAGGGCACTGTACAACTGAACTATATTCCCAGTTCTTTTTATTTTGAGACAGGATCCCTCTAAATTGCCCTAGCTGGCCCTGAACTTAAGATCCTCCAGCCTCAGCCTCCCCAGTGGGAGGCCTGCACCACCATGCCCAGCATTGTACTGATCTTTATAGAAAACAGTGTTTTATCTTCTAGCTGTATTTAGCAGTTTGTATTTCTTCTACTTTTTTGGTGCTGGGGACTCATCCCCAGCACCTCTCATGTGTGCTGCCTCTCCAGCCCCTGTTATAATTTTTCAAATAGGCTTCATGTTTAACATAGAACTATAAATTGAATAAAAAGCAAAAGTGAAAGCCCTTCTCATCCACATCCCACTCTCCAGATGTTATGCTTCTCATTTCATTTTTAAAGTTCGCCTCCCCCTCTTTTTGCTTCCTCTAAGCATTTCTGTGAATTACTCATGCAGCAAAAGCATATATCTTAATGGACGGGGAAAGTAGAGACAACAGTGAAAAGCCTGGATGTTGACTCTAGACTTCATGATGAATGTACAGTTATATTCAATCCATATGTGTATGTATGTGTGAGAATGTTTTAAATATGATGACCTCATAACAAAGCACATACATACCTGATACATAATTAATTGTGATTATAACATATGAAGAATTAGAAACTTAAATTGTGGACTATTGGAAACTATCACATGACCTTTAGGTATCATTGGGTTAAAAACAACTCATAAGAGCTTTTTCACCCTTTTGTTTTATTAACAGTGTGAGTTGAAATTGATATTTGGCAAAATGGTGATGCATGGTGCATACTGAGAGCAGTTCTCTTCTTTCACAGATTATATGAATCTTGGTTTTTTATGGTTCATATAATAATAATAATAGGATTTAAGAAGGAAAGAACTGCTGGAGATTTTGGGACCTCCTTGTTTTATAAATGTATAGTCAAGTGCTTAGAACAAAGTAGCCCCTTACCAACTGTTGAAGTGAGAGGCAAGTCAGGTGAAGCCTACTGAGAGCAGAGGACCTGCTCCTTTTCCTCTGCTAGCTAGCGACACTGGACCTCTCTGATTTAACTAAAAGAATGATGGTGTTAGTAGTGGAGCTGTGTCACTCATTAAAGCTGTTGCCACACTTATTGAAAGCTTAAGATGTCCATGTTCAAGGTGCTGTTGTTTAATATTTTTAAATCTGAAGTCCAGGAGGAAGGAATCACCAGGTCATAAGTGATTTGTAGATTAATAACTGCATCCCATGTGCAGTGACTTCTTGCTGGGCCTCAGGTCCTGTGAGGAGAGCCAAGTGTTTCTCTTCCCTTGGAGCCCAGGGATGTGGCATGTAGAGTGAAGAAGAGGCCTCTCTCTGGACCTGTGGGAACTGAACTCTCTCTCTTTTTTTCCCCCCCCAGCTGGAAGAAGAACGATCTGTGCTCAATAATCAGTTATTAGAAATGAAAAAGAGGTAGGCTTTACTTATATGTATATTGGATGTGTGCGTGTGTGTGTATGTGTGTGTATGTGTGTGTGTTTAATAAGGAAAATTTCAGAACATGGTGTGTGTGGACTTGCAATAGAAAAAAAAATTTACCTTTCTATATTCAGAAAATGGCATTGTGATAGTTTGGTACTGATAATTGATAATTTGTGAAAATTCATTTACAGAAGTTTTAGATATTAAAATTTTAAGCCATGTTCAGTTATATTTATTCAAAGTGTTCTAAAATCAAATGTCTCATATTACCTCCTAGTTACCTCCTAGTTTCAGTAACTAAAAACATTGTAATTTTACATTTAGTAATTGCTCTGCATATAAATTATATTAAAATGTTGATTTTTCAATTACAGGGGGTAACACCAGTTTAAATGTTTTATTTACTTTTTAATAAAAATTAGCTCTATTATTTAATTTCCTTCCATTATATTTAAATGATATTCAAATGGAACCTAGTATAATTTTTCTGGTACTTTTGAGTAAGGATGAACTTGGCCTGCAGAAATAACACAGTCAGAAGCCTGATGCTCATACATCCTGATAGTCTTTATTCTTTTAAAGATGCCATTTTTGTCTAGGATGATTCTGTGACTCACCTTCTACCAAATGAGTGTAGTGTGTGCAGTCACCAAGAGCCACATCCCATCCAGGGTGGTGCTGCAGAGTACTGAATAGATGCAGGCTACATAGTGGCATGATTTTTTGCTTATTAAAAAAACAAAACTAAACTAAAAACTAAAAATAAAAGCAAACCTTCTCAAGAGTAGCCTGCCCAAGAATTCTTCCATGTTCTTAGGAAGTATCTTGTTCCTTCTTGTCAGGACAGAGGGTTTCCTCGTCCCACTCTCAATTGACATGTGTGTCTTATGCTTGGGAATTGAGGACTTAATACTTAGCCCACAAAGATATTTGGATTGCACAAACTATATGGGACATTAGGCCTTGGTCCAGAGATGCCTTTCCTTCTGTTTTCAGTTAAGAAACACTTAGAGCCAGGTGGCGGCGCACACCTGTAATCCCAGCAGCTTGGGAAGCTGAGGCAGGAGGATCACAAGTTCAAAGCCAGCCTCAGCAACTTAGAAAGCCCCTAAGCAACTTAGCAAGACCCTGTCTCTAAATAAAATATAAAAAAAAGGACTGGGACATGACTCTGGTGAAGTGCCCCTGGGTTCAATCTCTAGTACCAATGAACAAACATACAAAAACCACTTAGGGGGCTGGGGTTGCAGCTTAGTTGGTAGCGCATTTGCTTTGCATGTGTGAGGCCCTGGGTTCGATCCTCAGCACCACATAAAAACAAATAAATAAAATAGAGGTATTTTGTATCTGTCTACAACTTAAAAAAAAAAAAAAAAAACACTTAGAAGAGCTGGGCATGGTAGCGCACCCCTGTAATCCCAGCAGCTTGGGAGGCTGAGGCAGAGGATCCTGAGTTCAAAGCCAACCTCGGGAACTGCGAGGCACTAAGCAACTCATTGAGACCTTGTCTCTAAATAAGATCCAAAATAGGGCTGGGGAATGTGGCTCAGTGGTCAAGTACCCCCGAGTTCAATTCCTGGTAACCCCCGCAAAAAACTACTTAAATAAATAAAATCCAAAATAGGGCTGGGGAATGTGGCTCAGAGGTCAAGTACCCCCGAGTTCAATTCCTGGTAACCCCCGCAAAAAAACTACTTAGATTCATTCCTTCAAATTTCACTAAGGTGGTGTTTATTCTCTAGAGTGCACATGTGTATGCCATGACTAGTGCTCCCCAGGACAACAAGAAATAGTGGCCACTTGGCTGTGCCTCTGCCTATGGCTGTTCCTGTGTGCCAACCCTACGTTGTCCCCATGGGCCACAGGGTGTTTAATTTTGCAGAAATGAGCTTCTGTTTCTTTAAAAGATCTTGAGTAAGCAGTGACCAAGAACATGTGAAGAATAACCAGGGCTTGCTCCTGTGACTCTCCTGACAGAGGAACATATAAAACCGGGCAGGCGTAGCACTGACACAGTCACCTTCATTTATGTAGCACTTCATGATTCTCAAATTCATCTCATCTCCAACCAACCCAGGGAAAGAGATGTGAGGCTCGCGTTTTAAAATGATGACACTAAAGCCCCAACAGACAGGCAGCTTGTGAGGGACACAAGGCTGGCGAGTGGCAGAGGCAGGCTTAAGACTCAGACCTGGGTTCTCTTCTCCCTGTAGTTTAAACCTTTTAATTTATTATTTTAAAAGATGCTGTGCTTTGGGCTAGGTTGTGGCTCAGGGGTCGAGCGCTTGCTTAGCATGTGTGGCCCTGGGTTCGATCCTCAGCATCACATAAAAATAAATAAGAAATAAAGGCCCATTGTCAACTAAAAAAAATATTTTAAAAAGATGCTGTGCTTCACTAGTCCTTACTAATTTTGTGACTATAACTAAATTTACATGCCTTTCAAAATATGATTAGACCTGTGACTTTTTTCATGGCTTAAAAAGGAGGGACAAATTTGGGGACTAGGAAATTCTCTCTCTTCATTTCACTATCTCTGTTCCCATTTTATGTCCTGGGTATTTAGGACAGTGTCTCTTGAAAATATTTGCTTGTTTTTTGGTACTGGGGTTTGAACTCAAGGGCACTCAACCACTGAGCCACATCCCCATTTTGTATTTTATTTAGAGACAGGGTCTCACTGGATTGCTTAGTGCCTCACTTTTGCCGAGGCTGGCTTTGAACTCATGATTCTCCTGCCTCAGCCTCCTGAGCTGCTGGGATTACAGGCGTGCACATGCCCAGCACTATTGCTCATTTTGGTGAGCAAATGTAGATAAAGATGACAATCTTTTTCTGGAAGTGAAAAAATTTAGAACCTTTTTTCTCTTATTTAGAATTTATTTATTTTTTTTGGTTTGTTAATTAACTTTAATGGAAAGTTATTTCTGTTTTCAAAATCTGAATGTAAATGTATTTTAGGTAATAAGTTAGATCCTCAAATGCCTTATAAATGCCAGTTTGGTAAAGGATTTTGTATGTGGATCTGTGTGTGTAATGGGTAAGTAAGTTTATCAAGACTATAGTATTTAAAAGAGCTTGATATTTTGTATGTTTAAAAGTCTTGTCCAAGAGTGTAAGTCATAAAGGTATTTGAAATGTATTCACTCATCTAAGAACCAAGTGCTTAGTCAACAATTTAATTTAGAAGTGATCATTGAATATACCTAGTCAAGATAATATGTAACTACTTCACTGAAATGGTCTTGATATTGACATGCAGAACTTACTTCTGACTGTAGGATGAGAGAAGTTATTGTTAAGAAATCAGTAGCGGGGCTGAGGATATAGCTCTGTTGGTAGAGTGCTTCCCTCGCATGCACAAGGCCCTGGGTTCAATCCCCAGCACCAAAAAAAAAAAGAAAAGAAAAGAAAAGAAAAGAAGTCAGTAGTAGCACTGGCCAGGCATCACTAGGCATGCTTATTATCCCAGCCAACTGGGATAAGGCAGGAGGATCATAAGTTCAAGGCCAGCCTGGGCAATTTATCAAGATCCTGTCTCAAAATAAAAAGGGCTAGGGGTGTAGCTTAGTGGTAGAGCACTTGCCTATCATATGTGAGGCCCTGGGTTCCATCCCCAGCACTGCAAAAACAAACAAAGAAATTAGTAGCATCCTTCTGTATTTACTATGGTTTTTTTGGTGTCTGTAACATTGAGTTGCAAGCAATATGTGGTCAAGGTTTTTCTCTAAGCTTAAAGATGTAATCATTTGAAAAGCCAGTCTTCAAATTGAGTAGAGCTTTTTCAGAACATGTTCCAAGGTATCTAAGCAATCACAGAGTAGAACTTGACTTGTTCTGTCAGGACTGGACGGGTCTGTTCCTCTGTGGTGCTGCAGCCCAGCACAGACTGGGGACTTGGCTCTACTGCCCTCCCTTCGCTAGGCTTTTTAATGTCAAAGAAGGGATGCCAGAGTCTCAGACACTGACAGCCCTTGAAGCCATAATTCATTCTGTGGTGTGAATGCAAGGTGTGTGTCAGGAATGGAAACTGGCTTGGCGATGCTGGCTCCCAGGTCTGCAGCCCTCTGCGCTGCCTCCGCTCATTCAGCTCACTGTGGGTTGGAACTGTCTGACTGTCTCCGAGCTTGCGCTACTTACCAATGCTCATTTCACCCCTCTCTTTTCC
Source organism: Marmota monax (assembly GCF_021218885.2). Classification (NCBI taxonomy): domain Eukaryota; kingdom Metazoa; phylum Chordata; class Mammalia; order Rodentia; family Sciuridae; genus Marmota; species Marmota monax. The sequence goes on from NW_026692583.1 coordinate 2,158,325, forward strand.
CTTTCCTACTCTTGCTTCCTTTGCTATATCTGTGTGTCTTTCATGGTAAGACTAAAGAAAGTCTATCCACGTTATAATAAATAAATTTCATATATTTTTAGTAAACCAAATTGTTGTATATATTCTTTGGCTGCCTTTGTCCCTCTGTGTCTTGCTTTTGTTTTGTAAAATATACTCAGCAGTGTATACATATTATATACACACACATTTCTTTTTTATATCTCTATTCAGCACAGGACTTCAGTGCAAATTTAGTTCTCCTTACTGTATTGCATTTCTCTTCATGTTTCTAATATTTGGTTCTTGTTATCTTGCATTTTTAAAGCTTGCCCAGTAACACTTTAAGGTATTTGCTTCATTACTGGAATTTATTTCTTATGTAAGTAGTAAGAAAAGAATCTGAGTGATGTGTTCCCTTGGGGGATGGGGGAGAGAAATTTTTGGCCCCTATAGCCCTTATTTTATATTGTGTTTATCTTCCCTTCTTGATAGCGTTAGTAATACCAAGCCATTCTAGCCAACATGGCTTAAACACAATACAATTTGCAACTCAGATGTAAATAATGTTGGCATAAGTGGTTTAATTCAGCCGCTCCTGGTGGGCACAGGCCAGCAATGGAGAGCTGCACAAAGACCAGCTGCCACGGGCTGCTTATGCTGTCACTTGGCAGAGCTTTCTTGGCTGTGCATCCTCTGGTAGCTTATACAGGAAATGCTCCTATGGCCCTTGTGGAAAACAGCCTGTGGAGAGGTTGTGTGTATACGTGATGGTGAGCACAGAGAAGGACACCTGTCCCTTTCCCTCCTGCCAGCTGGTGGCGTTTATCCCTCTCCAAGGTTGAGTCCATGGGATCCTGACCAATCAGAGCTGAGTGTAGGAGGGTCTGTCCTTGGCAATCCCCAATCCCGATATTGAGCTCTAGAAATCATTTTTATAGAATAAACTTCCAAATAAGTTTCATAGAAACTCAGCTCATTAACTCCCATGTTTTCAATTCTGCAAATATCTCAGTGAAGTTGGCAGAGGTATATTAAAATAGGTGGAAAATAATAATCGAGAATTTATATATATTATATTAGCATTAATATAATTATGTAATTAACATGTATAATATATTTGTTATGTAGTTGTATATTATATACTATATTTAAATTTTTGTAGGTTCTATATCTGGGACCATGGGGCAAAAATGGGTTAAGGAGATCAAGATTTAATAGTGTTTGGGTGACATCACATACTTTACATAGCAAAAAGTGCCTGCACATTCTTTCCATTTAAGTTGTTTTGTTTAAATCTAAACAAGACCCATTTGCTAGCAAGTTATTACTCAGTAACATAACAATATGTCAATACTGACCTCTTTCCATTGTTTTTAATTCAAGAAACTTCCGTAAGTCTCAGATTCTTTTCTTACTACTTATCATTCTGAAGTGTAAGTGTAAGCCACACAAGAAGATAAATAAAACACTTATATTTTCATTGTTACGTAGAATTCAATTTGACATAAACCATGAGAATTCTGTGATTCGTGTGCCGGATATCTTGGGTCTCACTAACCAGACATACATTCTGCCATTTCTAACCTGGGCCTCTATTCCCTGCTCCTCCAGCTGGTTCAGAATCAGACTGAACCATCACATACTCTGCACTCACCCAGCTGCTTCTGACAGAGGGGAGCTGTGGTCTTGTTGTGAAAGTTAAGTTTTCTCTCTCAGATGATAGGCTTTGTAGCCCTAGGGCTTGCCTGGGACATCTCTCAGTTTTGTTTTCCCTAAAATACTTTTGTAAAACGAGGTCTTTCTCTCAGGTTTCACATTGCATGTGATTTTTTTTTTTTTAGAACTTTTCATTTTAAACTAATTTTAGGTTTATGGAAGAGCTACAAAAAGGTAGTGTAGCCAATTCCCCATGCCCTCTCCCAGATGCCACATGTGAACATTTTACATAGCTGTGACACATGTATCAAAACCAAGAAATTAACAAGATATAGGACTGTTAGCCAGCCTCTCCACTTCATTCAGCTTTTCTTTTTTTTTTTTTTCCTCTGCACCGCTGGGGGTTGAAGCCAGGGTCTGGCCTTGCTAGGCAAGTGCACTTCCACTGAGCCAAGTCCCCGCCCTCCCAGGCTGTCTGTCTTTTTTTCAGGCTCCAGGCTAGGAAACCCCACTGCATTTAGGTGTCCTGTCTCCTCAGGCTTCTCCAATCCAGTGATGGTCCCTCACTGAGTCTCTTTCTGTCTTTCACGACCTCAGCACTTTTGCACACATGCAATTTTTACAACAAAGATTCACTCACACACCGGCCCCTCAGCACAACTCTGTGTCTTGCCCTCACCTTCCCCTTCCTCCTTCTCTGCCCACTGCCTGGATCCTCAGGTAGATGCTTCCCTCTCACTAAGGCCTGCCCTGCCCTCTGCCTTGCTCTGACTCTCCCCTTCAGAATCCCCACGCCTCCATTCTGTCCCTGGAGAACTCTCCTGGTGTTTTCTGCTCTAGCCTTTAAGTGCAATTTAATTTCTATGAGCAACTCAGTGTTCTCTTCAGATTCTGTGGTTGAAAAGTCATGATCTTTCAGTTTGAATAGTGATAATCTTACTGCTGTTTTGGCCCACATGACCTTAAAAATACACTCTTGGAACTTGCTAATAAGTTACTGAAATTAGTGAGAACCAACTGATACTTCCAGCATAAAACTGCTCTGCATGACATCTGTATAACTGCTTTGCATGTATGTATTTTAATTGTCATTGCTTGGTAATAATTGATTCCAGAAGTAACAAAAATCAACTTGGGGGTTCTATTTTGGTATAATTTTGGGGGGTGGGGGAGTGCGACAATTTTTTAAAAAATTCTACATCTTCCAAATTTATTAATTTGTCTTTTTAAGTTCAAATGGATACAATGATATGCAGATTCTGGCATGTCTATACATAGGTAAACTTTTTCTCCCCTCACAGTAAGTAAAATTTCAAATTTTGCAAGCATAAATAGCCTTATATATATATATATATATATTTTTTTTTTTTTGCATCAACTAAAGTTATTTGCGTGCTTGCTCTAAAACTGTATGCTGATGACTCTCGGTTGATTTCTGGAACTTCTTTAACCCTTTGGTCTTTTAGAGAATCCAAGTACATAAAAGAGACAGATGAAGAGAAAGCTTCCTTACAGAAATCCATCAGTATTACTAGTGCTTTACTCACAGAGAAGGATGCAGAACTGGAAAAGCTGAGGAATGAGGTAGGGCACCCCGGGGGTCCTCCTACATCTGCCACCGCCTGTCCACCTCCCAGCCTCAGCTCAATCACTGTGTTGCAGGTCACAGTGCTCAGGGGAGAAAACGCTTCTGCCAAGTCTCTGCATTCGGTTGTTCAGACTCTAGAGTCTGATAAGGTGAAGCTCGAGCTCAAGGTAAAGAACTTGGAGCTTCAACTCAAAGAAAACAAGAGGCAGCTCGGCAGCTCCTCAGGTAACACACCACCTTCCTGGTGCTCCTCCTCCCCTGCTGCCCCCGCTGCCTGTCCCTAGTCTCCTTCTCTAATGGAAGGAAGCCAGTCACACCTGGCCCCCCCACACCAGGATGCCTGGCATTGCTGCTCCTGGGCCTTCCTGTAATCTGTGAGTGCTGTCACACACTTAAGACAGGGCAACCGCGGGGTCTGAAAGTACATGGCAGTAAAGGGCAGGGCTGGTCCCTTTGGAGGACGATGGACAGTGGAGGTGACATACATTCCCACCCAGTAGTGGCCAGTCTGGGAGAGAACCCTGGAAGTGGGAGGGAGGGCCAGTCAGTGCTGAGGGACTGGGAACTTGCTCTGTGTTCTCTGAGGTGCATGGGGAAGTCCACGTGGAAATGAGTTTCCTACCCTGGCTCTTCACTACATAAGTAACAAGGAAAAAGATTGTAATGGTTTTTCTTAACCAGCCTCTGCTTGTTTTTTGTTTTTCACAATACAAGGTAATACTGATACTCAGGCAGAAGAGGATGAGAGAGCCCAGGAGAGTCAGGTAACATTCTTCCTCACTGCTCTGTCGTCTTCGTCCTTTTCAGAATCATTTAATCTTTTGAATAGGTATTGTGTTCCTGTGTTCCAAACAGTAAGCAGTTCTAAAATGTGCATAGTAAAAAGTCTTCCTCCAAACCCTCTCTTCTGTTCCAATTCCCAAATCCCTAAACAGGTGATTACTATTCCTAGTATCTCACCTTTGCAGAGCTTTATAAAAATGTATAGCTGGACACAGTGTCAAGCACTTGTAGTCCCAATTAATCAGAGGCTGATGTGGGAGACTGCATAAGCTCAGGAGTTTGAGAAAAGTAGCAGGACTCCATCTCCAACAACAACAAAATGCATATTCAAGTGAATACTAAAACAAAACCCCCAATTTGTATTTAAAAATGAGGATTAGGGTTGTGGCTCAGTGGTAGAGCGCTTGCCTAGCACGTTTGAGGGCACTGGGTTCAACTTTCAGCACCACATATAAACAAATAAAATAAAGGTCCAACAACTAAAAATTTAAAAATAAGAGTAGTGCATACAACATAAACCCTTCTGTAGTTGTCTTTTATGTAGCTATGTAGTATCTCGCTATATGATGTGCCATAATTAAGTCGGTTCCCTTTGGTTGACATGACATTTTGGATGTCTCTGACCCTTTAGGTCCGTTATCATAAATGATGCTATAAGGAATTATCTTGGACAGCTATCAGACTTAGACTAATTCACCCTGGGTTAGCACTGTCTGCTTAGTGTGTGTCATAGGAGTGGCACATAATTAACACTGTTTTCTCCCCCCTCTTTTCTTTCTGCTTCCATTCGTTTCTGCTGCTGCTGACAACACTTTTCTTCCCATCAGCAAATGGTTTGTTTTCTGTTTCCTAATTTGTGTGTGCCTGTGCGTGTGTGGTTTCCCACTATACTTACGTCCAGTCTGTGGCTTTTTCTTCTTCCTGACATGGAGGTCCTAATGGAAATGACTTAGAAAATGCACTTTGAGAAATGAAAAATAGACTCAGCACATCCACTTTCTAAGGTGGCCTTGCTGAAGCTGGAATAAAATGCTGGGAAAGACCGGGCTGATTGCTCATAACCCTCCCAGCAGGAGAATAAGACCAAATATTTCTTCAAAGTAGCTGGGTGCAGTGTCACAAACCTGTAATCCAGAGGCTGAGGAGGAGGATTGCAAATTCAAAGTCAGCCTCAGCAACTTAGCAAGGCTCTGTCTCAAAAAATAAAAAGGGCTGGGGATGTGGCTCATTGGTTAAGTGTCCCTGGATCCCATCCCTGATACAAAACAACAACAACAACAAAAAAAAAAACCCACAAAATGTGTGCATGTGTGTATGTGTGTGTACATATTTTTAATATTATAAACTGGGATCTTTTCAATTTAGAGAAAGGATACCTTTCACTATTTGAAGAACCCTTTGGGTTTTAAATTGCTCTTGGCTTGAACGGAAGAGTTAGGATGATAGTTTCCTTCTGGTGGTCATCTTGTCTTTGCCGCTCAGGGACCCTCAGCATAGGTCCCCTTCTAGTATGTGGTTCCCAAACATTGCTGTGTTAGCATGTGCCTATCTCTCCTCAGTAGGAAGGGAGCCTTGCTGTCCCCTTCACAGCCCTCCATGTTCCCTACCGTCATTATCAATGGTTAATGGCTGTCTTAAGAGAAAATCCATATAAGTCTTCCAGAACAATCCCAAATGGGTTCTAGAATTTAATGAAAGAACTTTATGTGTTTTGTAAAATCTGTATATATATATTTGTGTAGTAGAAGGAAAAATTAAAACTCATGCCCATGTATCTACAAATCTAAAATTATGCTTTTGAATGATGGAAAGTTTGTATTTTTTCCCCTATGGAAAGAAATAACTTTCCATCAATCAGTAGCATTCCACAACCCTCAGATTTAGCTATTTAAGTATAATTTTATTTGCCTCAATGACAAGTGAAGCTTATGCATTCACAGTGGGAAATATTCAATGAGACTTGATTTAAAGTATATATAAAATACTCAGTAACATTTGAAGAGTGTTGAGAGATAGAAAGGGGAAAAGGGAAACCTCCTTAGCCCTACCACCTAGCCATATGGCCTCATTTAAATTCAGCTATTTGTCAAAGAATCTCATTACTTCTGTTCCTGGGGGGCTTGAACAACATGGGTCCAGTGACAGGCACTGTGGCCCCTTATGTGACATCTGCATACTTCTTGGTACTGCAGCTTGTGCACGTTAGACATGTTACCCACCTCACTGTTTCTTTTCTTTTTTGACAAATCAGATTGACTTCCTAAATTCAGTAATAGTGGACCTTCAAAGAAAGAATCAAGACCTCAAAATGAAGGTGGAGATGATGTCAGAAGCAGCTCTTAATGGCAATGGGGATGACCTGAACACCTATGACAGGTATTTCGTAGTGAGCCATACTGACTAGAACCTCAGGGCATCAGGATAAATGTGTTTTTAAAGTTCAGCTCTTCAGGGGGTTGTCAAACAACCAGAAAGGTACAGTTGCTCTGCAGTTACTTTGCCATAAATGGTTGCCATAAATCCGGCAAAGAGAGAGGTTACAAATGGTCTGATCTGGCATTTTTAAAATATGGAATGTATTACTTTCCCTGAAGGCTCAGAGTTGGCCATAATTAGTTCTTACTTATTTTTAAAATTCTTTACATGAGATGTTTTCTCTTGAATTTCTTATGATAAAATCTCTGATTTTATATGTTGATATTTGTAGCGATGACCAGGAGAAACAGACCAAGAAAAAGCCCCGCCTCTTCTGTGATATCTGTGACTGCTTCGATCTCCATGACACAGAGGACTGTCCCACCCAGGCACAGATGTCCGAGGACCCACCCCATTCCACACATCATGGTAGTCGGAGTGAGGAGCGGCCTTACTGTGAGATCTGTGAGATGTTTGGGCACTGGGCAACCAACTGCAATGATGACGAGACCTTCTGATGTGGTGGCGTGCAGCACGGGCCCTCAGAGGCACTCGCATCTCAGCAACTGAACACCAGCACTGCGTGCGCAGACTTCAGGAGAACTCATGTTATTTTTGACCCCTGTCAAGAAATCTAAGAAAATATTTTGGTCTTCAACAAATCATCTTTTAGTCTCCCCTTATAAGTTAGAATAATAAATATTAGTAGGTGAGAGTTCACCTCTAATTTTGTTTTCCTGATTTTTCAGTTTTAAGACTGCACCAGATGCCATTACATTTATTGTTCTACAGAGACCTCTAGAACAAGCCCTTCCCTTACCTTATTTAAGAAACTTTAAATTATGCTGTTACTCTTCATATTTGCACTAAATATTTCTGGGCTGCATTTGTATATTTAGGTTTTTGGTTTTTGGGGGGGTTTTTTTGGTTAAGCATTGACACTGGAATGAGTTGCAAAAGATACCATTTTGCATTTTCATTTACTCTAAATTTAAAAGTATTTTATAATATCTGAGCTCTTTGCACTACCTGTTGTCAGTAGTGCCTTTTTTTGTAGGCTGGACAATACTGGGTGTGATTATAAATCATGAAACAGGTAGAAGGGAGGGGAAAGCCCCCAAACTGCTGTGGGGACATTTTATAATCTATATGCTGCATCCACTTACTCAACTGTGGTGTTTTCTTTCTTGGTTTTACATAATTTTTTGCATATATATATATATATATATATATATGCAAATATATATATATATATATTTGCAAATATATATATATATATTTGCAAATATATATATATATATATCATATGTATATATTTTTCAAAAAAATCTATATTTTGGGGAAAAACAAAATGTTTTTCTGTTCAGATTTTTACCTTTATGAAAAATAAAACACTTGTAAAATCATCAGGATGTAACAGACTAGGCCAAAAATAGCATCTTGCAGCTTCACAGTTATTTTATCTTCTGTTTCCATTTTGGTTCTTTACCAGATCTAAATAGATGAAAGAATTTCCTGTAATTATTTTTTCTTCTCTAGCAAACATCCCCAGCATTGAATTATCAAGCCACTGTAAAATGCCTAAATTAACCAATCTACAGTCTTCCTTTACAAGATTTTTAACTATTCTTAGATGAATGTACGATGAGAAATTCAACATTAATAATTTTGAATTTTCTTATCACAAAATAATAAAGTGAAGGACCTCAACCTCCAGAATAGTTTATCAACCAGTCTGAATCTATTTATCTTCATTTGAATGTCTTCTAGAATATGTAAAATGTAATAAAATGTATCTTCCATGCTACATGTATAATAAGAAATTCTATAATTGTATATATGCCTTTGATGTATTTTACCCTAAGATTATCAGTTGTGTTTGACAAGTGAATATTAAATGTTACCAGTAGAAATTTTTGGTTAATATAATAGGAATTGTTTCACAAAAAGAAAACATGTAAAGCAGTATTAAAATTTGAGCATACAAGTGTTCTGTATCTTCTTTAATAATTTTTTTTTTTTGCCAGTGTTAGTAATTTCACATTATTCTCACATTTGTCATATGGTTTTTCTTCAAATGAAAAAGCCCTATAGATCCTAATAGCAATTTCCTTCCTTCCATCCTCTCTGTCCTGGGGATGGAACCCAGGGCCTTATTGCATGTTTCACATGCACTCTACCACCAGCCTACACGTCCACCCCAAACAGCAATTTCTACTACAGTCTTGTTGCTAAACACCAGTTAAGAAATTGGTATGTCCTGAACAGGTGGCCCTGGAAGCAACAAGGGCAGTATTGGCTGCTGCTAAGAAAATACCAGCTGCAGCTTTCTGAGGTTGACTGTATCTGGAGACTTGAGTCCTGAGTGCTTGTGAATGTTAACTGAATCTGAGGATTTTTAAAAGTGGAAAGATATGAGGCATTTGTAGGCCTTGATCTATAAAATGCTGTTCTCCAGTGTTGCTCAGAAAATTGTTTTGCCTTCAGATTACATTGTGGATTCCAAGAATTGAGAGAGTACAAAGATTGGAAACTGAAATGACTTCTCTCCAATTCTACCAAGGATAATGTCCTAAAGGATTGTGGAATCACGTGCCGGAATCCTGGACCCTTGAGTGAATTCACGAAATGGCTACTCCACCAATTGAGGCTGTTCATCTCACAACATGAGAAACAAACTTTTTTTTTTTTTTCCTTAAAAAAATAAATTGGGCCAGGCACAGTGGCTGGCGCCTATAATTCCATCTACTAGGGGGACTGAGGTAGGAGGATTGAAAGTTCAAGGCCAGCCTCCTCAACTCAAAGACTATCAAAAAATACAAAAAAGAGCTGGGGATGTAACTCCTTGGTACAGCACCCCTGAGTTTAATCCTCAGTACCAAAAAAGAAAAAAATAATAAACTGGTATGCCTTTCTTCAAGTGTTTTGTGACTCACTTGGCAAAAAGTAATTATCTGTGGTTTTACCCACTGCTGTATCACATTGTATCATCTGCCAAAAATTTAAGTGGCATCATTAGCACCATATAGTACCATTTTTATTAATCCATGATGGGTTTTAGAAAGAAACTCAAACGTTGCTTGGGTATTTACAAAACTGATTACTGAACCAACTGCTAGTTTTTTGAACATCCAGTTTATGAACAGTTATCAACAAATAGCTATTTCCAAAACACTACTTGAGGAAAAGCATTACTCTTACCTAAATAATCCACAATAATAGTTCTCAACTTCGGTATTGACCTGAGGTGATTAAAAGGCGCACTCTCCCTGTGCTTCTCACTCTCATATATGTATATATTTATAAACACACACACAGTCTTTTAACACACAATAAGTAGTATGTACGGGGAAATAAAGTACCCATTATTAATCTTCTGGCATCCTGATCCTGCTTAGGGACAGTTTACCATACTGCTTCTCCTCAGTTAGTTACACTCATGAATGCCTGGGCATTTTACTGCTTAAACTGTACCCTCATCTTTAAATAGCTCATGACATGGCCTGCTGAGCTCAACATTATCATAGGCGTTAAGATAAGACATTCTCAGTTAAGGAGAAAACTGGCCTGGGGAGAAATGGCATGAGGAACTTATGAGGAACTTTAGGACCTTAGTTGTTTCTCTTTGTTTCCTTTCTACTTTTTAAATTTTTATTTGTGTGTGTGTGTGGTACTGAGGATTGAACCTAGGGCTTCATGCATGCTAGGCAAGTACTCTACCACTGAGCTAAGTCCCCAGCTCACTACCTTTTATTTTCCATCCTACCTCAAAATGACCCGTATCTGCCCCAAAGTATGGAAACGATCATATCCTAATAATTTATTGAGCAGTTAAGTTTCAGGCACCGAGCTCATCCTTTTACGCAGGTTACAAGATGTAATTTACATCCTCTTTCGTCTTCACAACTCAGGGATTTTGCTGTTAAGCCAGCCGGGTTTTGACAGTATTCCTGTGAAATACCATGTTGCCTTATTAGTCTACCAGTGAGACCAAGCTGGGATTATAACCGTGGTCCACTTTGCCCTGCAGACCTTCGGATTTTTATAATTTAAAAAGATTTGCATACAAATTTAGCTTCAAATTACCATTACACAGCAAGTATTCTTGGTGGCGATTTTTAAAAGAGTCAAATGAGATCAATTTCCAAAATTCCAATGTCCCTTTTCAAGGCCAGACGACTCCAGGACCGAGGTAGGGTCCGAAGAAGCGAAGAGGTAAAGGAAAGAGTTGGACTCTAGGACCCGACTGGAGAGAAGCGCATCCGGCCGACTCCGGCTTCCGGGTTTGGCCTGCGTCAGCAGCTCTGATCACGTGCATGTACAGCCACGTGACCGCGGGCCGGGGGTGGAGAACTGTGGACGCGGTGGGGCTGAGGGAAAGGGGAGGGGGCAAGATGGCGGCGCACCTGTCCTACGGACGAGTGAACCTGAACGTGCTGCGCGAGGCGGTGCGTCGCGAGCTGCGCGAGTTCCTGGACAAGTGCGCGGGAAGCAAGGTGAGGAGCCGGAGCCTGCGACACCTCCATCTCCTCCCGTGGCCGGCCCGGCTTTGTCCGGTCCCCGACCTTTTAAGCTCGAGTGTAGGAGGTCCCCTGCGTCTTCCAAGGGGGCGAACTTTGGGCCCTGTCCTTGCGTCCAGGTGCAGGCGGCAACGACGAGGCAGGGAGGGCCTGGGCACCCAACCCGGAGATGCCGTGGTCCCGTGACGGCAGGATAAGCCACCGTGATAGGCAGCCCAGCGCCTGGAGAGAGCTTGAAGTTGGGCGCGGGGGTGCAATGGCTCAGTGTCCACTCGTTTCAGCGACCGCAAGTGTCAGTTCAGATAGTACCTTCGCAAGTCTCTGAAGCACCGACGCCTTGTAACCTGCTCGCACCCATCATGAGAGATGATGTCATTTTAACTTTGCTTTCTTAAAATAGGGTTCTCTCTCCTTCTGAGCACTCACCTCAGAAGGGAGTCAGACACTGTAGACCAGAAACATTGTCCTGATCCGCCCTGTTCTCCCCTTAGCATTTGTCCGTTTCCTTGAGTAACCACTCTTTCCTTAGAACTGAGGAAGCTCAGAAACCAGTGTTGGAGAGAATAGAACTCCAAGAGGTAGAGTGCTGGCTGGCAGCCCTTGAGAGAAGAAAGCGGGCTGAATCACAGGGCCCTTGTTTAAATTCAGCAGATGATGCTGGAATCTGAATCTGATCGTAGATTGTGTCAATGACAGTATACTGAAATGTAATATTATACTATAGTTTTGCATAAAGTTACTTGTTACTACCAGAGGAAAACAGGCAAAGTGCACAGTGATTGTCATATTTTTTACAAGTAGACAATGTACAATTATGTAAATAACAAATTTAAAAAGAAAGAAATGAAGCTGGAGTTTAGTGGTAGATATACTCACATGGGTCCCAGAACAATGACTTATGGTGTCAAAAAGTCCTAGGTTGCAGTCTTGACTTCTTTGTGCTATAGGTAAAGTCCAAGTTGCTTATATGGCCTTGGATACTTACTTAAACTCCTAAACTTTTAAAATTTTCCTCTTCTGCCCAAATAAGATTTGTAATGCTTATATCATAGGTTTTAGGTCTGTATAATTGGAATTTCTGTATAGTTCAATTTAATAAAACCACAATTTAGATATAAAGGTTCTATAGCTCCTTCTTTCTGTTGAGGACAGTAATTAGCTCTTTAATTTCTCTGTGACCCACACTAGCATCATATGCCATTTTCATTTAGATTGTTAGGCTATGAATGTGATCAGAGCCAATTACATTTTTAATTTTATGTACTGGGGGTTGAACCCAGGGCCTCCCATATTCTGTGCAAGTGCTCTACCATTGAGCTGTGTTCTTGGCCTTTTTTAAATTTTTAATTTTTTAGCTGGGTGTAGTGGCACACGCCTGTAATCCTAGCAACTTGGGAGGCTGAGGCAGGAGGATCACAAGTTCAAAACCAGTCTCAAAAATTAAGCAACTTAGTGAGACCCTATCTCAAAATTTAAAAAGGGTTCAGTGGTTAAGCATTCCTGGGTTCACTCATCGGTACCAGAAAAATAATAATAATTTTTAGAAAATTTCTCACAAAGTAGCCCAGGCTAGCTTTGAACTTGCAATCCTCCTGCTTTAGCCTCCAGAGTAGATGGGATTACAGGCATGTGCTACCATATTTGGTGATCCAATTAAAAATTTTAACTCCCAAGTTTGAAGAAATATTCCTACTATATATGACTGCTATTTTCTGTTGATATTGTTGAAATTGAGATTATCTGTAATAAGAGACAATTTCTCTCTGTTTCAGGCAATAGTTTGGGATGAGTACCTAACAGGACCCTTTGGCCTGATTGCACAGTATTCACTACTGAAGGTAAATGAGCTAATGGGTTTTGTTATTGGATTAATAATTCTGAATTTTAGCAATAATAACACATATGATTTTATATTTCCTCATGAGTGACTGGCTTGCAAACAATTGGATCTATAAACACAAATACTAACATTTTGGTTAGTATGGTTAACATTTTGTGTGCAATGCTCTGTGCATGATATAAGGTAATCATTACTTGGTGTTTTCAATAGTTTGTTGTGTTAGTCATTTAAATGCTGATATAGAGAGTGGCTTCAGCCCTTCAATAGATGAATGGATAAAAAAATGTGGCATTTATACACCATGGAGTATTACGCAGCACTAAAAAATGACAAAATCATAGAATTTGCAGGGGAATGGATGGCACTAGAGCAGATTATGCTTAGTGAAGCTAGCCAATCCCTAAAAAACAAATACCAAATGTCTTCTTTGATATAATGAGAGCAACTAAGAACAGAGCAGGGAGGAAGAGTAGGAAGAAAAGATTAACATTAAACAGATACATGAGGTGGGAGGGAAAGAGAGAGAAAAGGGAAATTGCATGGTAATGGAGGTAGACCCTCATTGTTATACAAAATTACATATAAGAGGTTGTGAGGGGAATGGGAAAATAAACAAGGAGAGAAATGAATTACAGTGGATGGGGTAGAGAGAGAAGATGGGAGGGGAAGGAGGGGGGATAGTAGAGGATAGGAAAGGTAGCAGAATACAACAGTTACTAATAGGGCATTATGTAAAAATGTGGATGTGTAACCGATGTGATTCTGCAATCTGTATTTGGGGTAAAATTGGGAGTTCATAACCAACTTGAATCTAATGTATGAAATATGATATGTCAAGAGCTTTATAATGTTTTGAACAACCAATAAAAAAAATAAATTAAAAAAAAAAATAGAGTGTGGCTTCATACTGAAACTTCGTCCTTTATGTATTTGGCTGTGGGGGACCTAAATTTTGATAGTAAATCATTACCATGCATTATATTAGGAGTATATATGATTTCTGAGTCTGGAAATGATAGATAAATTTCAGGGATTGTGTTAACCTTTTGTGTATGTGTTTTCCTAGGAACATGAAGTGGAAAAAATGTTTACACTTAAAGGAAGTCGTTTGCCAGCAGCAGATGTCAAGAATATTATATTTTTTGTCAGACCCAGGCTAGAATTGATGGATATAATCGCTGAAAATGTGCTCAGGTATCTCAGAGCTTTTGTTTGGTCAAAAGAGGTTTGGTCCTTAAAATACTTTTCTTTTTTAAAAAATAGCTTTATTTATTTTTTTAATGTGGTGCTGAGGATCAAATCCAATGCTTCACATGCTCAGTGAGCTCTCTACCACTGAACCACAACCCCAGCCCTTTACAATGTTTTTGATTGTTTGTTTGTTTTAATATTTTTTTTTTAATATTTATTTTTTAGTTTTTGGCAGACACAACATCTTTGTTTGTATGTGGTGCTGAGGATCGAACCCGGGCCACACGCATGCCAGGCGAGCACGCTACTGCTTGAGCCACATCCCCAGCCCTTGTTTGTTTTAATATTTTTTAGTTAGTTATACATGGACACAGTATCTTTATTTTGTTTATTTTTATGTGGTACTGAGGGTTGAACCCAGTGCCTCACATGTGCAAGGCAAGCACTCTGCCACTAAGCCACAACCCTAGCCCTTTACAATGGTTTTAATGTACTGAGCTCCTTGTCATTACAAACCCCCACCCTTGCCAGTGCACTAGAAGGTGGTCTTTTGGAAAACTAGAACAGGCAAGGAAGTCTAATGGTTAAAATTTTCCAATATACTGAATGTAATGTGGTTGAATTTCATAAGCAAAATAAGAGCTGATTAAAATTTAACATGGATCCAATCTATAGAGGAAGTCATCTTGCATAGTCTGCACTCTGTGGAACAATTGATGGCTGCAGCCCCTAAAATCTTAAAAGCATATGTGCTATTTTTGGAAGTCCGTTGTCAAGGAGAATAGAAGGTGGGAATCAAGAGTGATGTCTCATCTTAATATCAGACTGTTGTTGCACTGGTTTTGTTAAAGAACCATTTGTTTTTAGTAAGGTATAGATATCCTGTTTTAATAAACCTGAGAGCTTTGATGCCCCATAAATGATTTAAAAGAATTCTAGAAAATATACCACAAAGTAATAGCTGTGTTCAATGCTGCTTTCCTGTTTGGGAGTTGAAAAAGAGAAAACATAGAACTCTGAACAATTTGGATCTGTGAGTTAGTATTCTTACATTTATCTAACCAGTGTTTATTTACTGCCCATGTTGTGCCAGGCAAAGGGGTCAAAATAAGCAGTATAGTCTCTGAACCTAAGAGATCATAAGCTAACAGATGTTACTTCCTTTGCAGTGAAGACAGACGTGGCCCAGTGAGAGATTTCCACATTTTGTTTGTGCCCCGCCGTAGCTTGCTGTGTGAACAGCGGTTGAAGGACCTTGGTGTTTTGGGATCCTTTATCCACAGAGAGGAGTACAGTTTAGATCTCATTCCATTTGATGGAGATCTCTTGTCCATGGAATCAGAGGGTGCATTCAAAGTAAGTTTGGGCTTTCCCTGACATCAGACTTGAATTTTTGCCAAATTTATGAGCATGCAAGTGCCACAAGACAGTTTTAATTTGCACTCCATGATTAGTGTGAAGCTGAGGCTTGTGCATGTTTATTGATGTTCAAGATCTTTTCTTTGGCAAATTGCTTTTTCATTTTCTTGGCTCATTGCTTATTTTTTAGGAGTCCTTTTTATATTCTGTATACTCATTATTGTGGTTTATAAAAGCTGCAAGTATATTCTCCTAGTCTGTGGGTTGTCTTTTAATCTTGTTATAATGCTTTTTATAATGTAAACATTTTCTGCTGGGTGTGGTGGGTCATTCCTGTAAATCCCAGCTACTTTATTTGGGATGCTGAGACAGGAGGAACACAAGTTCAAGTCCAGCCTCAGTAATGCAGTGAGGCCCCAAGCAACTTAATGAGACCCTGTCTCAAAATAAAAAGGGCTCGGAATGTGGCTTAGTGGTTAAATAAGTGCCCCTGGCTTCAATCCCCAGTACCAAAGTAATAATAATGATGATGTAGTTAACATTTCTCATTATAAATAATTAAAATTTTAATAGATTTACTTATTATAATTTACATATCATAAAATTCATCCCTTTATAAGATGCAGTTTAGTGGTTTTCAGTTTATTTAGAGTTTTGCAACTATCACTACACTCTAATTTTGGAACATTTTAATCATCTGCAAAAGACATCCCACACCCATTAGCAGCCATTCTCTATCATTCCTTCCTTCAGCCACTGGAAACCACTAATCTATTTTATCTGTATGGACTGGCCTATTCTGGAGATGATCTATTCTGGTCATATGGCAACTGTGTTTAACACTTTGAGAAATTCCAAACTCTTGCCTAGTAGTGCTGCCATTTCATATTCCCACTAGCAGTTGCTGCACCTTCTCACTGATACTGTCATTGTTCGTCTTTTCCAACTGGGTATGAGTGGTTTTTCGTTGTGGTTTTACTTTGCATTTCTGTGATGACAAATGATGTTGATTATCTTTTCATATGCTTATTGGACATTTATATGTCATCTATTGGAGAAATGTCTTTTTATGTCACTTGCCCACTTTGTGTTATTTATCTGTTTTTAACACAAAGTTATAAGAATTTTTTTTTGGGCGGGGGGGGGATCTACCACTTACAAAGGGTGTTCTACCACTGAACCTAATCCCCAGCCATTTTTACTTTTTTGAGACAGGGTCTTGCTGAGTTACTGAGACTGGCCTTGAACTTATGATCCTCTTGCCTCAACCTTCTGAGACACAGGAAGTAATGTGCCATTGCACCTAGCAAGAATTCTTATTGTATTCTAGATACAAATCTCTTTATCAGATACAGGATTTTCAAATATTTTCCTCCATTTTGTGGCTTCTTTTCACTTTCTTAGTGAAAGTGGGATCCTTTAATGCACAAATATTTTTAATTTTGATAAAATCCAATTTCTTTTTTTCTTCTTTTACTTGTGCTTTTGGTATCAAATTCATGAAACTGTTGCCTAACCCAGCCACAAAGATTCATACCAGTGTTTCCTTCTAAGTGTTTTGTAGCTTTACTTTTTACATGTAGGTCTTTGACCCATTTAAAATTAATTTTGTGTATAACATAAGAGAGAGGGGTCTAACTTTTTTTTTTTTTTTTTTAAACATGGGGGGATATCCATTTGTTCCAACACTATTTGTTGAAAAGACTTTGTTTTCCTCTTTGAATTGTCTTGTTACCTTTGCAAAAACTCAGTTGTCCGTAAGTATAAGGGTGTGCTTATTTCTGGTCTCTCGATTCTGGTCCTTTGGTTGATCTGTCTGTCTTCCTGCCTGCAACACAGTCTTGATTACTATGGCTTTGCCGTAAGTTTGAAATGAGGAAGTATATGAGTTCTTCAACCAAAGCACTTAAATCTCTCACTTTTTTTTTTTTTTTTGCTTTGCTTTGTTCTTTTTGTATCTGAATAAATTCTTTACTCTGAAAACAGAAAATCTTTCATTTTCTTTTAAAAGTTTTGAGTTCTCCTCTTCACAGGTCTTGAATCTGACTTGGGTTTGTGTGTGTGCTGTGTGGCGGATGGTGTTGGCGTGTTTTCTTTCAGGTGTACAGCCACTGGCCCAGCATTGCTGGTGCCCACTGATTATTTTCTAGCATAGGTTTATCAGTAAATATACATATCTTTTCTCTCTGGTTCTGCAAGTCTTTTTGCCAGTGTGTTTTATGTATTTATTTGCTACTTTTCTTCCAATAAACACATTCTCTCATAAGAATATTACTTTATCTTTTAAAAAATAATTTGAAAATGTTTTGTGAACTTAATCCATGCTCATGGTAGAATTTTTTTGAGTCAGAAAGGTCACAGGGTGAAGAGTAAGCCACTCTCCACCCCAGTTCTCAGACTGACCAGTTCTTTCCAGAAACAATCCCTATTCCTAACTCTTTCTTTGTGTGTGTATGTATGTGTGTATTTTCTTTTTCTTTTTTTTCTTTTTCTTTTTTTTGGGGGGAGGGTACCAAGGATTGAACCCAGGGTTACTTAACCACTGAGCCACATCCCCAGCCCTTTTTTATTTTTGGACAGGTTTTTGCAAAGTTGCTTAGCACTTTGCTGAGTTGGTAAGGCTGGCCTTGAAGTTGTAATCCTTTGCCTCAGACTCCTGAATCATTAAGATTAAGGGTGTGTGCCATCACACCGGGATGTGTTTTGGTGTGTGTTTAACTCTTTTTTTCTCTAGGTGCTTTATGCAGCTGCAGCTCACAACATGTATAGTATTCTCATTTTTAAACACATGGTTGTATATACACACATACACACACACATTTTGATATCTTACTTTTTAAATATTTTTTTGTTGTTGATAGACCTTTATCTTATTTATTTAGATGTGATGCTGAGAATCAAACCCAGTGCCTCACACATGACAGGCAAGTGCACTATCACTGAGCACCAGCCCCAGCCCTTGATATATTGCTTTTAATAAGACATTTGGGAGTCATTTTCTACCATTTATGAAAGTGCTGCTGTGTTTGTAGTTGAAGCTGTATTGTGTTCCATTATTTGAATGTACCATGATTTATTGAGCCAGTCCTCTTTTGAAGCATCTAACACTGTTAGGTGGCCTTGTGCATGGGGAGCCCTTGCTCTGTAGGCCATCCAGGATGTCTTCTGCCCTTGCCATTTTGTCTTTCTTTTTTTTTTTTTTTCCCCTTGTGGTATTGGAGATCCCATCCAGGGCCTTGTACCTGGTTGCCAAGCACTTTACCACTGAGCTACATCCCTACCCATTTTTTTAAAAAAAAAATTGTATTTTGATACAGGGTCTTTTTTTTTAACCATTTTTTAAAAATTATTTATTCAAATTTGTTTTATATGACAGCAGAATGCATTTCAATTCATAGTACACATATAGAGCACAATTTTTCATGTCTCTGGTTGTACACAAAGTGGATAGAGTCACATACATGTCTTCATACACGTACTTGGGGTAATGATGTCCATCTCATTCCACCATCTCTCCTATCCCTCTCTTTCCCTCCCTCCCCTTTGCCCTATCTAAAGTTCCTCCATTTCTCCCATGCTTCCCCAACCATCCCCATTATGGATCTGCATCCTCAAATCAGAGAAAACACGCGGCATTTGTTTTTTTGGGGTTGGCTAACTTCACTTAGCATAATATTCTCCAACTCCATCCATTTATCTGCAAATGCCATGATTTTATTGTCTTTTAATGCTGAGTAATATTTTATTGTGTATATATACGACAGTTTCTTTATCCATTCATCTACTGAAGGGCATCTAGATTGGTTCCACAATTTAGCTATTATGAATTGAGCTGCTGTAAATATTGATGTGGTTGCATTACTATAGTATGCTGTTTTTAAGTCCTTTGAGTATAAACCGAGGAGTGGGATAGCTGGGTCAAATGGTGGTTTCTTTCCAAGTTTTCCAAGGAATCTCCATACTGCTTTCCAATTTGCAGTCCCACCAGCAGAGTATGAGTGTGCCTTTCTCCTCACATCCTTGCCAAAACTTATTGTTGTTTGTATTCTTTTTTTTTAATATTTATTTTTTAGTTGTAGTTGGACACAATACCTTTATTTTGTTTATTTGTTTTTATGTGGTCCTGAGGATCGAACCCAGGGCCTCTCACATGCTAGGTGAGCGCTCTACCACTGAGCAACAACCCCAGCCCCTGTTTGTATTCTTAATAGCTGCTATTCTGACTGGAGTGAGATGAAATCTTAGAGTAGTTTTGATTTGCATTTCTCTAATTGCTAGAGATGTTGAACATTTTTTTATGTATTTGTTGACTGATTGTATATCATCTTCTGAGAAGTGTCTGTTCAGTTCATTGGCCCATTTATTGATTGGGTTATTTGTTTTTTTGGTGTTAAGATTTTTGAGTTCTTTATATATTCTAGAGATGGGTGCTCTATCTGATGTGCATGTGGTAAAAATTTGCTCCCATTCTGTAGGCTCTGTATTCACCTCACTGATTGTTTCTTTTGCTTAGAAGAAGCTCTTTAGTTTGAATCCATTCCATTTATTGATTCTAGATTTTATTTCTTGTGCTCTAGGAGTCTCATTAAGAAAGTTGGGACCTAATCCTACATAATGAAGATTTGGGCCTACTTTTTCTTCTATTAGGCACAGGGTCTCTGGTTTAATTCGACCCACTTTGAGTTGAGTTTTGTGCATGGTGAGAGATATGGGCTTAATTTCATTTTGTTGCATATGGATTTCCAGTTTTCCCAGCACCATTTGTTGAAGAGGCTATCCTTTCTCCAATATATATTTTTGGTGCCTTTGTCTAAAATGAGATAACTATATTTGTGTGGGTTTGTCTCTGTGTCCTCTATTCTGTACCATTGGACTATAAGTCTATTTTGGTGCCAATACCATGCTATTTTTGTTACTGTTGCTCTGTAGTATAGTTTAAGGTCTGGTATAGTGATGCCACCTGCTCCACTCTTCTTGCTAAGGATTGCTTTAGCTATTCTGGGTCTCTTATTTTTTTGTTGTTGATTTTTTTAATACCTTTATTTTATTTATTTATATGTAGTGCTGAGGATCAAATCCAGTGCCTCACACATGGCTAGGCAAGCACTCTACCACTGAGCTACACCCCAGCCCTTGATACAGGGTCTTGATAAGTCACCCAGTCTGGCTTCAAACTTTCAGTCCTCCTGACTCAGCCTCCTAAATAGCTGGAATTACAGGCATGAGCCACCACGCCTGGCTGCTATTTGTCTTTCTACTTTGTTTATAGAGCTTGCAATATATGGAAATGGGTTTGTTTTTTGTTTTGTTTTGTTTTTTTGGTTGTAGGTAGACAAATATCTTTACTTTGTTTATTTATTTTTATGCGGTCCTGAGGATCAAACCCAGTGCCTCACAAGTGTGAGGCAAACTGCTGTACCGCTGAGCCCCAGCCCCAGCCCTGGAACTGGTTTTATTGTCCCTTGCTGAACCCTAACACTGGAACAGAGGCAGGCACCTGGCTGGCCCCTGGGAAAAGACTGATCCATAGTAACTGGCCTTTCTTCTCCACAGGAGTGCTACCTAGAGGGTGACCAGACAAGCCTGTATCATGCTGCGAAGGGGCTGATGACACTGCAGGCTCTGTATGGAACAATCCCCCAGATCTTTGGGAAAGGAGAGTGTGCTCGGGTGAGAACCAGCTGTTTTCTGGTGGTGAAGGGGGGCCCCTGGCACCCAAAGTTGGGGAGGAAGGGGAGACTCCTCACAAGTACAGCCAGGCTCCATAACTCACAAATTCTGTGTTTGGACTTTTCCTCCTCTCTATAATTTGGGCGTGACCCTCAAGTTAGCACTCATGGTACTTTGTGGACGTGCACAGAGAAGTGAGAAATTTGTCATACACTGAACACACTGCTGGCTGAGGTTGAACAAGATGACGCTCTGCCTTCTTGTTTCCACTCTTGGGCTACAAGTATCTCTTCCAGTCTGTTAGTGTCCTGTTTTTCTGCTCTTTATAGTTTTTGTTGATGATTTTGCTGTTTGAAGTAGGCCCTCAAGTATAGTGCTGAAGTGCTTCCAAATGTTCCTGAGCACAGAAAACCTGCGATGTGCCTTGTGGAGAAATCAGTGTGTTAGAGAAGTTTCATTCAGGCCAGTGAGAGAGCTGTTGGCTGTGAGTGATACATATATATAAAGTCAGAGTCTTTAAACAGAAACACACGTGGAATCATGTTGTGTTGATCAGTTGACAGAAGTTGTGCAGTGGCTCACAGGTACCCCATTGTATTTCCGTAGGAGCAGTGGGTCAGGGTTAGCTAGCCAAGTTCAGTGGCTTCAGTGACTTTGTAGAACCTCAAATAGCAAGCACAGTGTAACTGATTTTCTGCCTTACTGGGAATTGGTGGCTGCTGTTGGCTCTAAGTGGTGGCCAATAGCAAATGCTTTTTGATATCTGCTTATTTCTTTTTTAAATATCTTTATTTATTTATTTTTATGTGGTGCTGAGAATCAAACTCAGTGCCTCACATGTGCAAGGCAGGTGCTCTGCCACTGAGCTTCAGCCCCAGCCCAATAGCTGCTTATTCCCTTTTTTTGGGGGGCGGGGGGGGGCTGAAATCATTTTCTTTCTTCTGAACCATGGACACTTGCTGTTTTTCTTCTCATGCTATAGCCCCGAATTCTACACGTGAAGTTAGAGCACTGAAGGTCACAACCATGTGTTTCCAGAGGTCTTAGTCTATAGACATCTGGCTCCATTTCTTGGGGCTTGATAGGCTGAACATCATGGCGGCGTGTGTGGCAGAGGGAAGCAGCTCACATCATGGTGACCAGGAAGCAGAGAGAGCGCTTATTTCTTAATCAGTCTCACTCTTGCAGTTTTTTTCCTATTTTGATGATCTGTTTTTAGCTGAAGTTTTAAATCTGCTAGTTCTGGAAGGCGCCACCTGATCCAGTATTTTATTTCCAGCAAGTTGCCAATATGATGATCAGGATGAAGAGAGAGTTTACAGGAAGCCAAAATTCAATATTTCCTGTTTTTGACAACCTCTTATTGCTTGATCGAAATGTGGATTTATTAACACCTCTTGCCACTCAGCTTACATATGAAGGACTCATTGATGAAATCTATGGCATTCAGAACAGTAAGTGACATCTATTTTTATTAATAGGTAATATGATAAAAATACCCTTTTTTGTGGAGGCTGCCATTCTTATGTGGCATACTTAAGCATTATGTAAACTTAAAGATCCAGTTTCTAATGGTGATTTCAAAGTGTAGATTAGCATAAACCTTTTTTGCGGCAGTTTGACAACTCATAAGACTTTCACTCTTGGCTCAAGAAAATCCAAAGCTTTAACGTCCCTTCAGGAATCATTCCAAAAAAAGAGATCAAGGAGGTTTACAAAAAAATTTGTATTTCCATTTCTTTTCTAGAATTTTCTGAATAATCCAAATGGTTGAGAACTTTATAAAATAATAAATGTGGAACATGTGTAACTACATAGCCAATTATAAATTTTATATATGTGTGTATAATATATAGTTTATATGTATATCTATCTATCTATCTATATACATAGTATACATAAAATGACCAAATAAGAGCATCCAAAAAGAAGAAAATAACTGGAGGAGGAATAACCAGACCGTGCCTCATGGCTGGCGATAGTTCTGGAGAGCTTGTGAAGAGGTGGCTGTGTTGGGTGGAAAGAAGGGTAGAGTTCAGGCGGAGGCTCTGGGGAGGGGTGAGCAGCATGCTGAATGCTACCTGTGGTGTGATAGCAAGCTCACAAAAGGAGAGAGCACAGATGGGGAAATCCTCAGGAACAAGGCTGATACAGAAGTTAGGGTCACTAGGTGGAAGATCGGACGGCCTGCTAGGTTTGGGGCATAGCAGGTTATTAGGTTAGAGGTCACAAACATGTTTTGTTTGGTTGATTGTGGCCCATGTGATACTTCTTTGTTTCTGTCAGCATTTAAAATCTGAGAGATTTTAATTAATTAATTTATTATTATTATTCTTACTTTGCACTGGGGATTGAATCCAGGATGCTCTACCACTGAACTATATCCCCAGCTCCTTTTATTTCTGAGGCTTTAGGATCTTGGGCTGGGGATGTAGCTCAGTAGTAGAGTGCTTGCCTAGTATGCATAAGGCCTTAGGTTTGATCCTCAACACCTGCCAAAAAAAAAAAAAAGTGCCAGACAGGGTTTTGCTAAGTTGCTGAAGCTGGCCTCAGATTTAACAATCCTCCTGCCTCAGCCTCCCAAGTAGCTGGGATTACAGGTGTGCACCACTCCCCACTCCAGAGAGTTTGGGATGGGAAGGGGTGACCTGTAAGGGCTGCAGGAGATGGCTGTGTAAACAAGGTGAAAGGTCAGCAGGGATTTTCCAAGAAAATAAAGCATACGTGTAAACTCACAACCTCTTTTTTTTTTTTTCTTTTGTTTTTGTTTTTTATGGTACCTGGGATTGAACCCAGGAGTAGTTAACCCCTGAGGTACATCTGCAACCCTTTTGTATCTTTTTTATTTTGAAACAGGGTCTCTATAAGTTGCTTAGGGACTTGCTAAGGCTAGCTTTGAACTTGTGATCCTCCTGCTTCAGCCTGTCAGATTTCTGGAATGATAGGTGTGTGCCACCACATCCAGCTAATTCACTGCCTCTTTGTAGCATTTTTTTTTTTTTAACAAGTTAAACATTGATTAGGGAAACTGGAAAAATAGTAGAAAAGCTAGGTATGGTGGTACACACCTATTAAACCCAGCTACTTGAGAGGCTGAGGCACATGCTCAAGGATAGCCTGGGCAATTTAATGAGACCCTGTCTCAAAATTTAGGGGAAAAAAAAAAAGGGAGGGGGCTATGCATGTAGCTCAGTGGTAACGTGCCCCGGGTTTGATACCTAGTACTGCAAAAAGAAGAGGAGGAGGAAGATCGGGGAGGGGTTGTTATGCATACTACATATGGAATGGGTGTGGCAATGTGCCAATAAAACTTTATTTTCAAAAACAGGAAGTAAAACTATGCAATGGCACATGCCTGTAATCCCAACAATTGGGGAGGCTGAGGCAGGAAGATTGCGAGTTCAAAGCCAGCCTCAGCAACTTAGTGAGGCTCTGAGCAACTTAGACCCTGTCTCAAAATTTGAAAAAGGCTTAGGGATGTAGCACAATTATTAAGCACCCCTGAATTCAATCACTGGTACCAAAAAAAAGGAATTGGGCAGAATTTGGCCCTCATGCCATAGTTTCTGACCCTTGTTTGAAAATAGCTTTCAAACTATTGTTGATCAGTAAGAAATATATTTTATATCACACATGCATATATGTATGTATAAAACAAAAACAGAAGTTTTATTAATAATAAAAACCCCACCTGCCCTTAGTTCATGTGATACACTCTGGTATTTCCTCTTTTGTTTGTTGCTGTTTTGTTTTCTTCTGTTTTTTAATATTTCTCGCCACTCAGTGGCTTGATTTCATGGCACCTAATGGGACATTACTTACAGTCTGAAAACCATAGGAGACATTGGGCAGATCCTTGTAAGTTTTTTTTATGGTGCTAGGCATCAAACCTAGGGCCTCACTCAAGTTAGGCAATTCCTGTGCCACTGAATCACACCTAACTTAGAAGAGGAAAAGGGACCTAATTCCTCAAGAAGTTTAGGAACTGGACATTGCTATGGTAGCTTATATATAGGTGCCCCCAAAGAAAAATGGAACCATGGTATCAATGCTAAAGAGTCACTATTACTTTTTTTTTTTTTTTTTTTTTTTGTAGTACCAGGGATTGAATCCAGGAGTGCTTAACCACTGAGCCACACCCAGCCCTTTTTATTTTTTATTTTGAGATAAGGTCTTGCTAAGTTGCTGAGGCTGGGTTTGAACTTAAAATTCTCCTGCCTCAGCCTCCTGAGCTGCTGGGATTACCAGAGTACACCACCATGCCCATCAAGAGTCACTCTTTCCTGTACTTGTATCATGGGATATAAAAACCCAGAGCTATGTGTCACTGTCTTGTTAAGCTGTCTTCCATTCTCTGTTGAACTGGAAATTCCCTTTTATGCCTGGGTACTTGATTGTTGCTTCTTCCAGTAATTGCACATAGGTGCTCGTTTCCTCCCATTGTCATTCAGGTTATGTGAAATTACCCCCAGAGAAATTTGCACCTAAGAAGCAGGGTGACAGTGGGAAGGACCTCCCCACAGAAGCAAAGAAGCTGCAGCTGAATTCTGCAGAGGAGCTCTATGCTGAGATCCGAGATAAGAATTTCAATGCGGTGGGCTCCGTGCTCAGCAAGAAGGCAAAGATCATCTCTGCTGCCTTCGAGGTGAGATGAGCTTTGATTGTCATCCTGCTACCTTCCATTGCTAGGGTGCCCACCTGCAGGAGAATAAGAACTCCAACCACACAGCCGCAAATAGCTAGCCGCATTTTCCTACCCTGAGTAATTGCAGGTTCCTAAGGACCCAGGGATTTCTCTCTTTTCAGACTTTTTCTCGGACCCATGACAAAAGAGGTCCTGTTAGGTTTTTCTCCTTTTGTAGAGGACATAGGGCACACATTTGTAGTTTATAAGTTTTCTGTGTAAACATTTTCAATAACTTCCTTTAAATTATTTCCTACTTAAGAGGAAGCCAGCTGTACTAAAAATAAAAGCTCTTTTGTGATAGAACTTGCAGTTCATGATGAAAACTGCAGGTCTAGCCACTGGTGACAGTGGCAGGGGAACCCTGCATGTGTGGTGGATGATAATGAGACTAAAGTCCCTGGCAGCCCAGAGCCTCATTATCACTTCCTGCCTCCTCTTGCCCATCCACTGGTTTCTTCTTGTTAAAGCTCCTTTTTGAAACATGGGAATCAGTAAGCTGATAGACTCTGAATATTTAGACTTAGAAGATATAAATTAGAAAAGTTTTAGAAAATTTTTTCACTGAGTAGTTCTAAATTTTTTCAGTCTTAGGAATTATATTCATTAATTAATTTTTATATTTCTGAGGATACTTTTAGTTGAAATTACCAAATTTTGCTTGAAAAACAGTCTCATCACTAAACCAGGTTCATTTTGTTATACTCAAGATTGACATTCAGAGAAGGACTAATTTTTTTCATCTTAGTTTTTTACTCAGAAATTTGTGTGGTTTACCAAATATTGTCCACTAATACTTGAATGCCCACAAAATACTGACAAAACCTATGAAATGATACACAGGAAAAGAGAATTGTAGGCACTTTCTCTATAAAAAAAAAAGTGCTAATGTGCAAAGCTCAGTGGCACAAGCAACTCCAGAGGCTGAGGCAGGAGGATTGGAAAGTTGGAGACCAGCCTCAGGATCTTAGCAAGACCATAAGCAACTTAGCTTGTCTAGCTGACTCAAAATAAAAACTTAAAAAGGACTGGGGTAGCTCCAGTGGTAGAACGCCTCTAGTTTAATCACAGTATCAAAAAATAATTAATTATTTATTTAAAAAGAAGTGCTAGGCTGGGGTTGTGGCTCAGCGGTAGAGCACTCACCTCGCATGTGCAAGGCCCTGGGTTCGATCCTAAGCACCACATAAAAATAAATAAGTGAAATAAAGGTATTGTGTCCAACTACAACTAAAAAAGAAATATTTTTTTGTTGTTGTTAAAAAAGAAGTGCTGGGGGCTAGTGTTGTGGCTCAGTGGTAGCGCGCTCGTCTGGCAGGCACGGGGTCCTGGGTTCGATCCTCAGCACTACATACAATCAAATAAAGGAATTATGTCCAACTATAACTAAGAAATAAATATTAAAAAAAAAAAAAAGAAGTGCTGGGGCTGGAGCTGTGTCACAGTGGCAGAGCGCCCGCCTCGCACATGTGAGGCACTGGTTCAATTCTCAGCACCACATAAAAAAAAAAAATAAAGATATCGTGTCCATCTATAACTAAAAAATAATAATAATAATAAAGAAGTGCTAATGTCGTTAAGAGACTCCATGAACTCTTTCAGTGATTTTTTAAAAATTTTTTTTAATTTTTTTTTTTGAGAGAGAGGGTTTTTTTTTTTTTTAATATTTATTTTTTTAGTTTTCGGCAAACACAACATCTTTGTTTGTATGTGGTGCTGAGGATTGAACCCAGGCCTCATGCATGCTTGAGCCACATCCCCAGCCCAAATTATTTTAGATTTTTATGGCTTTTTTTTTTTTTTTTTTTTTAGTGCCGGGATCGAACCCAGGGCCTTGTGCATGCAAGGCAAGCACTCTACCAACTGAGCTATATCCCCAGCCTCTTTCAGTGATATATTTACCTTTCCTGTTCTGTGTGATGTTGGACGGGTTTGGCCTGACTAGTATGTGTCCACTCTTTCGCAGTAACGTAATTAGCGGTCATCTGAAATGTCTTTGCTGCTGATGGCGCTGCCCTCTTGTCTATTTCAGGAAAGGCACAACGCCAAGACTGTGGGGGAAATTAAGCAGTTTGTTTCCCAGTTGCCCCACATGCAGGCAGCAAGGGGCTCACTTGCAAATCATACCTCGATTGCAGAGTTGATCAAAG
Source organism: Marmota monax (assembly GCF_021218885.2). Lineage (NCBI taxonomy): Eukaryota > Metazoa > Chordata > Mammalia > Rodentia > Sciuridae > Marmota > Marmota monax. The sequence continues at coordinate 2,186,181 of NW_026692583.1, forward strand.
ACGTCACTAGTAAGTATCCTTTGACATGATCTTCCACCTGGAGCTGACTCCCATACACACTGAGGCTTCCTTGGGAAAGTCAGCATTTTTTACTCCTTCTGCACTGAGGATGCAACCCAAGGCCTTGCTCATACAAAGCTTGTGCTCTACCATTGAGCTACACACCCAGCCCAGTCAGCTGTTTTAACATCCTATGTTTCTCAGTAGTAAGTAAATGTGCACATTAGCAGTTAGTGATGACAAAATATTTAGAATATAGATAAGAGAAAAGATTTATGCATCCAGGTGCAGTGGCACACACCTGTGATCTCAGCAACTTGGGAGACTGAAGCAGGAGGATCACACAGGAGTCCAGCAACTTAGCAAGACCCTATCTCAAAGTAAAAAAATAAAAAAGGTCTGGGGAAGTAGCTTAGTGGTAAAGTGCCCTGGATTCAATCCCCCTACCCTGCCCCCTGTCCCAAATTTATGCATAATATTGCTCTCATATTAATAGGCAGTTAATTTTTTTAGTCTATTTTTTTTTCCTATTGTGAAGGATTACTTAATTAGAACAATATGGTGTTTCTGGGGTTTTTTTAATTTTATTTTCTCTTGAGAGTATTCTGCAAAATTGGTACAGAAAGCCTGTGTTGAGTATTTTGAAAAAAGCTCAGATTTTTACTAAACTGGATCTGAGTTTGTTCATTTAAAAATACGGTTGTTGGGCTGGGGATGTGGCTCAAGCGGTAGCACGCTCGCCTGGCATGCGTGCTGCCTGGGTTCGATCCTCAGCACCACATGTTGTGTCCGCTGAAAACTAAAAAATAAATATAAAAAAAATTCTCTCTAAAAAAAAATAGGGTTGTTGGGGCTGGGGTTGTGGTTCAGTGCTAGAGCATTAGCCTAGCACATGTGAGGCCCTGGGTTCGATCCTCAACACCGTAAAAAAATAAATAAAGGTATTATGTCCATCTACAACTAAAAAAAAAATTTTAAATAGGTTGTAAAAGCTGAGTAGGCGTGCCTACTCCTACTCAGCTTTTACAACCTATTTAGTGCCTTGGATTATGAAGTATTCTTTGTATCTTAAACATTGTGTTAGAAAATCAGTCCTTTGATTTTATGTTAACAGAAGTGGAAATCAAATTGGTTGAATCTGATGACAAAAGTGAAATACTCTTGGGAAATGAGTTTTCATTAACTCATAATGCATTAATGATGCATTCCTGTAATCCCAGTGACTCAGGAGGCTGAGGCAGGAGGATCATAAGTTTGAGGCCAGCCTCAACAACTTTCCAAGACCCTAAGCAACTTAGTGAGATCCTGTCTCAAAATTAAAAAAAAAAAAAAAAGTGGGGATGTAGCTCAGTGGTAAAATACACTCATTGGCTGATGATTTGAACTTGTGCTTGCTTTCTTTTTTGCATGTCCTGTTTCTTAATCACACCTTGTGTATAAAAGCAAACCACTTAAACAAATTCACTTTTATTGAATTTCTGAGTTGAAAATTTGCTAATTATATTTTAGCTTCTGAAGACTTCTTTGATAAATTAACAGTGGAACAAGAGTTTATGTCTGGAATAGACACTGACAAGGTATGTAGACAATAAAACTGTTATAACAAATAGTTGAAAGTTTACCAAACGTAAGATTGTAGTCAAATAAACAATTGCTTTGATACCTGTGCCATGCCTAAATAATTTTATGAGCAAATGCAAAATGTGAAAATGTGGATTTTGTCGGGTAAAAATACTTAGCATTACTCTATGTAAGATACTTTGCGCAATACATGGTGAATGGGATATGGTCCCTGAAATCCAAGATTTTTAAAGACTATAATAAGTAAATTAAGAAATTTGCTTTTGGGGGGCCAGGGCTGTGACTCAGTGGCAGAGCATTTGCCTACCATGTGTGAGGCACTGGGTTTGATCCCTGACACCACATAAAAATAAAAACAAAATAAAGGTATTGTGTCCATCTACAACTAAAAAGAAAAAACTTTAAAAAAATGATATTTGCTTTTGGGACTGTGGATTTAGCTCAGTGGTAGAGGGCTTGCCAGGTATGCATGAAGCCCTGGGTTCAGTCTGCAAAAAGCAAAAACAAGATATTTACTTTTCGAGAGAATTTGTTATATCATGACTTTATATTCAGCCATAGGGGCTTAGTGTGTAGCTCAATGGTAGAGCACTTGCCTAGCTTGCACAAGGCCCCAGGTTCAATCCCTAGCACCACCACCCCCCAAAAAAATTCAGCCTTATTAATTATCTAAATTATTCCATTTGTGAAAATTCCCATCTTCTAAAAATATTCCTGTTATTTTACACTAAATTGCTGCTTTTCTTGAGATAGGCTAGGTCCCACAAGTCCCAAACACTTGGCAATCTCTCAGGAGTTTGTCCACAGAAATAGACCTGTCAGGGCAGGCATTGGGACTGGCCACAGCTGTCTTCACTGCTTGGTGCTCCTGTAATTTGACCTGAGAACTGGTGTGTCTGTGTGGTGCCTGGGAGTGTGTGTGGCAGGGGCTGAGGTAGCTACCTTAGTCAGGGTTGAGAAGTGAGAAAAAATAATGAGCCTTTCTCCTGCACATCTCCTTTCTTTAACTTAGAAAAATAATTCTAAACATCAAGTTCTTTAAGTCTCTAAAAGCAACAGTCTATGTATATACTTTATTTCTAGGTCAACAATTACATAGAGGATTGCATCGCCCAAAAGCATCCACTGACCAAGGTCTTAAGGCTGCTCTGCCTCCAGTCAGTGTGCAATAGTGGACTCAAACAAAAAGTCTTGGATTACTACAAAAGAGAAATTCTCCAGGTAAGATATATTAAAGTCTTTTATTGGTCAATGGGGAAAGCAAAAAGAAAGTGACAAAATGGCTATTTTGGTATATTGCTACCACAATCTTAAATTTTTTAACACCTAGAGGAATTGTTCTGATTAACTATAGTTATTTATTGTATCTGATAGTAAGAACAGTAGCAAGCATTTACTGAGCATTTACTGTGTGCCAGGGCCTATCTGAAGAGCTTTATGAATATACTTTTGTTTAACTCTCACAACAGCCCGATGAGTTTATCATCCCCTGTTTGTGGATGAAACCCCTAAGGGATATACTAGTTTCATAACTGGCCCAAGGTCACCAGCTAGTAAATGTCAAAACCAGTGCCAAAACCCAGGCAATTTAGGCCTAATGTTCACCTCAGTGAGCCAGTTGCATGATGGAGGAAGATAACTTTGCAAATTTCTGATAACAGTTCCCTGTTAAGGAACTACTATCAGAAATAAACTGTTTCTTTATTTTTTTAAATAAATAAATATATATATAAAAATTTGTAGATGGACACACCTTTATTTTATTTATTTATCTTTGTGAGGCTCAAACCCAGAGTCTCACACATGCTAGGCAAGCGCTCTGCCACTGAGCTACAACTCCACCCCAAGCCTAATACTTTATAATAAGGAAGACGTTCACAGTTGTTTTATTTATGTATGTATTTTTATTTTTTGGTTTTGCTTGTTTTTTTGTTTGTTTTTGTTTTTGTTTTGCTTCCTCTGCTATTTTAAAAAATCCCCCTGTTCAAAAATGTCTCAGGCAGTATTTATTTGCTGTTACCTGTATTCTTAAATTTATTATCATTAAAATTAAGGACTCGTTAATTTTTTTTTGCATTTGTCTTTTTTTGAGTTATACATAAAGCATACATATGCATTAAGATTCCAAGGATGCAGAAATACATGGAGCAAAAGATGAACATCCCTCAGACCCATACTCAGTCCCATGTCCCTCCTCAGATGTGTCCCATATCAGCCATTTGGTGTGGATCCTTCCAGTCTCCTATTTTCAAATGTATTCAAAGTGCATTTATGTACATAGATGTCAGAGTGATACTGGCTGGATCCTGGCTCAGCTCTGCTTTTATTGGCTGTGTGACCTTGGGCAAGTTCTTTAAAAGTCTCAAATGAAGCCAGGCCTGGTGGTGCAGGCTTGGTAATCCCAGAAACTTGGGAGACTAAGGCAGGAGGATCACAAGTTCAAGGCCAGCCTCAACAACTTAGACCCTTGTTGGGGGGCTTCCCTGAACAAGAGTTATGCACACATCTTTGAGTCTTTTTTTTTTTTTTTTTTTTAGAGAGAGAGAGAGAGAGAGTTTTTTAATATTTATTTTTTAGTTTTCGGCAGACACAACATCTTTGTACGTGGTGCTGAGGATCGAACCCGGGCCGCACGCATGCCAGGCGAGTGCGCTACTGCTTGAGCCACATCCCCAGCCCTGGCATCTTTGAGTCTTGAGTAAAGAGGTACTGGATTGGCACTGTGCCCACTGCAATGCATGTGGACTTACCTCTGCTCGTCCAGGAGAGGTGCAGCTCTGGGATTGGGTGTTACCTGATGGAGTTGAGTTACACCCACCTGTTATAAACCTACCACTTGCCCTTTTTTGGATAGAATGTTCCATTGACTAGCTTCCCCCAATAAAAGCTGAGCTTCAGGACGTGCTCCTTCTCTCTCACCAGCCTCCTGTGTTTTTCTCTTGCCCACCTTGTGGGAGCTTACAGCTGGAAATGGAGAAGCCATCCTAAATGCCCAGACAAAGGTATTTTCCATGTCTGTGTGAATTGTATGCGTCAGCCCAAATTCACCCGAATGACCCTGGTTTCCATAGCTCACTCAGGACGTGGACTATAGACCCTGACTCAAAACTTAAATAAATAAATTAATAAATAAAAAAGGCTAGGTATGTGGCTTAGTGGTTAAGCACCTCTAGGTTCAGTCTCAGATACCAAATAAGTAACTCAAATGGAGATAATACCTACCTCCTGGTTTTGGGGGATTTTTTTTGTTTGAGACGGGTCTTGCTGAGTTACTTAGGGCCTCACTAAACTGAGGCTGGCTTGGAACTTGTGATCCTCCTCCTACAGTCTTCAGAGTCGCCGGAATTATAAGTGTGTACCATCATGCCCAGCTACCTTATGGGTTTATGAGGATGACTGAGCCATAAAAGAATATGAAGTGCTCAGGCCAGAACCATGCTCAGCTGATAGAAAGTATTTTGCAGGTTTTGGCTACTATTTATATCGTTTTTAAAAGCAGAAATAAAATCCTATTATACATAATATTTTATTATTAACTCTTTTTTGTCCTTAAAAATATATTCATGGGCTGTGGTTGTGGTTCATTAGTAGAGCGCTTGCGTAGCATATGTGAGGCACTGGATTCAATCCTCAGCACCACATAAAAGTAAATAAATGTGTCCATCTCCAACTTCTTATTGGAATGTGTAGATCTGCCTCATCCTTTTTTAGAGCTAATCATATACCACATATAAATAGAATTTATTTGATGCTTACTTAGGTTGAGCCCATAAATTCTGACTTTAAAAATTTTAAATCCTGGGCTAGGGTTGTAGGTCAGTAGAAAAGCACTTGCCTAGCATGTGTGAGACCCTGGGTTCCATCCTCAGCACCACAAAAACATAAATAAAAAATAAAGGTATGTGTCCACCTACAACTAAAATATATTTAAATTTTTTTATATTTAAATAAATTTTTAAAAAATATATTTAAATCCTACTATGAAACAATGAACTGCCTTAATATTAATGGACAAGCATGCCCTGTCCCCTGTGCTCATCAGGAGTTATTGCTGGACCTTGTTATTTTGTCTGAAGTACAGATCAAATCGATTTGTTCAAAGTGCTCTGTTTTGAAAATTGAAGAAGCCCCTTTCCTGATCTGACATCAAGGCCAAATTATTTCTCTTGCAGACCTATGGCTATGAGCACATACTGACCTTGTACAACCTAGAGAAGGCCGGCCTGCTAAAGCCACAGACAGGGGGCAGAAACAACTACCCAACAATTCGGAAAACATTACGCCTCTGGATGGATGATGTTAACGAACAAGTAAGATGCACTCCTCCACTTTAACTGCAGTCAGTTACTGGTTTCATAGTTTATTGTGACAACATATGCTACTTAATCTACACATCTAATATTTTTTGAAAAAGTAATGCATTTGTGTGTTGTGTCCATCAGAATCTCAGGAGGAAACATAATGCTATCAAACTGGAGAGCCTGAGGATTAATAAAGATGTGGGCACCAGGCACAGTGGCACACACCTATAATCCCAGAGGCTCAGGAGGCTGAGTCAGGAGGATCACAAGTTCAAAGCCAGCTTCAACTTAGTGAGGCCCTAAGCAACTTAGCAAGACCCTGTCTCGAAAAATAAAAAGGACTAGAGATGTGGCTCAATGGTTCAATCCCTGGTACCTAAAAAAAATAAAGATGTGAACCAGTAGAGACTAGTAGGCAGTGCAGTGGTGAGTCCTCACCAACTGAGGCCTGAAGGGCAGAGAAGTTATTCTAGAAAGCTTGATGAAAACTGTAGAGACACACATCCAGCCCCCAGAAGTGTCACAGATAGAAGGCAGGGAGGTACAAGCCTTGACCTCATGCTGCTGCCTACTCTCCAGCTGCCCTCCACCACCCCTCCCCATGCAATTGTGCAAACACAAACAGGGTGTGGGAGAGTGTTGACATAGCACCTCCAGGCCATCTCCAGGGCACAGAGCTCTGTGGAGAAGGTTGGGGAACCTCAGGAGGTGCTGATGGGAAATGACCAGCAAGAATCAGTCAGTTCCACAGCTTACCCAGTTCCTGCAGAGTAAAACCACTGGAACCAATTGTAATCTACTCTTCTAGAAAGATTCTATGCACATACAAACGTTTTTATGCTCCGAAGTAGCATATACATTTGTGTAGTGTATGTGTGTGTGTGCGCACACACATGAGCGCACTGGGGATCAAACCCAGGGCCTTGTGCATGCAAGGCAAGCACTCTACCAACTGGGCTACATCCCCAGCCCATGTATACTTTGCTTTACATTTGTTAGCTTTATTTTTATTATTATTATTTTTTTTGTACTAGTGATTGAACCCAGGGATGCTCTACCACTGAACTGTATCCCCAGTCCTTTTTATTTTTTATTTTGAGACAGGGTCTTGCTAAGTTGCCAAGGCTGGCCTTGAATTAGTGATCCTCCTGCCTCAGCCTCCCAAGTAGCTGGGATTGCAGGCATGTGCTACCATGCCTGGCTTCCATTTGTTGTATTTTGTAATAGTTCTAAATTTTTTTTCTTATTGTCTTTTTTATTTGGTTGGTTGGTTTTTGTTTTCTAGGCTTTTGTTTGTTTGTTTGTTTCTGGGGGACTTTTTTGGACTGCCTTTGTTAAGAAATGCTTATAACTAGTATTCTCCATCAATAGCAAAATTGGGTTATTTTTTCCCCCAGTGGGAAAATAGATACCCTTAATTTTTGTGTTGCATCATGTGCATAATCTATTAGTTCAGCTCTCCTTACCATTCTTATCTTCCTCCCTCCAAACCCACCTATCACTTAACTAGAGATATTGAAGATGCTTCGGTGATCCTTCCTGCTCTTTCTCATTCTTTTTTATTTTTACTTTATCAAAATACTGAGTTTAGGGGCTGGGGTTGTGGCTCGGTGGTAGAGCACTTGCATAGTATGTGCAAGGCACTGGGTTCAATCCTTAGCACTACATAAATAAATAAATAAAGATATTATGTCCATCTACAACTAAAAAAAATATTAAAAAATAAAATACTGAGTTTATTTCACATGTCTATATTTTTGTTTCACAACTATTTCCATGTCTGAACACAACTACTACTATGTCCTATCATAACATTCCATATATAGTTAGTTAAAAACCAAACAGAGGGTGGAGTTCCATCTTAAAAAACCAAACAGGCATTTTGAACAACACATTCTTGGCAGTGGAACCTGGATAACATTTATCAAACAGTAGGGAAAGTTCTCACTTTGCATTATAAAAGGACAGCCAGATATCAACTATTGCAGAAATGAAATAAGATGGAAAATTTTAACAAACTATTTTCTTAAAGAAAATTCCTCTACTGCCAGAGATCTTAAATAGCGTCCTGATCAGTCCATCATCTGGAAGCAATTCTTCACGTAATTGATGAACTTGGCTTCTCCACTTTGGGAAGAGAACCACCTTTTTCTATATTTGCTTGCATTTTTGCATTAATATCTTCTACAGAACTAGGAAGTGCTGTCCCCTAATATGCACAGGACCCAAACCACACTTCCAATTTAAGTCCACAGGTGGTGTAATATCAAAGCCCCCAAGAGAAACTGTGCTCATTTTCATCAGTATCCACCTTAATGTGATAATCTTTGTCAGCCTTTAGCTGAAAAGATAGTTCTGGGTCCTCAAGGGGCTCATGTTCATGTCCATTGAATCTTCCATGCATGCATTTAGGTGGGAGAGAAGAATGGAAAATATATGACTGTTTCCTCAGAGAACAGATGTGCAGACAGAATCACACCAGTCATTCTGTTTAATTGCTACTTAGTGGGCTTTTGATTTGTTATTTGTTTGGTACTGGGAATTGAACCCAGAGCTTTGCACATTGCTGAGAATACACTCTACCACTGAGCTACATCCCTAGTCCCCACAGGGTGGTTTTAAGGATATTCCTTATTTTGTGATTTAACAGATTCCTAAGATAGAAATTTTGGCAGTTTGTAGCCTTTTGCAATTACTGTGTTACAATCAATATGTTTTTTTCTTTGGTTTATCTCTAATGGTCTAAAAGCACCTCTGTAGGATAAATGCCTAAAAATATAATTGCTAGGTTCAAAGGTTTGTAGGCATTATTATTCAGCTAAAGTGTCATGGTACCATCTAAGAAATTTTTTGGCAAATCAAATGATACTTATTCATCTTCAATACCCAGAGTTTCTTTGAGTGAATTTTCAAGATTTGAGTCAAAATGAAGTCCTAGCTGGCGAAACTAAAGTCCATTTGGGGTGGATTGGAGCAGGGCATGGGTGAGAGAGTTGTGTTTCTGCTTTCAAATCAGGTAATTTGGGGCTCCTCTAAAGGTACAGGTGGCTCTGAATCTCTATCTCCAGGTGTTATTTATTTATTTATTTGACAGAATCCCACAGACATATCCTATGTGTACAGTGGTTATGCCCCCCTCAGTGTGCGACTGGCTCAGCTGCTTTCCAGGCCTGGCTGGCGGAGTATCGAGGAGGTTCTTCGCATCCTCCCAGGCCCCCACTTTGAAGAACGGCAGCCACTGCCCACAGGGCTTCAAAAAAAACGTAAGTCTCAGTCCAGTGTCTACAGATAATTATGTGCCATTAGTGTGGTTTTCATGTATTGTGCAGCTGCTTTGTAAAAGACATTTGTAAAGTACTTAGGTATCAGAGTCAAGTGTACCTCTTCTGTTACTTGCTAATGTATATTGTTAGTTGAGCCATATTATTCTCTTGGGAGGAACAACTCTCAGTCTCCGCAGTGAGGCTCTCAGGAGTTTGAAAAAGCATTAAGATTAAAATCAGTGTTCCTGGTTTCAAATGAGCTGTCTGTACTAAGACATATTTGACTTTTTTATTCTTATGAGTTTTGAAAAATCTATTAAGAGGCAGGAAGAAAGGCACCAATAATAATTACTTCTGAATTCTGAAATGTTTACATTTTAGGTCAACCAGGAGAAAACCGAGTTACTCTGATATTTTTCCTCGGGGGTGTAACCTTTGCTGAAATTGCTGCCCTAAGGTTTCTCTCCCAGTTGGAAGATGGAGGTACAGAGTATGTAATTGCCACCACTAAACTAATGAATGGAACTAGCTGGATAGAGGCTCTAATGGAGAAACCTTTCTAGGGTGTTCAAAGGAGACTTCACAAGTGCACTACAGAATAAGCTGCCTTTTGAACAAGTTGCTGAAAGGAAGTGAACCCACAGAAGAAACAGGAATACAGAAGTTACTTTGTGTTTTGCTTCTTATACTATTTTCTGTTCCTTTACTCCTTTCTGCTCCTCTGTGTTCATAATTTCTTGAAGAAAGAAGAAGAAAATTAACCTGGGTAAAAGAGACTTTGGTTTTGAATTTTCTAAGTTCAGGATCTTCATTATAGGACTCTGGAAATGCAGTAAAGATGGTGGGACTGGATAATCCATATAGCTATACAAATGGGGACAGCTCTTAAAATAAGAACACAGACACTGTGGAGGTAAAAATGAAAATAGAAGGGGAAGTCCAACTTCTAGTCTACAGTTTTATATTTTTAGGAAATGCATCAGGCCTATGATAGTGGTCATGTGTTGAGGGCTAGAGCTTAATGTTGTCCTTAGTGATTTATTTTTCCTGTAGAGGAATGGCACATTATAATTGTGTTTTCAATTTCTATCTTATTCCTAAGGCAAGTTTTGTTTCCTTCTTAAACATCAAGAGATTTTAGGGAGCTTCTTGCCCCAAAACACAAAATTTATATTTTCTCTGATCAGCTACATCTGTGTAGGTTCCATACTTATCAAGGGCTTTCTATTTCTACACTGAAGAATATAATAATTGGGGAACAGTTTCCAGAGAATTTAACCACTCCAGGACAGATGCCTCTGTTGAGGTTTAGGTTTTCTTCCCTGTCCACATGGGCCCAACATCTAGTTGGTCCCACCGTGAGCAGTGGTGACTCTTGCTTCATCAGCATACTGAAACTCCACCCCTGTTACCAACTACTCTGTGCACTTCTGTAGCTCCCAGTGGCCACTTTCATCCATTTTGCTTGAAAATATTCAGTTTGGTTGCAGTCCTTGATCTGGTGACCTCAGCTGCCCCTGGTTGATTTCATTGATGAGATCTGGTGACCTCAGCTGCCACTATTCCTACTGAGGACTGTTAGCTGTGCTGGACAGTAGGGATGTGAGTGGAGAAGTTCGAAGTTCATATGTGATCCCTGCCTCTCCTCTGCTCATCCCAGCATCTGGGGGAGTTAAGGGTACCATGCAGGGGACCAAGTTGGTAGCTTTTCTGCCATTGCCCAAGTTTCCAGCAAAATTACTTGGTCAACCAGGAGAAAACCAACCTGGGGAGCTTTGCCAGATTCCATCCCTGGTGTGGTTTCTATCATTAACTATTAATCACATAGGTTTTTCCCTTACCTTTTTCAGTAGTAGGATTCTGATGAGTATGGTGCATGTTACGCGTAAAAGAAAATCTGTATTTAAAAAAAATTAGTAAAATGATGAAGGGTGGCAGAGGTGATGTTTAAAAGATTTCTCATGGAATTAATCTGGCCTTGACGTTCATTATTTGGAAATGGAAAACCATTCTTGTTTTAGAAAATCCTTTTTCAAATCCTTGTTATTCCAGGGAGATTAGTTTATACTTTGGAGCCCTAACAGTTGTCTCAGCCTCAGCTCCTTTAGAGAATGAAATCTATCTTGTCCCTCCGTGGTTTTGGTTCATGGGATTCAATTCAGGTCTGGTCAAGTCTCCTTGGCTGGGGGTTCTGTTCTATAAACAGACACTCAGTTGTAATCTCATGTGTCTGCATTCACTTGTGACTCTGCATTTGCTTACTCAGAGCATAGCTAGGTCAGCGTCTAAAAATGCATTCAACATTGATGAGACATCAATTACTTCATTTGTATGCAAAGAAAAAGTGGTGGATAATTACATATTATATGTGTTTGTGGACATTTATTTAATACTTGAAATTGAGAAAGGATATGTGAATGGCACATTTATTCTCAGAGAGGCAGATTATTTACATTGGGTCTGGATTTTTGTCTATTGGGTAGACAGTGTCCCTTTAATAAAGAGGTCTACATGGATAACCACTTTTTGTGGGGGTTTTTTGTTTTTGTTTTGTTTTTGGTACTGAGGATTGAGTACAGGGGCACTGGACTTTACCACTGAGTTACATCCTCAGCCCTTTTTATTTTTTATATTGAGACAGGGTCTTATAAGTTGCCCTGAATATGGCATCTTCCTGCTTTCACCTTCCAAGCTGCTAGGATTATAGGCATAGGCCACCACATCTGGCTTACGTAGATAATTATGTATAATTACATATAATTCTTATACAATTGTGAATTTTACCCAACAGAGAAATAAGTATTTTAACTGTGGAGCAAAAGAGTAATGGTTAAGAGAGGAAAGATTAAAAACTGGACATGTCGGGGCTGAGAGTGTAGCTCAGTTGGTAGAGCACTTGCCTACCATGCTCAAGGCTCTAGGTTCAATCCCCAGAACTACCAAACCAAACCAAAAATAAAAAAACCCAAAAAACATGTAATTTTCATTCTTGGAGAGAATTGAAAAGGTCTGTTGAGTTTTGTTCCATTCTACTCCCACTGGAAATGAATTTTCAAGCTGGTTTATGTCTTATTCTCAATTGTATGTTAAAGACTAATTGGGCTTACTGTTTTGTGTCTTATACAGTTGCGAATTTCATCCAACAGGGAAATAAGTATTTTAACTGATTTAATTGTGGAGTAAGAGTGTAACAGTTAAGAAAGGAAAGATTAAAAAACAGACATTCAAGGATTGGGGATGAGTGAAGCTCATTGGTAGAGTGTGTGTTAGCATGCAAAAGGCCCTGGGTTCAAGCCCCAGCACCAAAAAAAAGGCCTGTCACTCAACAGAAGCACAGAAGTGTTTGTATTCATCAGCTGAATTCAAGCAAAAATACTTTTTTAGAAAATACTAAAATACTAGGTGACTAAAGTAGGCAGGAAGAGAGGCTGTGATAAAGATAGCAAGGCACAGGAAAGCAGGCCTCACAGACCATCTGTAGATGATGAACTGTACTCTAGATAGTATCTGATGTATTCAGTCCTGTGTTTTGTTTTGCACTAGCGGGGATTGAACCCAGGGATGCTCTAGCACTAAGTTACACACCCAGCCCTTTTTGATTTTTTACTTTTGAGATAGGGTTTTGCTAAGTTGCCAAGACTGGTCTCAAATTTGAGATCCTACTGCCTCAGCCTCCCAAGTGGCTGGGATTTTAAGCGTACACCACCAAACCCAGCAGGGCTTTTGTTTTGTTTTGTTTTTTTCCCTGTGTGTGTGCATATGTGGTGCTGACCTTGCACATAAGAGGCAAGCACTCTACCAACTGAGCTATATCCCCACGCCTAACCCAGCAATCTTATGGTTTAATCACATACTATGAAAATAGAGAATGCTTTTTTGTCAGAAAATTGAAGGAAAGGGCAATGATATAAAAGTTCTCAGATTCTAACTTCTAAACAAATTCATGAGGCTTTCATGTCATGTGGCCATTCTTAGCTTCAATTACTCCACTTCTGTAAATACCCCGAATTGGGGGCTGGGGATGTGGCTCAAGCGGTAGCGCGCTCGCCTTTTGCGGCCCTGGTTTGATCCTCAGCATCACATAAAAAAAAAAAAAAAAAAGATGTGTCCGCCGAAAAACTAAAAAATAAATATTAAAATTCTCTCTCTTTTTAAAAAAATAAATAAATCCCCAAATTGGGGGGTGAGTAGAAGCTGCAAAGTTTAGATCATGTAACTGTCTTGACATAGCCATTTGAAGGATATAAGAGCTTAAAAGCGCACAGAATAGGTCCTACTTTGAACAGCCCGACTTTTTTTATCTTATTTGTTATGGGGCAAGGTTATAAATCTCAGCCATCCTTTCTTTCCTCTGACAAGGTAAGACATTGAAGCCCTTCAGATGACCAATTCTCTGGGGGAGCAATTACTACTTCCTGAGCAGCTTGATAATGTTCTGCTCATGTTTTTAGTTAGGCTGTGGCCAAGGCAATGATTTGATAATAAGAGATCCTGATTAAATTAAGGAACCATTTGCTCCTGAATGATGATGTTTATAAAATGGTTGATATCCACAGTACCTGCTTTTTCAAAGGTCAAAAAAGTCTTTAACTAAAATCTAGTATAAGCAAAATAATCAGAAGCAGCATAAAGTTTATACTTTTCCTTGTTACCTCTGGGAAAATGCTCTTTGCTTTCCCACCTGGCTCCTTTAGCCTCACATTTGGAGGCTTGACATTGGAAACAGATGCCTGGGAAGATGCCTGTGTAAGGAGTCTGTAAACTGCTAAACTCTTCGTAAATTAGAATCTAGTACTCTGGAGCCCTTGGTCATCTAAGCTTGGTTTTCACACGCACCGCATGCTCTCCCGTATTTTAAGGCAATGGCTTTCCAGATTGAGTAGATGGGACTTGTTTATTAGAACTATTGGCACCATAGTCCACCTAAAGTGTTTAGACTAGCAAGACAAGAAGAGGCTTGAAATACCCCCTAGTGTATTGCTTATTGAGCCCATTTGAGCCAGGAATTTTGCAAACTCCTGCGGAGCCCTGTGGGCCATGGAGGTGATACAGGAGAGGGCAGACAGAGTTGCCAGTGCCCCGCCTGGCCTGGGGATTGCCTGCGCAGTTTCCTGAGAGCTCAGGGACCACACCGAGGTTGTAATTGGTCGCTAGACCACACCTAGTTGTTGAGAGCGGTTGCTGCCTGAAGACCTCACAGCTCTGCTCAGATCGCTGGAGTGTGCAGAAGCCAACCTTTAGCACCAGAACAGAGAGGAGCCACAAGCTGCGACAGTGGAAGAGTCGTGGAAACTTTGCCAAGTGAGTGAAATAGGGAAAGAGGGAAGCTAATGGCTGGCACTGAGGGGAGCTGCTGGGCAGGCAGCAAAGAAGGTAAAAAGCTGCTTTGATTCTTACCCCACTGGATTCTGTCTGAGGTGAAGTTAGGAGGGCTGGGACAGATGCACAAGACACGGTGGAAGGGAGACAAGCCCAGTCAAACTGATGCTCCAGCAATCAGTTTGGCACCCCAGCAATCCTGGCTGGCCAGAAGACAAGCATGCTGGACTTTACAAAGCAAAAATCCTCAAAGTCTGCTATTGAGAAGCCTTGGGGCCAGGGAAATGGCAGAGGGGCTACAGTGAAGGCCTGTGCCTTCCCTTCCTTCCCAGAGCTGAGCTTGAGTGATGGGAAAAGCAAGCTTTACTCCACAAGCCCATTAGTGGCACCCGCGGCATTAAAAATTCAGGAGTAGGAGAGGGCTGGGGCTGGAAAGGACCAGGCTTTTGCCTCCTCGGAGCCCAGATCTGAGCGGAAGAATGAGAGCGACTTTTGCTTTAGAAGCAGCTCTCCACTGCAAATGCAAAGCGGAGGGTGTTTTGGAAGAATTGGCACTGTTGGGGTCTCAGTTTGAGGGCCAGGACCTGTTTTCCGCCACAACCCCTGCCCAGGACGGGGCTGGCTCGGGAGCTGTCCTCTGCGAGCTCAGGGTCTTTCCACGGCTCCCGCAGGGCAATGCCGGCGTCGTCCACCATCCACGTGCTGCAGGTGCTGCGGGAGCTGCTCGCCTTCGTTCTCCTCAGCTACACGGTACTCATCGGGGCGCTGCTGCTGGCCGGTTGGACCACCTACTTCCTGGTGCTGAAGTGACAGCGCCGGCGCCCCGCCCCCACCGGGCACGAACCCGGCGCTGCTCCGCCCCCCTCGGCGGACGGCTGAGCCCAGCCGGACCGGCTAGCCAAAGAGCTCTGCGCCTGACGCGCGCGCCCAGGTTGCCCCTCGAGGGGCGGCCTCAACCCAAACCCCGACCCATCGCTCGTGTCATCACGCGCGACTCAGCTCAGCGCCTTCTGGCCCAAGGCGTTCCCCGCCCCGCGCGGAATCTACAACGGTTGCGAGCCCGGCGCGGCCGTTACAGCCGTTGCCCCGGGCCCCGCCCCCTCGCTCCCCATCTGTCCAATCCTAACTGCTTCCTCGGGTGAGGGCGTGGCCATGGGGGCCAGGTCCTCTCAGGTGAAGGAGGCGGTGCCCCGCCCGCCGCTCGCGATGCTGCGTCACTTCCGGCGTGTGCGTCCGGCGTCCGCCCGCCGCGGGATGGCGGCTGTGAGGAGTTGGCTATCCAGAAGCGTAGTCTCCTTCTTCAGGTACGGCTGCGGTCGTGGACTGGGGCAGAAATGGAGGAGGATAGGCAACGCAGAGAGCACTGTGCCGGGTCGGAAGCGCCGACCTTGGTGCGCGCTCTTCCTTTGGACGCGGCGTCCCGCCCCCCTTTGAAGCCCAGTAGGACTCGGGCTCCGCCTCCGTCTTCGGTCGCGCCTGGGTCCAGCTTCGCCTTCCCCTTTTCCATTACTCCGGCTCCCTAGAGCGAGTTCCCCCAGCCCGGGCTGATGTTCCATCAGTCGGACGGCGTCCCGAGGGGGTTGAGAGAGGGCCTGGGGAGGGAGAGAGAGAAAAGTGGAGGACGTCGTCTCCGCGGCGGGCGCGCGCCAGGAGACGACGTCTCAAAGTCGGCGTTGCCCTCCCGACCTGTCCGCTCGGGGCTTTGCTTTTGCGTACTGGGGACCAAACCAGGGGCTGTCCCGCTCAGCCACAGTCCTTGTTATTTTCTGTTTTGCGACAAGGTCTCGCCAGTTTGTCCAGGCGATTCTAGCCGGAGCTCTTGGGCAAAGCTAAATCCTGCTTGCAGGAGTTTAATTTGGCTTCAAGTTTGTAGCAGCCTTGAAGCTACATTTCAGACTTCCACACCTGATGGAAAGCTCCCGACCCTTGGCCCAAGGCAGGGGCTTTCCAGGCCCCAAGCCTCCCACTGTTCTGACACACTTAGTGTCACTTTTAGGCTACTTTCACGTCCTGCTTGGCCTGGTTTGCGTTTCCAACCCTTACAAATAAGTCATAGAGGCTTTTTACAGATTGATGGTCGCACTTTAAAAGTTTGGCTTCTATTTCTAGGTACCGACAGTGTGTTCCTGTTGTGGTTAATTCTAGGAAACGCTTATTAATAAGACCATGGCACAAAACGGTGGCGGCTGCATTTGGTGTAACCTTGTGTGCAGTTCCTATTGCTCAGGTGAAGTACTATTATGTGACTGTTTCTTAGCGGTATCCCTTTGAAGTCTCAAGTGAACATCATACAAACTGCTGTAGTTACAACCAGTCTTCCCAGTCCCCCACATGATGCTGTTTATTGTGCCAGCATTTTCTTTTCCGAGTTGAGCAGGTACATTTATGTTACCATTTTTTTATTGTCTCATTTTATAGGAACAGTACCTCAAGTTGCATATGAGTAGAGTGAAATAAAAGAATATCATGTCAACAAAATAATAATTCAGCAATAATTTAATGAAAAACTTTTGTATGTCATATACTGGGAATCTAAAAGTGAGCAAAAACAAACCTTGAAATTCCTGTTGTCATAAAATTTACATTCTGGGAAGATAGAAGAAAAGAAATATAAAATGTGTGCTGGTGATAAGCACTCTGAAGAAAACAAATAGTAAATGGGGAGTATACTAGGAGGGAATTGTTTATTATTATTTACAAATGGGTCAAGAAAAGCTACTCTGATAAGGTAAAATTTAAATATTAGAAATCTGAATTATGATTCGAAATATTATACTATCCAGTGGAGGGAAGAGACTGCCAGGCAGAAGGAATTGTTAGGTGCAAAGACCTAAAAGTATAATCCTAACTACTCTGGAGACTAAGGTGGGAATATTGCAAGTTTTTGAGGCCAGCCACAACAACTTAGGAAGACCCTGTCTCAAAATAAATCTAAAAGGTCTGGCGTTGTAACTTGGAGGTAGAGCACTTCAGGGTTCAATTCCCAATATACCAAAGTGGAGGGGGGGGAGGGGGCTAGAAGTAGTAATATACTGGGTGTTTGTTTTGTTTTTGTTTTGGTACCAGGGATTGAACTCAAGGGCACCACTAAGCCACATCCCAGCCCTATTTTGTATTTTATTTATAGACAGGGTCTCACTGAGTTGCTTAGTGCCTCACTTTTGCTGCGGCTGGCTTTGAACTCAAGATCCTCCTGTCTCAGCCTCCCAAGCCGCTGGGATTACAGGTGTAGGCCACTGCACCGGGCTTATGCTGGTATTTTTGAGGAACAGTAAAGATGCTAATGTCATCTAGAATAGAATGAGGATGTAAGTTAATAGGTAAGGTCACAGGATTAAGTTTGGATCATATCGTATGCTTTGTACTTTGTGGACTATTGTAAAGCTTTGAATTTTATTTCTGAAAAAGCCACAGGGTATTTTTATTTTTTATTTTGCAGTATTGGGGACTGAACACAGGAGCACTTTAAAAACCCTGAGCTACATTTGTGTAACAAATGTATTTTTTTTCCTCATTTTTTCTTCCTATGATGCTTGACCATTCTAATCCTAGCTGTCTGCAATATCAAGTCCTATCTATAAAACCTGTCCTCGTTTCTGGCCCAAAACCATCCCTCTTTCTGGCCACTTAACATGTATATTTTGATATCTGATGATGTCTCCATGACATTCTACTTTGTCTGCAGACCATAAGGGAAAGGGATTGAGGGCTACATGTGTGACTTTGAAAATGTTACGTAAGTTCTGTGAGCTTCCATTTAATCATTTTTTAAAAAGAAGTCATACCTGCAGTGTTGTGAGGAACAAGCAAAAACACATTGTAAAATTAGCACACTGTGGCTGTGTGCAGTGGCACATGCCTATAATACCAGTGATTCCAGAGGATCCCAAGTTTAAGGCCAGCCTAGGAAATTTAACGAGGCCCTAAACAACTTATCAAGACCTTGTCTCGGGCTGGGGATGTGGCTCAAGCGGTAGCACGCTCTCCTGGCATGCGTGCGGCCCGGGTTCGATCCTCAGCACCACATACAAAGAAAGATGTTGTGTCTGCCGAAAACTAGAAAATAAATATTAAAAAATTCTCTCTCTCTCTCTAAAAAAAAAAAAAAAGAAGATGACCTTGTCTCAAAATAAAAAGGACTGGGGTTATAGCTCAGTGGTAGAGCACTTGCCTAGCACGTGTGAAGCACTGAGTTCGATCCTCAGCACTACATATAAATAAATAAAACAAAAGTATTTTGTCCACAACTAAAAAAAATTAAAGAAAATTTAAAAAAATAAAAAGGGTTGAGGATGTCGCTCAGTGATAAAGCACCCCGAGGTTTAATCCCCAGTACCAAAAAAAAAAAAAGAAAAAAAACCAGCATATTCTGTAGGCTTAAGTTAATCGGTATATTATGTCAAAATTAGCTTCTTGGAGTTGGGGCTCAGTGGCAGAGCACTTTCCTAGCATGTATGAGGCACTGGATTCAATCCTTAGCACATGTAAAAATAAACAAATAAAATAAAGGCATTCTATCTACAACTACCAAAAAAAATTTTTTTAAAAAGAAATTGGCTTCTTGTGAGCCAATATGTCATTCTTCCCTTTGTAGCTTCTCAATACATGTACATGGTAATTACTTGATTGAAAGATGTAGATAAAATTCTTATTTTATCTATAAGAATGTTTGTTCATTTGTTCATGTATCAAAAATTATTTCTTGGGCTGCAGCTGCACGTGATGGCACATGCCTGTAATTCCAGTGGCTCAGGAGGCTGAGGCAGGAGGATCTCAAGTTTGAAAACATCGTCAGCAATTTAGCGAGACCCTGTCTCAAAGTAAAAAAAATGAAAAATGGGTTGGAGATGTTGCTTAGTGGTAGAGTACCCCTGGGTTAGATACTCCCCCCCTTCTCTCTCTCTCTCTCTGACACACACACACACACACACACACACACACAAAGTACTTTGCTCTCTGGAATGGAAAATGGGGGGAAAAATAGAAGGCACACTCTTTTTTTTCTCTGTATTGCCTAAAATAGTCATCATAAAGCCTAAAATAAAAATTAGCCCAAATAAGTATAGCACAGTTGCAGTGTATAAGCAACCATGAGAATTTTTTTTTCTTGGCTGTCCTTGATGAAGTTCTCAGCATGAGCTTTATTTTATATAGGTTGGAAGTCAAATGATAATGTTTGTGTCTTTCAGAAATCAGAGCCTCATTCTCTTAGTAATGAAGCATTAATGAGGAGGGCTGTGTCTTTGGTAACAGATAGCACCTCCACCTTTCTCTCTCAAACTACATATGCATTGATTGAAGCAATCACTGAATATACTAAGGTAGGTCTCTTGCTAAGTCTTTGATATTCTCAACCAGTTGTTTGCAAATTATGGCTCACAACCTAATCTGGTGGGATGTTTATTTTATCAGAACTTAGCCCAGCTCATTTATTTATGCATTGTCCTTGAGTAGTTTTAGTCCTCTGTTGAAGCCTAAAATATTTACTGTCTAGCTTTTACCAAAAAAAAAAAAAAAAAAAAGCTGCTTGAGTCTTCATTAAATTTTTTTTTATGCTTTTTGTAGAATTTCCCTCCTTTTTTTTTCCGGGGGTGGGGGGGGGCGGAATATATATAGTAGCTCTCTATATAAAACACACTCCAAGATAATCTGGTTCAAAAAGGGATAAAAGGGCCCAAAGTCTACCATCAGAGGTTACCCTGTGAGGATTGTTTTAAAACCAGTGATTAGAGCTAAAAGAAAAGCATATATGGGTATTTAAAAGCAGCCAACTCCCCGACTACTCAAGGGACTGAGGCAGGAGGGTAGACCCCAGGAATTGGAGGCCAGGCTGAATAATGAATAACATGGACCTGCTCTCAAAAAAAAAAAAACAAACTTTTTTTTTTTTGTAAATGCCTTATTTACACGTTTATTTTGTAAGTACTTTTTTCCCCTCAACCTTTTGATTTTTCCTCTACTTTGCATCTGAATTGCTAGCACATTTTTTTTAAAAAAAAAAAAACATGTTTTAGGTAAAGATGTAACTGTTCTGGAATGATGCCTTTATTTCTTAAGAGTAGTGTAATTTCAGTGAGGCACAAGGACTGGAGAGCCAGTTTGTTAAAATGGGACTTCACCTCTTTGAGGTATAAATATCACTAATCCTTCTGATGTGCCTCACTTATTTTACACAGATTTATTCATTCTGTATTTGTAGGCTGTTTATACCTTAATTTCTCTGTACCGACAATATACAAGTTTACTTGGGAAAATGAATTCACAGGAGGAAGATGAAGTATGGCAGGTGATTATAGGAGCCAGAGTTGAGGTAAGCAAAAGATTGTCAAGCACTTTTGTATTAGTGTTCCTACCTCATTGTGATTTCCAAATTTTTGGATTAAAGTGTCTAATAAACTATTCATTCTAAATCTGCTAGTTTGAATAAATCCATTTAACTCTTTGTATTGCCTAAAGCTTTTTGCTAACTTTACAGATGACTTCAAAACAACAAGAATACTTGAAGCTTGAAACCACCTGGATGACTGCAGTTGGTCTTTCAGAGATGGCAGCAGAAGCTGCATACCAATCTGGTAGGTTGAAGGGTTTTTTTGTTTTGTTTCTGATAAGGGAAGTACCAGTTGATTTTTCATCTTAGCTGTAAGATTAGAGATTTAGATTAGATGATGTAATTGATGACCATTATTTAGCTTTGAGAAATTTTCCCCATTTCCAAAATAACCAACATTTTATTTGCATATTAGGACAAATGACCACCCTTGTAGCTAGACCAGTTAGGGAACATGACCCCAAGAGGGACTCACATGACAGCCTCAGGGCCCCAGGCTTTCCTTGTGTCCATGTGTGCCTTCTACCCTGCTCAGGCAGTTGTCCCATCTTTTGGCAGGAGCAGATCAGGCCTCTATAACTGCCAGAAACCACATTCAGCTGGTGAAATCGCAGGTGCAGGAGGTGCGCCAGCTCTCCCAGAAAGCAGAAACCAAGCTGGCTGAAGCGCAAACACAGGAGCTACACCAGAAATCACAAGAGGGAAGGGACGAGAGGGCCGACCAGGAACAGGAGGCCTACCTGCGTGAAGATTGAGGGCCCAAGCTGGCTGCCCTTTCTACCCACTCAGTGGGGAAAGCAGAGGTAGATGCCATCCACCCAGCACAGCACAATTCTCTCTACCCAGAGAAGAGGCGGCAGGCCCTACCCTGGCCTATCAGGCCAGAAGCCTTTGTGAGCTCTGAATGCCTGGCCCTTTCCCCTATGGTCTCAGCTTTTACTGGACCTGGTTGTTAATCCATGGGCACTGTATGTGCCCTGTTTAACCTTGCACCCCCCTCAGCATACCTGCTCTCTCATTTTTAACCTTATACCCAAAGCATTTCACTGGCCAGGGCCAGAGAGGGGTCTTTTAGTCACTTCCTTAAGTTCAATAGCTGTTTAACCTCAGTTTCAAGCTTACTCAGATTTTCAAATATGATTTAGTGTTTATTCCCTCCATAGGAATTTGAGTTTGGTGGGGAAGGGGAGACTGTCAGGTTTTTAAGATTTCTCTTTAAGCATATGTAATGCCTTCTCTGATATGGCCTTACCACCAGCTCCTTGTACAGGTAAGGCCAAGGAGCCAAGAGTGTAACTGTGAAGGGAATGAATGCAGAGTGTTCACCTGGTGCTCCCAACAGGACTTAACACATGCTTCTCGTGTTTCCTTCTTTGAGTTTCTCTATTGTAGCCAAAGGAGAATATATGTATTTTTTTCCACTTAACTTTTGTGTGTCTTCTGGGGCCCTATGCAGGCACCTTCCTTCATTGCCCATTGCAGAGCCCCAAAGGGCCCTAGGGATCCCCTTTGGATTTCTGGCAGTGTTTGCTAAGTTTTGGCTCTCGTCCAGCTAATGCTGGATACACCAAGTTTTAGCATTTTTTTTTTAATTTAAAAAAATTTTTAATTGTCGATCTTTGTTTATATGTGGTGCCCCAGCCCCAAATTTTAGCATTTTTATTTATTTATTTTTTTTAGTTTTCGGTGGACATAACATCTTTGTTTGTATGTGGTGCTGAGGATCGAACCCGTACCACACGCATGCCAGGCGAGTGCGCTACCACTTGAGTCACATCCCCAGCCCCAATTTTAGCATTTTTAATGAGAGCTAACAAGATAGGAATGGTTTACAAAAATGAAATCGGCATTTCTTTTAGACCCTCAAGGATCCATTTTTGAGGTTTTCAGTTTGTCTTCATGAGAATCAACTGAGTCAACTCTAGGGCTGTCGCTCCACTCACTCCTCAGTGCTGAAGCTTGAGGGTAGCTGCACACTTGAGCCCCTCGTCTGTCACTAGTGCCCACATGGTCCACATTTCCAGAGGATTCAGGCGGTGTACCAACAGGAGCCCTCTATATAGGCAAGGGTCCAGAGGTTGCTGTATTCCAAATGTTTTAAAGCCAGCATGGTGTGTGGGGTGTACCCCCAGCTTCTTCAGGCACATGCCCACAAAGACGACATCAATAGGAAAGAGCTCAGTCCCCTCCATGGCTGCTTGGAGGTGCCTTATTGTGGCTCTGGACATGACATAGCCTCTACCCCCAGCATAGGGTGGGTAGTGGCGTGCCTTATACATGGAGGGTGGGATGAAGTATTTGACTCTGGTGTTCCTATTGGGCAGGGCCTGGTGGATGACATCTCCCACCAGGAGGTCCTGGGCTGGGTCCCAGCCATCCAGGAACTCTAGCACATTGGGGACATGGACAAAGACATCATCATCTCCCTTAAGCATGAAGTGGGCATGAGGACAAGCACTTGCCACCCAGCGCTGTAAGTGCAGCTCCTTAAGGGTTAGGTTGAAGAAATCCTCCACAAAGTCCCACTGTAGGATATCATCAAACTCTCCACTCTCATAGGCCAGCAGCTGAGCTGGGGGGGTGGGCCCTGCCACTCCGAGTAGGAACACCAGCTTCAGCTGCCTGTCCCTAACCCAGCTCCCTGCTCGGCCCCAAGTGCTGCGGATAGCTGCACGTTGCTCCACGTGACCAGGTTGAGATTTGATGGCCAAGAGCAGGAAGGTGTCCTTGGCACAGCCTGAAGGTTCCAGCAGGATAGAGAAATTTCGGCAGTGGCGATAAGTCAAGAAGAGGCGGTGACGACCAGGCAGGGATAGGGAAGTGTTAGCCACTGTGCGATTGGGTAGGCACTGGCTGTGGTGAGCCCCAGAGGGTTCCCAGAAGGATTGGTGGGTCTTGAGGTCCCCTGCCAGGGGGACCTCCTTCAGAAAGAGCAGACAGCTGAGCAGCAGTACCATGAGACTGTAGAACAGCAGCCAGCCCAGCCTGTGCAACATGGTGGGCCCTGCAGGAAGAGAGTGCCTGAGCCATTCCTGTGCTCTACCCCTGACCCTGAGAGCTGAGCAGAGTCCTGAAACCCTGCAGCTAGTCTTTGCTGGCCTTCATTCAGGATTGCCTTTTATTCTCAACATATCCTTTGGCTCTTTGATTTTCTTCCCACCCCCAAGGATGAACTAAGTACACCTGCTTTGGCCTGCTTTCTGCTGAGGGGAGGGCTCTGGGGTCAATGTTTTCCCAAAATGACTTGCACTCGTATTGACACCATAAACATTCACAGCCTTTCCAGGAAACTACCTGACAAAGTTTCAGTGAAATGGGGCAAACTTAGTTTAGCTTTGCGTCAAATTCATTCTAAGCATGAGAGATGACATTCAGAGCTCTCCAAACCACTGCACCAGTTAAATGGCAGGCCCTATGTTGGGTGTTTCTGATGACAGAGCCCCAGGTACTGAGGTTAGGGACTGGAAGCTATGCAGCAGGGTAGCAAGAGAACACTCCCCACCTATCTTCTCTCAGTGTTCTGGATTTCTTGGTGGAATGAGCTGAAATAAGGTTTAAGTCAAAAATCACACAGCATGACAGGAAGAAAACCTGTATCAGGGAATATGCACTAAGGCTACCCTGCCACCTACCCCTTCCTACCACTACTGAGTTTTGAGTTCTGTCGTGAAGTTTGTCAAAGAGAAGGTTGAGAAAAGCCAAATTTCAATTTCTCCTGTCATTTGCCTCTGCCTCTTTTCCCCTTTCACCCTCAGTCCCCTTTCCTTGATCTTCATTGCCACATCATCCCAATCTTTCTCCTTCAGTATGTCTAGCTGTATTAACATCATCCTTGTCCCTAACATTTCTAGTGCTAATTCAAGACAACACAAAATGCATACCAAGAGATGTACTGAGAAGAAGTTAATGAAGTGGCTTGGGGAAGGTTGCTTCACCTAAGAACTTGATAAGGGGATGTTCAAGCAAGACCTTTGAAGCAAGGGGTCAGATCACATAAAAATGTGGGGAAGTGCATGCCAGGCAGAGGCCACAGTTGTTTGTAGAGCTAAAGTAGCCAGGGTTGAGGAAGTGCGCTGGAGTGTGATTTGCTGTGAATGAGGAGGAGGAAAACTAGCAAAGCCAAAGTGAAGTGAAAGCAGCAGCCCGAGGCGGTCAGGGAAGGGTTGAGGAGCACCACTGGAGGCTGTGGCAGAGAAGCAAAAGAATTTTCATTGTTTTAAGGTCACTGTCGCTGATGCTGCTTTGATGGACTATTAGAAAACCAAGTAATAAGACAGGGAGACCCTCTAGAGAATGAATTAGAATTCAAGGTGTGGCTGTGGCATTGTGGCAGCTCCTGGATCTCAGTTATGCGGGATCTGCGGCTGTAGGGGAGGAAGGAACCCAGACGCGGGGAGGTTCCACTAGCAGAGAAGGGCGCAGAGCTTTGGTTCTGTTCGTGATATCTTAGAAAGCTCTCCCTGGCTCGCCAACTTGCGTAAATCCGCCTTTCGCCGTCCAAACTGCACGCAATTCCCCACAGGAGAAACCGGATCGAACGCCACCGACGGCCTGAACCAGGATCTCGCCAGGGGGCCTGCCTTGGTCCCACACACCTGCGCATCCTAATTTAACTCCTGCTAGCTGACGTCTTCCCCCATCGCTCTGCTGACCCCAAAGCCCGGCGTGGGCTTCAGAGGGTGCTCACACCCCGCGAGAGGGATGCAGAGTCCTGAGGGGCTGCGCGCGTTCCTGGGGTGACAGCTGCCTGGGTTCCTCACTGACAACACGCTACTGGGTGAGAAAGGGCCAACGTCAGATTCATTCTTCCAACACAAGGGTTTTCTGTGGATGAAAAGGACTGCCCTCGCCAGAGCAAGGACCAGCACCGCTAGGGGTACACACTCTTCCCCGGGCGGAGCACGGCGGGTAGCGCGCGGCGGCGGGGCAGGTTGCCCAGGTGGGCCCGGGCACCATTCTGCCCTGAGAGGCGCGAAAGCCTAGCGGCCCTGGGGCCTCGCACCACGCCAGCCGGAGGTCGCCCACCAGCCGGGAAGTGCGTGGCCAGAGTCGGCGCCGGTAGCCGCGCAGTGCCGGGCGCGGAGGCACGGGCAGCCCACGCCTCCTCCCCGCGCAAGAGTGGCAGCCGTCCCAGGCCCTGCACGACCTGTCCCCCTGACGTACCTAAGCGTGACTCCGGGTCGGGGCACAGGAGAGAAGCTCGCACCGCGGAGCCAGAAAATGGAGCGCTTCAGGGAGCCGAGCTCGCGGGGCTCGGGCCGCCGGCTAGGCCGCGGGCGGAGGCGGGGCTTCCGGGGGCGGGGCCGCCGCGCGCCGGCCCAAGTGGCCTCCGCAGCCCGGGGGCTCCGGCCCCGCCTCGCTCTCCCTCACCCTGCGGCCGCCCTCCCGCCCGGGGTGCTCCCGGAGGCCCAGACACGCGGCGAGACGGAAGCGGAGGCGCGAGTGCGCAGAACAGCCTTTACTCGGGCGCCTAGAAGCGGAGCGCCTCCTCCGCGGTGCGGTACTGATTCAGCTGGATCTGGACCTCCACCGTCAGCGGCTCCGGCTGGTAGTCGCTGTCGAAGCTCGGCATCTGCGGTTTTGACTTTTCTGAGAAAATTAAAACATAAGCAATGAGTCCGGAGCGATGTGGGGACTGCGGTCTCCAAGCACGGAACACATCCCCAAAACCCAAGTCCAGGGAGGCACAACTCTGAATTGGATCCAGCTCTGTTAATAGAGTAGGGAATAGAATTGCGTTTAATTGGAGCATTTAATGAGTCACAGCTGTTTGAGTTACAAGAAAATTAGCTGTTTCTTTCTTAGACCATTTTAAGTTGAACTCTGACGAACTATGCATGTACAGTCTTGGGTATTTGACAATTATTTTCTTTAAAATGAAGTAAATATGGCACTTTGGGGAAAACACGGGACTGAAAGCATTTTGATAAATTTATAACATTTGAACTTTCAGGTAGAAATTAGAATTTTGGAACACTGCCACCATGAACTCAAGGTTCCCAATACTCCAAGTCTTTTCTAATGATGTGGGTGGTGATATTTAAGAACGTGACTTTTGGGGCTGGGGTTGTGGCTTGGCTGTAGAGCGCTTGCCCAACGTGTGAGGCACTGGTTTCAATCCTCAGCCCCACATAAAAATAAATAAAATAAAGGTATTGTGTCCATCTACAACTGAAAATGCTTTTTTAAAAAACGAATGTGACTTTTGGATTTTTAATGGAATGTGTAAATCAATGTTTGTTATTTTACAAGTAACCGTGTTACCAGTAGTGCATGGTTAAAATATCCATTCAAAATGCAAAATAAAACGGTTATGGAGGCGCATGCTCCGGAGGCTGAGACAGGAGGATCAGGTTCAAAGCCAGCCTCAGCAAAAGCGAGGCACTAAGCAACCCAGTGAGACCCTGTCTCTAAATAAAATATAAAATAGGGCTGGGGATGTAGCTCAGTGGTTGAGTGCCCCTGAGTTCAATTCCTGGTGTGTGTGTGTGTGTGTGTGTGTGTGTATCAATGTACTTTAATGACTAATTGGATTGAAAAAAATCAATATATATTCAGTTTTCACTTTGTAACAAATGTAATAAGCTAGCTTGTCAAATTCATTGTAACATCAAGGAAGAATATCCATAATTCTTTGAAAGCCTATTAAAATATTCCCCTCTTTTCTAATTATGTGTTGGTATGAGGTTGGATTTTCCTCATACACTTCAACAGCAATATATCAAGAGTTTTGCTGTAGACGCAGATATGAGAATCCACTGTCCTGTTAATCCAGACATTTAAAAGATCTTTAAAAACAAACTTGGAAAAAAAAATTTAACTATCACCAGGCAGCCTGCCCATAATCCCAGCTACTCAGGAAACTAAGGCAGGAGGATTAGAAATTCCAGGACAATACTTTGCAGGATCCTCTCTCAAAAGTAAAAATAAAATAAAAAGGGCTAGGGATGTAGCTCAGAGGTACAGCACCCCAGGTTCACTCCCCAGTACTGCAGAAAAAAGTTAAACTATCTTATCTCCACAGATAAGTGCCACAAATCATGTGCCCATATATGCATGGTCTTGAAAGCCCAATAGTATGAACCTCCCAATTCATTCTTTCTCAGAACTGTTTTGGGTCCTTTTCCTATGAATTTTAGAATCTGCTTGCTGAGCTGGGTGTATTGGCACACATCTGTAATTCCAGCAACTCAGGAGGCTGAGGCAGGAGGATCACAGGTTTAAGGTCAGTCTCCACAAGTTCATTGAGATCCTTTCTCAAAAGCAAAATACAACAAGGGCTGGGGATGTAGCTCAGTGGTAAAGTGCCCCTTGATTCAATCTCTAATATTGGTGGTGAGGGGCAATACTTAAGTTTAAAAAAAAAATCTGCTTGCTGATTTCTATAAACCATAGACTTGGCAGGATCATTCCATTATGTGGAATCTATAGATCATTTGAGAAGAACCTACATCTTAACAATATTTGAATCTCCTAATCCCTGCTCATAGTATACCTCTCCATTGATATAGATCTTTAATTTCTGTTCACAATGTTTTCTAGTTTTCAGTGAACAGGACTTCCACATCTTTTGTCACATTTATTCCTATATCATATTTTTCAATGCTATTTCTTCTTTGACCCACAGGTTATTTAGAAGTATGTTGCTTAGTTTCTAAAAAATTTGGGATTTCTTGGATCAGGATTTTACAGTTTCAGTTTTCATCTTCCCCCCACCCCACCCCCCATTTTATAGGATTTTGCAGTATTGTCCAGGCTGGTGTTGAAATCCTGGACTCAAAGGATCCTCTCACCTCAGCCTCCCCAGTGCTGGAACTACAGGCACATACCACCATGCCCAGCTCAAATTTTGAAATGTGCTGGTCACAGTGGTGCACACCTATAATCCAAGCAGTTCAGGAGGCTGAGACAGGAGGATCTTGAGTTCAAGGCAACCTCAGCAGTTTGTCAAGGCACTTAGCAGCTCAGTGAGATCATGTCTCTAAATAAAATTTTTAAAAAGGGTTGATGGGCTGGGGATGTAGCTCAAGCGGTAGCGCGCTCGCCTGGCATGGGTGCGGCCCGGGTTCGATCCTCAGCACCACATACAAAGATGTTGTGTCCACCTAAAACTGAAAAATAAATATTGAAATTCTCTATCTCTTTCTCTTTAAAAAAAATAAAAATAAAAAAAGGGTTGAAGATGTGGCTCAGTGGTCGAGTGCCCCCGAGTTCAATCCTCAGTACCAAAACAAAAAACAAGTTCTTTAAAGGTATCAGCAATGATTTCTTCAGGCATTTTTTCCCATTTTTTAAAAAATATTTTTTAAGTTGTAAATGGGCACAATACCTTTATTTTATTTGCTTATTTTTATGTGGTGCTGGGGATTGAACCCAGTGTCTCATGTATGCTAGGCAAGCGCTCTGCCACTGAGCCCCAAACCCAGCCCCTTTCCTGTCTTTTGAGAAACTCCAATCACATGGATATTAGGCCCTTGGAAATTTGTCTCAAAATTTATTGATACTCTTTCATTTTTTCCTACTGATTTTTCTCCTTGAGTTTTATTTTGGACAGTTTCTACTGCTCAAGTTCACTAATATTTCCTTTTATATTGTCTAATATGCCAATAATCCATTGAATGTATTTTTCATATGACACTATAATTTTCATCTCTAAAAGTTTATATTCATTATTGCTACTTAACAGATTCAATTTTTCCTCAAGATTTTTTTTTTGGGGGGGGGGTACTGGAGATTGAATCTAAGGACGCTTTACCACTGAGCTACATTCCCAGTTCTTTTTTTATTTTTATATCTTTCTTAATATCTTAGTATATTGTAGATATACATTATAGTGGGGTTTGACATAGTCATAAATGCACATAACATACTTTTCTGAATTTAAATCCCCAATACTCCCTATTTTCCTCACAACCTCTTCTCTAAGCCCTGATCTCCTTCCTCCAGTCTATTGGTTTTCTTTCTATTTATTTATTTTCTTTGTTTAATTGGTATATTATAGTTATATATATGGAGAGAGAGAGAGAGAGAGAGAGAGAGAGAGAGATAAAATTTTATTTTTTATTTTGAAACAGGACCTTTCTAAGTTGCTGAGACTGGCCTCACACTTGTGATCCTCCTGCCTCAGTCTCCCAAGTCACTGGAACTGCAGATGTGTTACTGCACCCAGCTCCTCTAGCTTCTTGAGTGTATGGAATAAATTATAATAACTGCTTTAATATTCTTGTCTACTGATTCTATCTTACATGTCATTTCTGAGTCAATTTTGGTTCTCATTATATATTGTATTTCTTGTTTTTTTTTCCATGCTGTGTAATTTGCCGGGGTTGGGGAGTGGGGGGTACCAGGGATTGAACTCGGGGGCATTCAACCACTGAGCCACATCCCCAGCCCTATTTTATATTTTATTTAGAGACAGGGTCTCACTGAGTTGCTTAGTGCCTTGCTTTTGCTGAGGCTGGCTTTGAACTTGTGATCCTCCAGCCTTAGCCTCCAGAGCTGCTGGGATTACAGGTATGCGCCTCTACACCCGACTCATGCCTAGTAATTTTTTATTGGATGACAGACATCGTAAATTTTACCTGAGGGATATTTTTTTGTATTCTTAATGAGATTTGTCCTGAGATACAGTGAGGTTTGATCCTTTCAAATCTTGCTTTCCCTTACTGATCTTTTAAAAACACAAATCTGAAGCTTACCTAGTTCAGAAACTTCACTGGCCACTCAGAATAAATCCAGGCTTCTTATCTGACCAATTAGAGCTGCAGCCAGAAGAACCCTGAGCCACCTCAGCTCGGTCCTTCCTCCAGGGCACCACAATGCCCTTCCCTACCCATCACCCCGCACAGCAGGCTGCTGCCTCTGGGACATGCAGGGAGGATGGGGGTCCAGTCCTCAGGGTGGATGTGGCCTCCCCACTGGCTGGAAGATACAGTTCTCAGTCACCCACCCTGTGGCTTCCAGTCAAGGCTGGCCCTTCAGCAGGGCCTCAGCAACCAGCCCTTGCCATCTGCCACCACACGCGTTGGCTCTTACCCTTTTTGGCCCCTTTCTTGGTCTTCTTTAAATCCTGAAAGAAAGAATGACCAAATAAGATGCTGACTGGGGTCAGGGGCTGCTGGGGAAGGGGCAGATATAGACCCCAAGGAGGCCTGGGGGCTCCCACCCATCCCAGGGCCTCTGACTGGTCCAGGAGGGTGGGGGGCTCCACGTGAGGAGGTGCCTGAGCTGGCCCACACCGGAGGAGCATCAGCCGCACTCCCAGGGGAAGGTCCCTCTTCCATCCTCCCCAGGCTCCTGGCAGGGCAAGCATTCTTGGAGAGGGGGAAGGAGAGGACATGGTTGCGGCCCACTTACCCTAGTTAATATCATCTTGTCAGACTCCAGGGTGCGGATGACCCCATAATTGCACACAGTGGACACCTGGGACTCCCCTGCCAGCAATGGCTCCAGGGCCACCAAGTCGCTACCCAGCACCCGCAGCACAGATGGTTCCTGGCGGAGCTCCTTGGGAATTTCTTTCTTTTTCTTGGGTGCCTTCTGTTCCTGTGGTGGGAGGCCAGGAGGGTGGGACAGGGCCAGGCAAAGGACCATGCCAGGCATGTGTCCCCTCCACGCGCGGTCCCCTGCTGTGGGCTGGGTGTGCCAGTACCTTGCGGGGTTCCTTCTCCGCTTTCCCTTTCTTATTTTTCCCAACAGTTTCCTTCTTGTCTTTCTCCCCTTTTCCTTTCTTGGCAGGCAAGGGAATTTCAACAGGAAGTGGCACCACAGCCCAGGAGACGATCTGGGGAACATAACATGGCCTCAAGTAAGCAGAGTCACCTCTCCCTCGCTCTTTCTAGAAAGGGGCTGAGAAGCATCTAACCAGGGAGTCAGGCCTCTGCCCACCTTCTCCTCCACAATAGTCACAGTGGTCCCCGACAGTAGGAAGGCCTTGAGTGGCACCAGGTCCTTGAAGGTGTGCTGCATCTCATAGTTGTAGGAAATGACATCAGCCCAGGGCTTGTGGTTGGTGCTGAAGAGGACGGTCCTTGATTAGGGGGAGATGCAGACATGGGCGCCATCACCCAGGGCTGTGGCTGGGAACCTGGAACAAGGCTCTAAGGGGACTTCCAAAAAAGACTACGTACCCCAAAATAGCACGAGACTGGGAGTCTGGCTATTACCGGAGAGGACCAGGGGAGCAGGAGACCAGGAAGGAACATGGCACAGAGAAGACAGTGGAGAAATGGGAAATTCGCAACAACAAAAAATCAGTGCAGAGTATAGAAAGATTCCTTAAACAAAAGCACTAATATTGAAAACTTCTGTTCATCAAATGACACTATGTAGGGAGTGAAAAGGCAAACCAGACAAAGGGGAAAATGACTTGCTGCGCTTGTCACCAAGAAGAGTGTATATC
Source organism: Marmota monax (assembly GCF_021218885.2). Classification (NCBI taxonomy): domain Eukaryota; kingdom Metazoa; phylum Chordata; class Mammalia; order Rodentia; family Sciuridae; genus Marmota; species Marmota monax. The sequence continues at coordinate 2,218,374 of NW_026692583.1, forward strand.
CAGAAGACGTTTGTATGCAAAAGGAAATCTTATGAATCAGTAAGAAAAAGACAGGCAATGCGATTTTTAAAAATGGGTAAGAGAATCAAAGAGGAACTCCCCCAAACACAGCATGTCCTCTGGGACAGGACTCTTGGCAGCCATGTCTGAGTTCCTCTGGGCTTTTAATAAATTTGCAATAAATCTCAGCCATGAGAAAGGCTGGATGCCAAGCCCTGAGAGTCCTAATGGATCCAAACCTGGGCCTAGTCTTGGGGACCCCAACACCAACAGAAGAGAGCCATAGTTAAAACAACTGACAAGCATTAGGGAGCTGTGACAGGAATTCCTAAGTAAATCTATATGTGCTCAACATTCTGAGACTCTACAAACTCCATTCATGGAGCTCCTACACTGTGGGAACTGACTTGGATTCCAGTAAAATTCTCCATCATCAAAGAAGCTTCCGGAACAAAGAAGGCAGAACCGGTGGCATATGCGAAACCTGAGGAGGGGATGAGACTGGAGTTATTGAGGGCAAGGAAGAACCTGGCGCACAGACTGGAAGGTCCTTGCCACACTTCGTATGCCAGAGTACATTCCAGATGGACTCAAAAGCTTGTATGAGAAGCTTCCAATCCCAGGGCTAAAATGCAATGAGAAAGTCAATCATTCTAGAAAGCTTAGCCCTTCAGGGACCTGAGGTTCAGATGCACTTGAGTGGAAGGTTAGGGTTCTGGGAAAGGAGTGCTGACTGCCAATCCAACACCTACCCCCTATGGCTCTTGGCCCAGGGGCCAGCTAAAGAGACTGTGGCCTCGGCTGGAGCACTCAGCCATCAGGATGCTCAGGGGAGGCAGTGGGTGCAGCCTAAGTCTGCTGTCACCCTGGATGGAGACCCCAGTCCTTGCTCCTAGCTGGGTCCTATCCTTACCCAGGGGATGGGAAGAGCCGGGGATCCATCCGTGGCCGCAGCTTTGCCAGCTCCTCTGCAGAGTTGATGGAGGAGAGGGGCACTGGCAGGGCTGAGCGGCCTGAGATGAAGGACAACTCTGACTCTCCCATCTCCGTCGCCCCCGACTCCTGGGACTCATTGGCCTCCTCCAACAGCTGCACCTCTGACACCCCCTGCAGCTCATCGCCTACAAGTTCTGCGCTGGAGGGCCTGACAATCTGCCAGGGAAGACAGGACACATCCTCTGAAGTTCCTTGAGTGTCTACGGACACAGAGATCAGGGCAGTAGGATTTTCTTTTTTAGTGCTGGAATGGAACACTGCACTTCTCGAATGCTAGGTAAGCAGGCCACCACTGAGCCACACCCCAGCCTTGCAGGAACCCAAGGCGTGAGCAGCACATTTGGGAGACCTAAGATTAAGCACAACCTCCTCATGAGAAGTTGGAGGCAGCACATTTCTCCTAGCCCCACGGAGCCCCTGCTTTTCATAGGATGTGGAGGGGTGAAAGACATCGTGGAAACTGTAGAGTGGGGCCAGAAGCTCTGGGCTTGGGTATAAAATTCCAGGCTGCTCCCGTGTCAGGCTCAGATGTCACAGGGCCACAAGGTGCTCACTGCTGACAATCATCCTGGCTGGGGCTGGGCTGGAGCCAGGGCCCTAAGCAGAAAGGGGCTGTGAATCCATGTTAAGGATTTTCCCAGGCCTCCAGGGGCTGTTCTGCCTGCACAGGAAACCCCGTGGGCCTGGGCGAGGAGCCACCCTACTCCCTGACAGCCGGGCACCTTGGCCAGCACGCCACCATACTGGCTCCCCTCGCCTTGCTCCTCTTCCACAAAGTCGTAGGTCACGTAATAGTTGTAGGTGATGAAAGGGCCTTCGGGGCCTGGCTCTGGGTCCCAGATAGAGGTGTCCACAACGCCCTTGACGTTTCCAATGGACACCACAAACTGTGCTTCTTGTGCCAGGAAGTCTGCAAGAAGGAGTGACAAGACTGAGGAACACGGAGGGCTGGGAGTTGGCAGACAGCAAGACAGGATGGGGAAGGCACTCGTCCCTGGATCCTCCCTCCATGCAGACGTTCAAGTCCCAGCTCCACCAAGTTCAATGGGAGTGATTTAGGATATGGCATTTGGCTTCTCTGAAGCCTTGGTTTCCTGATCTGTCAAATGGGAGTTATTTGGGGTTTGTTTGGTACTAGGGATTCAGGGATTGAACCCAGGGACGCTCTACCACTGAGCTATATCCCAGTCCTTTTTATCTTTTATTTTTGAGACAGGGTTTTGCTGAGTTACTGAGGCTAGCCTTGAACAAACAATCCTCCTGCCTCAGCATCGGTGCCTGTGCCACTGCTCCCAGTTTTAAAATGGAGGTTCTAATAGAAGCTTTACAGAGCCAGTTCTGAGAGGGTGAGAGGTTAGGAATATTTGCCATCTCATCTTGTGCCTGGAATGCTGAAGCTGTCAGGCTTCTGTCTGACCTTGGGAAGGCTCTGATGCACCTTGCATGATGGGCCACAAGGGGGTGAACTCAAGCCACCTCAAAAGTGAAGAAACTGGCTAAAAGCTGTGGAAGCCCTCCTACCACTTCTGTCCCCAGGGCCCAGTCACAGGGGTCAATATCTGAGAAAACCCAGATCCAGAAGGTTTATTACATCTGATGAGGGCCCGGGTCAAATGGGGAGCCACAGACAAAGGTTCAAGGTGTGGAGCCGGGTCCCTGCCCCCTCCCTCCATGGCTGTACCCACCACCACTGAGGCTGAATCCCTGGAACTGATGCTTCTCGTTGGGAGACACAGTGATGTCATCCAGCACGCACAGCCGGGTCAGGCTGTCGATGGTGAAGCCTCGGTAGTAGGGCACCAGGGCCAGCGGGTTCCCCTGCAGCACCAGCAGCCACAGGTGCCTGAGCGTGCTGAGGCTGACCATCATGCCCTGCAGGTCTGTCAGGTCATTGAAGCCCAGATCCAGGGAGACAAGGTTGGGCCTGGAAGGTGGGGCAGGCCACTCAGGAGTTAGGGACCCTGGTAAGCAGGGGACATGCCCTACACCCAGGACACAGCTCGGCCCACACACTTTGTTCTGTCCTGGACACAGGGTTATGCCCAAGCCTGCTTCTCCCCTCTCTGGAACACTGCCATCCTCAGAGCCCAGAGACAGCCCTCACAACCTACCCCTATGTCCCAGTCACACAGAGCTCTCTAGCCAAAATTCCAACTTCATGTGCATCTAGAAGGTTCTCCCTATTGACAAACAGGAAGTCACTGTGGAGAAGAGCAGGAAGGGGAGGAGTGGGATTGGAATGGGGACCTGGGAGGAGGGTGGGTGAAGCTGTAGGGTCCAGGGGTCTCAAGCTGGAGGTCACTCTTCAAAGCCAGACTGGCACATGGCCACTGGGTTCGCCTCTTGGGGGACAAGAGTGAAGACCGTGCCAGCAAGCGGAAAGGAGACGTTTCCCATCCCAGCCTGTGAAGGGCAGGAAGGGCGGGCAAAGGAGAATCCCAGGGCCCTGGGTGATGAGCCAGGCACAGGAGAGAGTGGGGCAGCTTTTCCCACTGTCACAAACTAGAAAGCAAAGTGACTTCAGCTCTGAGGACAGAGGCCAGGAAAAGAGCAGGGAACACCCATCAGCAGCACCTTCCACACAGTGAACTCAGCCCCCTCCCTCTCCTCCCTCGCCTCTTTTGATGGCCTGTCCTGCCCGTGATAGTCACAGGCCAGTCAGAGGGAAGTATGCAAGAGGAACAGTTCGTGGGGATCAGCACACAGCCTTGACCCGACCTTCAAGAGAACCAGGCAATATCAGCACAGATGTCCTTTTGATTCCCAAACAGCCCAAGACAGAGGCTCACGTACAGGTTTCTACGTGATCCCCATTCGGCACGAAGCACCAGGTTGGGCATGTTTTCCAAATCAAAATCAGGACACCTGGTACTCTGTCAACAGCAAGAGCCTAAATTTGCTGTCCTAAGAAGTCCAAAGTATATGGTTTTCTGTCTATACTCCCTGATGGCCATGGGCAATGGAAGAAAGGAATCCCAGTTGGACAGGGCCGAGCCTGGTCAGGGGCCGCAGAGCAAGGGGAGGAAGGAGGAAATCATGAGAGAGGGACTTTCCTCTCCACTGCACCCTGCCTTCCAAGCAGGTGTGGCTGGAGCACAAGGCCTGTCCAAGGAAGGAGGTGCCTTCTGTGCTGACCTCCAGCCCTTTCCAGGCTGTGACAGAGGAAGCAGGGGAGCTGCACCCACAGCACCACTAGCTAAGGTGCTGGACCCCGGTTCTCCTTGCAGGGTGCTCCCTTTGCCCCAGCTCTCCATGGCAGTCTTTTAGGGATGGTGGGTGACCCTCTCACTTCTCAGGTCTGGGATTTTAAGTTTTCCACTGTCACCCACCCCCCGCCCCCACCAAGGAGACAAAATCCAATGTCAACAACCAAGAGGGGACTGTTCTGCACAAACTCTGATGGATGCTGGAGTTGTAGTGACAAGCGAGGGCTGTCTCTAGGACAGTGTTCTCAGCCTGGGCTGAGTCCGCCCCTCCTCCTAGGTTCTGTCTGACTGTCCCAGGAGGGAATTGAGTGGGTTCAGGCCAGGGATGCTGCTACCCATGCTACAATGCCCAGAACAGTCCCACAACAGAGTGACAGGCCCAAGTGTCAATGGAGCCCACGTTGAGAGATCCTCTTCTGAAGCAAGGCTCCCTCTACCCTTCCCTGGATGTCAGTGGGATTTTTTATTGAGTCATTCTGAAATCCTGAGCCGACTTTGCAGCCACCCAGAAGTTATAGAAGCAAGCCTCCCTCCCGCACCTGCCCTCCCAGCTCCCCAGTTACCAGTAGTTGTTGGTGACATAGAGACTCTCCAAGGGGCCCAGCAGTTTGTTGTGGCCCAGCCCCAGATGCTGGAGCCCAGGGGGTGGGTGAGCACACAGACACTCCATGCTGCGGATCTCGTTGCCATACAGCTCCAGCACCTATTGACAGCAGAGGAGGCCCAGACTGGAGGGCTCTGCCTGACTGCCTGCCCTCTGCCCGCTGCCCCGGGAAACTCAGGAAAGGAATCGTGGACTGCTTGGGGCCTGCCTTCCTGTGCCCAACAGGACTGCATTTTTTAAAATGCAGGAGGAACTTTTTCCTGCAGCAGAGAGGGAAGATTCCTTTCCCTTCTGTGAAGGTGACTTCGAAGCTTGGAAGGGGAGGTGATAGAGGTGTGCAGGAAGTTCTTGCAGACACGCAGTGGGAAAGTGTCCCTGGGAAAGCCCCGATGGAAGAGGGAATGGATCCCACTAAGTGGATATGTGCAAACTGTCCTCCTCACTCACACGTGTCACCCAGGGCCGAGCCTGGTGTCTCCAGCCAGAGCCAGACCTGCTCTCTTCCTCCGTGGTCACTACTCTCGGTGTTCAGCTTAGGGCTGGGGACATGCGACATGCTCAGCAGAGCACGATGAAGCCCGCCTGCCTCTTTTCTTTGTGGAAAACATACCTAACATAAATTTGCCGTTTCCTCCATTTGTAAGTGTACCGTTCAGTGACATCCATAATGCTGTGCCACCACCACCACTGTTCCCCAAAGCGTCATCACCCCAAACAGACCTCTAAGCAGTCACTCACTCCCTGTTCCCTCTCCCAGCCCACGGTGACCTCTAATCCCTGTCTATCTCTGTGAATTTGCCTCTTCTAGATATTTCACAGAAGTATAATCAAATGAGATTGGCCCCTGTGGGTCTGACTCCTTTCACCCAGCATGCCGTTTTCTAGGGTCCCTCACACTGCAGTGACATCAGAATTTCTTTCTTTGAATGGATGAATTATATCCCACTACGTGGACAGGTCACCTTTTGTCCTCGGGTGTGTGGTTGTAGACACATGGATTCTTTCCACTTCTGGCTACTAAACGCTGATGAACAGGAAACTGTTAGGGATCCTGCCCTCTGTCCTTTTAGGTGTTGTGGATCCCCTTTTTGAGGAACATGGCCTACAGTTAAAGGCCTGAGGTTGGGCCTTAATGCAGAGCCTCCCTGGCCAAACCTGTGCAGGGAAGATCAGAGACAGGGTCTCTGGGGCTCCTGTACCTTGAGTGTTGGGGGCAGATTGGCAGCATTGACTTGCTTGATTTTATTGGCACTTAGGATCAGCTCCTCAAGGTTTACAAATTTTAGGAGGTCCTTATCCACCAGGCTCACCTGAAAGGAAGGGAAGGAAGTGAGGCCTCCAGAAGGCCAGGTGACATCGCAGCACAAGCCAACAGGAACACACAGTCCTTCCAGTCTTGCCAACCCCTCCATCCCTTTTCCATCTCACTGTATCCACTCGCAGGGCTCCAGGGCCACTTCCTCCCCTGCCCCTTCACTGACAGTAGCTATGGGATTTCCAGGCCAATGTCCTATGTCCCTTGCTGGACCTTGAGATTCTTGGAAGGGCAGAGCCATGGTAACCTACTGCCTGTCTGGCACCAAAGCTGGTTAAAGTATTTAGAAATCACCCTGGCTTGTACGGAGCAAGGTCAGAGGAGAAACTTCAGCATCCTACCCATAAATCTTCAGTTCCCAAGGAACTGAGTGATCTCAAGGATATCAGGGGTCCTTCCTGGCGGGGCTTCTTTTCCCTAGAGCAACCAATGCCCATTTGCCTAGGATGGAGGGACTTTCCAGGACATAAAACTTGCAGCACTAACACAAGGAAAGTCACAAGCAAACTGGTCACCCTATTCATTTTCTGGTTACGTGTAACTTCCCAGTTTCTCCATAAAAGGAAGCAAAGGCTTAGGAAGGCTGAGACTCAGTTTCTATACAACTTTTGAACTGTTATTGTTCTAAGCAAAGATTTTTTTTTAAAGAGAGAGAGAGAGAGAATTTAAACATTTATTTTTTAGTTTTTGGTGGACACACATCCTTGTTTGTATGTGGTGCTGAGGATCAAACCCGGGCCGCACGCATGCCAGGCGAGCGTGCTACCCCTTGAACCACATCCCCAACCCCTCTAAGCAAAGATTTTTTTAGTAACAGAAATAAAATAAGTCAACACTATGCCAATGTTCTCCAGCCCCACCCCCAACCCGATTCCCACAGTTTAAAGGGTTTTATTTATTTATTTATGGTGGGTTTTTTTTTTTTTTTTTTTTTTTTGGCTTTTTTGGAACTGGAGGTTGAACCCAGGGCTTTGCAAATACAAGGCAGACACTTTGCCACTGAGCTACATCCCAGCCCCCCACAGTTTAAATAAAGTAAAAAATATATATATATGGCCCAGGCACAGTGGCATACAACACCTGTAATCCCAGCAACTTGGGAGGCTGAGGCAGGAGGATCAGGAGTTCAAAGCCAGCCTCAGCAATTTAGCAAGGCCCTAAGCAAGTTAGCAAGACCCTGTCTAAAGGTAAAAAGTAAAAAGGGCTGGGGATGTGGCTCAGCCCTCTGGGTTCAATTCCTAGAACCAAACCAAACCAAACCAAAGCAATATGGGTCCTTTGAAAGGTCTTTACTAGGACCCAGGAGGGCCGAGTGCAGGGCATGCTAAGAATTGGCTGTAGAAGAGGCACATGGACTCCCTCCAAGGGTGAAGGAGGAAGACTTTCAACAAAGCATGGCTGAATACCGGCCTGTTTGTTGTACAAGCTGGTGAGCTCAATGAGAAGTCAGGGCTGACCTTGGGATCAGCTCTCACAGGAGATCCCCCTACAATCTGGTGCTCATTTGCAGCACCCACCTGCTTGTCCACCATCCTCAGCGACCGGAAATAGGAGTACAAGAAGGTGTCTTTGAGCATCAGTGGATTCTGGATGGCCAGTTCTCTCAGAAAATGGTCCTCAGCACTGGAGTCCTCCACCAGAGCCCAGGGTGAGTGGGGACTACGCACCAGTCCCAGCAGGGCCTCCACAGTCTCCTCCCCTGGGCTCACCGTCTCCTCCTCCCTGGGAGTCAGCTCCCTCCAGGTTCGCCATGTTTGAGGAAGAAAACGCGACCTGTTCTGCAGTGTTGGAGGTGGAGAATTTCATTAGGTCTCACATGTCCTTGTAAAGAAACTCAGTTGTAAGACTAGATGACTGAGGATAAAGAATTTAGAAATCTCGATGAGCCACCAGTAATTTTGGCTGATGATTAGCCATGATATGAGTACAGATAAAGGTCCAATTCCTGTCTCTGGGAGATTAATTACATATCTGACACAATCTATGCAATTCATGAGGCTCAACAGGCAATGGCGGAGGATATAAGGATATAATCAAGGAAAAATTTTTCAAGAGGAAGTAGCAAGGCTGAAAAGGTAAGCCCAGGAAAAGGTAAATTCAGGAAGTGGAAGATGAAAGAGTGCTTTTCCCAGAATTTACTCTCTCCCACCCCTACCTCCAGAAGAGGTGCAGTCTGAGCATAAAACCCAGAGTCTTACATGCTAGGCAAGCACTCTACCACCAAGCTACAGCCCCAGTCCAAGATGCATCTTTGAAACCCTAAAGCTTAACAAATAGTAGGTGCTCAACCAACATCTGACTAAGCAAATCAATGAATGCTCTCAGTTTTCCTATGAAAAGGGAACACCAGCTTTCCTAGGCTCCTTTCCATGGAGTGATGGGGTGGCCCCAGCCTCTGGCCCATTCAGAACTCTCAAGACATTCCTGAGCACACTGGCTCTTGTCCCCACCCTGTGATGACACCCCACCTAGGTGAGGACAACAGTTCCTGTGGCCCCACTGAACAGATTCTGTCTGCAGGGTCAATGTACAGATTGAAGCTTGAGAGAAAAGGACCTTCATGGGCAGCAAATTTTCCTCTTTCACCCTGTTTTGAGGCTCCTCAACACTGCATTGCTCTCTGTCTCTCCCCGGCAGGGAAGGGTGGGCCAGAGGGTGCACTGCTTAGCCTTTTGAGCCCTCAGGTTCTCCTCCAGGAGGGAAGCTTCTAGACAAACAGAAAGTGGCAGAGCCTTCCCAGCCAAGCCTCAGAAGGGGAGGCCCATGCCTCTGCAGCCTCAGGGCCCAGGTGGAACCATCTCCCGCACGTGGCTCTGGGGCTCCATGAAGCCAAGAAACTTCACCCAGTCAGAAGCACCTGCATGGTGCAGACTGGCCTGCTGTGCTCCGGATGGGAAGGTGCCAGGTCTGCACCCTGAAGTCAGTGCCCCCAGGCCCAGGCGGAGCTTCCTCTGCCCACACCTTGAGCTTCAGGGTCCCCTTAGTCCACCCTCCTCGCCCAAACACTAAGAACTACCTCTCCTGGGGCGTCTCGGTCAGCCACCTGCTGTGTGTGGGCGCTGCCAGTCTCCAGGGCCGTCCCCCGGGCCGTCCCCCAGGCCCTCCCAGCCCCCCTTCGCACCCAGCTGCCTATGCCGCAGGGAAACTCGTGCAGACACAGCTTCCGCAGGTGCACCCGCACCACCTCGCTCAGGGTCTCCGGGGCGCTGCGACTGCCGCTGTCGCTGTCGCTGTCGCTGCCGCTGGCCGGGGGCTGCTCCATGCCTGCGGGTGGGAGCCGCCAGCTTCCCGCGCTGCTAGGCAACGCCCGACGCCTGCACGTCCGCGCTGCTAGGCAACGCCCGACGCGCCATGCGCGTCGCACCCGGCTCAGCCCCCAGCCCCTGGCACTGCCCCGACCTCCTCCGTGAAGGCTGGTTCTTGTCCCCACCCTGTGATAACGGATAACGCTGGGCCAAGAGGCTGAGGGCGCGACCGACCGCCGGTCCTCTCCCCCTCCCAGGGGCTCCGAGAGGAGAAGCGGGTTATTAAGGGCCTTTGGCAGATCTGGGAAGGCGGAAAGAGCCCAGGGTCACGCATCTCCAGTCGGGGGGGTTCCAGTGTAGGTCGCTCTGACCCCGGAGCCAGGGGGTCGTCACTGTGGAACCCGAGACTGTTTCGGATTGTTCTGGTCGCACTGAAGCTGGGCTTGAACTTGTGGTCCTCCTGCCTCAGCCTCTCGAGTTGCGGGGATAATAGGTGTGTGCCACCGTGACTGGCTCTGAGCACCTTTTAGTATATGCACGATATTACAGTTTTTGTAATGTAACCTTCGCTATGATTTTCAACGTTTCCCCTCAATCTACAAGGAACCCTGTGCCCATTAAGCACTCAAACCCCATATCCGCATCTGCTCAGTCTCCGGCAAAAATGCTCTCTCTTTATCTTCATGAATTTGACTATTCCCTGTAATTGGTAAATGCAGCATCTGTGTTGAGACTTAATTTATATCCATAAAACTCATCCATTTAAAGTGTACAAATTTGTGATTTTGGGGGTTATTGGGCTTCAATCCACAAGTGGTCTACCAGCAAGCTACACCCCCAGCCACACACACCCCTTTTTAAAAATAGTGGAATGACTATTAAAACATAGATATTTTATATAGAGGAATCATATACAGTATTGTTCTTTAGTATCTGGTTTCTTTCACTTAGTGTGATATTTTCAAGGTTCATCTTCGATGGAGTGTGTATTGATGCTTCAGTTTTTTATAGCTAAGTAATATTCCATTGTGTGAATAGACCATATTTTATGTGTTCATTCATCAGTGAATGGATACTTAGATTGTTTCCACTTTGTGCTATTTTGAATAATGCTGCTATGAACACTGGTGTACAAGATTTAGTGTGAACATGTTTTCACTTTTGAGTAGATACCAAGAAATAGAATCACTGGGTCATTTGGTAACTATATTTTTAATATTTTGAGGAACTGCCAAACTGTGTTGCATATCTGCTCCACCATTTTTGAAAAAATTTTTATTTGTTAATGGATCTTTATTTTATTTATTTATATGTAGTGCTGAGAATCAAACCCAGAGCCTCACATGTGTGAGGCAAGCACTCTACCCACTGAGCCACAACCCAGCCCATGGGCTGCACCATTTTATATTCACATCAGTAATATGTGAGGGTTCCAATTTTTCCATATCCCATAGTTTTTATTAGTGTAGCCACCTTAGTAGACATGAAATGGTAGCTCATTGTGATTTTATTTGCACTTCTCTGATGGCAAATGAAAATGAGCATATTTTCATGTACCTCTTTTTGGAGAAGAATCTATTCAAATCCTTTTTCCATTTTTTAATTAGTTTATTTTCTTTGTATTGTTGATTTGTAAGGGTTCTTCATACATTCTAGGTACTAAGCCCTTATAGATGATTTTACAAATTTTCTCTCATTCTATGAGTAATATTCTCACTTTCTTTTCTTTTCTCTACCCCCTTTTTATTTTTTATTTTGAGACAGTGCCTCACTAAATTGCTGGGGCTGGCCTTGAAATTGTGATTCTTTAGCCTCAGCCTTCTGAGCTGCTGGAATTACAAGCATGCACCACACAACTACTGGCTTTCCCCAAACTTTCTTGATGATTGTCCTTTAACACAAAAGATTTTGTTGTTATTGTTTGTTTTTCACAATGCTAGAATGGAGCCCAAAGCACTCAACCAATGAACTGTACCGCCAGCACCCACAAAAAAAACTTTTGATTAGATTTTTAATTTTAATCTTTTTTTCAGGGGGGTACTGAGGATTTAACTCAGGGGCACTTTGCCACTGAGCCACATCCTCAGTGCTTTCTATTCTTTGTTTTGAAACAGGGCCTTGATAAGTTGCCCAGGATGGCCTTGAATTTGGGATCTTCCTATCTCAGCCTCCAGAGCTGCTGGGATTGCAGGCGTGGCCACCACACCCAGATAAATTGTTGATTTTGATGAAGTATGATGTATCTTTTCTTTGACTGCTTTTGTTTTGTTTTTGCCGAAGTCTGGCTGGGCACGCACAAATAAGGAGCCACTCAAGCAGGAACAAACTTTATTTCCGAAATCCACCAGCACACTCCCCACACGATCCCCGGGAACTCTCCTGAACGCCACCCACGCAGCCCCCAGGAACACCACACACCAACCAGAACTCCCTCCACCGGAACTTCACCCACCAACAGGAACTCTCCAGGAATCCCCGAGAGAGCTCAACCACGAACTCAACCAGAACTCCTCAAGAACTCAAAAGTACTGGCAAATGCTAGGCTCCATCCCAACTCGGCTGTGGCTCTCAACATGTTTTCACTCCTAAAGAACTATTCCCTGCTCTACAAAGCTGAGCTGTAAGCATTGCTCATATATCCTGTTCACCAATCCTTTGTTTGATCGGGAATTTGCAAATTTTTTTTTTAATTTTTTAATATTTATTTTTTAGTTTTCAGCGGACACAACATCTTTGTTTGTATGTGGTGCTGAGGATCGAACCCGGGCCACATGCATGCCAGGCGAGCGCGCTACCACTTGAGCCACATCCCCAGCCCTTAAAAAGAATTTTTGATGGACTTTATTTTGCTTATTAATTTATTTATATTTATACCGCTTGAGCCACATCCCCAGCTCCTGCAAATATTTTTCTCCCAGGCTAGGCTTGTTTTAACAGTATATTTTTTGTTATTTTTATCTTTTTTTATTTAAATGTTTTTGTAGTTGTAGATGAACAACAATGATGCTTTTATTTTATTTGCTTTATTTTCATGTGGTGCTGAGGATCAAACCCAGTGCCTCACACATGCTAGGCAAGCACATGCCACTGAGCCCCAGCCCCAGCCCTGTCTTAACAGTGTCTTTAGAGGAGCCAAAAATTTTAATTTTGAGGAATTTTGACTGATTGCCATTTTTCCCCCAATGGCCCTTTGGGACGGCCATCTGTGTATCTTTTTGACTGTCCTATGGTGGAATGTCTTTACTATTATTAGGAAAAGTATCCTCAAACTGGGAAATAAGGCAAAAAGATGACCATATGTCCTTTGAAAGAATCAAATAAACACCCAGGTATCCACAGTGATATAAATACATCAAAATTGGAGAGGGGTTGTGGCTCAGTGGTAGAGCGCTCACTTATCACGTGCGAGGCCCTGAGTTCAATCCTTAGCACCACATAAAAATAAATAAATAAAGTAAAGGTGTAAAAAAATTTAAATAAATAAATACAGCAATATGAAGGACAAATGGCTCTTGGGATTTTAGTGAAGCGACTGGGGAGGTGTGCAGTCAAGGAAGAGCAGGCTGCAGGGCGGGTCAGAGTTCTGCTGGACTCCCACTGTGGAGCTGCCCACTGGCATCAGATCAAGATGCCATCGGGCATCTACCCAATGGCACATCAGTCATGGAACAGGAGTCAAGGGCTCAAAGAGGGTGACCACGCCAGGCCATTTTGCAGTCACAGAAATGATGAGTTGTACAACAGAGTTTATCTGCAAGGCAACTAAGACAGGAGACTCCAGTCTCAAATCCATATCCCCAAGGATAGGGTATGGGGACATTTATGGGATAAAGAAGCAGGGTGATTTAAGGTGTGGAGAGAGGTGATCAGAGGTCACCTCATCGTGGGCCACACATGTAGAATCTATCTTCCCTCTTCAAGAGAAGATGGTTCAAAAAATGCAAGCATCAGCGTGGTCTGAGGATGGGGTTTTCACCTTCTGACCTCCAAAGGTCATTTATTGATCACCTGTGCAGTCCCCAGGGAAGAGTTGGCAGTTTTGATAAAAATGGCCTTCAAATCCCTAAAATGACCTGAGTAACTGTTACCATCATGACCTGCACTTCAGAGGTGTCACATTACAGAGCCCGAAGTGACTAATAACACATCGCTCAGTTGCATGACCTCCAAAATTTGCAATTTGTAAAATTAACTAAAAGCAAGTCCCAAAAAGCAAGTGAAGCAGATTTGGGGGTCTGAAGTCGTCTGGGTGGTCCTTGCACCTCAAGACACGCAGCAGAAGGGACTCAACCAGGAATCCACTGCCACCTTCGATCCCACTCTCCCTCCAGCCGCTGCTCTCTCTCTTTTCTCCTCTCTCATGCATGCTCCTTGAGGGAATGGCCTGTGCTTACCTTTCCCTCACCACACTGAACGGCTACAATTTGGCTTCCACCCCAACAATTTGTTTAACACCCCCTAGAAAGTTCCTGTGATGACCTCATGTTGCCAGACCTAGTGAATCTCTTCAGGCTTATCTTTTTGACCTCTTCATGGCCTGTGATGAGGCCAACCATTTCCTCTTTCTGGAAAAACCACTTCTTATCTCTTTCCATGACAACATGATTTCTTGTACTTTTGCTCCTGAGAATGCCTTCTAATACTGCTAAATCCTTTTCCTATTCCTGTTCCACTGACGGAGCCTCCACACTCGGCTTCTGTTTCTTGGAATGGTATCTCTTAGAGGATTACAGTTTTATCAACCACAACGTATTCATGGCACCCAAGTTTAAATCTCCATTCCTTCCTTTAGGCTCCAAATGCAAATGTACAATGTCCCTCTGTGTGTCCTCACCTGAGAGTTCCCTAACACCTCTACCTCACCAGGTACAAGACTCAGGGGTCACTTTCCTCAAGCCCCAAATGCTTCTTCTCCCAGCAATCCTCTCTTCTTGTAGAACCAATATCCCTCCGGTTGCCCAAACCAGAAACCTGGAAGCCATCCTCAGTTCCTCCCATCCCACCATCTCCATATCCAGTCAATCATCACCTCTTATGAATTTTACCTCTTGCACGTTTTTCCACTTGATCCACACCTCTTCATCTTCGATATCACTGCTCCCCTGGCTCAGAGCCTCACCTTTGGGTATGTTGAGTTGGAGGTACAAGTGGGACATTCAGGTGGACCGTTAGACCCAGAATTTGAAGGAGAGGAAACATTAAAGTATAGGAAATATATGTCAAGGTGGACACCTTGGAGATAGTCCATAAAAGGCTCCGCAGGCCAGTACTGAGTCTCAAATACAGAGAAGGCATTATCAGAGTGTCAGGATAACATTGTTACAGAAAGGAAGAGGTAGGGGACTGGGGTGGTAGCTCAGTGGTAGATCACTTGTCTTCCATGTGTGAGGCACTGGGTTCGAATCTCAGCACCACATAAAAATAAATAAATAAAGATATTGTGGGCTGGGGATGTGGCTCAAGCGGTAGTGCACTCGCCTGGCATGCGTGCGGCCCGGGTTCGATCCTCAGCACAACATGCAAAGATGTTGTGTCCACCGAAAACTGGAAAATAAATATTAAAAAATTCTCCTTAAAAAAAAAAGATATTGTGTCCTCTTAAAAAATATATATTAAAGGGGCTGGGATTGTGGCTCAGCACTAGAGCGCTCCCCTAGGCGGGGACCTAGGCGGGACCCAGGTTAGATCCTCAGCACCACATGAAAATAAAGGCATTGTGTTGTGTCCATCTACACCTAAAAAATAAGTGTTTATATATATATATATATATATATATATATATATATATATATATATTTTTTTTTTTTTTTTTTTTTTGGAAGAGGTAGGTTCTTAAGAAGAAATAATTGGCTGGGGATGTATTCAGTGGTAGAGCCATCACCTAGTATGTGCAAGGCACTCACTGAGTTCAATCCTCAAAACCATAAATAAATAAAATAAAGAAGGTGAAAGGTGTTGGCATTACTACATCCCAGAGAGGGATCATGAAAGGAAAACTGCAAAGATTCTGTAGGGCTGGCAACACAAGACCACTGAGGACTGTGTTCTTCCCTGTTGCACTAACTGCAAATTAACTGTTTCTGTAGGTCCAAAGTCTGGCACCCTGCAGACAGGGGCTTCCTGGACTCAAAGGAAGGTATTGGCTGGGGCTGACTTTCTCATCTAAGGCTCAGGCTCCTATCCCAAGATCAAAGTTGTTGGCCAAGTTGTTGCTTCCTTTTCACACTTTTCCACATGGCCCCTTCCATTTTTGAGCCAGCAAAATGGCAGCTGAGTCCTTCTCATGCTTGGAATCTCTTGGACTTCCTCTTCTGCCCACCTCTTCCATTTAAAAAAAAAAAAATTTTTTTAGTTGTAGATGAACACAATACCTTTATTTTTAAATTTATTATTTTAAAATATTTTTTTAGTTGTAGATGGACACAATGACCTTATTTTATTTATTTATTTTTATGTGGTGCTGAGGATGGAACCCAGGGCCTCACATGTGCTAGGCAAGGGCATCACCATGGAACCACAACCCCAGCCCCCAATTTTTTAATCTTAATTAATTTTTTTTGATACTGGGGATTGAACCTAGGGTTGCTTTATCACTGAGGACACCCCCAGCCCTTTTTATTTTTCATACTGAGACTGGGTATCGCTGCACTGCCCACGCTGGCCTCCAACCTGCGATCCACCTGCCTCTGTCTCCCAAGTTGCTGGGATTAGGAGCATGCGCCACCTCATCCAGTTTGAGTCATCTCTTTAATTTTTGGGGGTGTTATTGGGCTTCAATCCACAAGTGGTCTACCAGCAAGCTACATCCCCAGCCACACACACCCCTTTTTAAAAATAGTGGAATGACTATTAAAACATAGATATTTTATATAGAGGAATCTTATACAGTATTGTTCTTTAGTATCTGGCTTCTTTCACTTAGTGTGATATTTTCAAGGTTCATCTTCGATGGACTTCATTTTTTATAGCTAATAATATTCCATTGTGTGAATAGACCATATTTTATGTGTTCATTCATCAGTGAATGGATACTTAGGTTGTTTCCACTTTGTGCTATTTTGAATAATGCTGCTGTGAACACTGGTGTACAAGATTTAGTGTGAACATGTTTTCACTTTTGAGTAGATACCAAGAAATAGAATCACTGGGTCATTTGGTAACTATATTTTTAGTATTTTGAGGAACTGCCAAACTGTGTTGCATATCTGCTCCACCATTTTTTTAAAATTTTTATTTGTTAATGGATCTTTTTTTTTTAATTAATTTATTTATTTAGTTTTCGGCGGACACAACATCTTTGTTTGTATGTGGTGCTGAGGATTGAACCCGGGCCGCACGCATGCCAGGCGAGCACGCTACCGCTTGAGCCACATCCCAGCCCGTTAATGGATCTTTATTTTATTTATCTATATGTAGTGCTGAGACTCAAACCCAGTGCCTCATATGTGTGAGGCAAGCACTCTACCCACTGAGCCACAACCCCAGCCCATGGGCTGCACCATTTTATATTCACATCAGTAATATGTGAGGGTTCCAATTTTTCCATATCCCATAGTTTTTATTAGTGTAGCCACCTTAGTAGAGATGAAATGGTAGCTCATTGTGATTTTATTTGCACTTCTCTGATGGCAAATGAAAATGAGCATATTTTCATGTACCTCTTTTTGGAGAAGAATCTATTCAAATCCTTTTTCCATTTTTTAATTAGTTTATTTTCTTTGTATTGTTGATTTGTAAGGGTTCTTCATACATTCTAGGTACTAAGCCCTTATAGATGATTTTACAAATTTTCTCTCATTCTATGAGTAATATTCTCACTTTCTTTTCTTTTCTCTACCCCCTTTTTATTTTTTATTTTGAGACAGTGCCTCACTAAATTGCTGGGGCTGGCCTTGAAATTGTGATTCTTTAGCCTCAGCCTTCTGAGCTGCTGGAATTACAAGCATGCACCACACAACTACTGGCTTTCCCCAAACTTTCTTGATGATTGTCCTTTAACACAAAAGATTTTGTTGTTATTGTTTGTTTTTCACAATGCTAGAATGGAGCCCAAAGCACTCAACCAATGAACTGTACCGCCAGCACCCACAAAAAAAACTTTTGATTAGATTTTTAATTTTAATCTTTTTTTCAGGGGGGTACTGAGGATTTAACTCAGGGGCACTTTGCCACTGAGCCACATCCTCAGTGCTTTCTATTCTTTATTTTGAAACAGGGCCTTGATAAGTTGCCCAGGATGGCCTTGAATTTGGGATCCTCCTGTCTCAGCCTCCAGAGCTGCTGGGATTGCAGGCGTGGCCACCACACCCAGATAAATTGTTGATTTTGATGAAGTATGATGTATCTTTTCTTTGACTGCTTTTGTTTTGTTTTCACTCCTAAAGAACTATTCCCTGCTCTACAAAGCTGAGCTGTAAGCATTGTTCATATATCCTGTTCACCAATCCTTTGTTTGATCTGGAATTTGCATATATTTTTTTTGAATTTTTTGATATTTATTTTTTACTTTTCGGTGGACACACATCTTTGTTTGTATGTGGTGCTGAGGATCGAACCCGGGCCGCATGCATGCCAGGCGAGCACGCTACTGCTTGAGCCACATCCCCAGCTCCTGCAAATATTTTTCTCCCAGGCTAGGCTTTTTTTAACAGTACCTTTTTTATTATTTTTATCTTTTTTATTTAAATGTTTTTGTAATTGTAGATGGACAGAATGCTTTCATTTTATTTGCTTTATTTTCATGTGGTGCTGAGGATCGAACCCAGTGCCTCACACATGCTAGGCAAGCACATGCCACTGAGCCCCAGCCCCAGCCCTTGCTTAACAGTGTCTTTAGAGGAGCCAAAATTTTAATTTTGAGGAATTTTGACTGATTGTCATTTTTCCCCCAATGGCCCTTTGGGACGGCCATCTGTGTATCTTTTTGACTGTCCTATGGTGGAATATCTTTACTATTATTAGAAAAAGTGTTACCATTGTTGACCAGTGAGGAGTCCTTGCTTCCCCAATGTTGAAGTATAACACCAGAGAAGCACGCTGAGGCAAGGTCTGAGTGGAAAGTAGAAGTTCATTAAAGGACAGCAGAAAAGACTTCTTCCAGAGGAAGAAGGGGACCCAAGAGATGGAATCCGTGGAAGTGCAGTTGTCTCCCCATTTTATAGTTCTTTCAGTGATATAATGTAGGTGGGAAGGCCCGAAGGGTGGGGCACAGGTGGGTCAAAGAAGTAATCTGGGCAGGAAGGACTTTTGAGTCAGCATCTTCAAGTTTGCTGGGAGCTATTTCATTAACACATCTTTGGGATGGGCTCTGGGCCTTGGGGACATTAACATTCCAAGAGTTGTTCTGCTTTTTCTGAACATGGCTTCCATTTCTGATTTTACTCTATATTAGACCTGATTTACCTAACTGACTACCTAACTTTAAATCTGGCTTCATTCCCCCCTCTAATTTTGGGAACTCCTTACTCCTGTAAGGAAAGATGGCAAAGATCGTTCTGGCTTCTTCAGGCTGAAAGGGGACGATGTTGGGCAAGCAGTTTGGAATCCCCCTTTAATAATCGGGTCTATCGAGTGGTCCAAGATAGAAGTCCGATTGAGAAGTAATAGGCTGGAGGACCATTTGAGTGATGGGTGGTTTATAAGAGAAACAAGAATTCATTAGTACTGGAACCAGATTGAAGCAGCAATAAATGCCACAGCACAGGAATATGCCAATGAGTATGATGACAAAGACAGAGACTAACAATATTTTCCACCAGGAAGTACCAGAGAACTAAGAGCTAAGATATTGTTCCCATGACAAGGTTGGCGAGGATATGGCTTCTATCTGAGCATGTAAATCTTTAAGGATATTTGTCACATTTCCAGTATTGTCAGGGATGTAAACACAATATTCATTTTTAATAATGGCACAAGTACCACTTTGAGCTGCAGTGAGGACTTCTAAAGCCATCCGGTTTTGTAAGATGGCCTTCCTCATAAGTGTTATTTCAGTGTTAAGGAGAGAGATACTTTCCTCAACATCATGAAGGGCAGTTTGAGTATAATTGTTTAAAGTCTCTACATGCCACATTACATCTTCTAAACCCATTTGTGGGATAAACACTAAAGCTAGATGATCATACCAAGGAAACACAGATCGTCCCCATCTATGTTTGAGATCGGGGAAGTTTGCTGGCTGCCTTATATTTGGAGACTTTATAACCCTTATCTGCTAGGAAGTTTAAAAGCTCTTTAGTAGCCTTGACATTCCTTGAGTAGAGGCACACACAATTACCTCATCTACATATTATAGGACAGTCAGAGATGTTTTATCTCTGAACTCTGTTAAATCCTTAGCTAGGGTTTGGCCAAACAAATGAGGGCTGTCTCTAAAACCTTGGGGTAATACAGTCCAAGTTAGTTGAGATCCACTATCTCGTTCCTCAAAGGCAAAACAGATATTGTGATTGGGAGTCTAAGGGTATACAGAAAAAGGCATCCTTTAAATCTAACATGGTAAACCAGGCAGTGGCTGCTGGAATCTCGGATAACAGGGTTATGGATTAGGCACCATAGGGTGGAGAGGAACAACTGCTTCATTAATTATTCTCAGGTCCTGAACTAGTCGCCATTCCCCATTGGGTTTCTGAATTCCTAAAATGGGTGTGTTACATGGGCTATTGCAGGGCACTAAAAGTTTCTGTCTTTTGAGGTTCTGAATGATCTTCAATAAGCCCTTTTTTGCCTCTGGGCATAGGGGATATTGTCTCTGATGTGGAAAGACAGAAGGGTCTTTTAAGACTATTTTGATTGGAACTGCACTTTTTGCCCTTCCAATTTTGCCTTCAGTAGCTCACACTTCAGGGTTTATATTACTTTCTAATAAAGGCAAACATAATGGTCCTTTCGGTCCTAAATTCATTGTAATGGATGTCTGAAGTTTTGAAAGTAAGTCCCTTCCCAATAAAGGGGTAGTACATTCTGGGATTATCAGATATGCATGAGAAAACATCACCCCGTCCCACTCACAACTCAGTGGGGGAGTAAACCTTCTGGTAATAGGCCATCCAGACACTCCTTGTATGGTTACAGTATTAGAGGAAAGAGGTCCAGGGTAAGAGGTGAGCACAGAATAACTGGCACCAGTATCTAAGAGGAAGTTGACCTCTCGGCTCCCTACAGAGAAGCATACCCAGGGCTCACTGTGGTGATAGGAGTTACGGGAGCCAGAATCGAGCCCGGGCCCGTCAGGCCTGTGTGGAGGAGTCTGGCTTCAAGGACCTATGTCCCTGAGGACAGTCACTCTTCCAGTGATTGCCTTGACATTTAGGGCAGGGCCTTTGAGGTGGTCGCTTGGCTCTTGGGCAATCCCGTTTGAAGTGTCCTTCCTCTCCGCAATGGAAACAAGTCCCTTTTGTGGATTGAGGAGCATTTTGTCTTCCTCCTTCACCTTGGGAGCTTACTCCTCTAAGAGCAAATACCAGCGCTTCAGTTCTTTTTCTGTCTCTGAGCTCTTTCTCCTTTTTTCCCCCCTATATCTCTATTATAAAAAACCGAAGTAGCAAGTCGGAGGATGTTATCTAAAGATTGATCAGGGCCATATGCCAATTTTTGTAACTTCCTCCGAATGTCTGGGGCTGACTGAGTGATAAATTTGTCCTTTAAAAGTAACTGGCCCTCTGTGGATTCAGGATCCACGGTGGTGTGTTTCTCATTGCCTCTCTGAGTTTCTCCATGAAAATAGCAGGGCTTTCCTGAGGTCCCTGAGTAATTTCTGAAATCTTAGAATAGTTAATGGGCTTTTACTTGATTCTCCTAAGGGCCTCAAGGATCAACACTTGGAAATGGCTAATTTTCCAAGCATCTTGCTCGTAATTTGGGTCCCACTCAGGATCATTTCTGGGAACTGCCTGTGCTCCAGATGGATGACAAGGTTTGCTCCTAGTCTGTTCTGCTGGGGAAGGAGCAAGGTGTAGGTCATCCCCAAATTCCTCAGCTGCTCTCAGGGTTGCTTCCTTCTCATTGAAAGTCAAGGTCTGGTTGAGTAATAGCAAAATATCTTTCCAGGTGAGGTCAAATACCTGGCATAAGTTTTGAAATATCTCAATATATTTATCTGGGTCCTCCAAAAATCTCCCCAAGTCTGTTTTTATCTGCTTTAGGTCTTGAAGGGAGAAGGGGGTATGTACTTTGATTGGCCCAAATTCTCCTCCTGGCATCTCCTGGAGAGGTAATATATTTGGTCTGCCTGTTGGGGCAGATGCAGAGAGGCCAGGATATGGAGGACAGGAGGGCTGTTGTTGCGCACCAACAGCAGATGGAGATTTTGTGGGTCCTCCTGATTCTTTTTCCTCAGTAGGTGAGTCCCCAAGATTTTCTCTCTTCATGGCAGATATCATAGCTAAGTCTACTTTACATTGTTGGCATAATTTAGGGTTTTCCCTTAGAGCAAAGAAAAAACCACCATTTCCGTTCCTTTTTGCAAAATTTATCAAGCTGTAAAATTGTATTAAAATTGATTTTTCTCTGGTGGCCAGGTTTCTCCATCAGGGAGTTTGTATTGAGGCTAGGCCTGGCGGCAGAAGAAAATAAGGTGCTTTTTCTTGAGCATCTGAGGGTCAAATCTATCCCAATTTTTCAGTATGCAGGTTAGTGATGCACCTGGCATATTGGAGAGAGAAGCTCCCATCTGAGTGAGAAGAGAAAAAAACAGGACTCAGGCGCCTGCACCAGAGAAAACTGTTCTTATTCTCATTAGGGATGTCTCCTAAGCTTGAGCTTCCTAAACGGTCCAGAAAACCCGTCTCTCGCCTTGCTTTGCCAAGCATGTTTCTGGTCCCCTTTGGCAAAGTGTTGGGGTCTCAGTTTGCCCTGTGCCAGAGACCCTGGGAGGATTCAGACTTAAGGGCCTTACTGCTCTCCTCCCTGCCACTAAATACCCACAGCAAAAGAAAATCACACACTCATCTTGTTGCCTTTGCTCTGTAGACTAAAGGAACCTCCTGAGGGTAAGGGACTTCTACTGGTTGTAAGGTAGCGCTTTTTACTGGAGAGACTACCGGAAGAGTTGATTCTAAAAAAGCCTCCCTCTAGCAGCTTAAAGAGAACACAGCACATTTTAAACATCAAAGCGGTAGAACAGACTAGTGAAAGTTACCTATGCACCTTAGGGAACCTGGGCAGCTTTTACTAATTATCCCATGCCTTTCTCTCAGTCCTACAACCTGACTTGCTAAAATTTCTGACCGAGGAAGGAAGGGGAGCATCCAGGAGGGAATGGATGCGGAGTTGGGAGTGTTGCGTAGCCCACACGGAGGCAAGTGTGATTGGGGCTTTCCCTCAGTGCCATTCATCTACCGATCACCCTAGATACCCCTTAGGGCTGTCGCAAGGGGGCTCAAGAGAAAGGAACCTTAGGAATACATCTGAGCGTAACCCAGACAGGAATTCTGCAGTTGTTCCAAATTCCTTCCTCCACCTCCACGCATCCAAGGCAGATCGGGATTAGGGACACTGTGTACTCACGCCAATTGCTCTCTGGGCCCAGACCAGAAAAGTTGGAAGCGGCTTTGGCAGAACCCAACATACCTGCTCTATATTGAACAGGTGATTGAGAGCTGCCTAGGCTGGGAAACCTCACCCGAGTCTTGAAGAGTGGCGGCTGCACTAATTGAGTTTAAGTAGCCATCGGGTGCCCACCTTACCCTCCAGAAAGAAAGAGAAAGATGCACCTCAGACAGACATGTGGTGTGTGGAGAGGCCCTCAGACAGACATGTGATGTGTGGAGAGGTGCTTACCTCGGTATAGAATCTCGGTGGAACCTCCAATATGTTACCATTGTTGACCAGTGACGAGTCCTTCCTTCCCCAATGTTGAAGTATAACACCAGAGAAGCACGCCGAGGCAAGGTCAGAGTGGAAAGTAGAAGTTCATTAAAGGACAGCAGAAAAGACTTCTCCAAGAGGAAGAAGGGGACCCAAGAGATGGAATTCGTGGAAGTGCGGTTGTCTCCCCATTTTATAGTTCTTTCAGTGATATAATGTAGGTGGGAAGGCCCGAAGGGTGGGGCACAGGTGGGCCAAAGAAGTAATCTGGGCAGGAAGGACTTTTGAGTCAGCATCTTCAAGTTTGCTGGGAGCTGTTTCATTAACACTTCTTTGGGATGGGCTCTGGGCCTTGGGGACATTAACATTCCAAGAGTTGTTCTGCTTTTCCTGAACATGGCTTCCATTTTTGATTTTACTCAATATTAGACCCGATTTACCTAACTACACTGGCTACCTAACTTTAAATCTGGCTTCAAAAGTATCCTCAAACTGGGAAATAAGGCAAAAAGATGACCATATGTCCTTTGAAAGGATCAAATAAACACCCAGGTATCCACAGTGATATAAATACATCAAAATTGGAGAGGGGTTTGTGGCTCAGTGTAGAGAGCTCACTTATCACGTGCGAGGCCCTGAGTTCGATCCTCAGCACCACATAAAAATAAATAAATAAAGTAAAGGTGTAAAAAACTTTAAATAAATAAATAAATAAACACAGCAACATGAAGGACTGATGGCTCCTGGGATTTTAGTGAAGCGACTGGGGAGGTGTGCAGTCAAGGAAGAGCAGCCTGCGGGGCAGGTCAGAGTTCTGCTGGAGTCCCACTGTGGAGCTGCCCACTGGCATCAGATCAAGATCCCAACAGGCATCTACTCAATGGCACATCAGTCATGGGATAGGAGTCAAGGGCTCAAAGAGGGTGACCACGCCAGGCCATTTTGCAGTCACAGAAATGATGAGTTGTACAACAGAGTTTATCTGCAAGGCAACTAAGACAGGAGACTCCAGTCTCAAATCCATATCCCCAAGGATAGGGTTTGGGGACATTTATGGGATAAAGAAGCAGGGTGATTTAAGGTGTGGAGAGAGGTGATCAGAGGTCACATCATGGTGGGCCACACATGTAGAATCTATCTTCCCTCTTCAAGAGAAGATGGTTCAAAAATGCAGGCATCAGTGTGGTGTAAGGATGGGGTTTTCAGCCTTCTGACCTCCAAAGGTCACTTATTGATCACCTGTGCAGTCCCCAGGGAAGAGTTGGCAGTTTTGATAAAAATGGCCTTCAAATCCCTAAAAGGACCTGAGTAACTATTACCATCATGACCTGCACGTCAGAGGTGTCACATTACAGAGCCCGCTCAGTTGCATGACCTCCAAAATTTGTGATTCGTAAAGTTAACTAAAAGCAAGTCCCAAAAAGCAAGTGAAGCAGATTTGGGGGTCTGAAGTCGTCTGGGTGGTCCTTGCACCTCAAGACACGCAGCAGAAGGGACTCAACCAGGAATCCACTGCCACCTTCGATCCCACTCTCCCTCCAGCCGCTGCTCTCTCTCTTTTCTCCTCTCTCATGCATGCTCCTTGAGGGAATGGCCTGTGCTTACCTTTCCCTCACCACACTGAACGGCTACAATTTGGCTTCCACCCCAACAATTTGTTTAACACCCCCTAGAAAGTTCCTGTGATGACCTCATGTTGCCAGACCTAGTGAATCTCTTCAGGCTTATCTTTTTGACCTCTTCATGGCCTGTGATGAGGCCAACCATTTCCTCTTTCTGGAAAAACCACTTCTTATCTCTTTCCATGACAACATGATTTCTTGTACTTTTGCTCCTGAGAATGCCTTCTAATACTGCTAAATCCTTTTCCTATTCCTGTTCCACTGACGGAGCCTCCACACTCGGCTTCTGTTTCTTGGAATGGTATCTCTTAGAGGATTACAGTTTTATCAACCACAACGTATTCATGGCACCCAAGTTTAAATCTCCATTCCTTCCTTTAGGCTCCAAATGCAAATGTACAATGTCCCTCTGTGTGTCCTCACCTGAGAGTTCCCTAACACCTCTACCTCACCAGGTACAAGACTCAGGGGTCACTTTCCTCAAGCCCCAAATGCTTCTTCTCCCAGCAATCCTCTCTTCTTGTAGAACCAATATCCCTCCGGTTGCCCAAACCAGAAACCTGGAAGCCATCCTCAGTTCCTCCCATCCCACCATCTCCATATCCAGTCAATCATCACCTCTTATGAATTTTACCTCTTGTACGTTTTTCCACTTGATCCACACCTCTTCATCTTCGATATCACTGCTCCCCTGGCTCAGAGCCTCACCTTTGGGTATGTTGAGTTGGAGGTACAAGTGGGACATTCAGGTGGACCGTTAGACCCAGAATTTGAAGGAGAGAATCATTAAAGTATAGGAAATATATGTCAAGGTGGACACCTTGGAGATAGTCCATAAAAGGCTCCGCAGGCCAGTACTGAGTCTCAAATACAGAGAAGGCATTATCAGAGTGTCAGGATAACATTGTTACAGAAAGGAAGAGGTAGGGGACTGGAGTGGTAGCTCAGTGGTAGATCACTTGTCTTCCATGTGTGAGGCACTGGGTTCGAATCTCAGCACCACATAAAAATAAATAAATAAAGATATTGTGTCCTCCTACAACTTAAAAAATTATTAAAGGGGCTGGGATTGTGGCTCAGCAGTAGAGCGTTCCCCTAGCACAGGCAGGACCCGGGTTAGATCCTCAGCACCACATAAAAATAAAGGCATTGTGTTGTGTCCATCTATACCTAAAAAATAAGTGTTTAAAAAAATATATATTTTTTTTTAAAAAAGGAAGAGGTAGGTTTTTAAGAAGAAATAAGTGGCTGGGGATGTATTTCAGTGGTAGAGCCATCACCTAGTATGTGGAAGGCACTCACTGAGTTCAATCCTCAAAACCATAAATAAATAAAATAAAGAAGGTGAAAAGTGTTGGCATTACTACATCCCATAGAGGGATCATGAAAGGAAAACTGAAAAGAATCTGTAGGGCTGGCAACACAAGACCACTGAGGACTGTGTTCTTCCCTGTTGCACTAACTGCAAATTAACTGTTTCTGTAGGTCCAAAGTCTGGCACCCTGCAGACAGGGGCTTCCTGGACTCAAAGGAAGGTATTGGCTGGGGCTGACTTTCTCATCTAAGGCTCAGGCTCCTCTCCCAAGATCAAAGTTGTTGGCCAAGTCGTTGCTTCCTTTTCACACTTTTCCACATGGCCCCTTCCATTTTTGAGCCAGCAAAATGGCAGCTGAGTCCTTCTCATGCTTGGAATCTCTTGGACTTCCTCTTCTACCCACCTCTTCCATTTAAAATTTGTTTTTTTTTTTTTAGTTGTAGATGAACACAATACCTTTATTTTAAAATTTATTCTTTTAAAATATTTTTTTTAGTTGTAGATGGACACAGTGACCTTATTTTATTTATTTATTTTTATGTGGTGCTGAGGATCGAACCCAGGGCCTCACATGTGCTAGGCAAGGGCTTCACCATCGAACCACAATCCCAGCCCCCACTTTTTTAATCTTAATTAATTTTTTTGGTACTAGGGATTGAACCTAGGGGTGCTTTATCACTGAGGACACCCCCAGCCCTTTTTATTTTTTATACTGAGACCGGGTATCACTGCCCACGCTGGCCTCCAACCTGCGATCCACCTGCCTCTGTCTCCCAAGTTGCTGGGATTAGGAGCATGCGCCACCTCATCCAGTTTGAGTCATCTCTTTAATTCACTTCCACAACTTCCCATCAGCCAGTCCTGTAACCTCCGTCTCCAGCCTCTCTGCCCTGGGCCAAGCTGGAAAGGCTGGACCTGGCACCTGGAAAGCTGTACAACCTCCTCATTGGTCCACCTGCTTCCATAGTGATTCCCGCTCCCCACTCTCTACTCAATGGCCTGGGTTGGTTGTCTGGTTGGTTTTGTTCTCTCTCTAATTTTAAAATATAGCAGATCCTGTATTTTTCTACCTAAAGCCACCCACTGGGATCTTATTGTTAGGGATTAGCTAGCAATGAGCTGTGAGATGCAGGCCAGGTCAAGAGTATTCTTTAAATTATTTAGGGCCCTTCTTTCGACTACTTCCAAAGTAGACAAGAGAGCAAAGGGTGGTAGTTAATTAGTAGAAAATAAACAGAAGCCAAGGAGCTAGTGGGAAGACCCGTCCAGAGTAAAGGATTCCTGGGACTAACTCTTGGCAGGGTCCACTGAGGTTGGTATGGAGCTGGAGCTAGGGATTATGGCTAACACTGTCTCCATTTGCCTGGGAAGGAAGGTACCTTTGGTAGCACAGGTGCACTAAGGTAACTTCTGATCAGTTATGGATCCCAGCGTCCTCGTTAACATGGGATTGACCTGTGAAGCCCCCCTAAATAGGAAGGCCACCATGACAGTTCTGGAGAGGACCAACAAGGTCAAAAACTCCACCGCCTGAGGTGAGTGAAGGAGGAGTGGAAGACCTGATTGGCAAAGAGTGGTCCCCCAAAGGTTGTCCCCAGTTCTGCTGGTAAACATCAAATAGTAATAAAACTGGGGACAGCGTTGTCTCCTGTGCTGCTCTCTTCTTGGAGATGACCACTCTCTCCCTTGAGAGTGCTTTTTGCTTACGCCTCACTTTTCTTTGACTTTTTTTTCACCTCATTTTCACTTCTAACAAAGTTCTCTTGCATGAATTTTGGTGTCTGACTTCAAATCTTCTTTCATTGGAACACAAGAACTGAGGTGTGGAGTTTCAGGTCCCTGCTTTCCTGTGACATCATCCCACTTGGAAGAAAACCCAAGTTCTTTATCATGGCCTCGAGGCCCTCATGACCTGGCCTCTGCCCACCTCTCTCACACTCCGGCGACCACAACCTTCTCCCTGCTCTTGGGAGCACATTCCGCAGCCCCTCTGCCTTCCCCAGATCTTTCCCTGATAGGTTCTTCTTACCTTTCAGGTCTCAGTTTAAATGTCATGTTCTCAAGGAGACTTCTTCTGACCCCCGCTCTCAAAGTATCTCACCCATTATTCATTAACCAATCATGTAGTTTTATTTTTATAGCTTTTATTACCTGGGTGCTTTCTTGTTTCTTTGTTAATTTTTTTTTTTGATTCGGTATTGAACTCAGGGGCACTGGACCACTGAGCCACATCCCCAGCCCTATTTTGTATTTTATTTAGAGACAGGGTCTCATTGAGTTGCTTAGCACCTCGCTTTTGCTGAGGCTGACTTTGAACTTGTGATCCTCCTGTCTCAGCCTCCCGAGCCTCTGGGATTACAGGTGTGTGCCACCTCTCCTGGCTTCTTTGTTAATTTTTTTTTTTTGAGAGAGAGAGAGAGAGAGAATTTTTTAATATTTATTTTTTAGTTTTCAGTGGACACAACATCTTTATTTTATTTTTATGTGGTGCTGAGGATCGAACCCAGCACCCCGCGCATGCCAGGCAAGCGCGCTACCGCTTGAGCCACATCCCTAGCCCCTGTTAATTTTTTTTTTTAAAGATAGAGTGAGAGAGGGAGAGAGAGAGAGAGAGTTTTTAATATTTATTTTTTAGTTTTCAGCGGACACAACATCTTTGTTTGTATGTTGCCGCAGTCCGGCTGCAGCAGAATAATCAGGGGGGTGACGAATAACTTGTGTACGTTGGTACAGCAGGAGTGGAAGCCGTTTATTGCAGGACAGGAGCAGTATTTATACATTCCACACAGCTCATCCAATTAGCATAAACTAGATACATCAGTCAACCAATCAGGAATCTCCACACTTAATGGCTCGCTTTTGTTACTTCTCAAACCACTCCCTCTGGCATTTTGCCAGGCACCATCCAGACTTGTTTATGAACTCTAACATTCCCCTGGCAAAATGCCAGGTGTTATTTTGACTTGTTTACAGACTCTAACAGTATGTGGTGCTGAGGATCGAACCCGGGCCCACGCATGCCAGGCAAGCGCGCTACCGCTTGAGCCACATCCCCAGCCCCCCCTGTTAATTTTTTAAAAACTATTTTTTGTAGTTGTAGATGAACAGCATACCTTTATTTTATTTGTTTATTTTTATGTGGTGCTGAGGATTGAATCCAGTGCCTCACACATGTCAGGCAAGTGCTCTACCACGGAGCCACAACCCCAGCCCTTTTTGTTAATTTTTTAATTGCTGTCCCTACCCCACTCCAGTGCCAGATCTTTGAGGACAGGATCTTGTCCAACTTGTTTGCTGCCATTCCTACGACCCTAGAAGAGGACTTGTTCAAAGTTGGCACTCAAGGGGCTGGGGTTGTGGCTCAGTAGTAGAGCGCTCGCCTCACACGTGCAAGATCCTGGGTTCGATCCTCAGCACCACATAAAAATAAATAAAATAAAGGTATTATATATATCTACCACTAAAAATTAAACATTTTTTAAAAAAGTTAGCACTCAAAGTAGGTATAAATGATTTCAGTGGCTCTTGATCCTGGGTTCTGGTTCTAGGGCCTGGGATTGCAAGGTACAGCTGAGAGTCCAGGGATATCCAAGGCCTTTGACTCACGGTACCCACAGTGGTTATGAGGGCCATCCCCGCACACAGCCTGGGCACGCTTCAGAAATTCCCAAAGATAACGCAGTCCACAGATCTCCCCCACCAGCTCCAAGCCTATGCACCCTCCACCTGATCTCCCCAGAAAATCCCCCTGGGCACTGACCCTCAATCCCCGTAAGTCACTTGTTCCTTGGTGGTTGTGCCTGTCAACTCTGGGCTTCAGAATTTCCTCTAGTCAAATCAAACAGCTCTTTCCAAGAAGAAAAGGCCGAGTGGCGGGCGCCTTCCTGTGCAGGGTGCTGGTGGCTCTCTGCGTCAGGCCTCCGGCTGTCGTGAGGGTAACCTCAGCATTTCCTTCCAGCCCCACTTTCACCCAGCCCGGGCTGGCAGAATCTTGAAAGTGTTTTCTGGAGAAAAGCTGAGCAATGGTTTTGCCATGGGCGGGACATCGATTACTCCTCTTCCTCACGCTGACCCTTTATATATCTCCTGGGGGCCATGCCAAGCACATCTGGCTCCAGAGGTCATTGCCAAGGCCAGCTGCGCCTCCTCTCTCACCATGATCTCTGTCACAGGTACCTCACGCTGACTCTCGGGCATGGTCTTGTCTCCCCCAGGGAGGAAGCTTCTGGAAAGAAGGGCTCCACCAGCGGTTGTTCCACCTGGTTTCTGTGACTGAGGACAGGCGGGCAGGGGGTTTGCTCTGTGTGCCTCACAGCTTCTTCTTTCTCCAGGACCCACGAAGCCTGCACTGATGCTGCTGTGCTGTGTGTCAGCCTGGACGTCCATCCACACGTTCCCCACTGATAGGCCCAGCAATGGGCCAACGGTATGTGAAGTGCAGCTGATACTCAAGAATTTGGATAACCTGTCGACACAGCTTTTGCAAGACTACGTAAGTGCCCTAGAGATATCTTTTCCAAAGCACTTATTTAAAAAGCCTTCGGTTGCCCCCAGAAGCAGCTGCTCTTTCCAGATCTGATCTAGCTGTGGGTATCCCAGGAAGGGACAGGGAAGAAGGAGATGAGCTAAGGAGGAATGTTTAAGACAGTGAACTGCAGTGGGGAGGGAGACAAGGTCGGCCAGAGTCACAACCTCAGTGGTTTCCAGCCGGGTGTGTGTTCACGCGCCTCTATCTCAAGCCTGCTGGGTTCACGGTACTATTATCTGAGTTCTCCTGCCTGAGCACACCCTCAGAGATGGGCCATCTTACATGCAGGAACCTTCTGAGCAGCAAAAGTCCATCAGGGCTGCAGAGGATGTCCCAGCCAATGCAGGGCGTTGATAGTGGTTTCTGAGGGTCTCTTCCATCAGAGAAGGGTGGCCGTGAGCAGATGAGGGTCTGCGTGCATGCTGCTTTCTCTGCCTAGTGACTATAGAACCTGACCCCGGCAGTGGAGTGGAAGACTAAATAAATGTGAATACTACTGGGTTTTCTTGGGTTGCCTTCAAGGCAGGGCCTCTTAGATAACTTTGATTAAACAAATAAATACCAGAGCTTAATACAATCATGAGACCAGTATTCTTCTTACCCTCCCTGGCATTTAAACCCTAGGCTTGGCTTTTTAAGATACAGAGGTGGATGTGCTGGGGATGATGAGGTCTCTTAATCATTCCATTTAACCTGAAAGCCTTAGTCCTTAGGAAGGGGCAAGGGACAGGGGGGTGGCCCTGAGTCCTCAGTTTGTTTCTGAAAATTCTCCCTAGTTTCTTGGGGACCTTTTTAAGCAAGCATAA
The DNA here is from genome assembly GCF_021218885.2 of Marmota monax. NCBI lineage: Eukaryota > Metazoa > Chordata > Mammalia > Rodentia > Sciuridae > Marmota > Marmota monax. The sequence continues at coordinate 2,249,817 of NW_026692583.1, forward strand.
AATCATCCTCTACCAGCCAAAGAAATCAAAGTGGCTTTCATACAGGGGGACAAGAACAGGGAGCTAGTGTGGAAATGTAGATTTGCTCTTAGTCTCCATCCCTGGAGCCCCCAAGCTGACCTCAGCTACATGGGGCCGAGGGGACAGGATGGGGCAGTGGTTATAAACACAGGCTTGGAACTATGGCCTTGGGAATGCTGGGTCTGCCACTTGATCCTGGGCCAGCTCCGTAAACCAACAGAGGCCTAGTTTCCTCTGGAAATGGGGTTGGCGCTGGCCACAGCCTCGGAGGGTGGTCGCACCAGTTGGATAGGGTGCCCACCAGGTCTGTCACAGGGGAAGCTCCCGCTGATGAGCTGTCAGCGTCTCTGGGTGACACTGCACAGCCAGTGCTCATGCCCGCCATTTCTCCCCCCTTCCTACAGAGGAAGAATGAGTCTGACATGCCAGACAGCCAAGCCTGGGTAATCCAGAAATACCCGCTGCCGTGCTTCACCCCGGGGCCCCAAGCCTCGCACAACATCTCGGTCATCCAGGCGTACCTGAGGAAGACTACTGCGGACAGGACGGACAGGGTGGACAGAATGGATGGGATGGTCGCTGACGTTCTGGAACAGCTTGACAAGCTCAAAGACGACAGCACCCCTGAGGCCCTGGCCACCACGCCCGCGTCCTCCAGGGATGCCTATGAGGGGAAGAGCTTCATCCTGGCTGTCCTCCACCAGTTCTCGGGCTGCATGGCCGAGACTCGGGAAGCATTTACAAAAAGCCTGCCAAAGGAGGGTCAGAGGTGCTCCCTCATGAAGTAAAGGAGGACGCCGAGGAGCCTTGGGCCAGTCCTGGGGGCGCTGAGACTTAAATGTCTGGATTGACTTGAAAGAGATTCTGTTACTGTTATGTCCTTGTTATTCGTCTTGGTATTTATGGAATTATTTTTTTAATATGTGAGAGCTGGAGAGGCCAGCTCTGTTAATTTATTGATATTTATTGTACTGAGGAGCCCTCAGACTCTATTTAATAAATTATATTGAATTTTTCTCATGGGCATCTGCTTTGGATTTGGTGAGGGGGTTGAAATGGGTGGGAATTGGGTTGGTGGTGGCATGGCTGAGGGAGGACAGGGACTTTCTGTAAATAGCTAGCACTTCTTGCACCACGGTTTCCCCACACAGGACAGACTCCATAATAAGTGCAGCCATAACTATGGGGTTTTGTTTATTTGTTTTTCGGTGCTGGAGATCGAACCCAGGGTGCTCGAACACGGAGATTTTTTTTTTTATTCCCAGCAATTTAAAATTTTTAATTTTGAGAAAGGGCCTTGCATGTTGCTGAGGCTGGTCTTGAACTTGTGATCCTCCTGCCTCAGACTCCCAAGTTGCTGGGATTATAGGCGTGCGCCACAGCACCCAGCTCCATTTTTATTTATGCTTAAAACATTTTGATGAATGTTTATGGAGCATTTCTTTATGTCAGGTCATGCAAATGTCATCACTGTCCTTTTTGTATAGGTGGGGAAACTGAGGCAGGATGTCATTCGGTCACTTGGGCAAGGCCATGTAGTTGTTAAGTGGTAGAAACAAGATTCCAGCTTGAGCTGTGGTGCTCTACCCGACTTCTGTCCCTCTCTGGGCGGTGACTGGGTCTCAGAGGTGCCGACTGCCGTGCCTGGCACAGAGCAGTTTCTCAGTGGCTGCTGCACCTTCCCCAGTGGATTCCCAGGGCCTCTGCATCTGCAAAGACCTGGGACTTCCTCACACCAGGCCTTGAATAAAATGTGTGACCAGAGCTGTTAAGTGTCTTGGGGATCCTGTGGACCAATGGTTCTCATGTGTGGTCTGTGGACCTGCAGCAGCAGTGGCCTTTGGCACTGCATTAGAAACACAAATCTGGGGGCTGGGGCTGGGGCTGGGACTGGGCCTCAGTAGAGCACTTGCCTCGAATGTGTGAGGCACTGGGTTTGATCCTCAGCACCACATAAAAAAAATAAATAAAATAAAGGTATTATGTTCATCTATAACTAGAAAAAGAAAAGAAAAGAAATACAAATCCTTGACCTTGCCCACTGGCTCAGATAGTAGGACACTGGAGCCAGCACTCTGGTTGTGAGTGTGCACGCATGTGTGTGAGTGTGTGTGCATTTGTGCATGTGGGTCTGGGGGCCCAATGCACATGCTCTTGCACATGCCGGGCGAGCACTCTACTGCTGAGCCACATCCCCAGCTCAGCAGTCTGGGTTCTCACGAGCCCTGCAGGGCATCCCAATGTTCTCTCAGCTGAGAAGCACAGATGTGAGCCACCTGCACCTTCAACAGTCCTCATCTTAACTATGGGGAACCCGAGGCCCAGAGAGAAGGCCCGCACAAACCAGGCAGAAGTGGGTCGCAGGAGGACTGGCCCAGGCAGCTGTGTGTTGGACCGCTCATTCCTGCTCATGCGTGTCTCTGATCCAATCCCACACCTGGCTTTTGAGCCCCCCAATGACCCAGTCTCCAGTGACAATGTTTAGGTTGTCCTTCCAAGAACTCCCCCATGGTGGCCTTCAGTTACCCTTTTTGACTCTCCTGTATCAGAATACCTTCATTGTTATTTTTAAAAGTTATCCAAAACTTGGAAACAGGCAAAAAGAACACTAGGGGACTGGGGTTGTGGCTCAGTGGTAGAGCACTCGTCTAGCATGTGCGAGGCCCTGGTTTCGATCCTCAGCACCCCATAAAAATAAATAAAATAAAGGCATTGTGTCCAACTACAACTAAAAAATAAATATGTTTTTAAAAAAAGACCACTGTAAATCTTTCAAAGAGCAAACTAGCCACGAGCCCATCAGGATATAAATAATTGACTAGGTAAGTAAATGAGGGAAGGGGTCAAAGTTTCCTTACAGAATGACTTAATTATAAACAGAGAAAGGAAGAGGAAAGCAGAAATCATCACAGCATCTTGGCATTATGGTCCCCGGCAAGATCCTCGGAACGATGCTGAAATGGGTGAAACTTTAAAGACAAACAGGAAATTTCCATGGCATGGAAGTATCTCCCCTAGCGGTAAAATCATGGTAGTGGTTTTAACAAATGAATATCTACATATTTTAGGCTCCTCCTCCAGGACCAGGAGCTCAACTGTCAACTTGTCACTCCCTCCTAACCCCAGCAGGTTTGGGAGATGATGTTTCTGTGTGTGTGTGTGTGTGTGTGTGTGTGTGTGTGTGTGGTACTGGGAATTGAACCCAGGACACTCTACCATTGAGCTATGTCCCCAGCCCTTTTTTATTTTTTTTTTTTATTTTGAGATAGGGTCTTACTAAGTTTCTGAGTCTGGCCTTGAACTTGCGATCCTCCTGCCTCAGCCTCTGGAGTCACTGGGATTCAGTTGTGCATCAATGCGTCTGGCTTGGGGGATGCTTCTCAAGAACAGATCCCAGGAGGGGAAACAGCAAGGTGACAGGGAGACCTGACACTGCCTCCAGGAAGCCATCCAGCTGGCTGTCACCAGTCCCACTGGTTCTGGCCTCTCTGACATGGCCTGGTGACAGCCTTGCTCTCTGTGGTCTTCTTCCCAAAAGTTAAATAAAACCTTGCCCACGCAATGTGAGAGCTATGTTTTGATAGTCTGAGAAGCCTTTTGGTGGTAGCAAAGCCTACTTCCTGCTATAGAAGCTGACAATAGGAGAGATTTGCCTTCCCAGCCTCCCTGAGGCTAGCTAGGGTGTGGGCTTGTGACCATGACAATACAGGCAGACTTTAAGTCCTGAGCCAGTGACCTAAACCTGCAGGGATGGTGGAAATTAATTCTTGCTAGGAGAGGTGTCAAACGCACAGAGGTCCAGGCTCAGGAGCAGCAGAGGCCAGCGCTTAGTGGCTGCTTATGCCTCTTTTGGGGACAGGTCCCCAGGGAGCAATGGCCTCATAGCAGCTCTGCGGCCACCTAGTACCCTTGATCTCCTCCAGCTCTGCTGGAATCAGTCAGGACAGGTGGATTGGTGGACTGACCCGGGTTTCTGGCAAACCTGGCAGCAGGCTCAGTCTCTCTCCTGCTACTGAAAACCCACAGCTCTGGAGATGAGTCAGCCCCGGGACTCGGGTCCTTCGCTGCAGCCTTCTGATTAAAACCACCTCAGCTCTTGCTGGGAGAGGAAACCCTGTGATGTTCTGATTTCTCCTCTCCAGCTCCCAGCTTGGTCCCAACTGGCTTCTCTGATGAAGAGGCCTGCCGCTGAACACTCCCCCGTCCTCTGGATGGAGCATCTCAAACCTTCCTCTGGGGTGCAAGGCCAGCTGGGGGGAGCCCAGAGGCAGTCACCAGGCTCCACGTCCAGAAGGACCCCAAAGTATTTTAATTTCTGTTTCTGCCACCATCTCAAAATTCCTACCATTTTTTCAAACAAAGTAGACAGCTGGGTCCTGTTGGAGTATTTGGGTAAAATGTAGATTCCTGGGTTTTACAACCAGAGGTTCTGATTTAGTAGGTCTGGGCTGGTCCCTGGAATCTGTCCTTCACACAGCTTTATTGACATGCAAATTACATACTAGAAAGGTCACTCATTTTATTTGTTTGTTGGTACCAGGAATTGAACTGGGGCACTCAACCACTGAGCCACATCTCCAGACCTATTTTGTATTTTATTTAGAGACAGGGTCTCGCTGAGTTGCTTAGTGCCTTGCATTTTGCTGAGACTGGCTTTGAACTCCTGCCTCAGCCTCCTGAGCCGCTGGGATTACAGGTGTTGTGTCACTGCACCTGGCAAAGTCACTCATTTTCAGTGTACAGTTTGGTTTTTGTGCACAACAGTGCTTCAGCCAATGACAGGGTATCTATGTCAGTGATCTCATAAGATTATGCTGGAGCAGCTGGGTGCAGTGGCACATGTCTGTAATCCCAGCGACTCGGGAGGCCGAGGCAGGATGACCTGAATTTCAAAGTTAGCTTCAGCCACTTAGTGAAGCTCTAAGCAAATTTGTGAGACTCCGTCTCAAAATAAAAAATAAAAAGGCCTGGAGATTTAGCTCAGTGGTTAAGCGTCCCTGGGTTTAATCCCTAGTACCAAAAAAAAAAAAAAAGATACTGCTAGAGCTGAGAAATTCCTGATGAGTGTCAGTGTAGCCATCCTAATGTCGTGGTGCAGCACCTGACTCACCTGTACGAGATGACGCTGGGGCAAACAAATTGCACTGCCAGTCATACAACAGCATGCAGCACAGCTCCATAGAGCTGGGAGCAGCTTGGTGGTGGAGAATTTGCCTAAAACCCAAGAACGAGGCCTTGGGTTCTGGCCCCAGCACCCACCCCCGCAAAAGGTACAGTACATACAAGTAGGTTTAGTATATAATACTTGAAATGGATAATACATGGCTATGTTACTGGCTTATGTGCTTAATGTATGTGTTCATCAGCTTTTTGCTGCTGTGACAAAACACCTGAGAAAATCAACTTAAAAAGAGGAAAGGCTTATTTTGGTTCATGGTTCTGGAGGTTTCAGTGTCCAGGGTCACTGGGCCCCATTGCTCTGGGGCCTGTGTTGGAGGAGACCCATCCCCCTCATGGCAGCTGAGAAGCAAAGAGAGGAAGAGGAAGAAGCTGAGGTCCCAATAATCCCCTTATGGTCACACCCCAGATGACCTTGATGCCTTCCCAATAGCATCACAGGTGGGAGCAAGTACCTCTAACCCATGAGCCTGGGGGACAGTCCAAGTCCAAACTATAGCATTATCTTACACTTTCCTCATTATTTCAGGGTGCACTCCTTCCACTTATTAAAGAAAAAAAGCGCCTGCACCCCAGCACTCCTTTCAGTCCAGCAGCACCCCGTCACCCACCCACTCCAGCCTAGCCAAGCACCCGACCTGCACCCTCTTGGTTTATGTCGGTACAACACAAGGACTAGTGGTCACCTGGCGACACGCTTCTCAGTGGGTGGCGGTGTCCTTAAGTGACAAATGACTGTATACTTGCAGTCAACCATCACCATTCCGGAACATCTGCATCAGCCCGGAAGAACCCGGCCCCTTCGCCCAGCCACTACCAACCACCGGCTCCCCGTGCCGCCTGTTCTGGACTTTAGCATCAATGAAATCACAGGCCACGTGATCTTTGCACATGGTTCTTTTCACTTAGCATCACCTTCGCCAGGTTCGCCCACCGTGCAACAGGTCTCAGGATGTGCGTGCTGCTTCTTGGGCCCCTGAGGTGGTCAACTACTGTGGTGACATCTGCCGTGATGCTCACTCTGCCCACAGATTCTCAGAAACAAGAAAGATTTACAGGGGAGGAGATTACAGTAGAAATTTGCCTCTAGATCAAGACCATCTCCCACGGTTCCATGCAAGGGGGAAAACATCCAATTCCTGTTTGCAAAGCAGCAACATGGGACAGAGCCAACCCCATCTGGTCCGTGTGACAAACCCAGCAAGTGCAAACTCAAATAACTAGAATTTTTTGGGGGGGTAATAATTATCTGCTCAAATCTAGAAAGAAGAAAAAAACACAAGCAGATCTTAATATTTGTTGACAAATTTAACATTATATCTCACAGGACAACTTCCAAAACCATCCAAAAGAATAACTTTTTTGGGCTGGGGACATAGCTCAGTTGGTAGAGTGCTTACCTTTCATGCACAAGGCCCTGGGTTCAATCCCCAGCACCAAAAAAAAAAAAAAAAAAAAAAAAAAAAAAAAAAAAAGAATAACTTTTTTTTTTTAAAAGAGAGAGAGAAAGAATTTTTTAATATTTACTTTTTAGTTTTTGGTGGACACAACATCTTTATTTTATTTTTATGTGGTGCTGAGGATCGAACCCAACGCCCCGCGCATGCCAGGCAAGCGCGCTACGGCTTGAACCACATCCCCAGCCCCAAAAGAATGACTTTTAAAAGTCCAGGGCCACCAGGTGTAGTGGCGCACACCTGTAATCCCAGCAACTCAGAAAGGTGAGGCAAGAGGATGGTAAGTTTGAGGCCAGCCTCAGCAATTTTGTGAGACCCTGTCTCAAAGGATAAAAAGGGCAGGGGATGCAGCTCAGTGATTTAGCACCCCTGGGTTCAAACCCTAGCGTCAAAAAATTAAAAATTGTTAAAAAATTCAGTGCCAATAAACCACAGAGAAAAGGAAAATAACCTACCAGGGATCACAGAAAAGAAAAAGTAATGTAATCATCTGATTTATTTATTTAGCTCAGGAGGAATTCTCTAAGGTTGACTAAAAGCTCATGCATGTCAAATTATAAAGGAAACATAGAAGAAGAGGTAATATAACTATAGGGAATCCTGCCAGGTACAGGGGCGCACGCCTGTAATCCCAGCTGTTTGGGAGGCTGAGGCAGGAGGATCACAAGTTCAAGGGCAGCCTCAGCAATTTAGTGAGGCCCTAAGCAACTTAGTGAGACCCTGTCTCTAAATAAAATATATTTTAAAAAAAGGGCTGGGGATGTGGCTTAGTGGTTGAGCGCTCCTGGATTCTATCCCCAGTACCAAAAATAAATAAATAAATAAATAAAGGTAGGGAAAAGTTGTGTTTTTGTTTTGTTTTGACATTTGTCCTGCTAGGTTGCCCAGGCTGACCTCGAACACCTGGGCTCAAGCCATCCTCCTGCCTCAGCCTCCCAGGCACCTGGGAATACAGGTGGGCACCACCAGGCTCAGCAAGAAGGGGATTTTTAAACAATGTCATTTTCTTATTCTGGAGAATTAAGAGATGAGAGTAAAAGTAGAAAGGAAATAGAAGAGGCCATCAGATAAGGAGAGAGGAGAAGGGAAGGGGAGGGAAGAGGAGAGAAGAGAAAGAAAAGCTTAAATGTAAAACCCAGAAATCAAATAGCCAGTAAATGTGAAACTGCTCAGCCCCACAAGTGCCCAGGAAGACAGCAGGGGCAGCCTTCTGCCGGTGACGGTGACGACAGCTGAGGCCTTGCAAGTGATCAGGCTGGAGATGAGGCTGGTGAGAAAGCCCCGCTCAGCCACTTCCGGAGACAGCATCCTCTCACGGAGGGTTCAGCCCCCCAGGAGCATCTTCCCAAGCAGGCCATGGGGCCTGGACGACAGGCAGACACCACAGGTCCGCCACCGTAGCGTAGCGTTAAGAGTCGCATCCGAGCCTACCCAAAAAAGTGATGTGACCTGCTTGTCCAGGTCATCATGCCAGAGATTTGCTAGCAGTGAAACCAGTGAGGACCAGAGGGAGGGCAGGGAGCTGTGTCCTTGTTGATGGAGAGAGGATCAGCCACTGCGCCTCGGCCTGGGCCATCCTAGGAGGGTTGAGCAGGGCCCTGGGAGAATCCTCAAGCCAAGCCAAAGTCACCCATCCGAGGAGCCCTGTCTCCCAGGAATGAGCCCCCTGAGGTGCCTGCCACAGGTCACTGGCTGGGGGAAGCTGATGGGACCTCTGTCAGCTGTACTTCCCAAAATGGGGCCTGAGAGGCACCCTTCCTTCCACGACCACCATGCAACCCAAGTGACTAAAACCAAGGCCACGTGGAGACATACTCTCCTGTCTCCACAATGGCATGAGGTGGCCCACCAAGGCCATTTTCTCAAAGAATTATCAAATGGCACAGTAAAATGCCCCAAGTAGAGGGATGGAGTCTAACGCCATCCAGAAAAGTTTACTTAAGGATCACCCCCACGGAGTTAAAAAGCACGTGTCGTGTATTCGTCCGTCTGTCTGAGTGAACATATTTATCTCACAGATGCACAGAAAGCAAAATTGAAAAATAGGACCTTTGGGGAGGGGAATAGTTTTCTTTATATTTTTATATTTCCTGAAATTTCTTATAATTAGTATATATCATTTTAGAAGTTAGTAAAATAAACATGATTTCAAATTTTAAGAAGTAGGGGTTGGGGCTGGGGCTCCATGGTAGAGCACTTGCCTAGCACTTGGGAGGCCCAGATCCATCCTCAGCACCATTTACAAAGATTAATAAATAAAATAAAGGTATTGTGTCCATCGACAACTAAATAATGATAATAATGAAATAGCAGTTGGAGAAAAGAAGATGAAAAATGGAGAGTTGGAGAGTTCTGCAAGGATCAGCAGAGGTCAAACGCTTTGGCTTGCCACCAGAGCAGTGGGGTGGACCCTGCGTTTCTTCTCACTGATCTAAGATTAGCCGAGGGTCCATTGTGCCCTGCTCTCCAGATCCAAGGCTTGAATGGCACAAAAAGTAGCCCCTTAGGGGACACTCTTCCTTGCACAACCAGTTTCTCAGTACACAAAGGCACTATCACTTTTCCCAGATCTTTAAGTCTTTAAGGGACTATCCAAATGACAATTCTTTGTAATGACAAGGAAAAAAATGACAATCATGAGGCTCCCCAAAACTCCAATTTACACAGGGTGCCATTGCGCACACCTGTAACCCTGGTGACTCAGGAGGCTGAGGCAGGAGGGATGGCAAGTTCCACAGCAACCCGGGCAACTTGGCAAGACCCTATCTCAAAATAAAGAATAAAAAAAGGCTGGGATGTAGCTCAGAGTGAAAGGCCCTGGGTTCAGTCCCTAGTATAGGAAAGAAAAGAAAGAAAAAGAAAAGACAAATATCCTAACTTAATTGATTTACTTGCTTGGCGGCCCCAGACATATTTTCTCTCTTAGTGCTAAGAGCGGATCTTCTTGGGTTTCAGTTTCTGGTTCTCTACTTACTAACTGTGCTGTAACTTTAGACAAATTACCTCATCTCTGTGAAGAATACAATCTGGGGCCAGGCAAGATGAAGCACATCTGTAGTCCCAGCTGCTCAGGAGGCTGAGGCAGGAGGATCTCCAGTTCAAAGCCAGCTTCAGCAATTTAGTGAGGGCCTAAGAAACTTAGCAGGATGCTGTCTCTAAATAAAATATGAACAAGGGCTGGGGAGTGGCTCCAGTACCCCTGTGTTCAATCCCTGGTACCAATGTGTGTGTGTGTGTGTGTGTGTGTGTGTGTGTGTGTGTGTATGAACAGAGTCAACACCAGCTAATTCCAGAACACTTTCTCGCCCTGTGAGCAGCCATTTCCCTGTTTCATCTGCCTAGTCTCCTGTTCTGTACATCCACAGCAGAGAACCCCCCAGGTCTGGCCTTGGTGCCTGGATTCTTTCCTGATGTGAGAAACACACTCACCTCTCCAAACCCAAAGAATGGACTGAGACCCAAGGTACAGAGCCAGCAAGGCTTTTCCTGCCGGCCCAGGTGTCTGGGTAAGTGACACACCCAGAGCCTTTGCGATCAGCATTCTATCCCCTCTGGGTTCCTCACTGGCTGAGGACTGTGGGGCGGGAGTGTCCCCAGGGCCTGAGTTTTACTGTCTAGGGCTGGGTTCTTCTGATCTCCCTGGACAGCCAGCATCTCAGGTCTGTCTGTTGCCAGGCTGCCCCTCCCCCACCTCCTGACTGTCAGGGGCTGTGACTCTCTGGTGTTAACTGCTCCCAACTTTCCTCTCTGACATCCCTCCTGTCGCTTTTCCTACACTCCAGTTTTACACTGAAGGTAAATACTGTACTCTAAGTGACCCTCTGGACTTCCTCTCCCCCACACCTTAGCACACTGTTTTCCAGGTCCGTCCACGTGGTGGCATGGGTCAGAACTTGATTCTTTTCTTTTTCCTTTTTTTTTTTTGTAGTGCTGGAGATGGACCCGAGGACCTTGCATATGCTGGGCAAATGACTTGATTCCTTTTCATGGCTGAATAACATTCCACAGCACAGATAAATTAATTTGATTTATCCATTTGTCAGTACAAGGACATTTGGATCATTCCTGCATCTGGCTGTTAGGAATGAAGCTGCCGTGACATATTTACACACGACTTGGTGGAGTCCCTGGTTTCATTTTGTTTTGGCACTGGGGATTGAACCCAGGGGTGCTGAGCTTCATCTCCAACCCTTTTTATTTTATTTTGAGACAGGGTCTCACTAAGTTGCCCAGGTTGGCCTTGAACTTGGGATCCTCCTTTCTCAGCCTCCTGAGTCACTGGGATTAAAGGTGGGAAGCTCCCTGCTTCCACTTCTCTGGGGCATGTACCTCGGACTGCAGTTGCTCAGTCATATGGCAATTCTGTCTTTGACTTCTAAATGAACAACTTAGTTATTTTCCAGAGAGGCTGCACCCTTTTGTTCCCACTGGCCACAAGTGTTCAATAGCTTGAGATTCTTGACAACACTTAGTTCCTTTCTTTCTTTGTTTTTTTTTTTAATACTTTTTTAGTTGTTGATAGATCTTTATTTTATTTATTTATACGTGGTGCTGAGAACCGAACCCAGTGCCTCACACATGCCAGGCAAGTGCGCTACCACTGAGCCCCAGCCTCACCTAGTTTCTTTCTTTCTTTTTGGTATTGGGGGTTGAACTCAGAGAAACTCGATCACTGAGCCACATCCCAGCCCTATTTTATATTTTACTTAGAGACAGGGTCTCACTGAGTTGCTTAACACTCCTCTGTTGCTGAGGCTGGCTTTGAACTTATGATCCTCCTGTCTCAACCTCCCGAGCCGCTGGGATTACAGGTGTGTGCCACCACACCTGGCTTATTTCTTTATTTGTAGTACTGGGGATTGAACCCAGAGGACTCTACCATTGAGCTACATCCCCACCCTTTTTATTTTTTGTTTTGAGACAGGGTCTTGCTAAGTTGCTGAGGCTGGCCTTGAACTTTCGATCCTCCTGCCTCAGCTTTCTGGATATTACAGGTGTGTACCACCATGCCTAGATGTTTTTGTTTTTTAATTATAGCCACCATAAAAATGTGTGCAGCAAATAAACAGATGAATTTGCCTATTTTTCCTTTGGTTGCTTATGTTTTTGATGTCCTATCTAAAAAACCATTGCCCAGTCCCAAATCAGGAAGATCAGTGCATTTTCTCTGAGTTCCAAAGTAATGAAGGCTATGATTTTCCCGTGGTCTGGGCTGTGTTGGCAGAGGACAGATTTGCTTCTGGACTCTCAGTTCTGGCCTCTTGGTCAACAAATCTATCCTATTTCCAGAATAATACTTGGGGGGTGGGTGGTGACTGTAGATTTGTAGTAAGTTTTAAAATTGGAAAGTGCTCCTCGCCATTGTGGAAATAAAAAATTGGGAAGGGTGATTTTGAGATTGTTTTGATTGTTCTGGGTCCTTTTCATCACCATATGTATTTTAGGACCATCTTGTCCATTTCTGCAAAAAAAGGCCAACAAAAAATTGGAATTTTTTCCAGGTGTGGTGGTGCACACCTGTAATCCCAGCAACTCAGGAGGCTGAGACAGGAGGATCACAAGTTCAAATCCAGCCTCAGCAAACAGAAAGGTGCTAAGCAACTCCGTGAGACCCTGTCTCTAAGTAAAATACAAATCAGGGCTGGGGTTGTGGCTCAGTGGTCAAGTGCCCCTGAGTTCAATCCCTAGTACCAAATTTTTTTTTTTTTAATTTTGATGGGGACCGCATTGAATCTCTGAATTGGGGGAGTACATCAATCTTACAACAAGATTAAGTCTTTCCAACCATGAACATGGGATGTCCTTCCATTTATTTAGACTTTCTTTAGTTTCTCTCAATATTTTTTACTGAAGCAAAATTGATATGACACAAAATTATCCATCATAAACTGTACGATTCAGTGGTATTTAGTGGGTTCATCATGTTGTGTAACCACTACTAATAGTAAATTCTAAAACACTGCATCATCCCCAAAAGACCTTGTAACAATTAAGATGGCAAAGCTCACTTACCCCCACCCTCCTCCTGGCAACTACCAGTCTGCGCTCTCACTGTGGCTAGCTCTACTCTGGAAATCTCATTTGAATGGAGTCGTATATGACTGTTTGCCTCTGGCTTTTTTCATTTAGCATGCCTTTTTTTTTTTTTTTTTTTTTGGATACCAGGGATTGAACTCAGGGGCACTCGACTACTGAGCCCCATCCCCAGCCCTATTTTGTATTTTATTTAGAGATAGGGTCTCACTGAGTTGCTTAGCACCTCACCATTGCTGAGGTTGGCTTTGAACTTGCAATCCTCCTGTCTTAGCCTCTGAGCCACTGGGATTACAAGTGTGCACCACCACGCCTGGCACTTAGCATGCTTTTGAAGTTCATCCACATTGTAGAATGTATCATTAGTTTATTCCTTTTTATGGATAACTAATATTCCTCAGTGATGTTGTATAGTATTCAGGGTAACAGTCTTGCACTTCCTTGGTTAAGTTTATTCTTAAGGATCTTATTCTCTTTGATGGTATTGTACATGGAACTCTTTTCTTAATTTTATTTTTGGGTTGTTTATTGATAGTGTTCAGAAGTATAGCTGCCTTTTGTATATTGGTCTTGTTTCCTGCAACTCTGCTGAACTCACTGGCTCTCATAGGGGCATTTGTGTGCATGCATCTTTTTACGGTTCCTATATAGAGAATCAGGTCATCTACACATTCATAGAGTTGTCTGCGGCCATTCCACCCTGAATGCACCCGCTCTCATCTGACCTAAGCAACTAAGCAAGGTCAGCCCTGGTTAGGACTTAGATGAGAGTACTGGCTTTATTTCTGGCTTCCTAAACCAATCGTCTGCTATTTCGTCTTGCCTAAGGGCTCTGGGTAGACCCTTCAGCAATGTTGACAAGAGATAGGAACAGACATCAGTGTCTTGCTCCTGATCTTGGGGGAAAGTTTCTGTCTTTTGCTGTTCAGCACCGTGTCCGTTGTGGGTTTTTCCTGGAAGCCCTTTATCAGGCTGAGGAAGTTCCCTTCTGCTCCTGGTTGGCTGAGTGTTCTGAGGATGAGTGGTGAGGCTTGGTTCTTGTGTGTGAAGTGAGGAAATCACGCCTGCTCCTAGGGTCTTTTAAATATAAGTATGGGACAATGGCAATGGGATGCCCCACTGTCTGCTGCTGCCGGGGGTGGGGGGGTGGGGGTGGGGTGGGGCTGGGCTCTGGTCAGACGCCCCAGGACTACAGCTCAGATCAGCGGTAGTGACGCTGGGCAGTTATGTAACTCTCTCAGCCTCAATTTCCTTATCTCTAAAGTGGGGGTAATAATAGCACCTGCTTCATCATCCCTGCAGGGAGTGGTAGATGTGATTTAAATCATGACCTTACTAAGTACTCAGGGTGCAAAAGCTGCGTGCTAGGCGAGATGGCTGATAAAATGAGATGTCCTTGTCCATAAGGCAAGATGGTGATGTGAAGGTGGCACTGAATTACATCACCAGGCAGAAGATGGCATGTGACATGGGTGACAGAAATGGTGTACTTCCGGTAGTAGTTCAAAGTCCAAGGTTGGGTGGGCCGGGCCAGGGCAGACCACGGGGAGCAGGAGAAAGCACCAGGACTTCAGGGTGGGGAAGGGACGGGTGGCAGAGGTAAGAAAGACATGTGGCATGTGGCCAGCATGCCATGCTGGAATATGGAGCCCAGAGGTGACAGGAGATGAAGCTGGTATTGTCCCAAGCGCTGGGCAAGGGCCTGGGCCTTCCCCTGGAAGAGCAGCATTGGAGTGCTCCTGCTGGGGCGGGCGGGAGAGGGTGGGGTCGGAAGGGATGGGTGTCCGCAAGCAGCTCCCTGACCCTGGTGGATCAGAGCCGGGGAGTCTGTTAGGAGATGACCCTGGCCAGTGCCAGTCACATCCACAGAATGAGATGGGACCACTGTTGGTGACACTCTTTGACAGATGAGAAGCGGAGGGCAGGCTGCTGAGGGAACTCAGGAACGCCTCCATGTGTCACCAAGGATGGTGGCCCGAAGGGTGGCTTTAACAAGAAGGAGAAACATGGAAGATGAAATTCGTCAGGCGTAGTTTCAAGAAATGAGAAGTGACAAGACCTGCTACCCACAGTGCGCAGATCGCCCTGGCGCATCCCATCCCCAAAGTCGCAGGCGGGCACCATTCTAATCTGCAATAGGCTGGAGCGGGATCCCGCACCCAGGCCCCCTGGTGAATGAGGATCTTGGGCTGAGGGCACTGGGAGCCCTGGGAGGCTTGAGCAGAAGGCCACCATCCCAAGGGTCATAAGAATGACCATTCCGGCCTCATGGGTGGTGAATTGATGGATGAGCCCAGGAAGCGAGGCATGGAGGACACGAAGGTGTCCAGGTAAGAGGCCGTTGGGACGGCAGGAGAGGTGGACTGTGCCCTTTTGAGGGAGCAACGGGGAGACCCACCAATGGGGTGAGTGTGGGAAGGGGAGGAGCATTCCAGGCCGGGTGGGGGGCTTGGCTTGAGCAGCCGGGTGCTGCCATGGGATGCAGAGCATTTGGGGATGAAGAGGGTTTTGGCAGGGGAGGCTAAAGGTCGCAGAGAGGGTGGAGCCCACTTCACATTAAGTTTGGGTGGGAGAGAGACTTAAGGGAGATTTGAGATGAATGAGTCAATGGAAAAAAGGAAATTGTGACAGGACAGATAAGGAACAAGGAAAGGCCCCCAGGGAGGTAAAGGGACAGGATCTAGGAAAACGTAAGAGGCAGCATGCGAGGCTGGTAACCGGCTCTTCCTTTGAAGTCTGCCCTTCCCTGCGGGGCTCGGCCTCCCCAGTGCCTCCTCTGCTGGGCTCCTTTGCTTGCCAGAAGGCTCCTGGCCCAGGTGCCATCTACCACAGGGCTGTCCCCAGGCGCCCCCTTCTGGCTCCTCTGGGGTCTCACAAGGCTCACTGCTCAGATTCAATACCATCAATTCCCTGACCTCGCTCAAACTTAGCCAGTCTTGATCAAAGGACAAGAGCGGAAAGAGGAAAAGCTGGACAAGGAGGACCGGCCTCGGGAGGGACGGCCTCGGGAGGAGCTGGTACCAGTCTGGGATGAGGGTGGGGTTCGCTCGGGCCACTCCCACCACACAACAGTCACAGAACCAGGCAGCCCTTGGGTCCCTTCCCCCAGGAGCTCAGCTCAGTCAGACTAGATCAAGAGATTAGGCTGTTGGCTGTACCATGCCCACTTAGGCAGGAAAGTAGACTCTTATCTTAGAAAGCTTTTCCCCTCACTAAACAGTAGGGTTTTCTAGCTAATGATTCAGCAAAACAGAAAATCTGATCAATTACTACACCCCATTCCCCAGGTTTCTCACTGAGGGTGACTTCTATAGCTTCTCACAAAGCCTTTGGGAACTTTTTAATGACGGACCCTGCAGGAATCTGTACAATTCTGGAAGTGGTATAAAAAAGCACATTTGCTATTGATGGGTGAAATCCATACTGTGCCTAGGATTTGCTTTGAAAAAATGGAGGTAGGGCTGAGGTATAAATGGAACAAAACTGTCCCACAGTGGACTGTTGTTAAAGTGATGATGATTCACCATAGCGTTCTCTACTTCTGGGTGTACTGGAGATTTTCAGAACTAAAAACATAAAAAATCATACTATATAGGCTTAAAGTAAAATCCTAATATATAAAAAGAGCTACCAAAAATAAGAAGTAAAACTGAGGTCCACAGAACCAAGGCTACATGAAGATGAATGAAGCTTTCTCAGGGCACAATGGTGCGTGCTGTGAATCCTAGCAGATCAGGAGGCTGAGGCAGGAGGATCGCAAGTTTGAGGTCTCAAAATAAGAATTAAAATGACTGGGCTCAGTCTTCACTGTAGCTCAGTGGTAAAATAGCCCTGGGTTCAATCCCCAGTACCAAATAAAGAAATAAATAAAACATGGAATGCTTTTAATGCCATTTGGAGATTATTGTTACATCTACAACCCAAATTATTGAAATTTGGAATTGACATATCATCTTAGGACTCAATGCCTTCTTTAGCTTGACGTCTGTACCTGCTGGCTTCCACCTCCCTGCCCCCCTCCACCTTTCTGAGGGCGTGAGGCAGCTCTGGGACTGAGTTCATTCCATAGTTACCTGGCCCCCGCCATGTGCTAGTTCTCTGCTGGGTACCAGGCCCTGGGCCCTTGTCATAAAGGGAAGATAAACTGAATAATCACAAACAGTGTCCTGGGGACTCAGGGTGCTGGGGCCTGACATCGGGCCCACACATGTGCACTGGAGGCACAGCATCAGGGCCGGGCTTGGCGGGATGGGACAGGGCTTATGTTAGAGCCTGAGGCTGCCCCTGGGAAGCCCTGAAGGACCCAGCAGAAGAGCAACAAGCTTAGACTCTGCCCCAGAGCCCTCAGCGTGAGGGGCTGAGATGATGGGCTGGAGCTCCCAGGGCAGCTGGAACTCGGGTGCCGCTGGCAGTGGGATGGGGAGAGAGGATGGATTTGGAGGAACTTGAGAAGCTCTTGGCATCAGGGGGGATGAGGGAGGGAGAAGAGGGGTCTCAGGCCTCTGGGTTTGAGCTTGGCAACTGGTGGGTGGGCAGAGCATCCTGGAGGGGTGTCCAGAAAGACAGTGGTCCCAAGGAAGCCTGCATTCACAGGGTAGGTGACAAACCCCTGCCATGAAGGATTTTGCCTGGGGACTCGTGTCCAAGGACCATTGGGATTAGAGTATAGGTCACCATCAGCGCAGCCCAAACTGGCCCAGCACTGAAAAGGCTCCTTGTCATGGCAATGGCCCCAAGACACGGGTCTTTCTGCTAATTGTTGATCCAATGCCTTAGACAGTAAATACTGGGAAGTTGAGCAGCAGAGTGTCCCTGTGTTCAGGTGCGGAGGTTTTTGTCATCTCTAATTTGCACTCTCTTCTTCCACACCTTCTTCCTCCACCTGCCTGCACAGGTGGCGGATAAGGGAGCCAGCCTGTAGGGACCTGCTGGCTTGTTTCACAGGACAGTGGTGCAAATGTGAATCCCTGACTTGAGACGCAGTGGGCTGATGCAGAGGCTTGTGTTTGATGAGATCCTCAGGACTCCCCCAGGGAAGAGTCTTCATGACACAAAGCAGGACCTTGGGCCTTGAGAACCAGTACCATGCAGAGAAAGGCGATGGGCTGCAGATTCCTGTGGGCTGGAGGACCCTGGTTTCCACTGAGCTAAGCAACAGGTGTCTGTTTTGTTCTTCTCATTGATTTGAGCCCAGTTCCATACGGTATGTGCAATCTTAAAAGGAGCTGGGGGCATAATTTGGAGAAGACCAAGTTTGGATGGGTCAGGGAGGGAGCAGCTGTTAAAGCACAGGACCCTCAACCCCCACACCCTGCACCCAAGCCTCCACTCCAGGCTGAATCGCCATCTCCCAACTTTCTGGCTCCTCACTTCGCCTTGCCCGCAGCTCGACAGGCAGCATTGAAGGCCACACAGAACAGCTTTTCAAAAAAATAAGTTTTTTTATTGTCTTGAATGCAAATATAGTTTAAAAAATGCATTGTAGTGTTGAATACAGCTGGTGGAAACGCGTTTCTCGACAGCAGAGCGTCAGAGGGCCGTGCTGGGGGTGACAGGGACAGAAGGAGCCTCTGGTCAAACCAGACCCTTTCCTGGTTTGGATTTTCAAACCCCCAGGTGTAACCACATCCTCAAAGGAGCCCTGCAGTCACTGAAGTTCACAACAGAAAAAAAAAAAAAAAAAAAACAGCCATGTACATAATAACTGAAACCTGGAAAAGAACAGAACATGCTGTAGCCATGGCCATGGAGTAGCAGAACAAGCCGGTGAGCCCGCTGGCCCTGGGCGGGTGGTGAAGATTCAAACAGGCCGCCCCTGGAGGAAGGCGGCCTGGGGACAGGCTGAGCCCTTCAGGCCTTCCCCCCTGCAGGATGTAAACTACAGAAATGTGTGACTTCGGTGTCTCCCACCCCTCATCAGATCTTCATTAGGAAACCCCAAGAGAACTAACTCTTCAAATCGCTTTGCCCAGGATGACTGTGGATCCAAAGTCTGAAGGCGAGATGGAGGTTGAGTTCTGCTAAATAATTGGAAAGGAATTTTATAAAAATTCCATGAAGTAAACACACACACGCACACGCACACACGCAGGCTTGTGCAAGTGTGGGTACACACACAAGTCTACATTCAATGTGACAAGTTCCCTTCTTTCTTGAAGGTTGGTTTTTGCATGTGGCAACAAGCAGTCCAGTCTGGTGAGCTGAGGTGGCCTGTCCTCAGCCTCACCCACCCCCATGGCTGGCCCTGCAGGAGGCACAGGATAGGGTTGTTTCTTAAGGCCACCCCCTTTTCCTAGAGCCTTTGAGAAGCTGCCCACCTACCCTGGGGTGGCCTGTGGGTGGTGGCCAAGGTGCCTACCAGACAGTCCAAATGTCAAGACTGCTATTGAGCTCTTCCATTTCCCCTCACTGTCCCGCCCCTACACGTGGCCAGACATGGTTCAAGTCCTCTTTAATACTAACAGGCACTGAGGGGACAGGGTCCGAAGCCACATCCTGCTGCTCCGAGTGTCCTAGTGGGCTGCTCCCCAAACACTGCCCCCTGCAGAGGCCGCAGGAAGATACTTTGCAAAGCCAAGTCACTGGCAGTGGTGCTTCTAACTAGAGACCAGATTCCCCAGTGTGGAGAAAGGCCCCACTCGCACCTTCATGTGCCTGTTCAGCAGAGGGAAAGGGATCCCCAGGGTCAGATGAGGACAAAGGGAAGGGACTTCTGAAAGCAAGGAGGGGTGATGTCCCCTCCAAGCCTGCCCATCTGGGAGCCAGTGGGGAGAGGAGCTGAGCCCTGGGCCGAGGCTGGGTAAGCCCGTAGGGCCAGGACCTGTAACCCTTCACACACCCTAGGGTGCTCTGACCACAGGCAGCCCAGTGCTACCAGCCACCTCACTCCTTCACTGGGAGCAACTGGGATCTGGGCACTGTGTCCTCTGAGAATCCAAGTGGTCATCTCAGCCATGGCACAGAAACATTCAGGCCCAGGCTATGGAAGAGGGGAGGGGTCAGAACCCCAGAACAGCACATGGGATTAAACTGGGTCACGGGAGCACGGAGGCTCGTTGGCCACTGACTCTCCCCTGTGGGTGGCAGGGGATAGGGGCTGGACTGGGCTCCACAGCCCTCCAGCCTTCTTTCACTAGACCCAGTGTGTCGTCAGTGCTGACTTCTGAGTGAAAAACCGCTGGACTGCAGCTGGCTTGCCACAGGGCCCCAGGAAGGTGACAGAGTGTGACCTGCTGCCAACTCTCAGAAAGCCCCTTGGCTGCACCCGCCCCATCCGTGGTCTCCCACTCATAGCAAAAGAACGAACAGCATGTGGGCACTGATGGCTTCGGAAGATTTCACAGAAACACTTTCAGAGACTGACAAGCCTGCCATCCTTCTGTTTTTATCTTTTCAGGTCAATTTTCTCCTCTTCAAAGTGTCAGCATTGACAGGGGCTGGGCACAGGAATGGGGTGGGAAGGTGTGTAAACAAGCTCCCGCCACAGGAGGCTGCTGGCAGCAGCGTGGCCTCAGCTGCCCCGTGGCCTCAGCTGCCCCAAACACCAGCCAGGGAGCCCAGGACAAAGGTCAAGGACAGGCCCTTCCATCTGGCCAGATTCATCAGGCAAGACTCTAAACCAAGAAAGTTCTCAGGTCACGAGACAATCCAGTGTGGAGCAGAGACACGGCACTGCGGCCTCACAGCCGAGGCAAGCAGAGGCACCAAGAGACTAAAGTCAGCCCCAGACAGAAACAGGCATCCAGCTAAGTCCGCCAGGGCGCACGGGCTCACGTGCTCACACACCCGCTCCAGTCTCAAGGGACCCAACAGCCTTAGCTGAATCATGAAAGTAAATTCAGCAAAAGAGAGGTAGGCCATGAAGCAGGAGGCCGATGATTTTACAGCCCATGTTTTTTTTTTTTCTTTTCTTAAAGTTCCTCCCCAGTAGGGGTGGGAGCCCCCTGATCAGGAGAGCCTTGGCCACCACTACACCACCTGCAGGTTACAAGGCACAGGAGTGGGAAGGGCTGGGCCTGGGTCCCCCAGGAGGCCCTCCCAGCAATGTCTGGTTGTCCTCTCTCCCTTCAGATCCTGGTGGTGCTCCTCCCCAAACACAAGACGGGCTGGACTTTGAGCATGCTGACATATGGTCTTAACTTCTGAAAGGGAACTCTGAATTTATCCTGGGGTAAGGAATCAATTCCATTACCATTTCCCAGTGGAATACAAAGCACCGGCCCCCACATGCCTTGCTCACCCCTCAGCCTGTAAACATGTTTTTTGAGGTGGCTAAGGGGTGCCACCAAGCTGCTCTACACGGGGCAGAAGTGCAGACAGGGAAGCAGATGGCTGGTTAGGGCCCACTACAGAGATGGTAGCTCAGCCAGTGGCTGAAAGAGACACCCCCTTCTCTGTCCTCCATCCACCAAGGCTGAGGTGGAGCTGGAGCCCCTGCCTCTGCCTGGGTAGAACTTAGGGGCATCCCAGGGCTTCCTCCTCAGGTGACTCCTTCAGGCATGAGGGCAAGGACAGGCGGGCGGCCAGGGTTGAAAGGCGGCTCTGATCCTCACAGCAGATCAGAGAAGCACATTCTTCCCAGGAGGAACCTGAGTGCTGGGGAGAGCACTCAGGTGCAGCCACCTGCAGCTGTCCTTCCTCATCCCTTCCAGATGCAGCGTGCACTCAGGACCCCTGAACCTTTGGATGCCTGCCACCTCCAGCCACACCTCCATTGTACCAAATCTGAGTGCAGTCCTTCATGTCTCACCTGGGGACATCTGAAGATAGCTCTGAGGTGACCCCCTCAGCATTCAGTTTCCTCCCCAAACACAGACAGGCTGGACTTTGAGCATGCTGACATATGGTCTAAGACCTGCCCTTGTTCGGGATCCCAGCTGACTCCCACCAGACAAGACAGCCAGCTGACTGCACAGCGCGGCCTGGGCCTTCTGCATGCCAGAACTCGGGGGAACTTCCCTGGGGCACGCCTCCCTTTCTGCCACCAGGTGGGGATCAGGGCAGAGGCCTCAGCTGTAAGAGGACCCCCACAGGCCTTGGGCCAGGTCCCCAGCAGCACTGAGGAGAACACAACACCAGGTGGACCAAACACAACCGACAAGGCAGCTGGAGGGCCTCTGAGCTGAGCAGCCGCTTGGGCGATGCTGTGCACGCTCGGTGCCTCTGTTGGGCCTGTGTGCTCCAGGTCTGCGAGGAAGGCACTTCCCCAGCAGCCTGTGGGGTGGAAGAGGGCAGCCCACCAAGCCAAAGTTGAAACAGAAGCCCAGGTCACCCACAAGGGCCAGGCGCCATCAGGGTCAGAGGCAGGAATAAGGCCTCTGCCCGCCCCGGGCAGGATCACCAGAGGAGTGCAGGGAGCCCAGGGTGGAGGAGCAGGAAGTCTCAAGACAGGAACTCAGAGGGACCCTGGAGGTTTCCCACCAGCAGGATCAGGCTTTGTCTCCTTGTCCCATCTGCTTCACTCACTGGTCCAGGACCCAGACGGACCACCAGCAGGTCAGGACTAGAAAGGCGCTTTTCCCTTTGTCCGGCTGCCCTGTGGGCAGGGAGGTTGATGACTGAGGTTGCTGAGAGAGAGGTCACAGCAAGGGGTTCCCAAGATGGGCTATTGCTGTGGGCAGGCCCTGAGCGTGGCATCCTGACAGCCAGTAGAGCAGAGGGAGGCCCAAGGCTTTGCGTCAGGAAGAGCGGGGACAGGTCGGGTCTCCAGGCATCTCACGAGGTCATATGCCATCTAGGTGGCTAGGATTCCCCTGATCTCTTGCCAATCCTGGTGACAGCTTCTGATGCCTGCTCTGGCAGCTGGGACGGGTCTGTCAGAACAGAGGTGGTGATGCTCAGCTGCCGGAGGGTGCTCAACACCACTGGAAGACAAAGGGCAAGTTAGCCTGGGGACACGACCCACAACAGCAGAGCACGTGACTTCACAGGCGAGACCCTACAGGATGCTTTTCAGTCATAAAGACGACAGCCCAGAGCCAAGTGCAGGGGGGACTGTGGGCAAGGCCCGGGCCCAGACCCTGCTAGCCTCAGTCTTCACAAAAGCTGCCTGTACCCTGAATTAAACAATAGTGAATAGCCCCTAAAGCCACCTAGCAAATACCAGGTACTCAATAACAAAAGCTGGACTGGAGCAGACTGGCAGACACACTGCCCTTGCAAAAGCTTTGCTGGCTCAGGGCCTCTTGTACGGCATCATCCTCCCACCCCTGGCACTGCGGGCAGGATCCCCTAAGCACTGACTCCAGCTACACGCCTCCCTCCCTCCGGCATCAGCATCAACCATCCCACTCACTCGGCCTGAGGATGGGCAGGGAGCAGTGCTGGTCCAGCCAGGACAGTGTTGTCTGGTGCAGCTCCTCCAGGCTGCCAGTGGACACCATCCCTTTGAAGGACTCAAACAGCGGCTTGATGATGATGCTAAACTGCAGGGCGTGGGTTAAGGAGAAGGGAGCGTGCAGGAGGGCCAGAGAGCAGGCAGCTGAGGGAAGACAAAGCCCAGTGACAGCCCGTCTTTCCTCCTGATTCCCCTGGACTAGCAAGTGTCAACCACAGAGAGCTGATCAGAGACAGAGGCAGTCCTGTCTCCAAGCAAGCTGTGTCCTCCGTGTGATCAGATAGTTTGCTCTAACTATGACCATGGATTGAGCAGAAGGCAGGGAAGACACAGGTCCTGAAATAATGTCATGAACAGATTTTTATGTAACACAGGAGGCCCAAAGCTGACGGATGAGCAGCTGTCTGGAGGGGGTGTGTCTTCTGTGTGCCCGCTCACTGTGTGCACAGGCAGCTCCTGGCTGCTTCCTGAGCCAGGGCCACACCCTCCTAGGTGTGCTCGGTGACAGCAGGCTACCACCGTCTCCTGGACTTCACTGTCCACCCCCACCTAGCCCTGTGACAGGTTCTCACTCCAGATGCCACCTGGCTCCACTAATGACAGGAGACAGGAGAGCAAAGCAAGCTGAGTCACATGGACGAGTGTCTGCCATCTCTTCATTTAAAACCACCCACGGAAGTATACACAGGTGGCTCTGCCCTGTCTGATTGCTGCAGCTGCGATCCTTGCATTCGATGTGCTTGTTTCCTCCAAATGCCAGGCCCCTGGCCCCACGTCATGGCTGACCTGCCGCACGAGGGCCCTGCCTACTTGGAGGCAGAGCGGAAGCTGGTGAAGAAGCTATCCCTGTAAGAGCCGTACTGCCATCTGGAAAGTAAAGACATGACCTAATACCCAGGACATTCAAAGCCAGGTGAACACAAACTGAGAGGAATCTGAGGGGACTGGTTTCAAATCCAGGCTCTGCCACTGTAAATATTTATTTATTTTTAGTTATAGATGGTATGTGGTGCTGAGGATCGAACCCAGAGCCTTACACGTGCAAGGCAGGCCCTCTACCACTGAGTCCCAGCCCCAGCCCCAGCCCCTGCCACTGTAAATTTTTTTTTTCTTCTTCTTCTTCTTTTTTTTTGTACCAGGGATTGAACCCAGAGGTTCTTCTTAAGCACTGAGCCACAAATCCAGCCCCTTTTGGAGACAAGAGTCTAAGTTGCTGAGGCTGGCTTTGAACTTGAGATCCTCCTGCCTCAGTCTCCCGAGATGCTGGGATTACAGGAATGCACTGCACCCGGCTCTTCCACTGTAACTAGGTGAGCCCCGTTTCCATCTGTCAGTGAAAAGTAAAAAGGCTGCGAGGCTGTTTGACCCCTTTCCTTCCCCACTTGCTGCCTCTGCTGGTGGCTCCAGCATTCTTCATAGACTTAGAGAGCGGAAGTGGCCACGTGGCCTCCTGGCTTTTCCTGCAAAGCACCCTGGAAGCTCTCCCCTGGACGCAGGCCAGGCCAGAACAGACCTCTCTCCCCAGAGACAGAAACTAGCACTGCCTATCTTGATGAGCCAATGACAACCACGCAGAAAGCTCTCTAAGGGAACTGAGCATCACGTCTACTATTTCAGTATGTTGCTTACAGGAGGGAAGAGCAAAAAAGACCACCCAAAGATACAATCCAGAACTTCCAATTCTGCAGGATCCGGCTTTTCACGTACTCGTCAAACATGTCTCTCATGTGATCATACTGAAGCCGGGTGACAGAGACTCCTGTGGCAGGGAGCAGCTGTTGGCAGGAGCTGAAACAACAGGAGGAATCAGGGGAAGCTCTGAAGGCAGCTGGCGGCAGAGGAGAACCCTGGGCCAGGTGGGCAGGGCTGGCCTGCTACTGGGCCACTGCCAGGCACAAACGCAGGCCTGTGGGCAGAGGACCAGAACCTAAACGCTGTAGGAGAGGCTCCATCAGCAGCAAAACCACAAAAGGTCCCTCTGCCACGTGAACGTGTGAGGCTGAGTGCCCAGCCCAAGCCTCACATGATGGTGGTGTTGAGCTCCTCGATTTCATCCCGCAGCCGCCGGGCCTCCTCCTGCATCTGGCTCCGCTCTTGCTGCAGCTTGGTGATATACTCCACGGTCTTCTGCAGTGTGATGGCATGGCTGGTCTGCAGAAGGCAGGAGACTCAGGCGGCAGCACCTGGTGCGTCAAAGGCACACAGGGAAGAGCCATCCTGTCACCACCACCTGACACTCTCAGGCAACTCACCAGCTTGGAATTATTGGAGATTAAACTGTTGAGGGTGTCAAAGCCCATCTTGATGTTGAAGCGCCTCTTCTGCTCAGCTGAGATATGCCGGTGCTGCTGGGAAGTAACTGGTCACTAAGACAAGAGCAGGCCTTGGGCCGCATCCCTCCTCATTGCCCAACCTGACACTGAGTGGCTGGAGGCAGACTGGGACCCTGGGGCACATGATAGGCCAGGGCTAGAGAGCTACACAGGAGGGGGACAACAAAAAACTAAAAGGATCCAATGAGGGGCCAGGGTAGACTACAGCCGCCACCTCTCTTCTCCAACCCAGTGCTTCTGGCTGCCGCGGCCTTCCTCAACTGGTGGTGGCAAAGCTGCAGCCCTATCATGCTGG
Organism: Marmota monax; assembly: GCF_021218885.2. Taxonomy (NCBI): domain Eukaryota; kingdom Metazoa; phylum Chordata; class Mammalia; order Rodentia; family Sciuridae; genus Marmota; species Marmota monax. The sequence continues at coordinate 2,275,470 of NW_026692583.1, forward strand.
AGGATTCAAAGCTGATCCCTGGGTTCAAGGTCCACCCACAGCTTTCTGATAGGTCCTCATTGCCACGGGGCTGGCTGAGGGGAAGGCGGGGCAACAGAGGGGCAGATTGGATCTCAATGTTTCTGGCTGCCTGAGGGTGTGACATCAGACAAATGCCAAACCAGTGGCTCTCTTTTCCAGATGGATAGAGTTGCCCCAAGGTTCCTGAATATTGTCTCCCTTCTCTCCTCATCCTGACAAGGAAATCAAGACCCAAGAGAGATGCTTCATACCTTTAATGCAAATACGTTTTTGGTGTCTGCAGATTTCCCTGAGCAGCTGTTCTGGGGAGACTGAGGACTGGGGCTTTGTTCTGATGCACACGGAGAGGCCTTCCCTGAGTTTGGGCAGTCTCGACCTAGGAAGAACAGAAACTGCTCTCAGGGAAGAGCCTGAAAGGACTCAGTATCATGAAGGAAGGTTAGCAACCCTCAGACACAGGGATCCTCCAACTCCTGAGACTAGAGGCCAGTTTTTTAACCTTTCATAGTTGCCCCAGAGTAAAACCTGGAGAAACCCTTGCCAACACTGAAAGGGGTATTTCCCTTAGCCCAGGCAAGGCCCGGCAAAGGCAAGTCAGATATGGGGCAGGAACACAGCCTGAGCTCTGCAGCCCCAGGTCTCAGGGAGTAGCAGCCATTAGAGGGGAGGTCTGACTGCTGACCCAGCCCCCTACAATGCTACCTCCAGGCAGCCAGGGGTTTCCACAGGGTTTGTAAGGTCCCCGTTCTTACCTTGTGTGTGGAGCACACTGGAATCTGTCTTATTTCTGTTCTTTAAACTCTACATGTATGCTTTCTTAAACTTTTATCTTACCCATTCCCTGAAATTTTTAATCAAAATCCATTGCCACCTTTGAACCCACACAGAACAAGTAGAGCAGCGTTGTGACCTCATGGCTCTTGTCACTGCCGTCTCTTAAGCAGACAGTTCTTGGGTCCCTTTCCAGCCTTCTTGGCCTGCCCCACTTTACTGCACCAGACATCCCAGGTTCATGTCCTCTCTACTGGATTATTTCCCCCAAACTATGGTAAGGCTCCACAGCATGGCTCTAACCCCAGGTTCCTCTATCTCACCAGTAGGGCTGTGCGGCCCTGGGCTTTTCCGAGCTTATTTTAGGGACTTGACTCATAATTTTCTCAACTCCTTATCTTTCTAGACTGAAGAGTCCATTTTTTTCAAAACCTGTCCTTACAAAAGACAGTGGCTGCTGCCCAAGCACACCAGCTGCCTGTGCTGTAGTGTGCCGGTAGCCTGTGCATGAATGCTGCCCCAGTCACCCTGCTGCCCACCCAGCGTGGCCCAGTCCTGGAGGCCCATGGGCAGCTGCTCGATTCTGTGTGAAGTCCCAACTACTCAACTAGTGTGAACACTCACTGGATCCTGAGGCAGGGCCCTGGGGACTGCCCCCATGCAGTGGGGTCTGCTCGCCTTTCACCAGGGAGTCTGGTACTGTGCTCGGAGAGAAGAGCCGGGAGACAGGGGTGGGCTGGCTGTTCGTGCTATGGCTGAGGTCTGTCACCAGGACGCTGCTGTGGAACTCTGTGACTCCAGGAGCCTGTGGTGACATGGGAGAGACTGGTCACCCAGTGCTGATGCACAGCAGAGCAAACCGGTTACCCTGGGTGAGAGCCACTCAAATGCAGGCTGCTCTGGGGTGATTCAGACACTGAGGTCTGCCTGGGGCCCTCCTCACCCTAGCGATGGAAGCAGGTGCGATGACCACGCTGGACTGGGACACAGTAGATGCCAGGATCCCTTCTCTCTTCAGAGGGCCTGACGTCATGATCACTGCTTGTGGCTGGCCTGGAAAGGCAGCTGCCAGGACAAGGCTAAGGTGAGGTGAAGGCCTGGGCCTGCCATTACAGACCCAGCCCCCAAGCTGCAGGTGGCCTAGCTCCCAAGAAGCGCGTGTGTGCATGGGCACACACACACACACACAACCACACACACATACACCCTCTTTGCCCCTCACCACAAGGGAGAGACAAGACCACCAGGGCATCTAAGTTGTTTTTGCAACTTTTTGAAGGAGACACGTTATAGACTCGAAAGAGATGCCTGGGACCGTGTGTGTATGTGTGTGTGTGTGTGTGTGTGTGTATGTTTTATAATTTTAGTTGTAAATGAACACAATATCTTTATCTTATTTATTTTTATGTGGTGCTGAGGATTGGACCCAGTGCCTAGGCAAGCGCTCTACCTCTGAGTAGAGGCCTAGGCCCAGACCATATGTTTTCAAACTGTGGGCTGATACTAACTTCAAAAAAAGACATAAAATAGAAGATGGAATAGATCATGCACATGCATTACCCATGACACTTCTACTTTGTTTAAATGTGTGTGTGTGAAGGGGATGGCCTCAAGCTTGACAGCCTCTGGGACAGGGGGACACCCCTCCCTGGAGATCCCACACAGGTGCACTCCCCTGACTCACCTGGGGCCAGGAGAGCATTCTTCAACACCAAGGACCTGGGCTCGGATTTGGAAGCAGGCACTATTTTGGGGGACTGCTTGGGCCTCCCTCCAGTGAAGGATACAGGTTTGGGGTGTACAAAAGTTAAACGAGGTTGGGGAGGCCCAACAGCAGGTGGCCGGGGGGCAGGGGAGAGTGCCAGGCCACAGGGGGAGGGGGAAGGGGTGGGGTGGCGGGCTGTGATCACAAGGCCCTGGCTCTGGCTGAAGGTGGTGGTGCAGGCTGTGTGGGTGAGGGTGGCGGAAGCCGTGTGGGTGATGACAGGGGGCGACTTGCTGACTTCAGCAAACTTCTGCAGAAAGGCAGGTGGCGTTGGGGGGTTCAGGGCAGGGACAGGAGAGGAAACTAAAGGTAATGCAGGTGGAACAGGGGTTGGGGCAGGGCTGGGGGAGAGTAAGGGCATGGTAAAGATGGGGAGGAAGGGCTGAGGGACGCTTGGGGGAGGCTCCGAGGGACCAAAATCCGGGGACTGGGTAAATGGGTCCTCAGTCTGAGAAGCACGCTCACAGCCCTGCCCACCTGTGGGGTCAAGGGAGGGAGCAGCAGAGGGTACGATGAGGCTGTCGGGAAGGCTCACAGTGGGCAGAGCAGAGGTCTGCAGGACGCTCCCCTGAGAAAGGAAGAGAAGTGAAGGGCCAACGTGGATCAGACGTCCACCTTCGCCCTTTAGTGTTTTGCGTACTACAAAGCCCAACTTCAGACACTGGGACAGAGGAACTGAAATGCTATCTCTCTGCTACTGTGCTGGGAAAATAGATCGGTGTCCCCAGGGTGTTGACAGGGGTCTTATTTCCATGAGGAGGTGAATGATAACACAGTTCAGACAAAGCAGTGGCCTCCACACAGCTGGACAGCAGCCTGGGAATATCTGGTTTCTGGAGTCCAGTAAGGGTCTCCCTACAGTTTCTGTCGTCTTCTATTACAGAGCAGAGTTGGCCTGGACTGCAGCTGCTCAGGGGTTCCCCCAGGACAGCTTCAGATGTCAATTTCTAGGCAGGCCACATCTTCCTAAGTGGGAAAAGCTATGAGGAATCAACTGTGGAGACCTCGGTCTCTACAGAAGAAATTCTTCCCCGAGTCAGGTGGAGGGAAATGGTGCCAGGTTACCAGTAGCTAACTGGATACAGGCACCAGCCAGAGAGGACTCTCCCAGGGCAGCTTGTTCAGTTCTGTAGCCTCAGCACCTGGTAACCAACTTTTGTTGATTACTAAGTAAAACAAGTGAAAGAAATATACAGAACTATTTTTATTAGTGATCCGTGTTTTCATTCTCTCTAGCTAATCCTATCTCAACTGTTCAGAACAGAACTGGCCACACATAAGTCATGAGGAGCCTTGGGGAGAACACCTGTGGTGTGTAAGAATGCTTCTGAAGAGGACTCTGGGTTTTCTTTACCCGATCCCTGTGTTCAGCACCACATCTAGCATCACCTACCACTTTGCTTGTGATTGCATGGTTATGTCATTGACCTAGCTCTACTGCAAACTATGATGACAACCCCATGCCTGCTACCCCCTGCAACTTCCCCAATGTCCTCTACCTGAGCAGAAGGGCTGTTGGGATCTGGTACAGATGCTGAGGCAGGTGTAGGCAGCAAGGAGCCAAAAATGGAGCGACTGGAAGAGAAGAGGTCTAAAAAAGAACAAGCCGGCAGCGGTGTTTGAGCTCTGGGTGCCCACCGTTTCTTAGAAGAAAGACCCAAACAAACAGGGCCGAACCCCACCCTACCTCAGGGCTGCCATGACCACAGAGTACCCCACCCCCCAGAGATGACTTCTTCTGTAGAAAGAGGTGCCTGTCTAGAGCCATCACTGCTGACTGAAAACTCCTGAGGCCAGGCAGGCATTTCAGTGATGACAGCAGCTCAAGGACCTGATCTAACTGCAGGAAGCTTTGTTGGGAGGTGGCTGTGTCATCAGTGCCCTCTGCTGCTTAGAGGGAGAACTGCTCACAGTCAGGCTCCAAACTGGTGATAATGCCTTCTGAGAATGTCAAGTTCCTTCGAGAGAGCAATGGCCCAGAAAAATTTCCCAAGCTTTGCAGTTACTACAAAATAAAAGTTTAGTTTTTGAAAAATTCTAAGTCTTCCACCATGTCCACTCTAACCATTCTCTTTCTGAAAGGGAAGCACCAATGTGCTCTGTGGCAGGCAGGAAGAGCCAGGCCCGTGCTCCCTCTGCCCTGGGGTCCTCACCCTGGAAAGGTTCAAAGGTATCCATGAAGTCCAGGTTGGGTTGCAGAGGGATCAGCCCTGGCTGGATCATGTCTGCATTTCCTAGATGTGCTGTAAGAATTAGAAGGGAGAATTAGGAGAGAGGAATCACTTCGCCTTCTCAGACAGGGTGTGGGAACATATAAAAGTCCTGGAATAGATTTTCTTGGCCCTGCTCACATTCTAGATTCTTCTAAGGAGAACTGTGGGCAGCTGGCTGGGGTTTCTACATTCTTGGAGGTTTGTGGCCATTCCCATACTCAGAAGGTAGGGAAAAGTGAGTTTTTACTAGATGGGTAAATGGAGTATCAGGGAATGGGACACCCCCAGAAAGCCGCAAATAGCTGAGCAGATGCCAACCCTCCACTCCCTTTCCCAGTTCTGAGTTTCAGACTTCTCTGGGTTCACTGGAAGACAGGAGGCCTCCAGTTGGGAAGTCAGGTCCAGAAGTGCTTCCAGTTTTCTTTAGAGTCACATGGCCCTGACATGTAGATCTCAGTACTGGCATGTGTCCCTGACTAAAGAGGACAGCAGGACAGTATCAGAAATAATATCTAACATTTAATATCAGAAACATTAAATTGGTTCAGACCACACCCCTGCTTTTGTCTCACAGTGGTGCCAAGGGAATGACAGCTGCTGCAGTGTGACTCAATCTGTAGTCCCCATCCTATTCAGTGCATGTGGCCCTAAGTGAAGGAGGTCGGCTGATCCTTCTCTTCCTCTCTGCCTAGCCTTGACAGATGACATGCAGCAGCTCAGAAATGACCCTGAGAGGCCTGGCAGAGAAGCCAGCTTTCCAGGACTGAGCTGGGGTTACCTATTTCTCGTGGGTTGGGCCAGGCCACTGGCTGGTGTGATGAAAGTGTGGAGAAGAGGGTGTCGCTGAATTCTGACATGAGCATGTCCGTGTCCAGCAGGGGATCCTCCTCCATGGGCACTGGGGTCTTCCAGCCATCCCCATGCTTATGCCAATACAGTATGTCATCATCCTGCCACCAACAGAGGGGGAGGAAACATCAAAGGGCAGCTGTGGAACTCGGAATCCTCAGTCCCACCGTGCTGGGAAGCGCGCCACAGAGCCGTGCTGTGAAGATGAGGCGGGAGGTAGAGGGCAGCTCCTCCCAGCCTGCCCAGGACCTGTCTCCACCTCGGGCAGTCTCTGTCCCACAGCTCTCCCAGGCAGGGCCCACAGAATCACTCACCTGGGCCAGGCTGGAGAGGTCTTCATCCTTGTGTTGCTGTAGCTATGGACAAAAGGAGTGGGACCAGGGGGTCACCAAGAGCCCTGGGAGGGAAGAGGACCCAGCTTCATCTCCCCACAATGTGAGTGAACCCTCTGGAAGCACCCGGGCCTCATCTCTCTAGGAGGCAGGCAGGGAGAGGGACCCTGCTTATTGCCATCCCCAGGATTTGGTCAAAAAGGAGGTTCCCAGCCAGGGTCTGTGGAAGAAACGCCCTGTTCAGAGCTGAGGAAACTGAAGGCCACCACTTAGGGTGTGAATGCTGGCTTCCCACTTTCCTTCCTGATTCTCTGCCTCTGGTGGAGCAGTGTGGAGCCCAGGGCCTTGGGCCAGTATTTTGAATGGGGGCTGTGCTCCTTCCCTCCTCTACAGGGGCTTCCTGAACATGTTCTTTGGGGGAGCCCCAGTCTAACACTATGGGGGGCTGTCGTGCTGAGTAACCAGCATTTTCCTTCCCATGATTGATAGAGGCTCTGTCTGTCACTTTCGTAGTGATCTGGCCACATTCATAGTGGCCCTATATGGCTGCCCCGATCCTTGAAGTAGCAGAATGTGTCTTCACGCGTAGGCGTGCCTCCCTGTAGCCCCATGGGTCGGGCTATGCTCACCTGTTCCTTTGTGATATTACCCTTTTGCCCTGTTTAGGATAGAATGTTCCATGGAAATGCCCTTTGTGTGTCCCCTTCTCTTGCTCTGCCTTTGGTTGTGGCCTTCCTAGATGGCAGTCAACCTGCTGACAGCAGACATCCTGAAGCTAGACTCAGCCCCCTGAACCCTGACCGCTGGCCTCACTTGAATGGCTTCTCCTCAATAAAAGGGGTCAGCACGCGCCCACTCTTTCTGCGAACCCTTAAAGTCAGAGGAGCCGTCACAGGACCCCCCCCCCAAAGAAAAAGATATTTCTGTCTCTTGTGTGGTTATTTTGTGCAGCCCAGTTCCCCTGGAGTGACCCTGAGTGTTTTAGTTGCGACAAATGTGACACAACACCCTTTTCATTCATTCATTCATTCATTCATTCATTCATTCATTTTTAGATACCCTTTTCTTGAAGTAGGTCCTCCACTTGTGGTATTCCCTGATCACAAACTCAATGCGACTTTTCCAGTACTTCCCCTCTGTGGTGATGGCCTGTAATAGAGAGGCCACATTGAAAAGAGCAGTCTTAGATGATCAACAAAACTCAGTCGTGAACACCAGAGTATCCACTACTCAGAGTGGGCCTCGGACGACCCAGCTCTGGGAACCTCATCACTGCGAGGCTGCGACTTCACTCGCAGAGCATGCTGCATTTCTTCTGGCCCTCTGATTAAAGACACATTTTCATTTCAAGACCTAAAACATCTAAGGGGAATCCTGGTTTGGGTCCTAAGGATCCGCACTGGGGCGCAGGAGAAAGCAGAGTCACTCTTTCCCAGCATGGAGTCTTCCAGAACCTCATGGGCAGCCCATATAATATCTTTTCCAGTAGCCTCTGCTGCTTTCTCAAAGGGTGAAAATGAGCAGGTGATCACACAGGTTTCAGGTGGATCAGGTACCGCAAGAGCACCAAATCCACCCTTCCACTGCAGCAGGATACATGCCTTCCCTGGTGGCCCTGGAGACTCAGGATAGAACCTACTCTGCCCAATGCAGGCCCAGCCTTCAGGCTTCAAGCTCATTTCCCCTCACCTGCAAACCTTCATGGTTTGTGTCAGTAACAATGAAGAATCATTTTTTAAAAAAATTTTTATTAGTTGTTGATGAACCTTTATTCTATTTACTTATTTATATTTGGTGCTGAGAATCAAACCCAATGCCTTACACATGCTAGGCAAGTGCTCTACCACTGAGCCACAACTCCAGCCTAAGGATCACTTTTTTAAAAACAGAATCTTTTTAAAAATTTTTTAATTTACTTTATTTATGTATTTATTGATTTATTTTTGAGATAAGGTTTCACAAAGTTGCTTAAGACTTTGCTAAGTTACTGAGGCTGGCTTTGAATTTAGTGACCCTCCTATCTCAACCTCCTGAATTGCTGGGATTACAGGCATACGCCACGGTGCCCAGCTAAAAACAATTTCAATATTTCCATCATACCTAAGGAAATCATATGATGTTAAACAGCAGATTATACCTGAGAGTTTCAGGACTACTTCATTAGGTTACTTTAAATCTACCCCCTCTTTTATCATAACAGAAAGGCATTCTTAGATAAAAAGAAAAAAGTGAAAACAGAGTCGGCCTTCATTGTCTGGCACCCATTCTAATTTCATTTCCCAAAGGGACCCTCTATTAAAAGGTTTCTAGGGCTGGGGATGCAGTTCAGTGATAGAGCACTTGCCTGGCATGCATGAGGCCCTGGGTTCCATCCCCAGCAGCAAAATAAATAAATAAATAAGAAATGAATGAATCTCTATATCCTTCTAGACATGTCATTTGCACATATAATCACAAGTGCACACTTACACTTTTAAATTAACATAAATATACTAAAAATACTGCTGTGCAACCAGCTTTTTAAAAGGGTGCTCTTTCTTGTTGCTCTCAGTATCTAGTGATCTCAGGTTCCTGTAGGAGTAATGACATCTGCTCTGTAAGGAGGCAGGCTTCTCTCTTGATAACTTCCAGAAGAAAGACCCACTTATACAAGAGGAGAGGATGAGTCTCCACCAGGTTGGCCTAAGGAGGGAATCTCTGTGGGTTGGAGGGTATTGGAGGCCACCTGTGCCTTCTTAGGTTCATACTAACTGCTGTCACAACATGGGACCCTGCTTCTTCCACCCAGTCTCCCCCACAGAACTCAGCCCTCAGCAAGTCTATCCCGGGAAGCAAAAGCAGTTTCCTTTCTCAGCCCACCATGATGGCTTGCCAAGTACCTCTGGTCGGCGGTGCTCATCTACATCAACAGAGCCATCCAGTGGGGTGACAAAGTGGCACACGGGATTCTTGCGCTTCTCCAAATCTGAAAAGAGAGATGAGACATTGTCATTGCACCAAGAACCCTGAAGGAATCCTGTCCTACCTATCCACACTCTTCCCTCAAGATGAGATCCTCTAGAGTGTTCCTTCCTTCTCTTTCCCCTGGAAGCCATCCAGGTGAAAGGCAAAGAATCTGACAATAATGTGTGAGCAAGAGAGGGAATTGGCTCATGGAGAGGGGTGCAGCCTGCGCTAGCAATGCTTTGTCCACTCAACTTGAGTCACTGGGTCCTGTGGTATCCAAGCTCCTGGGTACAGGACACAGCTGTGCCTGCAACTTATAAAAAAACTATGTGTGTGTACTGGGGTTCACCCAGGGGTCCTCTACCTCTGAGCTACAGCGTGGTTCTTTTTATTTATTTTTTTAAATTTTGAGACAGGGTCTCACTAAATTGCCAGACTAACCTCAAACTTGTGATCCTCCTGCCTTGGCTTCCCGAGTTGCTGGGATTATGTATTATATATATTATATATTATAATGCCCAGCTACCTGCATTTTTTAAGACTTTTTTTTTTTGTGTGTGTGTGTGTGTGTGTGTGGTACCCAGGGCCTTGTGCATGTGAGGCAAGCACGCTACCAACTGAGCTATAACCCAGCCCTGCCTGCATTTTTTCAGACCTGCTGAAAACAAGAACTACTTTCCAGCTCCTCAAATGTCACCTCTTGACTTCACTCCTGACTCCCCTGAAGAGAACCCCTTCCTCTTCCTCTGGGCACAAGCGTCTAGCATGCTACTGAGCACACTACACTGTGAACAGTGGTCTCACACATCTGTCCCTCCAGACTCTATGCTCTGTCAGCCAACTATGCCTGGACACAGCTGAGTATCCAGGTCTCTGGGATTTGGCTTGGTCTTCCCATCTCCACAGACTGCTTGAGAAACTCTCCTATTAGAACATGATGCCTCCAAGCTCTGGGTCCCAAGTTGCTCAGGTCTCCAGTGGGTAGACATCTGATCCCAGATAACTGGAGGCCCTCAGCCCCATACCCAGGCACTCACACTGCATGTACCAGGCCCGCCAGATGGCGTTGTTGAGCCGGATCTTGTCTCTCCACTGGAGCTTCAGGCCCTTGAAATTCTTCCACTTTGGAGACACCAACTTCCCACTGAAAGAGAGACAAAGCAGGGAGACTTAGTAGTTTCTTGGAAAATGAAGTGAAATTAATCCATGCTGCCCTGTCATTCGGGAACCCCAGAACTCTCAATGGATTCATTACCAGCCACAGAGTAGGCTTGACAGAACACATGTTACTTCAGGATTTTTTCACAGCATATGGGGTAGGAGTAGGGCGTGATGGCAAAAGTGTCAGGCATGGAGGGCATAAATACTGCAGCAGTTGATACTATGAAGTTCACTTAACTCTTTGGGCTACTTTTGTCTATCTGTAACATTTTCCGAATTAAATACCAAAAAGAAATCTGTTGACCACTGAATGAAAACTAGGCTCCTTTTCCCTGGTCTTGACCCACTTCCTTTGTCCCTGGTCCCCACTTGCCTTTCTCAAGCCTTATGAGAAGGGGACCTCTCTGCATTGCTTGGAGGTGGCTCCTGGCACAGCACTTGGGAACCTGAACTGTCCAAGATGGCCATGCCTTCAGCAGCATTCCTTGTCTGCTGTTAGCCTGGTCTGCAAGTACCCTTCACATACTCCAGGAAGAATTGGAAGGTAGACTCTTTAACAATTAGGGGTGGTACGGGCAATCCAGGCATACAAATGTCCTAAGGGCCTCAATGACTGGGAGTTCCTCCTGTTCAGAGTCCCTGACACTGGGTCCTCACTCATGAAGGAAGGAACTCCCTCTGCCCAGCCCCTGCTCTGCCTTCCAGAAGTTGTTCCAATGCCACCCTTCTGGGCTGGCCTGGCCTCTCTTCTTGGCTTTAGTCAGCCTCTGAGACAACACCAACACCTGATGCAGAGATGTCTGAGCACAGGTGTATACACACGTGACTGCATCTCTCTTGCCACCAGGATGGGCTTACTTAGTAATTTTTCCTGGAACAGGTTACAGGTACTTGCAAACCAAGCTAACAGCTGGCAGAGAGCTCCCTGGAGGTGCAGGCTTTCAAGCAATTCAGTTTTCCAAGTGTCCTGCCAGGGGCCACTCTGAACAACTGGCAGAGGGGTCCCTTTTTCAGATGGCTTAAGATGGGCAAGGTATTATTTTTGGTCTGTATTAAAGGGGGTTTGGAGTGATCTATCTGGTCACAGGCCACAGCCTTGTCTCTTCTCCAAACCCATTCAGAAAGGCCCTCTGAGGGGCAGAGGTGTGTCGGCAATCAGGCAGCTGCTGGAGTGTCCAAAGGAGGTACTTAAATAATAAACATTCTTTGGTTTATGTGTTGAATTGAACCCAGGGTGCTCTACCTTCCCACCCAAGCCATCAAGGAGCCCAAGCTTTGGATTATGTTGGCCAGAAAACTCACCCCACAGAGGACATGTCATAGAAACATTCTTTGCATGTAGGGGACATACGAGTAACAGCAGCTTCTGCCCAAAAGGTCAGGAACCTCAGAAGAGTCAAAACCTTTAGTGCTTCTTTTGCTTCCCAGTCCACCTGGCTCATCTCCATGTGACTGACCTGTCACCACACCTCTGGGGTTCAGAGCCTCTGCTGTACAGCATACCCCAGCTAAGCAGGCACCCATCTATTCTGGCACAGCCTTTCCCTGGTAGAATCAAAATAAAATGCCCCTCCTCCAGAGTATTTCACTAAGGATTGAATAAGAATGGGCATGTGTTTACACATATAGATTCTCTCTCCTCTCCCCACCCCATATCTGTTAAACCCTAAAGCAAAATATAAAAAAACTGTGAGTAACTATCTCGAGAATCAGATTTTAGTTAGTCCTGAAAGCTATCTTTTTAACATCTCCTGACTTGAGATGTCTGCCACATTGCCAGGTGGCTGCAGCTCCTGCACAGGCGGAAGAGGGAGGTGCCTTGTGCGCACCCTCAATCCCAGCAGAGACACAGGAAGGTCAGCCCTGTGGTGCCTGTGAGCCCCCAAAGCTGTGGGGCCAAGGGTTCTTTCTTCAGTGCTTCCCACTTATTCAACAAGTATCAAGCACCTACTCTGTGTGGTGAAGTGCTAAGAATCAAGGAAGGACACGGGCAGGGCAGCAGGGGCCCTGCTCTCCCAGGCCTGTGTGCTGAGTGTGAAGGATAAGCAAAGACTGGGGGAGCACGTGGAGCACCACCAACCCAGTGGGAGAATCCAGAAAGCTCTCTGGAGGAAGCAGCATTTAAGCTAAGGCCGAGGAAAGGAGGGGAGGCCCACACTGTTCCTTCTGCCTGCCACTGGTCAGGGCAGTGAAGCCCCCAGTGGCCATCCAGACAAGGCTGGAGGCAGAGCCTACAAGAAGCTAATAGCTCCCTCCCACCATGAAAAAGACAATCCTCTTTCCCTCCTGTGCGAGGTTCTCTAGCAACTGAAGATATGGCCAGGGAGGTGGTTCTAGAAAACAAAAGAAAATAACACTGTCCTTGTCTCTTTATTTCCTTAAGGAAAAAAAAACAAAACCCTGGCAACCCCTATTGGGTCCCCTCTTGCCCCTGCCAACTCTATTTTTATTCTTCACACTTGAATAAATCCCACTTCTTTCACTCTTTAACAAACAAAACAAAACAACCTTTCCCTATAATTGACACCCCTTCCTCATTCTGAAGTAAGAATTTTAAGGTTACTCTACATCCTCAGTAGGACCAGAATCTGACCAAACACTGGCCTCCCAGAAATGGCTGCAGAGTACCCACACAGACTGGGGAGCTGCTGGTGCCCTAATGTGGTCTCCAAATTAATCACCTGCTGATATAAACCAAATTGGAGTACTGACACACAACTACACTCCCGGCAACTTGGGAGGCTGAGGCAGGAGGATCATCAGTTCAAGGCCAGCCTGAGCAAACCAGTGAGACCCTGTATCAAAAGTAAATAAATGAAAAGGACTGGAAATGTAGTTCAGTGGTTAAGTGTCCCTGGATTCAATTCCCAGCACTGAAAGAAAACAAACAAAAAAAATCCAACTCTAGCTTTTCTTATCCAGCACCTTCAACAAGGCACAACAGGAGTGGGATGGTAAAGAAATTCAACCTTGCACTGGAGGGAAAGAGGATTGTCTTTTCATGGTGGGAGGGAGCTATTAGCTTCTTGTAGGCTCTACCTCCAGCCTTGTCTGGACGGACACTGAGGGCTTCACTGCCCTGACCAGTCGCAGGCAGAAGGAACAGTGTGGGCCTCCCCTCCTTTCCTCGGCCTTAGCTTAAATGCTGCTTCTTGCAGAGAGCTTTCTGGATTCTCCCACTGGGTTGGTGGTGCTCCATGTGCTCCCCCTGACAGGGGTGAGTTTGAGGATTCTTCACTTCTTCCTCCCTGCTTGATGAAATGTTTCCCTTCTCCTTGATGTTTAGGTCAAGTACAGTCCCATTTCAGCAGGAAGATGCAAGATTTCAGAACTTCCATCAGTCCAGGTTCCTATATTATCCTCATAGCCAATAGGTGGCGCTCCACAGACACAAAGAAATGGGCCCAAATGCAAAGGCAAAACTTAAGGTACAGACTTCCCTGCCCACCACAGCAAGTCCAAATAAAGATCTGAAGATGCAACTCACATTGCTCTATGATATCAACGGTTACCAAGACAAATGATGTTACAATATGACAATAGACAAATTATATTAGGAAATGCTGGGGTAAGCCTCTCTAAGTCACCTTCCTGATGGGCTCCTTGGCCTATAAGATGCTCAGGTACATTGTTTGTTATACCAGGGAACAGCTGCCTTTCTGTTTGCTGGGGCTCCCTTGTGCAGCCTTTTAGAGAAGCTTCTAGTTTCATGGGAAAAGGCAGCTGTTCCCTGGCAGAGCCATGAGCAGTGTTTCCAGAAAGTCTCTCTAGTTCGGACTCTGCCCCCACACTGCCACAGCAAAACTCATCTTCCAGATGTGATGGAAATACGCTTCTTGGTCCAAATGCATTTCTTCTTCAAAGCATAACCAGGACCACTGATGAAATTTTCTGAGACCACTAGCTTTCCGCCAAATACCGTGACGTCCTCTGCCAGCCTTTGCCTCCCAACTTTGCCCCTCCTTATGTCAGAACAATGATCCCAATGGGACTTACCATCCACTAAGCCTCCCTGCCCACTATATAGGAAGGCCACTGTCTAGGTCCAGCTCATCTTGGGGCTGCCAGCATAGTGTCTGGTACAAGGAAATGCCTTTACATCCAGTTTTTAAATGAATACTAAGTGTTTCCATGAAGAGAAGTTTTCATACCACCCAGCCTGGCCACCCTTCTTAGAAGGCAGGTTCTGGACATGAAACAGGAACTTCACAGGACAACAAAGATCCCTCTCAAAACTTTGTTGGACCGAGTGAACAAACCATAAATTCTTCAGAGGTCTGGCAAAAGACTATTTTGGAATGAAAGGAAATTAAAATACAAGGCTTACACAGGCCAAGCTAGATAAGTAGGAAAACAGGGAAGGGCAGCAAAGTGAGGGAGGGCAGGAGCAGGCCACAGATTTGGGATTCTGTTGGTCTCAGGCAGGATTGGAACCTAACTCCTGGTCAAACCTTCTCTCCAACAGGAAGAAGGCAGAGGTCTCAGGGTCTGTTCCATTCGTTTATACCATCGTATATGTTATGGGGCAACATGTCCCCATCGTTCCTGATGCTGCTTGGTGGGTTGGCCAATAGCAAAGCATCCCCAGCCCTGCCTCCTTACTTCCTCACAGACAGGTGGAGAGGGTGTCAGTGTAAGAGCAGATGAGGGACTGGTAGAGGTGGCAGGCCATTCCCCTCTTCTCTTGGGAGGCAGCTGCCCATATTCACCATGCTCTGCACTGGAGGGAGGACATGGAGGGAGGAAGTCAGTCTGGGGTTAACTCACAAGCTCATCTTCAGCTCGATCAACAACATGGTAACATTTTAGCCATCATCTGATGGTACTTTTTATTTTTATCATGATAAATCACATGTAACATAAAATCTACCATTTTAGCCATTTTAAAGTATATGATTTAGTGCCACTAAGTACATTCAAAATGTTGCACAATCATCACCGTTACCTAGTTCCCCAACTTTTTTTTTGGTTTGTTTGTTTTGGTACTGGGGATTGAACGTAGGGACGCTCCACCCCTGAGCCACATCCCCAACCCTATTTTGTATTTTATTTAGAAATAGGGTCTCATTGAGTTGCTTAGGGCCTCACTAAATTGCTGAGATGGGCTTTGAGCTCGCGATTCTCCTGTCTCAGCCTCCTGAGTAGCTGGGATTACAGGCATGCACCATGGCGCCTGGCTCCAAACTTTTTTTTGTCACCGGTTAGTCCTGCATTAGCTCTAGGACAATTTATATAAATGGAATCATACAATATGTGGCTCTTTGTGTCTGGCTTCTTTATTTTAGCATAATATTTTCTTTTATTTCCTTTTTCTACATTTTATTGTGGTGCTGGGCAGTGAACCCAGGGCCTCACAAATACTACACAAGCACTCTACCACTGGGCCACACGCACAGCTCTACATATTTTCAAGCCTCACCCATGTTGTAGCAGGTTCAGAACTTCATTCCTTTTTAAGGCTGAATCCTATTCCACTGTGTGCTGTTCCTCTGCAGGACTTTCTTTAGAATGTAAAACAAACCAACCAACCAGGTAACCCACATAAGGGATGAACCTACTTTCTATTCCTCTAGTCCACATTCTATTCCTCTGTTCCTCTATGGACAGACAGACAGCTGGGATGTTTCTACTTTTGGGCTACCATGAACAATGTTGCCAAAAACTAATTCCCTTGTCATATTTCCCAAATGGTTCAGAACACTGGCAGGGGAGAGAGGTCTCATCACTGAGCTGGCAATGGGGACATAATGATGGGCAAAAACAATTGTGAGCCTCGCTGGGAGCAAGCTGACAACTGCTTATCAACATTTTGAATGCACATCCTTTTGATCCACAATTCAAGTTGTAGAAATTGATTCTATAGATCCAATTGCACACAGGCAAGAATACACAAACAGAAGGACACTAAACCCCAGCACTATCTGCAGTAGCGGAAGGCTGGAAACAAACTAGATGTTCATCAGAGGGGATCGGTTCAAACACTGGTATATCCATATAGTGGAACACTACGGGATCATTAAAAAGCATTTTTATGTGCTAATATATAGGCCCAATCTATAAGAGGCATTATTAATTTTGTTTGTTTGTGGTGCAATTTTGTTTGTTTTTGATTTGGGAATCAAATTGAGGGCCTCACATATGCTAAGCATGCACTTTACCACTGAACTATATCCCCAGCCCCATCTGTATTTTTAACAGGGGGGTATATAATATACACAGACAAACAAGAAGAAAGGAAGGGAGGAAGAAGGGGAGTGAGGAGAATAGACAGCCAGCCAATCTCTGGAAGAACACATAAGAAAGAGGTAAACATTGATTGATAACTGCAATCCCCTTTAGAGAAACGAATTAGACAGTTATGGGGCCTGGTGGGAAGTTTTCACTGTTTACTGTTTTTTTTTTTTTTTTTTTTGTACTGTTCAAATGTATCACAGGAATGAATGAATGAATAAATAAATAAATAAATAAATATTTTCCCCCTAAATAAGCAAAAAAAAAAAAAAAAAAAAAGATCAGACACAGTTCAGGAACATATAAAGCTCCTGTTAATTGGGAGCTTTGGAAAGGCAATTAACCACACAGACAGACATGGACTTGTGAATGAGACAGTTCTGTGTACCAGACCAGATAGGATAATGGTTATTAAGCGGATGTCTTTAATGAGTGAGTGGAGGCACAATGCTCAGCCTCATCTCTCCTCCAAGACTCCAATTCTTCTTCTTCTAAAGAGCAGTCTCTGTTGGATTGTCCTGGGTTCTGGGCCTGGTCCCACAGGCTATAAGAGCCAAAACTAACAGGCTGTAGAGGGACAAAGGTTCATTGAGGAGTTGGAACATGGTGAGTAGCCACAGCAAGTGCAGGGCAGGAGGAGGGCAATGTACATGCAAGAATCGCCCTGGCACTTTGAAGCTGCCACTCAGAGGAGGGCTCCTTCAGAGGAGCCCAGGGGGTTTGGGGCCTGCTCCCATGCCTGAGCATGGGTACCTCTCCTGCACCTGAAATTCATCCCTTATGTTGGTTACCTGATTTGTTTTACATTCAAAAGAAAGTCCTGCAGAGGAACAGCCTCTAAGGGCTGTAGCAGCAAGGCAGAACACAGGCTGCAAGTCCTGTTCCAGTTCTGTTCTACAGCAAGGCGAGCTACAACAAGAGTATGTGGGAATTCCACCTGGCTACAACACTGACCTCTCCTTTACTCTGACTGTGACCTCAAGTGATCTATGGTCTTGCCTTCCATTTGCAGACAGACACACCGCCAGACTTACACCACTTCTAAGCAAAGAAAGAAAGAAGAGTGGTTCTATTTCTGGACAAGTCTTATTAGCTTCCTGAGTCCACTTTTGTAGTTGCAAAATGCCCACGCACAAGAGCAGTGAGCGGGTTACAAGTAGGTGTGAGGCCCTGGGCTCAACACAGAGGAAACACTAGTCATTGTGGGGCATGTCCCTGGGTTTTAAAGTGTCACACTCTGGCCATAAATGGACTCACAGGGCAGAGCACCACTTAGAGCCATGTTCAAATGTTTGTCTGCACTGAGGTATAGCTCAGTAATAGAATATGTGCTCAGCATACACTAAGCCCTGGGCTCCCCAGCGCTAAAATAAATAGATAGTTAGATAGATAGATAAAAACCCAGGTGATCCCCTTCCTCTAGGAACAAGTTGCAACTGAAAAAAAGGTGGTATCTCACTTCATTTTGTGTCATTTGTTAGTGAGATTTAATAATTAAAAAAATATGCTGGGCATGGTGATACACACAGGAGGATCACAAGTTCAAAGCCAGTCTCATCAACTCACTGAGACCCTGTTTCAAAAAATAAAAAGGGCTGGACATGTAGCTCAGTGCCAGAGTGCCTGCGTAGCATGCATGAGGCCCTGGTTCAAACCATAGGAGGAAAAAAAAGAAAAAAAGATCTATACATTAGTTGTCACTTTTATTTATTTTATGAGTTGTCTGTTCATGTTCTTTGTATTTTAAAAATATAACTTTTTATTTTGAAATAAGTATAGACTCACAGCAAGTCACAAAAATGGAACAAAGAGTTCCAGGTACTTTTCAGTCAAGGGTAATATCTTATATAGCTGCAGGACAATATCAAAACCAGGATACTGGCTTTGGTACATAACAGGTAAGAGGACTAAAATTGTACTTAGCTTTTCAACATCCACTGAAATGCTGACTGCTTTTTTCTTGCTATTTTACATTGTAATATTTTACATTATCGATATTTACAGTTCATGATTTTCTTTTGCTTTGTTTTTTTGGGTTTTTTGTTTTTTTTAATATTTTATTAGAGACAGGCCTCACTGAGTTTCTTAGAGCCTAAATTACTGAGGCTGGCTTTGAAATCATGATCCTCCTGCCTCAGGCTCCCAAGCTGCTGGGATTTCCGTTTGTACCACCATGCCCCAGTTCATGAAGTTCTTAAAGATGATTCTTCTAGGTCTTTTGCTTTGGTTTGATTTTGCGTGTTCTATTGTTTTTTGCAGTGCTGAGGATGAACGTAGGGCCTTTTGCATGCTAGGCAACTGCCTTACCACTGAGCTATTCCCTAGCCCCTCCACGAGGCTTTTGATTGTCTTTTGTGTATTATAGCATGTGTTTGAATAGGTAGTTCATAAGCTTGTGTAGTCATAGCTACTGGTCTTTCCTTATGTGTTTTATTGCTTCCCTCCCTGCCCAGAGGCTGCAAAGATTCTGTTTTAACATTAATCTCTTTTTAAGCCTTTTTTAATCTTACTGATTTTTGAAAAAAGATTACATGCTCACATTAAAGAAAATTCAAACAATACTGAATGGTACAAAAAACAAAAGCAAGATCACAAGCAATTTCACCACCTAGAAGGAACAGTCGTTTAAATTTTGGTGAGAATATTGTATATCTATCTAAAGACAGGTACAGTCTTTACCCTCAGCCTTGAATTCTAGGCCCCTGCAACTCCTGCCTGATAGGAGTGTTTTGTTTGCATGGGGGTTTTGGAGTAGGGGACATCAGTTCTGATCACCTGAGCAGCTGGCGATTAAGGTCTCAGCTGGACCTCTGGAGCAGCTGGAGACTAAAAGTCAGTCATAGGCAATATGGATGGAGACTTGGTAATAATTCTGCTCTTGGATGGTGTTAATTTGAATTCTTTCCCTGTCATCAAATATAACTGGAAGTGTATCAGTCTTCAGTGGGTTCTGGGGTCTTTCTAGCAAATCATTGAACCTGGAGATAGTTTTGCAAACCCCATAATGTGCATTTGGTGTATTTATTGAAAGAAGTCTTAGGGATTATTCTAACCTTGTAGCTGGCCCATGTGTCCTTTTTCTTTGTTTTGGTTTGTGTTTGGTACCAGAGATTGAACTCAGGACACTTGACCACTGAGCCACAGTGCCCTAGCCCTATTTTGTATTTTATTTAGAGACAGGGTCTCACTGAGTTGCTTAGTGCCTCACTTTTGCTGAGGCTGGCTTTGAACTTCCGATCCTCCTGCCTCAGCCTTCTGAGCTGTGTCCTTTTTTTTTTTTTTTTTTTTTAGTTGTATATGGACACAATACCTTTATTTTATTTTTATGCGGTGCTGAGGACCGAACCCAGTGCCTTCCACATGTGAGGGGAGCAATCTACCACTGAGCTACAACCCAGCCCCCATGTGTTCTTTTAAAATATATTTATTCAGATAAAGCTATAAATATATGAATAATTGTAATAAACAAATAAAGGATCATGCTTTTGTTTTATAACATGTTTTTTCACTTGTAGGTAACAGATATCTTATTATGTGAATACGGAGTTTTACATTATTTTATTGGCTACGGAATATTCCACTACACATATTTATCATAATCTATTTAACTACTTTCCCATAGATAGATATTCATATTAACAAACACTGTTTCTTTACTATTATAAACAATGCTATAATGAATATTCCAATATTTATATCTTTGTGCATTTATGAGACCGTTTCTATAAGAAAAATTCCTAGAAATGAAAGAACTGAATCAGAGGGTTTATATATATTTATAATTTGGTGATAGCTAAAGACTCTTTAAAAATTTATACTCATTTACGCTCTCAATAGCAATGAATAATGCCTATTTCCCCAAAATATTACTTATATTAATTACTAATACTTGCTAATTTTACAGGCAAAATCTGGCTCAATGATACTTTGACTCCCATCACCATCTTTTTTTTTTTAATGTTTATTTTTTAGTTGTAATTGAACACAATATCCTTATTTTATTTTTATGTGGTGCTGAGGATAGAACCCAGGGCCCCACCCGTGCTAGGCAAGCACTGTACAACTGAGCCACAATCCAAGCCCCCATCAGTATATTTTTGTGTGTGTTCCCTGTTGGTTTTCTTAAGGTAAAATGTTTCCCTCCCTGTTGGCTTGAGGCTCTTTATCTGGTGGAAATGTCTGCAACTCACCAAAGAGTTACCATGTCCTGTCCTATTTGTCTTGACTATTTAAGGTACATGCCCTTTTGGTTTTTTCTTTTTTTTGGTCCCACTTAATTTTTTAATATATGGTGGGTTACTGTTGCTATTTTAGTAGAATTTTTTCATTAATGTAGTAAAAATGTAAGTCCTTTCTTCTATGTTTGTTTTTTGTGTCATATTTTAGAAAGGGGGTTTCCTACCCTAAGCCTGTGAAAATACTCATTTACATTTCCTTCTAGTATTTCCACAGCTTTACTTTGTACATTCAACTCTTTGTTGTGTCTAGAATATATTTTGGTGTAATGAATAAGAGGGGGATCCTGCCTAGTCAGTGGTTCCCACCAACTTGCTAAAACCATCCACTTTTTCTGTTCCACTAAACTTCCACCCCAGCACACAGCCTTTCCACACACACCTGGGACCACATCTGAATGCTCCATTTCTTACGAGTTATTGTGGATTTTTGTAGGGGAGGGATACTGGGGACTGAACCCAGGGGTGCTCTACCCCTGAGCGACACCCCCAGCTCTTTTTATTTTTTACCTTTAGACAGAGTTTCACTAAGTTGTCTAAGCTGGCCTTGAACTTTATTTCCATCCTTCTGCTTCAACCTCCCTAGTAGCTGGGATTACAGCTATGTACCACACCTGGCCATAAACATATTTTTAGTGATTTATCACATTCAACTCTTGCTTCTTCAGAGGGTGGGGGAGGGAATCAAAATGCAGTTCCTTATACAGTTCTCCAAAATAAATTCTGACTAGGTATCTGACCATCTCAGCTTCCCCAACTTATTAATGGCATTTCCATAAATACATATTATGTCATGACATACAGTAGGGTCTGCTCTAGGGCCTCATATCACTGATTGGTGTTCCATCATCTATTAACATGATCCTGACTTAATAATTATAACTTTGTGACATACTTTACTGTCACAAGTAAGGTTAGCGCCCATCATTTTTTAAAATAAATTTCAGAATTCTTGCCTATTTATTCTTCCATTTGAACTTTACAATCATATTGTCAAATCTCAAAAGAAAACTCTTGCCAGGCTCAGTGATGCACACCTGTAGTCCCAGATACTTGGCAGGCTGATGCAGGAGGATTACTTGAGCCCAGTAGTTTAAGGCCACCTTTGACCCTATCTCCTAATAGAAAGAAAGAAAGGGAAATGGAAGAAAATTAGGAAACGCCTCTAGTATTCTGATTGGGGCTATACCTAAGGTGGGCTGCACTGATGTGCCAATTGGGCTGTCCCCATTCCAGGTTAGGGTTTGCTTCTCTACTTATTCAAGCTATTCAACTGACTAGAAAGGAAAGAGAAAGGCTGGATGTAGCTCAGTGGTACCATGCTTGCCTAGGGTTCGAGCCCAAGCACCATACAGGAAAAAATGGAAAAGTGAAATCTGAAACTTTTTAGTTTTCTATACACGTCTTTCACATTTCTTTCTTTCTTTTTGTTGTAGCTGGACATAATACCTTTATTTGTTTATTTATTTTTATGTGGTGCTGAGGATGGAACCCAGTGCCTCACAAGTGCGAGGCAAGTGCTCTACCACTGAGCCACAACCCCAGCCCTGTCTTTCACATTTCTGATCATAATACTTTTGTAACATTTTTAAATAGTATAAAAATAAAAAGTATAAAGTGAAACCAGCAAAACAAAACCAAATTGCATAGTTACACCCCTGAACTGGAGCACCCTTCAATACAACACCTTTTATTGTATTCAACATGGCCCCACCTAGCTGATAAGGCAACCGCACAGCTGGGATACAGAGAGGAAAGACTTCTATTATATTCAGTACCAGGAATATTCCCCAAAGAATAATCCTGCTCTGGCCTCTTCCCCCACCTGTGCAAAAAGGCAGGTTTAAATAGTCTAAAGTAAGATTGTATGTAAAGAATGAAAACTTTCACTGAAATGCAGATACCTGGCTTACAGAGGAAGTGAATCAACAGTTTTCTGGCCAGAGACCACACGAAGAGTGAAGGCTCTAAAAACTGGCTACCAGAGATGCAAAAGAAATGGGTCATGGGTCAATGTTTCCAAGCTCCTATGAAGACTGGCAAGACACAAATTTGTTATTATCACCATCAGTCATTTTTGAGGCATTGCCAGCTAAGTAACCTACTTAAAAGTCAGGGAAACCTGAAGCCATCTGATGCATCTCAAAGGGTAAGATAACACTCTCCAGGTAGCCAAGACCTATAAATAGGCTTCCATAGCTTCTCCCTTTTACAGAGAATTCAAGCAGCTTAGTCCAAATTCTATTCCAGTTCCAAAGGTCCAGAGCATTCCCCTTCCTAGAAAAGGAGATGTGAGCCCTAAAGAACCCAAGTGAGAGGTACCCAAAGTAAGGGGGGGGTGGGTCACACCAGCTGCCATTAGGCAAAAGAACAAATAGATGAACCTGTGACACCCCACTACAACCAGACTTCTGGCTTATCTCTGAGAAGGGCAGTTCAACAAAGCAAACAACTTTTTAATGCCCTCTTCACATCATCAAAATTCCAAAACAACATCTGTTCTCCCTTGCCTGCTACAGATGATCTCCCTCCCATGTGCTACTGTCATCCCAAACCTCTTCCTCTTTCATCAACTTAAAAAAAAAAAAAACAGCAGAAGGAGATAAGTTTCAGTTATTATCCAATCCCAATATTAACATCAGACCTTTGTATATTATTGACCCTGATGCACAGGCAATTCCTATCTTAACTGTCAATGCAAATGCATAAAGAGAAAAATATTTTTTATAGCTGCATGTGAAGGTGAGAACACCTTTAGTTACTGGGGTGCTATGAAAATCAAGTGGAGGGGTAACTAATGGATCTCTCATTTACCCCAGCTTCAAAGGCCTCTTGGCAAAATAGACAAAAAGAAAATGAGAATGCCTAAGGCACAGATTATTAAGAAAAACAAACTATAGAAGTCAGCACACAAAGTAATAGACATTAACCAGGCACAGTAGCCCACATCAATAATCCCAGCAATTTGGGAGCTGGAGTGGGAGGACTGCAAGTTTCAGGCCAGCCTCAGCAACTTAGTGAGACTCTCTTTTTAAAAAAGGGGTGGTGGAATGTAGCTCAGTTGTAAAGCAACCCTGGGTTCAATCTCCAGTACCACACACACCAAAAAAAAGAGATAGGCATTTATCTTCTCCTAACTGAAGTCCTGATATACTGATGCAGCCAGGCCCTCCAGGAGTTTGTGGAACTGGGAAGACTAGACCAAGGTGGAAGGAGCGCTCCTCCTTCTCTGTTTCCATAGACATTTCATAGACTATGAATTCTGCATGAGAGGAGGCAAGCAGAATAAAACACGAAGCCAACCTTTAAATGGATTTTTTGACTGTAGAGTTTCAGCAGCCTGTGTTGGCTATAAGTCAGCTGTGTTTTCTCAGCATAAGGAGGAGGACAATGCCTGACTTTGCTATAGTCAAAATCACAGACATTACAGAGGAAATCTGGTTTCATCCACCATGCCTGTCCTGATGTCATGAAAAATCTATCAGATCTATCAGCAGAACCTTGGCCAGGCCCCCTTCATGGGTGGAAACACAGAGCGTCTCCCAATTAGGGTGACTTCAGGCACAGGGCCAGCTTTTCTAATCAGAAAAACACTTTCAGAATCACCCTGTTACCTGCAGCCACAGAAGAGCAGGGAAAAGGATATTAATGTCCCCCAGTGCAGTTCTGCAGCCCAGGCAGACCGCAGGTCTCTCTGAACTTCACTTTCTTTGGGAAGAAGAAAATAGATTTCACAGAGCTATGGTAAGAAAAAATGAAGTTGGAGGTTGGAGCAGACTGACTGCTCCATCTGTTACACAGAAGGGTCTCTGCTGAATGGATTTGCACAATCAGCTTGCCATACCTTCAGAGCTGTGACCCACTCACTATAAAGGGCACATTTAGAGGCCTTGAGGCACTACAGCCAATGTAGAAAGGGAACAATTTGGTGGGGTTGGGGGGTGGTGATAAACAAGATCCTTGGAGCTGGCCAGACACCCTGCAAGATCTCACACTTTGTTAAAGTGTTTTTGTTAAAAACACAAAAGACTGCAGCCAGTATGGGCAGCACAGAGCAGGTTATCCTTCCAGCATCAGCCCCACTACAGAAGAGCCACTGCACAGGAGCAGCAAAGGGTGGAGTTGGGGATTTCCCAGCACCCACACCCCCTGTATCCTGTCCTAGCTCCCTGGGCGAAAAAAGAAATGCTGCAGAGGGACTGATGGCCTTCACCCTTAGCTCAGAGGCCCTCTGCCCCAGCGTTGATTAATTAGTTAGGCTAGAGAGCTGGAAACCTGGAAGGAGCGAAAGGGAGGGTGCTGGGCCACGCTGCCTACTGGAGAGTGCATTAGGAGGCAGTGGACCAGCTCCATGGACTCAGGTACTTGGTCATGTAATCACAGCTCTTTCAGTCTGACAAATCCACAGAAACAAAGAAGAATGAAATAGCTGGGCGCAGTGGTGCACAACTGTAATCCAGTGATTCAGAGGCTGAGGTAGGAGGATCCCAAGTGAGATGACCAGCCTTAGCGTCTTAGGGAGACCCTCAGCAACTTAGTGAGACCCTGTCTCAAAATAAAAACTAAAAAGGGCTGAGGATGTCACTTAGTGGTAAAGCATCCCTGAGTTCAAAATCCAGCACCAAAAAAATAAATGAAATGTATGGTGGCACACTCCTGCAATCCCAGAGACTCAGGAGACTGAAGGAGCAGAATCAAAAATTTGAGGCTAGCCTAGTGAGATCTGGTCTCCAAAAAATAAAAAGGCCTGGGTATATAGCTCAGTGATAGAGTGCCTAGTACGTGCAAGATCCTAGGTTCGATTCTTGGTACCAAAAAATAAAATAAGATAAAAATCACAATAATAAAATAAGAGGGCTGGAGTTGTGGCTCAGCGGTAGAATGCTTGCCTAGCATGTGTGAGGCCCTGGGTTCAATCCTCAGCACCACATAAAAATAAACAAATAAAGTAAAGGTATTTATTTTAAAAAATAAATAAATAAGAAATGATCCCCTTACAAGGCTGAGAGTCAGCTGCTAGAGTTACAAAGGGAAAGGCCAAAGGCCTTTAATTCCTCAACTATTATAAGGAAGGTACAGATTAATATGTGTTTTTGATGAATGAAGGGGAAAAAAGAAAAGAGCCTACGCCTGCATCTTGCTTCCATCACCAGAGATCAAAGCATCCTACTGTAAGGAGGCGCTCTTCCACAGGCCAGGAAATGAAGCATCCCAGCACTACCCAACCAGAGCCTGCAAGGTACCAGCTTAACACTGAGGCCCAGGTAACAAAGTGAGTCCCTGGGCCCTGCCCTAGAACCCCACAAGCTAATGGGAATGACAGAAATGGCCGAGTGAGTTCAGGCCTGCAGGGAACAAGTGCAGGGAAACACAAAGGAAGGAAATTTAATGGTGCCTGCCTCCAAAAGGATGCCTCACCTGTCTCCAGGTTGGACAGGGCTGACCAGAGAAGGGGATACAGAGGAAGGGCTCCTTGTAAAAGGAAGGAGCCCCTTGTCCAGACATGAACAGCCTCAGCTCCTGCACTCTTCTTCCTCCTTCCCCTATCAGCACCATAAATGGGTCCTTAGTTTTGAAGAAAGGAGTTAAGATAACAGCACCTGAATGCTGAGTGCCAAGGGTCAAAGTCTGTACCTTGCTGCTGTGTCCCCTGCTAGTAGAAGAACAGGGGCCAGTCAAGTTATTGGAAAAAGAAGAAAGTTATGGAAAGTCTGCTGTCCACATCTTACATTTAGACAAAGGGTAATTTCCTGAATCTATGGTCCAAAAGGATGATGGAACAGGAGGAAGAGTTCACCTGCCATGCCAGTGTTTGAAGTGAAGCAGAAAGAGGAAGGCAGTGGGGCAAGAGAAAACAAGAGGGGAAAGAAGGGCTCATAAAAGGGATATTGTGGAGAGATGTCTTTTCTCAACTGTTGGTGGTTTGATGATAAAAAAGTGAAAATCTGCAGAATGCGGTTTCACATACCTGAATCCCAGCAGCTCCGGAGGCTGAGGAAGGAGGTCTAAAACATCTCTCTACAGGGAGATCTGGCAGTTCATACTGAATCAAATGACTAAAGTAAGCATCACTGACAGTGGGGCAACCTGACGTTACACACCCATGAAGCACCCAACAAAAATGGTTAGGCCAAATCACATGTGGTTTATAGGACACGCAAAGGACAGGCACACAAGTTAAACACCCTAACAGAAAAACAAATACAGAATGTGGGACAGTCTTCACACCCAGATCAGTCCCTTTAAAAGGTCAATGCATGCCAGGTGTGGTGGGACATGCCTGTAATTCCAGTGATTTGAGAGACTGGGGCAGGATTCCAGGTTTGAGGCCAGCCTAGGTAACTTAGTAAGACCTGTCTCAAAAATTTAAAAGGGGAAGGACTAAAGGTGTAGCACCAAAGTAAAGTATCCTGAGTTCATCCCAGGTATCCCCCCCCCCCCGACACACACACACAAAAAGTCACTGCATGAGGAAAAGGAGAAGGATTATACCAGATTAAAAGACTAAAAAGATGAAAACCAAATACAAGTATAGGCCTGAATTAGGTCCTGATTCATAAAAATTAATTACAAAGGACATTTGGAGAAAAACCAGAAAACTTCATGTAGTCTGTATATTTAGGAATAAAATGTCATAAAAGTCTGCAACTTATTTTGTTGAACCATCTGAAAGCAAGAGATATAGGTACAGAAAGTATGATAAAAGCCAATAAAGGGAGGTTGGAGGGGGGACTGTAATTATGGTGGTGGTTGCATTATTTAAACTTCTCTGTTTAAAATCTTTTATAATAAAAATCTGAAAAAAAAAAAAAACTGGGGGGAAAAAAAAAAGCCCATGCTCAATTTTTTTTTTTTTAAAGGAACAAAACAGGGACTGGGGATGTGGCTCATGCAGTAGCGCGCTCACCTGGCATGCGTGGGGTGCTGGGTTCGATCCCCAGCACCACATACAAATAAAATAAAGATGTTGTGTCCACCGAAAACTAAAAAATAAATATTAAAAAATTCTCTCTCCAAAAAAAAAAAAAAAAAAAGGAACAAAACAGGTTGGGGTATGGCTCAAGGGCTTTCAGGGAAACTCAAAAATATATAATAAATGGTCAAACTTTGGAAACAAAGGAATCACTAGAGACCAAAGAAATAAATCTTAAAACACTGGTGATACCAATTGTGACTATCAGATTCACAAAGATCTTTAAAAGCAGGGTAATACTAGCACACAGTTTAAAAAAACAAAACTGGGAAACACTTTCACCATTTCTTTAGAAGGTAAATATACATTGGCATGTGACTCAGCATTTAATCAAAAGAAATAAAACCTTTTTCTTTTTCTCCCCCAATCCCTTTATGTTTTATTCTATTTTCCTACAGTCTAATTGCCCAGGCTGGCCTCGAACTTTGATCCTTCTGCCTCAGCTTCCAGAGCAGCTGGATTACAGGTGTGTGCCACTGTGAAAACCGTATGTCTACAAGACTTGCAGATGGATGTTCTGAGCAGTTTTATTCATTATATAGTTGAAAACAATAAAACTGAATAGAAGCCAGAAGTCCTATCAACTGTTGAATGGATGAAACAGTGTGATGTACAGTGGAATGTCTTCTGAGCCCAGAGCAACTTGAATCAATCTTCAAACATGCTAACAAAAGAAGCCAGAAAAGCGTACCCTACACATTATATAAAACCATCCCTGATAGGCACCCAGTGGGAGAGGCAAGCTTCTCCTGGGAAGGATTCAAGGAACCTGCCAGTGCTATATCTTGATTCTGTATCTCTGTGGTGGAGGGGGTTACTGGGGATTGAACCCAGGGCACTCAACCACTGAACTGTATCTTCAGCTCTTTTTTAAAATTTGAGATAGGGCAGGGGATAAAAAGGCCCAGTGGGGATGTGGCTTAATTATAGAGTATTCCTGGGTTCAATTTCCAGTACTGCAAAAAGAATTAATTTATTAAAAATTTGCCAGGCACCATGGTGCACAAGGCTCAGGAGGCTGAGACAGGAGGAACTCAAGTTCAAAGCCAGCCTCAGCAACTTAGTAATAAGAGGCCCTAAGCAACTCAATGAGACCCTGTCTCTACATAAAGTATAAAAAAGGGCCAGGGATGTGGCTCAGTGGTTAAGTGCCAAAAAAAGAAAAAGAAATGCTGCACTCCTTAGCTATCACTAAGAAACTACTAATCCATTCTGTCTTCATATGTATGTCCATTCTGGATGATGTGCATAACTGGAATTGTACTATGTGACTTTTTGTGACTAGTTTTTCCTCTTATTATACTGTTTTTGAGGTTCTCTCACATTAAAGCATGTCAGTACTTCATTCACTTTCATGATGGAATAATACTCCATTGCTCAGATTCACAACGTTTTGTTTACCATTCAACAGTTGAAGGACATTGAGTTTATTTTTAACTTTTTCTCATTATGAATAATGCTTCTATGAAAATTCATGAACAAGTTTTTGCACGGACATATGTTTTCATTTCTCTGAAATGAAACTGCTGAATCATAGGGTAATTCTATGTTTAACTTTTTGAGGAACTGCCAGACAGCACAGCCACTGCACCAGTTTACATTCCCCTCAGCAGTGTCAGCAGTGCAGAGTGCTCAAACCTTCATGTGCTCACCAATGCAGACCATGGCCTAGTGAGCAGAAAGTGGGACCTCACTGTAGTTCTGATTTGTATTTTCCTAATGATGAACAAGCTCAATATATTTCCACATGCTTCTGGTCATTTGTGTGTCTTTGGAAAAATGTCTCTTCAGTCCTTAGCTCAATCTGTACATTAGGATTTCTAAATTTTTGAGTTGTAAATCTCTTTATATATTCACATATGCATCCTTTACTAGATATATGATTTGCAAAAATTTTCTTATTCTGGGAGTTCTTTTCTAATTGGTACAATTTTTGAAACCTGCTCTAATAATATGTATCAAAGATTTCAGCAAGGTGTGGTGCCTCACACCTGTGATCTTAGCTACTCAGGAGGCTAAGGCAGGAGGACTACTTGAGCCCAGGAGTTCAAGGCCAGTTTTGGGAACATTTTGAGATTCTTGTCTCAAAAGAATAAAAATAAAAAATAAAGAAGTGTAATCACAAAAGGTATAAACAAGGTTATTCATTCTATGTAAACTGAATTCCAACCCTTACCTCACATCATACACAAAAATTAACTCAAAATGAACCTAAATATAAGAACTAAAAGTATAAGGTTCCTAGAGGCAGAGGGTATAGCTCAGTGGTAGAGCTCTTGCCTAGTATGAGTATTTGCCTAGCATGTGCAAGGCCCTGGGTTCAATCCCCAGCATCACAAAAAATCTTCCTGAAGAAAACAGACAAGAAAATCTTAGAGGCCTTGGGTTTGGCAAATATTTTGTTAATAGAGCACAAAAACGATGAATTGTAAAAGACATACTGTAACTGTTTTTTAAAAACCTCTGCTCTACAAAAAACTACTGAAGCCAGGCACAATGGTGCATGCCTGTAATTCCAGCAACTCAGGAGGCTGAGACAGGAGGATCACAAGTTCAAGGCCAGCCTCAACAAGTTAGTGAGACCCTGTCTCAAAAAGTAAGAAAAGGACTAGTGGTAAAGTGCCCCAGGTCAATCCCCCTCCACCAAAAAAAAAAAAAAAAGAACCAAAAATGATGGTGTGAGTCTATTTTACCTACATGGGCACAGAGAAAAGTTAAAAGGACAGTAACATAACGGAACCCCCAACTGTAGTATTTCAAAGGATTCTGTCCTTTCTTTCTGTCTTTAGGGAAATATGCATTCCCCGTTTGACAATAAACGTGCATCTCCAAGTAATGAGGAAAGTGGTAAGGGAAGAACCTACATAAAAGAATTTCCACTTGGGGGCTAGGGTTATAGTTCAGTGGTAGAGCACTTGCTTGGCATGTGTGAAGTACAGGGTGTGATTCTCAGCACCGCATATATATAAATAAAGATCCATTGACAACTAAAAATAAAGAAAGAAAGAAAGAAAGAAAGAATTTCCACTTGGAAAGGGGAAAAGTCAATTGTTCATCTCACATTTAACATAAAGTAAAATTCAACTAACCAGGACACACAGTTTGCCCTGTTGACTGGATTTTTTTTTAAAAAACTTGGAACATTTGAGAAATGAGAACACACTGTAATTTTCTTTTTTTTTTGTGGCACCAGTGATTAAACCCAGGGGCACTTAACCACTGAGCTACATCGCTAGCCTTTTTTATTTTGAAATAGGGTCTTGCCAAGTTGTTGAGGCTGAACTTGTGATCCTCCTGCCTCAGAATACTGAACTGCTGGGATTGCAGGCATGCACCACCATGCTCAGCTGTAATTTTCTTAAGAATCTCATATCTTATAGCCTTTCCCAGATCTGCAGATCATTTCTATCATACATACTAGTTAATTTGACCAACACTTTTAGTGACATAACTGGGTAATTACAGCTTCAGAGTATTCCAGAAAAGTTCATACACAGAACATTCTCTCACAACTACCTGGAACTCAATTAACTATCTAGGAGTGAGTAAAAATAATTCCAGATGGATGAGAAACTTCTGTGCACAGATTCAGAGGATAGTCTCCAAACCCTAAGTTAACTACTCTTATTTTACACTGAATTTAACAAGTTATACAAACCAATAGAAAATGGAAGATCTGGCTGGCAAGGTGGTACACGCCTGTAATCCCAGTGTTTTGGGAGGCTGAGACAGGAGGATTACAGGTTCAATGCCAGCTTCAACAACTTAGCAAGATCCTAACTCAAAATAAAAAAAGGAGTTTGGGTGTAGCTCAGTGGCAAAATGCCCTTGGTTCAAGCCCCAGCACGTGAGACAAAAGGGCAGGTCAGCAGTGAACCCCCTGCAGAACCTGAGGAGCTGACAGCCTGGAGGGGACAGTCATTAAAGATTTGAAAACCAGGAGCTTATCCATTCCTAGATTCTTGTGTTCTCCTCAAATAGAATCATGGAGGTGCGTCCCAAGTCTCTCTGAATAAGAACTAGCCCTGGGGAGGTCACTGTATAGGCACCCTTCCACTGGGCTCTGTCACCATGCACTACTGTCTCCTTTCACTCCCACAACCCAATCTATGAGAAAAAGAACTTTGACTTAGCTCTCTGGCACAAGAGTCTTAAATTTCTTTTTCTTTTTTTTCCCCCGCACTCTGTTACTTAAGGTCTCACTAAATTGCAGAGACTGGCTTTGAACTTGTGATCCTCCTGCCTCAGCCTCCAGCCACTGGGATTACAGGTATGTGCCAATGAACCTAGTTTACCTTCTAAACTCTTGAGATGTCATATTGTAACCACACTGCACTTAAGAGTTATTAATCCAAATGCACAGAAATGAAGTTCTTGAAAAGGGAATCTCAATCTCACTATAAACACCTTCCTCTGTGAGCCACCTCAACCCCAGGGGAGTTCCTGATGTCCTTTCCCTTCAGGAGCAGGAGTTCCAGAGACATCTGGATGTCATAATTTGACCCCACAAATAGGACATTGCACTGAGGGGTGAGACAGTGAGTCGATGCACTGAAGTTAGCTTCGGAAACCAAAATACTGAGGCTCCACTCCTATCCTTGAAGGAGCTCAGCCAAACCTTCTGCTCTTGCTGATTACCTCTATAACTTGAAATGTCATACACAAGATAGGGCAGACACCAGGCCTGAAGGGTTAGTTGAGAGGTCAGCCTTGGCAGCAACAACAGCAAGCAGGCAGCCTGGCCAGAGCAGGTAGTCTGTGTATGGAGCAGGCTCAGGCCACCAGAAGTGCTGTGATTCCTGGAAACTACGCTGAAAGGGCCTTACCAAGAGGTAACATGGGCTGCAGCCCTGGAGTCCAGGATGGTCCTGGGATGCCACTGGAGCAGGAGACAGCTGCCTACTCAAATCTGCTGTTGCTATGACCAGGGACAGCAAAGGGAAGACGTTTCTCCCCTCTGGAGCAGCAGAGGTAGAAGGAAAAAGGAGCCAGTGTCAGGACACTGGGGCAACTCAAACCAAAGCAACTGACACTTTATTCAAAACAATGGTGGCTTTGTCAGGAGATTGCAACAGCCCAAGAAGAGCCAGTTGAAAAACTTGCCCTCCCCACCTAATTTCTACCCTCCGGTCCCCATAACTTTGAGATATCATGTTAAAAAGAAGGAAAAGGGCCAGGCATGGAGGTGCATGCCTGGAATCCCAGCAACTCAGGAGGCTGAGGCAGGAGGATCACAAGTTCAAGGCCAGACTCAGCAACTTAGTGAGTCCCTAAGCAACTTAATGAGACTACACCTATAATCCCAGCAGCTTGGGAGGCTGAGGCAGGAGTATTGAGTTCAAAGCCAGCCTTAGCAATTTAGTGAGACCCTGCTTCTAAATAAAATACAAAAAAGGGCTGGGGATGCAGTTCAGTGGTTTAGTGCTCCTGGGTTCAATCCCCACAACAACAACAACAAAAAAAGCTGGGGATGTAGCTCAATGGTTAAGTGCCTCTGGGTTCAACCCCTAATACCAAAAAGAAAAAGAAGGAAAAGAAATTATACATTTAATCAACATCAGCCAATGTATGTGATGCAAGAGAAGGTCACCAGCTGCCCTTCAGAGACAACACATCACTGGAGCTGCCTACTGTGCAGCAGGGATACCTACCCAGGAGCCAGGGCTCCCAGGACATGTCTAAATCTTACTGATGAATTTCCAGTGATCCCAGCCAACAGAGAACAAAGGGCTGAAACATCAAGTTTTCTACAGTGCTGCAGTGTCGAGTTCCAGTCACTTGGGAGGGAAGTATCAAGATCTTGATGTGAGTTGGGATGGCTACCCCCTATCTCTGTAAGACCCTCAAAGCAGCTACCCCAGGGTCCTCTAGGACAGGAAACAGTACATTCCCTCTGCAGAAGAACTGGAGGCTCGGGAAAGAACAAGTTACAGTATTTCTCACACCACACCCTGCCCTCCTCACTTCTTCCTTACTTTCCAATTGGGGCAATCTCCTGGACTCCACAAACACACCCAGAGCTCCAAGGAGCCAGCAGCAGGCACAATAACAAAGATAAGCAAACAAACTTATCAGGTGAAAAGCAGCTAGCTACACACAGGCTACACCAGCCAGCTCCACTGTAACCTACACTCTGGTAAGCTACTGAGAAGGATATGGAGGGGGCCTAGCAGAGCACAGGTAAGCTCTACCTGCTTGCTGGCTCTCAACTACTGTACAAGGATAATGCCAAGGACAAGCCAGAGCTGAGCTGATAACCAGGCTCTTTGCTGCTATGAAAGCAGGCTCTCCTATGGGCACCGCCTCTGCCAAGGTTTCGCAGTAGGAAAACAACATGAATGCTAAAACTAACAGGAAGCATGGGGATATAGCTCATCAGCACAGCATGTAGTTATTAAGTGTGAAGACCTGGGTTTGGGCCCCAGCAAACCATAAAAAACAAAAACCAAAACAAGAAGAACAACACCAAAATATACTCACCATGCAAAAAAAAAAAAAAAAAAAAAAAAATGGAAACAGTTCGTCCAATGGACAGGTGACTACCCTGAAAGAACAGGGAGCTAGGAGCCTGACCCACTGGTTCCTCAGTAAGGGGTCTGAGCAAGAATGCAAAAGGTTGACACAGGGCTGGTTTTGTGGCTCAGTGGTAGAGTGCTCGCTTAGCATGTGCAAGGCCCTGGGCAAGGGCCTGGGCAAGGCCCTGGGTTCGATCCTCAGCACCACATAAAAAGAAATAAGTAAAATAAAGATATTAAAAAAAAAAAAAAAGATTGACACAGATACCCAGGCTTCCAGGCCTCTGTGCTGGGACCCCACTTCTACACAGGGCAGGCAAAACATAATCAAATTCCTTGTATCTTCAATCACCAGCCCCTCACCCCGCAATCAGCTGACACTGCAGGAGATGAGACATCCCCTCAAGTGAGGAAGGCTGCCAAAAGCAGAGATCAGTCTGCATCTCAGAACACCACCTGACAGAAAATATTTAACCGACGACGTTTCAGAGTGAGTTAGCCTTTCCTCCCATGGCCCTCCCACAGCCTAGGCCTAAATCGCAGGAACACACATCCACAGCACTCACCATTTCGAGAGCTTACCACCTGAGCATCGGTGCTGAGCATTCGTCTGGAATCAAGCCCTTTAGAAGCCCTCACCCTCCTTACTTCAGTAACAACAAAAGGCCAAGGGACAGGCATTCACTGCCAACACCACTGTGATCACTGCCTCAGGGGTCTGACAGCTGCAAAACACACGAAGACTCCTACTGGCTACCAAATATCCTCTGCCCCCTGCTCCTCTGCAGGGACACACATGAAAACACAGACAGCTTTCAAATAAGCAGCCCAGGGTGCCAGAAGAAGGCCACCATTCAGCTGTCTAGCCCCTCACCACCATCCCCATACACACCTACCTGCCTGATGAGGGTGGGCTAGTGTAATGGTGTGGAAGGTACCTGGTATGGCAGTATGAGGTACTGCCTCTTTTCCAAGAGTCCTAAAATGTTCTCAGGGTAAATGATTCTGTCAGAAAGGAGGAGGAGGCAGAGGGACCCTTTGGACAAAGGAGCCAACCTGAGGTATGCAAACAGAATTGGGGCCCAGAAACCTGAGGCTACAAAAATACCATGGAAATAATGCTCAAGGGTCAACAGAGGGATTAAGTAAATCATCCACACAATGAGATACTATTCAGCAACTAAAAACAATGCAGATGAATATTTTGGAACTTTGAAAGATGTTCACAATCTCTTAAATGGAAAACAAAATATACTCACCATGCCAAAAAAAATTTTAAAACAAGGTTTGGAAGGATAAACACTAGGAAATTGACAAGTTATCTCTGGGTATTGTGATTTTTCTTTTTCTTTTAGCTTTATTGCATTTTCTAATTTTCTATAATAAAAATGCAGTTTAAAAGGAAAAGATTCGTTTTATTTTTAATGTTAAAAATACTGTGAACATAGAGAAATAATGACAAATAAAATCTGGAAGGAAGCTTGGAAAGCACAGTCAAACTCTAAAAAGTAAGGATCTAAGCTTAGAAGGATTCACCAATTTATCAGTGAACAGCAGAGGAAACATTGTATCTCCAATAAATACAAACTCCATTTTAATCTGGTTTAGAAGCAGAAGTAATGCATTTATGAGCCATAAGGGTATCTGCCAACACCTTTATAAATCACATCAAAAAGAGAGAGAGGGGCTGGGGTTGTGGCTCAGCAGTAGAGCGCTTGCCTAGCACGTGTGAGGCACTGAGTTCGATCCTCAGCACCACAGAAAGATAGATAAATAGATAAACAAATATTTTGTATCCATCTACAATTTTAAAAATACTTTAAAAAAGAGAGAGAGAAACAGAGGAAGAATTTGGTGACTATACAAGTGAGTATGTGTAGGTGAGAGGAAGCTCTTAATGACACCCACTATTAAGCCAACACACACACACACACATACACACACACACAGAGTAATAAAATGAGTAGGTTACAAACTTCAAACAGGAGGCAAGAGGCCCACTCAATCCAGAAGCTATAATTTTGTTTGAACTGTAACCAAATCAACTGCTTCAAGTCCAACTTTTTGCCATCCTCCCCAATCTCAGAATCACCCTATGAAAACAGCCCCATTCTTGTCAAGTATGGTGGTAAGGTTGAGGCATAATAGTTTAAAAAAGAATGTAAGGCTAAGATTAACTTAGAGTACAAGATT
Source organism: Marmota monax (assembly GCF_021218885.2). Lineage (NCBI taxonomy): Eukaryota > Metazoa > Chordata > Mammalia > Rodentia > Sciuridae > Marmota > Marmota monax. Next base: position 2,311,675 of record NW_026692583.1, read on the forward strand.
TTCACAAAGCCAGAGTAAACCCCCCATCTCTGGGACAAGATCATTTAGAACCCAGGCCCTCCTCCTAATAAAGAGCCACTGTCTCTGAGGACTTCAGTACAGATGGGCACAGTGGCCCATCTCTAATCCCAGCTACTTAGGAGGCTGAGATAGGAAGATCTTGACTTTGAGGCCAGTCTGGGCAACACAGTGAAACCCAGTCTAAAAATAAAAAATAAAAAGGGCTGGGGATTAGTTCAGTGCTAGAGCACCCCTGGGTTCAAACCCCAGTACCAGGGGTGGGGGGATGATTATGGTCCTGTGAACAAAGCTGAAGGTACACATAGCAGTGGCAACACCTAAAAAACTGTCCTTGTACCAGAGCTGGCTCATGGCACACTGTCTTTATCTCTCTTTTGTTTTCCACTTTCCACATTTCACTACTGCCATCTCTTAGGCCAGCCTCGCTTTACACTAGATCCAACCTTAAATTGTACCAAATCAAATTTAAAAGTAGAGTTCACATAAAAATCCAGATTTCTGGGGCTGGGAGTACTCTAGCTCAGTGGTAGAGTGTGTGCCATGCCCTGAGTTTAATCTCCAGAACCCCTCATCCCCCCAAATCAAGATTACTTCCAGCTTTTCAAATATGAAGATGTTCTAACACTGGGCTCAAAATACCAAGAATCACCTGGAGGTGGGTGATGGCTGTCCTCTGGAGCAAACTCTGCCTTGCCCCACAGGTCACTCTCTAGCGCCTTTCCAGTGCTGAGGCCAAGCCAAACAGTTTAAAACTCATATGGTTTTCATAGTAAGTATTTCTCTATAACTGTGACTTTATCAAAAATAGGAAAATAAAATATATAAAAGGTCCTCTTGGACTTACAGATGGCCCATTTTATTTCCTGGTCCTTATGGGGATTTACGTGTAATCCTAACCCAGATAAAGCAATGTTAAGAGGAGAAAGGTCTTAACAGGAAAACTTTACAGAGGGTAATTTGGCAAGTTCTAGTGCACATGCAGAAAACAATTCTCAAGCCACTTTTGATCTATAGGGAAAGTCTCAAAGAAGGTCACTTTCCCCGATGATTCCTCCCTTTCATGTATGAAGTAAAGATACAGAATCATGGTTCCATACATGGACATAGTTAGGATTCTTAAGACCATCTGATCCTGCACTTTCCAAGTCACATTCCCTAAAAATAATGTGGAAAGTCTAAATTGTTTCAATATTAAACAAACAAACAAACCACAGCTCTGTTAAGATATAATTTACATACCATAAACTTCACCCTTTATAATTTACATACTATAAACTTCAACCTTTAAAAATGTTCAATAGCTTTTGGTATATTCACACCATTGCCACTCTAATTTTACAACATTTTCAACATCTCCTCAAAAATATGTACCCTTACTGTGTCCAGTGGCACATTCCTATAATCCCAGCAACTTGGGTGACTGAGGCAGGAGGATTGCTAGTTCAAGGCCAGCCTCTGTTACTTAGCAAGGCCTTAAGGAACTCAGTTATGCCCTGTCTCAAAATAAAAAACAAAAAGGGATGGGGATGCAGCTCAGTGGTAAAGCATCCCCGGTATCGAAAAAAGAAAAGGAAAAAAAAGTATCTAGGGATCCAGGGGATGGGGACGTAGGTCAGAGGTAGAGTGCTTGCCTGCTTGCCTTATATGTACAAGACCTAGGGTTCAATACCCAACACCACAAAATTGTAACAAAACAAAAATATTAACAGGGACTAACCATTCTCTCTTCTCTTAAGCCCCCAGTAACCACTTTCCATTTCTGTTGATTTTCCTACTCTAGACAGTTCATATCAATGGGATCACAATATGTGGTCCTTCTGTGTCTGGCTTCCTTCACTCCCCATAATGTTCAAGGTTCATCCATGTTGTAGCCATGTATCAGAGTTTCACTTCAAGTTGTTTTCAATTGTTTTGTTTTTTGCTTTTGTTTTAGTTTTTGTGGTGCTGGGGATCCATCCCAGGGCCTCCTGCATGTTACCCAAGTGCTCTACCACTGAGCTACAGTTCCCAACCTTGGATTTTTTTTTCATTCTTTTTTTTTTTTTGCAGGGGGGGGTACCAGGGATTGAAATCAGGGGTACTCAACCACTGAGCCACATCCCAGCCCTTTTTTTGTGTTTTATTTAAAGACAGGGTTTCACTGAGTTGCTTAGCAACTCACTTTTGCTGAGGCTAGCTTTGAACTCTCAATCCTCCTGCCTCAGTCTCCTGAGCCGCTGGGATTACAGGCCTGCACCACCACACCCAGCTAAATATTTTTAAAGTATATATTTCTTTGATCAAGTCACAATGGACATTCGTTAAAATATGATGCTTTTTTCATTTTCTCTAACATGTTATGAACATTTTCAAACATACTGAAAAGTTGAAAGAATTATCCAATGAACACTCATGTAACCACCATCTGGATTCTGTGTCAACATTCTTTTTTTTTTTTTTTTTTTTTTTTAAAGAGAGAGAGAGGAGAGAGAGAGAAATTTTTAATATTTATTTTTCAGTTGTCGGTGGACACAACATCTTTATTTTATGTGGTGCTGAGGATCGAACCCAGCACCCTGCGCATGCAAGGCGAGCACATTACCGCTTGAGCCACATCCCCAGCGCCTCTATGTTAACATTCTGACATACTTCCTTCATCACAATCCATCAGTCCTTGCATCAATCCATATTATTTTATTTAAGCAGTGGTTCTCAAAGTACCGTAAGACCCTTCTAGGAGCCCACGATATCAAAACTATTTTATTTTTATTTTTATTAGTTGCTGATGGACATTTTATTTTACTTATTTATATGTGGTACTGAGAATCAAACCCAGTGCCTCACACATGCTAGGCAAATTTTCTACCAATGAGCTACAACCCCAGCCCCCTCAAAACTATTTTCAAAGTAATACTAAGAAGTTCTTTGTCTTTAATGCTCATTCACTGCAGAGTATGCGGTACAGCTTTCCAGACAAGTAGTTGCAGTTTGCTTGGGATTTTTTTGGTACTGAGGATTGAACCCAGGGTTCCTACCACTGAGCCACATCTTCAGGCCTTTTTATAAAGTTCCTTAGGGTTTTCACTAAATTACTTAGGCTGGCCTCAAATCCACCTGCCTCAGCCTTTGGAGCTATCGGGATTACAGGTGTGTGTCACCATGCCTGGCTAATGACTTTATTTTTTAAGTGCTTAATAAATAGTTTAAATTTTTCTCAGAGTTGGTTTTTAATATGGTTATATATAGATATAACCTGCCAGGCATGGTAGTGCAGACCTACATTCTCAGCTGCTCAAGAGACTGAGGCAGGAAGACTGCAAGATTGAGACCAGCTTCAGCAATTGCAGTAATTATTTAAAAATAAAAAGGACTGGAGATGCAGGTCAGTGGTAAAACATCCTGGAGTCAATCCTCAATACCAAAAGAAAAAGAAAAAGATATAGCCCACATATACAAAAAGAGTAAAGCAGTCCCAAGACCAAAAAGTTTGTGAGACACTAATTTAAAGCATTTCAGAGTAGAACGTAGACAGAGTACATCATCACTTCATCCCTAACATCTTAGCATGCATAACACCAACTACAGTTTAATATTTGTCCCTGGTTTTTGGTTTTGGTAGGAACTGCATAGAATAAAATGCACAAGTCTTTCATTCTTTCTGGTGTAAGGTATTGAGCCCAGGGCCTCATGCATGCCTTTTAAATTTTGTACTTATTTATTTGTTTTTATTCTCATTTTGGCAATGGGGCTTGAGCCCAGAAGCACTTTATCATGGAGCCACATCCCCAATCCTTTATTTTTTGAGACAGGATCTTACTAAGTTACTCTTTTTTTATGAGCTGTAAAGTCTTCACTATTACCCAAATGGGATTCTGCATACTCTGTCTGAGAATCAAAGGCTAACAACAAGGAATCCTGTTTCTATATTCCTATACATAACCACACCCATCTGAGTTAAAAAAAAAAAAAAAAAACATTCAAGATTTACGGTAGTACAGATCACAGGATAAAAACCCTTCTGTTCAGAAGGCAAGTTTCAAACCCCAAAGCCCCACCACCCATCCAATCATCCAATGTCCTGCTCAGGAGGCACATCAAAGGGAAGAGGACAAGATGGTACAGCATGGCCAGAAGACGGAACCCAGGTGCATGGACCTGGGCCTCCCACACTGACAGCCCCTCTCATCCTTTGTCATACCTTGTCACACAGCCCAAGTCCCAGCTGTCAGGAAAGCCTTGGGCAACAAAATTTTCTGCACTGAGGTGTTCTCAGCACAAATATACCAGCCACACAATGCAGGTTCCCTATTTCAGTCATGGCTCTAGAAGCTCAGGCCCCAAAATGCCCAGTCATCACTAACTCCTTGCTTTCCTTCGCCCCCCCAGGTCCAATTCACCAGCAAATCCAAAGACCACCTTGAGTCCATCCACTTCTCACACTCCACCTGACACGGAGTGTCCCAGAACAGAGAGTAACGGCCTCCAACTGGGATCCTCGCTTCTCTGGCCCCCTAGAGACTACTCTACTAGTTTCCTGTGAACTAATCTACAGATGAGCCACCATGAGCTGCTCGATGAAGACAAATTAATATTCCCAGCACAGTGAGAAATGTGCTAACTCCCCACCACAACCAACAAGTTCCCTTGCCTTCTCAGGTTTATCTCCTACACCCCATCTGCCCTCAACCTCATCATGCTGGCCTTCTTTCTAACCTGGGCTGCTTCCTTCCATGCCTGCCTCCTACTTGCCACACATGTTTTGGTTTAATCTAAAATGTCACCTCTTCAGAAGTCTTTTCCAAGCAGTCCAAAGTATCTGCCCACCCTCCCTGTACCCATCACTTCTATCCTTCATTTTGTTTTATGGTCTTGGCTGCATTCAGAATATCAAGATCTGATTTGCTGACTGACTCTCCCACTAGAGTGGAAGTTCCATGAGGGGAGATGATAAATCTGTCTTGTCTACTACTGTGTCCCCAACAGCTGACCTGTGCCTGGAACACAAGAGGCCCAATGAATACTTGTTGGGGGAATAAGCATTTGAGCTTGGGGCAGCTAAGCGAAGACCACAACCAAACATATGCTGTGGCCTGTGAGGTTCTGCTCAGAGAAAGAGCCAGTCAGCGTCCCTCAAATGTCTGAATTGGAGTCTACAGGGCTAATTTAATTAGACAACTGGCAAAGAGCACTAGTAATAACAGGAAACTCTGAGTGAGGTCCACATGTGAAAACACAGGCCCTAGGGAGCTTAAGGTGGCAGACATGGAAGCTCCCGTAAGCAGAGGAGCAGAGAGAAGAAACAGCAGCAGGTGAGAGTGCCAACAGGCAGCAGGAATGACATCACCAAGGAAAGTGGTGCCTACGAGGAGGCGAGGACTGCATGGTGGTCCATCAGTAAAGAGGGGCATCACCCCTGCTGACCACTAAGGCTGCCAGGGACCAGCACCAGTCTCCGCTGCCCTCCAGTAGTTCTCACATTAAACCCAGGGGTGCTTTATCACTAAGCTACATCCCCAGCCCTTTTTTTTTTGGGGGGGGGGGGAGCGGGAAAGGGTCTTGCTAAATTGTGGAGGCTGGCTTTGAACTTGCAATCCTCTTGCCTCAGTCTCCCAAATTGCTGGGATTACAGGTGTGTGCCACTGTGCCCAGCCTGATCCTTTCAATAAACCCCTATCCTATAGGCACACAGCCCAAAGAGCCCTGTCTAAACCCAGTCCTGGGACCTGGAATTCTAACCATAGATGAGGGATCTCCAACAAAAGACAAAAAAGAATCACTGGAGACACAGGACTTCTAGACTGCACATTTTATACCCAAGAGTTTATTCAATTTCCAGGAAGGGGCTGGGTGTCATGGCACATGCCTACAATCCCAGCAACTTGGAAGGATGAAGCAGGAGGATCACAAGTTCAAGGCCAGCCTCAATTTATCAAGGCCTAAAGCAAGTTAGCAAGACCCTGTCATAAGATAAAAAATAAAAAGGGCTAGGGCTAGGGACATAGTTGGACCCCTGGATTCAATATCTAGAATCAAAAAAAGAAAAGTAAAAGAAAGAAAAAGAAATCTGAAGAAGGGGCGCTCATGCTCTGAATTTTTCATTAGCTTCTATATCCCTACAAAATAAATCAGATTGGGGCTGGGATTGTATCTCCATGGTGGAGCACATGCCTAGCATGCACTGAGGCCCTGGTTCTGATCCCCAGCAACAATAAAAAAGTCTATTGACTTTCCATAATATCCTCCTATGGGAATTATAACAGGCAGGGGAAAAAACAAGGACACAATCCACTGTATAGACTTTTCTTTGACCAGGGCCCTTCTATTGCTACAGCCCCCTGGAGCTCAGTACACTCAGCATAATCAATATAACCCTGGGGTGGGTTTGCCAATGAGGGAAAAGAACTTAAAAGACTTTCATACCATGATTGGGTGCTTAACGTTTCCCCCAAGAAACTTCTGAATCAGGTGCCACAGCTCACACCTGTTATCCCCCGTACTCAGGAGGCCGAGGCAGAATTGCAAGTTTGAGGTCTGCCTGGATAACTTAGCAAAACCTTGTCTTAAAACAAAAACAATTTAAAAAAACAAACAAACAAAAAAAAAAAACAATCATAGAAAGAATCTACAACATAGCAGCTGTTTAGTTAGTATGAGTTTTCTTATATTGCCCTACCAAATAAACCCTTTTACTTCTTCTCTTCCTTAAAATATTTTTTTAGTTGTCAATGGGCCTTTATTTTATTTATTTATATGCGGTGCTGAAAATCAAACCCTCACACATGCTAGGCAAGTGCTCTACTATTAAACTACAACCCCAGTCCTCTAACTTCTTTTTTCAGACTCTCTTTCCCCAATTTTATCAACCATTCTTTGCCCTTCCATTGAGCTAGCAATTAACTACTCAACCTCTACATAAAAATAGAAATTTGGTTCTGGACTACTGAAGGGCAGAAAATAGGTAAGAAGAATAGTGGGGCTTCCCACTGGGAAAGAGAATCCAAGACTTTTGACAGTTAATACAGGGAAGGGGAGATAAGCATTGAACCTGACTGATGTCAGCAAAACTGTCCACATAGATACTAGTTATAGCATTGCACATACTCTCAGTACAGTGTAGACACTTCCTCAGCAAGGCATTAGACCTGGTTCACATTGTTACAGCCCTTACTAACTGCTGTCATTGCTGTGTCTGTCCCACAACTAGTCTTCTATGAAACTCCTTTAGAGATTGACATTTTCATCTCTGTAGCCACAGCTCCCATCTCAGTGCTTGTATGTGCAAACACATATACACATACACACACCTTTTTCTTTTTTTGATGGTGGTGGTATTGGGATTGTACCCAGGGTCTTGTACGCGCCAGACAAGTGCTCTACCACTAACCTACATCCCCAACTTTTTTTTTCCTTTTTTTAAATGTTAAGACAGAGTCTTGCTAAGTTGCCCAGGCTGGTCTTGAATTTGTGATCTTCCTGCCTCAGTTTCCCAAGGCGCTGTGATTACAGGGATGTGTAACTATACTTCCACCACCTTTTAGAGGCAGGGCCTTGCTATGCTGCCCAGGCTGGTCTTCAACTTCTACACTCAAGGGATACATACTCCTGCCTCAGACGCCAGAGTGCTGGGACTACAGGCATGTGCCACCATGTGCAGCTAGTGCACACTATCCAATAATTAAAGGTTAAAGACAGAACAAGAGAAGAAGAATACCTTAACTTTTTTGTGGAAGCAGCAGAGTAAAACTCAGCTGGGCATGGCACACACCTGTGAACCCAGCTACTCAGAAGGCTGAGGTAAGAGGATGGGAAGTTTGAGGCCAGCCTGGGGAACTTAGCAAGACCCTGTCTCAGAATTTAAAAATTTTTAAAAGGGCTAGGGATGTAGCTCAGTGGTAGAATGCTTGCCCAGCATGCACAAGGTCCTGGATTCATCCTCCAGTACCCTGCCAAAAAAGGAGGAGGAGGGGGAGGAGCAAGAGAAAGAGGATGCTGCTTTGAAACTTAAAATTTTAGAGGACATAATGCTCTGTCTTCAGTCCTTGTTATTCCCAAGTCTGATACAGCCTCCCTCCTTAAGCCACGAACAAAGGGTTACCATACCGGGCACACGTGTGGGGACCACATCCTGAAAACTTACATACCAAGGTTACCTTACAGCTCTTAGTCAAAATGTCTCCTCCAATATCCACTTAAGCAGAAAGCTGTTTTCCAGAAAGCTATTTTTATCTTAAAACACATGAAAAGAGTATCTTCTACCTTCTGAAAACTTCATACCAAGGTTCCCTGCAAGGAATTAAAAAGTAGAAAAGTGAAACCAAAACTGACCACAAAAAGCTACACACTAGATGTGTTCAGAATCTGTGTGGGGGATGTACATGTGTGACATTCCTTGAAATGTTAAGAGGGCAAGAATCATGAACTATGTTCTAGAGTGCATAGCTCCACTGTGGAGCCTTAGAAAGGACTCAGCCAAATCAAGAATGCTTCTGTTTAGTATTTATTAGGTGGACATTTAAAAACCACCCTAAAAGACACGAGTTGGATACATTTTTTTTTCTGATTATAGATGAGAAACTTGGGATCCTAGAAAAATGTCAGTTGAATGAGAATGCAGAATTGAAATTCCATCATGCTCCACCTGCTATAGTCAGATGGGTAAACCTCCTCTTGCCTATTATTTGCCAGATACCAGGCACATTCACAGACATATCTCAGTTAATACTCATTTCCACCCTGCAGAAAAGTTCTAGCCACCCCATTCCAGAGCAGCAGACAGGAAAGCTTAGGAAAGTAAAGCCACCTGTAGCTCTTCCATGTCCTCTACCACCTACCAATTTTGCCTTGGGTAGAGGCAATTTCTTCCCCTCTAAGATATCCTAACAATTGAACACATATTTTAGGACCAAATCAAGACATTTTGCCACAGGGCTACTCAGCATCTCAGAGTGGGTGGCCATGGATTTTAAAGCCAGCTACAAAGAAAATGGAATCCCCTTGGCACAGTCACCAGGCAGGCCACTGGGCTTGCTCACACTGTCTTCTGTCCCCCAAATACCATATTTCCCCCACCAAAGTCAGCCCTGGTCAGACTTCAGGAGTTAAAGCCTCTCTTGTTTTGGAACAGACCATGTTCGTGATCGCTAGACCACTTCTCAGAACTGGGTGAAAAATAACCACAACTTCCCCTGCACTTGGTTCCTCCCCAAAGACTGTGAACCTCAGCTGGAAACAGCTGGGAGGCAGCAGCTAACAGGAAGCCAAAAAAAAAAAAAAAAAAAAAAAGGCACAGAGTGTACCAGGGAGAGTTAGGCAGCTAGAACCAAGAGGCCAGGGGACAGCCAGGACACTGAAGTTAGGAAGGACCCAAGACAGAAACAGTCACATAGAAGAGCAGTTCCAGCTGACATTCCTCTCAGCTGAAGTACAGAAGAAACCAGGAAAAGCAGTAAAGGCTCTGACCCCACTGAACAGGAAGTCAGACCAGCTCTGAAGCTGAGTCTCTTTCCTCCCTGTCCCCCACCTCAACCTTACTTCTCTGAAAGTCATCTGGTAATCACAGCAAAAGAGCTGAGGTCAAAAACTGCCTTTTCCCCAGCTTTTCTGTCAATCTCTACCAAAATTCCACACTGCCAACTAAGTTCAGGAAAAGCCAAATTGAGCCTCACACAGAGATGCAGAGTATCTTCATGAAAAATTAGTAAGCAGATCCCAGCAGGGGACCTTTGGTGGTGGACAGACCTAGGTGGCAGTAGAAGGAACTCAGGCATAAGGAACAGCAAGAAAAGCAAGAGAGCTAGGGGGGCTAGAAGCTCTGAAAATCAAGGTAAGCACCAAACTAGTGGTGCATTTTGCAATCAAAAAAGGTAACTGAGCAGTGGCCAGTTGCCAAAATATTTTTGAAAGAAACGAAGGGGGGGGAGCCATTACTGAAATTCTTTGGTGTTATTTAATAAGCCTTTAGGTTATCTAAACAAAGGGCAAAGGGGAGACTAGCTTAATTTTCCTTTTGCTGACCTGACTTGAAGCTTTCAAGCCTGCGCCTCCTGTGACTCAAGCATCATTCTTTCACTGTACATGCAGAAGTTTATATTAAAGTAGAGGATTAAATTTTCTTAATAAGACACATTCCTGTCTTTCACCTCTGGTTTTGTTTGAAAAAGCTTTCTCATAGATTATGCTGTGATCTAGTTGCTTTAATTCCAATGGAAGTTCTCAAAATTTGAGACTGAAGGGTGAACAGAACTGCAACATCAATGCCATTTTTTTTTTTTAACAGAACATCTTCTAGGCTCAGTGCCAGCTCAAACTGGCAAGACCTGAGAATCAGAGCAGAGACTGACCAATGTGCCATGTCAGGGGAATAGGATAAAGAAATATGGAACAAGCCATCAGGGAAACCTTCATAAGAGGAAACAGGGGTGAGGGGTCTGTCTCAGCAACATAACAAAGGAACAGGTAGACTAATCATTTATTCCAGAGGAAGAAAATGCCATCCAGAGCTAAGTATATAGCATTTTAAATTCAGGTAAATAATGTTTTAACTTGGATTTATTCAGGGATCACTACTCTTTAAAAAAAAAAAAAAAGGAAGAAAGAAAGAAAAAGAAAAAAATAAAGTCTTTCATGCAGAAAGACTGCTTAAACCCAAGAGTTTGAGACCAGCGTGGTTACACAGCAAGGTACCTTCTAAAAAATAAACAAATAAATAAATAAAGGAGAGGGAAATATTTCTGCTCTTCTCTACAGTGTTACTGGAGTCTCATAGGAAACTTTGCCTGTGCTGCCTGTGAAGCAGAGCTAAGTGAGCCAGGGCCACTGCATTTACTAATGCAAGAGATTCAATTCTGTAGGGATCCCATGGGGTGGCGGGGGTGGAGGAGGTTCTGTGCAAGGCTGGGCTGTTCAGGCCAAGGCAGCCAGGGCAAAGAAGTTCTATGATTGAGTGAGAAAAGTCACCTGAAGAAAATGCCTAACACATAACCTGAGGAAGGGAGAGAAGAGTGGAAAGACTTCTTAACCCTTGAGAGGCAGGTATTTCTTTCTGTGACTTTGAAAAAAGAGATGTCTGCTCAAAGCCAAATCCACATGTCAGGATGATATCTGGGATGTGTGCCCTAAACACTGACATCTCCCTCATCTAATGTTTCAGGGACACCCAGAAAACCCTTCAACTTGCCAGGAGAACAGACTGCACCTCCAACCGCTGTAGCTCCAAAAGTCTTCCTAGGAGCACCCAGGGCCCTCCCCAAGGGCTACCCAATAAATAGATTGTGAGGAGGCCCAGACTCCAGGTGCACAGACAATACCAAAAGTAGCTAACATTAATGGAGCTGTACAGGGCTGTAATAAGCGCTTTATCTATCCAATCCATCCCCACAATAGCCCCCTGGAGGCAGATACGACCGTCATCTCCTCTTTATAAAGGAGGAACCAGGCTCCAAGGTGTTACACAATCATTAAATAGTGGAGCCAGCGCCCCAGACACCCTGGACAGGTGGTCTTAATCACCGCTAGGTATTGTTGGAAACACAAAGAGTTTTGGGGAAGGGGTCGACAGAGCTGGGCAACACAAGGTGCAGCCTTACTACAACGGTTTCTGGTCCGAGATGGGGGGCTCCTGGGACACTGGAGTGGGGGGGCCTGGATGGGGAATGTGAAGCCGGAAGAACCCAGGCACTGATGACAGGGGAAGCGGCCAGGACCGCGGCGCCTCTCACAACGTTGGGACTCCCTCCCAAAGGGAAAGCGTGGAGCCAAAGGGACCCCCGGGGTCCCAGCCCTCCACGCTCGTTTTGTCTAAGGAAGGCCCCGGTGAGAGACGGGGCCCGGCCGGGTCCGCGAAGGTCGCCGGGTCCCACCTGTAGGCCAGGGTCATGCACTCGAAGAGCTTGGTAAGCGAGGCATCGATGGACAGGTGGCAGGAGCTGGTCTTGCCGAAGCTGTAGGTCTGGCACGTCTGCTTGTTGACCGTGTCGAAATCGTAGCCCTTCTTAGGCGGGTGCTCGCGGTGCGGCGACGACACCATGAAGTGGCCGCTGTGGATGATCTGCTGGGGGCGCGAGGGCTCCTCGCGGCCCGGCCCGGCCCGGGGCGGCAGTGGCGCAGCGCTCGCGTGGGCCCGGGCCGAGGTGGCCACGCCGGAGGCAGGCGGAGGGGACGGCTCATCCGTGTCCGAGTCGTCGTCGTCCTCAGGCACCTGGGGCTTGAGCAGCACCGAACGGACCCGGCTGCGGGGCCGGCGCGGAGAACACATGAAGACTTCGGCGGCCATGAGGGAAGCCCAACCGCGGGCATCCCCCGGGGGTCCGGGAGACGCGGGACTACTAGGCTGAGGGGCGCCGGCCCAGCCCGCGCGCGGACTGTCCGCGAGCGCGCGGCGGGGAGGGAGGGGTAGGGCGCCGACCCCGGCGTGACGTCACTGCCGCGCCTCAACCAATCAGATGCCCGCGTCGGCCTCTTAAAGGCGCAAGGGAACTTTTCCTTATCTAGGAGGACAAAAAAAGGGCTACGCCTTCCTGCCCCGCCCCTCTCTACCCCCACCCCTTGGGGCAGGCCGAGAGCCCCCGGACGCCGGGGCCAGGCCGCGCCCCTTGAGGGTGGCTCGGCCTAACAGAAACCTGGCCCACTGGCTGTTCGGGTTCCGCCCCCGCCCCGCCCCGCGCAGCCCAGTGCTGGCTAGAGCGCCCGGCCGCCTAGCTGCGGGCCAAACCCGAGCTCCACGTGGTGGGTGGGGGTGGGGGTGGGGCTCCTCCTCCTCTGCCGGCTTTCTCCTGCGGGGCCCGGAACTGGGTCCTAGACAGCTCCATTCCGAGCTGTTGTGCTGCTGCGGCTACAGTCTTCGTTTTTATTGTCGCTGAGTACCGAAGGGATTTCCCAGATGTGCACAAAAAAACGGGAGCCCTTCTCACGAGACCTGACATCCGCAGAGGTCCAGGTCAAGGCGCCGTCCCAGGGCCACAGCTCTGAGTGGCAGAGCTGGACCGGAGCCCTGCTCCTTCCAGTACAGCTCAAAACACTGTGGGGTTGTTTTCGAGACTGACCGCAGAACCAGCCCCTATGTAATTCCAAAAAGGGGAAACTCTGAGCCATAGCTTTCTTCTCTGTCAAACTGTAACAATGGTTCACCTTGGGAATATAACCCTCAGTTGCTCTGGGGCTTATTTTTTTCTTTTCCTCTTCTCCCTCTCCGGCTCCCTAACCTGGGGGCGGGAAACTATTTACCTTGAGTTATCGGTGCGCCAGAGGAAGGAGAAGTCTACCAGAAGATCTAGGAAGTGAATATCTCCCAGATTATGACTTAGCTCCACACACAGGCCTGTAATACCAGCTACGCAGGAGGCTAAGGAGGAGAATCGCAAGTTCAAGGCCAACCTCTGCAAGTTAGGGGGACCCCAAAATAAATAAAAAGGGCCAGAGGCATATCTTAATGGTATAGCTCCCCTCCTTTAAATTCCCAGTATCACAAACTGATAATAGTAATATAATTAAATTATAATTCATTAAGATCATTTTCAATATTTCCATTATTTCAACCACGAAAAATATTTTGTGCTTTTTTTTTTTTTGGCGGGGAGAGGGGGTGCTAGGGATGAAGCTAGGGCCTCTGGTATGTTAAACACAAACTTTCACTGAGCTACATGCCCATCATATTGTGTGCCCTTGATCCAAATTGTACACTGATGAGTTCTATACCTTTATTGTTCCAGTATTTCACTTTCCTCACTTCCTGCCCACATTTGCTTAACTTTTTTTTCAGAGGAGGGGGTTGTCAGTATAATTAGTGATAATATAATAACTAAATTCCACTTTGATTTCCTCTTTATATTTTTGTGTATGGTTTGAATTTTAAAGATTGTTACAGATGAAGGGACCCTTTAATTCTTCAAGATGATAATATTACCTTTTTTGGGTTTTTTTTTTTTTTTTTTTTTTGGAGATAGGCTCTTTTTTTTTTTTTAAAGAGAGAGTGAGAGAAAGAATTTTAATATTTATTTTTTAGTTATCGGCGGACACAACATCTTTGTTTGTATGTGGTGCTGAGGATCCAACCTGGGCCTCATGCATGCCAGGCGGGCACGCTACAGCTTGAGCCACATCCCCAGCCCTGGAGATAGGCTCTTGCTATGCTATCCAAGACTGATCTGAAACTTGAGAATTTGACATTACCCAAATTTGACATTACTCCCAAACAGCTGGGATTACAGACATGAGCCACAGCTTCTGGTTTGCCTTAGCTTGCTTGTTTGCTTGCTTGCTTGCTTTGATTTTATTTTTTGTAGTACTGGGGATTGAACTGAGGCTCTACCCCAGCACTTTTGAATTTATATTTTGAGACAAGATTTTGAGACAGGGTCTCACTGTGTGCCACTACACTTGGCTCAGATGCAGATTTTTTTCCCCAAATATTTCTAATCCAAGGTTAGTTGAATCCTTGAGTGTAGAACCCACAAAAACAGAGGGCCCACTATATTTTCTGAAATTTTTTTCTTTGACCTACTTTTAGGGAAATTTTACTAAAAGTTTAAATTATGCTTTTTTTTTTTTTAAACTTTCTTAAGAGCATCCTGTCTTGTTTCATGAATACAATATTGACTCTTATTCCCACAACTATTTTGAGTTCATAGTACTGGGGATTGAACTCAGGGGCACTTTACCCCTGAGGTACATCCTCAGCCCTTTTTATTTTTTTATTTTGAGACATAGTCTCACCAAACTGCTAAGGGTCTCACTAAATTACTGAGACTGGCCTTGAACTTGCCATCCTCCTGCTTCAGCCTCCCAAACTATTGAGATTATAGGCATGTGCTAGCCACTGTGCCCAGCTATTTGAAGTCTCTTTTGCTCCCTACATTGTTTATACCCTCATTCCCTCTGCCCTCAACATGAACTCTCTTCATATTGGAAGCTTTAGAGCATCGCACACAAATAAATAAAGTCTATTGACAAAAAAGAAGAAGAAGTATGGAAAGGAGCCATTATGATAACCCCAGCATCATCAATGTGATGGCAGAAGTAAGGCCCATCAATGGCTGAGTCAGTGTGTGGCCAGCAGCCTTTTGAAAGAAGGCTAAATGTGGGTGTCTGAAAGTCTTCTGACGGGAGGGGAGTTCGAGCCATCTAGAAAAGGACCTCCAGTTGTCCTCTGGGAGAGCATGGGTAAGGCTGTGGAATCCCTAGAGCAAAGCTGGGGAAGGGGCCATGAACTTCCTGTTGCTGTGCCCACTGCTGCTGCTGTCGCCCTGCTCTCTGTCTGTGGTCACTCCCTTCCTCTCTACTTTCAGCACCACCACCCCCAACTCTGGAGCCTCCCTGATTTGGTTTCTCCAGAAGGGAGCCCTACCATCAGAGGCAGTCAGCAGGACTAGACCCGCTGGGGCTGGGAACCTGACAGACCCTCTGTCCCACATGGGCTTCTAACCTCCTTAGTCCATACAACCTCCCTAGTCCTTTCTTTCTGCCCTCTAAGGTGCCTCCAATTCTAGAGACTCCCTGGGATCTTGGGAGAGGCCTGACCAGCATCTCCTTGGGATCTGCTTTTGCAGGTCTTTGGTTTTATCTTCCTCCACCTTCCTCCACCTTGCAAAGTTCATTTTTTCCTTTTTTTATTTAGAGACAGGGCCTCACTGAATTGCTTAGGGTCTTGCTAAATTGCTGGTTTTGAATTTGTGATCCTGAACTGCTGGGATTACAGTTGGGTGCCACCACACCCCGCTTGCAAAGTTTATTTCTTTTCTTTTTTTTCTTTTGTGTGTATGTGTGCTCGTGTGTGTGTGTGTGTGTGTGTGTGTGTGTGTGTGTGTTGCTGGGGATTGGGGATTGAACCCAGGGCCTTCTGCATGGGAGACAAGCACTCTAGCCCCAGCCCCCTGCAAAATTCATTTCTATTCCTCCATTCTCCTTCCTACTTTCACAAGGGCTGCAGATAATGCCTGATTTCACTAGCTATGGATTTTCTGCTTCTGCTTATTGCTCTCTTACACCTGGGGGGTGATTTTGGAGAAGGAGGAAGGAGAGAATATACGTTTAACTAACATCTACATGTTTTTTTTTTAAATTATTGACTATTTGCTAACATTTTTTTTTCAGTACTGGGGATTGAACCTGGGGTGTGTTACCACTAAACTTCATTTCCTGTCTTTTATTATTTTTTTTAATTTTGAATCAACGTCTCATTAAGTTGCTGAGTCTGATCTTGAACTTTCAATCCTCCTGCCTCCTCCTTCTGAGTCATTGGTGTGGGGCATTGAATCCAGCTATTTGTTAACATTTAAAAAATCATTGACATTTCATATAAACTAGACTGTTAGGACATTCTCAAACGATCAGACTATCTGACAACCCTGGGCCCTTATTTCCCCTAGTAGCTGCTGGAGCCCAGGAGCAACTGTCCCCTCCAAATAAAGTCTGTATTGAGAAGTTTTCCCCAGTCCCCCCCCACTCCCTAATGCCTTGGTCTATTGGGCTTATTTACATTACCTGCCTGGTTGCCATGGGTGTTTGAGTTTGAAATTCCTGCTAAGCCTCATTGTTAGCTATGTGCCCCTCAGTAAAAAGACAGTGGAAGTTGAGGGATTCTGGGATAAAACTCTCACAATTTGGAGTAATTAATATCTACTTCATAGAGTTGGCAGGAGGACTGAGTCAAAATATATGTATGTAAAGGACTTTATAAACAGTGCCTGGAACAAGAGTATATGGCCCTAAGTTTTTGATGGTTATATAAAGGGATCATTCATAAAATGCTCTTTATTTTTTTGCACACAGTTCCAGAGTCTTTTGTATTGGGAATGGAACCCAGGGCGTCTTACATACCAGACAAGCACTCTATCATTGAGCTACATCCCCCAACTCTTTTTTTTTTTTTTAATTTGAGACTGGTCTCACTAAATTTCCCAGGATGGCCTCAAACTTGAAATCCCTCCACCTTATTGGGCGTAGTGGTGCACACCTGTAATCCAGTGACTTAAGAGGCTGAGGCAGGAGGATTGCAAGTTCCAGGCCACCCCAGACATTTTAGCAAAACCCTGTCTCAAAATAAAAACATAAAAAGACTGGGGAGAGAGTACTCAAAAAAAGAAAAAAAGACAGCTGGACCCACATGAGCCCCATTTCAATCAATCAATATTATCATTCAATCATTTAATAAGTGCCTTCAATCTGGCTTTTTTCACTTAGCATAATGCATCTGAGGTCTTTCCCTGTTGTATGTCTCTGTCATTCATTACTTTTTTTTCCCTTAGTACTGGGGATTGAACTCAGGGTCACTCAGCCACTGAGCCACATCCCCAGCCCTATTTTGTATTTTGTTTAAAGTCAGGGATCTCCTTGAATTGCTTAGCTGCTCCTTGAGTTGCTCACTGTTGCTGAGGCTGGCTTTGAACCTGCAATCCTCCTGTTTCAGCCTTTCGAGCTGCTGGGTATAGTTCATTACTTTTTATTTCCGAGTAGTACTTCATTTCATGAATATGCTATAGTTTTTCTATTCACCAGGAAAGGGCCATTTAGTTTTGTCTAAATTTTAGTGATTATGAATAAGCCCACTGTGAACATTCCCATCTATTTACCTCTTAGGTAAATATTTGGAAGTGGGGCTACTGAGTCATGGGGTAAGTTTATATTTCATTTTATAAGAATCTGCCAAACCTCCTCCTCCTCCTCCTCCTGCTCCTCCTCCTCCTTCTCCTCCTCCTCCTCCTCCTCCTTTCTTCTTCTTCTTCTTAAATTGAAACCAGGACCACACACATGAGTTCTCTACCTTGGAGCTACATCCCCAGCCTTTTTTATTTTATTTTGAAACAGTCTCGATAAATTGCCCAGGCTGGCCTCAAATGTACAATCCTCCTGCTTCAGACTCGTGAGCAGCTGATATTGCTGGCTTGTGCCACCAAAATCTACCCAAGGCTTCCAAATGGTCACACAGTTTACATTCCATTAGCAGGGCGTGAAAGTTCTGCTTGCTCTGCAAGACTGTTCATGACATGGTCAGTCTTTTTAAACATCCTACCAGGTGGATCAAGGATCTCGCTGTGGTTTTAATTTGCACTTCTCTAATGCCCAATGATGTTCAGCATCCTTCATGTGCTTATTTACTTCCCATACAATTTCTTTGATGAAATGTCCATGCAAATATTTTGAACATGAGGAGAGATGTTTGCTCTGTTATTATGGAGTCTTGAGTGTTTTTTATATATTCTGGTTACAATTCCTTTGTCAGATAAGTGTTTTGCAAAAATTGATCTGCCAGTCTGAGGCTTGTCTTTTCATTCTCTATACAGTGTATTTAGCAGAGAAGTTTTTAACTTTAATAAAGTCTAATTTATTCATTTTTTCCTCTTGCAGTTATTGCTTTGATATCATATCTTAAAAACAAACGAACCAACCCAGCTTTACCGGGTACCATGGTGCACGCCTATAATCCTGGCAACTCACGAGGTACAGCAGAAGGACTACAAGTTCAATGTCAGTCTGGGCAACTTAGTGAGACCCTGTCTCAAAACCAAAAAAAAAAAAAAAAAGGGCTAGGAATGTAGCTCAGTGGGAGAGAGTCCCTGGATTCAATCTCCAGTACTAAAATTAGTTAATTAAATTTAATTTTTTAATATTTATTTTTTAGGTGTAGTCGGACACAATACCTTTATTTTATTTATTTATTTTTATGTGGTGCTGAGGATGGAACCCAGGGCCTCGCACGTGCTTGGTGAGTACTCTACTACTGAGCCCCAACTCCAGCAAATTTAATGTTTTAAAATATTGTTTTAGTTGTCAAAGGTCCTTTATTTTATTTATTTATATGCGGTGCTGATACTTAAACCCCGTGTCTCACACATGCTAGGTAGTGCTCTACCATTGAGTTACAACCGCAGCCCTTAAATTTAAATTTTTTTAAAAAGTTTTGCTTAGATATGAAAAATTGTGCTCTATATGTGTAATAAGAATTGTAATGCATTCCACTATCATATTTTTTAAAAAAGGAAGAGAAAAAAAAGTTTTGCTTAACCCCATGTCACAAAGATTTTCTTCTATGTTTTCCTCTAGAATTTTTAGATTTGTGTATTACATTTTGGTCTGTGGTCTCTTTTGAGTGCAGTTGCAATAAGGTACAATGTATTAATTAGGTCATTATTTTTGCATACAGATATCCAGTTATTCCAGCATCACTTGTTGTGTGTTTGTAATTGTTATTAACAATAATAGTTTCTCCCATTTATAAATCCTATAAAGTGTTCTGGGGCAGGGACTGTTCTGGCTCCACCTTTCCTTGAGCCACCTGCCCCAAGTGCCTGTCCTTGAGCCTAACAGCTGGGCCTTCTGCAGTTCTGGGCTGACAGAGGGGTTTGTTTCTGGCCTCTGTACCTCTTCTCTCTCTTCCTGAAATCTCCTGGATAAAACAAACCGTGAAAGGGCAGGGGTGGCCTCGCGGTCTGGCAATGACCCTTTGAAAATAAACAAGTGCAGAAACTGAAAGGCAGCGGCCACCTCTGGGGACTACTCGGAGAAAGAGTTCAGGGCCAGTGCATCCGCCGCGCGTGGCTCGGCAGGCCTGAGCGGGCGGCAGGGCGGATACGCAAAGCCAAACAGGATCCCGATAATTCCAGAGGTTCCCTCTGGCCAGAGAGACCCCGATGCCTTTACAGAGAGCACCTGATGGTAGGCTCCTTGATGGTTTGCCCAGGACACCTAACACATCCTCCTCTTCCTCATCCCCACACAACCGTGGGAGGCAGGCAGGGCAGCCGACATTAACCCTGTCTTCAGATAGGGAAATTGAAGCACAGGTGTGTGAAGAAATAGAGGAGTGTGGGTTTGGGATTTTAAAAATAGTCTGGAGAGGTACTATTTATTTATTTTTAATTTAAAAAAATTGGGGGGGGGGTGCTTGGGGATTCAACCTAGGCAGGGGCACGTTTTAACACTAAGCTACATCCCCCAATTATTATTATTATTATTATTATTATTATTATTATTATTATTTTTGTAATTTTTGAGACAGGATCTCACTAAATTGTTGAGAATCTCACTTAAGTTGTTGATGCTGGCCTTGAACTCCTGCCTCAGCCTCCTGAGTAGCTGGGATCACAGTCATGTGCCACTGTGCCTGGCTAAGGGGGTATATTTTACATCCCTTTAAATTCACCCATTTAAAATGTTCAATTCATTGAGGTTTAATAAATTTCCGTGGTTGTACAATCATCCTCACAATCCAGTTTTGGAGTTTCATCACCCAAAAACATTCCCTCATGGCACTTCACAGTTAAACCCTGTTCCCAGCCTCAGGAAAACTAGGGTTTCCTTTCTGTTTCCACTGTTTTGCTTTTTATAGAAATTTCATATAAATGGAACCATACAGTACAGGTCATTCATTCCTCCATATAGATGGGATTGGTTCTAGAACCTCTGTATATGCCAAATCCGAGGATGCTTAAATCCCTGTGGTCCTCTGAGTCTTCAAGTTTCACATCCTCAGGTGCACGGGGCTGACTGTGTATACCCACGGTGGGATTTCAAGCCAGAATCTAACAGGACAGTAAACACACCTTTAATGACAGCTCTCCACTTGCTGGTCATTATCTTCAAGCCTCAGTTTTCACATCTATAAAATGAAGCTCTGAATCTGTCCCTCTCTCAGGATAGAAGTCAGGGTGCAATGAGATCATGGAGGTCCAGGATCTTGCATGGATTATTAACGGTCCTTTCTACCTGAAAAGTGGGTAAGTACACTGGAGTATACTGGCCCCCTAGAATGTTCTCCAACAATGAGGATGAATGGACTCTAATGACATGAAGCAATGTTGGTGAATCTCATGTGATGAGGGCTGTGGATGTGGCTCAGTGGAGGGAAGCTCTCCTAGCACGTGAGAGACCTGAGTTCTGTCCCGGATACTGCAAAAACCAACACAAATGAGCTTGTGCTTTGTGATTCCATGAATATAAAACTCAAAACCAGGCAAAATAAATATGTGCAAGGAGAAAAGTCAGGGTAGCACCTACCCTTGGAGGGGAAGTGACTGGAGGAGGATAGGATAGGGACTTTGGGGGGTGATACTCTGTTTTTTTGATTTGGGTGGTGATAATGTAAAGCAGTTGTGTTAGGGTATATATGAAGATTCATTGAGGCTGGTGGTGTAGCTCGGTGGCAGAGTGCTTGCCTTGCATGTTTGCGGCCCTGGGTTTGATCCCCAGCACTACAAAAGAAAAAAAAAATATTCATTGGGCTATATCCTTACATGTCAATAAAAATTTCAGTAAAGTCTTGCATGGTGCCTAGCACATAAGAGGTAATTGTTATTATTCTTTCAACAGGAAAGTGTAGTCTAGGGCAAGCGTTGGCAAACCTCTTCTGTGAAGGGCCAGATGGTAAATATTTTTCACTTCAGGAGCCATCGAGTTTCTGTTGCAATTACTCTACAGTTGTATGGTGAAAGCAGACTGGGACAATATGTAAATGAGTGAGTATGGCTGCATTTCAATAAAATTTCTGATCTAGAGGAAGACAGGCTAGTTTCTAGACCCTCCTTACTGTCCCTATGGTCATTCCCCGACCTTGGTTTTTCTTTTCTGTATAATGGAGAGACTGATATTCTGCTCTAAGCTACCATTCGGGGTTGCAAGCAGGTCAAATGAGCTCATCGCCCTGGGAGCCCGAGGGAGAAAGGAGCAGGATTAAGAGCCTCTTGAGGTTCTTTGTTGCAAAGCAGCTTGCTATTTCTGCCAAGGTCTGGAAAGAGAAAACTGTGGACCCCAAGCCTGCCAGTGCATCCTCCAAGCTCCAGTGGCTCAGGGGGTATCCCAGAGGGAAACAGGATCTACAGACTTGGCACCATATCTTTGTCCTTGCCTCCCTGAGGCCTCTCCCCAGAGCCCTTGGAGAGAACATTGGTGAAGAGCTGGAAAAATGAGTCTCCAATGGGCCATTCCACGGAGACCAGGGCCCTGAAGCACTCTGTGGGTGGCTTCCCTGAGCGGCCAGCGCCTGGGTCAGGGATGTGTTGCTCAGGCCCTTCCCCAGCCAGGAACGGCTTCCCTCTGCCTGTTTTCTGGTGGGCTTCCACTCATCCCACAAGGACTGACTCATCTAAGATGTGCTATGTGGACAACTCCAGTGTCGATCATTTGGAGAAAAGGTGGGTCTTCCGGGAGCAAAATGTGACTCTGAGAGGCAAGTTCAAGGCAGCTAGAGATGGGCAGTTCTTCTCCTTCCCTGGCCTCATGACCTCAGAGCTGGACTTCCACATGTGTTTGGTGATAATAACTATAATAGCAATAAAAATAACAACTATTTGAGACTTACTGTGTGCCAGGACCTGTTCAGAGAACTTTATGTATATTAATACACTTAAGCTTCACAACAATGCTAGTATAGGCACTGTTATACTCCCCATTTTACAGATGAGGAAACTGGGGCCTGCGGAGATTAAGATACTTGCCTGAGGTCACACAGCTCTGGAAAGGTGGAGCTTTGGAAGCTGAAGGTTATAGAAGGTCCAAAATAGGCCCATGTTACCCTCTGCTTATTTCTTTGTCATCAGCTGGGAAATCTCCAAGTCCTTGACACATGGGAGCACTAAAAAGGGAGTGACTTAGGAAAGGGACAGAAACTTCCTCAGAGAGAATGGCATTCAGTCAGGAGTCTGAGCTACATTTCCCATAGAAAGGGCTCCTGGATTTGTCAAGGACACCCTTTGAGCCCTGGGATGGAGGGTGGGGGCTCACCTGGGGAAAAGACCCAGTGTAAACTGACTTAACCATTCAAGGGTATTTATTATCTCACAAAACTGAAAAGTTCAGGGGGAGGGCTGGCTTCAGGGTCGGCTGGAGCACAGTGCCCAAGAGTTACTGTCGGGAAGCTCACACTCACTCAACTCTTTCCTGTGTTGGCCTCATCATCAGTCTTCCCTGGATATGGGTAAAGACAGCCCCAGCAGCTCACACCTCGGTGAGCCCCCTCCCCACCATGCTCCAACTGGACTTTTCCCCACCAGTTCCACAGAAATCCCAGGGCTGACTGTCATTGGACCACTGTGGGTCATGTGCCCACTTCTGAACCAATGGCAGAAGCCTGGGGGTGGAACCGTACTGATTGGACACGTCTGGTTAACCCAGAATCGCTGGCTTCACTTAAAAGAGCCTGAATGAGGGCGACCCCTAGTGGAAGAAGAGGGAAATGCAACTGGACAAAGCCAAGGGTTGTCGACCGAGTCTTTGGAGTAAAACGTGTGTTCCTCACCCAAAAGAGCTTGGAAGGGAGGTTAGATTTGGCCTTTAGGATTTGCAGTCTATCGTCAGCCTCACCATAGACCTCCATGACACCACTGGCTTGCTCTAGACTTGGGGCTGAGCTTTCTCAGCCTGCCTCCCCCAGCCCACCAGTCCCCTCTCCACCCACCTGGCTGCAATACTGATTGCTTTCAACATGTCACTCAGGGGCACAAGGGCCCTCTTGCCAAAGCTGGCCTCCTGCTTGTCCTATTGTTCCAGTTTCTAAGCTGCCCTGTCCCTACCTCCAGGGTGGCCTTTTTCAATTCCATGCTATTGGCTGGCAACACTATCCCTAGCCCAGCAGAGCCCTGGCTCAGAAACCATCAGTCACTCTTTCACGTCAACAGGAAAACTGGATTCCTTAGCCTGGAGTTCATCCACCATCCTAGGAGCTCCCCTGACCCCTGCCATCAAAACGCAGGTCTCCCTTTTCCCAAACTGTGCTAGGCACTGTTCTCAGTGCGCCAGGGCACCTTTCTGCCCAGGAGAGAAGGGTCACCTTTGAGTCATTGCTGCTCAGGGTCCAGCACACAGACAGTGCTCAGTAAATGCCTATAAAGCCTTCCTTTTCCACTCTCATGCATGACTGCTCTTTGATGCAGATGGCAGAAGTCACTCAGCTCCAGAGAGACAGAGATGCCAAGTGACATTGAAAGTGAAACAGAATGACTGGGAGAGCAGAGATTAGGGACTGCAGACATGGGTGGCAGAGATCCACAGAGAGATGAGTCTGGACGGGGACAGATAGCAGGGAGGACAGAAACTGTGATATGCCAGCCAGCTAAAGCTTTTTATTTTTTTCCGTTAAGCAAACAAGGCCCTGTGATTTGTGTTTTGTCTGTCTGAACTTTCCATATCAGGAGTTAATTTAGCTGAGCGACCAATTCTGGTAAAAACAAAACAAAACAAAACAAAAAACGTTGAAAAAGATCAGGGTGGGTCAGAGAGGCAGACGGAACAAAAAGGAGTGTTTGCCTCCAGGTCAGCTCTGTAGGGAGACTTGGCTCAGACCTTCTAGAACAATATTCCCTCCCCACTGTATCCAGGAAGCTCACCCAGGGCCAGGGCCAGTTTTCAGCTGGAAGAGGAAGTGAAACCGGACAAGGGGAAGAAAAAGTCAAAGGGGGAGGGGAGTCTCAGCTAGGAGGAAAGGGCCCAGGGAAGGTTCTGGTTTTGGCTACACCACAAGCGACTGGATGCCCAGTTCTAAGTCAAAGACAAGGCTGCAGTCCATCAGCATGTCCACCTCCCCGAGTTCCTCCTGCAGGACAAAGGCTCCCAAAGTCAGGAAAGCAGCAAACTGATGTCCCTGCTGGAGCCCAGGCCTGAGGTATGTGTCAGGTAAGGCTCTTTTATTATTTTTTATGATGCGGGGAATAAATATAGGGAGACACATGCTTGTCTTGCACATGCTAGGTAAGAGGTCTACCGCTGAGTTACAGACCCAGCCCCAGCCCCAGGTGTGGCTTTTAGACTGGGGCTCTGCCTGGCCATATGAGCTGGACCTGCACGAGGTGGTTGATAATACCTGCCCACAGAAAGAGCGTCTAGTGGTTCACCTGACCCCCCGCTGATGCTTAGTGCTAACAGCTCTCCTGACTGTGGACACAAGAGTCCCTGCATGCGATGAGCTCCCCTGAATCAGTACAACCAGGGACATGCACCCATGCAGACACAGCCTTGAGGGCATTCTTGCCAACCACCTGATAGTCTGTGTGGGGCTGAGGATTGAACCTGGGCCCTTGCACATGGCTAGGCAAGTACTCTGCTTTTGAGCTGTTTTTATTTATTTACTCTTTATTATAATGCAACAAAACCATATGTGCTCATGATTTGAAATTTTTTTTTATTTTCTGAAATGGAACCATTGTACATTGTACAAACCATATCTACTGATGGAATAAATAAGTGAAAAATTATACTGCTGTACAACACACCAAAAAAAGAAAATCATTTAAGAGGGGGGAAAAATTAGGTAACGGTGAAAAAAAGGTCTTTATACCTCTAACCAGGTCCTCGGCCATAATGAACATTCCAAACCATGACACCTTTTGATGATGGGAGGTCACCACCCCATATGAATCCGTCATCAGCCTTCCGGGTTATGGGTGTAAGTGCCAGCACTTTGTGGAATGTGTAGCCGCAGCTCCCCCACCTTCAAGTTTTGTGGGGGAGTTAAGTTTGCCCTGGGAGCCCTTTAGGCCACGGGGCCTGATGTCCATGGAAGGCAATCGCTTAGGATCCCCCACCCCTGGCTCCGCCGGCTAAAAGGTCTTAGATTCCGTGGTGGGGACGAGGGCAAGGGGTGCAGGGTGGGTGGGGAGCAGCAGCTCCGAGGAGCAGACTGCCTCGGGGAAGGAAGCACATTGGATTTCTGCAGTCTAACCATGCCACAGGGAAGGCCTTTCCGGCCAGCGTGGAGTGCAGGGCTGCTGGCGCTCTGCCTGGCGTGGCCTTGGCGGGGCCCAGCTGGTCCCAACCGCTGGCCTATTCCTACCTTCAGGCACTTCAGAGAAAAACTAATGACAGCCTTGGTACCGTGGACATCTTCATCCTCCACTAGGCCGGGTCCCCTCGTCTGTCCAGAGAGGCCACGTGAGCAGAGGAGGCCTGGCTGCCTTCCTGTCTCCATGGATGCTGTTGGAGTCTCCATCAGCTCTCTGGGTTGTAACCTCTCATTTTCCAAAACAGAAATAAATATCCAGATTCATCTTTCATCAAAATGGAGCTTTGCTGCAAAGAAAAAACGTTACCCTAACTCTACAGGATCTGGAGGTAAAGCCGCCTTGAGATACGTTGAGAGGTGGCGCCTGGGGTCACTTCCACGCCGAGGCGCAGAA
Organism: Marmota monax; assembly: GCF_021218885.2. Taxonomy (NCBI): domain Eukaryota; kingdom Metazoa; phylum Chordata; class Mammalia; order Rodentia; family Sciuridae; genus Marmota; species Marmota monax. The sequence continues at coordinate 2,337,771 of NW_026692583.1, forward strand.
CACAGTTCTCAGCAGAACTGACCGCCTGAGGGGCAAAAGTGATAAGTACAAGGATTTTTTTTTTTTTTTTTTTTTTAAGACAGAACCTTTCGGCATTGCTCACTTCACCATTAAGATTTTTCAAAGTTTTTTTTTCCTTCCCTTATTTCAGGAGACATTTTGCATGAGGTATTTGAAATTCAGGAACATTTTGATTCTTCTTGAAGTGCAGGAAATATATACGCTCCCTTAAAAAAAAAAAAAAAAACAATAGGAGCTTCACCCTCAGAAACTCTTAGAAAATGGAACCTGGCAGACACTTCCCATGGTGTTCGGGAGAAAGATCCACATGTCAAAGTGGTACCTGAATATGCACCAATTAGCCCAAACACAAACTAAAACAAAAACCCCCAACAAAAGCCGAAGTCCCCCTCCCACCCCCCCAGTAACACACAACTCAAAGGGAGTCAGAACTCCAGTGCAGTAAAGAAAGCTGAGGAAAAGGTTTACGGTCTGAGGAGTCCGTATGTTAATTAAGAGCAAACCAGGCCTCAAAACTCAGTAGCTAGGCAGTTCATCCAAGGGGGCATCTCCGCTTTGAGAGGACCGTCCCAGCGCAGGCCGGGCACAGGGAGGGGAATTCAGTCGCTCCTTTCTAGAGGGTGTGCAAATCTTTCCAATTCCTTGGTGCCTTGTTTCTGGCCTTTAAGGCCCAACCATCAAGGCCTGATCCCTGGTGGGGACCCGACGGCATAAATGTCCTGGGAATGAGATTCCATCCAACTGTCGTCTCTGAGAGTCAGAACATTTTGCAGAAGCGAGTGGGTTTCCTCCGATTGCAATCTTGCCTCTGGGGGCTGGGGGAGGCCAAGGATGCCGGTGGGGGACTGGTCAGAGGGCAGCAGGTTTCTATGGATTTGAAATCCAAGCAACGTCCCGTGAGAAAGTTCAGCACCAGCTGCTCCCGCTGCCCGCTCCCACCTCCTGGCCCTGCTATCGTCTTAAGGAGACAAACACGCAGTCAGCCAGAGAAGCCACTTGGTCTTCGGAGGTCCAGGAGGAAGCAGTGATGGAGGTGGTGGTGACAGTAGGGGCAAGAGGGTGGAAGTGCCAGAAAAATCTAAGGGCTTTGCATGTCCATCTGGGCTGCTGGGAACTTGGAAATACCCAGCCCCCAATGCCCCGAGGAGGTAAGGGCATGGCCTGGACCCGAGGAGGCCAGCCCTTAAGGACTGGGCCCTGGCACCTATAATTCCTGGAGTCCTGGAGGCTGGTGCCAACCCCACCCAGGGCTCAGAGGGTGCCCAAGTCCCCCCTTCCAAAACTGGGCCAGCTGAGGAGTGTCTACTGTCCTGCAGCTCCAGCCTGCCCACTCCACAGCAGTCCTGGGCAGGAAGGAGCAGGGCGAGGAAGGTGGTGGCCGCTGCCTCATCCGGACTGAGAGGGCACTTTGTAAAGGGAGATGCAAAATAACCAGGAAACATGCCAGAGGTCACCTCAAGGGCACAAGGCACAAAAAAAGAAAGTGGAAGGAATTGGTAGAACAGTGAAAAGCCCCCGATAGAAAAGCGAATTCCTGATGGGTACCACCCTCCAATAGCTTATATCGATAAATAGAGAAGTGGGGGAGGGAAACAGCAGCAACACAAATGTGATCTTGGCTTCCGAGACAGTGTGGACGTTCCTGAGCGGTCAGCCCGCCTCCCAGGACAGCCGCTTCGGGGTTCGGGTGTTTCTCTTCACAGCAGAGTTCTTCAGTGTCTGAGAAGTTTTGCCGTTCTGGGTTTTCTTGGATTTGCACTTGGTAAACTTGAAACGTTAGTAGTCCTGTTCGCGCCCAAGAGGAATGGAGCTCACAGCGCTTTCTAGGGTGAGCCTGCTGACGCGCCTGCCACGGAACGCGGACCGGAGGATCGAGCTCAGCGTCTACATCTCTTCGGAGTTCTGTTGAGAGGCCTCCAGCTTCATCTTTTTAGAGGGTGGCACTCCTTCCAAATCCTTGGGGGAAGAAGGAAGAACAACAGAGAGACGTGGGTTAATAAGCAGGGGAGGGATTCAGGCCCAGGAAGAAAGCGAGGGAAGGAGGAGCTGGCGGTCCCAGCCCCAGCCAGGCTTGCAGGGGAACGTCGCGCCCTGGTGCTTTCAGAGCTATGCAAAGACCCTGCCTGGCCCTGACGAGCTTCTCACCCCTTCACCCCACCCAGAAGGGCCAGGCTTACTTGTGAGGCACTGTCTCATCTGCAGTGAAGTGTGACGGTAATTATTTGGTACACCAGGTTCAGGTGCACCTGCCTAGGCCCTAGGCAGTCTCCCAAGGCCTAGAACCACTGTGTCACCTGGACTATTGCTCCTCCAGGACACAAGTTCCTGGCCCAGGGCAGACCCTTAACCTTTGTTAAATGTACACACACGCACATTATTCTGGGGAACAGTCTGTAATTGTCAACAAATTCCCAAGACGTCCCATGACCACCCCCCCTCCCCAAAAAAAAAAAAGATCAAATATCTACTCACTCACCACCCAGTTACCTTGGCCACCTGAGAACACCTGAGACCAAGCTCTGGGTCACACTCCTCCTAACTCACCAGTTAGGCCACTGGCCTGGGAGACAGCCCGTGGTCCTTCAGCACCTTGCAGCCCCCATTCTTTCCATCACCACCACCTTTTAGCAAGTCTCATTCATGGCCTGCCTGCCTCTCTTGCTCACCACTGCCCCAGCCATTCCTGAGCCACCACCTGCCTGGATGATGCAGTAGCCTCCGCTGCAGCCTCCCGCATGTCCCCCAACCCAGCCCAAGCACCTTCCTAAGCCATCGGCCACACAATGGGCATGAAACCTCCCAACACTTTCCCTCTGACTTCAGAACAAAATGAGACTCCTTTCCAGGGCTGAAGAGGCCAGGGGACCAGCTCCAGTGGACTCTTCCTCTCCCCTGGCCCTCGCACCCTGCCCTGGCCTCCCTTTCACCCCCCAGCCTGGCTCCTGTCCTGAGGCCGGAGCGCCCTTGGCTGCAGCTGCCTGGAAGCCTGCCATCGCTGGCATTTGCACCCTTCAAACACAATTCCTCTCGGCTCATGTGGACCCCAAGACCTCCCGACTCGTCACTCTTCGTCACATCACCCTGTGCCTCTCCCCACGCAGCACTCGGTCAGACTTTGTGTCTAGTCTGCGTCCCGCTGAGCCTGGTCTTCAGCCCATGAGAGCTGTCCCGTGTCCCTGGTACCCAGCACACAGCAGTTGCTTGGTGTTAAAAATATGAAATACAGGCACTGGGCCTGGATATGGGCTGGGCTTCAGGGTTGGAGGAGGCTGTGTGAGCTTATTCTGGGGACCCTGCAGCAGGCGCCGGGGACTCTGGAAGGCCTGCTCTCTTCCTCCCTGAACTATGTTTCCCTTAACTGAAGAGCATACAAACTCCACAGGGGTGTTAACCGGAGAAAGTGGGCTGTAGGGCTCCCAGGGAAGGTGGCCCTGCTCAGGTGAAGGGCCTTCTGTTTGGCAAAGCACTGAGCAAGGGTGACGGTGAGGGAGCTCGGATCTGGACCTACAGAGTTGACCTGCTCCACATTGGGAGAGAGACAGAGGAGACAGAGGAGTGGGACTCGGGCCAGATCAAATATCAGGGAGGCAGAGGGGTCTTCCCAATGCAAGGTGGGGAGGTGGGGATGGGAGGCAGCATGATTCAAGCAGATGCTGACACTTGGTTATGACCCAGCAAGGGGCCCAAGCAACGGCCTGGGCTCAGTTGCAAAGGACCCCCCAGCCTTTAGGTCTCTGAGACAAGGTGGTGCTTTTGTGGATTTGAAGCTGAGGTGGGAGGAAGGACCCCCCACCCCCCAGAGGCTCCCAGGAGCAGGACCCATGTCCTCCTCCTCTATTGCTTGGCAAAGGCACCCAGGGTGACGGTCATGGACACTGCTTGATGGATAAATGGCAGTTCCAACTTACAAAACAATGAGAAAACACCTTTTAAAGCATCCCCAACAGCCCACCAGGCTCCTGGCCGCTCTGGCTGGCCCTCTGAGGCCTCGCTCCAGGTACCTGAGAGATTGTGGACATCTCTGCCGCCAGCCCCGACTCTGCAGACGGCTGCCGTTCTACTTTCTCTGAACTGTTCATCGAGTTTTCCATCGAAGACTGTGAGTTCTGCTCATCAGAAGCGTCTGGGAGAAAAGCAAGACGACAGAAGCTGTTTTCAGATACGTGAGATGCGTCGCCAGATGGGCCAAGTACTAAAAATACCAGGAACTGGGTACTCTTGTGGCCAGCATCTTTCAGGGCTGGATGAGCTGTGGGGCTTGGGAAGCCTCCTGTTTACTTGTTAGTGAGGCTGTTCTAAGCAGGGGGGTCACAGGCTGCTCCGGGAACATCTATTAGCTGCCCTGCAGCAGGACAACCTCAGGATGCTTCTGGTGCCTGGCGCCCTCTGGTGGGCCTGACGTGCCCAACAATCATGGCTGTCCACTCCTTTCCCCTTGGGGAGGTGGCTGGCAGGGAGGCTTTGCCCCGTTTCTGTACAGAACCAGCAGTCTCGAGAGAACGGACCCTTTATAAACATTTCTCTTAATAATATGGGTGTTCCTCTGATATCAGAGTAATGACTTCGTTCAAGAAACAGAATACAGGAAAAAAAAAAAAACAGTTAAAATCAACCTGTCATCTCACTCAAACCACCCACAGATAGCACAAAACAACATTTTTAGAGGATTTGTTCCCATTTTTTCTAGACTGTTCCTCTACGTGTCTCTCATTTTCCTACTTTCCTGGATGGCAATCACAGAGAAGTTTTCATATCTTTACAAATTCCCTAATCACAAGAGCTTACAAGATGGCTGCTCAGCATTCCAGTTAGCAAGCCCTTATCTGAGATTCTGGCGATTTGGGTTATTTCTCATGACTCAGTCTCCCTGCTTCCCCATCCCAAATTTCTTTGGCAGTAGGAAGGTGTGGACTGGAAGAAGGAATAGAGCCTTGGGGGGCGGCAGGAGCTGTGAGTTACCTGGAATTCTGGGACCCAGGGAGGGAACAGCAAGTTCCTGCCTGAGCTGCTTCATGCAAGGTGCAGACAACAGACCATGTGGTTTGAAAAAACAACAAACAAAAAACCCAAACCACACACACTAAAATAATACAAGGAATGCCTAAACAACCTGGACTTACTTTCTGGGGTTTCTGAGGCAGAATATAAAAATGTTCAATAGGAGAAAATCAGTCAGACTTGAACTGAAAGCCAAGAAAGCAACATGGGAACACAGAAAGAGCCAGTGGCTATTCAGGGCCCCGACTGGCTGGGGTGCAGAGGGCTAGAAAGCAGGGCTGCTAGGAATCGCAAGATCCTCCAACCTGGGAGGCCGACAGGGGATGAAGAGCTGCCATTGCCCTGTTCCTCCCCACTCCAGTAGCCCTGATCTCTTGTAGCCATGTCAGGAGGCCAGCACTAGCCCAGGTTCATGTGTGTGGTTCTGAGCTGGGCGGTTTTTTATTTTTGTACCAAGGATTGAACCCAGGAGTGCTTTACCACTGAGCAACATCCCCAGCCCATTTTTAAAATATTTTATATAGAGACAGGGTCTGGCTGAGTCATTTAGGGCCTTGCTAAGTTGCTAAGGCTGGCCTTGAACTCACAATCCTTCTGTCTCAGCCTCCTGAGCTGCTGTCAGGTGCCACCATGCCCGGCCTAGAGCTGGGCTCTCTTGTTGCTCCAAGGAAGAGTCAGGATCCACCATCATCAGGGCTGGGCTCTACCTACAACCCGGTGTGTGGAGGGACACAGGATTTGGACGACAGATCTGGGTTCAAATACTGCCCATTCTGCCTCTGCCACTGGCTGCCTGTGGGACCAGGGGCTCTCAGTCCCAGTTGCCCCCTCTGTAAAAACAAGGCTGACAGTGTCACCCTGTCAAGTGGCTGTGGATTAAATGGAATGACATGATTAGGTCCCAAACTGTCAACTAACAGATGGGAGTAACTGAAGGAATTATTTAGGGTACAGAGCCAAACGCTATAAACACCTGAAATTTCTTTGATGTTTTTAGTTTTACCTTTAAAATCCATGTTAATGGAGGTTCCTCAAAAAGTCAGCAAAAAATTAGCAAAGCACCCAGCAATTTCACTCCTAGGTATAAACCGAGAAAATCTAAAAGAGGGACTCTTGACTCTTGTACATGAATGTTCACAGAAGCATTATTCATAACAGCCCCCGAGTAGAAAGAGCACAAATGTAAATGGACAGATGAATATCCAAACAAAATGTGGTCTCTCCATACAACAGAATGTTATGCAGTCATAAAAAGGAATGAAACAGTTGGGTGTAGTGGTGGATGCTTGCCATCCCAGCTCCTTGGGAGGTTGAGGCAGGAGGATTTAAGTTAGAGGTCAGTCTCAGCAATTTATTGAGGCCCCATCTCAAAATCAAACTGGAAAAAAAAAAGTTGGGGATGGAGCTGAAAGGTAGAGCTCCTGCTGGTATATGCGAGGCCCCGAGTCCAATCCCTAGTGTGCACACACACAAAAAGGCAAAAAGAAAAAGAATAAAGCACCAAAAATGCGCTATGACTTGGACGAACCTTGAAGATACGATGCTAAATGAGAGAAGCCAGACTCAAAGGACCACGTGCTGTGTGATGACATTTATATGAAGCATCCAGAACAGGCGAAGCCATTGAGACCAACAGCAGACTGCTGTTTACCAGGGAATGGGGAGAGGGAGGAATGGCAGTGATGGACTCACGGGTACAGTTTCTTTTGGGGGTGAGGAAAATGTTCTGGAACTAGATAGAGGGGATAGATAGAGGGGATGGCTGCACAACAATGTAAGTGTAATAATGTAATCAATGCCGCTGAACTTTCTTTTTTTTTGGTGGAACTGGAAATAGAACTCAAGGGTGCTCTACTACTGAGCACTTTTTTTTAAGTTGTAGTTGGACACAATACCTTTATTTATTACTTTTATGTGGTTCTGAGGATCGAACCCAGCACCTCACATGTGCTAGGCGAGTGTTCTACCACTAAGCCCCAGCCCCAGCCCATTTTTTGAGACAGGGCCTCATTCAGTTGCTGAGGCTGACCCTGAACTTGCCATCTTCCTGCCTCAGCCTCCTGAGTAGCTGGGATTACAGGTGTGTGCCACTGTGCCTGGTACCAGTGAATTCTTGTTCACTTATAAATGGTTATTATTATTATTATTTTTTAATATTCTTTAGTCACTGATGGACCTTTACTTGATTTATTTATATGTGGTGCTGAGGATCAAACCCAGGGCATCACACATGCTAGACAAGTGCTCTTCCACTGAACTAGAAACCCAACCCCACAAATGATTAATTTTTACATTTATTTCTTGATGCTGAGCACTGGACACGGGACCTCATGCATGCTAAGCAGGAGATCTACCACTGAGCTTCACCCCCAGCCATGAAATAGTAAATTTTGTGACTTTCATCTTAGTAAAATATGGAGGGGCAGGAGGATGGCTTAGAGATCATGAGGGTGGCCTTTCACCCGGCAGATTCATGCTGCCCCTATGCTGGGCAGACATATGCCCCAGCCAGAGGCCTCTCTTGAGAGCCAGGCAGAGCTGGCCGTGGCATGTTCGGGGCTGAGGGCAGCAGTCCTGTTCTCTGAGTGCGCTGGTGCTGGAACTTACCCAGGGGAAATTTTTTTCCTGGGGCCTAAATTTAGTCCAGGGAGCTTGGACATTATGTCATTCCCTGAACTCACTCAGTAGTAAACAAGTTCAAAGCAAGGTCAATATCTGGTGGCCAGCCCGTCTGGTCCCAGTGTACCCACCTGGGAAGGCCACATGGGCCTGTCCTGTGCCGGTAGAGGTGGTACAGGCCCAGTGGCCTGGGGTGGCTGGAAGAGGACCCTGGTAGGGTGCAGGGACCAAACGTGGGAGTTATGAAAGCTTTAGCCCAAAATATAACTCCCGCAACTCAGTGGCCCTTAGGACAGAGGAGACGCAGACCCCGAATATGGGGAAACAAGGCCACAGCCAGAAAGAAACCAGGAAGGCAAAGAAGCCAGGACACGGCTGTAGATGTGGTCACATGTGTCCCAGCACCCCCAGAAGTATTCTTTCCACAAAGGGTGAACACAGTGGTCTCCACAGCTGCCCAGGCCCTTCCTGCCCACTAGAGCCCCTCCAGCCTCCATGACTCCTTGCAGGGACCTGACAAGGGAGGCAACTTTTATCATCCCATTTTATAAACAAGGAAACAGGAAGTGGTATGGGAGGTGATGCTCCCTGTCCAAGGCCAGGCAGCCAGTAAATGTCAGCCTCCATGTGACCACCTGTCCCAGCCCCTCTGCCTTCCACCTGCCAAGCAACCTGACCAGGAAGGTGCTGGACGCCTGGCAGGTGTGCCCTAACTGTGGGGGCTGCCGAGCGGGAACCAGAGAGGGGGCCTACATAGTGTATGTGGAAGAGCTACAGGACACTCGGCTAGGGGAATCCTCTCCTTGGGGACACTGGGCAATATCTGGAAACATTTTTGGTGTCACAGCTGGGGGTGAGGGAGCATCGAATGGGCAGAGAGCAGGGATGCTGCCCAGCGCCTTATCACGCACAGGAGGCCCCCACGGCCAGGAACTACTCGACGGTGCTAGGGCCACGAGCCCCTGCTCTAGGGGAGTCACCCTACCTACGGCCTCCCTGGAACAGATCCCAGCTGGATCTCCACATTTCAGTTCCACACATTTCCCCCACTCTTTTGGTGGGATTGGGGGTTGAACCCAGGGTCTTGTGCTTGCTAGGCAAGCGTTCTACCACTAGGCCACGTGCCTAGCCCTTTTGACTTATTTGAAAATCGGGTCTGCCTCAAACTTGTGATCCTCCTCCCTCAGCCTTCCAAGTAGCCAGGATCACAGGCGTGTGCCACTGAACTTTTTTGCTGTGTTGGGGATCAAACCCAGCATGCTAGGCAAGCACCCCACCACTAAGTCACATCCCCAGCTCTACCTGTATTTTTTTTTTCTTTTGCACCAAAAATTGAACCCAGTGGGGCTTAACCATATAGAGCCACATCCACAGCCTGTTTTTTTTTTTTTTTAAATTGAGACAGGGTCTCGCTAAGCTGCTTAGGGCCTCACTAAGATGCTGAGGCTGGCTTTGAACTTGCAATCTTTCTACCTCAGCCTCCTGAGCTGCTGGGATCACAGATGTGCGCCTCCATGCCCAACTAGCCATGTTCTCACTGCATGTGCCCTCTGACTACACAGTCCCACTGCCAGGTACAGGTCCTACAGATCTACTTGTACCTGGGCAAAGGTGCAAAGAGATACGTGTATGAGACTCCCTGCAGGGACCACGTTAAAAAAGAAAAAAAAGAGAGCTGGGTGCAAGGTCAGCCTCAGCAATGTAGCGAGACTCTGTCTCAAAACAAAAACAAATGGCTGGGGACGTAGCTCCATGGTACAATGTTCCCAGGTTCAATCCCCAGTACTGCAAAAAACAAAACAGCCTTCTCAGACTTTTACTTTTTCACTTTGGAGAAATAAATGAATTCAAGAAATATCTTAATTGTCTTCTAAATCTTCAATGAGAAAAACAGTGATTGTAGGTAATACATGTTGCTTTGGCCTTGGTGTGGGAAAGGCAGCAGGGAGAGGTGGGGAGTGTGGTAATTGGAGCAGACAGCCCTACTGCCCTTCTTCCAGGAGCAGCTACTTCCCCACTCCTGCTTGTTGGTGCCCCTGGAAAAGCAGGCCCAGTATTGCCAAATATTCTGATTTTGGGAGAGAAGGTAGAAATCAATCTTAAGTGAAATTGTCCAGTTTTTAAATTCTGACATCACGTTTGAATTTAAAACAAACAATAGTCCTGGGCTTCATGGCCACCTCCACACCCCACAGGCTGGATCTAGTCTAGGACCTCTGCTCTTGTGGGACAGGAAGCAGGATGTAGCTGTGACTAAGACCTAGGAGCCAGCACAGAGCCTCTCTGGGATGAGGACGAACTCTCCAGTAGGGGTGGTCCTCCTCCAGAACCTTACCAGCTGCTCGCAAGGCACACCCTGGGACGCACGCACCTGCCCAGGGAGCTCCAGACCTGCCTGCCTAGGCCAGCCTCTGCTGTCCCTCCCTGCAGGTACCCGGAGCTGCCCTCAGCCCATTTCTCATGCCCAGGTGCACCCATCAACACATACTCTCTCCTAACACTCAAACACACCCCCCGACAGACCATCAGAACAACTGTTCAGTTTCTTGGGGTTCACAGTGGTGATTCTGTGAGAGGATGTTCCTAAGAGGCACGCTTAGGGACCAACTGCCCTATGTCTACAGATTCCTTTCACATGGTCCTAGGAAAAAAACTACAGATAAAGCAGAAAGGAAAAGAAACCCTCAAATAATAACTGCCAAATTTAGCTGGCAGATACACAGGCATGTATGATGCTATTTCCATTTTTTGGCAGGGATTGCAAAATAAACACACACACACACCCCTACGAAATGCAGGTGTATACCCAATCTTCCCTTCACAATGAAACCACCTCTTACTGCTCCCTCTGTTCTTGCTCTGCCCTGGTCACCACCCTCTCCCACTGGGACAACTTCTGCAGCCTCCTCACTGGCATCCCCTCCTCCACCCTGGCATCCCCATCACCTGTTCTTAATTCTTCAGGTCCTGCCATCCAAATCTCCTGTGACTCCTGTCTCACCTGCTGTAAAAATCCAGGTGGGCACAGTGGCTTTACGAGCCCACCACTCCTGACCTCGTCTTACTGTTCCTGCCCCGCTGAATCTTCCCCAGCCATGCAGAGCCCTCTCCTGCCCGAGGGCCTTCACACTGCCTGTTCCTCTGCCAGCAAGGTTCTCCCACAACTTGCCACTCGCTCAATTTGACCCTCATCTCCTCGGTGTCACCTCAGTGAGGTGCTTCCTGACCACCCTATTTAAAATCATCATACCTCCTGCCATAACTCAGTAAGACAATCTGTTCCCTTTTTCTATTTTATAATTATCCCCACACATCTTCAAATACTGGATTATCTGATTTTTTTAATTGCTGCAAAAGAATACCTGCTCCAGGAATTTCTCCTTTTTTTTTTCTTTTTTATTGAGGGTGGTGGTGGGGGGTACTGGGGATTGAACTCGGGGCCCTCTACCACGGTGCCACATCCCCAGCCCTGTTTTTTTTTTTTGGTGGTGCTGGGGATTGAACCCAGGGCCTTGTGCTTACAAGGCAAGGACTCTACCAACTGAGCTACATCTCCAGCCCTCACAGCCCTATTTTGTATTTTATGAGAGGCAGGGTCTCACTGAGTTGCTTAGGATCTCACTAAATCCCTGAGACTGGCTTTGAACTCACAATCCTCCTGCCTCAGCCTCCTGAGCTGCTGGGATTATAGGTGTGCACGACTGCACCTGGCAGCTTCAGGTGTTTTACCTTCCTTCTTCTGTCACCTTCTGGGGCTGGCTGATGGCAGGGCCTCCTTGAATACCTGTGCCCTGACTGAATGCAGGCTGGCTACAGGGAGGCCCTTCTGCACCCTAGCCACGGCAGGCACGTACCTTCAGCCCCAGGGTGCTCCTTCCCGTCAGCCTGCGCCTCATCTACTTTGGCTTCCGCGCCGTCGCTGGGCATGGCGGAGTTGGGCTCTGGTGCGGGGCTGGAGTTGCTGCTGTTCTCCTGTTTGATGGGGGAGGCGTCTGCTAGGGAGCTCTGGTTGCTGTTATCGTCTGCACAGGGGGAGAAACAGGCACAGGGTGAGATCCTGCCGGGCCGAGGAACAGCAGATTGGGGACAGTGTCAGCATCCCTTGATGCCTCAGGCCCCCCAGGCTGCTCTCCAGGGAAAGGTTTGGGCAGTTCCTCTGGAGCTGACCACCCAGGGCCACCCCACATGCCCTGTGAAGCAAAGGATTATGGAAGCTGGCCCAACCTGGGTGGCCTTTACTGTGTATGGAGAGAGGGGCCTGATACATCGAACGTCTTTGGGGGACACCTGAGACCTAATTCTGGGCGGGGAAAGCCATACAGCACTGTGAAGCACACAGCATGACTGGTGAAGCAGCCTGCCAGGGCCTCCTCCAAAGTGCATCAAACCTCTGCACTGACTTCCAGGTGACCCAGAATCAAAGGGAGACAGGGACCAAGTAGCAAGAGCAGGCTACCTAGGACAAGTGCCCAATCTCATCAAGTCACTGTCATTAAAAAAAAAAAAGAAAGAAAGAAAAGAAAAAGGACTGAGCCGGGCATGATGGTGGTACATGCCTGTAATCCCAGGTGCTCAGGAAGCTGAGGCAGGAGGATGGCCAAGTTGGAGATCAGCCTCAACAATTTAGCAAGGCCCTAACAGATAACTGTCTCCAAATTAAAAATAAAACAGGCTGGGGATGTGGCTCAGTAGTTAAACACTTTAGGTGTGACATGGTATAGGGGTGAAGTTCTTGCCTAGTAGCAACCTGGCATCCATCCCCAGCACATCTCTCCCTCTCTTTCTTTCTTTCTCTCTTTCACATACACACACACATACCAAGGAGAAGCAGGGGATATTATTACAGATTTACAGATTAAAGAAACCTAAGAGACTTTAAGACTAAATATGATATATGGAAATTATTTGGATTCGGTTTGGAATGTGCCAGCTGTAACCCATTTTGGGACAATTGGGGAATTTGAATATGGCCTGGATTTTAAAAGCTATTAAGGTATTATTGTTAATTTTGTTAGCAGTGATAATGGCACAGCAGGCAGAGAGAATGTCACTCCTTGGCAATGTGTTCTGAAATGTGTAGGTACAGACTCCAACATTGTGATGCACGGAAATTGACTTGAAAATGCGTTAGCACAGGCTGCAGACAACCATCACGGCTCCCAGAACTTCACACACAAGAGCTGTTTTTTAAAAAAATATGTAAATGATATGTCAATTAAGAAACTTAACACATTAAAAAAATTGATGCGGCAAATATGGGCTGGTGCTCATAAAAACCAAGGAGGGGGCTCAGGGGGGCCATCACGTTACTTTCTCTTCTATGCTCTACAATGAAACTTTTCATAATAAAAAGGAAAAAGCAATGGGAGGTAACTGGGCAGTTACATTAGTGGTCAGGTGGTGGCAGAGCTGGGGGGTGCCAGGGCACATCTCCCCTTGTCCTGCAGCGATTTCAAAAATAACACCATAATCTGACACTGCCTTTCTGGACCATGCTACACTCCGGGCCAAAGCCAATTTTGTGAAAGTGAGCGTGGGGGGCAGCAAAGCACTCTGATAGTCCTGGGCACCTACAATGAGACAGGCACTGGGCAAGAGCACTTAGTTGCCTGTTTTTGAGATAGGGTCTTGCTATGAGGCCCAGGCTGGCCTCAAACTCCTGGGCTCAAGTGATCCTCCTGCCTCAGCCTCCCAAGCAGCAGGGATTACAGTTGTGCGCCAATGGACATAGCCATGGGGATTAATCCTCTCAACAACCTACCAGGTAGTCAATGTTGCCATGTTTACTGTATGGAGGGGGAAACTGAGGCTCAGAGCGGCAGACACACTGGTTTAGGCTGTTCTACCCAATTCCTAGTTCTGTTTCTCTTGTCTACTCAACATGCTGCAGAGGTGCCAGGCAATCACACAGCCCAGCTGGGTTAAACTGGATCTTTCTTTTTCTTTTCTTTACCTTTATTTTGTTTATTTATTTTTATGTGATGCTGAGGATCGAACCCAGGGCCTCGCACATGCTAGGCGAGTGCTCTACCACTGAGCCACAATCCTAGCCCAGGATCTTTCTTTAAGTATACTTTGGGGCCCTTCTTACACAAAAGCATCCTCTTATGAATTCTAGACAAAAAAAAAAAAGTGTGTTCTCCTGATTTACCCTGCAAGAAAATCTAAAGTTCTTTCTTATGCAAAGATACATGTGCATTTATGGCATTAACAATGACAATATACACTAATGCTTAACGAGCTAGCTGCAGAAACTGGCCTGGAACTTGGTAATAGCAGGACTCTGATACCTGGACCCACTTTAGTGGAATCCTGGGGACCAAAGAGCTCAGCGCTGATGACCCCCCCAAAGCATTGTGGAACACCTGTAGGGCCCATGTCTCCCATGTCTCTCCCTTGGCCTTCACACCTGTCTTGTTGTACGTGCCCTAGAATGGAAAGGATGCAAGAAGGTGGACGTGGTGCTCACATCCTGGGAGCTCCTCCACTCAGCATTCTGGATTTCTGCATTAGTTCAGGCTATGAGCCTGGATTCTGCCCGTGAAGGACCTCAAATGCCAGCACTGGGATGAGATGTTACAAATTTTCCAACTTCAAGTTAGGCAAGTCACTTCATCTCTCTGAGCCTTAGTTTATTCATCTGTAAAATGGGACTTTTTATTAAATTCAAATGAGGTAATGCTCGAAAACAGGGCTGGCATGATGCTTGGCACGCCTTGATGATTTGGTAAGTGGTAGCTGTTAACGTGCCAAGGCTTGAGAGAGACTATCATTTAAATCCTCACAATGAGTTTATGAAGCAGGCACCACCATCCACTTTCTACAGATTAAAATGAGACAAACCCCAAGGCCAGAGGAATGCCACAGTCCAGCCTGAATCTTGGGTAAGGCTGGCTTCTTGGGTTCCTGAGAGAGGGGCTGCTGGGCGATGCCTGGGAACGAAGTCACGTCCCAGCTCAAAGGTCCATTTTTGAAAAGGAAATGAATCTTGACCATGATGACGTGGATACTTGTGGGGCTTTCTTGACATGTTAATGGGCAGTGAAACCCCATGTGCCTTTCTGAAGCCAGGTTTTCCAAAAAAGCAAGCCTTCCTGGGACCTGGAGCCAGGGATTGGGTCTTCCAGACTTCTTTCCTCAGAACAAGACAAGTGTGGGGGTCTAAGGCCTTAGAAACTCCAGTGAACTCCTCTTCCATTTACTTACTTAGTTATTTCTCTGATGCTACTTGCTATACAAAAGGCTTGGGATGGACAAAAGTACAGACATTGAAATCAAAATCGAGAGGTGGATGGCAGTAGGGGTGGCAGGCACTATGACCCCACGGGCCAGCCAGGTGACAAGAATGAGGCGAACCTGGTGGGCCAGAGTCCCATCCTCCCTACAGAACAACTGCTCCTGCTCAGCTGGCCACTCCCAGGGTTCTAGATCTGACTCCACAAAGGATGGTAATAGAGCAGATTTCCTGACTTATAAATATTAAAGGCTGCTCTAGTTTGGATCTCAAATGTCCACAAGGGCCTACATATGAAAAGCTAAGTCCCTATCACGGCATGATTGGGAGGCGGTAGAAACTTTAATGTGGGGCCTGGTGGAAGGCGGACGTGCCCTTGAAGGTGACCGTGGGACCTCAGCCCCTTCCTCTTCTTCTTTTCCACTCCCCTCTCCACACACACACATCTTAGCTACAAGGTGAGCAGTTTTGTTCGACTTTTGCTGCGATGTGCTATCTTGCCACAGGTTCAGAAACAATGCCTGTGGACACTCAAGCCTTTGAAACTGTGAGCTAAGAGAAACCTTTCCTCTGTTTAAGTTTATTAACTCAGGAATTTTGTTATAGTAACAGAAGCTGGCTAACGTAGAAGCTAACTCAGTTTTGTAAAAACTTCACACTGGAATCTCTGAGAACATTTTTCTTGTGGGGTTGGGACAATCAGGAGGGGACACAAGGAAGCCCACTGGCACTAGTTGGAAACTATCTGGGGTTTTGACGTGGGCTGCTTACATGGGAGTATACTGTTTGTGAACATTTCACAGAGCTATATGCTTAGGATTTGAATCCCCCCCCCCTGCAATAAAAGGTAAAAAGAGAAACAAACACCAACAAGGTGTGAAAATGAGAACCTGGGTAAATCACATTTCAGCCTGGATTTGATACATGGGACACAGGTTACAACTTTTTTTTTTTTTGGGTACTAGGGATTGAACCCAGGGACACTTTACCACTGAGCCACATCCCCAGCCCTTTTAATTTTTTATTCTGAAACGGGGTCTAGCTAAATTGCCAAGACTAGCCTCAAACTTGAGATCCTCCTGCTTCAACCTCCCAGTCACTGGGATTATAGGTGTGTGATTGTTGGATGCCCAGCTCAAGTTACAACTTTTGAAATTAGATAGCAAGAAACTGAATGCGGTGGCACACCCCTGTGATCCCAGCAACTTGGGAGGCTGAGGCAGGAGGATTGAAAATTCAAAGTTACCTTCAGCAATTTAGCAAGGCTCTAAGCAACTTAGTAAAACCCTGTATCAAAAAATCAAAAGGGGGTGTTGGGGTTGTGGCTCAGCAATAGGGCGCTCACCCTGCATGTGGGAGACCCTGGGTTCGATCCTCAGCACCACATACAAATCAATAAAGAGGGGCTAAGGCTGTAGTTCAGTTATAGAGTGCCCGCCTCACTCGTGTGAGGCACTGGGTTCGATCCTCAGCACCACATAAAAATAAATAAAGATATTTTTAAAAAATCAATAAGGAAAATTAAGGTACTGTGTCCAACTAAAAGAAATAAACATTTTTAAAATAAATAAATAAATAAAAGGGGACTAGGGATGTGGCTCAGTGGTTAAGTGTTCCTGGGTTCAATCTCTGGTACCAAAAAAAAGAAAGAAATCCATTTTGGAGCTTCCTAGTAGCAAAACAAAATGGGAAAAAGAAAATACAGTCATTTATATGGTCAGCCAGACCCAGGAGGGAAAAAGAAACATATACTCCTCCCCCCAACTCCTCCTGGGCATACTGGGCTATAGAAACAGCGGTGAGGTTTCTGGTCACAGCGGGAGGAGAGGGTCTTATTTTTGTCTCTGGTTTATTTTGCTTTCTGGCTTGGTGCACTGGGGATAGGAACTTCCTCTTCTCTGCAGAGCCTTCTCCTTGGCACAGAGGCCTCTTGGTCCTGCCCATCCTCCTACCCCTTGCCTGGAATGTGAACAAACCTGCTAGAGAAACAAAAACACAACTGAGCGCTTCCCAAGGCCCAAGGACCTGGCAGCTGAGGCAGCGGCCGTGGGGAGCTCACCGTGCATGTCCATCATCCCTGGGGAGGAGCTGTTCTCTGGGGTGGTGACCTCGGAGCCACACTTCTCGTCTTTGCCTTTTTTCTTATTCTTGTTTTTCTGGAGGGGAAAATGGAGCAGAACCAAGTCACTGAATCACATGTGAGGACACATGCGCGAGCGACCCCGGGGAGTGCTATGAATGTTTTATTCCATTCCATCAACCTGGAGCCCCAAACTTCTGCAGGGTTTTCTTTGGTCTGCATTTAAGTGTGTCCCCCTAAAAGCCAAGCTCTGGGCCTCCTCCGCTTTGGAATCAAAGAAGGGAGATGGCCGCAGCTGGCCTAGGTGCAGCACCCTGGGAAATAATCCCTTCTCTGTGGAGGGATCACTAGTGGTCAAGCAAACACTGCGGCTGGCAGCAATGGTCTCCGCCTCTAGGAAGACTGGCAGGTGCCAGGTGAGGCCAGGTGAACCCCAGAAGGCAGGGGTCACTGATTCTCAGTAGTTTCAGTTCCCCAGGGGCTGCCTTTCTCCAAGTGTAGGGAAAGAGCAAAACCCCAGAGCAAAAACCCATGCTACTCCGTTCTAGTTTTCAGTGTCGCGATGGATCCCAGGACCTCAGGCACGTTAGGCAAGAGCTCTACCACTGAGCTGCACCCCCAGCCCCCAGTTTTCACCACAGGAACAGAATCATGTTGGAAACTACCTGTATCCATCAGTCAGAGACTCATTAAATAAATAAGGTATACAATGTAACAACTACAGAGAATATGGCCGCTTCCCCTGTACTAATAGGGGGCCATCTGCAAGAATATTAACCTATGAAAATATTTCAGTATTTCTAAGATGTATAAAAGAAAGGTATGGAACATGTGAATTTCTCACCAATAGTGAGAAAGGGACAAACATGGGTGTTTCTATGTGGTTTGTAAGCTCAGGCTCCCTCTGGAAGGATAAAAACAAACTGGGAACACTCCAGGGAAGAGAAGTGGGGTGAGGGTGCATTCGAGGAGGACAGGCATATCATAAGGAGAGCCATGTTAGGGCTGGGGCTGTAGCTCAGTGGCAGAGTGCTTGCCTTGCATGTGTGAGGCACTGGGTTCAATCCTCAGCACCACATAAAAATAAACAAAATAAAGGCATGCTGTCCATCTAAACTACCAAAAAAAAAAAAAAAAAAAGCCATAGTAAAGTGTAATAATACAGGCTGGGGATATAGCTCAGTTGATAGAGGGCTTGCTTTGCATGCACAAGGCCCTGGGTTCAATTCCCAGCGCCACAACAGAAAAAAAAAAAAAGTATAAATACACAAATGCTCAGAGATGGAAAATAGACTGGTGGTTACCAGGGATGCAGGGAGTGGGGAACAGGGAGTGAGTGATCACGAGTATGAATGTTCTTTCTGGGGTGATACAAATGTTCTGGAATTGTAGTGGTAGTGGTTGCACAACCAGGGATATACCAACACTGAAGTGCACTCTTTGAAAGAGTGAAGAATGTGGGGCACAGCTCCATGGTGGAGCGCTTGCCTGGCACTTATGAGGCCCTGGGTTTGATCCCTAGAACTGCAAGATTGAAGTAAATTTTGCAGGGAGCCATGATGCACGCCTGTAATCCCAGCAGCTCGGGAGGCAGAGGTAGGAAGATCATGAGTTCAAAGGCAGCCTCGGCAACTTAGCGAGATACTAAGCAACTCAGAGACCCTGTTTCTACATAAAATACAAAAAAGGTCTGGGGCTGGGGCTCAGTGGGTAAGCGCCCCTGGGTTCAATCCTCTGTACCAATAAATAAATAAATAAATTTTATAGTATGTAAACTGCCTTAATTTAAAAACATTTTAAAGTAACATTTGGATTTTTGAAACATTTTACATATTTGCAAGAATGAAAACTTCCAGAGTTCTGAAGTTTAAAAAATGGTATTACTGTATACCAATTGGGTATTATTTAAAGCAATCAGGAGCTAATCACCCACAATGCAGATTCCCCAGCTCTAACCTCAGAGATTCTGATTTTGTTGTCTGGGGCGGGGTCCAAGAATCTGCATTTTTAATCAAGATGCTCAGCCAGGCTGGAAACCTTGACCCCACAGGGAAAGGGGCGGGTGAACTGCGCGTCACATCTCAGACAGGGAAAGGCATGGTGCTTCCGGAGCTGATACCTCGTGTGTGCTCAGTGAGAAACCCAGGAACTGGACAGCAAAGCCCCACTACACAGAGGAGGGAGTGGAGTCCCCACAGGGTGGGGCAACCAGTCCAGCCTCAAAGATTAAGCAGGGCTTCTCTGCCTGACTGCGAGTCCAGCACTCTTGGCCCAGCCTGGAGCTGCCCCGTCCTTCTGATGGCCCCTCTATTCCATTTTCTCCTTGATCATATTCCACTTGGCACTTCCCTAATGTCTGTTTCATGCTATTCTATAATTATCTTCCCCCAATGAGATTAGAAATTCCTTGAAAGCAGGGACCACATCTTCTCAAAAGCAGCCGGCGTTTCTACACCACTTAATGATGAGCGAGGACCAGGCACGGGCCAGAGCCAGGAGCCGCCTCCAGGAGCTGGGCTACCCTGCTCTTCCTCTGGACACTTGCAGAGGACCAAGTCTCAGTCCCTCCTCTAGGAGCCCAGGACAGAACCAGGAGGGAAGACAAATATCGAAGCCCTCAGCCCCACACTGACCCCCCTGGGGCAAGCTTGCCAAACAGCACCAACATGGTGTCTCAGCCCTTTTAGCAGGTGACTGGCATCAAAGCTAGGAAGCTGGGAAACCCTGTTTGCAATGCCTGGCAGCTGCCTGCTGTGGATCCCTCAGGATCCAGCAAAGCCACCCAAGCTCCCTCGAGATGTCTCAGGAGACATAGTCCCATCCCGCTTAACTCCTCCCAAGAGCCCAGGCAACCCTGCACCAAGCTTTCTCACTCCTAGGGCCACCTGTCACCAGCAGCTGCAATGAGCAGAAGGCTCCCAGGAGCAGGCAGCATGTACTTTGGAGTCAGACAGACCTGAACTCCATCCTTGGCTCAGACGCTAGCTGTGTAACTCTGGGGAAGTGACTTTACCTCTCTGAGCACGTGTCCTCAATTGTATAGAGATTTTAAAAGTTCAATTCCACAAGTTCAGTATGAAAAGTAAATGAAATAATAAGGTGAAGCATGAGCTCAGGGCCTGGCAGATGTTAAATGCTCAGGAATGGGACCACAGTGTAGGGAGGGTGGGAGTGGCTGTGGATACCACTGTCCCCACCCCCAAACCATGGTGCCCTGGACCTGGGGAGGGAGCAGCCTTGTACTAGCTGTGTCTCCACTGGCAAACCATGGGGCTCTCAGTACAGAAGACACAACTTGCAGGGGACACTCCTGCCACTCTGGGGCTGAACTATGGAGGAAGGCAGGGACACAGGTCCAGTAGCCTCTCTGGGTTTCAGCTGGGTCCCTGTATTGCAGGTTCCCTTGGCTCTGGGAACGGCAGCAGATAGGCCCTCTCCCCACAGTGGGAGGAGCACAGACTGGCAGCCCCACCCCTGAGGCCAACCCCGCATACTCACATCATCAACTTTTGGCTCTGTCACAGGGACCCATTTGTAGATTCGTAGGGACGTGTCACCAACAGTCACCCACTTCTTCTCCCTGTGGAGGATGAGGAAGAGCCCATCATTAAGGCGGGTTGGAGCAGGAACCTGCTCATCCCTGTGGCAGGGTACAAGTCACACTCCTTGGAACGGTAAGGGAACAATCCCTGATGGCACAGAGGTGGCCTTGACCCCCAGCTCTGCCCTTTGATAGCTGGGGACCCTTGGCAAGTCACATCACTAAGGTAAGCCTCATCCTGCCCTCCTGAGAGCAGAAAGCACAGTGGCCCCCGTCCTCTCCCGCCATCTGCCTCTTGGAACAGCTCAGAGGCTCTAGAGAGCAGCTTCCTGGACAGAAAGGGTGCCCTCAGGGGTGACGCTGGGGGGCCATGAAGGGCAGAGCCTGGCCTTGCGGGGAGCATCTCTGTGCCCCTACCTTCAAGGTTCTTCTGCCCTGTCTGCCAGGCTACCACCCTCTGAACTCTGAAGGACAGAATCCAGGCCTCCAGCTGCAAGAGGCAGGTTTCCAGATGAGGAGAAAATTATAAGCCACAAGAAGGAAAAGGGGTGGTAATATTACTGCCCTCTCCACCACCACCACCCTGCTCTGCGCCATCGCCACTTTCTAGATCATTGCTGCTGCCACAGAACTTCCGTCAGACTGTGTCACTTCCTGCCCCACTTACTCAGAGCCACACACCTAGGGGGACAGAGGCTCAGGGACAGCTTCAGGAATGGAGCTTAGGTCTGAACTCTGATATTCTGGCCTCCAGCTCTGCCATCTCAGAGAAGTGGGAGTCACTGAGGATCTGTTGAGGGCCTGGCGAGGAACCTGGCTGATTCTGGGGACTCATGGGAAGCCCTTGGGGCCAGAGGCACATCTGGCGCAGGTGGTAGAGCCTCCAGGGACCCTCAGTAACTTCAATGATAACAGTTCCACTGGAACTGAAAATTACATGTGGTACGAGGACCTTCTTGAGTTGCCTGACACATTGTTTTTGGCCTTTCTACCCAAGCTCACCCCTGGGTCTTCCCCTCTGTGGGTGCAGGGCCCATGCACACTCAAAACCAGCTAACCAAAACCACAGACACCTACACCCCCGACCTCTGCCCGCGCGGGTCCTGCAGGAGGAAGCTAGGGCTTGGCTTTTATTATACTACTGACCACTTCTAGGGCCTTCTATGTGTTAAGCACCAGACATACTTTCTCTAATCTCTACAAAACCTTGGGTATCAGGAAGTGGTTCATGCCCCATCTGACAGAGAAACCAAGGCATGGAGAGGAAACTCATTCTCTCCACAGCCAGTGTCCAAACCCCTGGAGCCATGCTGCTTTTTGGAACAGTCTGTGAGGCCGCCACCCTCATCCCTCTTACCAGGCAGATCAGACAGGTCAGCACGATCCCAATCTTTTGCCACCTCCATTCCAAATAATCAGAGGGTACCTGAAGGGACAAGGATGTTTCCAGAAACACCCTCTGTGGTAAGGAGAGCCACAATCATAATGGCCACTGTGCACCGAGGGCCTGGTGCATGTGAGGCTTCACACCAAGCACTTTAGACTCTTGGCCAGAGATTCCCAAAAGGTGGAAAAAGGGACCACTGTCACCACATTTTGTAGGTGGAAAAACAGGAAGCCCAGAGACCCCTCTGCTGAGTCCCCAAGTTATCAGAGAGACAGGAAGCTGTTCTCCTGGCAGTGGACACGGAGCGGGCTCCTGGACAGAAGCAGGAGTGTGGAGAACCTCACTGGGCACTGGGGCTCCACCAGCCACTTCCCAGGGAGAGGGGCCTGGAACTCAGGTGTAAGCTATGGAAGGAGCTCTTAGGAGGACAAAACGGGACTTCACAAACACGTGGGACAGGAGCCCAGGCTCAGGGGAGCAGCTGAGATTTCCCATACTGCCGCCCAAACCCATTACCCCAGGACACGCGGCCCCTCCCCAATGAGGGTAGTAGGCTGTTCCCGCCACCTCACAGCCAGGGTGACAAACGAGCAGCTAACAGACATGTTTTGTTTGGCCTGCCGAGTACTTTTAAAAATTTGAATCGATTGCCAAACTTAAAAAAAAAACTCCACATAAAAAAATCCAGACTTCTGGCTACTCTCAAAAACTTGATCTGGACCCACATGCCCCGAGGCATGCCAGCTTGCTCCAGATGGCACGATGTAGCTCACTCACCCCCCCAACTCCCACCACCTGTAGGCACTGGGGCCGGGATTCAACATGACCGCAGGGCCGTACCCCAACCTAGCTATGAAACTGCCCCTCATAACAATAGACTGGGCTCAAGGAGCAAAAGCATGTGAGGTCTCCCCCACATTAGGAACATACCCCCGGGCTCCTATATAAACTATAAGAAGTACCCATCCTGGATTCTCTAGGCCAAGGCCAAGTTCCAATGTTCTCCTTGGTCCAAAAGTAAGGGCTGGCCAAGGAGACCATCTGGGGATTGCCCCCCACCCAAGGGGACTCTCTAAAGAGAGCTCTCTCTCCCTCACTTTGTATCCATGCCCAGGGTTGGTCCTGACACCTTAGTCCAGGCCTCATCCAAACTAGGCGCAGGTCCACTTTACCTGCATGTTCTGGCAGGAAGGAAGGTAGGTAGCTGGGACAAAACCCCTAAGGAGTCAAATGAGGCCCCAGGCTCAAACTCAGGTCTCTTCCAGAGACAGGTAAACAGGCCTCAGTCTTCATAGCAACTCGCTGAGGGAAGCCTGCAAGTGCTGAGCTGTCCCAGGTCTACGCTCACCTTGCAGCTCAAGCCTTTGCCTCCCAACCCATGACACCCCTTCCCCACCTCTTCTCCACCCACACTGGGCCTCATACCCCTGGCCCAGTTTGCCCAAACAGAGATCCACCATTTTGCTTTTACTTCAGCCATCTTCTGGCCTCACACTCCATAGCCTGCCTTCCTAGGACAGCAGATAGAAAGGAGGCCACTGCTAGCTGCTGGCTTCTTCTGCAGGGGCAGGAGAAGGGTGGGCCTGGCAGGGGAGGGGGTGTGGATTTTGAGGGTCACTGATGCTGAGAAGAAATTCCCCCCTAGGTTTAAGCACTGACAGGTATGCCAGACAACTTGCTGTCCTCTGGATGAAATGCAGGACACAAGCTGGGGGTGCAGCTCAGCAGTAGAGCATGTGCTCAGCATGCGTGAGGCCCTGGGTTCCTTCCCAGCTCTACAAACAGATGAACACAGGCTTCCTAGTTACATCTGAACTTCAGAAAAATGGATAATTTCTTGATATAAGCATATCCCAAATTTTGTGTTGAATACACTTACACTAAAAATATTCTATTTGTTTTGGGGTGGGGGGGTACCAGGAATTGAAGCCAGGGGCTTACACATGCTAAGTATGTGCTCTACCACCCAGCCTCCCCCCACCCAGCAGAAACATTTATTTTTAAAAATTATTTTGTTGTTTATCTGAAATACAAATTTAACTGGGTGTTCTATATTTGCTAAATCTGGCAACTCTCCCTCCTAGCCAGTGGTGAAATGCATGGTTGGTGGCCAGTTAATAAACAACCCAAAAGCCTCTAGGGCTAACTGGAAGACCCATTCTAAAGGCTCAGCAAAGCCATATTCAGCTTCTCAGGGGTCGTTGGAGAAACCTGGGCAATGAGACCATGCTTTCTGCTTATAAGAGGAAAAGGGGGGAGGTGCAAAATTCAAGTTTCTACAAAGTCTACCTTATAATAAGGACAACATTCACAAGTACTCCTGTGAGCAGGACAATGTGCTTTTGGAGACATGACCTTAACCACCTCCAACAGACCCAGGATGGGAGAGAGCCACTGAGCCCCTTGTTGCCAGGGTTAGAGAACTGAGTTACATGGACTGCCCAAGGTCACAGCAAAGAAGTGAAGCAGAAGCTCAACCAGGAGGTCCCAAAGCCAGAGGTCTGTAGAGGACTCGAGGTGCTGTTTCCTGAAACACAGGAACGGACTCTGACAGATCCCCCTCCCTATGGAGGTGTCTGGCCAGGACAGAGAGGCCGGCTGCTCTGGAGTCTCCCGGGTAGAAAGCCCCAACCCTCCATCTGCCCTCCCTGCAGAGCAGCTGGCAGCCCTGGCTGCAGCTGTCACTGGGTGCAGGAGCCTGGGCAGGGCTGAGAACCCGGGGCAGGAGGCCCCACCACGCCTCCAGGAGCTGAGAAGGGCAGCTTGTTTGGTCCCTTTCTACCCTCCAGGCTGGTGACAGCCAGAAGGGACATAGGCCCAAACACCAGCTCTTTCTTTGCACAGGGGCTGAGGCAGGGAAGGAGGTGACTCCAGCCTTTCCACTGGGAGTCCCACAGGAGAGAAGGTTATGGGTTGTTTTCCTGTCTGTGTTTTGGCCTGCAGCTGTTTCTGCCATTTTTAAATGGCTCCAATTGGGCACTGGGCGCCCTGCGCGGCAGGGGAGCTCCCGCCGGCACCCAAGACTTGGATCTCAACTTTGGAAAGCCTCTCCTTCTCACGGTTGTGAAAATTCTTTGTCCCATTGGAGCCAAACCCAGCCCACGGCCGGGCATCCAGCCATCCGCAGACAGCCCTTTCCATAGGAGGCCCGGGAGCACGTGGACTTTATTGATTTTCCCCTTGCCTTTTTGTTGGGTTTGACTCAGAAAGGACAGCTAACTTGTGACACCACCTGACCGGAGGCTCGCCCCCAGTGGTTTTTAGAGACCAAGGCGTTACTCAAAGAAATGACACCCCCAAATATAAACAGAGCCTGCCGTGGGGCCTGGTCAGGCTCTAGAATTTTAATAAAAGGTCAGGATAAGCCCGCGGGCGCTGACACTCAGGGACAACGTCGCGGCTGCTCCTCTCCCTCCCGGACTCTGGTGAAGCCGTGGGAAAAACATAATAAAGTTGAAATCAGGGAGCTGGGAGTTTTCAACAAGTCCAGTGCAACCTGGCGATCTGCTCGCGCCTCAGGCCTGACCCTGGGGTCGCTTCCGAACCAGACCCTGCCGAGGCCATGAAAATGTGCCAACCCACTGATTATAACGAGGCCACGCCGGACACGATCTAATTTGAGCTTGAAAAACACGCCCGGCCCACGCCGAATCTTGCTGTTCTCCAGCGCGGAGAACAAAAACAACGGCTCTCCCCGCAAAACAAACACGAGCTCCGGGTCGGGGAAGGGCAGACGCGGCCCAGAACCGGTTTCTGGCTCCGAATATGAGCCGGCCCGCGCCCCCCGCGCTCTGGGCGCAGCGCAGAGCCGGGTGGGTCGTAGGTGCCCCGCGCCCCGCGGCCGCCCGCGCCGCTGCCTCCCGGCGCTCGCCCCCATCTTTCTTCCTCGCCAAGAGCCCTCGCTCCAGGCAGCCCAAAGCGCTAAATTTAAACGGCTCGCGCTCCGCAAACTCCGCAGACTCGAGGGCGCCGGGCCTGGGAGGCGGGGAGCGGGAGAGCGGGCGGGCGGGCGAGCTGGGAGGGCAGGAGGGCGGGAGGCCCGGCGCGGGCCGGGACGCTGGGCCAGTGCTGCGCCGCCCGGGGCGCGCGGGGAGGAGACGGCGGTGGCGGTGGCGGCGGCGGCGGCGGCTCGCTCGGTGCCTGCACAATGGAGCTCGCGCTCTGCCCGCCGCCGCCGGCACCGCGGCCTCGGCGCGCGGGAAGCCGCTTTCATGTGACTTGCACAAAACGAAATGGCTTCTGGGGCCGGCCCCGAGCCCCCCTCCCGGGAGCCGAGCGCCGCGGCGGGGGCTGCCCGCCGCTCCAGCAGCCCGGCCCCGGGCGCCCGCCGCCTCCGGGCTGCCGCCGCCGCCGCTCCAGGTGGGCGACAGGCGCGAGCGCACCTGGGCAGCGGCCGTGGCCCCCGCCTGGCGCAGGTGACCCGGCTCGCGCGCCGCCCGCCCGCTCGTCCGCTCGCCCGCCCTCGCCAACTCCGGGCCCGCGGCCGGCAGGGCGGCCCGGAGCGTTGCGCCCCGCGGCTTTCTGTGCCAGGGTAGGGTTCCAGGCGGCCGTGGCGCCCAGCAGCGAGCGAGCGGGCGGGCAGGCTCCTCGGCTTACCATTTGCGCACTTTCTCGATAGCCGCCATGACCCTCTTGATATCATCTTTGGCCCGGCTCCTGGTCTCTGCTCGAACCGACCTGCCCGACATGGTTCTGGCGGGGAGAGAGGCTGGGGGAGCGCGCCCGCCGGGTCCTGCTCGCGCTCCGCGGCGGCCACACTCGCGCCCGCCCGCTCACTCACTCACACACAGACACTCACACACTCACACACATACACACACACACACAAAGCCTGATGCCGCCGCGCGCCCGGGGCCCAGTGCGCAAGCGCCGGGCGGCAGCTGCACCGAGCAGGGGGAGCAGCGCCGCCGCGGCCGCCAGCAGTGCAGCCTCCGGGCGCCGCCAGCGCCGCCGCCGCCGCCCACCCCAGGGAGCCACCCGACCCCATTCCCGGGAGGCGACGGGGGGCGCCTGGCGACCCCGGCACGCGGAGGGGGCGGGGATTCACTCGGAGGCCGCAGGTGCCGCGGGGATGGCAGTCTGGCTGGGTAGCCCGCCGCGGAGGGGGCGCATTCCTGGAGCCAGCTTGGTTAGTGCCCTGCCCGGGATTTGTGGCAGCGGATGCAATAATGCAAGTTTCCTGCGGTGCTCTTGACTTCTGAGAGTTGGAGGTGGCGATTCGGGACGCGAGGTGCTCTTAGAAGAGTTGAGAGATACCGATCTCTCCTGGCCCGCTGCTCTGTTTAAAAATGAGCCAGGACGTCGCTCTGCATGCTACGCCCGTTTGGAAAACTAGGGTTCTAGGAAAGGTGCCTGGAACCTAATGATTATCATCATTGTCACAGGGATTCTTTTCCCCAGAGATAAGTTGCCCTGTCATAGATAAGGTGAGGGGGTCCTCGCTGGGGCTTGTCAGAGGACCGCAATTTAACCGTAAGTCGCTTCTGACAAAAGTACCAAGCTTAGACCAGGTGCTGCCACTGCACACATAACGGTAGAAGGTAAAATGGACTGGCCCGACCCACAAGGAGGACTTTTAAGGATCGTTCCATCTCTCCAGCCGCTAGGACGGAGCTCTGGAAGAATTTACTAGGGTCAGGAGAACCAAGTGCCATGTCTCTGTGTGCAGCTGCAGCTGAGCCTGGACCAGGCTGGATGCCTGCCCAGATGGATGCTGGGAAAAGGGTGACCTAATGTGAGCAAGCCCTGTGCTGGAGATGAATTAACCCAATACCAGTCATTTCAGGGTAGGAAACTGAGTCTCAGGGAAGTTCAGGGTTGCAGCCATAAGCTGTAACCTATGACTCTCATTCATTCCAGTACCAAGAAGTTTTCCCTGTGGTTTTGGTTTTGACAGAAATGGAGTGAGAGACTGAGGGCCTTTTCCTAGACATATCTTTTACCATTCTGAAATGCAAACTCCCAACATGAAAGTAAAGATAAGAACAATTACCTCAGAGAAGCATCCTGAGGATTTATGCGGGAAAAATTACCTGACAGCAGCCTGGTTCTGTGTGCTGTGTACTCCTCAGAGGCTGAGGCAGGAGGATCACTTGAGCCCAGGAGTTGGAGACCAACCTGGGCAGCATAGGAAGACTCCATCTCAAGCAAACACAATAGTAGCAGTGGGTCACAAATCAGAACTCTCATGCTGTTGGCCCTTTCACTGCATGTAGCCATCAGATATGTGCTTTGGGCCACAGAGAACTTTTAAAAATATATATTTCTGGACTCAGTGGTAGAGTGACTGCCTAGCTTGCTTCGGTTCAATCCTTAGTGCCACAAAAATAAATAAAAAAGAAAAGAACAAATAAAAAATGGTATACAAATCAATAGTTGTAGAATATATATTTATTCTTGTTTTTAAAAATATTTTTTTAGTTGTAGATCTTTATTTATTCATTTGTATGTGGTGCTGAGGATCGAACCCAGTGCCTCATGCGTGCTAAGCAAGTGCTCTGCCACTGAGCCACAACCCCAGCCCCCTATATTTATTCTTATTAGATGGGTTTTGTTATATTGCCCAGGCTGACCATGAACTCCTGGGCTTAGGGGATCTTCCACCTCACCCTCCCAGATAGTTGGGACTATAGGTGTGTGTCACTGCACTCAGCTATATTTGATTTAAAATAAGACACCATGTCAAAAATATAAATACTATTCGATGAATTGATCAATGCATGTATCCACACAATGGAATATCACTCAAGGGAATGAATACATGCTAAAAAAAAAAAAGTCCTGACATGCTAAAACATGCTAACTGAAAGCAGGGTACACAAGGACAAAGATGGTATGATTCCAGTTATGTGAGTTATCTAGAACAGGCAGTCCACAAAGACAGCAGGTTGGTGGTTGGCAGGAACTGTGGGGAGGGGTGACGCACAGTGACAACTAATGGGCATGGGGTTTCCATTTGGGATGATGCAAAAGTTCTGAAACTAGATAGAGGTGACAATTGCATCACATTGTGCATGTCTTAAGTGTCACTGCATTGTAATTTTAAAATGCTTACAACAGGCAGTTTGATGTTACATGTATTTCACAATCATAAAAAGAAATCCAAGCCAGGCCCAGTGGAGACACACAGCTATAATCCCAGCTATTCAAGAGACTGAGGCAGGAGAACTACACATTCCAGGTTGGACCCTGCCTCAAAATAATGTAAAAAGTGCTGAGGGTATAGCTCAGTGGTAACAGTGCTTACCTAGCATGCATGAGGCCCTCAGTTCAACCTTTGAATCTGTAAAAAAAGAAATCCAAATATCCAGCTTCTCTTGAGATTTCTAGATCCACACACAGGGCCTCAAGTGCCACAGGGCACCAATCAGCTGGACCTGAGGAGCTCTGTGCCCTACAGACAAAGCTGTCCCAGTCGCCAGAGTGCTTATCCAGCCACTTGACTCATCTCTGGTACCTGTATGACCCCTGAAGTGTTTCTGTTCTTGATCCCTAAACCATACAGCTTCTACAAATGTTCTTTATAAACGTAGTTTGTCAATTTTTTCCGTTTCTATAAAAATTGTTTTACAGTTTACAGTTTCTGGCCATGAGATATTTAAAATTATTTTTTCAACAAAGCATACAGTTGTTTTGTATCTAGTGATCAATGATTCTAATATTGTAAAGTATCTGAGGATCTGTTTTTGCTAGTTCTTGCTCATGGTGTCATATTTCCTTGTTATATGCCTGATTATCTTTGACTATGCTAGATACTGTATTTATTTATTTATTATGTGGTACTAGGGATCAAACCTAGGGCATCCCTTATGTTCAAGCCCTCTACCAACCTCAGCCCCCTTTTAAATTTTATTTTGAGACAGGTTCTCACTAAATTGCCCAGGCTGGCCTGGAGCTTGTGATCCTCCTGCCTCAGCCTCCCAAGTAGCTAGGATTACAGGTATGGTTATATACCACCACTCCTATCTTGGATACTGTATTTTAAAATTTATTTATAGGGATAATTTGAGGCCTTCCTCCAGAGATGATTGACATCTGCTTCTGCCAGGCTCCTGAGGTCACTGCTAATGTGGGACTACAAAAATCCAAGTTCAGGGCTTGTGGTTCCCTGACCACCCAGCTGATGCAAGTGCAGCCTGTGCAGTGGTGGAGACTGGTTTGCAGACAGTCCTCTGAGGGTGGCGTCTATAATGTGCTGTAACTGACTTATGGGCTTGAGCTACTGAGCTCTGTGTCCAGGGACTTCAGGTTGAGAGTTTGAAATCATCCACAGTGGGAATATTTACACTATGGAAACTGGAACACTGTATACATCAGGACCCTTCTTCCTCAACCCTACCCAGAGCTGATTGTTGAACATTTGCCAGCTTATCACACAGTGGAGAAACCTGACTGAGGGAGGTGGCTCCCAAATCATTATGGAGGGATTTCCCACTGGGTGTGGGCCCCGGGTCGTAATTTTCTGGCCTCTCACCCCACAAAACAGTCAAGTTCAAATATGCTAGGGTTCGCAAATATTTGCAGGGTAAACATGGCTTCCTTGCTGGATTATCTTTTAGCATTATCCCCCCATTTTGGCCTGTTAAATTCTTACTATTTTGTCAGCACATGGTGGCTTTTAGCATGTTTTCAAATGTTCTTCCTAGCTGTTTAGTTACTCTCACCTTGAGAGTTACTCTGAGCAACTATTTGCCAGAAACTAGGATTCAAACTGTCTTATGAAAGTTAATATTCTAGACATGTTAAGAGCAAAAGATGCTGGGCATAGTGGCACACACCTGTAATCCCAGGTACTTGGGAGGCTAAGGCATGAGGATGGTGAGTTCCAGCCCAGTCTGGGAAATTTATGAGACCTTGTCTCAAAATAAAAGATAAAAAGTGCTAAGGATGTAGCTCAGTGGTAGAGGGCTCCTGGGTTCAAACCCCAGTACAATAAAAAAAAAAAAGTAAAAGATGATTCCAAAGTTACAAAAGTGTGTTTAGTTAAACAGCTTAAACGCTCACCTCATCTGTAAAATGGGGATGAAAATAATCACACCTACCTCATAGGGTTGTTATGAAGATTAAACACAATATTTGTCAAGCACTTGGAACAGCGTGGGCACAAAGTAAAGCTAAATTCAGGACCTGTGTGATTGCCAGAATTAGGAAGGCCCACACTAGAGTCTGAAGTCAAACTACTCTCCTACCCTGGGTTGCTAAATTCAACTCTTATTCCACTTCTGCCATTGAGCGTTCTTCTGGGTGGAGGCTGGTGCACTGCTGTGGGGTGGAGGAGGTTTCCATCTCTGGAGTAGAGATGTGTAATTGGGAGGATACTGCAGGCCCAGCTTTGGGGCTTCTCTGCAGCCTAGCAACTTGCAACAACAGCAGCAATGTCTCTTTCATAAACAGAGGTGCTCTGTGGCTCTGGGAGCAGGTCATTAGCCAGGCCTAGCAAGGGGGAAGAGTGTGCAGAGAAAGCTCCAACCACAAAGTGGAATAGAGTCCCTTCCTTTGAGAAAGGGGCAGAAAGATGAAATAGACCATCCAGGCCACTCCCCGCTTTTTTTTTTTAATACCAAGGATTGAACCCAAGGGTACTTAACTGAACCACATCCCCAGCCCTTTTTATTGTTTATTTTGACACAGGGTCTTGCTAAGTTGCTTAGGAGTTGCTTAGGGCCTCACTAGATTGCTGAGGCTGATTTTGAACTTCAGATCCTCCTGCCTCAGCCCACTGGGATTATAGGCGTGTGCCACCATGCCCAGCGCCACCTCCCTCTATTAGGAAAAAAATAAATAAAAGCTAAAATCAAATAGCCACATGGCCAGTTAGCAGAGATAGGGCCAGAACCAAGCTCTACCCATAGTGTGGTCCCTGGGCTTCCCCATTCCGTATGCACTATAGTGTTGACAGTTTGAAATTAGTCACTATGGGGCCAGGTGCAGGCCTGCAAATTGCAGCAGCAAATTGGAGACTGAGGCAGGAGGATTACAAACTCCAGGTCCACCTGGGCAAATTAACAAGATCCTGTCTCAAAAATCAAAAAAGGGTGGGGATGTAGCTCAGTGGTAGAGCATGTGCTTAGCATGTGTGAAGCCCTGGGTTCGAGGCCCAGCACCAAAAAGCAAAACAAAAACCAAAAGAGATAGTAGACAGGAAGGGCTTTGAACGACGAATGTGTTCGAAGATGAGGTAATGTCACCCAAATGCTCCTCTAACATTGAATGATTAAATACAGAAAGTCTGGTCCTGACCCAGTAAAGCTAGAATCCCTCCACCACCAGGCCTGGTGAGTTCTCAGGTCAGGAATCTAGGAGCTGCCTGCATCTCTCTCCCTTACTCGCCACATGTGCAGGTGTTTAGACTCTCCAGCACACAAATGCCCTTCCTAGTTCTGGGTGAGCCTTTGGCGATGGGGACAAGCCACACTACAGAGCTAAAGGGGCCCATCTGTATTTTCACGCAGGGATGGCTATGGTTGGATGTCTAGCTAGTTGATTTTATTTTTCCAGTATTGGGAATTGAAATTAGGGGTGCTCTACCACTCAGCTACATCCCCAGCCCTTGTAATTGTTCATTTTGAGACAGGGTCTCGTGGAGTTACCCAGGCTGGCTTTGAACTTGCAATCCTTCTGCCTCCGCTTCCTGAGTAACTGGGGTTACAGGTGTGCATCATCATACCCAGCTAACCAGTTTTTTTTTTTTTTATACTGGGGATTGAACCTAGGGGCACCTACCACTGAGCTACATCCCCAGCCCTTTTTACTTTTATTTTGAGACAGAGTCCTGCTAAGCTGATTAGAGTCTTGTTAAATTTCCAAGGCTGGTCTCCAACTTTCAATTGTCCTACCTCAGCTTCCCAAGTCTCTGGGATTACAGGTGCCCAGCTGCTAGTTGATTTTTTAAAGTAACAGTTTTATTGAGCACTTCATAAAGTGTATCCTTTTAAATTATGTAATTTGGTGGTTTTTAGTGTATTCACGGAATTATACAATCATCACCAACAGCAATTTTAGAGCATTTTCATAATTCATCAATGAAACCTTGTACCCATTAAGCAGTCACTCACCTTCTCCCTCCCTTCTAGCCCTTGTCAACCAATAATCGACTTTCTGTCTCTCTCTTGGATTGTGTTAGCTTTCTGTCACTGTGACAAAATACCTGACATAAACAACTTAAAATAAGGGAAGGTTTACTTAGTTCACAGTTTCAGTCCACGGTCACTTGGCCCCATTGCTATTGTGTCTGTGATGAGTTAGCACATCATGGTGGAAGCACGTAGCAGAGGAAAACCTGTTCCCCTCATGGTGGCCAGGAAGCAAAGGAGAGAGAAAGGAAGGAGCTGGGTTCCCAATATCCTTTTCAAGGGCATGTCTCCGTGACCTCACTTCCCCCACTAGGCTTCACCTTTTAAAGGTTCCACCACTTCTCAGAAGCGCCACAGGCTGGTGACCAAGCCTTTACCACATGGTCTTGGGGAATGATCCAGATCCAAACTGTAGCCTAGATGTTCCATATAAATGGGATCACCTGTGTGGCCTCCTGCATCTGACTGCCTTCACTTAGCATGTTTTCAAGATCATCCTTGTTGTAGCACGTACCATTTCTTCATTTCTTTTCACGGCTGAGTGATATTCCATTATACAGACACACCACAGTTTATCTTTCCATTCGTTGATGGACATTATGGCTATTATGGACATTTTGGCTATTAAGAATAATGCTCTTGTCAACATTAATGTACAGGTTTCTGAGGTTTCTGTGTGAATGTGTATTTCCTTTCTCTTGGCTGCATACCTAGGGAGGGAATTGCTGGATCATATGGCGATTCTGTTTAACATTTTGAGGATCTGCCAAACTGCTTTCCAAAGTGTCATCATTTCACATTCCCAGAAGCAAGAAATGAGAGGCTTCCAACTTTCCCACATCCTCGTTAACACTTATTATTGTCAGTCTTTTTTTATTTAGCCATCCTGGTGGAGGTGAAGTGGTTTTGATTTTCATTTTCATTTTTGAGGGAATGCAGGGGCCATGGAGAAGGAACTCTCCACTGGGGAGACAGAAGTGGCCACTGGGGAGCCTAAGGGGACTGGAGGGTTGAGTGCATATGGAGGGGGTACTATTGCCACCCCAGGCTTCTCTGGCTCCTGCCCATTAGAGAGCTTGTCTCTTTAGACTCTCCACTGAATCTTTGAACGACCTGATAGTCTTCAAATAAAGCCCCTTTCCACTTGAGCTAATCAGAGCCAACTTCTATTACTGCCAACCAAAGATTATGATCAATATCATATTTAAGCTGCCTCTTCATCTTCATTAGTCTTACTCTTCCCAAATGCTACTTCTGCTGCAATCCTTGCCTTCCCCTGAACTACAAAATAGATTCTTCACTATTTCCCACTTTCCCCCGCCAGCCCCCAAAAGCCCATCACCTAGCCCTTTACCCCTAAGATGCATATTTGATCCTCATCTCCCCCTTCACTTGAATCCAGTTTAACCTCCTTGATTTAGTTCTTCAGGACATCCATAATGTAACCATTGGCTCCTTTGGTTTGCTCCTTGGGCACCCCTCAGATTGGCTTGGGATGCCTCAAGTATCTCTTATTCCCTCCCATCTTCACTCCTTCATTTCTGTAATTTCTCCACTCCCGTCTGTGATCTTCTCCTCTTCCCTACCCCACCAGCTCTGTCCCTGTATCATATTGCAAGATACTGTAGTGATGATTGACAGGCCTGCTTCCCTTTGTACAATGTAACCTTCCAAAGTCAAGGACCATGCTCTGTGTCATATTGTCTCAGGGTTCAGCACACCAAGCAGCACACAGACAGCTGACACTCAGTCACTGTTCGGGTATCTGTAGACACAAGTTATTGCCATCTTGTCATTTCTCCTAGCACAAAGAGGTAGAGGTGACCAACAGGACCTTGGCGGGGGGTGATGGTGGTGGTAAGCTGCAGGCATCTGTTGCAGCTGCGCCTGGCAATCACCGGTGACTCTGACCTGATACACACCTACTGAGAAAACTGCTGTTGATTCCATTTTTCAAAAAATGCCGTGGCTGGGGTGTAGCTCAGCATAGAGCATGTATTTAGCACACGTGGAGCCTAAGTTTAGTCCCAGCACGCCCACCTCACCTATAGCTGCAGTCCCAGGGAAACTCAGAGGGGTGAAAAGACATCCCCTCAAGGACATTAAGCACATGCCTGGGACAAACAAAATGTGAGCTCCTTTACCTTCGGCCAGCATGTTAGTCAGTTTTTCATCAAAATACCTGACAATGACAACTTTTAGAAGAGGAAAAGTTTATTTTGACTCATGGTTGCTGAGGTTGAGTCTGTGGTGGGGCGACTCCTTTGCTCTGGGCCCAAGGTGAGGTAGGAGGACATCATGGTGGGCGGGTGTGGTGGAGGAAGGCTGCTCCACTCAAGGCAGCCAGAAAAGTGGAGAGAAAGGGGGAGGAGCCATAGGGAAGATGCACCCTTCCAGTGCACGCCCCCAGGGACCCACCTTCTCCAGCCACACCCCACCTGCCTGCAGTTACCACCCAGTCAGTTCTTCAAACTAGAATGGGCCCAGTACATTGCAGCCCCATAATCTAATCCTTTTGCTTCTGAACATGCCTGCACTAACACAGGAGCACTGGGGACACCTCCTATCCACACTGGAAGAACACACCAGACAGGGCTGGCACCGCCTGCGACTCATTTGTGGTTTTTCCTGGGATTCTCCGAGTGACAGCCTATCCCACATCAAGGCTCTTTGCCTATAAGAAAATGAGAATGGCCGGCTTTTCCTCTCAGAGAACTTGGCCGCCTCCTTTCTTGCTGCCCATTTCACACATGAAAACATTCAGACTCATGGGGAAGAAGCACACGGAGGGGGTGATGAAGGAAGCAGAGAGATTAGAGATCACTGTGGACCCTTCAGGCCGCCTCTGGAGCCTATGGAACCCCAACGTGAGGATCAGTGATTAGCACAAGCTCCATGAGAGCTGACCAGCCCTGCGTGATGCCCAGCAGCTGTGAGCAAACCATGAGTAAATTCAGTTGCTCTTGGATGATAGATGAAGAAATGAGAGGGGCAGCGGCTGTCCCCAAGCAGAATGTGTGCCCCTCTCCCCATCTTCTCTGGGTGTGACACCAGCATCTGTATCTGCTCAGCTCCAGAGCCTTGCCGGGGACCTGGGGGCCCAGAGCAAACACGCTGAGCCACGGCTGGGTGCCAGGCACATCCATGCTGTACAAAGGGTTCATCAGGAGCCAGTGCAAGTTGTCGCAATTAAACTCAACCCACCCCCCTCACCAAGGAAAACACCCCAACTTGCTTAAAAGAGTGAGAATACACAAAACCAAATATCACATTTATGGGGATGTGTTTTGTGGTTTCCAAACTATGAAA
Organism: Marmota monax; assembly: GCF_021218885.2. NCBI lineage: Eukaryota > Metazoa > Chordata > Mammalia > Rodentia > Sciuridae > Marmota > Marmota monax. Next base: position 2,374,032 of record NW_026692583.1, read on the forward strand.
GTAGAATCCATGAGAAGAGGGGAGAGAGAGTGGTTTGACCCTTTCCTGTCAGGGAGATGTGGGTCCTGGGCCTCCCCATTGCTACCTCTTGGCACCACCAATTTCAAACTCTCAAGGAAAATGAGGTCACTGGTGGACAGTGGTCTTACTTTTTTCAATTATTTTTCCTTTTCTACGGCGTTGGGATTGAGGCAAGGCTTTGCACGTGCCAGGCAGCCCTCTCCCACTGCGTGAGACCCCAGCTGGACAATTATCTGCCTGGGCCTAAAGAGTCTCACCTGGGCGTGGAGAAACATCCATTGTGACTCACCAAAGGCGAGGGCTGCCTTGGTGGAAGCACCCGTTAAGGTCACATGGAAGATACTGAGTCCACACGTCTTTTTGTTGTGGGTGCTAGGATTGAACCCAGGGCCTCACACGTGCTGAGCACGCACTCTGTGTCCCCAGCTTCTCTGTTTTTTCTCTCTTTCTACCGTTTCCTTTTCTCCTCCCTCCTTTCTGTCCATCCTTTCTCTTTTCCTTCATATTCCTTCCGGCTGAGGTAGAGGAGGGTGGTCACATGACATTGAGTAGGTGGCAAGGTGCCGTTGACTCCCAGGGCCCTGTGTCTGTTTGTGACAGTCAATTGTGAAACAGCTGCACATGGGGAACTGCGGGCCAAATCCCTAAAGGACATGATCAAGCAGAAAACACCAAGCTGGTTCAGCCTGAGGACACGTGCTTAGAGGGGGATGCTTTTGGTTTGCATCACCTTGAAGCCCACAAAGGCCAGGTTTGTTCAGAACAGGCAGCGAGGGGGTCCGTGGCGTCAGCTTTTTCTGGAGTGTTTGCAGGAGAGCAAAGGCGCGGGAAGAGGTGGAGAAAAATCTGGGGGAACTGAGTTAGAAAAGTGGCACAGATTTCACCCTTCTTATTTTGGAATTATTTTATTTTATTTTATTTATTTTGCTGTACTGGGAATTGAACCCAGGGGCCCTCTACTACTGAGCTACTTCCCCAGTTCTTTTATTGCTTATTGTGAGACAGGGGGTTGCTAAGTGGCCCAGGCTGGCCTGGAAGCTGCGACCTGCCTGCCTCAGTCTTCTGAGATTACAGGTGTGCGCCCCGGTACTCAGCTTTGGAGTACTTTTAGATTTCCAGAAAAGTGCCAAGATAGCACAGTGTTCCCACCTGCCCTCCGCCAGCTCTCCCAAGGTGAACAGGTCTCACAGAAACATGGTGCATTTACCAAAACCAAGAAATCAACACCAGTGCAGATCTGCATTTCACTGGTTTTCCCAACAATGTCCTTTCTCTGTTTCAGGAACACATCTGGGTTCCCAGGTTATGTTTAGCTGCCATGTTGTCTTTACTGGTTCTCAATCTTTTATCTTCATCATGATCTTGACACTTTTTTAAAAAAATATCTTATTTTTTAGTTGTAGTTGCCACGATACCTTTATTCTACTTATTTATTTTTATGTGGTGCTGAGGCTTGAACCCAGGGCCTCACACGTGCTAGGCTAGTGCTCGACCGCTGAGCCACAACCCCAGCCCTGACCTTGACACTTTTTGAAGAGTAGAGGCCAGATATTTTATACAGATTTATTGTATTTGTAAAAATTTGTCAGAGGGCACGGGTGGGTGAATTATAGCTTCTGGGACAAATCCGGGCTGTGGTCTGGTTTTGTGCAGCCCTCAAGCTAAGAATGGCTTTCACATTTTTAAAGTGGTTGAAAAATCTAGCTGTTGGTGGTGGCACACATCTGTAATTTGAGCAACTTAGGAGGCTGAGGCAGGGGGATCACAACTTTGAGGCCAGCCTCAGCAATTCAACAAGCTCTTGTCAGAAAGTTCTGGGGGGTTCTGAGGATGTAGCTCAGTGAGAGAGTGCCCCTGGGTTCAATCCCCAGTACTGCAAAACTAAAACCAACAAAAAAAAAATTAATAAATCCAAAGAAGCATATGTCATGATACATGGAAATCATCATGAAATCCAAATTTCAGTGACCATAAATAAAGCTGGATTGGAAAGCAGCCACAGTTACTCTTTCCTGTAGTATCTAAGTGACATTTTTGCCATGACTGCAGGACTAGGAAATTGTGACAGAGACCATTTGGCTCAAAGAGCCTCAATATTGACTCTCAAGCCCCTTATAGAGAGCTTGCCAATCCTGGTGCAGAGGGCCCTGTGAGGACCTGAAATTCACTTTGATTCAAAAGCTAAGTCAGTTGTTAAAAGAGGACTGAAGTTTCAAGTTCACTCATATAATGATTTCAGAGGAACTTACTCAGGGCCCATGGTCAAAACTAGGAGAGTTTTGAGCAGGTGTGAAGCAATTCTCTCCAAATGTCTTCCCCGCTCTCCAGAACAGTCTCTGCCTGTGATAAGAATAGCTGCTGTCAGATTTGGAGCACTACCCTGTGCCAGTATTGCTTTATTTGCACTGTCTCTTTTAATCCTCACAACCACCCAGGAGTTGTTCAGGAGGAAACTGAGGTCGAAGGGCTCGGCCACCCGCACGGTGCACAGGGAGCCATGAACGACACAGAACAGGAGCCCAGCCGAGTCTTCGAGTCTGTAAGTCGGCAGCCTCCACAGTGGCCACCCTCCAGAGGGGCCTGGGGTGAGGGGAGAGGCCTGGGGCTGGGGGAGGCTCTCAGTGCTTATGGAAGGCCACTGCTAGTCCCCGTGTTCCTGACCTTCAAGTAACAACTACCCAGAGGCCCTGCTGTCAACAGTGGTCACTTTATAAAAACATCACAATGTGCTTTTGGGTGGTAATTAGTGGTTGGTCCCTAAGTCTTGATACACAAGCTCAGTGACACTGTCTTTTGTCTCTTTGTTGTCTCCTGCTGTTGTTCCCGCTCTGCCATTCCCATTGTTGGAGACTCTGAGCTCTCTGTGCTGCCTATCCCCTCTCTTGGGCCAGGGTGCTGGTGCCCAGGCTCTTCTCTGAGGCTGGGCCTGTCTGGGGTGGGAAGTGCAGGGACCTTCAAGGGGTTAAAAGGGGACACTGTCTAACTCCGCCTCTGTCAAAGAAGTCAAGAGACAATATAACCAAGGCCTCTACTGATAGAGGTCTCAAGGTGGGAAGGGCCCTGCCAGGCTAGGCTGGAAGTGGGCTGGGAACGTCACTGATACCCATCCTACAGTCGCAGCTATTTTGGTCTTCCTGGATGAACAAACATAACCAGGACTTCGCCTCCCTCCACCACGGCTGGATCAGCCCAGAAAGAGCATCGCGGCCTGGGTTTCACAGTGGTCCCAAACTCTACCGGGTCCAACTGATCCCGGTCAGCTCTGCTTAAGACAGCTGTTCCAATATATGTAGTTGATAAGATCAAAATGGAAGGGCACCAGATTTAATGAAAGAAGCCCCTGATTGGTGTCCACGCTTGTCCAATTCTGAATTATTTTTTAAAGAGAACAACAAGTCATTCGTGAGTTTCCTGTTCCCTAAAACGTCCCCGGAAACTTTTTTATCTGGCTTGGTAATATATCTCCTAAGTCCTTAGCAGCTGTAAAATTGATGTATAAAGCTTGTTTTTATTTTTGTGCTTTTTTTAAAGAACAAAATGTAAACGAGGTTGCAGAGCCCTGGTGACGCTCCAACAAGCGGGCGCCTACAGAACCTTGGCTCGCACCATCTGCCCCAAGGTCGCTGTGACACAGCCTGGTTTGGGGCAGATGGTTTCTTCCGTTCCATGTTCCAGGGTGTTCCAAAGACTCTCACTATGCCAAATTTCCAACTGGACATGAGGCAGTGAGAAGGCTCAACACAGGAAGCGGCGGCTGCTCCTGCTGGATTTATCTCCTGGGGACTGCTCCTTAGGAGAGTGGCACTTTATCTTGGTGCTGGTTTCTCTGGGAAATGCGTAGGTTGAGGTGTGGGTGTGCTGGACTGAGCATGCTGGATGGAAGCACTGGACATGTTTGCCTGACCAAGGCCTCAGAAATGATGACAAAGCTCTAAGATCAGATCCTAACCTTCCTCTGCTCACACTGTGATGCTATGCTATTTCTGAGGCCAAAATACCACTGTGAACTTAGTGATGATGTCCCCTACATGTCCTTGGAGCTGAGGAACTAGCCCCTGCTTTTGCCCACTATCTGTCCGGAAGTCAAGCAGAGTGTGAGGTGGTGAAGCGACCACAACCCTGCTGGTTAGTCTGCGGTGCAAGGGGAGGTACTGGCCCATAGGGGTGGGGCTGCACGGGGCTCTGGCCCAGGTGCAGCACCAGGGCTCCAGCTGCTTCTGTATTCCCTCTGGCAGTTGCCACCAGGGTTAAGCATGGCCAGTGGTGCTCATCTTAACAGCCACACACAACTGCTTGGGTTTTTGCTGAGAAAAAGCCACAGATGGTGACTCTCAGGAGCCCAGAGCACCCAGCACCTCCTCGCCAGCTTCACAACAGGCAGAGCTGATCCATACTGAGTCACATTAGGCCAAGGGCCCAGGTGACACTCCAGGGGAAGGGAATAGGGCCACTGACTATCATTTCCCTGGACCACTTATGTCAACAGGAAGGTCTGTTGCTGGCTGAGACCCGCTGTATGCTATGCAAACCTGTCCAGGAAGAACTGCCTTAGATGAGGCACGAAGACAGTCCCGGGTGTCCAGCCGCCATGTACACCCAGCTGCTAGGGCTGTTCTTGTCTCCGCCCACTTTTCTATTTCAGAAACACTGGAATGTCCAACTTAGCAAATTCCAAAGCTTAAAAGAAATTTTCTTTTAATGTCTAAATGTTCTGAAGATTATAGTGGGGGTAGAGAAACAAATGCAGAAAAAGTAATGCTTCTTGGAAAATGCACGCACAAGTCCTTTGTGCTTCAAACATTCCTCACAGCTTCACTGACCATATCATCCAGAATCTTCTGCAATGGTTAAGCCAAGAATTTCAGTCGCGAATATTTCCGCAGTGATTTCGTCTGGAAGTTCTTCTTTGAGGCAAATTTTTGAGCCTGGCCAAACAAGAGGAGAAAACCAAATGCCTTCCACTAATGAGGCTTCTAACACAGAGGACGTTCCAAAAACACAAGGGGAGACACCAAACAAGAGCAAGAGGTGCTCTGTGCTGTGGTTTGACTTTGACCCTTTGAAAACCACTGGGTGGAAACCAGTTCAAATCTCTACTTTACCCAAATCTCTGCAATCTTTGCTAGAAACCCTTGACCATCATTGACTGTTTCAAGATTCCTAGAAACAAAAGGTAAATATCTAATGATCAGGAAAGCCATGTTCTGAGATCCAAAGTACACAAAGGAATGGGTAGCCATCAGATACCGAATTCCAGAATTTTCTGAGTTCAGGAACTTTGTTTAATTAGATTCTGGGGGAGGGGGGCTGGGGTTGTGGCTCAGTGGTAGAGCGCTCGCCAAGCATGCATGAGGCACTGGGTTCGAACCTCAGCACCACATAAATGTAAAATAAAGATACTGTGTCCACCTAAAACTTAAAAATAAATATTTTTAAAAATTTAGATTCTGGGAATGGACAATAAAAGAAGGAGTGGAATTAGGGAGATAGGCAGGGAAACTTTGTCACAGTAGGTAGCAGCCCTGACCACTGGGACGTGTTGTTGGAGACATTCCAGCCTAAGAAGGCCCAGAAGGGCTGTTTGGATTGGTTCCTCCTGAGTATAAGTTCAAGCAGCGTTTCAGGCTAGTGGACTAAAAGGAGAGGGTGGAGAATCCGGGAAGGCCAAGAAGGAGGATCCCATTTACTTATTTATTTATGTACTTGTTAATTTATTTTCTGAGTCCTGGGGGAGCAGGCTCTAGTATGCCAGGTGACACTAGGCCAGGGCTCTACCATGGAGCTACACCCCAGCCCAGGACCGTCCCGAAGCACTCTAATGTTCTCACAGCTTGAAGCTGGGCTTGTGCCGCCACCAAGCTGTTGTCTCTCCTTATCTGTGTCTCCCTGTCAATACTCTTGTCTTGAAGCCGTTGCCACAATGCACCCTCTACTAGTGGCTGGTGTTCACCCGCTTAACGCAAAAACCCTTGACTAATGGGATGAAGATCAGGTTGGTGAACTAAAGGAAAGAGCAAGGCCAGGAGACACAAAAGGACAGCAGAGGGCAGGGGCAGAAGCTCTCGTTGGCAGCAAGAGCCCCTGCACAGGGCTCCTCATAATTTATTCAGGTGGGACTCCCAGCAGGCCGACTTTGTGGAGTGCACAGTCTTAAGGAGAGTGGCTTGCGCCAGTCAGGAGAGATAAACACACTTAAGTCTACAACAAATTAGTAAGCCACAGCTGCATGCCCAGACAGAGCCGGCCCCAGTACCTTTGACAGACGAGGCCGCAGGCTCCGATTTCCACCCCTCAGGATTCAGGCCAAACAGTGTGGCAAAGCAGTCATGCATCTCCTCTTCTGTCATGTGCTCACCTGGGCATCAAAGAGCAAAAGGAGGCTTTTCAGCTCTGGGGGCCAAGCATGAGATCTGAGTTTGGGGTCATCAAGCCAAAGGTCTCAGCTTCCACTCTTCAAGGTGTTCAGTTATTCTGCTATTCCCTTCTCTTTACACACAAAACACTTAGGAGAGTCCCATTCACTGTCAGAGCACTTCCTCAAGTGATGTTAAAAGTGTGCTCCCAGGGGCTGGGGATGTGGCTCAAGCGGTAGCGCGCTCACCTGGCATGTGTGCGGCCCGGGTTTGATCCTCAGCACCACATATAAAACAAAGATGTTGTGTCTGCCAAAAACTAAAAAATAAATACTAAAAAAAAAAAAAAAATAAAAGTGTGCTCCCATCAGGGAGATATGCTGGGGCTTGTAGAGAGGAAATAAGGGACTGCCCAGCTTTATCTTCAAGTTCCCTTCACCAGAACCCCCTAATTAGACTCACAGGAACCTCCCCTTCCTCTGAGAGAAAGCTGACTTGACCCCCCACATAAAATAATGTGGAAGACAGCAGGTAAACATAAAAGCTTACTTTGGTGAAGTTTTATTTCCCGAATATATCCCAATCTGATGCTAGCCCTGTGAGAGTGATAAGCTGGCATTTGAATCCCCATTTTATAAGTGAGGATGATGAAATTGGCAGTTTCCGGAGGCTGGGACATGAACCATGTAGGGTCCCTCCCCTCACCCCAACTTGCTGGATATGGAATACAGTTGCAGCATCCTTCATGGTTGAAAGGCTCTCAAATTACTATTCTTTCACGATGGATGGAGATCCCAGGGGTCTGTCTCGCCTAGGTTGGTTCTCCCTACTTAGAACAACCCAAGGATGTTACCAGAGACCCCCTTCATGTATCTACCTTTAGTTAGGAGCAGTTCCAGGAAATCTTCTCTCTGAATAGCCTTTTCTCCTTTGGAATTGGTATAACCAAGAACTTTAAAGCTCTCCTGGATGCCACTCATGGTGTTACCGAAAGGTGGCCTGTGGTTAAGGTAAATTTTGAAGAAATCTGGTAGGTTGATCTTGTCAATTAGCTTTCCAGTGTCCACGTATTTACTAAATTTGATTTCATTAAACATGTCATCAATCTAGGGAAGAAATTTAAGAAAAAAAGATCATGGTAAACAGGAAAGACACTTTGTTGTTATACTTCTAAAAACTGAAAAGGAAGAGACTGATGTTCACAGTCAACTTGGAACAAGTCTGTTAGGGTAAAATTGTGCCCCCCAGAAAGATATGTTGAAGTCCTAACCTTCAGGACCTTATTGGAAATACAGGTTTTGCAGATGTAATTAGTAAGACGAGGTCATTCAGACATTGTGGCACACGCCTGTAATCCCAGCTACTTGGGAGGCTCAGGCAGGAGGATCATAAGTTGGTAGCCAGTCCTGGCAACTAAGTGAGACTCTTTCCTAAAATAAAAAATACAAAGGCCTGGGGTGTATGTAACTCAGTGGTGGGACACTCCCGTACACACACACAGATGCACAAAGATGAGGCCACACTGGAGTACACAAGAAACACCCAGGGCGGTCCTGTGAGGCAGAGATTGGACTGGGAAAGCTTTACGCCAAGGAATTGCAAGGGCTTCAAGCAACCACTAGAAACTAGAAAGGGCAAAGAAGGATTCTCCCCGAGGGTTTCCCAGGGAAGAGTGTGGCCCTGCCGAAACCTTGATTTGGGATTCTGAGAGAATAATCGATTTCTGTTGTCTTAGCAGGCTCTGGGCCCTGGGTGCAATGCTCAGCACCCAAATTAATTAATTAAAATCTCTGTTGTTTTAAGCCACCCTGTTTGTGGTACTTATTGCCCTAGCCCCGTCAGGCTTGTCAATACTGCAAGGACTGGTATGAGCGCTTTTTCACTCCTTTCAACTAAGGATCTCATGCTGTATCAACTACTTCTTTGCCATGGGAAGCAGATAGTAGTCTTATTTTAAAGTTAGAATCCTCAATAAATTGGAAATGAATTTAGTTGAATAAGCCAATAATTCAGTAGGGAGCTCAACTATAGGACTCCATCCCTAGTAAACTTAAGATAAATAATTGCTCCACAATTCCCTCTTCATCACTTTTCTAATTTTACTGTGCAATATTTTATGTATACAACAGATTATATGTAACATATGTGTAACTTACATGGTGTGATTTTTTAGAACAAACACCAGTGTTAGTCATAGAAAGGGTCAATAAAATTGACAAATATTAGCCAAATTAACCAAGAAAAAAGAGAAAAGGATTGAAGGAGATGACATCACTACTGATTCTACAGAAATAAAAACAAGCCTAAGGGAACAGGCTGGACAATCGGGTGTTAACAAATTAGAGAACTGAGGTGAAATAAATAAAAGCCTAGAAAGATACAAATGACCAAAACTTACTCAAGAAGAAACCGTACAGCAAGAGACTGCATTAATTTTTTAATTCTCCACAAAGAAAAATCAAGGGCCAGATAGCTTCACTGGTTTCCACCAAATATTTATAGAAGAATATCAACTTTTCTACAAACTCTCACCCAAAATAAAAGGGACTACTTTCCAATTCATTCCATAATGGACAGTATTACCCTGAAACCAAACATAGAGCAAATACTTCACAAGAAAAGAAAACCATAGACCAAAATCTCTTATGATTTTAGATGCAAACATTCTCAATAGAACACAAGCACACTGAACCTAGCAACATACAAAAACAACTATGCACAAGGACCACGTGGGGTTTATCCCAAGAATGCAAAATTGGTTTAACATTTGAATCCCAAAGTAATGTTAAACATGATTATTAATAGAATAAAGGACAAAAAAAATATGATGTTTTCATTAAGTGCCCGAAAGAGCATTTGACAAAAACTCTAATGCTTCACATCATAGAAACACTCCACACACAAGGCTCAGGACAATTCCTCAGCTGGTAATGGGCAGGTATGAAAACCTCACAGCTAAACTGTCCCCCTAGGCCAAGACAAGAGAAAGATGCCTGCTCGCACCACTTCTACTCAATACTTTACTGAAAGTTCTAGCCAAGGAAATTACCTGGAAGGCAGGTCAGGAGAAAAGAGATAAAAAGTATCTAGATTTGAAAGGAAGAAGTAAAGCTATTTCTATGCAGCTGACATGATCTTATACATAAAAAATTCTAAGGAACCCACTAGAATCTACCAGAACTGTTAACTAAGTTCAGCAACTTTACAGGATATGAGGTCAATATGTTAAAACATTGTGTTTTTCTACACATTAGCAACAAACACCACAAAAATGGAAGAAAACAATCCATTTCTAATAGCATCCAAAAGAATAAATAGGAATAAATTTAACAAAAGAAACATAAACTTGTGCTCTGAAAAACTCCAGAATATTATTGAAAGAAGTTAAAGAAAACCTAAAGAAGGGGAAAGACCTCCCGTATTCAGGGCTTAGAAGATTTAATACTGTTAAGGTGACAAGACTCTACAAATTAATTTTTGCATTCAGCAGAATCCCTATCAAAATGCCATCTGGCTCCCTCCCCCACAGAAATTGGCAAGCTGATCCTAAAATCCAAATTGCAAGGTACCAAGTATAGTCAAAAACAACCTTGAAAAAGAACAAAGCTGAAGGACTCATACTTCCCAATTTTGAAACTTATGAGAAAGCTTTAGAAATCAAGACACAGCATGACTGACAGACGTGAGGTTCAATGAAATGGAATTAGGAGTCCAGAAATAAACCCTCACCTTCATTATCAATTGATTTTTGACAAGGGCAGCATGTCAATTCAATAGGCAAAAATAGTCTTTTCTACAAATGGTGCTGAGACAACAGGATGACCACACACAGAAATGAGCTCTAAATTCATCAGGTCTAAATGTATAAGCCCAGACTATGAAATTCCTAAAGAAAACATCAGGGTGAATCTTTGGTTTAGGCAGAATTCACAGATGTGACACCAAAGCACAAAACAACCAAAGAAAAATGGAGAGAAAATTAAAGTCTACCAAAAATAAAAATATTTTTACTTCCTAGGATACCATCAAGAAACCAAAATGACAACCCACAGAAAGGGAGACATATGTGTAGATGATTGGGTATGTGACAAGCAAGGGACTTGTAGCCAGTAAACACCAAGAACTCTTCTAACACAATTAAAAAAAAAAAGATGGACAAAACCAATGAGAAAGTGGGCAAATGATCTGAATAGACATTTCTCCAAGAAGACATATGAATGGTCAAGAGGCACATGGAAAGATGCTCACTTGTCATTAGCCACTAGGGAAATGCAAATTAAAACCACATCGAGATGCCACTTCGTATCTACCAGGATGGCTAAAAACAAAAAGACAGGCGTTGGCAAGCATGAGGAGAAATGGGAATGCTGATGTGCTTCTGCTAAGAACGTAACCCGGCACGGCTGCTGTGGAAACCAGTCTAGATGTTCCCCAGATGAAACATGGAGCCCCTGCGGGACCCAGGAATCCCTCTCCTGGTACATGCCTGGGAGAAACAAAAGCTTATGTTCACATGAAAATTTGGACAAGAATATTCATATTCATAGCAGCATTGTCATAATGCTGTGCAATGGAAACAACCCAAATGTCTATCAACTGACAAATGAGAAATGAGAGGTGGCCCATCCGTGCAGTGGGGCATTATTCTGTCATAAAAAGGAATGAACCACAGATACCTGCTGCAGCATAGACGAATCTTGAAAATATGCATTATAAGAGATTATGCTGCTAAGTGAAAGAAACCAGTCTCCTTCCCCCCCACTACTGTAAGAGTCCATTTACATGAAATACCCAGATTTGGTGAATCCATAGTGAAAGAAAGTAAAAGTGGTTGCCTATGGCTGGGGAGGAGGTTTGGAGGAAATGGGGAGTGACTGGTAATGGGTCTGGGGTTTCCTTTTTGGAGGATGAAAATGTTATACAAGTGGATTGTGATGCTGTTCACACAACTGTGAATATGATAAAATCCACTGAATTACACATTTTAAAAGGGTGTGTGGTCAGTGAATTCCATCTCAATATTTTTTTTCCAAGAAGCCATCACCCAACTAAAGAAGAAAGTCACCAGTGCCTTGCATCTACTCAGGTGCCTCTTTCCCGGGGCCACCTCCCACCTCCTGCCCCACGAAACCATCCTTTGAATTTTCCATTTGCCGCTCTCCACTGGTTGAGACAGCTTCATTCGTGAGCTCACATCCCCAGCCCACAGACTGCTTCCTTTTACTCTGAAGACCCTTGGATCACTGCAACCCCGGCCACGGTTGCTGAGTGGCCCTGGCACCACCACAGCCTGCTAGCTCCCTTTGCTTCAGCAAGTTCACCTGCAGACATTTGCTGCTTAGACTCGCACATCTGCATGAAGCAAACAGAAAACATGACATTTTTCACTCCATCTGTGTGAGAAAAGAACTGTCAGATGCTGGCTGTCTGATCCCAAGAACTTTACGGTACTCTGCAGGGCTGCTTCGGCCTCCTTACCTTTTGATCAGGAATGCCACCTCCTCAGAGATAAACATCATGCCTCAGGCCCTAAGTGCCATTCTGATAAGGGTTTCATTTTGGCCATTAGCACAGGACACATGATTATGCCACCACCACCATCACCTGGGCAGCCCATGGCAACCCACCCAGGCCCACAGGAGGGACTTTTTTTTTCCCACTGCTGGGGATGGAACCTAGGACCTTGCCACGTGCTAGGCAAGTGCTCCACCGCTGAGCTACACCCTCAGCCTGTCACCCAGTATTTTCAAAGCAGCCACAAATTCTCAATGCAACATTTTAGAAATGGTCTTTTGAAATAACATTATTGGTTATGGATACAAATTAAATATAACTGACACTATATTAGTAGCTGTAAGGGATAACACTGTTTCGTATTAAGTTTTATACAACTGCATGTTATTATGTGTGTAAAGTTTTGTACAAATAAAACAACACCCAGTATCATACTTACATACTACAGTATCTTAATATTATATAATTTTAACTGTATTCATATATTGTATGCCACTATTTACTATGAACCAATAGAAACTAAATGTATAATCATTTTTATTTATTTTTTTAGTTGTTGATGGACCTTTATTTTATTTGCTTATTTATATGTGGTGCTGGGAATCAGACACAGTGCCTCATACGTACAAGCAAGAGCTCTACTGCTGAGGTACAACTCCAGCCCCTGAAAGTATAATCTTTGATGAGAGACTTAGGTTCCAACTTTGGCACTGCCATTTTCTATGCATGGGACCTTGAGCAATTACTTCACATTCCTGGCCTCAATGTCCTTGAAGGAGGGGTTAACACAGTGGGTTCTTGAGATAATATATGTAAAATGCTTACACAAAGCCTAACACATAGTAAGCACTCAACAAACAGTAATTATTCTATGATTATTATATTTTCCATGCAATTGCTAATTAGAACATAGGTAATTACAAGTGACAATATATAATTATATATCATATTAATTAGATATAGTAATTTATAACTATAAAATTGTAATATATATATAAATTATTAATGTAATATACAATTGAACTTAGTTCAGAAGCAGGAAACTAGGATGACAAAATGGAATCCAATAGAATAGTGCCTGAGTTCATCCACCCCAGAGTTCCAAAGATCTCAGGGAACATTCTCAGCACAAACCACTCAGTAGGTGACCCACTCCTTCCTCTCTTCTTCCTGGTGATGGACCAGGAATGGCTGCTCAACAAGCAGGAAGCTGGCAGCTTTGGCATCCCTGACAGCTCCTTCCTGAGTCACCTCTGCAAATGTTGGTTGCAAAGGCAGGTGCTGCCACTTGTCTAAACAAAGCCCATGTTTGGAAGAGGAACCTCTGAGATGGAAATGGCATGCTGAGCACCTTCATAATACCCCGGCATGAAGATGGTTTTGGAGGAACAGGAGGCCACGCCGGCCTGTACAGAAGACTGGTTGTCCTCATCCGGGCATTTATCGTAGGCTAGCCCATCATCTGCTAAGGCAGCGTTTCAGTCCAGTCACCTGGGGAGCTTTAAAGATTCAGAGGGTCAGTCCCACTCCCAGATCCCCATTTAAGTAGTCTGGCGTGGAGTCTGAGCAGTCACAGTGTCTAAGAGCTCCCAGTGATTTGAATGTGTGGCCATGGCCAGGATGTCCAGTTTGAAGGCAAAGGACTCTCAAACCGCATCAGGCACCAACACAACCATGTAGGCCTGGGTAAAACAGAGACTGCTGGTCCCACCCCAGAGTGTCTGATTCAGCAAGCCCGCGATGGGGCTGAGAATCTGCATTTCTTACAAGTCCAAGTGATGCCAGGGCGGCTGCCTGGGGGCCCACCTTTGAGAACCACTGTCTTGGGACACAGGGGTTCATGGAGGTGATGCTCATGTCAAAAGGAACCAGCGCCAGCCTTGTGATTTTCAGTAGCACGATGATGGGGGGCAACTGTGGGCTGAGTGTGGGTGCTTCGGGTCCACGCCCGGCTCCTGTGTTGAGCTGTCTACCTTCACAGCAGCTCAGTCAGCCTTAGCCTGGTGTTGCAGGGGCTCAGGGAAGTGCCGCATGGAGAAGTGGACAATATGGGGCCATGAAAGAATTTCTGAGAACTCACACAGGCTTCCTTGGAATGACCACTCACTGCCCTGGTTCACGAACTCAGTTTCTAGTAGTTACTGTGCATTGGTTTGGCCAAGGTGGGATATTATTTAATGATCTGTCACTTGATTTACAACTTTTAGGGATTGGGGCCTCTGCTGGTACGGCTGACCTAGCCCCTGTGACCTGAGGGCGGCCTGCCCTTGGTGGGCTAGAGTCCCTCATGCGGGATTTTTACTTCTGCCTGTCACTGACCCAGGTAGGCCTTTGGTTTGTGGTTCCTGCTGTCAGCTGCACACAGAGGGCTTCTGAATTACGTTTTATAATTAAGTTTTATAAGCTCCCTGTTTAATGAAGAGGAACCTGATACATTTGAACTGAGGCCACTCGGTGTTCTTGTAAGAAGGCTGCAGATGGGGTTGGCTTCCTTTTGTGATGGTTTCACAGACTCCCAGGCTGGAGCACTCTCCCTCTTGCTCACATCCTCCTCTCCACATTCAATGCTCTCTAGAACATCCTCAATGAAGCGAGAGGCAGCCCTGGTCACAGCTCATCTCCCACGCCTCCTCCCAGTTGCTCACTCCAGCCCTGCCTCCCTGGCCCAGCTCAGGGAATAAGTCAGGCAAAGAGGATTTGGGGCTGGGCAGTTTCACGATATGGCCCTGTCTGCAGACACCTCTGATCCCCCTTGGCCTCACAGCTGCCCTGGGTCTCCTCTGGAACCATACAGTGGTCCTCCCTTATCCTTGGGGATATATTCCAAGACCTCTAGTGGATGCCTGAAACCACAGATAGTATAGAACCCTGTATCATCATTTTTTCGATATTAACTAAGCTCTGAACATGGATAGTGGTTGGTCATAATTTTTGTGATTTTAGGTGCAATAGCAAAACTAGTATACATTTCATTTCCTTTCCTCATGATTTCACAGAGGATTTGTTCTTACTATAGATCTTAGTAACCTGAGCATATGACTTTTTCTTGGAGTGGGGAGCGCAGTTACTAGGGATTGAAACCAAGGGTTCTTTACCACTGAGCTACCTCCCTGGTCCTTTTTATTTTATTTTTAATTTTGAAACAGGGTTTTGCTAAGTTGCTGAGGCTGGCCTCAAACTTGGGATCCTCCTGCCTCAGCTTTCTATATTGCTGGGATTGCAGGTGTGTGCCATTATGCCTGGCCTTTTTAAAAATTATTATTAAAAAGAGCACTTTTGCCTTTTTCATTAAAGGAAGCACTTTTCAGTTTCTCTTTGGCATATCCAATTGCCAACATCACTATGCTTGCACTTTGGGGCCAGTAGGTAAATTAACAGTTAACTGAACACAAGTACTGTAATACTACAGTGGTTGACCTGACTACAGAGCTGGTTATGAAGTAACTAACAGGCGGGTAGTGTATACAGAGTAGATACAATGGGTAAAGAGATAGTTGTCTTGGGTGGGATGGAAAAGGATGGCACAATATTTCATCATGTTACTCAGAAAAACAATTTAAAACTTATGAATTATTTCTGGAATTTTCCATTCAATGGATTCTGGATCCAGGTGACTCAGGGTAACTGAAATCACAGAAAGCAAACCTATGGACAAGGGGGTGCTACTATATCTGAACAACTGCCTCTTTATCCTGGAGTGGTGAACCCCATGGTCAGGTTCTGCCCCCTGGGCAGTTGGGCCACTTGGCCACAGAGCTTTCTCCCAGCTGTTTTATACCCCGTGTGGACAACGCCAACCAGAAGGCCTCTTATGATAACCTTCACTCATTCCCTCATCAGAGCCCAGGCCTCAAACACTTTCAGGGACTCTTCCCCACCTCTGTGAATGTTTTTCAAGAGTTTCAAAGGGACATTGCTATCTGAATGACAAGTTCTGCACCCTATCCCAAAACCACAACTGAGGGTTTGTCAGGTGCCCACAGCTCTCTGAAATTCTGATCTTGCCTTGTGCACCGTGAAGCACCAGATGGATTCTGGTTCAAGTCAAGAAATAATATGGATGGAACTCAGTTTGGCAGTTCCTCAAACAGTTGGACATGGAGTCACCATTTGAGGTAGCAATCCACTCCTAGGTACATATGCAAGATAAATGAAAACACACATTCACCCAAAAAATTACACAGGAAGGCTCATAGCAAAATTTTTCATAATAGCCAAGAGCAGGGGCAACCCGAGTGTCGATCAGTTCATGAATGAATAAATAAAATGCAGCATATTCACATGAAGGAATAGAATCTTATTCAGCCATAAAAAAGAATGAAGCACTAACACACACCACAACCCGGATGAACCTTGAAAACATCATCCCAAGTGAAGGAAGCCAGACATAAAATATCACATATTATACACTCTCATTTATATGAAATGCCAGAAGAAGCAAATCCTCAGAACAGAAAACAGATGGGTGGTTGCCAGGCGCTGGGGGAGGGGGAAAGGAAAGTGACTGTTAATGGGCCTGAGGTTTATTCTGGGGTGATAAAAACACTTGGGATTACATGGGGCAGACAGCCACATAACTCTGCAAACATGCAAAAGCCACTGAATTGCACACTCCAAATGGATGGATGGTATAGTGTGTGTTGCATCACAGTAAAGTTACTAAGAAAAGAAAGAAGCCAAGCATGGTGGCATGTGCCTGTCATCCCAGCGGCTTGAGAGGCTGAGACAGAAGGATCGAGAGTTCAAAGTCAGCCTCAGCAGCAGTGAGGCGCTAAGCAACTCAGTGAGACCCTGTCTCTAAATAAAATACAAAATAAAGCTAGGGATGTGGCTCAATGACCATGTGCTCCTGGGTTCAATCCCTGGTACCACTCCCCCTGGGAAAAAAAAAAGAATGAAAAGAAAAGAAGTAATATGGAGGTAAAGACATGGCAGGAGCAAGTAAACTTCAGATCCAAGGACATTAGTACTTTAAAATTTGCTGGGTGTGGTGGTGCTTAACCACTCGGGAGGCTGGGGAGGAGGATCACGAGTTTAAAGCCAACCTCAGCAAGTTGGTGAGGCCCTGAGCAACTTAGTAAGAATCTATCTCTAAATAAAAACAAAAATTAAAAAGGGCTGTGGCTATGGCTCAGTGGTAGAGCACTTGCCTAGCACATGTGAAGCACTGGGTTCCATGCTCAGTACTACATAAAAATAAATAAAGGTGTTGTGTCCATCTACAACTAAAAATATTTTTTAAGTATTTATTTTTTCAGTTTTAGGTGGACACAATATCTTTATTTTATTTTTATGTGGTGCTGAGGATCAAACCCAGTGCTCCATGCTAGGCGAGCACTCTACCACTTGAGCCACAACCCCAGCCCCTAAAAATATTTTTTTAAAAAAGGGCCAGGGTGGGCTGGGGTTGGAGCTCAGTGCTTGCCTGGCATGTGTGAGGCACTGGGTTCAATCCTCAGCACCACATATAAATAAATAAAACAAAAGATCCATTGACAACTAAAAAAATATTTTTAAAAAAGCAGGGGGCCAGGGATGTGGCTTAGTGGTTAAGCACCCCTGGGTTCAATCCCCCAAAATATATAAGATATATATTTTTTCCACCATCATTTTTTTTTAAAGAGAGAGAGAGAGAATTTTTTTTAAAGAGAGAGAGAGAATTTTTTAATATTAATTTTTTAGTTTTCGGCAGACACAACATCTTTGTTTGTAGGTGGTGCTAAGGATCGAACCCGGGCCACACGCATGCCAGGCGAGCGCGCTACCACTTGAGCCACATCCCCAGCCCTTTTTCCACCATCATTGCACTACACTTTTTTAAAAAAAATTTTAGATGTTGATGGATCTTTATTTTATTCATTTATTTATATGTGGTGCTGAGAATTGAACCCAGTGCCTCATACATGCTAGGCAAGCGCTCTACCACTGAGCCACAACCCCAGCCCCCATAAAAACTGTAAAGATTAATACATGTTTGTTGTGAAAAATTCCAACAATGGAGATATAAATGTCCTGTGAATCCCCATCCCACAACAATAGCTAGGGTGGCCGTCTGGACTTTCAGAGTTTTCTTCCTCC
This sequence comes from Marmota monax, assembly GCF_021218885.2. Classification (NCBI taxonomy): domain Eukaryota; kingdom Metazoa; phylum Chordata; class Mammalia; order Rodentia; family Sciuridae; genus Marmota; species Marmota monax. Next base: position 2,391,998 of record NW_026692583.1, read on the forward strand.
TTTGTACCTAATACCTGTAGGATCAGAGCCAGGGTCTGGTGTGGGCCAGCTTAGTCCTAGACTCTGGACCTGAGTGACTGCAATCCTCCCAAGGCTCTGTGCTCACTGTCTCCACCTGTGCAATGGAGAGGGTACAGCCAGCTGTGCCTCCTGCAGTCACCCTGAGGATTAAATGACCCAAGAGGACCAAGGGCCCCAGGGGTTCAGCAGCTCAAAGCACAGCTCCAGAGAGAAGAGCCACTGCTGCTGTAGTTGGTGGTCGCTACAGTATCATCACCTACATTCCTTTTTCCAGTGGCTCATGGTATCCCAGGATTTATTTCTTTAATGTGTTAAGTGTGAAAGTCTTGTCCTGCTCTGGTTTTTCTGCAGGAAGCTGTTTGTTGGGTAAGGGCCCAGCCTGGAGGCTCTCAGCGGACCAGGTAGGCCTCCCCTAGAACAGTGGGCCATTTCTCTTACCTTCAGGATGGAAATGCCTCCCAATATTTATGTTTCAAAGCAAGACCCAACATACTGACAGCCTCTCTTCAATGTGCAAATTTCCAAATTCCCCTGGGATCTTTATCAGAGCAGAAATTGTGCCCATGATTCCTGGCTCAAATTTCTCCCCCTCATTATGGGTGAGGCTGGACTACTTGGCTAGGTCTCTCCACCCCAGCTGGGACCACATTTTAGCTGTAAGGATTCGTGCACAAGGCTTTAGGAGGATCTGTGTGTTTGTCTTTCTGAGTTTTGTTCTGAATACAAAAGCATCACAAACTATGGGCTGCAGTTAAGAAAAACTGAGTAATATGAAAATGTAGGTTTGAAGTTCCTCATCCCCTGCATTTGTAACCTGAGTGTCTTCCAAGAAGGGTAGTGGTCTTCATTTACAGACCCCTGGGAGGGTGTACAGTGTACACTGGGAAACAGAAGTTAAGAAGAGCTGAAATTCCATGGCTCACAGAGGAAGAAGAACCTGGAGCTTCTGGGGCCTTCCAGGAAGGAGGCCGGAGGAGCCAGGGTAGGGGAGGGCTGAGTGGGATGGAGGCCAGAGAGGAGGCCCCCATGGTGGCAGGTCATAAGGACTGAGAAAAAGAATGTCTAACAGGAGCTTGAGGTGAATGTGGCTTTGTGTGACCTTACCTGATGACTCCCAAAATTTCAAGAAAGTCCTCTTGTGGGAGTGGGCTCTATGTGGAAAGTGGGGGAGGGAAGGTGTCAGGCCTGGGGTAACGGGGGTGCACAGAACCTGCACGTGCACAGGCAGAACCCTGAGATAGGGAGGGCACGAGCCCCTAGAGCAACCACAAAACTCTGGCTGGCTGAGGCCAGGGTTCCAGCTGGTTTTGGAGGCCCCAGTTTAAATCAGGTTATATGTATAAAGCAGGAAGCAACATCCTCCCAAATCCCATCCCCCAGAAATGGTATCGTTAAGGGTTTGGAACTCATTAGCTCAGTGAGACCCTGTCTCAAAATAAAAATAAAAAGGGCTGGGGATTCAGCTTAGTGGTAGAGCACCCCTGGATTCCATCTCCAGTACCCCCTCCCCCGCAAAAAAGAGGCTTAGAACATGTTCCTTCATGTTTTCCCAGGCATATATAAACCCATATAATAAAGAAACTTGCCTTTTTCCTTTTAGTAACAAATCCTGTACATTCTTTCTGAATCAGGAAGCATGCGTCAATCCCACTTTTTTTTTTGGCGGGGGAGGGTGCTAGCAATTGAACCCATGGGGTGCTCTATCAGTGAAACACATCCTAACTTCTTTCTATTTTTTATTTTGAGATAGTTGCTGAGGCTGGCCTCAAACTTGTGATCCTCCTGTAGCCTCTCGAGTTCCTGGGATTATAGACAGCTACAGATATGTCAGCTCAATCTCACTTTTTAATGGTTACTAAATGTAGGGGTGCCCTATTTTATTGATCCCATCTCCTGTCAATGGACATTAGGGTTGTTTTAATTTTTGCTGCTAGAAACTATCCTGCAATAATTGTCCCTTCCCTATGTGTATTATTGTACACTGTGAGACTTTTCCTGTAGGATATACCCTTAAAAGTAGATTTGTTGGGTAAGGAAGATGGCACACAGCTATAACTCCAGCACTCAGGGGGCTGAGGCAGAAGGATTGAAAGTTTGAGGCCAACCTCAACAAGTTACTGAGGTTGTCATCAATTTAGCAAGACCCTGTCTCAAAATTAAAAAGGACTGGGTAAGTCGTTCAGTAGCAAAGCTCCCCAGTACCACACAGACACAAAAAAAGTAAATTTGTTGAGTCCAAAGATATACACATTTAAGAAGACAAGTAGTCCTTTATTTCCTCTCCGAACACTCCTAAACAATGCCACTACTCCTGAACACAGCGGACACATTAGGGGTACCTGATGATCACTCAGAGGTCAAATCATAAAGTCAGGGATTCTTCCTTCCTCACTGTCCTTGCAGTCAAATGTGGCCCGTGGGCACCATTCACTCATTTACTCACTCAGGTAACACTTGTGGAGTGTTCACTTTGGGGGCACTTTGCAGGCACACATGTATCTGCTGGGATTCGCCTTAAATTTATGGAACTAAGTGGTTGCACGGTGTTAATTCACTACAAAAACTGGTCAGGATTATACAATGCTGCACAGGTTAAACAGAAGAGAGGCTGGGAGTGATAGCCAAGGAACCTTGCACAGGGGCCACTCCAACACGATGCTCCAATGTCCTGGAAGACCTGATGCATTTATAAAGATGGGAGATGAAACATTCTCGACATCATCAGCTATATAAACTGGACACCTAGGTCCTGGCTCCTTCGATAACATTGTACACTTTACTAATCGTTCATTTAAAAACATGGTTTATAAGAACTGCCCCCTCTGACTGCTTTAGCTGTATTCTGTGAGTAGCTTCCTGCAAAACAAGGGAAGGGCTAGGAATTCTTTGGGGAGGGTTATATTCTTGTATAATTTGGCTTCAATTTACCACGCTGACTAGCTTCAAATCCCTGAGGCAATTACTATGATGTAAGAAAAATATAAATACGATATAGTCTTAGCGGGGCTGCTTTGAATCTCTGTGCTTGAGCCTTTAATGTGCCCAAGTGTTAAAACACTATTAGCTAGGCCAACTTCTTTGTGCAGCTTCTTGGGTACGGGGGACCATTGCATCTTAATAGGATGGATGTGTTCCATTAACCACAGAAAAGCCAAAGTTGAGAAGTTTCAAAGCCTTGAAAAGATTTTTTTTTAATCTCTATAAATCTGACATGAAAAACAAAAGATCAGAAACTTCTCCCTGTGCAGCTTCAGATATAAAGTAACTCATCAGCTCACAAAGCCTGCACACTGGTATGGGGCACATCTGGATCCCAGGGCCTTCAGAAAGTGTCTCCAAAGAGTAAATATATTCTTTAAAGTGGATTTAAAACCCCAGTCCAAGGGATTTATGAAGATGCTGACGTCAGCCCTGAAACTCCCCATTTGGGTTGGGGATGGGCGGATGCAGGCGCCAGTGGAGACTTCACACTGCTGTTTTATTCCATTTTTTTTTAGTTTTTAGTTTGTAAATAATTATCAATGTCACTTTATAAACATTTGCTATAGACTAAAAATTATTTTTCTAGGAGCTGGGATTATAGCTCAGCGGTAGAGCCCTTGCCTCATACATGCGAGGCACTGGGTTTGATCCTCAGCACCACATAAAAATAAGTAAAAATAAATAAAGATATTGTGTCCATCTTTAAAAAATTATTTTTTAGATACCTATTATTCATCAGCAAGATTTTGGTAGGTTTTTATACATTATTATTATTATTTTTTTTTTTTTTTGGCCAAGGATAGGATAAATGTCTACTATTGTGGATTTTTGGAATTTTCTACCATAAAAAGTAAAAAATGAGAAAAAAATCACCATCCCATCAACCTCTTAAAAAGAACATGCCATTTTGATGAGAAATGCAGGATGAAGAAGTATTGGTGTGGGGATACCAGGGATTAAACCCAGGGGAGCTCTACCACTGAGCTAGACCCTAGCCTTTTTTAAAATTTTTATTTTGAGACAGGGTCATGCTAAGTTGCTAAGGTTGGCCTGGAATTTTTAATCCTCCTGCCTCAGCCTCCTGAGTTGCTGGGATTATAGGCCTGTACCACCGTGCCTGGCAGAAGCATCCCACTGAGTAAGTGTCTACTCTGTGCTGGGTGCTGCCTGGCCTTTGTTCTTTAGTCTCATGGCAACACTGAGGTTTCAGGTTTTTCCAGCCTCATCTTAGAGTCAAGGATCCAGGAACTCAGACTATCTTTGAAATGACTTGCAGATCCAGCAGCTAGGAATGGCCATCAGGTCAACTAATTCTGAGTCCCCTGCACTTCCCACCAAGATCGGCTCCTTTTCTTTCCTCAATCTTGAAGCACCAGGCATTGTGCCAAGCAATCACCCAGAGAAGATGGGTATCAGTTTAAGATACACGTTTAGCTAAAAAAAAAGAACCACAGATACAACCATGAAGGTGAAATGCAATGGAGTGGGGGCAGTAAGGTGTGAGCTGGGCTTTCCTCAGGAAATGAGAAGGTTTCCATAATGGAATGAGCTTGGGGAATGCTCTAGTGTTCATCACTTACAGATTCCAGAGCCCAGGGACCTTTTAAAGTTCTGAATAGTGGACCCATTTTTTTTTATCCTATGCAATACCCACCCCCCGCCCCTGCCACGTGGTGCTGGGGATTGAACCCAGGGAGGTGAAAATACAGAGTGCCAGGCCCTGTACTTGGAGACGGATTAGTTCCATCAGGGATGTGACCCAGGAATTGGAAATTTGAGGACATTCTCCAGATAATTCTGATGTGGCTGACCAGTTTGGGAACCAGCATTGGAAGGTTAGGTCTGGAAAATATAGCTCTAAGGAATACTATTTTGTTGTTGTTGTTGTTGTTTGTTTGTTTGTTGTTTTTAAGATGAGGTCTTGCTATGTTGCCCAGAATATCCTTGAATTCCTGGGCTCAAGTGCCCCTCTGGCCTCAGCCTCCCATGTACCAGGGACTATAGACACAACACCAGCTTAAAGAAAACCACTACGTAGGCCGCATACCCCTTCTTGGTAGCAGTGTGGTACCAGTCTTGTGTTTACAAAATGCACATCAGGAACCCCCTCTGTGGCGCTTAGAGAACACCTGGTGTTCAAGGTCCTCATTTAGGACTCAGCCATGGGCTGTGGGCTCCAATGACTCATTTCTCTCTCCAGATGCTACTTGAAAATAAAAGCCACCTTCAAGCACACACAATACATGATTCTGGGTAGGCCCCTGGAGCTCTGTCACCTAATATGAACATCAAGACTCCACTGGGCTTCAGGGGTTGTGTGTGCCTGATGGCAGGTGGGTAACAGGCCACAGTGTTGGACAGCAGCCAGGCAACATGGGGGCCGACAAGTTCATGTTCTCTGACTCAGTCATTCTGCTTCTCAGAATGACCCAAGAAAATAACTGGAAAAGTAAGCAAAACCCCTGCTCAGAGACGCTCATCACAGCTGTGTCTGCTGGCCAAATACTCAGACCACCTCTGTGTCCACCAGCTGGGGGACTGTTCATTTGGGTACAAGCCTCTAAAGGCAGGCCATCAAGGGACTTTCACCATCAACCTCACCAACCAGTCGTTACTGAGAATGCCGATACATGTACACACATACATACGTACGCCAAGTACTTACACATATACGGACTGTATAATGTTGATGTGTGTGTGTGTGTATATATATATACACACACACACACATACATATTTACACCATTGAATGCCAATTCTTTGTTTAAAAATATAAACATATCTTTCTTTATATAGTGTGTATATATATACATATATATCCACCAATTAATAACAGTGATCATCTCTAGTTTCTATTTTCCTCTTTACAGTTCTATTTTTCAAATCAGAAAAAGTTATAAAATTAAAATATATCCTTTAGAGAGCATGTTTTCACAGATTTTATGGTAAAATGGAAAGTGTTTATGATATAATATTAAGTAAAAAATAAGATAGAAATATATATTCAATTTAGTACCAATTTTTTAAAACTAAAAAATTATTTCAAAAAGCCTTTTAAAACTATGCATGTATGTGTAAGGTGGGTACAGGGTACATGCCAGGCTGAGGTAGGAGGATTGCAAGTGTGAGGCCAGCCTCAGCAACTTAATGAGATCTTATCTCAAAAATAAAGGAAAAAAGAACAGGAGATTAGCTTATTGGTGAAGTGCCCCTGGGTTCAATCCCCAGTACCAAAAAAAACAGTTCACTTGAGGATGCCCCCCTGGGCTGTTTCTTGTCCCTGATGGGAGCTCTTGCAGTGGGGGTGTCTCTGCCTATCTCCGCCGCGTGACAAATGACTGACTGGGCTCCTCCTCAGTTCAGAAGGGTCCCCACCTCCCAGAGGTGCCCCATTAACACACGCACTCTACAGTGACAATAAAAGTGATTGAAATGCCGAGTTCTTCCTCCATGCCCAGGGCCCCCCAGGCGTCCCCTCAAATCTGAGAAGGCCAGACCTCTTCCTGCCAGGGCGCAGCAGGGTGCTGTCTGTCCAGTTCCAGAACCCATATTGTAAGTCCCGGGTTCCCCAACATGGAACTTCCATAAGGAACACATCTTTGGGGAATGACACGCATCTTTCTATTTGTTTGGTTTTGGAGTTGGGGGTCTCGCCGTGTTGCACAGGTTGGCCTCACAGTTCCCCTGCCGCAGCCTCTAGAGTAGCTGGGATCGTGTCTTTATTGTAAATCAGTTACTCAGGAGTGCATCTGAAATGCTCACAACCTTCTTTCTGATCCATTTATGTAAGAAAAATGTTAAACTTCTACTCTGACCTATAATTATCTTCTCAGAGGTAGTTGTTATAAATAGCGCATCCACCCCGTTCTTGTTTCTGTCCTACCTACCTTCTCTTCGGATGGGTAAAAGCCAATTGCTCTCATGACATAAGGAACCTCTGACAGGCAAATATGTTCCGACACCTTCCTGGTCTCCATTGTATCAATACCTTGACTGCGGAGCTGAGAGTAGTAAAAATAATCCTCCAGCTCCTGTGTGGAGATGAAATGGAAACACGGCATTCTGGCTTAGGCAAGGGTGTTAAGAGTTCAAGTACATTCTCTACAAAGTATGTTTTGAGCTTAGCAGGGAAAGGAGTTTGGGAGAAAAACAACAAGGGCCAAGCCCAGGCGTGTCTCTTCTACAGACTTAACTAGATGCAGCAGGAAGTATTTATTCTGAGGACAATTACCCTGTAGAACTTTCCTTCCCTGCCACCAGACACCAGACCATAGAACGGGGTCAAGTCTTCACCCCCAAGAGAAACCGCAGCCTCCAGGGCACTGGAACAGCAACAGAAAGTCACAATTAGGAGGCACTCATGCTCCAACACGGCCCAGGCAGGGCTCTGCCTGGAGCAGGGCCCTCTGAAGGGCACTGAGCCACCAGTCCAGTGCAGGTCTCTGCCAACTCCGTCAGAGAAGTCCCTCTGTAATGAAGCCAGAGACAGAAAATTCAATGTCAAGTGTGGGACTCGGTGGTACAGGGCACCCACCTTAAGTATGGTTGTGTTCTTTAGCTGATAACAGGGCAGGTGCTTGGTAATTTGCTTGCAGTCTTTGGGGACCACATCTTTCTTAAGGGAGGGTAGGTGGGTGCTTGTATTCTGAAACCACATACTCCCAAGCAGAGCAGCTTTACCGGTAACTTTAGACACCAAAAGGTTGGGAAACCGTGCAGGTGGACCGCCAACTCTAATTGCTTACACAAAAACTCAGGAGACCACAGGGACCCATGCCAGTCAGACAAGAATAACCCTCTGCTCTCTAACACAGGGTCAGATTTCCAAAAATAGGTCCTTTAAGTGGTAAGAAAACCTACTTTGGTATAAGACTGACTTTGTCTCATATAAAAGGCTAATAAGCTGAAATCTTTATAATACTCCAGTCCATGAACTGGGCTTCTGCTAACTGGTGATTGGCCCCTCCGCTGGGACAGTAAAACACTGCAATGCGGCACACTGTGGGGAAGGGGCTCCACGTCTGGAATGTAGAGCCACAGGGATGCTTGCAAGCTGTGGACTGACTGTGGGCATGAAACTTGACCCCAGCCTCTGTTTCCTCATCTGTGAGGTGGGAAGGTGCACAAAGGTTGCTGGAAGGATCTGAAAAGTGAGTGTTCAGGGAGGATTTGCTGCCAGGTCCTTGGTCTCTTCCTGTGGAGTGTGTTTGGAAGTGGGGATCAGGGCAGCAAGCCTGGCTTTGCAGGATCCCAGCCGCACGTATTCCATTTACTCCATTTGAGCCGTCGATGTACCCCACACAGTGAGCTTCTTCACCTCTATGTGGGGATAACAACAGTGCCCACCTCACAGGACAGGACAGCAGGAGGGACATGTGAAAAGCACTCTGTACAGGCCTGGCCCAGAAGAAAGACTCCAAACAAAGTGCTTAAGATCACTGATACCATGGAAACAGAACCGCCATGCCCCTACCCTCTCTTACAAAGAGATACCCACAAAACTGTCTTGCTGTCAGGGCTCTGCCCAAGCTCAGTAGGCAGTGCCAGGGCTTGGGCACCTGGTGCCTTCTCCAAATAGGCTCAAGGTCCCCTCTTGCAGGGCCTGGTCCTCACCCCAATTCCTGGCTCTGACACTGGGCTGTGGAGGAGGTTTCAGCCCTCAGGGTTCCCCCACCTTCAGCCATGTGGTCCTGGAGCACGGCAGGGACCCAGAGGAGCCCATTACTACCAAGGAACCCAGATGGGAGGCTGCACGAGCTCCTGGCTCTCCTGGACAGCCCAACACTCTGGGCTATGCTGGTCAGGACTGACCACATGCCCTGCTTCCTGACCGTGGTCAGCTGACCCAGCGGGGCCAAGGACTGTATCAGGATTTCTCCCACCAGGGAAAGAGGGAGAGAGACTCTCTCCCCCTCTGATGAGAACTACAATTTGTGAAACTGAGGAACTGTCAGTGGCCACACTCCTACTGAGAAACCAAACCTAGCTCTGCAGAGAGAAGCCAACCGCAGAGCCAGGCAGACAGGGATGGGGACAGTGGCAAGTGTCACTGTCCCTGCTCCTACTGCCACACAGCTACACAGGATCCTGATGACCTTCTCATAACCCCCCCACCTTTCTGCCTAAGTTGGAGAAGGCAGAGCAATAACAATGGTGGTAATCGTTACCCTCAAAGCCAGTCTGAACTCAATGATGATGCTCCCATTTAACGGAGGAACTGAGAGAAGTTACGAGACTTGCCTGATGTCATCCAGTAAATAAATGGTGAAGTTAAGACTTGAATCAAAGTTTCTGCTTTTATCTGAATAGGGCGGCAGGAGAAGAGGAGACAGCCAGGGTGAGCATAAAAAGGGAATGGGGGATTTTAAAACACATGCCAGGGAGAGGAAAAGGGAAGCACGCTAGCAAAGGCGGCGAGCAGGAAGGGGAATGTGGGACAAGCACCGGGAGGGTGGCAGAAGGGGTGCTGGAGAAAAAGCTCTGAATGCCGAAACCCCAGCGTATGGGCCTGGACACGTGCTAATTAGAAGCATCGGAACACGAGGGGATCTGTCATCTTCCTTTCACCCTAAAATTCTGCCATCTAGTAGGAAATCTGTTTGTTTCCTTGTTTAGGGTTTTTACATTTCTTTCCATTAGTGAAGCGCCGAACATATTAAGTCACCAGAAGCAGCAATAAAGTGCTAATTAGTTTATAATGATCCTTTGTCCCCACAACAGATTAAATTGAAATTCTCAGAAGCCTGGACTCTGGCCAGGCATGGGAAAGCTACTGGAAAGCAGGTCTTTTGGTTTTGTTTTTATTAATCCCTACCCTTCTAGATCCCGGGATGGCTGAGAAGAGGACAAGAATGAAAAAGGGAAGACTGCTTTCCCACCAGGGTATCACCTGCACTAAGGTTACAGGTGGCAGGTGAGGTGGCACGGAATCAAGTACCTCACACAGGACATGCTCAGGAAGGGCTTTTCAATGGAAGCGCTCACCTCCGGCTGCTAATGCCCCACGCCCCGGCCCTGCTCTCTTGGGTGAAGGCTCAGATTAAAGTCAGAGCTGCAGCTGCCATCTCAAGCCACCTGAGCACCAGAGTGGACTCCACAGGCTATTTTCACTCAAATTTGTGTTAAGAGGAGAAGCCTGAGTGTCCGCTGTAAAGAGGAAGGTGTGTGCTTGGCAGGAGGAGGACTTCACGGGGAGCCATGAATCAAGTTGTGTTTTTGAGGAAGGAAGGTGCCTCCAAGCTGTCTCTATTTACCCCTAAAGTCACACTATTGGGAAAGGTCTGAAACAGAGGCAGAGCGGGGACACCGAGAGGGTGTTCTCAACTGGGAACTTGCTGCTGAGTGGTTTGTTCCATCCCTGTTGCAGTTGACTGGATTTGAGTAGCTGATGGGATCATTTTAGTGCTTCTCCCTTCTCTCAGTGAGAAAGATCCTGAGCTCATAAGTGAATGCTCTCATCAAGAAAAGGGAAGGTGATCATTCATTGCTGCATACGTAGCTTTGCACTAAATAATACTTTTTTTTTTTTTTTTGAGACAGAGTCTTGCTACATTGCTGAGGCTGGCCTTGAAATTGTGATCCCTCTGCCTCAGCATCCCAAATTGCTGGGATTACAGGTGTAATCTAGCTACATTAGGTACTTCACATATATTATCCTTACAAGTACCTGTAAAGGTTTCTATTGTTACCCTCATTCCCAGATGAGAAATCTAAATATCAGAGATATTAAGAAACTGCCCTAGGTCCCACAGCCAGCAGAGTAGGCTCCATATTCAAACCCATGTCCCTGTACTCTCTGATGTTCAACCCTAGAATCCTCCAGAATCACCTTAGGTAGAGGTTCTCAGTTCAGGGCAGGAAGGGTGAGAAGAGGAGACTGAAAGTACACATTTCAAATAATACTCTAATTCTGTAATGTACACTTTGGAGATTCAGCCTAGATCTTTCTGGCTGGTGTGGATGTGACAATGAGGGGTATTCATGGAGCACGGGTGAGTCGAGGTGGACTCGAATAACCTAAAGCATCAATTCAGTCCCATGGCCCGCGAGACTGCACGGCAACTCTTGGTCTATACAGTAAACAGGTGTTACAAGGGGCATCCTTCCAGGCTCTGGGACATCCTAGCAAGGTGTCTGCCATATGGTAGGGCTCCACAGCTGTCAGCTGCTATTGAGTGAAAAGAAGGGGTCTACCCTTGACACCTCCTTCAGAGGCCAAGGTGTCCTGTCACGCACCTTAAGTTGACTTCCCACTGCACCACTGAGCGGTCCCGTCCTCCTGCTGTGAAGGCATAAGAGCCGTCATAGGAAAGAGCCATCCCGGCCACCCCATCCGGGTGGCAGACAATAGCGCATGTCTTGTGTGGATTTCCATCAACTGGCAAGATCTGAAGTCCAACCTAGGAAGGAATATGTAATAGGACATTCAGTCTCAGGCAACCGGATCCCAACCCAGGCCTGGCCGGCTGCATGTCACCTCCTGATCCATGAGCTGCAAGAACCTGTGTGTCCAGAACCATCTCAGGGTGTGGGAGGCATGTGGACTGTAGCAGAGCATCCATTTACTGGCCCTTGCTGGGGGAGATGGGCGCCCCTCACAGCTTCGCACATGAGAGACGGGGAGCCTTCCTCCCTATCCTAGCAATCAGATGTCCAGGGGTTTCCAGAATAATTCTTACAATCTATGACTTTCTACTTTCCTACATAGATGATTTGTGAAATGTACAACTAGGTATAACTAATTTTCATGTCTTTAAAAAGACTTTTCCAAGGGCTGGGGTTGTGGCTTAATGGTAGAGCACTGGCCTAGCACATGTGAGGCACTGGGTTTGATCCTCAGAACTACATAAAAATAAATAAAGGTAATGTGTCCATCTGTAACTTAAAAAAAAGAAAAAGATTAAAAAAAAAAAGACTTTTTTCCATCCTTTGGAAAAAGAGGGCCACATGTCTTCACTGGAGATACAGAAAATACAGCAGGTCCACCTACAGATACTGGTCCAGAGTCTTGCTCACTAATCTAGCAATTTTTACTATCACATCACCCTGGACGGAAGTGGTTACATGTGGCCAGCAGACCAGGTGTCCTTGAGTCTGTCAGTCCTTGGGACTGACTGCCGCCCACGGGTGAGAGATAGAGAGTAGAGGTAGAGAGCAGAGGGCTGCTACCTTGTCTTTGTTAATGAACACCAGGTAGCGCCTCTGTAGATCCAGGGTGGTTTTCACCGGGAGGACCTGCGTCTGCTTGATAGGAGATCCGTAAGTTGGCCCAAGAAGCGTCTTTCTGGATGGGAAAAAAGGAATGGATTTTTAAATTCCACAAATCTAAACACAGGCTTTGGGACTCTTTGGTCATGATGATCTTATGCATTTTTTGATTCTGAATTTCCTGTCTTGTCACTCAGCTCAGCTGGGATGTAAGAGCCCTTCCCAGTCCCTGCGAACGGTTGCTGTAAATAAGAGGCAACAACTCCAAACAGCAAACGCTCTGGGGAGCCTGGCTGTGAAGAGTGCTTGCGGAAGTGTCAACGACTTAAAGCACACGTGAACAAGAAACAAGAAAGAAGCTGCAAGGAAAGGACGCTCACTGGCAGGACACAGAGAGCACCCCAGTCCCACTGTGAGGCCTCAAGATGAGGATGACATCTACGCTTTGTTCCATGTGTCTGATTTATACAGGTGCGTGCTACACACAGATTTCCAAAGCCCATCTGTGCTCATGCATCAAATTGCAACGGTATTGGTGACACTTCTCTAATTCAACTTTTCTTTTTTGAAACGGGGTCTTGCTATGTTGCCTTAAACTCCTGGGCGTCAGCAATCCTCCTCCTCAGCCTCCTGAGGAGCTGGTACTTCAGGTGTGTGTGGCTACTCCTGGCTTAGACTCCTCTAATTCAGACTGTTTTATAACTAGGGCTCACTCCAGGCCAGGGCTAGATGTTCCCTGGGGCCGGCAGCACATAAGCTCAGGACCCCTTATTTGTACCCAGTGAGCCCTGAGGGCTTCTAACAGAATTAGGATGATTTCATGGGTCATCATTATTAATAATAAATTTCAAAGTAAAGAAAAGGGGGGCTGGGGATGTGGCTCAAGCGGTAGCGCGCTCGCCTGGCATGCGTGCGGCCCGGGTTCGATCCTCAGCACCACATACAAACAAAGATGTTGTGTCCGCCGAAAACTAAAAAATAAATATTTAAAAAATTCTCTCTCTCTCTCTCTCTCTCTCTCTCTCTCTCTCTCTCTCTCTCTCTTTAAAAAAAAGAAAAGTTTAGGTGCTATCTGTGCTTCCGGTTCCTTATTAGTAAGATAGGGATAAGGACAGCACTGGCCCCTACACTGGCTGTACTGGACGTCAAATTACTCAATATGTATGAAGCCCTCAGAATGGTTTCTGGCACACAGCCACCTAACTGCCACCACATAACTGTATTGTTAAGCCTATCAGACAATCTTGTAAATTAATTATCTTTTTCTTCTAACCAAAAAAAATATTGTATACTAATTGTGAAAATTTTCAAACATTTAGACACATAAACCTATAACACCACATTGCTGCACCCTGTCCCAAGATAAGCCTGGGAAATAGATGTACATGATTTGAGAATTTCCTTTGTAATTATGATCTCATATGAAGTTAGAAGTATACTGTTTATGCGTATTTGGCAAGTTGCTCTATCTAATCTTATGTCTTAGAGATATTTCCTTGTTATCACATAGAGAACTGTCTTACTTTCTTTTTTTTTCTTTTCTAAAAGCGGCACCGTGTTCCAGTGTACTGACAATCCATCATTTAACTAACCCCCTATTAATGGACATTTGGATTGTTTCCATTTTAAAACATATTTTCAAACAAGAGATCCTTTTACTTATGTCTTGGCATAACTGTGTGAGTACGTCTGTGGGCTCCATTCCTAGAATTCAGAAGATATGATAAAATTTAATAGAGGGTGACAAATTGCTTTCCCAAAAGGTTGCACCAATTTGCACCCCCACCGTAGCGGGAGAGAGCGTCCGACTCCCATACCCTTGCCAGCACTTGGCACTATCGATCATTTTTATCTTTGCTAATATGATTTGTAAAAAATGATATCTTGTTTTCATTTGCATCTTTGATAGACTGCTGAGCATCTGCTCATGTTTATTGGCCTTTTTCTGTGAACTGCCTTTTCATGTTCTTTCAAGTATTTTAAAAATGTGTTTTAAAATTATTTTGGATTTATCAGAAAAAGCAACTCCTTCCCCATTAAGCTGGGGTTATGAGGCTTTACTTCTCCTACAAATGGAAGATGTCTCCTGCAAGGGGTTTTATTTCGGAAGGACACAGACGTTAGAAACAAGAGTGGCGGCTGCACAGTACTGTGGCTGTGTGGGACTTCACTGCATTGTTCATTTTTAAATGCTGAGATTCACGTTATGTGAATTTTATCTTTATAAATTATCTTCTTAAAAGATGACTCATGCGAGGCTGGGGCTGTAGCTCAGTGGCAGAGCACTTGCTTTGCAAGTGTGAGGCCCTGGGTTCGATCCTCAGCACCACATAAAAAATAAACAAATGAAGATATTGTGTCCATCTACAACTAAAAAAATATTTTTTTTAAAAAAAGACGACTTATGCTAATTTCAGATTGATCTCCAATAGGCAAAACTGCTAAATGTGTGGCTAGAAGTCTCTCTTGTTGATAGTTGTTAGCAGGAATGTCAAGCCTGAGGCATGCCATCCCTAACTCTCCTGCCCTGCAAATGCAGAGTATCTGTGGGATAGTCTTTGCCCTAGAAGTGTGCATCCATTAGAGATGATGCACAGAGATTCTAAAATCTTCCTAAAACTCTTCTTTATACATTCTTCAAGTGTTTTAATAGATTTTTCCCCGCTAAATTGTACTGGATTTCTCTTCCTACCATATAATGTGGAATTTCTTATTTTTCTTTATGCTTTCTAGAAAAAAAAAAAAACTTTTAAGGAAGAAAAAAAGACCCCATGACCGGGGCTTGCAGGCCTTATCTCATCTGAGACATTCGTCACAACAGCGGTTGTCCTCTAACACAGTTGCTGCTGCGAGCTCTCCACCTACCTGCTCCCGGGAAATGCTGTCGCTCCCAATTTTGCTTGGCTCTGCCTCTTTCTAGCTAAACCTGAGAGGCAGAAAATCCCCTCCAGTTCTGTCCAGGCAGGACCCAAAGCCAGGCTGCACAGGTCTGTGCAGTCTGTAGTAGAGGTCAGAGTCAGAGCGAGGTTTGAAGATCAAGTCTTGCCTGTCCTGCCCAGCTGTGTCACTGGGAAGACCTGAACCTCAGCAGGACACAGGGTTTTGAGGGTGAAATGGATAATGAGTGCAGGTCTGGACAGAGCTGACACACATCTGTGCCCATGGGGAGGTGCAAGCCCAAAGTCTGCAGGTCCAGCAAACCCTGCGGCCACCCCTGGCTGCAGGACCACTTCTGCAGGAAAGGTGCTGCACTCAGACACCAGCTGTGCATGCCCTAGGCTTGGCCTTCAACCTTCATCTACTCTTCCCTCGACATCTCGTATCTGTGGCTTTAAACCACCCTTCTTTCCTCTTGACCTCCAGCCCAGCTTACTTCATGACCTCTGGACTCAAGCACCTAAGCCGGGTATTCCTACGTGGATGATGAGTAGAATCTCAAACTTACCTGGTCTAAACTTCCAGTCCTGACTGTCTCAGACCTGTCCTTCCTCATCTGATTTGAGGTCAGTCCTGCTGCTCTGGCTGCTCAGGCCAGAACCCTGGGGGCCTGACACATTCCTCTCACTCAGAGTAAATGCAGTAAATGACCACACGGTGAGAGAGCAGGTGCTGCTGAGTGGTGGCATGCAGAATGACGACCAGCAAACCTTGTTAGCATTGCTTGCACGATGTACCCAGAACCTAACTCCTTCCCTGTCACCCCTTGGGGCCACCATCATCTCTTACAATAGCCTCCTGACCTTGCTCTACCTTTGCCCTCTGTACCCCAGAGTCCAGAACCCGGACAGAGGCCAGGTGTCAGGTGCCCGGCCCAGGCTGAGCTCTCCCATACTCTCCCCTGCCCACTCCACTCCAACCAAGACTTCCTGGCATTTATCAAACCCAGATGCTTTCTGTCTTCAGTTCTCTTCATGTGCAGATCCTGTCTGGAGGTCTTTTCCTCCAATGCCCTAGCCTGCCCCCTCACCTCCTTCAAGTCTCTGCCTAATGTCACCTACTCTGAGGTATCCCCTGCTACCCTTTGAAAACAGCAGCTCCTCTTTCCCAGGACCCCACCTCTTGGGGTCATTTTGCATGCCACCACTCCCTGGCACCTGCTCCCTCACCACCTGGTCAATTTCTGCATTTACTGCAAGTGTAAGCCCCACTATGGAGAAATGTTTATTTTGTTTAATATGCATTTCTTTAGTTGTAAGTGGACACAATACCTTTATTTTATTTTTACGTGGTGCTGAGGATCGAACCCAGTGCCTCACGCGTGCCAGGTGAGCGCTCTACCACTGAGCCCCAGCCACAGCCTGCTGTTTGGCTTTTACCCCTCCCCCCTTCAGCACCTGGAACAGAGGCTGGCTCATGCAGACAGGGGACAAATGATGCCACCTTTGAGAGCCAGGGTGAGAAATTTTTTTTAAAAAAGCTGGGAGCAGTCTGGTGAAAATATGGCTTTCTTCACATAGAAGAGCCAGGCACTGGAGAGCATCAGCAACCTTTCCTGGGCCCCAGACTCTGTCTCATTCATTGATTCATAAGCATCAAGCTCTGGGCATCCTACCTCTAAGCTGTACTAGCCTGCCGGGCTGTGTGACCTTGCATGAAAACTACTTGTGTTTCTGTGCCTGAGTTTCCTCTGCAAAGTGAGGAGGATGATTACAGTAGCCAAAATGTCATGGGCCCTTGGGCGGAGACCTGAAACAGACTGGGGGCGGAGGAGCTGATCCAGGCGAACCTTGCACTCACCTGCACATTTTGGTGGTCGAATTAAAAAGTTTCATTTTGTAGCCACTGTTGCAAATAAGCAAGAATTGCTCCTTGATGAGTGGCGGGTACCAGACCATACAGGTTGGGTAATTGCCCTGGTCAGTTCGGTGTATGTCCAGGACTTCCAGGTTGTCTTTGTAGCTCTTGATGAGATTATACTCTATCTGCAGAAGAACCCAGGAAGACACATGTGAGGACTGAGCTGGATGAAGAGCTCACTCAAGGAGCCTCAAGTTCTGGGTGCTGGCCTTTCTAATCCTCAGCCCACAGGGAGACAGTGTTGGCTCTGGGAACTTGAGATCTAGGTAAATCACTTAGATCTCCTAGGGAAGAAGTTACCATACTGAGTACTCCCCTGAGAAACAGGGCCAACTGTTTGGGCTGGGGATGTGACGTGGTGGTGGAGCCCTTGCCTAGTATGAGTAAGGCCCTGGGTAGTTTAATTCCAACTCCCTTCAGAGTAGTAGCTGTGTCCATTTCACAGAGGGTCAAATATATGTTCACAGCTGCTTGCCCAAGGCCACGCAGTTAAGAAATGGTAGAGGGAAACTTCAAATTCAGGTCCAAATGACCCCAACTTGAACTCTTACAGTTATGTTATTCTGCACCCTTAATATTATCTTGCAAACTCTTTAAGAGCAGGAACTAATTCATATCTAAATCTCAGCATTTAATGATCACAAATTAGTAACCTGCTGCATTTTCCCATAGATATGTTTTAGTGGGTACTCCAGGATGAATGGATAGAATAAAGAAAAGCAGAAAAGGAAGGCAGAGGGGGAGTAGAGAGAGAAGATGAAAGGAGGGAGGAAGAAACCACAGATGGATACACTGAATGCTTTGGAATCCTTTTGACTTCATCCCTTAATATTGTGCTTGCATTGTCTCTCTTTTTATCTCCTGTCCTCTAGGAGCTTGGAGGGTTCAACCCGGGTGTCATACATGCTAAGTAAGTGCTCTACCATGGAGCTGCATCCCCAGCCTGAGTCTTCCATGCTGTGGGGGATACCCTATTCCCTTGCCTTCCCACTTGCCCCTTTCCAGGAGCCCCCTCCTTCAGGCCCCAAATCCCAATACAGTGTCACAGCTGTGTTAAGGCAAGATGCTGACTCGGGGAGGATCTAACACTGTGCTGGGTACTCCTTGTCTCCAACACACATTGCGGGCCTGTTCTATGCAAGATGCCAGGGATATTGTAACGAGAATAAGACACAGTCCTGGAGACCAGGAAAACAAAACTAAACAGCTCACCAAGAGTCTGTCTGAACCCAGGCTCAGCAGCCTAGGCTCGTTGCTGTCCAGGTGAACCCCAAATAGGAGGCTTTGGATGCTTTTGCGGTGAGAGCGGAGTCTTGCTAAATATTCCCAGACCCTTTGTCCACTTTTAACTACCACCATGTACACAGCCACAGTGAAATTTATATCCTGGATACAAGCACAGGAGCAGAAGTCATTTATTATTTTTTTTCATGTTATGACTTAAGAATCATGTTTATGTTCTTCACAACAATTTTGCTTTTAGAATATCTTATCCACCCAGGCACAGTGCCACACGTCTGTAATCCCAGAGGTTTGGAAGGCTGAGGCAGGAGGATCTCAAGTTCAAAGCCAGCCTTGGAAACTTACCATGCTCTACGCAACTTAGCGAGACCCTGTCTCTAAATAAAATATAAAAACAGATGGGGATGTGGATCAGTGGTTAAGTACCCCTGGGTTCATTCCCTGGTACCAAAAAAAAAAAAAAAAAACTCAGAATATCTTATCCAAAAAAATCTTACTCTGTCAGAACATGCAGTAAAATAATTTCACAGATGAGAAAATTACAGTTACAAGCAGACAAAGGTGGACGGGAGAAAAAGAGTTCATCTGACACTGGAGTCTTACTCTTCTTTCCAAGTCCTGCCCCGCCCCCCCATTCTCCTCAGAAAACCAAGAGCCTGACCCTTTGTTTTTGTCCTCCCTTCTCTTTGTTCAGCTGCAGAAAATAGAAAAGGTATGACAGAGGCCGCGGTGGGAGAGCACGGTCTGGAGGGACACATATTCCCAAGCTGTGTGCCCCAATGCCTTTGCCCTGGCGAAAGCACCTCAGAGGAGAGGCGACTTGTGCAGCAGTAGAGGCGCTCAGAGGCGGGGGGCCAGGGAAGGTACTGCTCCCCCAAGAAAAGCAGACCAGTGGTACAGGCAGGAGGGAGAGGTCAAAGGTCTAGAATATCCTTCCTGAGACCATGAGCCCTAAGAATAGAGGAAGGAACAGAATACAAAATGCTGGGTACAGGATGCTGCTCTGAAATCAAGGAGATTTCATCTTGTCAACAATGAGAGGCAAAGATTAAAAGAATAGGTGCCATCACAGAAGAAGTCACGTCTGGAAGTTCTGAGGCCTAATTTTGTGCACAGGCAAAAGGCCTTCTACCTCCCCCACCCCTTGCTGGAAACAGCCTATTGAGATATAATTTACATACCACACAGCTCACCCATTTAATGTGCAAGGTGCAGTGGTTTTTAGTGCAGCCACAGAGTTGTGCATCCATCATTGCAACGTTCGCACGTGCCGTCACCCCCTCTTTCCCCGACGGGCCCTCTTTTGATCTTCAGTAAGGGTGCTAAGCTACCCGCCAGCAGTCAGTGAAGATACTTACAGCAGTCGCCATATACTGGGAGTCATGAGAGAAGCTGACGTGAGTCACGCTGGTCCTGGAATACTTGAAAGCCTGTGGGGTTTCATTTACTAAGGACATTGCGTCAAGAATATAAACTGTCCCCTCTGTGAAGCCAGCTCCAAGCAGAGCTCCTGAAATGACAAGCCAGAGAACCCTGATGGAAAAAGGACTTTATTCCATTAGAAACAGGAGTCTGAGCCAGGCTTGGTCCTATGTGCGGAGCAGACAGCGACCAGCACAACAGACAAAGTCTCTATAAGAGAAATAAACTGAAAAGCTGGACACTTGGCATGAGCTCTCAGAGAGCAGGAGGTCCAGAGGGCCACAGCATTCTCAGAGAGAAGGCGTCTCCTCTATCGGGGGCAACTTCCTGGAGCCCTGGCAGCTACGGGCATAGCCCCTGTGGACGTGTTTTGGACTTGGAACCCGTGATAGATTGGAGAGGTGAACATACCTTCAGGGTTGTAGGTCAGACTCTGGATTCCAAGCCCTTTCTCAAAGACCCTGCTGAAAAGATACTTCTTCTTTTCATAATCCCACACTTTAATTATCCCACAGACACTCCCAATGGCGATTAGAGGTTGGTATGGGTGGCAGGAGATGGCATAAATGGCATCCTTGGGCTCTACGAATAACTTCTCAAGTTTGGTGCCATCTGTTGTTAAGTGGTACACCGAGGCATCAGATGTTCCAATGATAAAATTCCTGTTTGCCAAGGAGAGACCAACAGTATCAGTGTTTGCAGGGAATGGGGCACGCCAGCCATTCTGCCTCTAATTGCACACGAAACGCCTCTGTCATCTGTAATTTAGTGACATTATTAACCCAACATCTCCAAAAATACACCACCAATACCCAACAGCCTCCATTTGCAAGTGAAAAAAGCCCACTTTTCTACATGTAAATTGAGTCATTAAGTATGCAGATGGACAGTCAGTTGTACAATTAGCTAATCTGCACATGCAAATATTCATTTGTGTATGCAAATATGGAGCTGGGTGCACATATACAGATGTGCCTGTAAAGACTGCAAGGGTAATTAAGCAGACTCACAGATAATTCGGTCTTGAAATGTTATGGCTATTAATTATCTAGCGCCTTTAACCACAGTGGCTGGGACAAGCTCAGCTCAGAGCAAGAGAGCAACTGTGGCCAAGGACTCAAGGCTCAACAGAGGTGAGAGAGCACAGCATAAGGACTTCCCAGCTTCTAGTTATTCAAGGTTCCTTATATTAAAAAAATGATCCAATGATCCTTCGCAATCAGCAAAGGAGACCATCTGTAAGCAGGTAAAGGGCTGAGGAGAAAGGCTAGGCCTCTTCATTTCACATCTGAGGAACAAGGGGAATGTTCCACTACTTGCAAACAAAAGATGACCCCAGACATTATTTGACATTCCAGATGACTAGATTTATCAACAACTTACCTGACAATGAAAAAGTCACCTTTTAAAGTACAGTCCGGAAGGAAGTTTGATTCCTCAGTAGGAGGATTTGCTGGGATATTTGAAAAGGATAGACTCCTTATGGGACTCAGTTTGAAGTGACTGTACCAGTTAACAATGGACAGGGTGCTGTCATAGAACTTAATGTTACCCTTAATGTCACCTGTGACAAGGTAGCTGAAACAGAGAATAACATGGGTTTGTTAATAGCAGTAATAGCAAGTACCATCTATTGAATACCTGACTATGTTGCATTCTGGGCTCTGGGCATGATAAGAAAAACTTCATTGAATCTTTTTTTTTTTTTTTAAGAGAGAGAGGGAGGTAGAGAGAGAGAGAATTTTAATATTTATTTTTTAGTTATCAGCAGGCACAACATCTTTGTTTGTATGTGGTGCTGAGGATTGAACCTGGGCCGCACGCATGCCAGGCGAGCGCGCTACCACTTGAGCCACATCCCCAGCCCACTTCATTGAATCTTGTCTGATTTATATCTAGGAAAAGTATGAGGTTGCCCCACTTTACAACTAAGAAATTAAGCTCAGAAAAATTGAAAAATTTGCTCAAGACCTAGGATTATTGGATTTAGCAAACAACAACACAGGATGCCCAGATAAATCTGAATCTAAGATAAGCAATGATTTTTTTGGTGGTGGGTAGGAAACTGGAGATTGAACCCAGGGACACTTTACCAATGAGCCATATTCCCAGCCCTTTTTATTTTGAAAAAAAGTTTTGCTAAGTTGCTTAGAACTCACTAAGTTGCTGAGGCTGGCCTTGAAGTTGTGCTCCTCCTGCCTCAGCCTCTGGAGTCACTGGGATTACAGGCATGTGCCATCGTACCGGACTTTTTTCCCCCAGTATTGGGGATCAAACCCAGGGTCTTGCACATGCTAAGCAAGTGTTCTACCACTGAATTATACCCCCAGCTCATTTTAAATTTAATTTTGAGGAAGGGTCTCACTAAGCTGCTTAGGCAATCCTCTTACCTTAGCCTCCTTAGTAGCTGGGATACAGTTATACACCACTGCATGCTGATGAATAATCTTCTGAGTAAGTATATCCCAAATATCCCAAGGGACATACATATGCCCTGCAACCGTCTGGCTAGACCACACAGAGAATCCAGGTGTATCTGAAGTAAAGTTCATGCACTCTTTCCTGATCTCCAACGTCAACCATACGCATAGAGGGACAGTGATTTACATTTGCTATACCATTATAGATGACAACCAAGTCAATTAACCACCCCTCCAAAAACCACACAGGCTGGCAATGGGATACTAGCTGCTTCCAAGGAGGGCACTGTTGTAAGAGTGATCATAAACCCCTGTCCAGTCATCACAGTCAAAGGCAGTGTCGCATGACAAAATGGCTTTTATTTCCAGTCCTTGGATCCACCCCAAATGAGCTTTTTTTTTTTAAAGACTGTGACACAATTATTGTGATGGGGAAGGGGAATAAATTTTCTCATATATTATACACAGTGATTAAATGAGGTTTCTGGTTAACAAGCAAGGCAGGTGGGCAGAGTAATGGGCTAGAACTTATTTCACTGCCCTCTGCTGGACAGAAGCAGCAAAACTGGCCAAGTGTTTTCCTTCAAGGGTTCCCAGGTCCTGGCTGGTTCTAACACAGAAAGAGGGGAACCTAGGCATGGTCTTCTTTGGGCCCTAAGCCCCAACTAATTGAGTTGACTACGTCATCAATCACAGATCTCCTATGTTTTATGCACTGCTGGGTGAAGATGACAATTTGCACCTCTCTTTGTGAAACCACACCAGGACCTCACTATTCCCCTGTATCAGAGGGAAGGCAAAGGAAAGCTAATGGGTCTTTTAAAAGCAGATGGTACTGTGACTCCAACCATATGGGTAGGTCCTCATCATTGGGTATTTCCTCCACACTTCTGGGAACTTCTCTAGCACACTAATGATGGCTATCACTTACCTAGGGGCACCTCTAGGCTAAGCAGTGTGCAGAGTTCTGCACACTTGTCTCATGAAAGCCTCATAAAATAACTCACAGAGAGACAGTGCTGTGGTGCCCACTCTGTGGATGGAGAGATGTAGGTTTAGCAAGATTAAGTTTCTTGCTCAAGGTCATCCAGCCGGGAAGAGTTGCAGCTGGAATGTGAACTCTGTTCTAAGCAAGGTTTTAGATCATCTGTGAGCCTCCACAGTCCCTCAAAATGAAGTTAGTGAATTCTATAAATTTCTGATGCATTTGATCTTCACACAATGCATAAATGTCATTTTTCAATCAGATGGAAACAAGACAGCTCTTTGAGTTATTTTTTTAAATGTAAAGTATGCAAAATTTGGGGTGCAAAACAAGTGTAATTAGCACCAAAGAAAAAACTTCAGTTACTTTTTGTTTCACCAACACAAAGGGATTTTTTAAAACATAACACAGGCCTGTGATCTTAAAAAAATCCAATTAGTACAAATGGGACTATAAAAAGAAGTAACTCCACCCCCACCCTTAGTTCTTGTTCTCACTTCTTTTCCTCAGAGGCAACCAATGTTCTCAGTTAATTATGAGTCTCCCCAGAAATATTCTATGCATATACTAAACATGTGTACAGAAAGAGTTCTAAAGCATTTTTACAATCATCTATAGCTACTTTTTAACTAGATTAATTACTTATCAACTGTGGTGAGCACGGTGATGCCCTCCCTCTGCAGATGTACCAGTTTACAGGGCTTGATGTAGGGAAAGCTAAAGAGGGTGGAGGAAGACTCCGGGGGACGGTGTACATCCCAGACGACCAGCTTCCCTTCCATCGTCGCCGAGAGTATTTGTGTTAAATTCAAGTGAAAGACGGACTGGCTAAATTTTCCCACAAGCTTGTTGAATGTCTGTGTTTCAAAAGACAGAGTATGAGTTATTATTGGTAATAGATACAAAACAAAGCATTTGTCAAAAAATGTAACATTTTTATAAAACTGTGCTGAAATAAAGTGAGAAAAAAAAAAGAAAGGGGAAAAAAACATAAAGAATCACTAAAGGCCTTCTCCCATGGCTCTTGCCATGGTCCTGACAGTCCTGAACCTCCTAAAGTTTACTAAGAGCAAATGATGGGTTATGTACTGCGTTCAATTAAACTGCTTGTTTAAAGCAAATGAAAGAGTAGGTAATCACTGTTTATACCAGGCCAACTTCTACAGAGGTTTCAGAGGCTGATAAAGAAATTGACGTCCTTCATGAGCAAAAGCATGCTCTGGTTGTAACATATCATAAAATAATTACCCCAGTTTCCTTTGATCATGAGATATTTTCACATCAGTAAAAATTATTTAAACACTCATATAGAAATGCCCTAAATAAGACTCCTTATTAAATCTGTACTACAAAATAAGGCACTAGGCCATTCTTCTTAGGCAGTGTCTCAGAGATGAAGTATAGAAAGAATACAGAACAACGATAAAAGCCTTTTTAGTGAATGTTCATGAAATAAATGAAACTCAGCAATGTGATAAAGCAAGTCTGCTGCCTAGTTCTCTAAGTATGCCAAGAAGATTGTGGGGTTGTGTCCTCTGACCCAACCCAAGAGGATCAGTAAAGAAAAATTGGCCAAACAAGAGCACCAAGTTCTTTCTAAGAGTAGCACTGTTTCAACATAAGGCATTTTTACCATTTCAATTTGCAGTACATGCTCATTATTTGCTGATTCTGTACTTGCGAATTTCATCTACTTGCTAGAATTTATTTGTAACCCTAAATCAATATAGTACTTTCACAGTCATTTGCATATATGTGTATTTACAGTATGGCAAAACAAAACAAAACAAAACAAAACTTGACTTACATGACACGTACTTTCCCAGCTGAAAGTCAAACAAGGAAGGGTTCTGCCACCACCTTGTTGATGGACCTTTATTTATTTATTTATATGTGGTGCTGAGAATTGAACCCAGTGCCTCACACATGCTAGGCAAGTGCTGTACCACTGAGCCACAGCCCCAGTCCAGGGTTCTGCCTTCTTATTTCAGTTCTCATACTATAAAAAAATGTTCTTTCCATTTAGTGCTGTGTGGCACACATTTTTTGGTGTTTTTTGTTGGTGATTTCAGTATTTAAACCAGCCCTCAAACTTAATGCTGAAGTGCTACCTAGAGTCCTAAGTACAAGAAGGCTGTGATGTGTTCTGTGGAGGAAATGCATGTCAGATGAGCTTCATTCAGGCATGAAAAGTTCTAGTGCTATTCATCATGAGCCCCCTGTTAATAAATCAGTGTTGTATATTAATGGTGTCTTTAAGCAGAAACATACATAAAATGATGCTGAGTGTTAAAGATGTGACCAGGGGCTCACAGGAACCCACTGTATTTCCCCTGGGAGTGATGGGTCACTATTCACTAATTCAGTACTTGCAGGGACTTTATAGAACATAGCTACCTTGATTAAGGAGAGCTGACTACTTTTTATACTCTCATTTCTGGAAAATAAGTTTGCACACAGAACCATCTTTCCTTATGTCCATTCATTCCATCTTTATTTTTTTCTTTTGGCATATCCTCTTTGAAAGTAATTTTTACAAATCATACTAAGAAAGAACAGGAGCAGTAAAGTCACCATAAAGTGTTCCCTGAGGGCAGATTACGTGGGCATCAAAGGGAGGAAATGCTGTAGTAGACAGAAGCCCAGTTCCAGCTCTGGTGCAGGGGGCTTGAAGTAAGAAGGTGAGAAGAAACACTTTCTCCACATCTGGTTCCCTACCTTCTTAAATAGCTGAACACACTCTTTAAAAAATTATTCTGAAACTGAGCAGCTTCCTAAGAGATCTACTCATGTCCGGCTACTCCACTGGCATGACTTCTAATTAATTCTCATTCTTTGTCAATATGTCATTATAAAATCCATTGCTTTTTGGATATTTTCTTATATGGCATTTTACTTTTTTTTGAGAGAGAGAGAGAGAATTTTAATATTTATTTATTTATTTTTCTTAGTTTTCGGCGGACACAACATCTTTGTTTGTATGTGGTGCTGAGGATCGAACCTAGGCCGCACTCATGCCACACAAACGTGTTACTGCTTGAGCCACATCCTCAGCCCAAGGCATTTACTTTTAACAATATTTCTGTTATTTTCAACTGACAATTTGGTAAGGGCAAAGGACCCAAGTAAAACTTTTCCAATTATTTCTCAGTGGTTCAATATTAAGACATTCAAACATGATCCGAAACAACTGAGCTTGCACATACACAATCCTTCTCCATGGAATCTGGTATATAAAAATGCAACAGGCATACTCACTTTTTCTGTTAAGAGTGGGGCACTGTGAGCAAGTATATTTTTCTCTTCACACTGATAAGCAAAGGAAGAAAATAATCACTACCAAAAAAAAAAAGGCCCAATTTCCAAAATAGGAACTACATAATAGCAAAATCAAAACAAACACATCTAAACAGGGTCAGAGATTTGCAATCTCTACAGCTAAGAGAACCTACCATCTTAAGGAACCTCTAAAAACATTCTCAAAGAAAAGCGAATACACAGAAAATGCCAGAGTGACTGAGACTTTAAATGGTACTTAATAAGAATTTTAATTCTGCATTAATAAGCCTTTAAAGCTAAAATAAACAGCTGAAGCAATGAATATTACTGACAATTAACAAGTCAATGTGCTTTTGTTTTGCATTTTTTAAATTGAGGCAAAATGCACTTAACATGAAATTAACTGCTAACTATTTTAAAGTGTATAATTCAGTGGTATTTATTATATTTAAAATGCGGTGCAACTACCGCTATCATATTTTCTCTTTTTTCCCACTATCACATTTTCATCACCCCAAAAAGACCCTGTAACCAACTCTCCCACCAAGCCCCTTATAACCACCCTGTCTATGGATTTGCCGATTCCTGCATTTCACATAAATGGAATCAGACAATGTGTGACTTTCTGTATTCGGCTTCTTTCATTTAGAAAAAATGTTTTTGATGTTCATTCACATCATAGCAAGTGCTAGTACTTCATTCAATAATATTCCATTGTATGAATCTGTCTCATTGTTTACCTATTCATCAGCTGATTGACAGTCGATGGACATATGGCTTGTTTTGACCTTTTGATTATGGTGGAGATGCTGCTCCAATGAGTATTTGTTTGTGTAGCACTATTTGTCTGAATGCCTGTTTTCAATTCTTTCAGGCATATACCTTAGAATTGCTGAGTCATATGGCAATTCTACGTTTAATTTTTTGTGTAGGGCTGGGAATTGAACAAGGTAGGCAAGGGCTCTGCCTCTGAGGCACATCCCCAGCCCCATCTTTTTTTTTTTAACCTTTATTTTGTTTATTTAGTTTTAGTTTTTTTTAATGTGATGCTGGGGATCAAACCCAGTACCTCCTGCTAGGCAAGAGCTCTACCGCTGAGCCACAACCCTAGCCCACCCAGCCCCACCATTTGTTTAGTGATGCTGGGGTTTGAACCCAGGGTGTGTGCGTGCTAGGCAAGCACTCTATCAACTGAGCTATCTCCCCAGGCCCTAACTTTGTTCTTTAATGTCATTCTTTTTTCCTGTGTTGGTATATATGCTACTACCGATCTGTTTGCTAATTCCTTTCTGAAAGGAAATAAAGTCCATGATCTCAAAATATACTTTTAGACCTGTAACTATATTCAAATAAACATTTGCTTTATTACTTAAAGAAATTTAATTATGTTTCTGACTTAATATGCTAATTTCCAATGGGACTAAAACAAAGACTATAATTAAATCAACATTTTGATATATAGTCATTGCTCCCTAAATACAGTATTATTATATTACTAAAATGTCTGTATCCAAAGAATAAACTTGACCCATATTTAAAGAAATCAAAATATTTCTACTTACCCATGAATAATATATTGCCTGTGTTTTACTATTGCTCACCAATTCTTTATTATTTGTTGGATTAAAAGTAAGGTAGTTCTGAAATATGAAGTATGAAAATATATTACATGATATATTTTGTTTCTCTCTGATTAAATTGAATGTTAAAAATACATATTAATGTTAAATAATATATGTTAATAATATGTATAATTTTGGTACCAGGGATTTAACTCAGGGGCACTTAACCACTGAGCCACTAATCCCCAATCACATCCCCAATCCTTTTTGTATTTTATTTAGAGACAGGGTCTCACTGAGTTGCTTAGTGCCTCACTAAATTGCTGAGACTGGCTTTGAATTCAAGATCCTCCTGCCTCAGCCTCCCGAGCCACTGGGATTACAGGTGTGTGCCACCGTGTCCAGCTAAATAATAATTTTAATTAAAATACATAACAAAGAAGGAATATAAAACAGAAGACATGGCATGTGGTGGGCAATGAGAATACCATTTAAATGCTGGTTGTTAAGGAATACAGTAGAAAGTGTGTTCATTTTCAAGTCTTACTTATTACAATTCTATAAACTAGAATAAGTGAAAGAAAGTAAGCCAACATTCAAAATACCTTTTTTTTTGGTCCTAGGGACAGGGCCTCATGCATGCTGAGCACACATTCTACCACTGAGCTATATATCCCCAGCCCCTCTCCAATGACTTCTATTCTGTGTCCTTGTGGACAAGGACTTCTGCATTCACATTTCTAAAATTGACAGGGCCACAAGAGATCTTGGAACGAAAGCAAGATGTTGGAAGAAGAGTTTGATTCCTGCCAAGATAGTGCATAGTTTGAGTTGCTGGCTTCCTTCCCCAAAATCACTTCTGCAGAAACTACAGAAGTAAGGGAAACATTAAATGCAGAAACAAAACAACAACAACAGAGCGAGAAATTCCCCCGGGGAGCCAGAAGGCCTGTATCTGGAAATGTGCACCGGAGGTGGGCAGCTACAGCTAGAGATATCGGGCTACAGGGGGCAGCGCTGAGACAGGGGAAAGCTGTTTATGTTCCAGGCTCGTCGCTTTCACCCCAGCTCCAAACCCATTCCTTTGCCTACTGCTTAAACCATCCAGGCCAGAGGCCTGGGGGAGGGAGGACCTGATAAAAGCAAGTGCACGGACCAGAACCTTCCAAGACTGACTACTTTGCCGAGTCTTTGTGGGCATGGTGGCTACATCTGTAACCCCAGCAACTTGGGAGGCCGAGGTAGAAGGATCACAAACAAGTTCAAGGCCAGCCTGGGCGACTTAGCAAGACCCCATCTCAAAATAAAAATAAAAAGGACTGGAGAGAGGGCTTAGTGGTACAACGCTTGCCTAGCATATGTGAGGCCCCTGGGTTCAATCCCCAGTTCTAAGGGAAAACAAGTTTTCTTTGAAGGAAGTCATCATCCCAAGCTTCAAATTATTTCTATACTTTTTAAAATAGAACACTGAGAATTCAATGAAACATAACCAGACATATGAAAGGGGCAGATGCAAATGACTGAAAACCAAGGGGGTGAAGCAAGAGGCCAACAGGAGTCCAGGTGTGAGATTAACAGACGCAGCCTGAAAACTGTGATTAATAGGCTCAAGAAAGCTAGGATAAGAAGATCTCAGCAGATACTGCTATTTTTTAAAAAAAGAAGCAAATGGAAATTTTAAATCCGAAAAAAAAGGAGATTAAAAAACTCAAAAAGATGTTTTAAAAGGAAATTAGATATAGCCAAAGAGATGATTAGCCAGTAGAAAAGAAAGATAAATTATAGCAGAAAATATCCAGACTAGATCATAAAGAGACAAAAGGATATAAAAACAAAAAAGAGAACAAAAGACCAACTGGACACAAAAGGCCCAACACATTTGTACTTAGAGTCCCAGAAGGAGAAGAATATAGCAGAAGGAATATTTAAAGAAACAATGGCTAAGAATTTTCCAAAACTGAGGAAAGGTATAAGCATCCCAGGTCCAAGAAACCCCCCAAAAGTAAGCTTTAAAAAATCAACAACATACCCATATACAAACAGATACATCACTGAAAAATAAGAGAAATTTCTAAGTATCCAGATAACTTTGAAAATACAGATTGGGGCTGGGAATCAAGTGCTCGAGCACTTGCCTAGCATAAGGCAGTGGGTTTGATTCTCAGCACCACATATAATTAATTAATTAAAAGGTCCATCAACAACTAAAAAAAATTTTTAAAGAAATACAGATTGATGGCTGATTTCTCAAGAGAAATGGAAGAAGTCAGAAGACAATGGAATCTTATCTTCAAAATGCTGAAAGAAAATAGAATTCTTTACCTGAGAAAATATCCTTCAAAAATAAAAACAATTGTCGGGTATGGTGGCATGCACCTGTAATCCCAGTGGCTTGGGAGGCTAAGGCAGGAGGATCGAGATTCAAGGACAGTCTCAGCAATTTAGTGAGGCCCTAAGCAACTTAGACTGTCTCAAAGAAATACAAAAGGGCTGGAGATATAGCTCAGTGGTAGAGTTCCAAGAAACAAAGAAAGGGGAAGGAAAGCAGAAAAAGAAAACTACCATGAAAATGAAAGCATATATTTATGCAAAGGCTTGTACATGAACATTCATAGCAACTTAATTTTTAATAGCCTCAACTCATGTCCACCAACAGTGAATAAACAAATTGTAACATAACCATGTGCCACTATTCAGCAATAAAGAGGAATAAACTATTGATGCATGGAACAAAATGATTGAGTTTTTTAAAGAAGCCAAAGCCCACAGCAAAAAAAAAAAAAAAACAAGTTCACTTATATAGAATTCGGTGTTGGAAGATTGATTAATGGACCAGATCAGACCTTGGAGGCCATAATATGGTGTTTTGTTTTTATTTTAAGGGTAATGAGAAATCATACAAGGGTTTAAGTAAGAGAGACATATATATTTTACTCATTTAAAGAACATCATGTGCCTGCAGGGGTAGAGTGTTCAGGGGTGAGGCCAGAGTGAGCTCAGAGCCCCAGGGTAAGGAGCTGTAGTCACGAGGTAGAGGTGACTACGGCCTGGACAGGATGGCAGGAGAGATGCAGGAAAGAGGAACAACTTCAGGGCATCTTTAGAATGGATGAGAACACTCAAGAAAGCTACAGAGAACAGAAGGAGGAGAAGGGGGAGGAGGGGGAGGAGGAGGAGGAGAAGGGGGGGGAGGAGGAAAGAGAATAGAGAAAGAGGAAGTCGAATTAAAACAGATGAAGAAGGTGCAGGAGGAGGAGGAGAAAGAGGATGGCTTAGAACTAAATCTGAGGAACACCAATATTTATAATGTATGCAAATGAAAGAAAAAAATCCACAAAGGAGCCAGAGAAAGACTGGTCTCTGCAATAGCACAAAAAGTGTCTTGTAAGCCATGGATGGAGCTGCTCACAGACGAAGAGTAAAGAGATCTAACATGGTCATCCCACTGGCATGCCGGAGACCACAACAAGCATGGTTTGGATGGAGCCACGGGGTGGGAAGAGTGGAAGAGGAATGAAAGGAGCCCAACGCCCATCACCAGCGTAAGTTGTGTTACACTCAGAGCAACAGTGAGGATGAAAGAATCACAGCTCGGCAACCAACAAGGATGAGTCCCAGAAGCAATGCTGAGCAGATGAAGCAATAAAATATACTTCAAATATATCAAGGTCAAAAGCAGGTCAAACTAAATAAGATGGAATTGAGGGATACATAAATAGAGAAAAGTATAAAGAAAACAGGGAATGTATAACACAAAACTTGGGATAGTGGTTCACTGCAGGGAGAAAAGAAAGCAAATGAGATTGGGGACAGGGATCAAAGAGAGAAGCGATGGCACATGCTTGTCATGCCAGCTCCTCAGGAGACCTTGACAGAAGGATCAAAAGTTTGAGGCCATCCTGGGCAATTTAGTGAGATGCTGAATCAAATAAAAAATAAAAAGGGCTGAAGGTGTAGAAGGTGTAACTCAGTGGAAGATCACCCCTGGGTTCAATCTCCAGTACCAAACCAAACATCCAAACACACACATACACACACACACATACACACACACACAGTGGGCTTCTAGGGTTGGTTCATGTTCCATATCTTGATCAGTGGTAAGTACACAGGTACATTTTGTTTTCTTCTTTAAAATATACATATTTTGCATTTGTGCTTTATTTAACAACAACAACAACAACAATATGTGTGTGTGTGTGTGTGTGCACGGTGAGGTGGGAAGCAGGCTAGCCAGCCACCAGAACAGCAGAGAGTTCTTTTGCTCTTAATGGCTGAACTCAATGTCACCTGAATTAGCTCTCTGGGTGGCTTTCTCCGGCCACATCCCCTGCTCAGCTAGGGTACCAAGAAGGCAGAGTTCACTAGGGGAGGGGGTATGAGATGCCCAACAGAACTGTCTGCAATGATAGAAACGCTCCGTGTGATCTGTGATGCCAAATATAGTACCTAACAGCCACATGTGAGCGCTTCCAGGGCAGCTAGCAATACTGAGGATAACTGAAGTTCTATTTAATCATAATCAATGTAAATTTAAATAGTGCATTCAGAAAAGTCACAGGATGCAAAATTCTCCTGCATTTCTGTATACTAGCAACGAATGATCTGAAAAGGGAGTTAAGAAAACAATTACAATTATAAGAGCATAAATAAGAATCAAATACACAGGGATAAATTTAATCCAGGATGTGGAAGATTTGTACAAAGGAAACTAAAACACTGCTGAAAAAAATTAAAGAAGATATAAATAAATACAAGACATCTGGTGCTCAAGGACTGGAAAATAATATTATTAAGAAGACACCAGCACCCAGAGTGACCCACAGACCAGTGCAGTCTCTACAGAGCCCTGAAGGCACTTTCCGCAGCAATAGGAAAACCCATGCCAAGTCACCACACACACCTGACTATGTATTAGTGCCACTTTAAGAAATAAGGACATTTTTTTCAGAAGGGAAAGGAGGGAATCAGAGCATAAGGACTACATAAAGACATGTATCTTGCTGAGTCTAGTGACCCAAACCCATTTTGGGGGTTTTAGACCCTGTGAGCCGGATAGGTGCCCGGCACAGGGCACATCCTCAACAGATGTATAACGAATGAAGGATCCGAGGGACATTGTGACAACATGGCAGACAGGAGTGACACAGGAAAGCAAGAGACTGTGCAGAAATGCTGTAGGTGACCTTGGCAAGTCACCTCATGTAAACTGAGAAGAATAATGATAATTTCTCTCCATACTTCAATGAGCTTCTGATAAGGTTAGAAGCAGTTAAGAGCACGTGTCTAGAAGAGGAAAGTCTGCTAGCTGGGTGACTTCAGACCGATTATTGAATAATTACTAATAGTCCACAGACATTAATATCTCCTTGCTAGCATGTTTGCCTGGATTATGTGAGATCACGAAAGTAAAGAATTTAGCCAAATCTGGCACATAATAAGTGCTTGAACTATATTAGCTTTTCTAAGCAAAGATAAACAAGGCCTGGGATATGAAAGTACTTTTAAAAGTGCTGCTGCACCACAGCAGAATTCCACCAAAGCAAAAGGTAGGCTCTGACCTGGCTTCAGTGTGAGGTCAGGCTGAGGGTTATAGGACCAGACTGACCTACCTGGAAACCATACTCCTTGGGGAGAAGGAGACTGCACGCCGGCGTCTCCACTGCCAAAGTCCACTTCCAGATGCACACTTTCTACAAAGGAGAGCACAGTGAGAAGGCCTCTGAGGGCTGCTGCAGAGAGCTATGTCCCTTGTGGTGACATGGTAACATCAGGCAACTAAGCAATGGACCACAAGCCAAGCCACAAAGCAGGAAGCACCAACTCTGCACCATGGAGTCTGGTCATCTCCTGGGAATACTTCAGAGGCCAGCTGGCTGGAGCAGAGCTGACTGTGGGGACACCTGACAGGTTGACCAGCTTGCTGAGGCCAACCCAGAGGGCCCTTTACCTGGACGTCAGCGTCTGAGATGGTTGCCAGATACTTGGCGTCACGGGTAATGGCTATTGCCCTAATGCCATTACCTTCTGGGCAGCTGTCAAATATGGTGTGCACAGGAATCCTGCAAAACAGGACAGGGAGGAACAGCGTCCAGCTCAGCTCAAACCTTCCAAAACCACAGCAAAATGTGGTCTATCTACACAATAGGATATTTATGTTTAATTGACTCATTATTAATCACTAATAACAACATAAGAATATCTGTGTCTAGTTAATTTATTCATTATTACTCACTATTCCATAAAATGGAGTGAAGCCCTGACACAGGCTACAACGCAGACAAAACTTAAAAGCATGATGCTATCTGGGTGCGGTGGTGCACGCCTGTGATCCCAGCAGTTTGGGAGGCTGAGGCAGGAGGATCTCAAAGCCAGCCTCCACAAAAGTGAGGCATTGAGCAACTCAGTGAGACCCTGTCTTTAGATAAAATACAAAATAGGCTGGGGCTGGGGCTCAGTGGTCAAGTACCCCCGAGTTCAATCCCCAGTATCCCTCTCCTGCCCCACAAAAATACATGCTAGTGAAAGAAGACAAACACAAAGGCCATGCATTCTGTGGTTCCATTGATATGAAATGTCCAGAGCAGGCAAATCCAGAGACAGAGAGCAGATGTGGTTGCCAGAGGCTGGAGAGCAGATGGGAGGCTTCTGCTCCTACTGGGTACAGGGTCTCCTTCTGAGGGGATGAGAATATTTTGGAACTAGACAGAAGGATGAGTGCACAACATTGGGAATGTACTAAATGCCCAACCACCTGCACACATCCAAATGGCCAATCTTATGTTTTGTGAATTTGCCTCAGTAACAACCAACAGCCTAACAGGGAAGAGGACACGAATGCTGTGTGTTAGAGCTCACCCTGCACGAGCTCTAGTGGCCCTGTCACCTGTTCCCAGGTGCCAATTCAGCATGAGGCGCTTCACCAGGCATGAAGGATGCAAATATAAAAACCACAACTAGGAGGTGCCCAGCTCAGGAAAATGGGTGCCCCCTGCACACAGAGAACAAATAAGCACCACCTTCCTGGGAGCAATGTAGCTCTGACTATCTGAATTTTAAACCCTATCTGTACTCTAAGGTCCAGCAATTGCAACTCCTGTGACTTTTCTAGAGAAATAATAGGAAAATTAAACAAAATAAACCAAGATGCATCTTCTTGGTGATGCTGTGTTAACAGCAAAATTTAAAAAAGCAAAACAAACCTGTTAAAATAAGAATTATTTTAAACTATTATGGCAAAGCCATCGAGTGGAAAAACTTGGCTGCCACAAAAAGAATGGGATAGATCTGAGAGAGTGACCGAGAACTTTGTGAGAAGAGCATATCACGAAACAAATCCATAGTGTCATTTTGACTGTGGCACACAGTGTGGATTCACCTGATTTTCACAACAATCCTGTGAGATTCAGACGGACATTGTGCCCCCAAATTCCTGTCCACCCAGAACCTCAGGGTGTGAGGGCATTTATATGTACGAGAAAGGCCTGTAGGAGTGACTGCAGACTGTCCACGGTGGTTGCAGTCTGGAGATGGTCTGGCAGAGAAGGGACTTTCCTTTTCTACCTGCACGCTTCTGTATGTGTCCCTGGTAAGGACTTACAACTGTACAGCTCAGGTGGAGCTTGACGTGTGCAGAATTTAAGCAGATGACCTTGACATACCTGAGACAGACAAAGAAAGCAAGAAACCCCAGCAGCACTGGAGCAGGTGGGCTGTAACATGGGGTTGGGGGTCCACGTGCTTCTCTTGTGAGGGGAGAGTGGGTGGCAGTAAGATGGAAGCCAGAGGCTGGGGCTGTATCTCAGTGGTAGAGCACTTGCCTTAGCATGTGTGAGGCACTGGGTTCAATCCTCAGCACCGCATACAAATAAATAAAATAAAGGTCCATCAACAACTAAAAAAATATTTTTTAAAAAAGGATGGGAGCCAGGCAGGCTGCGCCCCACTTTGTTCCACTATGGTGTCCTGTTCCCAGTGAATTTAAATGGGCCTAAGTTTGTCACGTTGGCACCCCAACTGTCTTAATCAAGTCCGTGTCTTAGCTGAGGCCTACTCAGGTTCTGTCATTTCACAATTCACTTGAAAGGCAACCCTCAAATTCTTGGGAGTGACACAGTGGAGTTCTCAGTGGGAAAATGTATCTCATCTCTGAAGACATTTAGAATTAAACATGGAGAAGTCAGTCAAATCCATAGAAGTAACATATTTATGATAAGAAAATTTGTTCTTCTTTTTTAAGGAATGCATAATGTTTAAGAGAATTTCACATATCAAAGTTTCTACCAGATTAGATTTGATTCTAATTTAAAACACATAGTGGATTTAGACTTATGATTTTAAATTGAAATCCTATTAAGTTGTACAATGTTATAACACTTAAGACAACTTAAGATTTGCCATATTTGTGACTAAATTTATTAGATTTCTAAGAATTACTTAAGTACCAGTGAAGAATTTGTTAGACTACTAAAAACATGTAAAACTGAATATATTAAATTTATAAATGCAGTTTGAAATGCTTAAAAAGAGCTAATAATCAAATTTGTGAAGCCAAACATTAATCCAAGCTTTCTCAAAAGTGATTACAAAAATATGCTAGATTTATAAATGAGAAAGTGAACAAAATGTTTAAGGAAGCATTTTGTTTGTAATCTGTCACTTCAATACAGAGGATATTAATTCTAAAGCCAAAACATTCTCTGAGTAATCTTTTCTGGGTCCCAGAGTCACCATTTGGGAGATCATAAAACTTGTATCCACGTGACATTTGAATTGTTGATCACAGATATGCTTTATTTTCGATTTAGGAAAAAAAAATGTCACTCCCTTCAAGATGCTGCATCTAGCAGGGGAACAGCTTCATCATGAATAAAAGATCAACAGGCCAGAACTGCTCATAACAGGCCGAGCTCTGTCCAGGGGAAGAGGCACAGCTGACAGGCCTCTGAGACAGGTTCTGTGGACATCCTGCTGCATGAGGTGGTGACTTTCCCTTGTGGCCAGGTTGGAGAGAGCACTAGGACTGGAGATGAAAGCTAGCCAAGACTTTAGCTTTCAGTTGAAGCGGATTAACATAATTGGGTTTTCATCAAAATCCACAGATAAGCCAGGTACAGTGGTGCATACCTCTAATCCCAGTTACTGGGGAGGCTAAGGCAGGAGGATCATAAGTTCAAGGTCAGCCTCAGCAACTAAGCAAGACCCTGTCTCAAAATAAAAAATACAAAAAAAAAAAAAAAGGGATAGGGATATAGTTCAATGGTAGAGCATCCCTAGATTCAACACCCAATACTGCAAAAATAATGTATAAACAAATAAATAAATATGTGATTTATCCATATAATGGAATGTTGATTCAGTCATCAAAAGGAATGAGGCATTGACACATGCTATGACACAGATGAATCTTGAAACATGCTCAGTAAAAGAAGCCAGACACAAAAGGCCATATATTGCGTGATTTTATGAATGTCCAAAGTAGACACATGTACAGAGGCAGAAGGCAGGGCCTGGGCAAGACAGCATGCGGAGTTCATGAGTCCAGAGTTTCTATTTGAGTGATAAAAATGCCACTCAGTTTGTGGAAATAGCGGTGATGGTTGCACATGGTGGCTATAATTGATACCATTGAATTACACATTTTTAAATGGTTAAAGTGGTAAATTTTAAGTTGCGTATATACATATATTTTATTTTTATTTCTTTTAGTTGTAGTTAGACACAAATATCTTTATTTTATTTATTTATTTTTATGTGGTGCTGAGGATCAAACCCAGGCCCTCTCAAGCACTCTACCACCCAGCCACAATCCCTTAAGTTGTGTATATTTTATCACAATGAAATAAGATCTGTGTCATGGAGAATGAGTCACACAGTGAACCGCTGGGAGGGAGATCAGCCAGGAGCTTGTTGCAATAGCCCAGGTGAGAGAGCGGAGGGGAGAGGGGAGAGAAGAGGAGACAGGAGAGGCCAGGCAGTGGGGAGGTCACCAAGGCAGTTTGGGAGATCCCTCCCAAAACTCCTCCTTCAGCAGGAGAGGCCCGGGGACATCCAGGTGGAGAGTCCTCTAGCACTTCCTCATCAGGAAGAAGAGGGGATGCTGAGAGAGCCCTTGTTGAGATTAGACTCTCCTATCTGGGGAACAATGGTGCTGGTGGCCTTGTCACCATGGGTGGTGTTCAAGGGATGGCCGGGAAGGGGATCCTGAGAAGAGACTAGAAGGAAGGGCCATAGCAGAAGGGAACTAGGGGGCTGTGGTGTCAGAGAAGCCACAGGAAATGCAGTGTCAGATGCCACTGAGACCCAAGTAAGGTAAGGGCGGAGACTGGGTGGCGTGGCCTGTGGAGATCTCCAGGAAGCTGGGGGACCCGACCCTCGCTCCAGACCCTCGCTCCAGGATATTAACAGGACTTCTGCCTAACCTTCTCATTCCCCTGGACTTGCCACTCCCTTCCCCACACACCCAACCAGGGCCTTAAGCTCCTGCTGGAGAATCTAGAGCTGCTCTCTGCCTCTAGGGCAGGGATTACAAAAGAAAACCCCGCTATGAGCATCTATCTTGGGCCAGGTGTGGATTCACCTGATTTTCACAACAGTCCTGTGAGAGTCAGCTGAACAGTGTGCCCCCAAATTCCTGTCCACCCAGAACCTCAGGATGTGACTCATTGGAAACAGGGTCTTGCAGATGGAATTAGTCAAGATGAAATCATACTGGATGAGGACGGCCCGACACCCAGGGAAGAATGAAGACTGAGAGACACGGGGTGGGGGGTGGGAAACACCTGCGAAGATGGAGGCAAAGGCTGGGGGGCTGCGTCCACAGCCAAGGAATGCCGAGGGGTGCGACAAGCTGTGGAAGCCAGGGGAGGGACCCCAGCAGGAACCAACCTGCTAACACCTTGATTTTGGGCTTTTGGCTTCCAGAACTATGAGAGAGTAAACTTTTGCTATTTTAAGCCACCCAACTTGTGGTAATTTGTTACAGCAGCCTCAAGAAGTCAAACAGTAGGTATTAGCCTCATTTTTTCCACAAATGGAAAAGTCACTTGGTTTCTTTAGGCCTCCAATCCTCACAGGAAGCATACAGCAGGACTGGGATGGAAGCCAGGTGGCCCCAAAGCCTGCGCGCTCTTCCTCCTGGCCACGTGGCTATCATGTCACTCAGGAATCCACCAAGTCAGCATGTAGGCGTCACCACACGCTGCGGTTTTGCTTTCTGGAACTCCAGGGCTCTTTCCCTCCACTTTGGTGGACATCTACTGTATTCCCAGTGATTAAACCGAGCTGCACTCGCGTTTCCAAATTCCCAGTCCCATTCCCAGCTAAGCCAGCCTCCTGCTTGGCAGCTGTTGCCCCAAGCAATACAGCAGTCTGCCCACACCCAGCTGCCCACGCAGCTTCTTGCCTAGCATTTCCCAAACTACCTGAGGTGAAGGACTCTTTCTAAATTTGTCACTCTACTGCAGACAAATGCTTTCATAAAGTAAAAACACTGTGGCGAGGTCAGATGGCCACTGAGTTCCCAGAAGCTTCCTCTCACTTTCTCTGCTTCCTGTTCAGCACGGGCCAGCTCAGCCTGTGTGTCACGCGTTGAGCAGTGCTGCGCTGGCCCCTAGAAGTCCCTCAATTCCTCAGCTGATGCTGAGGGGGGCACAAATGCTGAGCTTCATGATTAGGAAGAAGGGCACTGAAGGGTGGCCACCTTGATTCCTGCAGACTCCCTTCCAGCGTCACCAGCAAGAGGGGCATGAGCTGCCAAGCAGACCTGGAGGGTGCAGAATCCCACCGCCTGGGCCCAGGCTCCCATGTCTGAGCCTGGACTTGCTGACCTCCTCTCTAGGCCCTGGGCTGGTTTCTGCGACACTGGACTGAAAGGACTTGCCATCTACCCAGGAGACAACGCCTACTGTGGTTCACGTCTCAGATGTTGCAGTGGGTCAAGGGCTCTGGGTCCTACCATGAGAAGAACGCCAGACCCATTCCCATGGAGGGCTCCCTAGAAGCCCTGGTCCCTAAAACTGCGAAGGTCATCCCCAAACCAGGGAAGGCTGGGGACGCCACAGCCCAGAGGAGCCTAGGGGACATGACAAGTCAATCTAAGGTGGTCACCTGGATGGGATCCCAGAACAGAATAGGGACATTAGGATGAAAGGAAGGAAATCTAGGTATACTCCTATGTAAATAATGACAATGTTCCTTAATTCAACAATGTACTACGCTAGTGTAAGATGTAAATAACAGATACAGGGAACCTTCTCTACTATCCTCTCGATTTTCCTATTAATCTAAAACTGCTCTAAAAAAGTGAAAGCCTACTAATTTTAAAGGAGGGAAAGGTCAACTGAAGGTTGTGAGCAGGGTGAGCTGTCAGAAGTGGAGGGGCTGCCAAGGAACAGCGCATGGGAGAGCCTCTGTGGCAGGCAAACACATGGAACATAATAAAGCACACCCACCAGGAAATGTGCCGCAGCCGGGAGGCCAGGCAGCATGGAACACATATGGCATGCTGGGGCAAGGGAGCACTTGGGGATGACCACTTAGGACTTCCCAGGGAGGCTAGGTGGAGTTCAGTGGTACAGCCTTGCCTAGCTAGTATGAGGCCCTGGGTTCCTTGCCCAGCACTGAAAAATATTTTTTTTCCCCAGAAAAGGTAGGCTGACCCGGGACTAGAAAATCTGTCTTTATGAAAGCAATGGTTTTTATTGCAAGTGGCCGATTTGACTTCTGGTTTATCCTTTGAGCTTATGTGTGGTGGGATACTGTGAGTCAGCCCCTCCCAGCCCAGGCTACTTGGGGCCACCAACTAACCAAGTTTCGGGGCCTCAGTGTTACTCGTTCTTTGCTTACTGGATGGCAGACACTGTACAGAAATCAGGGGGAAAAGAAGCGACTACACGCTCTCTCTGCTTCTTGGTGGCCATGTCCTGACCTGCTTTCCTCTACCACACCCTTCCACCATGAGGTTCTGCCCTCCTGGAGCCCCAAGGTATGAAGCTGGCTATTGATGGACTAAGGCCTCTAAACCATGAGCCCCCAAATAAACTTTTCTTCCTCTAATTATTCTTGTTAGGTCTTTTTGTTACAGCAATGAAAAAGTTGACTTAAATGTTTCTTTTGAACAAAACCACTTGGGAATTAAATGAGGAGGAGGAGGAGGAGAGGAGGAAGAGGAGGAGGAGGAAAGGAGGAGGAGTAGAGGAGAAGGAGGACGAAGAGGAGGAGGAGGAAGACGAAGAGGAGGAGGAGGAGGAAGAGGAGGGGGAGGAGGGACCGAACAAGCCTACCCTGTGAAGGTGTCCCATATAATTATCAGGCAGTCTGGCCCTTTGTCCGCTGTGGCAACCCACCGCCTGTCTTCACTGATGCAGAGGCAGGAGATGAGGTTGGGGTGGCCCTGTGGAAATAAGGAGAAACTGCTCTGAAGCACCCAGGATGGGCCCAGCCTCACGCACCTCAGAGAAGACTGGGGACCCGCAGAGAGATCTGAGCTCCCTTCAAGGCTCCTCTGGGTAGGAACTTTTCCCGTGGGCCTGCCCATGATTTCCTCCATCTCGTGGTGGGTTTTTTTCAGAATTCCTCTCCTCAAACACCTGAAGAATAAGCCACACTCCCCACAGGAACGGTGGCTCCCTGGGAGTGGGGGCATTACCCAACCCCCCAACCCAGGTTGAGAAAAAGATGATGCCTGGGATCTCCCACCCACTCACGGGGCTCCCCGCAGCCCACCTCCTGGGACACAGTTCCCCTCTGGAGAGAGACAATCCTCCTGGTCTCTCTTATGTTCCTAGGGTGGCCCCGCACAACAGAGGCATCCTGCGGAAGCATGTGAACGTCTGAAAGCGCAGCACAGGGAGCCCTGTGTCCTTCGGCTCCCTCACTCCCTCCTGGCTCTGCACCAGCCACCTGGCCTTCTCTCTGAGCCTCAAACACGAGCACGTGGAGCTCCCTCAATTTGGAAAGTTCTTTCCCTTAAACTGTCCCTGTTGGCTCATTCTCATCCCTCAGGTCTCAGCAGAAACAGACTTTCTAAGTGCAGGCTGCAGTGGCCACGCCCATAATCCCAGGGCTCCGAAGGCTGAGGCAGGAGGTAGCCTCAGCAATTTAGCAAGGCCCTCAGATTGAGTGAGACCCTGTCTCAAAACAAAAAATAAAAAGAACTGCGGGGCTGGAGTTGTGGCTCAGTGGTAGAGCACTTGCCTAGCATGTGTGAGGCACTGGGTTCAATTCTCAGCACAGTATATAAATAAATTAATAAAATAAAGGTCCATCAACAAATAAAAAAATATTTAAACAAAAAAGGACTGGGGATGGGACTGGTAAAGAGTAAAATGACTGGTAAAGTGGTAAAGAGCCCCTGGGTCCAATCTCCAATACCAAAACATTAATGTTAAAAATAATAAAACAGGGGCTGTGGTTATGGCTCAGTGGTAGAGCATTTGCCTAGCACATGTGAGACACTGGGTTCGGTTTTCAGCACCACATATAAATAAATGAATAAAATAAAGGTCTATTAACTAGTTTTAAAATAGTTAAATAATAATAATAACAATGATAATAATAATAAAACATTTAAAATTTTTAATTAAAAAAGGACTGGTAAAATGCCCCTACGTTCAATCCCCAGTACAAAAGATAAATTAGTAAATAAATAAATTAAGTAATTAAATTAAATAAAGAGGGCTGGTGATGGAACTCAGTGGTAAGCATCCCTGGGTTCAATTTTTTAAAAAGTTAAAGTAATTCTCTCTCACCCCGATTTTTCTTGGAGTATTTTTGCTCTGTTACAGTGTGACCATGTCGTCATGCGTTCACCTATCTGATGTCTTTCCACACTAGTCTGGATGCTCACTAGGGCAGGGACTACACCTGCTTTGTTCACGACTGCAGACCCACAATCAGAAACGCAGTGGTCATGATTCACGTTTGTGATATGATGAATGGTCAAGGCCATTCCCAGCCATTGACTCTGGTGAGGCTGGACTCTGTGGAGCATGACCCTCCTTTCCCTCTCCCAGCTCAGCCGAGCCTGTCTACAAGCTCCCTTCCCTTCAGCTGGAGCTTCTGCCCTCTGTGCTGCACACTCAACCAAGCTCCAAGGCGGCTGCCTGCTGATTGATGTCAGTGTTTCTGTGCTTCCAGGAAGGAAACTCCTGGAGCTGCGTGTGTGTGCCTTGGACTCCTGGCTCAGTGCTCAACATTGTCCGGGTTCTTGGTAAATACTTTGTGAAGGTTTTGAACTAGGTATTGACTAAGGAGGGTCCTATAACAAAGCAAGTCAATGAAAATATAACACAGAACTGTTCACCAGGTCAACCAGGGCATGTCAGACACCAAGAAACAGGACAGTTAGGTAGATGAGTGATGACAATGAGAGGGGTAAAATGTTAAGAATGAAGGAAACAGAGTGGTAGGAGGAAGACAGCATGGAGGACGCACAGGAGGAAGGCAGGGTTGAACTAAGAGAGCTACTGTAGGGAGGGAGGGACAGGAGGCCCACTGACCTCCTAAATATATTCAGGTCAGGAGAACTCCAGTCACTGTTTACCACCCACAGTCTTGGGCAAGTCACTTAAACTATTCTGAGCCTCAGTTTCTTTTTCTGTAAAATGGGTATGTTAATACCTACATCTCAGCTTGGTTATGAGGATCCAAGCTCATTGGAAACTGGAAAGGAGTCTAAGTATTCATTAGGCCTGACTCCCTGGTGAACAGATGTCCTTGTGTTCACTGTGGTTCTCTGGAGACATCATGGTCTACATTGTCCACATTTTTGCAGAAATGTAAAAAATACAGATGTTTTAAATTCTTGCAAGGATAAAATTAATATCCACTGCTATTTGTCAACTGATGCTGATTAGAATCATAGAAACAGTGAACAATAACATGTTTCTAAAAGCAGGATTTGGGCTGAGGATGTGGCTCAAGCAGTAGCGCGCTCGCCTGGCATGCGTGCGGCCCGGGTTCAATCCTCAGCACCACATACAAACAAAGATGTTGTGTCCACCCATAACTAAAAAATAAATATTAAAAAATTCTCTCTCTCTCTTTAAAAAAAATAGCAGGATTTGCTGTAGTTCAAAGGAGAGGCAGGAAAGTATGATAATGA
This sequence comes from Marmota monax, assembly GCF_021218885.2. Taxonomy (NCBI): domain Eukaryota; kingdom Metazoa; phylum Chordata; class Mammalia; order Rodentia; family Sciuridae; genus Marmota; species Marmota monax. Next base: position 2,436,020 of record NW_026692583.1, read on the forward strand.
TACAGTGAAGTCAGCCTGAAAGTCCAAAGCAAAACACTACCCACAAGTTAGAGCCCTTTACAAGCAGGAAAAGCCCCACATACCTGCAGGTGGTACTGGCTATTCCTGAAGATATTATAGATGACGGCATTGTGAGAAGACACGTACAGAAGGACTCTATGGTTCTTCTCACGGACATAGAAGACAGGGAGGGAACTGTTCCATCCAAACGACCAGGTCAAGTTCTAGAAGACAAAAGCAAAACCAGCAGGATGCTAGTGTGCAGAGCCCAGAGCCACGCTCCTGCACCAATACCCAGAGAAGAATTCCACAGCACCAGTGCCACAGAGAAAAATCACTTTAAGAAAATTCTCAGCAGTGAGCCGGGTACATGGTACAGGACAACAGTTTCAGAACTCATAAGGCTGAGGTAGGAACAATCGTGGGAGTCCAGAATTTTGATGCCAGCCTGGATGACAGCAAGACACCATCTCAAGAAAGAAAAAAAAAAAAGCCCAGTGGGGTAGCCCACACCTTTAATCCCAACAGCTTGGGAGGCTGAAGCAGGAGGATCATGAGTTCAAAGCCAGTCTCAGCAATGGTGAGGCGCTAAGCAACTCAGTGAGACCCTGTCTTTAAATAAAATACAAAATAGGGCTGAGGATGTGGCTCAGTGGCCTAGTGCCCCCAAGTTCAATCCCTGGTACCTGTCCCCACAAAAAAAATAGGGCTAAATATGTGGCTCAGTTGTCAAGTGCTTCTGAGTTCAATCCCTGGTACCCACCCGACTCAAAAAGAAAAAAGAAAAAGAAAGGCTCTACATGCTACAATATGAAAGAATCTTTGAAGAGGGGACACTAAGTGAAAGAAACCTCACACACACACACAAAAAAAAAAACAACAACAAAAAAAAAAACCCTACATTAGATGGGCAGGTGGTACACACCTGTAGTCCCAGCAGCTCGGGAGGCTGAGGCAGGATGATCACAAGTTTAAAGCCAGCCTCAGCAACTTAGGAAGATGCTGTCTCAAACAAATAAAAAGGGCTAGGGATGTTGCTCAGTGGTAAGCATCCCTGGACTCAATCCCTTGTACCCATCCCCCCAAAAAATTAAGAACAGAAGAGAATGGAGAGTAGCTTATAAGAAGAAGTCTTATAAGCTGATAAGAGGTGCACAGGGCAGAGAAATTGCTGCAAGATAAAAATGGGTGATGTAGAGAAAGACAAGAAGGTTCTTGTTCAGAAGTGTGCCCAGGGCCACACCAAGGGAAGAGCAGCCAGTGCAAGACTGGGCTGAGCCTTGGACTGCTTGGGTGGAAGGCATGTCAGGCCTGGGTTCCCCAACAGGAATACAGGTGTCACCTGGGGACAGGGAGCACTGATAGAGTATCTGGAGAATCTCAAAAAGGAACCTCCCAGAACAAAAACTATCTGAAAAACTCAGAAAAGCTACTAACGAGTAATAGCCACAGGCTTGTTTATTACAAAACAGAATGCCTCATGGCTTTCTTGCATGCACCATCATTTACTTGATGACAGACACCAGAATTCAGATCAGGAATGGCTGGCAGATTTTTTTTTAGTTGTAAATGAACACTATAGCTTTATTTTTAATTTATTTATGTGGTGTTGAAGATCAAACCCAGTGCCTCACACATGCAAGGCAAGCACTCCACCACTGAGCTACAATCCCAGCCCTGGCAGAATATTTTTTTGGACAGGCTTGGTTCAAATAAAATTGATTTGTAGTTCAATGGACATGATTTTTAAAAAAGTTTTGATGATAATCCCAGTTCAGTAAGTATGATCACCATTTTTCCTTTCCAGAGATATGGTTAGAATTCATTAGTAATGTCCAACCTTTCACAGGGTAGTGAAGGCCATTTAAAGCCTACTGAAGGCTGGTTTTATACTTAGATTACATGACTGGTTCTGTGAACAAGTTTAAATCCTGGAGGAGATCCCTTCACTGTCTCTGAGCCCAACAAGACTCACACGCGTTTCAATTTGTGTTCATCAGCCTGTTAAGGACCGTGGCTGAGGACAAGGAAGCAGTCTGGTCTACTTTATATTTTTGTTGACCAATCCAATTTAATTAGAATTCCTCATATCTAAAATGCTGCCTTTGCCAGGTGCATTGGTACATACCTGTAATGCCAGTGGCTTGGGAGGCTGAGGCAGGAGGATTGCAAGTTCAAAGCCAGCCTCAGCAAAAGCAAGGTGCTAAGTAACTCAGTGAGACCCTGTCTCTAAATAAAATACAAAATAGGGCTGGGGATGTGGCTCAGTTGTCAAGTGTCCCTGAGTTCAATCCCCAGTACCCAAAATAAAATAAAATGCTGTCTTTTACTTATGTGTAAAATATCAAACAAAGAATATGTAACACATTTTTGCAAGTTCAGATGTTTTAAAGTCAGCATGATACAATAGCAAACTAGATTATACTTTTGAATACTTTCTGTATCAGACTAAGTTATAATGCAAGATTGTTCTTAAACAGCTATTCAAAAACACAAAAACTGTGGGAAAACTGTGGAAGTGTGATTGGGTAATGGTGCTTTTGCCAACTCACTAGAAGGATTAAAGTAGAAGAGATATCCCATCAGCACAAATTTGCAAATTATGTGATCATAAAATTTGAGATAATTAAAAATGAAATCAAAGATCAAAAAAATTAAAAATAGCATTATCACACCAAGAATGGTGGCACGTGCCTGACATCACAGCTACTCAGAAGGCTGAAGCAGCAGGATCACAAGTTCAAGGGTGGTCTGGGTAATTAACAGGACCTTGTGTCAAAATAAGAAAGAAAAAGCAGGGTAGGAGTGGGGGAGGTGGAAGGGCAGCAACTAGGGATGTAGCTCAGTGGTAGAGTGCCCAGGGTACAATCCCCAGTGCTGGAGAAAAAATTACAATTTGATCTAGCAATTAAATTTCTGAGTATAAATCCAAAACCGTTGAAAGGAAAGACTCAAAAGATATTTGTACACTCATGTCCATAGCAGCACGATTCATAAGAGCAAAAGCAACCCCAGTGTCCACTGGTGAATGAATGGATGAACAGACTGCCGTCTTTCCCTACAGCGGAATATTATTCAGTCTTTCAAAGGAAGAAAGTTCTGACCCAGGCTACATGGATGAACCTTGAAAACATGAAGGGAAATAAGCCTGTCATGAGAGGACAAGCACTGCTATGGTTCCAAATTCAGAGAGAGAAAGGAGAACAGCAAGAGCCGGCGGCTGAGGGAGGAAAGGAAGGAGAGATTTGGTTAAATGGGTGCAGAGTTTCGGTTTTGCAAATGAAAATGGAAAGGCAGTGGGATGGATGGATGCCTCAGCAACTTAGCAAGGCCCTAAGCAACTGAGACCAATCTCTAAATAAATACAAGAAAGGACTGGGATGTGCCTCAGTGGTTAAGCACCTCTGGGTTCAATCCCAGTTAGAAAAAAAAAAAAAAAGAAAAAGAAAGAAAGAAAAGAAAAAGCCTTTAACAGTAAATAGAAACCATTCCCTACTCTTCCATTCCCCAAGACCCAGACCTCACTAGGCACCAACCCACAGTGAGCAGTTAACATGGTGAAATTCCACTACTTCCTGAAAGCACAGTGAACAGTCAGGTGATAATAAAGTCAATAAGTAACAAGAAAGGCAAGTATTCAACCTAAGATTTGGTTCTTATATACCATTTTTTCCTGGAAGGATAAAAGATAAAAAGACAAAATTCTCTTAGAAGAATTAAAAGTTCCACATTTCTAGGAATAAATCCAAAAATAAAAATTTCATTAAATAAAAAATTATAAGTACTAAAACCTATTACATTTTGGGGGGGGCGGATATGAGGTATGAAACCAGGGGTGTTTAAACACTGAGCCACATTCCCAGACCTTTTTATTTTTCATTTTCAGAAAGGGTCTTGCTAAATTGCTTAGGGCTTTGCAAAGTTGCTGAAGAGCTGGCTTTGAACGTAGGATTCTCCTGCCTCAGCCTCCCAAATTGCTGGGATTACACATATATACCATTGAACCCAGCTAAATCTATTACTTTTAATTGAATAGAAAAGCTTTTTTATTATAATTTTATGTTTAAAGTCTACTGCTTTTAATTCAATGACAGCTTGTTTTTGTAGTAATCTTTTGTGTATCCATACAGATTGTGGTGTATCCGTACAATGGGATGCAATTCAATGATAAAAAGAAATGGCCTGCTGAGCCACAGCAGGACATGGAGAACCCTTACATGCATATTGCTAAGTAAAAGAAGCTCATCTAAAAGGGCTCCATACATTCTAGAAAAGGCAAAATGACAGAGACAGTGACAACTCCAGCGGCAGCCAGGGCCCAGCAGGAGGAAGAAGAGGGAATAGGTGGAGCATGAGGATCCTGAGGGTAGTGAATCTCTCCTGAAAGATCCTGAAATGGTGGATACACATCATTCCGTGCTTGTCAAAGCCCACACAGCATACAGCACAGAGTGACCCCCTAATGTGAACCAAGGACTTTAGTTAACAATGATTTGTCAATGTTGGCCCACGGAGGCCAACAAATGTACTGCTCTTGCAGGATGTTAATAAAAGGGTCACCTGGGGAAGAGGGAGGTGCAAGGGAACCGATGGGACTCTGTAACTCTGGGCTCAATTTTCTTTTCTTTTTTTTCTTTTTATATTTATTTTTTAGTTATCGGCGGACACAACATCTTTGTTTGTATGTGGTGCTGAGGATCGAACCCGGGTCACACGCATACCAGGCAAGCGCGCTACCGATTGAGCCACATCCCCAGCCCCTGGGCTCAATTTTCAATAAGCTTAAACTGCTCAAAAATAAGGTCTATTAAAAATTAACCATGGGGCTGGGGCTGTGGTTCAGTGGTAGCACGCTTGCCTAGCATGCATGAGGCACTGGGTTCGATTCTCAGCACCACATACAAATAAATTTTAAAAAAATAAAGGTCCATCAACTTCTTAAAATAAATAAATAAAAAAGAAATATATATATATATATATATATATATATATATATTTTTTTTTTTTTTTTTTTTTTTAACCAGGGGGCTGGGGCTATAGCTCAGTGGTAGAGCACTTGCCTAGCATGGATGAGGCACTGGGTTCAATCCTCAGCACACATTAAAAAAAATAGATAAGTAAAATAAGTTAAAATTCTTTTTAAAAAATTAGGGACAATTAATTAAACATGGAAGAATGTAGAAAGTGATGTTTGAATGATGAGACGTTAAAAATCAGGGAATTATATTGGACTATAGAAACAAAATCGGGAAAGTTTCCTTTCTTATCTATGAACTAAGTACTTATAAAGTTAAATGGATATACCATACATTTTTCCCCAAGACAGACATAGCAGGTAACATGGCCAATTTCCCTCTCCTTCATTCTTCATTCTCTGTCCTGTTCTGTTTCCATGTGCCTGTTCCTTATAATTTATATTTCTATTTAGATCTTTTATTGTGTGGGCGTGAGTGGTAGAACGATGGAATCATAATTGTCTCAAACTGCAACTTCTAGGAACAGAATTATTTAATATTTGGTTCTTAAAAACTGATTCATGCAAAATGAAATTGTTCTTTTGGAAAGTCGCTAATCCTAAAAGGATCATCATATTAATCCTGAAAATTAATTTTTCCATTTTGTAAATTAGTTATAAAAAGCAAACATTTCTGGACAGACTCTCTCCTCAGCTACAGCAGCTCTTCCCAGGTCAACTGGGCTGCCTTCACCCAGTGATGATGGGACTCGTCACCTAGCAGAGTGTTAATCCCTATATTCTATATCAGCTCTAACGTGGGGGACAAATGACCAGGAGGGAGCCACCTCTTACCTCAGCCTTTTCCTAAAACATGCTGATGTGAAAAATAAAATTTTATTGTCAAACCTGAACTTCTCTGTGTGTGATATTCTGAGATCCTGCCCATAAGAACATGATTACTTTGTTTCCTGGCTGGGTGGAATTCATGGTTATGTCTTTTGCCAGTAGCATTGTGACTTCTCTCAGGGGACCTCAAAAGAAAAAGGTGGCCACCGGAGGCACAAGAGAGAAGGAGGAGCACATTCCCCATGGCAACTTTTGTGAGAGGGAAGAAGGAATTAGAAGAAACATAAATGGCTACAGAGAAGTGAGCAGTTACATTTAAAAAGAAAAAATGGAGCTACAGGCACCGATATCAGAAACCTTCCAAGACATACCGAGTTTTCCACATCTTGCACAAATGCAGGATATCTCAGTGGTTAAAAAAGAAAAAAAATTAAACCAAATGTGAGCTGTGTGTGTGTGTGCACCCTATGAACACACAGTATGTTGGTGTTCGTCAGGAGAAAGATCAGGAAAGACACAGTCTCCCAGATGGAGCAGGAGTTCCCAGGGAAGCGAGATGGATGGGAGTGGGTGTGGGAGAGGGCTCTTCCTTCAGACATGTCTATGTTGTATGACGTCTTTACAAAGAGCACTGATTGGTTTAAACAAAAGAAAAATAATAAAGGAGAAAGGTACTTTCAAAAAGCTAAAGAAACTTGCAAAGATCCAGGAAAGTTTTGGTCCTTCAGCGAGACCAAAGCCGACTGGAACCAGAATTGGGGAATGGCTCTCCTGGAGGCCAGCGGCAGGCCGGGCATGGATTCCTCGCTCTTGCGGCCATCCTACCTGAGCTCTGGTGAGCTGGAGAAATAAGACCAAAGTCTGGATGGGCCCACAGCCCCATTAGTCTACAGCTCAGGCTGAACAACTGCAGGCTGTGGGAGACCCCTGCTCAAAGAAGGTCAAATCTCTAGAAAGGAGGTTTGTAGCAGTCTGCCTTCCCCACTGGATGACTCCACTCCCCATCGTCCTTGTCCTCTGCATCATACAGTGTAGAACACCCATGGTGGGTCACTGTGTTAGGAGCTATGTTGGGTACTTTATATGCCATCGATTGCTGCCAAACTTTCCACAGGCATAAGACTACAGGAAAAAAGAAAAACAAGGCAAATCCTAGGAAATGATTTTCTGAAAGTAGCAGATGGAGGAAGAAGAAGGGGAAAAAGAAAAAAAAAAACCCTGCTTTTCCTTCTCTGAGTACATGACAATATTTTTATGCCTCCCAGATGGTGCTTCCCTGGAATATCATCAGCAGAGGCAGAGTCCTTGGGACAGGCTGGTGCTTTGCAAAGCAGTCTCCACTTTCATCACACCTGTCACTTTTCTGGCCAGGATTTGGGGAGTCCATAAAGGCATCAACCCAGTGGAGGGCGGAGAGGTGAGGCAAGAAGGGGAAGGGAAAGAACTGAAGGGACCCGGGAGGTTACAACATGGCAGGTGGAAAGGAAAGAGGGAGGAGGGAGAAGAAGGTGGGAAAGGAGAAGAAAAGGAAAGAGGGTGGGAGGAGAGGGAGAAAAGTCAAGGGGAGAGAGGGAGGACGAGATTTTGAGTCTCTTGCTCAAAACAGCACCCTATGCAACAAACTATGCATGGAATTTCCTGCCCGTTGAGCAACAGTATTGAACCCAGATGGAGCGTTCATGTTCCCGTTCATCACACATGTCCAACCAGAGTTCTTAGCTTAAAAAGCATCTTTCTGGTAGGACGTTCTCCAGACACACATGCAATTCTCCTGTTTTCTCATACTCTCCAAGCACCAGGGAAATGAAGGTGCACTTTATGCTTACCAAGGGGTACACAGGGGTGCTCTCATCCTTTTGGAACAAGGAATCCTCTGTGGTGGTGGACACCAGGGACTCCTTGGAGACCCTTTCTTTTTCTCCTTTTTCAGTGAGGTTGTATGACTCTTTCTTTTCATGTGTCCTTTCATCCTCTTCTGATTCTGTGGCTTCCTGTTCTGATATCAAATCCCCTTTTGCTTGTTCCACTGTGTCTTGGGGAGCTTCTCCAGGTTTCTCCTCAAGCTCTTCTGGGAACTGCCAATCTGTCTGATCAATCTCATTATTGATTTGCTCCAAATCCAGAAATGAATGTTGTGAGCTGAGATCTCTTAAAATTTCATTTATTTCAGAATTGCCTGATGGTAAGGAAGACTTATCTCCTTGGGTTTCCTTTAAAAAGAAATAAAAGGAGATCGTGATTCTAAACACAGTGCCTCCTGCACATTCTCCTATTTATTGTTCCCTCTATTCTTCACCAGCCAGTCTTGGTGTTAGCCTCACCTTGGAATTATGAGATGTTTTTCATAATGTGTCAGGAGCCTGGCACATTTTGTGCTTAAGAAATGAGTCCAAGGGGCTGGGGTTGTGGCTCAGTGGTAGATGGCTTGCCTAGCATGTGGGAGGCACTGGGTTCGATTGTCAGCACCGCATATAAACAAATAAATGAATAAAGGTCCATCAATAACTAATAGAAAAAAAAATGAGTCCTGGGTGAGTCTGGATTTATTCTCAGCCTACCAGCAGGCAACGACAGTAAAATCATTCTTTTAAGTGTCATTGGTGGTTTCCAAAAGCCTGCTAGACACAAAGTTATTTATGTTGGGCCAGGGCTGAGTTCTCCCCCACTAGGAACAGACTGGGGAGGCCAATACCACTGTTATTGCACTGATGCTAAGATGAGCCCACTTCCGCTAACCCCTACTGCCCTTTAAAGTCAGCTGAGTGCACACCTCCCTCCAGGGAACTTGTCCTGATCATCCTCCTAAATGGGTTAAATTGACTTTTTTTTTTTTAATCTCCTGTGCATCTCACAATCCCTGCACCTCCATGTTGTGTTACGTATGCAGTTGTGGGTCTGCCTCCAGACATACCCTAGAGCTCCTTAATTAAATGGATTGTGTCTTATTTGGTTTTGTATCCCCAGAGCCTGGTGTATATTGAGTATTCAATTAATGATTTTGAATGAATGGAGGAATGAATTACAATTCTACTTACCAGGAAAGCTCCTGAAATGGATGACTGAGAACTAGAAAATTCTTTCTCCAAACTGATCATGGACATGATTTCTGAAGGTATCACTGTGATGTCCTCCTGGACTCCTGCAGCCACCTCTTCCTCAGTTTTTCCAAACTTGTCCTCGGTTTCTTTTACAACAGCCTCTTCCTCCTTCACCACCACCTCCTCTTCCTCTGCCTCTCCTTCCTCCTCACCTTCACCCTCTTCTTCTTCCTTCTCCTCTCCCTCATCTCCCTTCTCCTCTTTTGTTTCTTCTCTCCACTCCTTCTCCTTATCCCTTTTCCCCTCCTTTTCTTCTTCTTCCTCCTCCTCCTCCTCCTCCTCCTCCTCCTCCTCCTCTATCTCTTCCCCTTCCTTCTCCTCCTCCTCCTCCTCCTCCATCTCTTCCCCTTCCACCTCTTCCTCCTCCTCCTCCATCTCTTCTCCTTCCACCTCCTCCTCCTCCTTCTCCTCCTCCATCACTTCCCCCTCCTCCTCCTCCTGAGATTCTCTCCATACTGATGTGTCATCTTCTTTTGATTTTTGCTCCATATTTTCTACCTCTTTATAATTCAAATTGTATTCTTCTTCTTCCACATCTGTTTCTTCACTTTCTTCTGCTTCTTCCAGGGCATTTTCTTCTGCATCCGACATTTTTCTCTGTAGAGGTTCCTCTAGAGAGATATTGATCATAATAATCAGCAAGCCCCATTTTGATTCCTGGGTGTACTATCCTATTGATGAAATGTGCAACACCAGCTCTGGTTTCTTTACACAGGAATAAGAGGAATATCATATTTTTTTGTGTGTTACTGGGGATGGAGGCCATCCAGGGTGCTCTACCACTGAGCTATATCCCTAGCCCTTTTTTTAGTGGGGGAGAGTGGGTAGGTACCAGGGATTGAACCCAGGGGCCTTAACTACAAGGCCACATCCCCAGCCCTCTTTTTAAAAATATATTTTAAAATTTAAGTCTTTTTTTTAAAAAATGTTTTAGTTGTAGACAGACATAATACCTTTATTTTTATTTATTTATTTTTATGTGGTACTGAGGATCGAACCCAGTGCCTCACACGCACTAGGCAAAAGCTCTGCCACTGAGCTACAACCCCAGCCCTATATTTTTAAATTTAGAGACAGGATCTTGCTAAGGTGCTGAGGGCCTTGCTAGGTTGCTGAGGCTGGCTTTGAACTCATGATCCTCCTGCCTCAGCCTCCCAAGTGATAGGCATGGGCTAATGTTCCCAGCTCCCTCACCCATTTTTTTAAAAAAACTGAGATAAGGTTTTGCCGAGTTGTCCAGGTTGGCCGCGAAATTGCAGTCCTCCTGCCTCATCCTCCCAAGTAACTGGGATTACAGGTGTGTGCCACCACACCCAGCAAGAATGTCATATTCTTGGGAAAGTCCAGCCTGAATCTTAAAAATATTGATTCCATGCCCTCTCATCTTTCTAGGAATATGCTTAGAGCCTTCTAACTCATTTAAAATATATTCGCATTCCCACAGGCAGCAAAATTCATAACCTAGGCATTAGCAATGACTCCAAGGACACAAATAAGAGAATAAGCAGTGTAGCTTTGTGGTTAAAGCATGGGTTTTGTAGTCAAAGCCTTGCATTGAATTCCATTTCTTTGCCTCACCTGCTCCATGACCTTAGGCAAGTCGCTTTACCCCTCAGAATCTAAATTTGCTCACAGGCAAAATCAAAATGATAATACTAAATTCAGGGCTTGTGAAGATTAGATAAGGCGCCAAGTGCTCAACACAGTTCCGGCACACAGCGCAGGGGAAAAAAAGGTAATGGTCATTATGAGGATAAAAGCAACCCTAATTTTGCAAAGAAATGAACACTTTAAAAGCCCTCTGACATACTCTTTTCATTTTTTCCTTACAACAAACACGAGTTGGAGGCGAAGCCACTGGGAAAGCTAGCAGCAGCTGACTCTCCAAACTGCCAGGCACCTTGGCCCGCTTGGAGACATGGGGCTTGGGGAGGGGACAGGTGTGCGGGTCTGTGGGGGCAGAGCCCAGCCTCCTCCTGCGCCCCCAGCCACCCGAGGCCGCGACCCCCACCGGCCCCTGGACTCTGCCCCAGACTCACAGAGCGCGCCCACCTTGCTCCTCAAAAAGCCGGGGTCCTGCCTCCTGCAGCCCTCAGCTGGTTTTGGACTTTCAGCAGGCACCTTCTTCACCAGCTCCCTAGATACGGTTGCCACCCAAGCTCCATCCCCATGGCAACGGCTGCCGCCTGCCGGGGCATCCGACCGTAAAGCGAGAGGTCAGGGCCATGGTCACGTGCCCAGAAAGAGGCTGCGAGCCGGGCCCGCGCGCCCCCTGCCGGCCACTGTGGTAGCAGCTCTTACTCCCCTTGCTCTTTGACACTCCAGGAACTCTCCCTGGCTTTCCCCATGGTGTCATCCCCGGAGAAACTGCCACGACCAACACTGGCAATTCTGACTTTCCCAAGGCTGGCCATGATTATGTGAAGTGGAATGAACTATTTGATAAAATTCCTCTTGCCAAAAGCAAACTGAACTTCCTAGTCTCACGAATACAACACAAATCTATCACCTGCCTCTGGCTGGGACATTGAAGGTACAGAGAATTTTGGCTAGCAGGGATTGAATATTATCCAGGTTGCAGGATCTTGTTGTTCTTATCACAAAAATTCTGCAAAACCAGCGTGGTTAAATCATTTAGGGTCAAACTGACTCCCAGCCAGAACTGCACAGGAGAGTGCAACAGGTGGCTATTCTGGGCTTTCCAAGGGGAGGCCTGCAGGAAACCAGCCAAGGTACTGCCACAGAAGACTCTCTGCTGCTATCATTTTAGAAGGTGAATGATTCTTCCCCACTCCCACCTCCCACCATGCCCCCACTGCTGCTAAGCTGATTCATATGCACACAGCTCAAAGGAACAAAGGAGATACCAAGGGATAAACTGAATGGTGCAAGCTGTTTATTATAGTCTGGGACTTACAAAAAGAGACTGGAAAATACTTGGAATCAGAACATGGAATTTATACAGCATCCACTGGTACACAGCATGTCTGTGGCTATAAGAGGGAAGATGTGAGGCTGTACGGCAGGACAGTTGTGGGAAGATGTTCCTACGATGCCTTTCAAATTGAGCATGAAAACCCACCATGGAAGCACACACCAATATCGACTGCCATCAGGGGAAGCTGGTATCTGCATCTAACTCCAGAAAATCCAATCCTAAGTAATGCAGGCTTCCTGGCAGAATGTGCCAGACCTCCCCCAAAACACAAAGTGGTCTGCAAGAGCTGGGGAAATAAACACTGGAACAAGAAATTAAGATGCAGAGTCCCAGGAATCACTGAAACCCATCTGACATCTTAAGAGAGAGAATGAAAGGCAGAAAGCAGCAGCATCTTCAACAGTCAGATCTGTAAACACAATTTTGAGCATACCTTAGTTCACAAAACTGTTGTTCTTAGGACATGGCTGGAAAGTACGAGGGTAAAAAGTCAATTTAGAAGCAAATTTGCAGGAGTTTTTATTCTAGAAGTGAAGGGAGCTTGCTGCCCTCTGGTGAGTTACTGAAGAGGAAGCTGGCACACACTGGGCCACCCAGGGAACCTCCTGGCTTTCCTCATTCTCCAAAGGGAGCTATGGTGGCTGTAGAGGCTCAGAGGCTAAGGATACCAAACTTCTGTGTCCAGAGTAGCAATGGTTCAATGCAAAGAAAGTTGCTGGAAAAATCTTGACTTCAGCCCAATTGCTGTTTTTTTTGTTTTGTTTTGTTTTGCCCAACTTTAAGAATATTTCAACCCCATCCGAGCTTAGGTTTTGAGAGGTTCCTAATAAATTCAGCTTGGGTGACAACACAGTCATATCAGAACTGCAAAACAGTGTTTATTTGAAAAACAAAATTCCTAAAGGAATAAAGTCACATGGGCACCTGCCAGAATAACTCCCGCCCACTTGCCCACAATCCAGAGAATTCCCATTTTGTGACATGGCCCAATGTGCCAAAGATGCCAAGCACAAATCTCGTTTTTAATGCCTTAATCCAGAGAGATACATTGGGAGGCCACAGCATCTCCACCACCTAGACGTCCGGCTTCCAGCCTCTTCCAGATCCTTACTCTTTGGGAGTGAAGAGAATGAGGAAATCCCCACCAGGCCCTCGGGCAGGGCAAGGGAAGAAGCTTTCCTGATACTGTTTCCCAGGGACAGTCATCTTTGCAGAGGAATGATGTTGCAGCTACAAGGAAGAAGAGGAATGGCATCAGTCTGGTGGCCCACTGGGAGGGCGAGCAGGTGAGCCCTTGGGAGCTCCTCACCGACACCCTTTCATTCTCTCAAAGCAAATGCCCAGCTGATGAAAGGCCCAGAGACCCTCAGGAGACCCTGAGGCTCTCTCTGCCTCTACACCTAGAGCCTCCTTGCTACTATAAGCCTTTGTCTCAGTTTCTACATATTCTGGGGATTCCCACAATTCAGCAAGCCCCCTGGAATTCCCCACTTTATGGCTAACACTCCACTCACGCTGCAGTGTGCATGAGTGAGGCAGATACCTTACCCCAGCAGACCTTTCCCGGCCCAGCGTGTTGGAACAAGCCTGAGCTGGTGTCTCTCCCCTCTGCGGATTACTGTCACATTCAGGGGTTTCTGCGAGAAAAATAAGATTGTTTCAGGTTCAACTTAATATTCAAAAGGATTCAGGTTCAAACATTGACATGTCATTTTGTGCCCACCGAGTTGACCAAGATTTGTATTTTATTTTATATATTTATTTAATTTTTTTTTTAGTTGTAGTTGGACACAATACTTTTATTTTATTTATTTATTTTTATGTGGTGCTGAGGCTTGAACCCAGCTCCTTGCACATGCTAGGCGAGTGCTCTACCACTGAGCCCCAGCCCCTAAGATTTGTATTTTAAAGCAAAACCCTGCAGTTGGCAACAGTGTGGGCCCTTGGGGCCAGTGGGAATACACCAGTTGTGCCATCTTGCTGGAGAAATGTGTTCCCCTCAAAAATATTTACAGGGTACATGTAAAATACATTTTACAAAAGCATAAGAAGATACGCAAATAAAGCGTTCATTCCAGGACTCTGTGTGTGTGTGTGTGTGTGTGTGTGTGTGTGTGTGTATATATATATATTCAAAAACTGAGAATACTCAAAATATCCATCTATAAGATATTGTTCAGCTAGGCACAGTGGTGCACGTCTATAATCACAGAAATTCAGGAGGATGAGATGGGAGGATTGCATGTTTGAGGCCAGCCTCAGTAACTTGGCAGGACTCTCTGTCTAAATAAAATATATATAAAAAAAAGGCTGGAGATGTGGCTCAGTGGTTAAGCATCCCTGGGTTCATCCCCAGTACTACTACTACTACTACTACTACTAATAATAATAATTTTAAAAAGGGCTGGGGATGCAGCTCCGTGACAGAACACTTGCCTAGCATTCACCAAGTCCCAGGTTCAATCCCCATGACCACATTAAAAAAAAAAAAAAGGAGGAGGAGGAATAAAAAGAACAAAACTGTCCAGAGTTACATCCAGTCAGGTGCGCTGGCATGTCTATAATCCCACAAGTTCAAGGCCTCCTCCCCCTTTCACTTTCCTTGGTTCTGGGATTCAACCTCCTTCCTTTGGGTGCTCTGCTCCTCCCACCTCAGGACCTTGAACCTCTGGATTTGCCTTTTGGACAATTTCATACGAGTGGGTCATATAATATGTGGGCTTTTGCATCAGGTTCTTCATTTAGCACCAGGTTTTCATGGTTCACCGATGTGTTTTATTCCTTTTTTTTTTAATTTTATTTGTTCTTTTTAGTTATACATGACAGTAGAGTCCATTTTGACATTCTTACAAACATGGAATACCTTATTCTAATTAGGATCCCAGTCATGTGGATGTACACAATGTTGAGATTGACTGGGGTATTCATATATGTACACAGGGAAAGTTATGTCTGATTCATTCCACTGTCTTTACTATTCCCATCCCCACTCTCTACCTCCTTCATTCCCCTTTGTCTAATCTATTGAATTTCTATTCTTCCCCTCACCCCCTTGTGTGTGATAACATCAAGAAATCAAAGAGAACATTCACCCTTTGGTTTGGGGGGATTGGCTTATTTCACTTAGCATGGTAGTCTCCAGTTCCACTTATTTACCAGCAAATGTCACAAACTCATTCTTCTTTATGTCTAAGTAATATTCCATTGTACATATATACCACATTTTCTTTATCCATTCATCTGTTGAAGGGCACCTAGTTTGGTTCCATAGTTTAGCTATTGTGAATTGTGCTGCTGTAAACATTAATGTGGCTGTGTCATTGTAGTATGCTGATCTTAAATTCTTTCGATATATACCGAGAAGTGGCATAACTGAGTCAAATAGTGGTTCTATTCCTAGTTTTTTAGGAATCTTCATATTGCTTTACAGAGTTGGTTGCACCAATTTGCAGTCCCACCAGCAATGTATGAGTGTACCTTTTCCCCCACATCCTCACCAACATTTATAGTTACTTATATTCTTGATAATTGTCATTCTGAATGGAGTAAGATGAAATCTCAGTGTAGTTTTAATTTGCATTTCTCTAATTGCTAGAGATGGTGAACATTTTTTCATGTATTTCATGTATTGTTGAACATTTTTCTTCTTTTGAAAAGCATCTGTTTAATTCCTTTGCCCATTTACTGATTATTTGGGTTATTTGTAGTTTTTTGGTGTTAAGCTTTTTGAGTTCTTTGTATCCTGGAAATTAATGCCTTATCTGAGGTATAGGTGGCAAAGATTTTCTCCCATTCAGTAGGCTCTCTCTTCACACTCCTAATTGTTTTCTTTGCTGGGAAGAAGCTTCTCAGTTTCATATCATCCCATTTGTTGATTTTATTTCTTGCACTTTAGGAGTCTTACTGATGAGGTCAGTTTCTATGGTGACATATTAGAGCGCTGGCCCTGCATTTTCTTCTAATAGGTGCAGGGTTTCTGGTCTGATATGTAGGTCTTTGATCCACTTTGAGTTTTGTTGTAGGGTGAGAGACAGGGGTTAAATTTCATTCTACTACATACAGGTTTCCAGTTTTTGTAGCGCCATTTGTTGAAGAGACTATCTTTTCTCCAATGTATGTTTTTGGTGCCTTTGTCTGGTATGAGACAACTGTATTTATGTGAGTTTGTCTCTATGTCTTCTATTCTGTTGGTCGTCTTCCTGTTTTGGTGCAATGCCATGCTGTTTTAGTTACTATAATTCTGTAGTATAATTTAATGCCAGGTATTGTGATGCCTCCTTCTGGCTAAGGACTGCTTTGGCTCATTCCTTTTTTTTTTTTTTTTTTTGGACACAATACCTTTATTTTATTGGTTTATTTTTTTATGTGGTACTGAGGATCAAACCCAGTGCCTCACGTGCTAGGCAAGTGGCTACCACTGAGCCACAACCTCAGGCCCTGGCTCATTCCATTTTATGACTGAATAAAATATGCATTGTTTTTATAATAAAGACTATTTATTTATTTTTGTAATGCAGGGAACTGAATCCAGAGCTAGGCATATGCTCTATCACTGAGTCACACCCTAGCCAGACAATAATGTTTTTAACTGAAGATTTACTTTTTTGAAAATATATGCACTAGGGGCTAGGGATGTGGCTCAAGCGGTAGTGTGCTCGCCTGGCATGCGTGCGGCCCAGGTTCGATCCTCAGCATCACATACAAACAAAGATGTTGTGTCCGCTGAAAACTAAAAAAAAAATATTAAAATTCTCTCTCTCTCTAAAAAAAAGAAAATATATACACTTGATCCAGAAACTGCACCTTAAGTAAGTTATCTGAAGAAACAGAGATTTATCTACAAGATTTATCTCCATACTTCCATAAACTTGAAAACTATCTAAATGGATAAAACAGAACGCTGTTAACGTTAACATTCAGCACCATGGAAATTTTTTTTGAACATATGAAAACAGATATTCAACTTTTTCCAGTAGTCAAGACAATACAAATTAAAACAAAATGTCAACTTCACAAAAATTTTCAAAGATCAATACACATATTGATCAGGGTGTAAATTAGTAAAACCTTATCAAATTACCTTAAACATGCATACTCTTCAAGCTTATGAACCTACTTGTTAGTATCCATGGAGAGAAGCACACACATGTACAGTCACATACAGTGTGCCCTACTCTTCACACTGGCACAGAGCTGGCAATACCTAAACATCCCCAGTATCAACAACAGAGTACTACGAGGCAGTGAAAAAGAGCAAGGCATGAGCCCAAGTGAACAGACTTCCAGAAACACTGTTACATGAAAACAGGAACAGGAAACAGGAGGGGGATTTGAGGTAGGTTGGCTAGGAAAGGCCTTGCTGAGAAGGTGTCAGTAGTGTAAAGAGGAGGGAAGTGAGGAAGGAAAAGCCTTGGGGTAGAGGGAACAGCAAGTGCACAGGCTCTAAACAGGGACTGCGCTGAGCAACAGCTGTGAGGCAGCCAGGGCCCCATCACTGCTTCCAGGCTACCCACAGATGCCGCCCGCTACCGTCAGAATATCTGGGTCCCCTCCTCCAATTCATACTCGGAAATCCTGATCCCCAGTGAGAAGGTACCAAGAGGTGGGACCTCTGGTTGGCATCAGGCCATGAAAGTGGAGCCCTCATGCTGAGACTCATGAAGACGCAGTGGCAAGGTGGTGTCGGTGGACTAGGAAGCAGCCTGCACCAGACCCTGAGTCTGCAGGGCCTTGCTCCTGAGCTTCCCAGCCTCCAGAACAGTGAGCTGTATGCTCCTGCTGCTTGTAGCCCCAGTATATGTAGCTGCCAACCTGCCAGGGAGCCCCCGACTCCCCAACTCACCCCCTCGCTGTGCTGCACCACACTGCCAATGTTGTGCAGCGACTGGAAGTTCTGGGTGTTCACAGAGCCAAACTCCACAATCTCATCATCCACCTGAAGACCCTAAAGAGAGAAGAGGAAATGAAGACCAAGGCTAAGGGACATGTGCTCCTGGAGTTCTCCACCCTTCAAGACCCAATTCAAGCCAAGGTCAAGAGGAGATTTCCTATAAGGGAGAACAGCAGGCTGAAAGAGGACATCAGGGATTTAAATACCTCATGCAGGAAGGGACAGTAGGCAACCGGGCCACTTCCTCCCCAGGGTTCCTTCTAGGTCTCTCCAGAAAAATGCTTCTTTCTGGGGCCCAACCCCAGGTTCAAAGGCAGGAAAAGGCAAGCCAGTCTTAGGTCAAGATTCAGATGAGTTAGATATTTGCACTCAAAGACCAAACAAGCTGTCACAGGCCTGAGGATGACCAGGAGGAGAGTGATCCTTTGTTCTCGGTCCCAAGAAGGAAGATCACCACTCATTCACCCTTAACAAATACTGGTTGTGAACCAACTATAGCACCGTACTTGAGGCTGTGGATACGGCTGTGAATAAAACAGAGCTTGTGCACAACTTAGAGTCCTGTGATATTGGTAATCACAAGATGATTGGCAGGTCTTGGATTCAGGACCCAGTTCTTCCTCTTGGGAGCTATCTATGCCAGCACAGGTTACCTCAGGTCTTCAAAGCTTTTCCTCATGGGTCAAACAGAGTAAAGATTAGCATCTATCCCAGAGGGTGGGCTGTGGAGTTAAACTTAACTACAAGTCTACATGCTAAGCTGGACACGAATGTCCACAGCAGCACTCTTCCTAACAACTCTAAAGTGGAAAATTCCAAATGACTATTAGCTGACAAATGGATAAACACAATCTGGCACAGCCATGCAGGGGAATATTATTCAGCCACAAAAAGGGAGGGAGAATGGACACCTACTGCAATGCAGAGGAACCTGGAAAGCCTGATGCTGACCAAAAGAAGCCGGACACAGAAGACCCACTACATCGACCACTCCCTTTCTATTAAAGGCCCAGGACAGGCAAATCCACAAAACAAAAGGCGGATTGGAGGTTGCCAAATCGGAGGCAGCTACCTGGGACCACAGGGCTTATTTTTAGGATGATGAGAATGTTTTTTATTTCTGATCTTGTATTCATGTGTGATCACAGGAAAGTCATGCCTGATTCATTCTCCTGAGAATGTTTTTAAACTGACTGTGGTGATGGATGCACAATGCTCTGTGAAAACACTAGAAGTCTCTTAATTGTGTGCTTAGATAGGTAATTTATGATGTGTGAATACTATCTCAATAATGCTGTTAAATTAAAACAGCAAACAAACCCTGTAAGATATACAACTCATGCCTTGAGCAAAGGTAGCTCAGCATTCTCAACTACTCTTCAATACCAAGATAAAATGAGCCCCAAGAAGAAAGTCCCTTTCTGTCTCTGGGGACATTTCTCACCTTCCATCTTGTGTCCCAGCTGTCACTGGGAACAGGTCTCTCCCCCCCCCCACCCAGTTTGGTGAGCAGCAGGGTTTGACCCCTCTCCAAAATCCTGACCTCCTATACACAGTAGACCTTGACCAGTGCTTGTTGAAGTGTGAAGGAAGTCAGAGCTGCAGCACAAAGAGATAGGGTCGGGTCCTCACAGCCTGCCCTGCCAGAGCCCATGACCACCCACCCACAGTGCTCCTCCCTGGGTATGGATTTGGGGCTGGGCTGGATTACCGCAATGCTGGCTGGAGAGCCAGGGCTGATGCTGTTCACTTTGGCAAAGGCCTGTGACAGGCTGTGGCCCTCATTGTGGCTCATCCTGCGGCTCATGGCCTCCTCGTGGGCCTCAGCCAAGTCCCGTGCCTGCTTCTCCTTGTCGTGAGCATGCAGCTGGTGTAGGGCCTCTTCCACCTGCTTCATCACCGCTTTGTGATCATTCTGCAGGCCTGGGGGGAGAACCGTCACATCAGGGGCACAGGACACCTGCACTCACTCACTGAGCATTTGGAAAGTGCCTGTTACATGCCAGACCTAGGGACAGAGGCTGAGGACAAATCTCGAACAAGACAAAAGGACCTTCCCTCCTGAAGTGTGCTGGCTAGAGAGAAAGCAGCTGTGGAACAGTCACCACAATAACATGCAGCGACCCCCGTGTGGGCCCAGCCAGTCGAGGACATCAGGTAGGGTTTCCCAAAGGCAGGGCAGCCCTGGCGGAGACCTAAGGGAGAGCGGAAGTAGACCTCAATTGTGAGTGAGGGGGCTGGGGATGTGGCTCAAGCGGTAGCACGCTCGCCTGGCATGCGTGCGGCCCGGGTTCGATCCTCAGCACCACATACAAAGATGTTGTGTCCGCCGAGAACTAAAAAAAAAAAATAAATATTAAAAAATTCTCTCTCTCTCTCTCACACTCTTTAAAAAAAAAAAAAATTGTGAGTGAGGGGCAAGCACGGTGCTCAAGCAATTGAGTAAGGCGGGCTCTGCACAAGAAAGATGTCACTTTGCTCCTGATAGTTTGAGAAAGAAAATTGAGGCATAAGCCTCATAATACATGCTGGGGCGCTCTACCCTGTCTGGGAGAGGCCACAGTTGTTAGCTAAAGGCTCCTTGCTACTGGGCTCTATCTAACTAGAGCAATTGGGAGGCAAATCCTTGGTTTTCCAAGAAAGAAAAAAAAAAAAAAAAAAAAACGGAAACTGAGAGCTTATGGATGAAATTCTCTGATTTTCTGGTACAAAAGGCTAATTCAAAATAATCACCATGCCAGTCAAACAAGTCCTGCCTAGGTTAGTCCAGCATAGCACTGGCATTTTGATAACTGTTTTTTAACCTCAAAACAACTTATCCTGCTGCTCTGGATTCCACCTCTTTGCCCACACAAATCCCTCTTCAGAGTTTCAAAGAAGGCCCGTCAGACTTCCAAGGGGCCTTCGACTGTGGGCTTAACCCCATCCCTGTCATTATGGAGCAAAGGCAAGGTCCTCAGATATTCCAGGACTCAAGTACTCAACCCACAGGAGCAGGCGGGAGGAAAGAACCCAGAACTGAGCAAATGGAGACATATCCTGGCAGGAAGGCTAAAAACAAAAAGTCCACCACCATGTGGTGAGGTCCATGAGGGTCCCAAGAATCCCCATCAATGCCCAGCACCTAGTCAATACTTAATACACAACTACTGGGTAACAGAATAAATGCCTTTATTCACAATATATTACAATTCTATCAGAATTGAAAAAAAAATTTTGATAAATCTTTCTGCAGTAGATTTCAAAAACCAAATTTGCATTTACAATAATATACCAGGCTAACAAGCTGCTAATCAGGGGAAACTGGGTACAAAATATGTGGGACCTTTCTATATTAATTTCCCAATTTTTACATAAATCTGAACTGTTCTAAAAAATAAAGCCCGCTTTAAAAATACAATAGATTAGTGAGGAAAGGGGAGGGTAAGAGAGGGTAAAGGGCGGATATGATCAAAGTACATTACACATATGTACAAACATGCCACAATACAGCCTTTACTCTACACAATTAATACACAAACACAAAAACAAAATGTGAGCCCATGGCCATGCCAATAATCCCAGCAGCTCAGGAAGCTGAGGCAGAAGGATCACAAGTTCAAGGCCAATCTCAACAATTTAGCAAAACCTCGCCTCAGAATTAAATAAAAAAGGCTGGGGATGGAGCTCAGCAGTAAAGTGCCCCTTCAAATCCCCAGTACTACAAAAATTTTTTAAAAACTAAAAAATAAACTTGTGAGAATAGTTTTTCAAAAGAAGACCAATGAGGAAGAATTGCTCAACAGACTCTTACGTGTAATAAAGTCATTAAGATGGCACCATAGGACACCCAAAGAATAGATCAATAGGACAGTGAAAAAAGACCAAGAATAGACCTAAGCATGAGTGGGAATGTGGTATGTGGCAACACTAGCATTTTAAATTAGAGGGAAAGAGGAGACTATTAATAAATGGTTAGAATATCAAACTAATCATCTGGAGAAAAAGAAGTCAGCAGGTGCTCAGTAGCTCAGTCCCCCTGCAATCTCCCCAGGGTCCTCCTAATGTAGAGGCACACTGCCACATCCCAGGAACTCTAAAGGTTTAGACAAAGTCCCCAAACTTCCCTCAAGCCTGGTCATATTAACATGGCTTTCCCCTTCTCTGTGTCTTCCTATTTCCTATTTATTTTAATCTACAAATGAAGTTCTTCTTTTACCAAAATCTTTAGGGTCAAGTGACACTCTTAAAAGGTGTCCCATTATCTTACTGTGGCATGGGGAACTTCAGCTCTGTCAACCCTGGGGTTCCATGTCCCACCAGGGCATGCTGCAGGTGAAACCAGGGTTCAAACAGATTAAATGGCATTCCTTCAGTGAAAAGCACAGATAATAAATTCCCTTGTAATGAGAGTCCATGGTCAAGACCCACCGCTGCCTACCAAGGGCAGGGTGAGGAATGGCCTCCACAGTGCCCACGGCCTCATCTCTGGAGTCGGTGAACACCTGACCTGCCATGGCAAAAGGAATTTGGCAGACGTGGTTAAGGACCCTGAGATAGGGAGATGGCCCTTTATCACAGTGGTCTTGAGAAGTGAAAGAGGAGACGGGAGAGTGAGAGAAAGAGGCGAAGACAGAATCAGAGGCTGGGGAGATGCAACGGCCTTCAAGATGGAGATGTCCAGGGGCTGGGAAATACAGGTGGCCTCCCGATGCAGGAACAGGCAAGGAAATGGGACCTTGTCTGAGCTTCCACAGGGAGCCAGTCCTGCGGGCTCTTTGAGTTTAGTCCAGTGAGACCCATCTACACTTCTCACCTCCAGAACAGTAGGCTCAATGTGTGTGGTTTTAAGGCAGGAAGTCCGTGGGCATTTGTTACAAAAGAAACAGAAAACCAGCACCCAGCCTCTGCTCTCTCCCAGTCCCTTAGCTAAAAGCAAATGAATGCATAAAAGAATTCATTCAGGACAGTGATGCACCTGCGCCTGCGCCTGCTCCTGCGGTTGGTCCCCAGCTTTTCTGATGGGCAGAAGGGTCTATGAGGGGAAGGAGAAGTTGACAGAATGGGCAGGAGGTGGGACTTGCAGAAAAGATCCTGGAGAGGGGGTGCTGGCTGGCGCTGGACCTCCCCACCTCTTCTTGCCTTTTCTTTCCTGCTTGCAACATGGGCTACTGACCCCAAAGGAGATGCAGAACCTGGACTTGTGCTCAGCAGCCCAGTGTACACATTTCATGTCTTTTGTTGGAGTGACCATAGTCAGGTCACTACCCTAAACAGCCAAACATGTTCCCTAACACACACACAATGGATTTGACCAGGACTTTAAGCAGCACTGGACTTGGGCTTCTGTAGATCAACAAAGTTTTCTTAAGAACAAAACAAAAAAAAATCGAAAGCCTACATGTAGAACCCTCGAGTCTAATTTGCTCCCTTCAGTCTGTCCCTTGGTGGGGGCAGTGAGATAATCGCATCAAGGAAAGGGGTCAGCAGATATCCTGAATATAGGCCATTCCATTTGTGGGCTTTTAGCATCTTGCCATGTAGCAAGGAACCCATGAGGGCCACTCACAGATGATGTTGTGCCTCGCGGTGCGGACCTGGTACACATCCACGTCTGCCCGGGGGTAGCCCTCGAAGTCCACCAGTGGCTCGTTCATCCCAACTCCTTTTTGCTGGAGGAAAAACACGTGGTCAAAAAGATGTCACAGGTGGAGCGTTCTCCATAAGCCATTCCCCAGACCCTTGCCCTTCTGAACTGTAATACAGGTGCAGGAGAGGTGCTTATCTCATGACCTCATAACTACCTGTGAGGTGGGACTAGCCTTTCATCTTTAATATTTAAACACCATAATGCATGAACATGTTCTGTTCTGAAGTTAAAACAGGGAACACAAAACTGAGGTTCCCCCCGAGCATCACCATGAGCCCACCTCTCCACTGACTCCCCCAAATCCTCCTTCCCCCAGACAGCTGGCACCCAGCTGATCACCCTGAAGTTGGAGGGGGGGTGAAAACCCCACCGAGCTCCCAGCTGTGGCTGGGTTTCCAGTCTTCTGAAAATTAAAAGCTCTACAAGGGCTTTCCAAGATGCTTTTTGTCCTTGGAAGGATAAAGACATTACTAGTGACCTCCAAGGAGGGGCATTGGTGGTTCTTTCATCTTTTTGCAGGCTTCAAATTTTGACAATGGGAATGTATTCCCTATTCAAAATAACACATTTATTTTAACATTTTATTTTGAGACAGGGTCTCACTAGTTTTCCTAGGATGGCTTCTAACCTCTGGGCTCAAGTGATCTCCCTGCATCAGCCTCCCAAGAAGCTGGGACTACAGGAAGAGGTATGTGCCACCACACACAACTTGCCTTACCATTTTAAAGTCTCTTCCTACATAAGTCAAGGGACAGTGCATTAAAATAACCAAACATGTCACACAGTGTAAGGCAGGGGCTTTGTACCTGGTTAGACAACTTGAGTTCCTGTTCTGCCAAGGAGCTGCTGGCGCCTGTGCCTTGCCCTCCCCTCTCTATGCCTCAGTTTCCTCACTGCATGACGGGAACAGACACGCCCCTTCCTTCCTGCTGCAAGAACTAATGACCTGATCTCTGTGGACACTCAGCACAGAGCCAGGCATATCCATAGTGTAGAGGGCTAAATAGTGCCCCCCCCAAAGATATGACCACATCCTCACCCCCAGAACCTCTGAATGTGACGTTATCTGGGAAAAGGTCTTTGCAGATGTGATTAAGCTTAGGCTCTTGAGACAAGATCATCCTGGATTCCTCATGGGCCTAAAACCAGTGACGGTGTCCTTGAAACAGAAAGGCAAAGGGGGAGCTGGACACAGCTGGACAGAAGGCCAGGTGGAAATAAAGGCAGGGACTGAGGTCACACAGCTGCAAGCCAAGGACTGCAGGTGTGACTGGAAACTGAGGGGGCACAGGACACAGGACCGGAACCGAGAGCCTCCAGACGGGACCAATCCTACTGACACACCTTGATTTTAGACTTCAGCCTCTAAAATTGAGAGAGAATAAATTCTTTTTTTTTTTTTAAGAGAAAGAGAGAATTTTTTAAAATATTTATTTTTTAGTTTTCGGGGGACACAACATCTTTATTTTTTTATTTTTATGTGGTGCTCAGGATGGAAACCCAGTGCCCCACGCATGCCAGGCGAGCGCGCTACTGCTTGAGCCACATCCCCAGCCCCAAGAATAAATTCTTTTTTTTTTTTTGTAGTTTTTTTTTTTTAATTTTTTATTGTGGGTTGTTCAAAACATTACAAATTTCTTGACATATCATATTCCACACTTTGATTCAAGTGGGTTATGAACTCCCACCTTCACCCCATACACAGATTGCAGAATCACATCAGTTACACATCCATTGATTTACATATTGCCATACTAGTGTCTGTTGTGCTCCGCTGCCTTTCCCATCCTCCACCCTCCCCCCTTCTTTTTTTTTTTTTTAAAGACAGAGTGAGAGAGGAGAGAGAGAGAGAGAAAAAAAATTTTTTTTTAATATTTATTTTTTAGTTTTCGGCAGACACAACATCTTTGTTTGTATGTGGTGCTGAGGATCGAACCCGGGCCGCACGCATGCCAGGAAAGCGTGCTACCGCTTGAGCCACATCCCCAGCCCCAGAATAAATTCTTTTTAAGCCACCAACTTTGTGGCAATTTGTCAGAGAGGCCCCAGGAAACTACCATGCATAGAAAATAATAAATGGAGTCTGTAATTATTTGTCACTCCAGAGACAAGCTGCCCAGTGTGCACGGCACTGACAGAGCTACCTGTTCACTTTCCTCACCTCTTCTCTGGAAGCCTCTGTGTACCCCCAGACCAGTTCCCTGTTGAGGGAGAGGGTTCAACACTCACTCTCAACACAGAGGGCTCTGGTACGTGTCTCCTATCTTCCCACAAACACCAGGAGGGACTGGCCTCACAGAATCAATACTACATAAGACACTGCTTCCTAAAGGGTGGGACCTACACCAGTGGCAGCTCACACATAGGTCTAAACAACACTAACTCTGAAATACTTGTTATTACTTGTCTTTCTATGAGAGACATCCCAGTGGCTGAGGGTGGCTTCTCACCATAGTTTTGATTTGCATTTCACCAACAGCTACTCACAGTCAGCACTGTTTCATGTGCTTATTGGCCATTTGTATTTACTATATTTTTCTTTGGAAAATGTCTATTCAGATTCTTTGCTTATATTTTGAATTGTCTTTTTACTATAGAGTTGGAAGTGCACTTACTAAATTCTAGATGCTACCCTTACCAGATATTTTCTAAGGATTTTCCCATTTTATGGCTTGTCTTTTCATCTTCTTGATTATATGCTTTGAAACATGATTTTAATTTTGAAATCCAATTTATCATTTTTGCTTTCATATCTTGTGCTCTTGGTGTCATATCTAAGAAGGTTTTAACTAACTCAAGTTCACTTAGATTTATGCCTATGCTTTATTCTAAGAAATTCAAATGAGCTGGACACCTGGCACACGCCTATAATCCCAGGGGCTCGTGTGGCTGAGGTAGGAGGATTGGAAGTTCAAAGTCAATTAGGCCATAAGCAACTTAATGAGACCCTGTCTCAAGATAAAAAAAATAAAAAGGGCTGGGAACGTGGCTCACTGATTAAGCATCCCTGGGTTCATCCCTGGTACCAAAAAAAAAAAAAAAAAAAGTTAGACTTTTAACTCTCCATTAAAGGAAAATCAAACATAGAGTAGGACTTGAGGCATAAAGCCTTCAGCAGGCAACCAAGCACAGGTAGAAGCAATTGATGTACAGTATCACCTTAATATGTACCTTATATTTGAGGGAAGAAATCAAAATTTTTCATATACAGGGGAATTACAGATTTTTATTTTAAAATAAAAATATCTGAGTAATATCAATATCAATGTAATAATTGTATAAGGTGTGGATAGTTCTGTCTGCGGTAGAAAAAGTAAGTAAGATTGGAGAAATTGCAGGCAATCTTCTTGAAAGTTCTGGACTGAACAGATCTGTGGTCTGAATCCCACACAAGACTTTGAGCAAGTGACTTCCCTTTTCCGAGCTTCAGGGGCACTTCCAACTTCATGGTGTAGTTGTCGGGGTTCCTGATAAAACCCACAACCCAGTACCCTTCAGGGGTCAGGTGTGCACCCAGTAAAGGTACCTTGGCCTCCACGGGATACATCTTTTCCCATCACACCTATTTGGATATAATTAGCCTCCTCTTCCACTGCAAAGTGATTTGTGGTCTTACAACAAGTGGCCTAAGGAACACTCCCTCCTTTGGAGTCAGACAGACCTGGGAAGCACTCCACTCCTGCCATTGCGGAACTAGACAAGCTTTTGCCCCACTCTGGGTCTCTGTTTCTTCCTTGGACAAAAAGGATATCAGGCCTTGTCAGTCAAAACGTAGTCCTTACACTATCAGCGTCAGCATCAACCAGATGCCAGGTGATTCTCACCTGTACTGAGACTCAGTGGACGCTGATGTAAAACATCAGCGAAGCCAACTTCACCTGTCGACACTGACTACCGCCCCTGCCTCTGCTAATATTGCAGCTCTGTGGCTCCAGGCAGGTCGAAGGAACGCCGCGGCGACCCCTTCCCTAAGGTGGGGACAGAACAGCTCCCACCTCAAGGGTCGCCACGAAGATTAAGCGGGCAGGCAAACAACAGCGCCCGGCACAGAGAGAAGACGCCACAAATGCGTGTTGGAACTGCCAACCCAGCGGCTGAAGCTGCCGTCGCCGGTGCCCGCACTGCCTGCTGCCCACGGGCCTCCCCGGGAGCGGAAGACCCACGAACCGCGCCCGAGCGGGGCTCCGGCCTCCCGGCCCTCCCGGGCCCACGCCCGCCGCGCTCCGAGCCCCCACTCACGCCCTCCAGCACTTCGTAATTGGCCTTGATCTGCGCCTCGATCTCCTCCTTGCGACGCATCAGCTCGTGGATGTCGCTGACAGTCGCCGCTCGGGCCCCCGACGAGCTTCCACTCTGCCCCACGTCCCTATCCGACATAGCGGACCGCTGTCAGGGATCCTGGACGCCCGGCTTCCCGGTCACGGACCCCGGAGGAGACAGGGGCTACGGCTCCACCTGCGAGCCAAAACACCTCGGCGGTCAGAGAACGCCAGGAGAGGCGAGGGGCGGACCTATCAGAAGCCACACCCCCGTATGAACCCGTGGTCTTAGCCCTAACACAGGAAGGACTGGGTTCTCATGCCGCTACGCAGAGGCTCACGCAGGCAGGCGTCAGGTGACTCATTTTCGTTCTCATTCACGCAACAAACATTTTTAAGCGCCTGCTGTATGTATGTGCCACATAACTCTGCCCTGGCGCTCCAATTCGATTCTTCATGCCTTCAGAGCCCTTAAAGATTTACAAAATACATTCAGGTTTCTTCCCCACCCCTCAATCCAGTTCAAATCCACTCTCTTGACACTTACAGTGATCTGTGTGACCTTAGGTAAGCTACTTCGCCTCTCTAAGCCTCAGTTTCCTCACTGTAAAACGGTATAGTGCATCGATAGCACTCTATATCACGGGGCTGTCCTGCCAACAATTATTCTGAACTCTTCCTATCTGCACACGCTGCCCTAGTTCTGGAGTGGTGAAGGTCTGTGCAGTAGGTATTACGTCCTCTATAAATTGTGGTAAAAATACTAGCCATGAAGAGCTGGGGGCATAGATCAAGGGTAGAGACTTGACTAGCTTGTGCCAGCACTTGGTGGGGAGGATGATAATAATTATTTATCAAATACTTATGCCAAGATACTGATCTGAAATCAGTGTCCAAAATGTATCAATTCACCAACCCAATGAAGCCAGGATCATTATTATCCCCACTTGACAGCTGAGGAGACCATCGCAATAACCCACTTAGCCAACTAGCAAAACAGGAAGCCCGCGTTCCAATCCAGCTGAACCAAACAATCAGACTTAACAGGTGCAACCAACAGTTTACAAAAGAAATAGAACTCTACACTAGTCCTCCTCTATTTTATGTAATCAATTCTTAAAAAAAAAAAAAAAAAAACTAACATTTTAAACAATGACCAAAAAGAAAATGAGAGAGCATAACTAAGTGCACATCATCACATGTATGCCTAATATTCTGCACTGAGCAAGACACATCACCTATGAAGTATTCAAACATGTTTGGCCTGAATCTAGTCATGGAAAAACACCCAGACAAATGCAAAGCAAGGGGACATTTTCGAAACAACTGGCCTGAATGCTTCAGAAAGGTCAATGTTGTGAAATACACACACACACACACACACACACAGATGGGATGGGATTAACTAGGTGTTTGCCTAGATCAAAGAAAAATACAGAGATGCAAGAACTAAATACAATGTGTATTTATTGACTGGATTCTGTGTCTTCCCCCCAAAAAAAGCTATAAACAATATTCTGTTAAATAAATTTGAATATGAATAGTATATTGTTGATGTTAAATTTCTAGATTATAGTGTTTGCACTGTGGTTATACAAGATAATATCCTGTAGTATTAATGCACAAGAGGGGAGACTTACTGCATGGGTCAGAAAAAAAATATAGATGAGTATATATTTGTACACAATTGAACAGCAAAATTAATGCAGCAAAATGTAAATAATTGGTCTTTTTACTATTTTTGCAAGTGTATTTAAGTTTAAAATGATTTCAAATAAAAAGTTAAAAAATCTTTAAACAAGTAGAAAAAGAAAACAGTGGAACTGATTGCAGTAGGCCTCCTATATTTTGTTTGATCATCTCTTTTTTAAAAATGTTCTTCAAACCTTGACAAGAAAGAAAGGGGCAGGGTGATGAAAAAGAGAACAACTAAGTAAAATGCCTATTCCTTGGTTGGATAGTGGATCTCTCTCTCTCTCTCTCTCTCTCTCTCTCTCTCTCTCTCTCTCTCTCTCTCTCTCTCTCTCAGTGAAAAGAAGTAGCTTTTATTATTTGGGCCAATTGGACTTTATGTTAACTTCTAGTATATCAATATTAAATATTTTAAATAAGATCATGACATGACAATTACATAAAAGAATCTCCTTATTCACAGTGATTAGTGATTTCTGCAACAACATCCAAGTAGCTAAGGAAAAAAGTGATACAAGCAAGTGGGGAAAAGCAAAATGTAACAATATGTAAATCTGAGTGAAAGGTATACCAATGTCTGTGGAAACTGTCTTGCAAGCTTCTGAGGTTTTAAATTTTTCCAAGTAAAATGTAGGGAGAGAAGATTCTCACCAGGGCCAACTAAAACCAGAACTATTGTGCGTCACTATGACTTTTGTCATTGTCATTGTGGTTGTGATTATTATGGGAAACCTAGACCCTGTCCCTTGTACTGCTGTCATAGTTTCAAATCCATTATCCTCTCCATCTCCACTCTCATCCCTGACCCCAGTCTTTCCCTGATTGCAGCAGCCTCTGAACTGGTCTCCATTAACCCGTTCCCCACAGCAACCAGAGGAACCTTTCCAAAGAAGACATTGTCACTCTGCTGCTTAAAGGGATTTCGATGGCTTTCTGGTGCACTTTTCTTGTCCTTCAAGTCCTTCTGATGGCTGCTTGCTTTTAGGCCCCCAGCCCCACACCCTCCACTCCCTCCTTCCCCCACTCTGAACTTCCAACAGTTGCTGGCACATGGACTGTGCACTCCCTCTGAGCCCTGGGTCTCAGTGCCTGCTTGTCTCTCCCCTTGTGCATCCCAGGCCAGACTCCAGCTCCTCCTCCAATATCCTGCTCCAAAGTTCCTGGCCCTGGGAATCATTCTCTGACCCACCTCAAAGTGGACTGTTTTCTGCACTTTCTTACCCTGTGTTGTCAGCACGTTTACTTGTGTGTCCCAGGCACTGGGGACTCTCAGAGGATGTGGACATAGGCTTGTTTATCTTCAAATATTTGCCTGAATGTTCTGAGAATTCTAAGGGAAAGGTGGAGAGAAACACATGGCCCTTCACATTTTGGGCTGCTTTCCCACCTTTCATTCCCCAACAGGGCTTGTGTCTAGGAAGCCCACAGACCCAGGAGCACCTGGACTGTTGGCCTCCTCCAAACATCCTGGTCTTGCTCACCTTCATTTTGGAACAAGGAGGCCTCCAAGAGTGGAGGGGCTGGGAGGCAGAGCCAGGGACCTGGGGTTCCCCTAGGAAGACCTGGCCCGTCATAATCCACATGGCCCGACTCCGGGACTCACCAGATAGTTCATATTTCCTCTCAGCCCTAGCCTGGGTGTCAGGTGAACTGACAAGTCCATTTTCTTCTCCTCTCCTCACTTCCTCTGTCTAAAAAACGAGGGGCTGGAGTTTGTGGTCCAAAAGGGTGGCAGGTTTGTGTGAGTGGCTTGTGAAGAGTTTCTAAGAAATTTCAACTTGTTGCAGAATCAGCATGAGGCCTCATCACAAAGCAGCTGGTGCTCAGAAGGAAGTCAGAGGGGTGTTTAATGCAGGGGCTACTTACCAAGCATAGGCCATGTTAAGGGAGCAAAAAGGATGAAGCTGCCTGGGGTGGCCAGCTTGGGGGTTCATCACCACCAGGTACCAAGGGGGACAAGGGAGGCGCTATGGTTTGAATGACCCCACCAAACCTAATGCTGAACTTTAATGCCCATCACGAGATATCCAGAGGTGGGAGTTGAAAGAGCTGACTAAGTACTGAGCCTTCATGCATGGAGAAGCGATTCCTGGATTAATGGGTCATCTCAAGAGCTGTTACAAACCCCAGCTTGGTTCTGTCTCACATGTAACCTGCCGCAGTCTGGCTGGGCACAAAATAACCAAGCCGCCACACCACCTTGTAGTTTCAAACAGCAACCTTTATTCCCGAACTCTCACCAGCACTCTACACCCACTTCCCAGGAACACACTCCCTCCACCGGCTCAGCGAGGAACCCTGAGAGAACTCAATGGGAACTCCAAAGTAGTGGGATTAGGGCAGCAGGATCCGCCTTAATCCCAGCAGGATCCTCCCTAATCCCGGATCAGGGTCACCTTTCAACCATTCCCTCTGGCAAAAATGCCAGGCATCATTCTGACTAAACTGTGGCTCTCAAGAGTAACCCTCTGACCACATCATGCCCAGAGTCACCTCAGGACTCTGCAGGGAATCAAACTTTGAACCTCCCAGCCTGCAGAGCCACAGGATGAATAAATCTTTATTCTGCATAAAGTATCCAGTCTCAGGTATTTTGTTAT
This sequence comes from Marmota monax, assembly GCF_021218885.2. Lineage (NCBI taxonomy): Eukaryota > Metazoa > Chordata > Mammalia > Rodentia > Sciuridae > Marmota > Marmota monax. The sequence goes on from NW_026692583.1 coordinate 2,467,929, forward strand.
AGCAACATCAAACAGACTAAGACAGGTAGGCAGCTCGTGGGGAATCTAGAGGGAACTGTAGCCACCCCATAGGAAAGTGGCCTTTAGTAGGGGAACCCCGCTGTACTAAAACAACATGTAGCAGAGAGGAAGTAAAAGGGATACCAATCACAGTTGCCAATATTTAAGCATTTGGAAAAATAAGTCAGGGAACCACACAATAAACAATTGTATTTTTATACTACAAAGTCAACTCCCCTGTATGCAGGGTACAGAGTATGCTTGAAATGACTGCATGAGAATGGAGAAAGTGGGTGGTTATGTATGTTAAATTGTTAACATTTAGTTCCTCAGCAAAGTGTGGGGCAGGGGAGAAAATAACTTTTAAGAATAGATTATTTATTAATGCTAGTTCACAGTAATTATTAAAAAGTAACAGGGCTGTGGGTATGCTTAACATAAATGGCCCTCAGGTTCAAGCTCAGCACCAAAATAATTAATGAATAACAAGAAAGAAATTTTGGGGATGGGGTTGTAGCTCAGTGGTAGAGAGAGCACTTGCCTCACACCCATGAGGCCCTGGTTCATTCCCCAGCACCACATTAAAAAAAAAAAAAGAAAAAGAAAAAGAAAGATATTGTGTCCATCTACAACTGAAAAAAAAAAAAAAAAAAATATATATATATATATATATATATATATATATATATAAAAGAAAGAAAGAAACTGTTTGTGCTGGGGCATAGTCCAGTGGTAGAATACTTGCCTAGCATGGGGAAGCCTTGGACTTGGTCCCCACCACCTGGAAAGGAAAGAAGGAATAGTTACAGATTGAGAAGCTGCATTCAGGTGAGCTGGATCACCCTGGATGGCAAGACTTAGCAACAATTTAAATGTTTTCTTCTAGGAAATGGTTAAAGAAATTATGATACAGTCTTTCAATGGAAAACACACACATATACACAAACACACACACACACACATACATGCAGAAGCATGTGTACAAATATGTATACATATTGCCATGAAAGTATATACAAAGTATATGTAAAAATTATCTACAGAAAATATATCCATACATGTGGGTCTATGTATGACCAAACCATCCACCATGGTTGTTTATGGATAAAACATTATCAGTGGGTTTGTTTTCCCACTGATAATGTTTTCCATCTTTTAGTTTAAACTTAGTTATGCATATTTTCTTTTTTCCTTGAATTAGCTGTATTTTTGTTGTAAATAGCAATATAAAACTCACATCGGGCCAGGCTTGGTGGTGCATGCCTGTAATTCCAGCAGCTCAGGAGGCTGAGGCAGGAGAACCATGAGTTCAAAGCCAGCATCAGGAAAAGCGAGGGGCTAAACAACTCAGTGAGACCCTGTCTCTAAATAAAATACAAAATAGGGCTGGGGATGGGGCTAGTGGCTGAGTGCCCCAAAGTTCAATCCCCAGTACCCACCCATCCCTGCCCCCCACCAAAAAAATAGAGCTTAGGATGTAGCTCAGTGGCAGAGCACACTTGGGTTCAATCCCTAGCACAGAAAAAAAAAAAGGCTTATATAATTGATCACCCAGCGCTGGGGATACTGCTTCAATGATAGAGGATTTCCCTAGCGGTTGAGCCTTGGGTTTGACCTTAACCACTGTAAAATAAGAAATCAAACTGAAAAAAAAAAATATATATATATATATATATATGTGTGTGTGTGTGTGTGTGTGTGTGTGTGTGTGTGTCTTTCCCCCCCTGTGGTGCCAAGGATCAAACCCAGGGCCTCACACATGTAGGCAAGTGCTCTATCATCCAGCTCCACCTCCACCAGCCACTTGTGCAAACCTCTGTGCATAACCACTCTTGTCATTTCTGAAATCCAGGTTCCAGGGTGCCAGCCGAGCCCCCAGTGTGTACCCTTTCTGCCCCTCAGGGTGTGGTGCAGGCTGAATCTCAGGTGCCCATCTGTTTAGAGTGACGGTTGAGCAAGGCTTCTGGAACCCACCTCCTGGCACAGGCTGGGCACAGAGAGCAATGGACATATCCCACTGCTGCTAATCTGTTATCACCTGAGCCCAGCCCAAGCTAGTTGCATCAGGGAGGAACAGGGTGCTCCAGACACTGGGACTCACAGAGTCCCTAGGCTCTGCCCACAGATGGCAGTGGCACCTGCAGGGATCCAGAGTGAGACTCAAACCCACAATGCTTCTGAAAACAAATTCCAGAGTGGAGGAGGAACATAGTCACCAACCCTGTTCAGCTGAACTGGACACCAGCCATTGGCCTCTGGAGCTGCTCAAGATGTGATGACTGGACTGAAAACATTGATCTTGTGCCAGCATATTAGCCAGGCCAAGATCCAGGAATAGGGGTTTGATTTGGCCATAGCAAGCAGGGGACTAGATATTCCTGCTGGCCTGGAGGGATGGATGGGCTGCACTGATCCCTTCTCCCCCAGGGGAACCTTCTAGGCCTGTGAGCTCCACTCTAGTTTTCTCAAATGGAAAATAGACTCAGGGAGCTGAGGTGGATGTTGCGGGTAAGGGAGGGGCAGGAAGCCTGGAGAGCCATCTGGGAGAGGAGAATGAGGGGGTGGGGCCACCTCCACTGCCTATAGAATAGCCCAGAAGACAGAGAAAGGCAGGGAGGGGATGGGTGGATGGGTGGGTGAGACCCAGCTGCAGAGTCCAATGGGCTGCAGGGCAGAGTTCTGTTCTGACCCCAAGGTCACCAGCTCTGTGACCTTGGGGAAATGTGTTTGCCACTCTGGCCTCCGTTTCCTGGGGACATCAATATCTCCCATTTCGATGCAATTTAAACTGTGGGCCCCAGAGGTAGAAGCCCTGGTTCACACTCCAGTTCTGTGCAGCCACTTGCCAAGGGCATAGCCTGGGAGAGTCCTCTGTCCTGTACTCCAACCCTCAGGGTTGCTGGCTAGGGTTTCCATCATCAAAGCAATGAAGAGAGTTTCAGGGGACTGGCATGGACCCAGAGCCTGGTGGGTGCTGTAGACTGGGCAGGGGCAAGACCAATGCTCTCTTCCAATACTCAGGCCACAGTAATGCCAAGGACTCAACCCCCTTTAGGACTCCTTCAAATCTCAAAGAAATAGCTCTTGTCCCTTCGTGCTATATATAGGGCTATGTGCAGGTCCAACTCCAAAGCGTTGAACCATGCTCTCAGAATCCCCTCATATTATTATGGTTCCCATTTTATTGATGGAGAAACTGAGGCTCACAAGGTCTGTGCCTGCCCCAGTCACATGGTACATAGCAGAACCAGTAAGCAAATCCCTGTCCACGTGCCCCAACTGCCATGGAATTGTATTACTTTTTATTTTTACTACTTTATTACTTTTTATTCCAAATACAGTCTATATGTTTGTTCTGCAAAGAGGGCTTCAAGATCAGCCCGCAAATTCCCTGAGTAAGAAGTTCTGAAGGGGGTTGGGGGGAGGGGGTGGCTGGGGTGGCTGGGGTTGTGGCTCAGTGGTAAAGCGCTCAGTGGTACGTGCGAGACCCTGGGTTCGAGCCTCAGCACCACATAAAAATAAATAAGCTGTGTCCAACTACAACTAAAAAATAAACATTAAAAAAAAAGAAGAAGAAGTTCTAAAGCTACACCTGCCCTCAAGCTGGCCTTGGCTTCTGAACTATGGATTTGGTTGGCAAAGATCACAGTCCCATTCTGGGGTCCTGGAGAGACTATACCATGGGATGACCTCAGCTCCCCACCCCCAGGGAGGTCAGGGGCAGGCCCTGCGCCCTGGTAAATACAGAGCTCTGTCCAGCACTCCCAAGAGCTGTGCGTCCCTGTCTTCCTGGCAGGAAGCTTGACCCAGATCAGCCATGGTGAGGGTCTGCCTAGGGCCATGGTGGCTCCCCGGGGGATGAGGACCTGCCATGAGACTTCAGCAATGCCTGTCCCCCTGGCAGAGCCTCACTGTCTTTTTCTTTCTCCTTAGACGACCTATAGTGACAAAGGAGCAAAGGTGAGCAGGAAGGGAATGGGGGACCTGGGTCCAGAAGGGTGTCTGGGCTGGGGAGACCAGCATGTGAGCACAAAGTGGAGAGGAACAAGATTGGGGGTCTGATAATACCTGGACTCCCCGAGACTGGCTGGACTCACTTGCACCCTCCTGAAAAACTGTCAGCTCTTCTTAATTCATCTGCTGACCTCTTAACGTCATCTGGAAGCTCTGGCTAAGTCTCCCTTCAATCCCTGCTGCTGTGGCTGTTCCTCCTGGGAAAGCTGGGCTGCCTCCTGAGGGGCCTTCCCAGTCCCGGACACTCCTGCACACTCCAGGGACTCAATTTCTACGTGAGCAGTGTCTCCTGAGGCCAGGCAGAGCTCGGAGGGTTTTGGCCTCTCCTAGGTGCTGGGGGCTGAGTCTGGGCGAGGGAGAGGGCAGGGGAAACCTCTCCACCTGCACTTCTCTAGACCTCCTTCCAGGGACTCAGCCTCCCTCCTTCTCTCCTCCTGCAGCCGGAGAGAGGCCGATTCCTTCACTTCCACTCTGTGACCTTCTGGGTTGGCAATGCCAAGCAGGTAACCAGGACAAGGTGTTGAAGTGGGCAGAGGACACGCAAGAGGGGCCTCCTGGACCAGGGAAAGCCCCCAGCTGGTCTGAAATTGGCTCTTGAAAGGGCAGGATCAGGGCCCAGTTGGGACCCAACACTTTGGACCCCAGCAGAAAACTTCTTTGGAGCCAGGCATGGTGGCACACGCCTGTAATCCCAGTGAATAGGGAGTCTGAGGCAGAAGAATCATGAATTCAAAGACAGTCTCAGCAATGGTAAAGTGCTAAGCAACTCTATGAGACCCTGTCTGTAAATAAAATACAAAATAGGGCTGAGAATGGGGCTCAGTGGTTGAGTGTCCCTTAGTTCAATCCCCGGTACCCCAAAAAGAAAAAAAAAAAAAAGGAAACTCCTTTGAAGACAGAATATACTACAGAGCAGCCTTTTCCCCAGTGCAGTCTCAGCTCCTGAGCAAGAGGGCAGGCAGGGGACAGGGACTCTCATCTGGGCCCCAGGCAGGTTCTCCACCCTCACGAACACTGTCACCTCTCTGTCTTTAGGCTGCCTCCTTCTACTGCAGCAAGATGGGCTTCGAGCCACTAGCCTACAGGGGCCTGGAGACGGGCTCCCGGGAGGTGGTCAGCCATGTGGTCAAGCAAGGAAAGGTGCATCTACACCCCAGGGACCCCTTGTTCTTAGAGCTCTCTTGGGGGCTCTAACGTGGTCGGCACCTTTGCAACAGGGACCTTCCCAGGCGAGTCTCCTCAGCCTGGTCCAGTGCTGGCCCCACAAGTTCAGCAAGCCAAGGCCATAGGTGTAGGGAGTTTCAGCAGAGTTGTGGCCCATGAGGTCCTGGGAGTTCTTCCCCAGGGGACCCAATAGCTGATCATGGGTCCTAGGGGTGGCACAGGAGAAAGTCCCCAACCCTCAGGACCAGGGGGAGAGGCCAAGGCAGAGAAGAAGCTAGAAGCCGGGATTCAGGAGTCCTGCATGGCTAGCCCCCTGCTCCACCAGGGATTTGTGGGGGTGAGCAGGATGGAGGGGAGGTGCACCTGCCCACACTCCCCTTAGCCACCAGTCACACCCCCTTCTCCACCATGGTAGATTGTGTTTGTCTTCTCCTCTGCACTCAACCCCTGGAACAAAGGTGAGGGGCCCCGGGGTGGCAGCAGGGCTGTTGGAGGGGGTCAGGGGTCAGAGGGCAGAGCCTGGGAAGGGCACGAGGGGGGCTGAACCCAGAAGGCAGAGAGCCTGTCCAGGGGCCTTGAACTCCAGTGCCAGCGCTCCCTGCCGACCACAGAGATGGGCGACCACCTGGTGAAACACGGGGATGGCGTGAAGGACGTGGCTTTCGAGGTGGAAGACTGTGACTACATTGTGCAGGTGAGAATGTACCTGGGCTGGCCTGGGAAGAGGCCTTAGGCGCAGCCCGCTCTCTGTGGGTCCCAGGGACCCTGTCAGTCAGGGCTGGATGTTGGCGTGACATACCTAAGTCCTAGTGACAGAAACCCTGCCCCTTACTGTGTATACTCACTTTCATGTTCATTTTCCACACCTGTAATGGGGATAGTCATAGCCTGCACCTCACTGAGTTTTAAAAGAGGAAATGGAGTCAGGCGTGGTGGCATATGCCTGTAATCCTAGCAGCTTAGGAGGCTGAGGCCAGGAGTATGAGGGTACCAAGTTCAAGGGCAGATTCAGCAATTTAGTGAAGCTCTAAGCAACTTAGGGAGACCTTGCCTTAAAATAAAAAATAAAATAAAAAGTGCTGGGGATGTGGCTCACTGATTAAGAACCCCTGGGTCCAATCCCTGGTGCCCCAAAACTAAAACAACCAACCAACAAATAAATAAATAAGAGAGAGAGAGAGATCACAATTACCATTTCTGGATTATGACTCTGAACCAAATGCAGCCCTAAAGACAATTGAGGCCTGGGTTCAATCCCCAGCACTGAAGGAAAAAGAAAAAAATGGTGGATTGGAGGTTCAGAGTAGATTCCAGAGCTAGCATGACTGGGTCTGGGTCTTCCCAACTGTGTGAGTTCGTGTTCCTTGCTGTAGAAGGCAGACAGGGCTGCTGTGAGAACTGCCAAGGTGCATCCCCAGAACAAGCCTGGCCTGGGTGTCGCACTGGCCTGCAGTAAGCAAGGGCTTGCTAAATTAAGGCACAGACCTGGCATGCAGGGCTCGTGGCACAGGGCCCAACACACAGAGGTCACTTCAGAAATGTCCACCCCCATTCTCACCCCCATTCTTCTTTGTACAGGGAGGGAAGCTGAGGCCTGGAGGGGGAGGAGGGCCACAGAGTGAGTTAGGAGAAGCAGACACACCCACCAGCTTTGTCTCCCAAGCCCCAACTCTGAGCCTGGTCCTCAGTTTCCCTTCTTGCTCAACGGGGATGAGGCACACTTTGGTGGGGGAGACAGGTGACATTGCCATGTCAGAACCACATAGAAACCAACCCAGCCAGAGCAGCAGGCCAGGACTCAGGGGCCCCAGCCCTCACCAGCTCCCACTGCTCCATCTCCCTGCAGAAAGCCAGAGAACAGGGGGCCAAGATAGTGCGGGAGCCCTGGGTGGAGGAAGACAAGTTTGGGAAGGTGAAATTTGCTGTGCTGCAGACGGTGAGTTCCCTTTGATGTCCCTGCCCCTCCTGCTGCCAGAACCCACTGAGATGCCAGGATGCTCCTAATTCACCCCATTACACCATCCACTCATGGGCCTCAGAACATGGGCTTCCCCCTGGGCTCTGTCCTCCCAAAGTGCCTGGCAAGAGTGCAGAGGTGGCAGGGGCCACCAGCCACCCTTCCCAGGTTCCCCTGCCCCCCCCAGTGGGAGGTGACGGCATGGGGGCATCAGTTTTGTGCAGGGGATTGTTCGAAAGGAGAGAAGGGTGGGCCTGGGAAGCCACGCCCCACACTAGCTGTGAGTCCATGGACAGACCAACTTCCCTCTCTGCGATTCAGTTTAAATAAGCAAGGGTGGAATTGGACTCCTGTGTGACCTGGGGCACACTAGTGAACCATCCTGTGGCTCAGATTTTTCAGCTAGAACCCCTCCCAGGGCCATTGTGAGGGCTGAGTGTGACCATTGGCGTAGAACACTTAGAAGAGCAGAGCCTGGCACACCGTAGGCACTTGGCAGAGATGACTGATTCTGCAGCCCCATGCTGCTGTAGGACAGAGACGATCACCTTGGGTAGGAAGAGCATTATGCCTGTTGAACACCCTTCAGCATTAGAGCTGATGCCTCCACAGACACCATGATGAGCGACACAGCATCCCTGTCCTCACAGGGCTTCTGGTCCGCTGAGGCAGGTAGACTGTGATGGAAACTCCTAAGTGAATGACAGATGGCAACAAATGCCAGTCAGGGGAAGTGAATTTCTTTTTTTTTTTTTTAACACTTGTTTTTTAGTTATAGGTTGACACAGTATTTTTATTTTACTTTTATGTGGTGCTGAGGATCAAACCCAGTGCCTCACGCATGCAAGGTGAGCACTCTACCAATGAGCCACAGCCCCAGGCCAGGAGAAATGACTTTCCCAGGATCACAAGTTGACTTAGGAACCCAGGGCTGGGTTGGGGCCATGAAAAGGCCCATCAGTGGTGGGTGGGGGCACAGGGCTGAGCCAGTCTGCTTCCCACCCCTAGTTTGGGGACACCACCCACACTCTGGTAGAGAAGACGAACTACAGCGGCCGGTTCCTGCCTGGATTCAAGGCCCCCCTGCTCAAGGACTCCCTGCTTCCCAAGCTGTGAGTGCCCCAAGCTACAGGAGTGGGGTGGAGAGCCTGTCCCCCTCCTCCATGTGGACTGGGCTTCTGGGATGGGGCCAAGCTCCTGGCGGCCGCTGGAACCCTCTGAGGGCAGAGAGCAAACGGGCCCCAACACCTGAGGGCCCCAGGTCCCATCCCAGCCTCCTCCCTCCTCAGCCATTGGACCTTGGGCAGGGCACTGGAGTTTTCGATGGCCCCGCATCTTCATCTATAAAGTAGGGGTTGCACTAATGAGTTAGTTAAGCACTTTCCTCCCCAGTAAGAGCTGCATAGGTGTGAGCTGTGGCTATGATGGGGGGGCAGTGGTGAGATTTGGGGGGGCAGCCTTCTCAATGCCCCTCAGTGCTGTCCTTTTCCTAGGCCCAGGTGTGGTCTCGAGATCATCGATCATGTTGTCGGAAATCTGCTTGATCATGAGATGTCGTCTGCCTCAGAATGGTGAGCCCTGTCCCTCCCCACAAGGGCCCTGGCCCCAGTCCTTGTACCAGGTGGAAAGGAGCACAGGTAGGTGGGAGGTGAACCAGGGCCAGCCCTTCAGTTATTCCCCATACATCTGTCCCCTGAAGAATGAGAGGACCAGGGACTACAGCAATCCACAGCCTCCGCCCATGAGGAACTGCAGGGGTGTCCCTTCCAGTGAGTGGGGGGGGGGGGGCAGACTGCCTCTACCTGACTTGGTCTGCTTCCTGCTGGCCTCCTACAGCGGGAGGTGGGGACAGACCAGAGCAGAGAGCAGAGACCTGAGCTCCTTTTAGAAAAAAAACAATCCCAACTGACTGGCTCTGACCATAACATTAACATACTCCTGAGGCAGAGCCCTGGGTGACCATGGCAGTGGCAGTTAAAGGCCAGCAGGAGGCACAGGAGCCCCCTGCCCCACCCAGTCCCCCTACCTGAGCATGGCCTCCTATGTGGCTTCTGATATAAGACACTTTATTTCCACCTTGAGGAAAACTGTCACAACAAGGGTAAAGACCTACAGATTGTCATCTCCCTTCTGGAGCCCCCTTGGGGACATGTTCTGGAGGGTGGAAGTGGGAGCAGGGGAAGCCAGTCCCAGGCCAGAACTCAGAGCAGATGTGTCCCGCCTGCCACCTGCAGGTACCTGAGGAACCTACAGTTCCACCGCTTCTGGTCTGTGGATGACACACAAGTGCACACAGAGTACAGCTCTCTGCGCTCCATTGTGGTGACCAACTATGAGGAGACCATCAAGATGCCCATTAATGAGCCCGCAATGGGCATGAAGAAGTCCTCGATCCAGGTGCGGCCCTGCCTGGGTGGAGAAGGAGAGAGGAGGGAAGAGGCTTGAGGCCTCCGGCAGGGCAGGGCAGGGGTGTGGGGAACAGAAGCAATGAAAGGGGCCTCCTGTTCGCCTTTCCCAGGAATATGTGGACTATAATGGGGGAGCTGGAGTCCAGCACGTCGGTCTCAAGACCCAGGACATCATCACAACGGTTAGAACAACATCCCCGGTCTTTTTTTTTTTTTTTTAGTTGTAGTTGGACACAACACCTTTATTTCACTTGTTTATTTTTTTTTTTTATGTGGTGCTGAAGATAAAACCCAGAGTCTCGCATGTGGGAGGCGAGCGCTCTACCACTGAGTCACAACCCCAGCCCACCATCCCTGGTCTTAAGACTCCTCTCTTCAGCTCCAGGGAAATTCTCTGCAGAATGGGGAGGGAGGGGGCAGTGGCAGTCTGGGGTTCCCTTCTCCAGCCTAGAGGGCTGACAGGGTTCCTTGCCTGGTTCCTGCAACTCCTGCTGCCACCCCCATCCAGCATGGGCAGCTGACCTAGGTTTACGAGTGTGAATTTGTGGTGAAGCAAAATAAAACACAGACACAATTTACATTTACACAAGCTTCAGGATGGCTTCCCCAGGCTCTGGGCCTCAGGCTCCAGAAGGCAGAGAAAGACAAAGTCAGGAGAGGCTGATGAGAGAGAGAGCATGTTGGGAAGTGAGCTTTTATTTGGGGGAGCACTGTTCTTAGAAAGTTCCACCCCCCAAAAAAAGAGCAGAAAGTGTAGAATTACAAGGGGGCAGGTGAGTGTAACTCAACCTCAGAAGTATGCCTACACCTGAAGACCTTGCTATCTGAGCTGGGACAAGGCCCAAGTCACTACAAAATGTAGTGATTGGTCAGAGCCTCGTGCTTCAGGACTGGAAGATGTGATCATTCAAAGCGGGTCCCCACACCTGTGTAAGTAATCCCTACCCACCTCACTTGGAAGAGTTTGGTGTCTCTAGAACATTCTGGGCTTTAATGGTGGCAGATGCCAGAGGATAAGGAAGACTGCATCCTGCTCCCAGATCTGCAAGTCCCCATTTGTCTCTGGGGCACTCAGCAGCCTTCTTGGGCTTCAGCTGCTTCACCTTGAAAATATGGATATTATACTACAAGATCAGACTTGTGCTTTCCTCCAAATTAAGCACCCTGTGTCTGTGGCTCTGTCCCTTGGGGAGGCGGGTCCTGCCTAGTCCTTAAGGGGAAGAGCCTGGACTGTCCCATCCAATCCTTTGGAACTTCATTTGTATCATGCCTGTTGAGGCTCTGCCATGTGCTAGGTGCTATTTTAGGTATGTGGGACACATTAGTAACAGTTTCTGCTCTTATGGAGAAAAAAAGCAAATTAAATAAATAGGTGGTGTGAGAGGTCTGGAAGAATCCAGGTGGGATATGGGGGAACAAGGGTGGGGGATTTTCACCTTTAAAGTGGGTGAAGGAAGGTCACATACGGAAGGAGACTTTTGAGAATGCAAAGGGTTGGAAGGACAGAAGCCCGTGGAAATCTCTAAGAAGGACCCCGGGCAGGAGGGATGGCCCAGGCAAAGGCCCTGAGATGGACATCTTCCAGGAAGGTTGCAGGAACAGCAAGGAGATCATCAGTGTGACTGGAACAGAATGAGCAAGGGAAAGAGAGGTGGGAGATGGAGTCTAAGGTGGAAGTGGGGGCAGCTGGTGAGGGCCTGGCAAGAACCTGGAATTGGACTCTGAGATGAGGCACCACCCCGAGGTAAGCACTGAGTGGCATGATTTGGCCTGTGTTTGAATAAAATCCACTCTGGCTTCTCTGCTGAGAACAGATACTTAAATCTCTCGATGCCTGTTTCCCAGCTATGAAATGCACAGAGCAGGATTGCTTCAGGGACAGGATGAAGCAAGACTAGAAAGACAGGCACATAATGGGTGCTCTGTGAACATCATGGATCCCTACTCTAATGGGACTCAGACAAGGACAGAAGGGGCTGAGGCCACTTGCATCTTGGCACTCAGGAGAGCAAGGACAGGGATCCTGCCTCCTCATGGCCCAGCAGCTCCACCTGGCTTAGGGACATTGAGCCTGGAAAGACAAAGGCTAATCTCAACCTGCTCTGCGACAGATTCGCAACTTGCAAGAGAGAGGCATGGAGTTCCTGACTGTACCATCAACCTATTACAAGCAACTTCGGGAGAATCTCAAGACAGCCAAGATCCGGGTGAAGGAGAGCATTGACGTGTTGGAGGTGAGGCCCAGCAAGATGCTAGGCCACAGGCAATGTGAGCCCTGAGTTCCATCTGGCCTCCCCCATCCTGCAGCAGACACAGGCACACAGAGGGAAAACCAGAAAGGAACAGAGTGTGTGTGTGTGTGTGTCAGTGCCATGTAAAGTTAAAACAGGCAACCTAGGGCTACGTTACAGGAAGTGGCGAACTTTTGAGAAGGTGACTTTAATGGAAAGCTATATAATAAGAGGGACCTGGCCAAGAGGTAAGCTAGGAAGAGCATCCCAGCAGAGGGAAGAGCAGATGCAAAGGTGATGGGGTGGGAGCAAGCTCCAAGTGCCTGAGGAGCAGGAGGAAGGCTCCTGTGGATTGAAGACAGCATCTGAGAAGAGGTGTACCAAGGCAGAGTAGGCGGGGTCCGGTTCCTCTTGGGGGCTCTTAGGATGCAGTTTTGTACTTCTTTAGCCACAAAGCATTGAAGGTTTTTTGGTTTTACTTTTTTAACAGCTAATTGGTACAGAACTCATATTAAATGGTTATCTCTCGCTATTTGCTAAAATCAAAATCAACATCAATTTTAGAATATTTTCAACACCCTGGAAAGAAACCTTGATCCTCTTAGTCATTACCTCCCAACCCCTCCACTTCCTTCCTCCCATGCCACCGTAACCCTAGGCAACCACTAAACTACCTTCGGTCTTGCAGATTTACCTAGTCTGGAATTTCACATAAATATAATGATACAGCATGTGGTCTGTTATGACTAGGGTTTGTTTGTTTTGGTACCAGGGAATGAACCATTGAGCCACATCCCCAGCCTTTTTTATCTTTTATTTTGAGACAAAGTCACTGTAAGTTGCTTAGGGACCCACTAAGTCCCGAGGCTGGCTTTGAATTTGTGATCCTTGTGCCTAAGTCTCCCAAGAAGCTGCACTAGGGGGCCCAGCATGACTGGTTTTCTTTTTCACTTGCATAATGTTTTCAAGATTTATCTACTTTTAGCCTATGTCAGTACTTCATTCCTTTTTGAGTGTATAGTGCTGAGCATTGACCCCAGGACCTCAAACATACTAAGCTACACCCCCAGCTCTACTTCATTCCTTTTTTTTTGGTTGAATAGTATCCCACTGCACTGATGGATCACATTTTGCTTATCCATTCATCAGTTGGTGGATATTTGGGTTATTTCTAATTTGGGGCTATTCTTAGTTTTATTTTCACAAATTAGGTAGTTCAGTCCATGATTTTTTATTGGCACATTATAATTATACAAATGCAATTCATGGGGCTGGAATTGTGGCTCAGAAGATAGAGCACTTGACTAGCATGTATGAGGCCATACATATAAATAAATGAATAAAATATAAATAAATGAATAAAATAAAGGTCCATCAACATCTAAAAAATAAAATTAAAAAATAATGCAATTCAAGTTTACATATTCACATATGCACATAAGAGAATAATATAATTTTATTTTGTGGCAATTAGGAATGACTCTGCTATGAACACTCATGTGCAAGGTATTGTGTGGATGTATGTTCTCATTTCCCTTCAGTATGTGCCTGGGAGTGGCGCTGCTGGGTCACAGGCTAACTTTATGTTTAACCTTTTGAGAGAGAGTCAGGCTCTGTTTCAAATAGGTGTACCATTTTGCCGCAGTCTGGCCCACAGGAGGCACTTGTAGGTTCAAACAGGAAATACTTTATTGCCCGTACTCTCACTGGCACTCTATGCGCACTCCCCAGGAACTCTCCCCGCCCTCAACCGGCTCCTTGAGAACTCAATGGGAACTCAGGGAACTCCGCTAGAACTCAAAAGTAGCGGGTGCCTGAGACAGCAGGAGCCACCCTATTGCCAGACAGCAGGGACCTATATACAACTGAATACACAGCCTGTTTCAATCCAGCATCATCCAGTCACAGCAATTATACACAGCTTAACTTAATTATCATCATCTTAATGGCTCCCTGGCTTCACCTCTCAATCGCTCCTTCTGGCAAAATGCCAGGCACCATCCTGACTCAACACCATTTTACATTCACGCAGCAATAGGCAAGGGTTCCCATTTCCACGGAGGATTTTTGGGTTTTGGAAGAGGTAGTGGGGACTGAAGCCAGGGCCTCATTTTAAACAGATGAGTGAAACAATCTAATCTGAGGACTGCAGGAAGAATGGAGTTGTAAGGAGACAAACCCAGCAGCAGGCCTGGCTGGATGATTACTTAGCAAGTGCTGCAGCAGAAGGGTGGTAACACAACAGTTTGGGGATATATTTGAAGGGGCCAGGAATTGCTGGAAAAAAAGTTTTTCTTGGTGCTTGGGGCACCCAGGTCCCTTGGACTTTCTAAGGATCCCACCGTGCCAGGCTAGAAGGAAAGGCTAGCTTTCTGCCCTGTCTCTCGCCCAGGAGCTGCAAATCCTGATGGATTATGACGAGAAAGGCTACATCCTGCAGATCTTCACCAAACCTATGCAGGACAGGCCTACACTCTTCCTGGAAGTCATTCAGCGCCACAACCACCAGGTAGGCCCTGAGCAGGGACTGCAGGGAGCATCATCGGCTTTCTGGGTCCCCAGCTCACCTGCTGTCTCCCGCTCCAGGGTTTTGGAGCCGGCAACTTCAACTCGCTGTTCAAGGCTTTGGAGGATGCGCAGGAGCTCCGAGGCAACCTCACCAATTTGTAGTTCGCGGGGATGTTGGTCAGCACACAGGACCCGCCCACCACAAGTCATGCCCCTAACCTGGAATATGCTCAACCCTCCCACTGGCATCTCCCTTCAGACCCCGTCCACCAAACGACTTCCTGGAGCAAGGCTCCACCTATCCCACGACCACGCCCTCTTACTTGATCTGTTCCTGCCCTTATGAGTAAGGAGTAAAGCACACTCAGTACTATGCAGTGCGGGAGTTTGCGCCCGGGAGGAGCAGTGGCGCCCCTTTGCCGCCAGCACCGAGGCGTCTTGGAGGCATCTGCCTTAGGGGATCCCTGCGCCCTGCGACCCAAGCCAGCGTGGGGTAGGGTGCAAGCGCTTTGCTAAGCGGGACTGCGCTGGTCGGGTGGCAGGGGTGGGGAGATTTCTGGAACGTGGGGACGGGGAGCCTACAATCTAGAGGAAAGGACGGTAGTACCGTTTCCTAGAAGACAATCAAGCAGGTCTGAGATTGAGAGGCGGTGGAGTTGGGAGGAGGACTAATTCAATCAAGGGAAAGCCCCTCTGAGAAGGTGACTATGGGGAGCCGCTCAGGGAAATCCATGGAAAGTAAAGGCAGCTGCAAGAGGGCTGGGGATACAGCTCAGTTGGCCGAGTGCTTTGCCTTGCATGCACAAGGCCCTGAGTTCAATCCCCAGCACCACACACACACCAAAAAAAAAAAAAAAAAAAAATGATAGCAGCAAGAGATAAGGTCCCTAGGTGGGACAGAAGATGGCAGCATCATGACTGGTGGCTTTATGACTGCTAAAGATGCACCGTCTTGGATTTGGTTACCTGGTGTCCAAACCTCTGAACAAGGGAGAGGGGAGAATTAGCCAAGGGACTTTCAGAAGGGACTTTCAGAAGGGACTTTCAGGGCGCCATCCTTGTAGGGCAACCAGAGGACACAGGACAGGTAGGAGGGATCTGAGCCACTCAGCTTCTACCCTGCACCCTCACATGACAGTCCACAATGTCCCACACAATGCCACTGCATCCGCCCTTGTCCCCAGTAAGAAATCTTCATACTCAGCCACCAGCAACCCTTCCAAAAGAATGAGGCAATTGGTCCTAAAACCCTTGAAAGGCAAGTATTTCGTCAAAAGAAAAAAAAAAAAAAAAAGGTGGGGGGCAGTGTTAGAGGAATAGCTCAGCAGTAGAGGGTTTGCCTAGAATGTGCTGGACAAGGCCCTGGGTGCCATCAAACCCAAGCACAGCAAAAACAAACAAAAAAATCACACAGCAAAGAAGAGATGTTCAGGGGACGCATTGGGTCCCTTTTCCTTCTGCCTTTTTTTGTTGTTGTTGTTCCAAGCATTGGACTCAGGGGCACTCAACCACTGAAACACATCCCTAGATGGGCTTCATTTTTTGGTGTTTTTTTTAAATTTTTTTTTATTTATATATGACAGTGGAATGCATTACAATTATTACACATATAGAGCACAATTTTTCCTATCTCTGGTTGTATACAAAGTATATTTACATGAATTCATGTCTTCATACATATACTTTGGATAATAATGATCATCACCTTCCACCATCATTTCTAACCCATGCCCCCTCCCTTCCGCCCCACCTTTTACTTTTTTTTTTTTTTTTTTAACACAGGGTCTCAACAAGTTGCTTAGCACCTCACCTTGCTGAGGCCAGCTTGGAATTCGTGATCCTCTTGCCTCAGCCTCCCAAGCTGCTGGAATTACAGGCATTCGCCATACACCCGATCCTTCTGCTTTAAATGCTTGACATTCCTCCCTGAGAACATGTAACCTCAGAATTAGTACAGGTGGATCTCTGTGTAAGGAAAATAATCTGAGTTAATATTATGGGGGAAATTTGAGGTATTCTGTTTTCAGATTAGAGAAAATAACCAAGGTTTCTGGGATCATGAAATTCAAAAATGAAAAGAACATGGGAGAGAATCAAGATGGACAGGGGCCAGGCCCATGCAAAAATAGTCTCCTTCTATCCCCACAGCTTATGCAAAGGGAAGTTCTAAAACCCACAATTTGGTGGTTTATAGGCCAAATATGGCCCACGGATGTACTTTATTTTGCCTGCATGGTTTCAAACAAGTTTGCAACAACATTGTAGAAAATTGTGCCATTTCACGGCTGGGGATGTAGCTCAGTTGGTAGAGTGCTTGCCTTGCATGTACAAGGCCCTGGGTTCAATCCCCAGCATTACACACACAAAAAAGAAAATAAGTTGTGCTATTTCAGCTGGGCTGCTCAGGAGGCTAAGGCAGGAGGATCTCAAGTTCAAAGCCAGCCTCAGCAATTTGGCAAAACCTGAGCAATTCAGTGAGACACTGTCTCTAAAATACAAAAAGGGCTGGGGATGTGGCTCAGTGGTTAGGCACCCCTAGGTTCAATCACTTTTACCAAAAACAAAAACCAAAAAAAAAAAAAAAGAAAGAAAGAAAGCAAGAAAGCTGTGCTATTCCATATACAAATTCTGCTTCTTTGTGGAACAATCAGAGAACTCTGGGCTTGTCTTCCTGTGGAGCAACAGGCAGCCAGTGCTAAGTGTAAAAACCTCTTCAGACCCATATGAAGGATCTTAACTCTGGGCAGAGCAGTCCCACATTAGCTGGGCTCAGGCTATGAAGCCAGACTGACAGGGTTCACAGCCCCAATCATCCTGTTGCCAGCTTTGATTTTTCTAGAAAAACAGGAAACCGAGTGCTTGTGGGGAAAATCCTCTGATTTTATAATACAAAAGGCTAATTCAAAATAATAGCCAGGCCAAACAAGTCCTGCCATTAGGCTAGTCCAGCATAGCACTGGCATTTTGATAACTGTTTCTTAACCTCAAAACAACTTATCCTACAGCTCTGTATTCCACTTCTTTGGTCAAGCCAAACTGCTCACACAAATCCCTCTGAAGAGTTTCAAAGAGGGCCTAGGCATACCTGCAATGTCACCTGCATCTGGCATCTGTGGGACACAGCCTGTCACCCTCCAGGAGCCTCTGGTACCAAAACAAAACAAACAGAAACAATGTGTGAGACCTGTCTCCAAAATCAAAACAAAACAAATAACAATAGCCAGGCCCAGTGGCACAAACCTGTAAGCCAAGCAACTCAGGAGGGTGAGATAGGAGGATTGCAAGTTTGAGGACAGTCTGGGCAATTTAGCAAGATCCTGTCTTAAAATTAAAAATTAAAGACTAAGTATATGGCTCAGTGGTTCCTAGAACCAAAACAAAATGAAACATTATATCTCACAGAGCTGGGCAAGGTGGCACATGTCTATAATCCCAGTTACTCAGAAGGCTGAGGCAGAAGGATCTCAAGTACAAGGCCAACCACAGCAACATAGCAAATACCTGTCTCAGAATTTAAAAAAAAAAGGCTGGGGATATAGTTCATTGGTGAAGTGTCCCTTTTCAATCCCCAGTACTATTTAAAAAAAAAAAATTATGAGAAGAGTTTTTCAAAAGAAAACCAATGAGGAAGAATTGCTCAACAGATTCTTACGTGTAATAAAGTCATTAAGATGGCACCATAGGGCACCCAAAGAATAGATCAATAGGAGAGTGAAAAAAAGACCAAGAATAGACCTAAGCGTGAGTGAGAATGTGGTATGTAGCAACACTAGCATTTTAAATTAGAAGGAAAGAGGGGACTATTAATAAATGGTTAGAATATCAAACTAATCATCTGGAGAAAAAGAAGTCAGCAGGTGCTCAGTAGCTCAGTCCCCCTGCAATCTCCCCAGGGTCCTCCTAATGTAGAGGCACACTGCCACAACCCAGGAACTCTAAAGGTTTAGACAAAGTCCCCAAACTTCCCTCAAGCCTGGTCATATTAACATGGCTTTCCCCTTCTCTGTGTCTTCCTATTTCCTATTTATTTTAATCTACAAATGAAGTTCTTCTTTTACCAAAATCTTTAGAGTCAAGTGACACTCTTAAAAGATGTCCCATTATCTTACTTTGGCTGTGGGGAACTGGGGTCTTCAGCTCTGTCAAGCCCTGGGGTTCCATGTCCCACCAGGGCATACTGCAGATGAAACCAGGGTTCAAACAGATTAAAGGGCAATCCTTCAGTGAAAAGCATAGATGATAAATTCCCTTGTAATGAGAGTCCATGGTAGAGACCGACCGCTGCCTACCAGGGGCAGGGTGAGGAATGGCCTCCACAGTGCTCACTGCCTCATCCCTGGAGACGGTGAACACGTGACCTGCCATGGCAAAAGGAACTTGGCAGACATGGTTATGGATCCTGAGTCGGGGAGATAGCCCTTTATCCAGGGGTCTTGACAAGTGAAAGAGGAGACAGCAGGGCGAGAGAAAGACGCGAAGACAGAATCAGAGGCTGGGGAGATGCGACGTCTTCAAGACGGAGACGTCCAGGGGCTGGGAAATAGAGGTGGCCTCCTGATGCGGGAACAGGCAAGGAAATGGGACCTTCCCTGAACTTCCACAGGGAGCCAGCCCTGCAGTCACCTTGAGTTTAGTGAGACCCATCTGCACTTCTCACCTCCAGAACAGTAGGCTCAAATTGTGTGCTTTTAAGGCAGGAAGTCCGTGGGCATTTGTTATAAGAGAAACAGAAAACCAGCACCCAGCCTCTGCTCTCTCCCAGTCCCTTAGCTAAAAGCAAATGAATGCATAAAATAATTCATTCAGGACAGTGATGCGCCTGCGCCTGCGGTTGGTCCCCAGCTTTCCTGATGGGCAGAAGGACCCATGAGGGGAAGGAGAAGTTGACACAATGGGCAGGAGGCGGGACTTGTAGGAAAGATCCTGGAGAGGGGGTGCTGCTGGCGCTGGACCTCCCCACCTCTTCCTGCCTTTTCTTTCCTGTTTGTAACATGGGCTGCCGGTGCCCGCACTGCCTGCTGCCCACGGGCCGCCCCGGGAGCGGAAGACCCACGGCCAGCGCCAGAGCGGGGCTCCCGCCTCCCGGTCTCCCGGCCCTCCCGGGCCCACGCCCGCTGCGCTCCGAGCCCCCACTCACGCCCTCCAGCACTTCGTGATTGGCCTTGATCTGCCCCTCGATCTCCTCCTTGCGACGCATCAGCACTTGGATGTCGCTGACAGTCGCCGCTCGGGCCCCCGACAAACCTCCACTCTGCCCCGCGCCCCTATCCGACATCGCAGAGCACTCTCAGGGATCCAGGACTCCGGCTTCCGGGTTACGGACCCTGGAGGAGACGGGGGCTACGGCTCCACCCGCGGGCCAAAACACCTCGACCTTCAGAGAAGGCCAGGAGAGGCGAGGGGCGGGGTTAGCCCAAGCCACATCCCCATATGAACTCGTGGTCTTAGTCCTAGCACTGGGAGGATAGGTTCTGATGCCGCTACGCCGAAGCGCACCCATACGTTGGACAGGAGCTCACGCCAGGTGACTTATTTTCGTTCGTCATTCACGCAATAAACGTTTTTGAGCGCCTGCTGTTATGTATGTGCCACAGAACTCTGCCCTGGCGCTCCAATTCAATTCTTCATGCCTTCAGAGCCCTTAAGGATTTTACAAAATACATCCAGGTTTCTTCCTCTCCCCTCAATCCAGTTCAAATCCACTCTCTTGACACTTACAGTGATCTGTATGACCTTCTTCGCCTCTCTAAGCCTCAGTTTGCTCATCTTGTAAAACGGTACACTGCGTCGATAGCACTCTATATCACAGGGCTGAACGCTTATTCTGAACGCTTCCTATCTGCACACGCTGCCCTAGGTCTGGAGTGGTGAAGGTCTGTGCAGTAGGTATTACGTCCTCTATAAATTGTGGTAAAAATACTAGCCATGAGGAGCTGGGGGCATAGTTCAAGGGTAGAGACTTGACTAGCTTGTGCCAGCACTGGGGGGGGGGGGGATGATAATAATTATTTTTCAAATACTTAAAGTATGCCAGATACTTTTTTGAAATCTGTCTTAAACGTATCAATTTAACAACCTCATGAAGCCAGGAACATTATTATCCCCGCTTGACAGCTGAGAAGACCATCTCAATAACCCACTTAGCCAATTAGCAAAAAAGGAAGCCCGCGTTCCAATCCAGCTGAACCAAACAATCAGACTTAACAGCTGCGCCCAACAGTTTGCAAAAGAAATAGAACTCTATACTAGTCCTCCTCTATTTTATGTAATCATCTCCTACAAAAAAAAAACTAACATTTAAAACAGTGACTAAAAAGAAAAAGAGAGAGCATACTAAGTGCACATTTTCGCATGTGTCCCTAATATTCTGCACTGAGCAAGACACATCACATATGAAGTATTCAAACAAGTTTGGCCTGAATCTACTCATGGAAAAACACCCAGACAAATGCAAAGCAAGGGGACATTTTTCAAAACAACTGGCCTGAAAGCTTCAGAAAGGTCAATGTTGTGAAATACACACACACACACATACAGAGAGAGAGAGAGAGAGAGAGAGAGAGAGAGAGATGGGATGGGATTAACTAGGTGTTTGCCTAGATTAAAAAAAAATAAGAGATGCAAGAACTAAGTACAATGTGTATTTATTGACTGGATTCTGTGTCTCCCCCCTCCAAAGCTATAAACAATATTCTGTTAAATAAATTTGAATATGAATAGTATATTGTTGATGTTGAATTTCTAGATTTCAGTGCTTGCACTGTGGTTATATAAGATAATATCCTGTAGTATTAATGCACAAGAGGGGAGACTTACTGCATGGGTCAGAAAAAAAAATAGATGAGTATATATTTGTACACAATTGAACAACAAAATAAATGCAGCAAAATGTAAATAATTGATCACTAGAGGAAAATACAAATGGTCTTTTTACTATTTTTTGCAAATATATTTAAGTTTAAAATAATTTCAAATAAAAAGTTAAAAAATCTTTAAACAAGTAAAAAAAGAAAACAGTAGAACTGATTACAGAAGGCCTCCTATATTTTGTTTGATCATCACTTTTTTTAAAAAAGTTCTTCAAACCTTGACCACAAAGAAAGGGGCAGGATGATGAAAAAGAGAACAACTAAATACAATGCCTATTCCTTGTGGCATAGTGGATTTTACTTTTCTTTCTTTCTTTCATTCATTCTTTTTTTTTTTTTAGTGAAAAGAAGTAGCTTTTATTATTTGGGCCAATTGGACTTTATGTTAAATTCTAGTATATCAACATTATATATTTTAAATAAGGTCATGACATAGCAATTACATAAAAGAATCTCCTTATTAAAAGTGATTAGTGATTTCTGCAACAAATTCTAAGTGGCTCAGCAGGAAAAGAAAAACACACAGGCAAGTGGGGAAAAGCAAAATGCAAGAATTTGTAAATCTGAGTGAAAGGTATACCAATGTCTGTGGAAACTGTCTTGCAAGCCTCTGAGGTTTTAAATTTTCTAAGTAAAATGTAGGGAGAGAAGATTCTCACCAGGGCCAACTAAAACCAGAGCTATTGTGCGTCACTATGACTTTTGTCATTGTCATTGTGGTTGTGATTATTATGGGAAACCTAGACCCTGTCCCTTGTACTGCTGTCATAGTTTCAAATCCATTATCCTCTCCATCTCCACTCTCATCCCTGACCCCAGTCTTTCCCTGATTGCAGCAGCCTCTGAACTGGTCTCCATTAACCCATTCCCCACAGCAACCAGAGGAACCTTTCCAAAGAGGACATGGTCACTCTGCTGCTTAAAGGACTTCAATGGCTTTCTGGCACTTTTCTTGTCCTTCAAGTCCTTCTGATGGCTGCTTGCTTTTAGGCCCCCTGCCCCACACCCTCCACTCCCTCCTTCCCCCACTCTGAACTTCCAACAGTTGCTGGCACATGGACTGTGCACTCCCTCTGAGCCCTGGGTCTCAGTGCCTGCTTGTCTCTCCCCTCGTGCATCCCAGGCCAGACTCCAGTTCCTCCTCCAATATCCTGCTCCAAAGTTCCTGGCCCTGGGAATCATTCTCTGACCCACCTCAAAGTGGACTGTTTTCTGCACTTTCTTACCCAGTGTTGTCAGCACGTTTACTTGTGTGTCCCAGGCACTGGGGACTCTCAGAGGATGTGGACATAGGCTTGTTTATCTTCAAATATTTGCCTGAATGTTCTGAGAATTCTAAGGGAAAGGTGGAGAGAAACATATGGCCCTTCACATTTTGGGCTGCTTTCCCACCTTTCATTCCCCAACAGGGCTTGTGTCTAGAAAGCCCACAGACCCAGGAGCACCTGGACTGTTGGCCTCCTCCAAACATCCTGGTCTTGCTCACCTTCATTTTGGAACAAGGAGGCCTCCAAGAGTGGAGGGGCTGGGAGGCAGAGCCAGGGACCTGGGGTTCCCCTAGGAAGACCTGGCCTGTCATAATCCACATGGCCCGACTCCGGGACTCACCAGATAGTTCATATTTCCTCTCAGCCCTAGCCTGGGTGTCAGGTGAACTGACAAGTCCATTTTCTTCTCCTCTCCTCACTTCCTCTGTCTAAAAAACGAGGGGCTGGAGTTTGTGGTCCAAAAGGGTGGCAGGTTTGTGTGAGTGGCTTGTGAAGAGTTTCTAAGAAATTTCAACTTGTTGCAGAATCAGCATGAGGCCTCATCACAAAGCAGCTGGTGCTCAGAAGGAAGTCAGAGGGGTGTTTAATGCAGGGGCTACTTACCAAGCATAGGCCATGTTAAGGGAGCAAAAAGGATGAAGCTGCCTGGGGTGGCCAGCTTGGGGGTTCATCACCACCAGGTAGCAAGGGGGACAAGGGAGGCGCTATGGTTTGAATGACCCCACCAATCCTAATGCTGAACTTTAATGCCCATCACGAGACATCCAGAGGTGGGAGTTGAAAGAGCTGACTAAGTACTGAGCCTTCATGCATGGAGACGCGATTCCTGGATTAATGGGTCATCTCAAGAGCTGTTACAAACCCCAGCTTAGTTCTGTCTCACATGTAACCCTCTGACCACGTCATGACCAGAGTCACCTCAGGACTCTGCAGGGAATCAAAACTTTGAATCTCCCAGCCTGCAGAGCCACAAGATGAATAAATCTTTATTCTTCATAAAGTATCCAGTCTCAGGTATTTTTTATAGCAACATCAAACAGACTAAGACAGGTAGGCAGCCTTGGGGAATCTAGAGGGAACTGTAGCCACCCCATAGGAAAGTGGCCTTTAGTAGGGGAACCCCGCTGTACTAAAACAACATGCAGAGAGGAAGTAAAAGGGATACCAACCACAGTTGCCAATATTTAAGCATTTGGAAAAATAAGTCAGGGAACCACACAATAAACAATTGTATTTTTATACTACAAAGTCAACTCCCCTGTATGCAGGGTACAGAGTATGCTTGAAATGACTGCATGAGAATGGAGAAAGTGGGTGGTTATGTATGTTAAATTGTTAACATTTAGTTCCTCAGCAAAGTGTGGGGCAGGGGAGAAAATAACTTTTAAGAATAGATTATTTATTAATGCTAGTTCACAGTAATTATTAAAAAGTAACAGGGCTGTGGGTATGCTTAACATAAATGGCCCTCAGGTTCAAGCTCAGCACCAAAATAATTAATGAATAACAAGAAAGAAATTTTGGGGATGGGGTTGTAGCTCAGTGGTAGAGAGAGCACTTGCCTCACACCCATGAGGCCCTGGTTCATTCCCCAGCACCACATTAAAAAAAAAAAAGAAAAAGAAAAAGAAAGATATTGTGTCCATCTACAACTGAAAAAAAAAAAAAAAAAAATATATATATATATATATATATATATATATATATATATATATATATATATATAAGAAAGAAAGAAACTGTTTGTGCTGGGGCATAGTCCAGTGGTAGAATACTTGCCTAGCATGGGGAAGCCTTGGACTTGGTCCCCACCACCTGGAAAGGAAAGAAGGAATAGTTACAGATTGAGAAGCTGCATTCAGGTGAGCTGGATCACCCTGGATGGCAAGACTTAGCAACAATTTAAATGTTTTCTTCTAGGAAATGGTTAAAGAAATTATGATACAGTCTTTCAATGGAAAACACACACATATACACAAACACACACACACACACATACATGCAGAAGCATGTGTACAAATATGTATACATATTGCCATGAAGGTATATACAAAGTATATGTAAAAATTATCTACAGAAAATATATCCATACATGTGGGTC
This sequence comes from Marmota monax, assembly GCF_021218885.2. Taxonomy (NCBI): domain Eukaryota; kingdom Metazoa; phylum Chordata; class Mammalia; order Rodentia; family Sciuridae; genus Marmota; species Marmota monax. The sequence continues at coordinate 2,492,449 of NW_026692583.1, forward strand.
TATGTATGACCAAACCATCCACCATGGTTGTTTATGGATAAAACATTATCAGTGGGTTTGTTTTCTTTGTCTTTTCCATCTTTTTAGTTTAAACTTAATTATGCATATTTTCTTTTTTCCTTGAATTAGCTGTATTTTTGTTGTAAATAACAATATAAAACTCATATCGGGCCAGGCTTGGTGGTGCATGCCTGTAATTCCAGCAGCTCAGGAGGCTGAGGCAGGAGGACCATGAGTTCAAAGCCAGCATCAGGAAAAGCGAGGGGCTAAACAACTCAGTGAGACCCTGTCTCTAAATAAAATACAAAATAGGGCTGGGGATGGGGCTAGTGGCTGAGTGCCCCAAAGTTCAATCCCCAGTACCCACCCATCCCTGCCCCCCCCAAAAAAAAAATAGAGCTTAGGATGTAGCTGAGTGGCAGAGCACACCTGGGTTCAATCCCTAGCACAGAAAAAAAAAAAAGGCTCATATAATTGATCACCCAGGGCTGGGGATACTGCTTCAATGATAGAGGATTTCCCTAGTGGTTGGGCCTTGGGTTTGACCTTAACCACTGTAAAATAAGAAATCAAACTGAAAAAAAAAAAATATATATATATATATATATATATATGTGTGTGTGTGTGTGTGTATTATAGAAATTATATAGATCATATATAGGTAATTATAGATTATAATAGGTAAACAAAATTATAAATAAAAGTTAAATTATGTAGAAAATGTGTGTGTGTGTGTGTGTGTGTGTAATTTCCCTACCCTGTTGGTCCTGAGCTCTGAGCAGCCTAGAGGAACAAAGTCTCACTGGGTCTGCTCTGCATTTAACACAGTACTTCGGGCGGGTGCCCACTGGGAGAAACTGAGTGAAGTGGAATCAGGTTCAGACCACAGCTGCAAAATGCAAGGGACCAGAAACAAGCAAGAGAGGCTGGAGGGGTCCAGGCCCTGTGACGTGGCCTCCCCACATCCTGCTCTGTGTGGGGATGATGCATTAAAGAATTCACAGGAGAAAGATGAAACACTTAACTCCCATGTGCCAGGCCCTGGGTTCCATCCCTAGCACTGGTAGGGAAGGAAGGCAGGCAGGCAGGGCGGGAAGAGCAGGCTGATCTTGAATGAGCAAGAGCAAACCTTTCATCATAGGCTTCTGTAAGTGACCCAGGTGGTCCAACAGATCCATGGGGTTTTCGCCCTATGTGGCCCCACAGAGGGGTGACTCCAATCTGCCACCATCATGGAGTCAGGATCTGAATCACTGGGCAAAGCAGCTGTGCCTGACTTCGGCTTGGAGTCAGTGTCAGGCACCTGGGGTCTGCGCAGCCAGGAATGCAGGGCCAGGCTGCCTGGTGGGGCCATCAGGGTGCCATGGAGGAGGGCGCCAGGGCTGCTGCTGCTGGGACTGGGACGCTCACACTCCACCCCAGGGAAGCTGCTGCTTGACTTTCAGCCTTTCATTCCCCAAACAAAGCTTCTGCCTTGTGAAGCAGTAGAACCAGGCGGGGTCATCGCCAGTGTGTCAGGCTGAGTAGAGATGCCATGGCTGCCAGCACAGCACCAGAAGTCCCCAAGAGCAGCCCCAGTTCAGTGACTTGCTAGGAGCACTCGCAGTCCTGGTTACAGCCACACGCACGCTGGGATTCACGACAGCCAAAATGCAGAGCCAAGTGAGCAAAGGGAAAGGTACACCAGGTGAAGTCACAGGAAGCCAGCGAAGCTCCCAGTCCTCAGGCCCGTGGGGTCACATGCTCATTCCTGCAGCAGCCTGTGACATGGTTTCTTCGAGGAACGCTGGACCAAGTCAGAGTCCAGGGTTCTGCCAGGTGTGGGTTGTAGGCTCTCTCTACAGAGAACAGCCCAAATCCCAGGGAAGGGGAAAACACTGTGTGTGTGTGTGTTTCTCCCCACTGTGGTGCCAAGGATCAAACCTAGGGCCTCACACATGTAGGCAAGTGCTCTATCATCCAGCTCCACTTCCACCCGCCATTTGTGCAAACCCTCTGGGCATAACCACTGTTGTCATTTCTGAAATCCAGATTCCAGGGTGCCAGCCCAGCCCCTAGTGTGTACCCTTTCTGCCCCTCAGGGTGTGGTGCAGGCTGGATCTCAGGTGCCCATCTGTTTAGAGTGACCGTTGAGCAAGGTCCCTGGAACCCACCTCTTGGCCCAGGCTGGGCACAGAGAGCAACGGCCACATCCCACTGCTGCTAATCTGTTATCACCTGAGCCCAGTCCGAGTCCAGCCCGAGTCCAGCCCAAGCCCAGCGGCATCAAAGAGGGACAAGAGTGTTCAAGACATTGGCACCTACAGGGTCCTTACCCTAGGCTCTGCCCACAGATGTCAGTGGCACCTGCAGGGATCCAGAGTGAGACTCAGAACCACAATGTTTCTGGAAGCAAAGTCCAGAGTGGAGTAGGAACACAGTCAGTCACCAACCCTGTTCAGCTGAACTGGACAGCAGCCGTTGGCCCCTGGGGTTGCTCAAAATGTGATGACTGGACAGCAAACACTGACCTTGTGCCCAGGATATTAGCCAGGCCAAGCTCCAGGATTAAGGGTTTGAGTTGGCCACACTGTGCAGGGGACTAGATATTCCTGCTGGCCTGGAAGGATGGATGGGTTGCAATGACCCCTTCTCCCCCAGGGGAACCTTCTAGGCCTGTGAGCTCCACTCTAGTTTTCTCAAATGGAAAATAGACTCAGGGAGCTGAGGTGGATGTGGGTGGTGGGGAGGCAGGAAGCCTGGAGAGCCATCTAGGAGGTAAAGAATGAGGGGGTGGGACCACCTTGCCTGCCTACAGAATAGCCCAGAAGACAGAGAAAGGCAGGGAGGGGATGGGTGGATGGGTATATGAGACCCAGCTGCAAAATCCAATGGGCTGCAGGGCAGAGTTCTGTTCTGACCCCAAGGTCACCAGCTCTGTGACCTTGGGGAAATGCATTTGCCACTCTGGCCTCAGTTTCCTGGGGACATCAATTTCTCCCATTTCGATGCAATTTAAACTGTGGGCCCCAGAGGTAGAAGCCCTGGTTCACACTCCAGTTCTGTGCAGCCACTTGCCAAGGGCACAGCCTGGGAGAGTCCTCTGTGTGTCCTGTACTCCAACCCCCAGGGTTGCTGGCCAGGGTTTCCATCATCAAAGCAATGAAGAGAGTTTCAGGGGACTGGCATGGACCCAGAGCCTGGTGGGTGATGGAGACTGGGCAGGGGCAAGGCCAATGCTCTCTTTCAATACTCAGGCCATAGCAATGTCAAGGACTCAGCCCCCATCAGGGCCCCCCAAATCACAAAGAAACAGCTATTGAGCCTGTATTCTGTGCACTGTGCAGGTCCAACTCCAAAGACTGGCACTGTATCTCACAGAAGTCCTTCCATGCTATTATGGTTCTCATTTTATAGATGCAAAAACTGAGGTGTTCCCCAGTCACACAGTACAGAGCAGAACTTAGAGCAGAACTAGAAAGCAAACCCCTGTACACGTGCTCCAACTGCCATGGATAAACCCTTTTATCCCAAAGACAGTCTAAGTGTTTGTTCTGCCAAGAGGAATTCAAGACCAGCCTGCAAATTCCTGGAGTAAGAAGTTCTCAAGCTACCACTGCCCTCAAGCTGGCCTTGGCTTCTGAGCTTTGACTCTGGATGGCAAAGATCACAAGTCCCACCCTGGGGTCCTGGTGGAAATGTAACCTGGCTCCTTGCCCTGGCTCTGCCCCCACTGCCTAGTGGACCAGGGTAAGTCACTCCCCTTCTGAGCCTGGCAGCATTGCCTTGACATTGAGGCTCAGAGGCTCTCAGACCCAAGGCCTTTGGAGCTGAGCCCACCTCCCCACCCCCAGACGGTCAGGGAGGTAGGGGCAGGCCCTGCCCCCTGGTAAATACCTGTGTCCATCACTCCCCAAAGTGCACATCCCTGTCTTCCTGGCAGGAAGCTTAACCCAGATCAGCCATGGTGAGGGTCTGCCTAGGGCCATGGTGGCTCCCTGGGGGATGAGGACCTGCCATGAGACTTCAGCAGTGCCTGGTCTCCTGGCAGAGCCTCACTGTCTTTTTCTTTCTCCTTAGACGACCTATAGTGACAAAGGAGCAAAGGTGAGCAGGAAGGGAATGGGGGACCTGGGTCTAGAAGGGAGTCTGGGCTGGGGAGACCAGCATGTGAGCACAAAGTGGAGAGGAACAAGATTGGGGGTCTGTTAATACCTGGGCTCCCCCAGACTGGCTGGACTCACTTGCACCCTCCTGAAAAACTGTCACCTCTTCTTCATTTACCTGCTGAACTCTTCATCTCATCTGGAAGCTCTGGCTAAGTCTCCCCTCAATCCCTGCTGCTGTGGCTGTTCCTCCTGGGAAAGCTGGGCTGCCTCCTGAGGGGCCTTCCCAGTCCCAAATACTCCTGCACACTCCAGGGGCTCAATTTCTAAATGAGCAGTGTCTCCTGAGGCCAGGCAGAGCTCGGTGGGGTTTGGCCTCTCCTAGGTGCTGGAGCTGAGTCAGCCTCCCTCCTTCTCTCCTCCTGCAGCCTGTGAGAGGCCGATTCCTTCACTTCCACTCCGTGACCTTCTGGGTTGGAAACGCCAAGCAGGTATAAACCAGGGCAAGGTGTTGGAGTGGGCAGAGGACAGGCAAGAGGGTCCCCTGGACAGGGCAGGCCCCCAGCTGGTCTGGGATTGAATCCTGGAATGGGGAAATGGGGGCCCAGTAGGGATCCAACACTTTGAACCCCAGCTGGAAACTTCTGGGAGGGCACAATGTACCCAAGAGCAGCCTTTTCCCCAGTGCAGTCTCTGCTTCTGAGCAAGAGGGCAGGCAGGGGACAGGGACTCTCATCTGGGCCCCAGGCAGGTTCTCCACCCTCACAAACACTGTCACCTCTCTGTCTTTAGGCTGCCTCCTTCTACTGCAGCAAGATGGGCTTTGAGCCACTAGCCTACAGGGGCCTGGAGACGGGCTCCCGGGAGGTGGTCAGCCATGTGGTCAAGCAAGGAAAGGTACGTCCACACCCCAGGGACCCCTTGCTCTCAGGGCTCTCTTGGGGGCTCTAACGTGGTCGGCACCTTTGCAACAGGGACCTTCCCAGGCGGGTCTCCTCAGCCTCGTCCAGTGCTGGCCCCACAAGTTCAGCAAGCCAAGGCCATAGGTGTAGGAAGTTTCAGCAGAGTTGTGGCCCATGGGGTTCTGGGAGTTCTCTCCCAGGGGACCCAACAGCTGATCATGGGTCCCAGGGGTGGCACGGGAGAAAGTCCCCAGCCCTCAGGACGGGGGAGAGGCAAGGCAGAGAAGGAGCTAGAAGCCGGGATTCAGGAGTCCTGCATGGCTGCCCCCTGCTCCACCAGGGGTGAGCAGGACGGAGGGGAGGTGCACCTACCAACGCTCCCCTGAGCCACCGGTCACACCCCCTTCTCCACCATGGTAGATTGTGTTTGTCTTCTCCTCTGCACTCAACCCCTGGAACAAAGGTGAGGGGCCCCGGGGTGGCAGCAGGGCTGTTGGAGGGGCCAGGGGTCAGAGGGCAGGGCCTGGGAAGGGCACGAGGGGGGCTGAGCCCAGAAGGCTGAGAGCCTGTCCAGGGGCCTTGAACTCCAGTGCCAGCGCTCCCTGCCGACCACAGAGATGGGCGACCACCTGGTGAAACACGGGGATGGCGTGAAGGACGTGGCTTTCGAGGTGGAAGACTGTGACTACACTGTACAGGTGAGAATGCACCTGGGGGGCTGGTGTTGTGGCTCAGTGGTAGAGTGCTCGCCTAGCATGCACGAGGCACTGGGTTCGATCCTCAGCACCACATAAATGTAAAATGAAGATATTGTGTTTACCTAAAACTTAAGAATAAATATTAAAAAAAAGAGAGAGAGAGAGAGAGAGAGAGAGAATGCACCTGGGCTGGCCTGGGAAGAGGCCTTAGGCGTATCTGGCTCTCCGTGGGCACAGGGACCCTGTCAGTCAGGGCTGGATGTTGGTATGACATATCTAAGTCCTAGTGACAGAAGCCTGGCCCTTACTGTGTGTCCTCGCTTTCATGTTCCCACACATGGAAAATGGGGATAATCATAGCCTGTACCTCACTGAGTTTTAAAAGAAGAATTGGAGCCAGACATGGTGGCACATGCCTGTAATCTAGTAGCTCAGGAGACTGAGGCAAGAGGATCAAAAGTTCAAGGGCAGAGTCAGCAACTTAGTGATGCTCTAAGCAACTTAGGGAGAACCTGCCTTAAAGTAACACTAGAAAGGGCTGGGGATATGGCTCAATGATTAAGTGCCCCTGGGTTTCAAACATGGGTACCAGAGAGAGAGAGAGAGAGAGAGAGAGAGAGAGAGAGAGAGAGAGAGAGAGAGAGAGAGAGAGAGATGGGGGGAGAGTGGAAATTACAATTTCTGGACTATGACTCTGAACCAAATGCAGTCCTAAAGAATGGTGAGGCCCTGGGTTCAATCCCCAGCACTGAAGGAGAAAAAAAAAAAAAAAGATGGATTGGAGGTTCAGAGTAGATTTCAGAGCTAGCATGACTGGGTCTGGGTGAGTTCGTGTTCCTCGCTTTAGAAGGCAGACAGGGCTGCTGTGAGGACTGCCGAGTGCATCCCCAGAACAAGCCTGGCCTGGGTGTCGCATTGGCCTGCAGTAAGCAAGGGCTTGCTAAATTAAGGCACAGACTTGGCATGCAGGGCTCCTGGCACAGGGCCCGACACACAGAGGTCACTTTAGAAATGTCTACCCCCATTCTTCTTATCCTCCACTCTTTGTACAGGGAGGGATGCTGAGGACTGGAGGGGGAGGAGGGCCACAGAGTGAGTTAGGAGAAGCAGACACACACACCGCCTTGTCTCCCAAGCCCCAACTCTGAGCCTGGGCCTCAGTTTCCCTTCTTGCTCAACGGGGATGAGTCACACTTTGGTGGGGGAGACAGGTGACATTGCCATTTCTGAACCACATAGAAACCAACCCAGCCAGAGCAGCAGGCCAGGACTCGGGGACCCCAGCCCTCACTGCCTTCCCCTGCTCCATGTCCCTGCAGAAAGCCCGAGAACAGGGGGCCAAGATAGTGCGGGAGCCCTGGGTGGAGGAAGACAAGTTTGGGAAGGTGAAGTTTGCTGTGCTGCAGACGGTGAGTTCCCTTTGATGTCCCTGCCCCTCCTGCTGCCAGAACCCACTGAGATGCCAGGATGCTCCTAATTCACCCCATTACACCATCCCACTCATGGGCCTCAGAACATGGGCTTCCCCTGGGATCTGACCTCTCAAAATGCCTGGCCAGAGTGCAGAGGTGGCAGGGGCCACCAGCCACCCTTCCCAGGTTCCCCTGGCCCCCCCAGTGGGAGGTGACAGCTTGCGGGGCATCAGCTTTGTGCAGGGACTTGTTCAAAAGGAGAGAAGGGTGGGCCTGGGAAGCCATACTCCACACTAGCTGTGAGACCTACTTCCCTCTCTGCAACTCAGTTTAAATAAGGTGGAACTGGACTCCTGTGTGACCTGGGGCACACTAATGAACCATTCTGTGCCTCGGATCCTTCAGCTGGAACCCTAATCAGGGCCATTGTGTGTGCCGAGTGTGACCATTGGCGTAGAACACTTAGAAGAGCAGAGCCTGGCACACCGTAGGCACTTAGCAGAGATGACTGATTCTGCAGCCCTTGTTGCTGTAGGACAGAGACGGCCCGAGGTCCCACCTCCTCAAGATCACATCAGGCATTAATCCCATTGATCACCCTTCAGCATGATTAGAGCCGATGCCTCCATGGTTATCATCATCAACACAGTTTCACTGAGCATCTGCTATGCGCCAGGCACTGCCTAGGAGCAAGAGACACCATAATGGGCAAAACAGCATCCCTGTCCTCACAGGGCTTCTGGTCCCCTGAGGCAGGTAGACTGCGATGGTGAAACTCCTAAGAGAATGACAGATGGCAATACATGTCAGTCAGGGGAAGTGACTTTCCCAAGATCACATGTCGTCTTAGGAACTCAGGGCTGGGTTGGGGCAGAAAAGACCCAGCCATGGTGGGTGGGGTCCTGGGGCTGAGCCAGTCTGTTTCCCTCCCCTAGTTTGGGGACACCACACACACTCTGGTAGAGAAGATGAACTACACCGGCCGGTTCCTGCCTGGATTCGAGGCCCCCCTGCTCAAGGACTCCCTGCTTCCCAAGCTGTGAGTGCCCATGCTGCAGGAGTCGGGTGGAGAGCCCTGAGGCTGGTGGAGAGCCTATCCCCCTCCTCCATGTGGACTGGGCTTCTGTGATGGGACCGAGCTCCTGGTAGCTGCTGGAGCCCTCTTAGAGCACAGAGCACATGGCCCAAACACCTGAGGGCCCCAGGTCCCATCCCAGCCTCCTCCCTCCTCAACCAGTGGACCTTGGCCAGGGCGCTGCAGTTTTCGATGGCCCTGGGTCTTCATCTATAAAGTCGGGTTTGCACTAATGAATTAATTAAGCGCTTTGGCCCCCTGTAAGAGCTGCAGAGGTGGGGGATGTGGCTATTATGTGGGGTGCTGATATTTGGGGGGCAGCCTTCTCAATGCCCCTCAGTGCTGTCCTTTTCCTAGGCCCAAGTGTGGTCTCGAGATCATTGATCACGTTGTAGGAAATCAGCCTGATCAGGAGATGTTGTCTGCCTCAGAATGGTGAGCCCTGTCCCTCCCCCACAAGGGCCCTCACCCTAGTCCTTGTACCAGGTGGAAAGGAGCACAGGTGGGTGGGAGATGAACCTGGGGCCAGCCCTCCATTTATTCCCCATACATTGTTCCCTGAAGAATGAGAGGATCAGGGCCTACTGCAATCCACATCTCCCCCATGAGGAACTGCAGGGGTGTCCCTTCCAGTCAGCATGGGGGACAGATGCCTCTACCTGACTTGGTCTGCTGCCTGCTGGCCTCCCACTGTGGGAAGTGGGGACAGACTAGAGCAGAGAGCAGAGGCCTGAACTCCCTTTAGAACAAACCCAATCATGGGAACTGACTGGCTCTGACCATAACATTAACATACTCATGAGGCAGAGCCCTGGGTGACCTAATCACCTCTCAAGGTTCCCTAATACCATTGCACTAGCAGTTAAAGGCCAGCAGGAGGCACAGGAGCCCCCTGCACCACCCAGTCCCCCTGCCTGAGCATGGCCTCCTATGTGGCTTCTGATATGAGACACTTTATTTCCACCTTGAGAAAAACTGTCACAACAAGGGTAAAGACCTACAGCATGTATGATGTGATTCTCATCTCCCTTCTGGAGCCCCCTTGGGGACATGTTCTGGAGGGTGGAAGTGGGAGCAGGGGAAGCCAGTCCCAGGCCAGAACTCAGAGCAGATGTGTCCTGCCTGCCACCTGCAGGTACCTGAAGAACCTACAGTTCCACCGCTTCTGGTCTGCGGATGACACACAAGTGCACACAGAGTACAGCTCTCTGCGCTCCATTGTGGTGACCAACTATGAGGAGACCATCAAGATAGCCATTAATGAGCCCGCAATGGGCAGGAAGAAATCCCAGATCCAGGTGCGGCCCTGCCTGGCTGGGGAAGGAGAGAGGAGGGAAGAGGCTTGAGGCCTCCGGCAGGGCAGGGCAGGGGTGTGGGGAACGGAAGCAATGACAGTGGCCTCCTGTTTGTCTTTCCCAGGAATATGTGGACTATAATGGGGGAGCTGGAGTCCAGCATGTTGGTCTCGAGACCCAGGACATCATCACAGCGGTGAGAACACCATCCCTGGTCTTAAGCCCCCTCCCTTCGGCTCCAGGGATGGTTTCTGCAGAATGGGAAGGGAGGGGACAGTGGCAGTCTGGAGTCCCCTTCTCCAGCCTAGAGGGCTGACAGGGTTCCCTGCCTGGTTCCTGCAAGTCCTACTGCCACCCCCGTCCAGCATGGGCAGCTGACCTAGGTTTGTGTGTGTAAATTTGTGGTGAAGCAAAATAAAACACAGACACAATTTACATTTACACAAGCTTCAGGATGGCTTCCCCAGGCTATGGGCCTCAGGCTCCAGAAGGGAGAGCAAGAGAAAGTCAGGAGAGGCTGATGAGAGAGAGAGAGAGAGCACATTGGGAAGTGAGCTTTTATTTGGGGGAGCACTGTTCTTAGAAAGTTCCACCCCCAAAAGATCAGAAAGTGTAGAATTACAAGGGGGCAGGTGAGTATAACTCAACCTCAGCAGTATGCCTACACCTGAAGACCGGCCTTGCTATCTGAGCTGGGACAAGGCCCAAGACACTATGAAATGTAGTGATTGGTCAGAGCCACATGCTTTAGGACTGGAAGGTGTGGTCATTCAAAGTGGCTCCCCACACCTGTGCAAGTAATCCCTACCCACCTCACTCAGAAGAGTTTGGAGTCTCTAGAACATTCTGGGCTTTAAAGTGGCAGATGCCAGAGGATAAGGAAGACTGCATCCTTCTCCCAGATCTGCAAGTCCCTTGCCATTGTCTCTGGGGCACTCAGCAGCCTTCCTGGGCTTCTGCTGCCTCACCTCGAAAATGAGGATATTATTCTATAAGATCTGACTTGTCCTTTCCTCCAAATCAAGCACCCTGTGTCTGTGGCTCCAGACCTTTGGGAGGCTAGTCCTGCCTAGGCCTTAAGGGGAAGAGCCTGTACTGTCCCATCCAATTCTGTGGAACTTCATTTGTATCATGTCTGTTGGGGCCCTGCCATGTGCTAGGTGCTATTTTAGATATGTGGGACACATTAGTAACAGTTTCTGCTCTTATGGAGAAAAAAAGCAAATTAAATAAATAGGTGGTGTGAGAGGTCTGGAAGAACAGGTGGGATATGGGGGAGCAAGGGTGGGGGCTTTTCACCTTTAAAGTGGGTGAAGGAAGGTCACATGGGGAAGGAGACTTTTGAGAATTCAAAGGGTTGGAAGGACAGAAGCCCGTGGAAATCTCTAAGAAGGACCCCGGGCAGGAGGGATGGCCCAGGCAAAGGCCCTGAGATGGACATCTTCCAGGAAGGTTGCAGGAACAGCAAGGAGATCATCAGTGTGACTGGAACAGAATGAGCAAGGGAAAGAGAGGTGGGAGATGGAGTCTAAGGTGGAAGTGGGGGCAGCTGGTGAGGGCCTGGCAAGAACCTGGAATTGGACTCTGAGATGAGGCACCACCCCGAGGTAAGCACTGAGTGGCATGATTTGGCCTGTGTTTGAATAAAATCCACTCTGGCTTCTCTGCTGAGAACAGATACTTAAATCTCTCCATGCCTCAATTTCCCAGCTATGAAATGCACAGAGCAGGATTGCTTCAGGGACAGGATGAGGCAAGACTAGAAAGACAGGCACATAATGGGTGCTCTGTGAACGTCATGGATCCCTACTCTAATGGGATTCAGACAAGGACAGAAGGGGCTGAGGCCACTTGCATCTTGGCACTCAGGAGAGCAAAGACAGGGATCCTGCCTCCTTGTGGCCCAGGAGGTCCACCTGGCTTAGGGACATTGAGCCTGGAAACACAGAGGCTGACCTCAACCTGCTCTGCGACAGATTCGCAACTTGCAAGAGAGAGGCATGGAGTTCCTGACTGTACCATCAACCTATTACAAGCAACTTCGGGAGAATCTCAAGACAGCCAAGATCCGGGTGAAGGAGAGCATTGACGTGCTGGAGGTGAGGCTCAGCGGGATGCTAGGCCACAGGCAATGTGAGCCCTGAGTTCTATCTGGCCTCTCCCATCCTGCAGCAGACACAGGCACACAGAGGGAAAACCAGAAAGAAACAAGTGTGTGTGTGTCGGAGCCATATAAAGTTAAAACAGGCAACCTAGGGCTACGTTACAGGAAGTGGCGAACTTTCTGAGAAGGTGACTTTAATTGAAAGCTATATAATAAGAGGGACCTGGCCAAGAGGAGTGCTATGAAGAGCATTCCCAGCAGAGGGAAGAGCAGGTGCAAAGGTGATGGGGTGGGAGCAAGCTCCAAGTGCCTGAGGAGCAGGAGGAAGGCTCATGTGGATTGGAGACAGCATCTGAGAAGAGGTGTACCAAGGCAGGTAGGCGGGGGCCGGTTCCACTTGGAGGCTCTTACGATGGGGGTTTTGTACTTCTTTAGCCACAAAGCATTGAAGGTTTTTTGGCTTTACTTTTTAACAGCTAATTGGCACAGAACTCATATTAAATGGTTATCTCTAGCTATTTGCTAAAATCAAAATCAACATCAATTTTAGAATATCTTCAACACCCTGGAAAGAAACCTTGATCCTCTTAGTCATTACCTCCCAACCCCTCCACTTCCTTCCTCCCATTCCACCGTAACCCTTGGCAACCATTAAACTACCTTTGGTCTTACAGAAATGCCTAGTCTGGAATTTCACATAAATAAAATGATACAGCATGGGGTCTGTTATGACTAGGGTTTGTTTGTTTTGATTCCAGGGAATGAACCATTGAGCCACATCCCCAGCCTTTTTTATCTTTTGAGACAAAGTCACTGTAAGTCGCTGTGGCTAGCTTTGAACTTGTGATCCTCCTGTTTCAGTCTCCCAAGAAGCTGCACTAGGGTGCCCAGCATGACTGGTTTTCTTTTTCACTTGCATAATGTTTTCAAGGTTCATCTACTTTTAGCCTATGTCAGTACTTCATTCCTTTTTGAGTGTATAGTGCTGAGCATTGACCCCAGGACCTCAAGCATACTAAGCTACACCCCCAGCTCTACTTCATTCCTTTTTTTCATTGAATAGTATCCCATTGTATTGATGGATCACATTTTGCTTATCCATTCATCAGTTGGTGGATATTTGGGTTATTTCTAACTTGGGGCTATTATTATTTTTATTTTCACAAATTAGGTAGTTCAATCCATGATTTTTTATTGGCACATTATAATTATACATATGCAATTAATGGGGCTGGAGTTGTGGTTCAGTAGGTAGAGCACATGCCTAGCATGTATGAGGCCCTGGGTTTGATTCTCAGCACTATATATAAATAAATGAATAAAATAAAGGTCCATCAACATCTAAAAAATAAAATTAAAAATAATGCAATTCAAGCTTACATATTCACATATGTACATAAGAGAATAATATAATTTTATTTTGTGGCAATTAGGAATGACTCTGCTATGAACACTCATGTGCAAGGTATTGTGTGGATGTATGTTCTCATTTCCCTTCAGTATGTGCCTGGGAGTGGCACTGCTGGGTCACAGGCTAACTTTATGTTTAACCTTTTGAGAAAGAGTCAGGCTCTCTTCCAAAGTGGGTGTACCATTTTACATTCACAGCAGCAATAGGCAAGGGTTCCCATTTCCACAGGAGGGTTTTTGGTTTTGGGAAGGGGTAGTGGAGACTGAAGCCAAGGCCTCATTTTAAACAGATGAGTGAAACAATCTAATCTGAGGACTGCAGGGAGAATGGAGTGTAAGGAGGCAAACCCAGCAGCAGGCCAGGCTGGATGATTACTTAGCAAGGGCTGCAGCAGAAGGGTGGTAACACAACAGTTTGGGGATATATTTGGGGGGGCCAGGAATTGCTGGAAAAATATTTTTTCTTGGTGCTGGGGGCACAGAGGTCCCCTGGACTTTCTCCCACCGTGCCAGGCTAGAAGGCAGGCTAGTTTTTCTGCTAATGGAGCTCCCTGTCTCTCGTCCAGGAGCTGCAAATCCTGATGGATTATGACGAGAAAGGCTACCTCCTGCAGATCTTCACCAAACCTATGCAGGACAGGCCTACACTCTTCCTGGAAGTCATTCAGCGCCACAACCACCAGGTAGGCCCTGATCCAGGCCTGTAGGGAGCATCATCTGCTTTCTGGGTCCCCAGCTCACCTGCTGTCTCCCACTCCAGGGTTTTGGAGCAGGCAACTTCAACTCGCTGTTCAAGGCTGTGGAGAATGAGCAGGCGATCCGACGCAACCTCACCGATTTGTAGATCAAGGGATGATGGTCAGCACGTAGGCCCGCCCACCACACGTCAAGCCCCTAACCTGGAATATGCTCAACCCTCCCACTGGCATCTCTTTAGACCCTGCTCACCACCCGACTTCCTGGCCCACGCCTCCGCCTATCCCACGACCACGCCCTCTTGCTTGATCTGTTCCTGCCCTCCTGAGTAAGGAGTAAAGCACACCCAGTACTACGTGGTGCAGGAGTTTGTGCCCGGGAGGAGCAGTGGCGCCCCTTTGCGGCCAGGGGGAGGCCAGCGCCGTGGCGTTTCGGAGGCATCTGCCTTAGGGGATCCCTGCGCCCTGCGACCCAAGCCAGCGTGGGGTGGGATGCAAGCGCTTTGCTAAGTGGGACTGCGCTGGTCATGGGGATTTCTGGAACATGGGGACCAGGAGCCTACAATCTAGAGGAAAGTACAGGTAATAACGTTTCCTAGAAGACAGTCAAGTAGGTCTGAGGCAGTGGAGGTGGGAGGAGGACTAATTCAATCGAGGGAAAGCCCCTCTGAGAAGGTGACTTTGGGGAGCAGCCAAGGGAAATCCGGGGAAAGCGTTTCTTGGGTAAAGATAGCAGCAAGAGGGCTGGGGATACAGCTCAGTAGGCAGAGTGCTTGCTTTGCATGCACAAGGCCCTGAGTTCAATCCCCAGCACCATACAAAAAAAAAAAAAGTAGCAAGAGATAAGTCCCTAGGTGTGACAGAAGGTGGCAGCATCATGACTGGTGGCTTTATGACTCTAAAGATGCCTGTCTTGGATTTGGTTACTTGGCGTCCAAACCTCTGAATATGTGAGAGGGGAGAATTAGCCAAAGGACTTTCGGAAGGGACTTTCAGGGCGCCATCCTTGCAGGGCACCCAGAGGACACAGGACTGGTAGGAGGGATCTGAGCCACTCAGCTTCTGCCCTGCATCCTCACGTGACACTCCACAATGTCCCACCCAATGCCACTGCACCCGCCCTTGTCCCAGTAAGAAATCCCCTTAGAAAGGGGCTCTTCATACTCAGACACCAGCAACCCTTGCAAAAGACTGAGGCAACTGGTCCTAAAAACCCTTGAAAGGCAAATATTTCGTCAAAAAAAAAGGTGGGGGGCAGTGTTAGGGGAATAGCTCAGCAGTAGAGGGTTTGCCGAGAATGGGCCCGCGCAAGGCCCTGGGTGCCATCAAACCCAAGCACAGCAAAAACAGACAAAAAAAATCATACAGCAAAGGAGAGGTGTTCAGGGGACACATTCGATCCTTCTGCCTTTTTTTTGTTGTTGTTGTTGTTGTTGTTGTTCCAAGCATTGGACTCAGGGGCATTCAACCACTGAAACACATCCCCAGCTGGGCTTCGTTTTTTGGTGTTTTTTTTTTTTTTTTTTAATTTTTTTAATTTATATATGACAGCAAAATGCATTACAATTCTTGTTACACATATAGAGCACAATTTTTCCTATCTCTGGTTGTATACAAAGTATATTTACATGAATTCATGTCTTTATACATGTACTTTAGATAATAATGATCATCACCTTCCACCATCATTTCTAACCCATGGCCCCTCCCTTCCACCCCCCTTTTACTTTTTTTTTTTACAAGTTGCTTAGCACCTCACCTTGCTGAGGCCAGCTTGGAATTCGTGATCCTCTTGCCTCAGCCTCCCAAGCTGCTGGAATTACAGGCATTCACCATACGCCCCATCCTTTTGCTTTAAATGCTTGACATCCCTCCCTGAGGATGAGTAACCTCAGAATTAGTACAGGTGGATCTCTATGTAAAGAAAATAATCCGAGTTAATATTATGGGGGAAATTTGAGGTATTCTGTTTTCAGATTAAGAAAATACCAAGGTTTCTGGGATCATAAAATTCAAAAATGAAAAGAACATGAGAGAGAATCAAGATGAACAGGGCCAGGCCCATGCAAAAATAGTTTCCTTTATCCCCACAGCTTGTGCAAAGGGAAATTCTATAACCCACAATTTGGTGGTTTATAGGCCAAATATGGCCCACGGATGTACTTTATTTTGCCTGCATGGTTTCAAACAAGTTTGCAACAACATTGTAGAAAATTGTGCCATTTCATGGCTGGAGATGTAGCTCAGTTGGTAGAGTGCTTGCCTTGTATGTACAAGGCCCTGGGTTCAATTCCCAGAATTACACACACAAAAAAGAAAATAAGTTGTGCTATTTCAACTGGGCTGCTCAGGAGGCTAAGGCAGGAGGATCTCAAGTTCAAAGCCGGCCCCAGCAATTTGGCAAAGCATGAGCAATTCAGTGAGACACTGTCTCTAAAATACAAAAAGGGCTGGGGATGTGGCTCAGTGGTTAGGCACCCCTAGGTTCAATCACTTTTACCAAAAACAAAAACCAAAAAAAAAAAAAGAAAGAAAGAAAGAAAGCTGTGCTATTCCATATACAAATTCTGCTTCTTTGTGGAACAATCAGAGAACTCTGGGCTTGTCTTCCTGTGGAGCAACAGGCAGCCAGTGCTAAGTGTAAAAGCCTCTTCAGACCCATATGAAGGATCTTAACTCTGGGCAGAGCAGTCCCACATTAGCTGGGCTCAGGCTATGAAGCCAGACTGACAGGGTTCACAGCCCCAATCATCCTGTTGCCAGCTTTGATTTTTCTAGAAAAATAGGAAACCGAGTGCTTGTGGGGAAAATCCTCTGATTTTATAATACAAAAGGCTAATTCAAAATAATAGCCAGGCCAAACAAGTCCTGCCATTAGGCTAGTCCAGCATAGCACTGGCATTTTGATAACTGTTTCTTAACCTCAAAACAACTTATCCTACAGCTCTGTATTCCACTTCTTTGGTCAAGCCAAACTGCTCACACAAATCCCTCTGAAGAGTTTCAAAGAGGGCCTAGGCATACCTGCAATGTCACCTGCATCTGGCATCTGTGGGACACAGCCTGTCACCCTCCAGGAGCCTCTGGTACCAAAACAAAACAAACAGAAACAATGTGTGAGACCTGTCTCCAAAATCAAAACAAAACAAATAACAATAGCCAGGCCCAGTGGCACAAACCTGTAAGCCAAGCAACTCAGGAGGGTGAGATAGGAGGATTGCAAGTTTGAGGACAATCTGGGCAATTTAGCCAGATCCTGTCTTAAAAATTAAAATTAAAGACTAAGGATATGGCTCAGTGGTTCCAAGAACCAAAACAAAATGTAACATTATATCTCACAGAGCTGGGCAAGGTGGCACATGTCTATAATCCCAGTTACTCAGAAGACTGAGGCAGAAGGATCTCAAGTTCAAGGCCAACCTCAGCAACATAGCAAATACCTGTCTCAGAATTAAAAAAAAAAAAAAAGGCTGGGGATAAAGTTCATTGGTAAAGTGTCCCTTTTCAATCCCCAGTACTTTAAAAAAAAAAAAAAAAAAAAAAAAAAAAAAAACTTGTGAGAACAGTTTTTCAAAAGAAGACCAATGAGGAAGAATTGCTCAACAGATTCTTATGTATAATAAAGTCATTAAGATGGCACCATAGGGCACCCAAAGAATAGATCAATAGGACAGTGAAAATGAAAAAAGACCAAGAATAGACCTAAGCGTGAGTGAGAATGTGGTATGTGGCAAAGAGGGCCTAGGCACACCTGCACTGTCACCTGCATTTTAAATTAGAGGGAAAGAGGGGACTATTAATAAATGGTTAGAATATCAAACTAATCATCTGGAGAAAAAGAAGTCAGCAGGTCCCCAGTAGCTAAGTCCCCCTGCAATCTCCCCAGAGTCCTCCTAATGTAGAGGCACACTGCCACATCCCAGGAACTCTAAAGGTTTAGACAGAGTCCCCAAACTTCCCTCAAGCCTGGTCATATTAACATGGCTTTCCCCTTCTCTGTGTCTTCCTATTTCCTATTTATTTTAATCTACAAATGAAGTTCTTCTTTTACCAAAATCTTTAGGGTCAAGTGACACTCTTAAAAGATGCCCTACTATCTTAATGTGGCTGTGCAGAATTCAGCTCTGTGAACCCCCGGGGTTCCTTGTCCCACCAGGGCTTCCCAAAAGAATGAATTTATACCAAAACATGCTGCAGATGAAACCAGGGTTCAAACAGATTAAATGGAAGTCCTTCAGCGAAAAGCATAGATGATAAATTCCCTTGTAATGAGAGTCCATGGTCGAGACCAACCGCTGCCTACCAGGGCAGGGTGAGGAATGGCCTCCACAGTGCCCACGGCCTCATCTCTGGAGACGTGACCTGCCATGGCAAAAGGAACTTGGTAGACGTGGTTAAGGACCCTGAGTCGGGGAGATAGCCCTTTTATCACAGTGGTCTTGACAAGTGAAAGAGGATTCGGGAGGGTGAGAGAAAGAGGCGAAGACAGAATCAGAGGCAGGGGAGATGCGATAGCCTTCAAGACGGAGATGTCCAGGGGACGGGAAATACAGGTGGCCTCCCGATGCCGGAAGAGGCAAGGAAATGGAACCTTCCCTGAACTTCCACAGGGAGCCAGCCCTGCAGTCACCCTAAGTTTAGTCCAGTGAGACCCATCTGCAATTCTCACCTCCAGAACAGTAGGCTCAATGTATATGGGTTTTAAGGCAGGAAGTCCGTGGGCATTTGTTACAACAGAAACAGAAAACCAGCACCCAGCCTCTGCTCTCTCCCAGTCCCTTAGCTAAAAGCAAATGAATGCAAAAAAGATTTCTTTCAGGACAGTGATGCGCCTTCGGTGGCGCTTGTTCCCCAGCTTTCCTGATGGGCAGAAGGGCCTATGAGGGGAAGGAGAAGTTGACACAATGGGCAGGAGGCGGGACTTGCAGGAAAGATCCTGGAGAGGGGGTGCTGCTGGCGCTGGACCTCCCCACCTCTTCCTGCCTTTTCTTTCCTGTTTGCAACAAGGGTTGCCGGTGCCCGCACTGCCTGCTGCCCACGGGCCGCCCCGGGGGCGGAAGACCCACGGCCAGCGCCCGAGCGGGGCTCCGGCCTCCCGACCTCCCGGCCCCCGGCCCCCGGCCCTCCCAGGCCCAAGCCCGCCGCACTCCGAGCCCCCACTCACGCCCTCCAGCACTTCGTGATTGGCCTTGATCTGCGCCTCGGTCTCCTCCTTGTGACGCATCAGCTCGTGGATGTCGCTGACAGTCGCCGCTCGGGCCCCGACGAGCCTCCACTCTGCCCTGCGTCCCTATCCGACAACGCGGGCCACTGTCAAGGATCCAGGACTCCCAGCTTCCGGGTTACGGACCCCGGAGGAGACAAGGGCTACGGCTCCGTCCGTGGGTCAAATCTCTTCGGCCATCAGAGAACGCCGGAAGAGGCGACGGGCGGGGCTATCAGAAGCCACACCCACTATGAACCTATGGTCTTAGCCCTAACACGTGGAGGCCTGGGTTCTGGTGCAGCTCTGAAGAAATGCGCGCAGGCATTGGAGGTGAGCTCACATCAGGTGTCTCATTTTCGTTTGTCATTCATGCAACAAACATTTTTGAGCGCCTGCTGTATGTATGTGCCACAGAACTCTGCCCTGGCGCTCCAATTCAATTTTTCATGTCTTCAGAGCCCTTAAGGATTTACAAAATACATCCAGGTTTTTCCCCACCCCTCAAGCAAGTTCAAATCCACTCTCTTGACACTTACAGTGATCTGTGTGACCTTAGGTTAAACTACCTCGCCCCTCTAAGCCTCAGTTTCCTCACTGTAAAACGGTATAGTGCGTCGATAGCACTCTATATCACAGGGTTGTCCTGCCAACAATTATTCTGAACGCTTCCTATCTGCACATGCTGTCCTAGGTCTGGAGTGGTGAAGGTCTGTGCAGTAGGTATTACGTCCTCTATAAATTGTAAAAATACTAGCCATGAGGAGCTGGGGGCATAGATCAAGGGTAGAGACTTGCCTAGCTTGCTCCAGCACGGGGTGGTTGGGGGGGGATAATAATTATTTATCAAATACTTACGTTATGCCAAGATATTGTTCTGAAATCAGTGTCCAAAATGTATCAATTCACCAACCCCATGAAGCCAGGAGCATTATTATCCCCACTTGACAGCTCAAGAGACCATCGCAATAACCCACTTGTCCAACTAGCAAAACGGGAAGCCCGCGTTCCAATCCAGCTGAACCAAACAGACTTAACAGGTGCAACCAACAGTTTGCAAAAGAAATAGAACTCTACACTAGTCCTCCTATATGTTCTTCAGTCCTCTCTTTTAAATAAACTAACATTTTAAACAGTGACATAAAAAAAAAAGTAACCAAATGTACATCTTCACATGTGTCCCTAATATTCTGCACGGAGCAAGACACATCACCTATGAAGTATTCGAACATGTTTGGCCTGAATCTAGTCATGGAAAAACACACAGACAAATGCAAAGCAAGGGTACTTTTTTTTTTTTTTTTCAAAATAAAGGTCAATGTTGTGAAATACACACACACACACACACACACACAGAGAGAGAGAGAGAGAGAGAGAGAGAGAGAGAGAGAGAGAGAGATGGGATTACCTGGATGATTGCCTAAAGAAAAATACAGAGATGCAAGAATGTACAATGTGTATTTATTGATTGGATCCTGTGTCCCTCCCCTGAAAAAAAAAGCTATAAACAATATCTTGGGACTGCTGGAGAAATATTGTTGATGTTAAATTTGTAGATTTCAGTGCTTGTACTGTGGTTATATAATATCCTTAGGAAGTACACAAGAGAGAAGACTTATTTTCATGCATCAGAAAAAATATTATATATATGAATATATATTTGTACACAATTGAACAACAAAATAAATGCAGGAAAACAAATAATCGATGACTGGGTGAAAATGTAAATGGTTTTATACTACTTTTGCAAATTTTTATAAGTTGGAAATCATTTTCAAAATAGAAAGTTAAAAAATATTTAAACAGAAGAGTAGAAAGAAAACTTATTTCAGTAGGCCTCCTATATTGATACCCATTCCTTGAGTGTATAGTGGATATTTTCTTTTAGTGAAAAGCAGTAGCTTTTAGATATTTTGGGGCCAATTAGTGAGATTTGAATATAGACTTTATGTTAAATTCTAGTATATCAACATTAAATATTTTTAATAAGATCATGGCATAGCAATTACATAAAAGAATCTCCTTATTAAAAGTGATTAGTGATTTCTGCAACAACCAAGTGGCTCAAGAAAAAAAAATACAAGCAAGTGGGGAAAAGCAAAATGTAACAATTTGTAAATCTAAGTGAAAGGTATACCAATGTCTGTGGAAACTGTCTTTTTTTTTTTTTTTTTTTAAAGAGAGAGAGAATTTTAATATTTATTTTTTAGTTTTCGGCAGACACAACATCTTTGTTTGTATGTGGTGCTGAGGATCGAACCCGGGCCGCACGCATGCCAGGCGAGTGTGCTACCGCTTGAGCCACATCCCCAGCCCCTGTGGAAACTGTCTTGCAAGCCTCTGAGGTTTTAAATTTTTCCAAGTAAAATGTAGGGAGAGAAGATTCTCACCAGGGCCAACTAAAACCAGAGCTATTGTGCATCACTATGACTTTTGTCATTGTCATTGTGGTTGTGATTATTATGGGAAACCTAGACCCTGTCCCTTGTACTGCTGTCATAGTTTCAAATCCATTATCCTCTCCATCTCCACTCTCATCCCTGACCCCAGTCTTTCCCTGATTGCAGCAGCCTCTGAACTGGTCTCCATTAACCCGTTCCCCACAGCAACCAGAAGAACCTTTCCAAAGAGGACATGGTCACTCTGCTGCTTAAAGGACTTCAATGGCTTTCTGGCACTTTTCTTGTCCTTCAAGTCCTTCTGATGGCTGCTTGCTTTTAGGCCCCCTGCCCCACACCCTCCACTCCCTCTTTCCCCCACTATGAACTTCCAATAGTTGCTGGCACATGGACTGTGCACTCCCTCTGAGCCCTGGGTCTCAGTGCCTGCTTGTCTCTCCCCTCGTGCATCCCAGGCCAGACTCCAGCTCCTCCTCCAATATCCAGCTCCAACGTTCCTGGCCCTGGGAATCATTCTCTGACCCACCTCAAAGTGGACGATTTTCTGCACTTTCCTACCCGGTATTGTCAACAAGTCATGCCTCAGGATTCTGCAGGAAGTCTCACCAGCAAGAAAAGGCATTGCCCTCAACTTTGGATCTCTCAATCTCCAGAGCCATGAGCTGCATAAGTCTTTATTCTTCATAAAGCACCCAGTCTCAGGTATTTTGTTATAGCAACATAAAACAGACTAAGACAGGTAGGCAGCTCTTAGGGAATCTAGAAGGAAATGTAGCCATCCCCTAGGACAGTGGCCTTCTGTAGGGGAACCCTGCTATGCTAAAACAACATGTAGAGAGGAAGTAAAAGGGATACCAATCACAGTTGCCAATATTTAAGCATTTGGAAAAATAAGTCAGAGAACCATACAATAAACAATCATATTTTTATACACAAAGTCAGCTCCCCTGTATACTCAAAATGATTGCATGAGAATGGATAAAGGTAGTTACGTAGGTGAATGTAACAATTAATTTGAATTGTCAACCTGATTAGATTAAGAGATGCGGAAGATTAAAAGGGTTCTGAGTGTGTCCATGAGGGTGCATCTAGGAATGATTCGCATGTGGGACAGCAAATCAGAGTGGAGACCCTCCCTCAGCAAGGGCAGCACCATCCAATAAGATGGAGGCTTGAATGGAGTAAAAGTTTAAAGAAAAAAAAAAAAACAGCTGCAGGTGCAAGTTTGATTCTTCTTGAATGGGTTCTTGATTGCTGCTGTGAGCACCTGGGGATAGCAGACCCTCCCTCCTTCACTCTGCCAGTGATTCTTCAGGAAGTTTCCAGAAGCTTTTGGTCTCCAACTGGTGTAGCACTGTTGATCCCTCTTGTTCTGAGCTGTCAACATCTTGGACTTCGAAGCTATTGGTTCCTCCAGTTTTTTAGCCTTCAGATAGCCACGTGGACTATCCAGCTTCTGGTCATGTAAGGCAAGCTAATCAATCATCTTTTTATAATCATACTTTCTGTTGATTTTGTTCCTCTAGAGTACCCTGACTAATATGGTGAAGTTGTTAATATTTAGTTCCTCCGCAAAGTGTGGGGCAGGGGAGAAAGTAACTTAAGAATATTTATTAATGCTAATTCACAATAATTTTTTAAAGTAACGGGGGGGGGGTGCTTAACATGAATGGTGTTCTGGGTTCAATACCAAGAACCAAAACAATAAAGTAATAACAAGAAAGAAATTGTTTGGGATGGAGCATAGTCCAGTGGTAGAATGCTTGCCTAGCTAGCATGAGGAAGCCTTGGACTTGGGCCTCACCACCCGGAAAGGCAAGAAGGAATTGTTACAGACAGTGAAGCTCCATTCAGGTGAGCTGGATCACCCTGGATGCAGTTTGTAATGGTAAGACTTAGCAACAATTTAAATGTTTTGTTCTAGGAAATGGTTAAAGAAATTGTGATACAGTCTTTCAATGGAAACACATACACACACACACACATACACACAGAGGCATGAGTACAAACATGTATACTTATTACCATGAAAAAAGTGTTACAAAGTATATGTAAAAATTATCTACAGAAAAGTATCATATCCATACATGTGGATCTACTTTTAGAAAGTAGTCTGTATAGATATTACCAAAAGGTCCACCAAGGTTGTTTATAGATAAAGGTTATTAGTGGTTTGCTTTCTTTATTTTTTCCTCTTTTTTGTTTAATTAACTATACACTTCTAGTCATATTCAATAAAAATATGATTTTCCAATTTTAAAAAATGCATGGCAGGCATGGTATACCCTCGTGTAGTAGTCCCTGTGACTTGGGAGGCTGAAGCATGAGAATTACTTGAGCCCAAGAGTTTCGAACCAGCCTGGGCAACATAGCAAGAACCTGACTCTTTTTAATTATTGTTATTTTAGATGCTGTTGAACCTTTATTTTATTCATTTATTTATACACAGTGCAGAGAACCAAATCCAGAACCTCACACATGCTAGGCAAGCGCTCTACCACTGAGCCACAACCCCAGGCCCTGACTTATTAAATTTTTATTTTTTTATTTATTTATTTTAGTTTTTGGCAGACACAACATCTTTATTTGTATGTGGTGCCGAGGATCAAACCCGGGCGGCACTCATGCCAGGTGAGCGCGCTACCGCTTGAGCCACATCCCCAGCCCCCCCTGACTTTTTTTAAAGTGCACAAAATTATAAAGAAACTTTGCCTGTAATCCTAGCTCTCAGGAGTCTGAAGCAGGAGGATAGCAAGTTTGAGGCCAGCACGGGCAACTTAGTGAGACCCTGTCCCAAATAAAACAAAAAGAGCTGGGATGTGGCTCAGTGGTAGAGCACTTGCCTGGCATGTGCAAGGCCCTGGTCTCAATCCTCAAGAGTGAAGGAAAAAAACAAAGGAGCCAGGCACAAAGGCACACGCCTGTAATCCCAGCAGCTCAGGAGGCTGAGGCAGGAGAATCACAAGTTCAAAGCCAGCATCAGTAACAATGAGGCCCTAAGCAACTCAGTGAGACCCTGTCTCTAAATAAATTAAAAAATAGGGCTGGAGATGTGGCTAAATGGTGGAGTGCCCCTGAATTCAATTCCTGGTACCAAATATAAATAAATAAATAAATAAATAAATAAATAAATTTTGTTTAAAAGGAAAAGAAAAATTTAAAAGCCAGTCCAATTCATCTTATTGAAACAAGATTCAGATAACATAAAATTAGCCATTTTAAAGTGAAAAATTCAGTGACAGTAAGCACATTCTCAATGTTGGGCAGCTCTCACCTTGGTCTAGTTCCAGAACATTTCTTTCCACCAGCTGTAAGGAAAACTCTGTACCCATGAGCAGTCCCCGGTTTCCCTAACCCCCCAGCAAGCACCAGTCCACACCTTGTCTCTGTGGACCTGTCTGTTCTGGATAATGTCATGGAAATGAAATTCAAAAGAATACAATTTTCAAGCCAATGGTTTCACATAAAAATACAAATGTCTAAGTTCTCTTGAACAAAATCTGGCCACGCTGGGCCCATGTCTGTCCCCACAGGCAACTGGCTGGAACTGTCATTGTCCTTTTTGACACACTGTGGGAAGCAATTCCCCACCACGCCATCAGCTCTGCTCTCTGCCATTCTCCAGGCTCCTGGAGCAGTGGGGGTTCAAGTCCCTGCCACTGGCCTCTCACACCTCTTCCATTTCTAAGAAATCCTTTGGGTCTCCAGAGGCAGTGAGGTGCGCCATGAAAGCTGAGAAACTAGGACTGGGGGGAAGGAGAAAGGAATCCCAACTCCACCTGCTGGTATGAACCGCTTAGCTTCTCTGCAACAGGGCTACAATACGACAGACCTCACAGGGTTATGTTGAATGCAGGTGCATTGCATTGAACACATCGCCACCTCTGTCCCTGTAGGTAACGGAGACACACCACAACTCTCCCTAATATTTGGAAATGGGGATAGGGGATCCAGAGAGCTTAAGCAATATATTGAAGGCAACTGAGCAAATCAGAAGCCAAAGTGAACTCCCCTTTGGCTTCTGCCAAAAGTAAAAGTCAGCACTCCACAGTGAAAGGTGGGAGACATTCGCAAGCCTGGGGACTGTGGGTGGCAAGGGTACAGGCTGGAAGGGATCAATGGCTGGTCTTGAGTAACTCCACCCATGGCTTATGCAAGTAACAGAGCACTGACGTGATGGTAGTTTGGACAGAAGGGAAGGAAAACCCCTTTGATATGCCCTGGGCTTTGCTGCCACCTCCCCGGGGGCCACCGATTTTGATTTTCTCCTTTTATCCCCCAGTCATGGGGACCTCCCACCCCAACCCTCAGGCAACTGCAGTGGAGGGAGAGCTGCAGGGACTCAGAAGAACGTCCCTTCAATTCCTCAGGAAGCCTGTGAGCCTGATTTTAAAAAATATTACTAGAAATTAAGTTACGTTTAAAAATCAAGTTTAAGGCTGGGATTGTGGCTCAGCGGTAGAGCACTCGCCTAGCACGGGTGGGACCTGGGTTCGATCCTCAGCACCATATAAAAATAAAGGCATTGTGTTGTGTCCATCTACACCTAAAAAATAAATATTAAAAAAAATCAAGTTTAAAAGCAGCAAAAACACCCCACAACTAAATGATTAAATTAAAGCTAATAAATGTTCAAATCTCATAACTTCTGAATTATTTCACTCATTTTTATAATAACATATACTCCTGAGCTTGTTTACATCTATAACAACCATGTGATGTGTTATTGCACATGGCTTTTTTTTTTTTTTTGGCATTGGGGATTGGATTCAGGGATGCTTTACCATCCCCAGTACTTTTTTATTTATTTTTTTATTTGAGACTGGTCTCACTAAGTTGCTGAGGCTGGCTTTGAACTTGCCAGCCTCCCGCCTCAGCCTTCTGAAGAGCTGGAACTTCAGGGTGCGCCCCGTAGGGGGCTTGGCTCAGCATTTGCTAGCCACAGTGGACAGTGGATTTGGGTGACTTCCTCTTGCTGAGGTTCAGTTTTGTCTGTAGAATGGGAAACAGCAGTGATTCCAGAGGATTAAGTAGACACTATAATGAGCGGGGGAGGTGGTGTGTGCTGTCCATCCATGGCACAGGGGGTAGGGGATTAGGGCTGGTCCCTAGAAACAGACCTCAAAGTGAAAGGTGACTTAGAAAACCACATGGGTGAAAGGAAAGGGGGGAGCTGCACTGGGGAGAAGTCATGGTGCAGACCTAACTGGGATTTGGCGAATCCTCCCAGGAGCGCTAGAAACAGACCTACCAGGCAGACTTGTGCCCCATTCCACTCAAATGGCCCAATCTTCCCATGCTCTTGCTCAGCTACCACATAGGGTCTGCCCAGGAAGAATGTGGCCTCAAGCAGCCTCTGCAGCTGAGGCTGACCCTATAGGAGGTGACATCTGGCCTCTCTCCCCATAGCTGAGCAGCAAGTGAGTCCTTCCTGGTAAAGGAGTAGGCATGTCTACTCTACCACCAAGGGTGCATTGACTTTAGAGAATATAAAATAAAAATAAAAACAGCTAACGTCTGTTGATTTTATCATTTTGTGCCAGCAAACCTAAACAATGTTGATAATGACATATTCTTCCCTGCTGAATCCACTCCCTCCACACACACACCCCTCCCCGTGACTGTGAATACCTGCTTAGAGATACTGTTGTTGTTACTGTTATTATTATTCTCCTCCGGTTTGTCAGGACTAGCAGTGGCAAATGCTAGAAACAACTCCATCTAGCTAAAGCTGATAGGGAAATGTTGGGTTCCTGCAGAAGCTGGGAATGAGCCTCGAGGCTCAGGAACCTGCCCCTCTCAGCTATAACTTCCTGTGCTGCCTTAGACCACAGACACACCTTCCCTCAGGGGGCTTCAATATAGCCACCGTAGAACCATTCAATTGGGTTGGCAAACCCCAAGTTCAGAGGCAGCCCCTTCTCAAGTGGAAGTCCCAGGGCAAACCCACATTGGCCTCTTCTGGTCCTGTGATCATCCTGATCCAACCACAGGGATTCTCATGGGGCAATTCTAGCTCACATGCCCCACCCCTAACACTAGGGAAAGGGTCCCCCAGAAGAAAAGGGAGAAGCTGTCAAAAGAGGAATGGATACTGGAGAGACAAGAACAAGTAGCCAGGAATCTGCTCGATATCCCCAGTGCCAAGCACAGAGGACAGGCTTCAAACCAGGTCAGATCCAGTGCCCCCATTTGCAGGGTTTGGGGTACTAATATTCAAGAGCGGAGCTGAGAGTGGCCTAAGATCACCGGGTCCAGTGTCCAGAGATCTTATATCCTGTGCCATCAACTTTCTGGACCCTTCAGGCTGTCACCGATACCTGATGAAACAGCTGCCTGTCACCCCAATGCTCAGGCTCACAGCTCTGTGCCTCAAAAGATAAAGAGCAGTCCCACCCCGATGCCTGCCCAACTGCACCAGCCCTGATAACAGGACCAGCTGGGCACCCTGGCCGGCCCTCACCCCCTCGGCACCCAACTGAGATCTCAGCACTTGCTTGGTGACTGTGCAGCCTGGATGGGGAGGAGGGACATCCTGTTCACAGTCTTACACCTTAGAATCCTCATTACTGTCTGTAGTTGTGGATTCCAGGAAGCAGAGCTCAGGCTATTCGTTGTTTTTAGACCCATTAAAAAAGAAAAAATGTTGGGGTCTCCCTATATTGCCCAGGCCCATCTCAAACTCTTGAGATCAATTGATCCTCCTGCCTCAGCCTCCTGAGTAGCTGGGACTAAAGCAGGTGCCATTGCACCTGGCTTAGGTCTGCTTTTAAACTGTAACTAAAGCCTCTTGGTTTATTTGTTTCCCAAACATACCAAAGAGTCACAATGCAGCTGCTGAGCCACACTGTGCAAGCACAGCAGGTGGACAATGGGTGTGTGTCTGCTCAGCCTCTTCCCTCTGCTGACCTTGAGCAGAGCAGGCTTTAAAGTTCTGATCATGTTGCAACTCTGCTATAAAACAGTCAATAGACCCCACTGCCTCAAAGTAAAATCCAAATTCCTTAACTTGACATTTGAGAACCCTCCTTCCTCCCTTATAACAATAAATCCATATTATGATCATTCACTGAGTGCCTGCCACATGCCAGGCATCAAGCAAAGCTCGCTGCATACATTAGATCTGATGGTCCTCATAGCAACCCTGTGAGGAAGGTCTTATTAACCTTCCCATTGTACAGACAAGCAAACTGAGGCTCAGAGGGGGCAAGTGAATTGCCCCAGGCCACTCTGCTAGTGACGGACACAGGAGCACAAGTCTCTGTCTATGCAGAGGCTTTGCTCTACCCTGGGAGCTGCTGAGTCCCCTCATTCTGCTGCCACCACCATCCCTGACTACTTGACCTCTGTGCCAAGCTTGCCCTTTCCACTCAGCCATGGGCCAAAGGAAGTGGTACTTTCTCCAGGATCTTAGTGGGAAGCACCAGGAGAGCAGAATTTGTCTGCTGCTAGAAGATGACATGGAGATTCTTTCTTTCTTTCTTTTATTTTTTTTTTTTTAGTTGTAGTTGGACACAATACCTTTATTTTATTTATTTGTATGTGGTGCTGAGGATCGAACTCAGGGCGTCTCACGTACCATGTGAGCACTCTACCGCTGAGCCACAACCCCAGCCCCCCTGTGGAGGTTATTTCTGGTCAGCTACAGCATGGTGAGATCAACTGAGAGCGTGGACTTTGGTGAGAGGCGGGCCTGGGTTCCATTTGCGGATGTCGACTTTCTAGCTGTGTGTCCTGAGGCACTTCTCTGAGCCTCCACTTTCTAGTCTGTAAAATGTGGTGATAAAACCACCTCAGAGGATTGATGAGGGGTTGGATGAGGAAAGGGCAGGGCATGTTGCATGCTTACCACAGTCCCTGCCAAGTAAAACAGAGTGACCAGAAAATGGGGGGAGTTCATGTTACTGCCAACATGACTGTTTTGAGTAAGCGCTCTGCCTCCAGAGGTGACTGCTTGGTGGATCACAACCCTTGTGTTGAAGACTCTTTTCTTTTACATTAAAATGTCAGCTCACTTCTTAGAACACCCAAAACATAGGGATGTAAGAAAAAGGAGATAAGTTAAACTATTCAAAAATTAAAAATTTTGGTGCTCCAAAGGCAGAGTGGCCATGCCTGTGATCCCAGGAACTCAGGAGGCTGAGGCAGGAGGATTGTGAGTTCAAGACCAACCTCAACAACTTAGTGAAGCCCTGTCTCAAAATAAGAAATAAGGACTGTTTTGGGGGCTCAATGGTAGAGCGCTTGCCTAGCATGAGCAAATCCCTGAGTTCAATCTCCCTGCTATAAAACACCCACAAGACTGACCCATTTATATTGATATTCTGGAGAAGGCAAAACGGTAGGGTCAGAAAGTAGGTCTGAGGGGCCAGAGCCCCAAGGGGGTAAGGGATGGAGGGAGTGTGAAGGTGGGTGGGTACATTTGAGGGATTGTTCTTTATCTTGATTGGGGTGATGGTGACACAACTGTAGATGTTTTCCAAGGTACACTGAACAAAGTGACTTCCGCTCCGTGTAAATCATACCTCAATCAATATAACCCCTCCCTGAAGTCTTGATTTGCAAAATTGTAAATTATGATGAAAATCGTGTAAATACAATTTGCTGCAGAACCAGGAAGGGCAATTAGATGCACTGAAAAGGAAATCAGCATGAAGACACTGTGCAGTCCATACTCGGAAAAGCTGAAGGTTCCAAGCGACAAGACTGCACTGGTTCCTCTTCCTTTAACCCTCCATCAAGTCGTGAGAATAGGTGGCATGTTTAGCACTGCGGAAAATAATGACAAGAACAAAATAAAAACCACCTGTAAATAAGGTTTTGTTTTTACACAAATGGTAACTTATCACATACACTGTGCCTTTTTGTTGTTGTGTTTTTAACTGAATGTACCCTGGAGCTCACACACACACACGAGGGGTATAATTCCACAGGACACACGTGTTGTCCACTGGGAACAGAGTCTACGGTGTCAGGGCAGGGTATGCATGGGCCAGGTCATCAGAATATCAGGACTCCCAAGGTGACCCCCACTGAGGGACCTAAGGCTCTCACTAGAGTCCAAATTATTCAGTTTCGTGCAGGTTGCAAATGGACCGCTAGAGGCATCTTGTTCTAAACCCCTTTGCCAGCCAACAACCAGTGGGGACTGGATTCAGAATTCAAAGATTGAATCAGCTTGCCAAGGCAGCAGGGGGTGTTTTCCTCCAGGAAGAAGGGAGAGCTTCCAGAAACATCACAAATGTCCTTTCCTCCTGTGCTGAGCCTCCCAGGCTTTTTGTATTATTAAAAAAAAAAAAAATCTGTTTGGATCTGGAACATCCCCCAAGCCCACGTGTTAAAGGATTGGTCTGGTTGCTTCTGGAAGAAGTGGGAACTTAAGAGGTGGGACCTAGGGGAAGGTCCTCAGGTGATTGGGGGCGTGCCCTCCAAGGGATAGTGAGAGCCCAGCCCCTTCCTCCTCTGTCCCTTCACTTCCTGGCCATGAAGTAAGTGGTTTTGTTGCATCAAGAGCCTCCACCATGATGCGCTGCCTCACTTCAGGCCCAAAGCCACGGGGCCAATGGACCATGGGCTGGAAACCCCAAAACTGGGAGCCAAAACAAACTTTTGTTCTTGTAAATTTATTTATCTCAGGTATTTGTTATAGTGACATAAAGTTGATGAATGGACCCACTCAGTAATTAAATCTTCAAATTTTTTCAGTAACCCCAGACCTTTTGTCCAGATGGGCTTTGTATCAGATAGGGGAAAAAGGGCATTTTTACAGAAATATTTTTATAAAACTTAACCAGAAAGATTCATTAGATTCAAGAAGGGGTTCAGGAAAAAAAAAGCCTGATTTTTCACAAATTTCCAAAATGGGTATACACAGCCTGGCATGGTAGTACATACCTGTAATCCCAGCAACTCAGGAGGCTCAGGTAGGAGGATTGCAAGTTTGAGGCTAGCCTCATCAAGTTTAAACAACCTGTTTCAAAATTCGGGACTGGGGTTGTGGCTCAGCAGTAGAGCACTCGCCTAGCATGGGCAAGGCCCTTGGTTCGATCCTCAGCACTACATAAAAATAAATAAATAAAATAAAGGTATTGTGTACAACTGCAACTAAAAAAATAAATATTTTTAAAAAAACATAATAAAATTTAAAAAATACTTTTTTGGTTGTAGATGGATACAATGCCTTTATTTTTATTTTTGTATTGTTATGTGGTGCTGAGGATTGAACCCAGTGCCTCACACATGCTAGGCAAGTGCTCTACCACTGAGCAACCCCAGCCCTAAAAAAGTTTTTTTTAAAGGGCTGGGGAGTTAGCTCAATGGCAGAGCATACCTGGGTTCAATCCCTAGTACCAAAAAAAAAAAAAGAAAGAAAGAAAGTTTTATATAACAGACCACCAAAGCTGGTGATGCTCCAGTGGTCAAGGGTTTGCCTAGCAGGTGACGCCTTGGGTCTGACCTCTGACACTGTAAAACAATAAAGTAATCAAATTTAAAAAACAATACATGGGCTGGGGCTGGGGCTCAGTAGAGCCCCAGGTACAGCAGTCACCTAGCACGTGCAAGGCCCTGGGTTCAATCCTCAGCATCACATAAAGATAAATAAAAATAAAGGTATTGTGCCCAACTACAACTAAAATAAACAAATATTAAAAAAATATATATATATATGTGTGTGTTACAGATATTATATAGATTATATATGTGTATACATATTTATAAATAAATAACATGTAATACATATATATATTACATAGAAAATTTATTTGTATGTGTGTATATAAACATATACACACACATACATATATATTTTCTACATATATATATATATATATATATATATATATATATATATATATATATAATTTCCCAGCCAGGTGCGGTGGCGTATGCTTGTAATCTCAGTGGCTCAGGAGGAGGAGGCAAGAGGATCCCAAGTTTAAAGCCACCCTCAGAAACTTAGCAAGGCTCTAAGCAACTCTAAGCAACTGTCTCTAAATAAAATATAAAAAGGGCTGGGGGTCAGGGCTGGAGTTGTGGCTCAGTGGTAGAGCACTCACCTAGCACATGCGAGGCCTTGGGTTCGATCCTCACCACCACATAAAAAATAAAATGAAATAAAGGTATTGTGTCTGACTACAACTAAAAAAAAAGGCAAAATATTACGGAAAAAAGGGGGGGCTAGGGGTATGGCTCAGTGGGTGAGTGCCCCAGGGCTCAATCCCTGGTCCTGGTACAAAAAATAAAAAATAAAAACCTACCCTGTTGGTCCTGAGCTGCTGAGCAGCCTAGATGAAAAAAGTCTCACTGGGTCTGCTCTGCATTTGACCTAGTACTTACTGTGGGTGCCCACTGGGAGAAACTGAGTGAAGTGGAATCAGGTTCAGACCACAGTTGCAAAATGCAAGGGACCAGGAACAAGCAAGAGAGGCTGGAGGGGTCCAGGCCCTGTGACGTGGCCTCCCCAACATGCTGCTGTGGGTGGGGATCCTGAGTTAAAGGAACGGACCACAGAAAGATGGAGCTGGAACTGGGGTGTGGCATGTAAACTCCCATGTGCCAGGCCCTGGGTTCCATCCCCAGCACTGATAGGGAAGGAAGGAGGGCAGGCAGGGTGGGAAGAGCAGGCTGATCTTGGATGAGCAAGAGCAAACCTTTCATCAAGACTTCTGTAAGTGACCCAGGTGATCCAGCAGCTCCAAGGTGTTTTCGCCCTATGTGGCTCCACAGAGGGGTGACTCCAATCTGCCACCATCATGGAGTCAGGATCTGACTCACTGGGCAAAGCAACTGTGCCTGACTTCGGCTTGGAGTCAGTGTCAGGCACCTGGGCCATCAGGGTGCCAAGGAGGAGGGCGCCAGGGCGCCAGGGCTGCGGCCGCTGGGACGCTCACACTCCACCCAAGGGAAGCTGCTGCTTGACTTTCAGCCTTTCATTCCCCAAACAAAGCTTCTGCCTTGTGAAGCAGTAGAACCAGGCGGGGTCATCGCCAGTGTGTCAGGCTGAGTAGAGATGCCATGGCTGCCATAACAGCGCCAGAAGTCCCCAAGAGCAGCCCCAGTTCAGTGACTTGCTAGGAGCACTTGCAGTCCTGGTTACAGCCACACGCACGCTGGGATTCACGACAGCCAAAATGCAGAGCCAAGTGAGCAAAGGGAAAGGTACACCAGGTGAAGTCACAGGAAGCCAGCAAAGCTCCCAGTCCTCAGGCCCATGGGGTCACATGCTCATTCCTGCAGCAGCCTGTGAAGTGGTCTCTGCGAGGGACGCTGGATCAAGTCAGAGTCCACCAAGATTTTGCCAGGGGTGGGTTGTTGGCACCCTCTGCAGAGAACAGCCCAAATCCCAGGGAAGGGAAAAACACTGTGTGTGTGTGTGTGTGTGTGTGTGTGTGTTTCTCCCCGCTGTGGTGCCAAGGATCAAACCTAGGGCCTCACACATGTAGGCAAGTGCTCTACCACCCAGCTCCACCTCCACCCGCCACTTGTGCAAACCTCTGGGCATAACCACTGTTATCATTTCTGAAATCCAGGTTCCAGGGTGCCAGCCCAGCCCCCAGTGTGTACCCTTTCTGCCCCTCAGGGTGTGGTGCAGGTTGGCCCATCTGTTTAGAGTGACCGTTGAGCAAGGTCCCTGGAACCCACCTCTTGGCCCAGGCTGGGCACAGAGAGTAACGGCCACATCCCACTGCTGCTAATCTGTTATCACCTGAGCCCAGTCTGAGCTAGTGGCATCAGGGAGGAACAAGGGTGCTCCAGACACAGGGCTACACACGTTCCCCTCCCAGGGCTCTGCCCACAGATGGCAGTGGCACCTGTAGGCATCCAGATGGGACTCAGACACACAATGTTTCTGGAAGCAAAGTCCAGAGGGGAGGAAGAACATAGTCACAACCCCTGCTCAGTTGAACTGGACACCAGCCTTTGGCTCCCAGGGCTGCTGATGACGTGCTTCCTGGATTCAGCAAACTTTGACCTTGTGCCCAGCATATTAGCCAGGCCAGGCTCCAGGAATAAGGGTTTGAATTGGCCACAGTGTGCAGGGGACAAGGTGTTCCTGCTGGCTTGGGGGGATGGGTGGGCTGCACTGAGCTCTTCTCCCCCAGTGGAACCTTCTAGGCCTGTGAGCTCCACTCTAGTTTTCTCAAATGGAAAATAGACTCAGGGAGCTGAGGTGGATGTGGGTGGTGGGGAGGCAGGAAGCCTGGAGAGCCATCTAGGAGGTAAAGAATGAGGGGGTGGGACCAACTCGCCTGCCCATAGAATAGCCCAGAAGACAGAGAAAGGCAGGGAGGGGATGGGTGGATGAGATCCAGCTGCAGAGTCCAATGGGCTGCAGGGCAGAGTTCTGTTCTGACCCCAAGGTCACCAGCTCTGTGACCTTGGGGAAATGCATTTGCCACTCTGGCCTCAGTTTCCTGGGGACATCAATATCTCCCATTTCGATGCAATTTAAACTGTGGGCCCCAGAGGTAGAAGCCCTGGTTCACACTCCAGTTCTGTGCAGCCACTTGCCAAGGGCACAGCCTGGGAGAGTCCTCTGTGTGTCCTGTACTCCAACCCCCAGGGTTGCTGGCCAGGGTTTCCATCATCAAAGCAATGAAGAGAGTTTCAGGAGACTGGCATGGACCCAGAGCCTGGTGGGTGCTGGAGACTGGGCAGGGGCAAGGCCAATGCTCTCTTTCAATACTCGGGCCATAGCAATGTCAAGGACTCAACCCCCATCAGGGCCCCCCAAATCACAAAGAAACAGCTATTGAGCCTGTATTCTGTGCACTGTGCAGGTCCAACTCCAAAGACTGACACTGTATCTCACAGAAGTCCTTCCATGCTATTATGGTTCTCATTTTATAGATGGAAAAATTGAGGTCAGAGGGTCTGTGGTGTTCCCCAGTAAACAGTATATAGCAGAACCAGAAAGCAAACCCCTGAACACGTGCTCCAACTGCCATGGATAAACCCTTTTATCCCAAAGACAGTCTAAGTGTTTGTTCTGCCAAGAGGAATTCAAGACCAGCCTGCAAATTCCTGGAGTAAGAAGTTCTCAAGCTACCACTGCCCTCAAGCTGGCCTTCGCTTCTGAGCTTTGACTCTGGATGGCAAAGATCACAGTCCCACCCTGGGGTCCTGGCGGAAATGTACCCTGGGCTCCTTGCCCTGGCTCTGCCCCCACTGCCTAGTGGACCAGGGTAAGTCACTCCCCCTCTGAGCCTGGCAGCATTGCCTTGTCCTGTGAGGCTCAAGGCCTTTGGAGCTGAGCTCACCTCCCCACCCCCAGGCGGGCCAGGGAGGTAGGGGAAGGCCCTGCCCCCTGGTAAATACGACTGTCCAGCACTCCCAAGCTGCGTGTCCCGGTCTTCCTGGCAGGAAGCTTGACCCAGATCAGCCATGGTGAGGGTCTGCCTAGGGCCATGGTGGCTCCCTGGGGGATGAGGACCTGCCATAAGACTTCAGCAGTGCCTGTCCCCCTGGCAGAGCCTCACTGTCTTTTTCT